>NC_069071.1:87409709-88740427 GCF_025698485.1 Gossypium arboreum | reverse complement strand
GAGTGTGTTCGAACAAGGACTCGGAATATCAAATCGACGATGACGATTGTTTGAGGTTCAAAAGTCGTCGTGTGTTCCAAAGAATTGAACTCATTTCGATAATTACGAATGAAGCCCATTGTAGCCGAATGGCAATCCACCCGGGAAATCGAAGATGTACAATGATTTGAAACGTCGGTTTTGGTGGCATGGTATGAAGCGAGACATCTCCGACTTTGTTTGAGATGTTTAATATGTCAACAAGTGAAAGCGGAACATCAGGTGCCTTCAGGATTACTTCAGCCAATCACGATACCCGAGTGGAAATGGGATCGAGTCACAATGGACTTTGTATCCTGACTGCCATTGTCAGCAAGTAAGAAGGATGCGGTTTGGGTCGTGGTAGATAGATTGACTAAGTCGGCCCACTTTGTCCCCGTACGTACGGATTTTTCAATGGACAAATTAGCCGAATTGTACGTTTTCGGTTGTGAGATTACACGGGTGCCTATTTCCATCGTGTCGGATAGAGATCCGAGATTTACCTCACGATTTTGGAAAAAGTTGCAAGAAGCTTTGGGTACCAAGTTGCATTTCAGCACCGCTTTTCACCCCAAACCGATGGTCAATCCGGCGGATAATTCAGATACTTGAGGATATGTTAAGATGTTAAGTCCTCGAGTTTAGTGGTTCATGGGAACGGTATTTGCCGTTGATTGAATTCGCTTACAACAACGACTTTCAATCAAGTATTAATGTGATGACCTAAAGTGACCCTAGTCGGAAACCGGTTTGGGACCGCTAAACCGAGTCACTAAATTATTTGAGTATGATAGTTACTGTCTAAATATGTGAATATGCATGTGTGATAATTTCTTTATTGAATTTTTTGCTTAATTATAGGTGAATCTTAGTGATTAGGACTTATGTGAGAAAATTTAGAAATGTGCTAGGCAAATGTAAGGTAGCCTATTAATACATGTGGGAAAAGGGTTGTCCTTGCATGTCAAATAACCCTTTTCCTAAGGTGAGTGGCCGGCCATGACTAGGTGATGGGCAAGGAAAACATGTCCTAGACATGTTGGCCTAGTGCATGATGTAAGGAGAATAAAGAAATGGAAAAAAAAGATAATGATGAAAAAAATGGGTGTGGATGCTCTTTTGCCATGAGAAACAAAAGAAAAAAGGGAAGAAAAATTTGTTGCTCATCCTTGGGTGCCTTGGCGAATAGAAGAAAGGAAATTGAAAAAAAAAAATATTGGTGTTCATCTTCTACCTTAGGAACCGAAAGTTAAAGAAGGAAGGGGGATATGGCATTCGGTCATCTTAAGCTCAAAAACAAGGTTAGTAATTCTTGTTAGATTTTGGGATTTTAGCTTAACTTAAGTTATTTACTAAATTCTTCAATTAGCCCATGCTAAAATTTTGGTTTTGGGTGGTGAATGAAGCATTCGGCCATGGTTGATAGTGAAGAAATTTGATTACCTTCTTCATGTTTGAATGAGTAATTGTGGATGGGTGAAGTATGAGTTAGTTAAATGTTCATATAGGTGGTTTGGGTGGTAGGAAAAGAAATCGGCTTGTGTGTGTATGTGAAATTGCCGAATTTGAACTAGGAAGTTATTGAGTAATGTTTGTATTTTAAGTGATAGAATAGAGTGAATGCTTGGAATGTGATGTAAATGAATTATAAGTTGGATTAAAGGCTGTTATATTGTCTTATCATTTCCGGGAATGTGCTTTGTCAAAGAAATTGAGGGTTGATGTTTAAGTAATGTAAGTATAGGTATATTCGACTTGTAGTTTTATAAATGTGATATGAGTGTTAAGTCCGAATAATGTTTAAGTCTGAATGTATTTGGATGGATGTGTTTATGAGTGTGACTTGAGATAAAACGGTGTTAGTCATTATAAATAACCATAATTGTAGAATGTGTTAAATATATATATTCGCCTTAACATAGATATGCATATATCTATAAAGTTGTTAATGCCCAAGTAAGATGTTGGGTTGTGCATGACTAGAGAATATATGTATATATGCGTATGGTGTTTGATAGTTAACCAATAAGTCATATGTACCTCAACCTTATAATATACATGTGTTATATTAAATCGTCTATTTGAATTGGAATTAAATGAATTCAATTGTTCTTAAACAAGCTCAAGAGCTTAAAGGATCGAAGTTGGATAAGGGGAAAGAAAAAGTAATTGAATAGCCGTTGAAGACGTTCGACAACATCCGAGGTAAGTCACTAAGCATGTATTTGGTATTGATTTAAATAGACATAATGTCTATGTAATTATGCCGAAAGGAATGATAAATTTATATACATGTATGTATGTGGTGTTGAAGGTATTGAATGAAAAGAAAAGAGGTATGATGTATTGAGTTGTTGATTTCGGCACTAAGTGTGCGGGTCTAAATGGGCATGGTGACAAGATTGGCACTAAGTGTGCGGGTTTAAAATTTGTACAGCACTAAGTGTGCGAGTTTGATTATATAGCACTAAGTGTGCGAGCTGAATATATGGCACTAAGTGTGCGTGATCGAGTATTAAGCACTATGTGTGCAAACTCTATATATATATTTCGATTGAATATTTATACGGAAAGGGTGACTTTATCGAGTTGAGTACGGACAGCGGAAAAAGTAAGTACCTTGAGTTCATGGCTAATAGATGCTATGTTCATGCTCGGGGTTGAGTTGGTAAGTTTTAAATCTATGTGATGATTTCAATTGCATTCCCGTAAATAAAGTATCGTGGAATAGATGAAAGTTCATTTGATTGCATGATTATTGCGGAAATGAGATGATGTATGGAAATGCCTCTATTATTCTATTGAACAGTATATAAAATGTCATTGGGTGAATTGGTATGAGAATGAACCGAAAGGTCCGAGGAACTATGGTATATTTTCGATATGGATGGAGTACCTAGCCTCGTACATTATTTCATGTTGTGATAATTTTATTGATGGATGATTGTCGAATGCTTAGGACTTACTGAGTTATAAACTCACTTTGTGCTTTCTTGTCACCCATTTTAGGTCCCTTGGATTCGTCTCGTTTGCGTGCTTGGAACCGTCGTGGAAGTCATCACACCGCTGAAATCTTGTGGTATTGTCTTCGTTGTTGAAGAACATTTGGCATGTATAGGCTATTATATTTTGTCGAACTGTGGGTTGTAAACTTTAAGCCATGTGAAAATGGCCTATGTGGTCGTCGAGTGGGATGCTAGAACCTATAGCCACGAGTCTTAGAAACTCTAATTTTGATAAGGTGGCCATAATTTGTGTCATGTATGATGGATGATTAAGGCCAAGGAAAGATTCATGAAATTGGCATAGTCTCTTGTAGTAACTGTTGCGGACAGCAGCAGTGAGATGCGATTGAAAAATCACTAAAAATAGTATAAGTAGAATTAAATAGTAAGTAAATTATGTAAATGAACCTTGATGAGTCTATTTTCAGATGGAAGAAACGAAATGGTCATAGGAGTTACTTGTTAAGAGATATTAAAGCTATTGTGAGACAGGGCCAGAATGGTTTCTGGGTCCCCTGTCGCAAATTTAAAAATTTACTATAAATTATCCAGAAATAATTAGGAGTCATGCCTTATATGTGCAGATTCCATTTTGAGTCTAGTTTCATTAGAAACAAACAGCACCAGTATTAAATCCCTGTACAGAGAGATATTCCAGTTGTAACGCGCGAAGGTCAGAGCAGTCGATCCCTGTAACAGGGTGACTTTAACTAATAAACTGTACCAATTGGCCCGACCAAAATTCTAGAAATAAATCCATGGATGGATAAATGAGTCTAAATTCAGGTAAAATTTACGAAACCAGTTTCCGAGTTTTGAAACTCGAGATATGATTTTAAGGCGACAGTGATGCAGTTTTCCAGCCCGACTGGAAATGTCAAATTGGTAGGCAAAATATGTGGACTTGACTTGTTAACCCCTCGTGTCCGACACGGTGATGGTCTCGGGATCGGGTGTTACAATTTTAATTGGTATCGAGCTATGGTTTAGTCGGTTCTAGGATTACCATAGCGCGTGTGAGTCTAGCTATACATGCCAAAATGTTAGTGCTTAAAAATGTGATGACTCCTGACGGTTGAAGTTTTTGTTTTGATTAACAAATGGAACCCGGGGTAGAGAGACCCTTGGCGGATGACGTTGAAAGTGTAGCAGCTGTTCTGAGCAAGGGACACCGCTTGTTGAGCCTCATCGTCCGCGAATAATCAAGCTGAAGGGCGAAACAAGCCTTCTTCACCATGATGAATGAGTGGGTCGCTAACATGCCCGAACCAATCCTACCGTCCAACCATTCCCGAATTTAAATACCCCCAAGAACCCGTAATGCCATAGTTCTTGATGATGCCGAAAGGGCCGAGTTCTGGCTGGATAACACCATTAGAGTGTTGGATGAACTGACATGCACACCCGATGGATGTCTTAAGTGTGCTATATCCTTGTTGCGAGATTCAGCTTACTATTGGTGGAGGACTTTAATTTCCATAGTCCCAAACGAACGAGTTACTTGGGATTTCTTTCAATCAGAATTTCGAAAGAAATATATTAGTCAACGGTTCATCGATCAGAAGCGTAAGGAATTCTTGGAGCTCAAGCAAGGCCGTATGACCGTATCTGAATACGAACATGAGTTCGTAAGACTTAGTCGGTATGCTCGGGAGTGTGTGGCTGATGAGGTTGCTATGTGCAAAAGATTTGAAGAAGGATTGAATGAAGATTTAAAGGCGCTAGTGGGTATTTTGGAGATAAAGGAGTTCGTAACACTAGTCGAACGAGCACGCAAGGCGGAAGAACTTGGAAAGGAGAAGAAGAAGGCTGAATTTGAAGCAAGAGATTATCGTAAAAGATTGGCGAGTAAAGCTCCGTTCTCGGTAAAGAGGTTCGGGAGGACACTAGTAAGTCGAGGCGCATGCGGAATTTCCATTAGAGCCCGACCATTGACGGACTCCGAGCTATATCGGTAGCTAGTGTGGGCAATAATCGTTAAGAGAGACCTGAATGTCCCCAATGTGGAAGACGACACCTAGGTGAATGTTGGGGTAAGTCTCATTAACCTGACTGTTACGGATATGGTTCGAAGGACCACTTCATTAGGGATTGCACGGAGCTAGATGAGAAGAATAAGATGCAAGGTGCGAGATCTAGTGGGGCGACAGCTAGAGGTAGACCCCCGAGGGTTTCAGGAGGTAGGGGTGGTAATCGGAGGGGAGCCACCGACACATTTGTTCGATCCGAGACCCGAGCTCTGCTAGAGCATATGCCATCCAGCGCGAGAGGAGGCATCCTCCCCTGACGTAATCACTGGTACTTTTACTCTCTTTGATACTAGTGTGATTGCATTGATTGACCCCGGCTCTACTCATTCATATGTATGTGAAACTTTAGCATCCAGTAAGACTCTACCTGTTGAGTCTACTGAGTTCGTAATTCGAGTGTCAAACCCTTTGGGTCAATACGTACTCGTTGATAAAGTGTGCAAGAGATGCCCCCTAATAATTCGAGAATCCTGTTTTCTGGCCGATCTGATGCTTCTACCATTTGATGAATTCGATGTTATTCTTGGTATGGATTGGCTGACCGTACATGATGCAGTGGTAGACTGCAAAAGGAAAACCATTGATTTGAGGAGTGCAAATAATGAGGTAGTCCGAGTCGAGTCTACTGATTTAAAAGGAGTGCCAGCGATAATATCTTCTATGACCGCTCGGAGATATGTGAAAAAGGGGTGTGAAACATACCTTGCGTATGTGTTGGAAAGTAAAGAGACGGAAAAGAAACTCGAATCGGTATCAGTGGTTTGTGAGTATTCAGATGTTTTTCCGGAGGAGTTACCGGGATTGCCACCGGTTCAAGAAGTGGAATTCGGCATCGAAGTTGTACCGGGTACTACGCCGATCTCAATAGCTCCGTATCGTATGGCATTAACGGAGTTAAAGGAATTGAAGGTTCAATTGCAAGAATTGACGGATAGAGGTTTTCGCCGACCGAGTTTTTCTCCATGGGCGCACCAGATTGTTTGTGAAAAGAAGGACGGAAGCATGAGGTTGTGCATCGACTACCGTCAACTCAATAAAGTGACGATAAAGAATAAATATCCGTTGCCACGAATTGACGATTTGTTTGATCAATTAAAGGGAGCCTCGGTGTTTTCAAAGATAGATTTGAGGTCGGGGTACTATCAGTTGAGGGTCCGAGAATCGACGGACCAAAACCGCTTTTAGAACAAGGTACGGTCACTACTGAATTCTTGGTGATGCCGTTTGGGCTCACTAACGCCCTGCGGTGTTTATGGATTTAATGAATAGAATTTTCAGGCCATACTTGGATCGGTTCGTAGTTGTATTTATCGATGACATTTTGGTCTATTCGAGAGATGAAACCGAACATCTTGAACACCTAAGGCTAGTGTTGCAAATCTTACGAGATAGCGATTATACGCAAAGTTCATAAATGTGAATTTTGGTTGAAAGAGGTTAGCTTTTGGGGCACGTGGTGTCCGTGATCGGTGTCGAGGTGGACCGAAAAAATTTCGACCATAGTCAATTGGAAACCTCCAAGGAATGTTACCGAAGTTAGGAGCTTTTTGGGGCTTAGGTTACTACCGACGGTTTGTAAAAGGATTCTCGATGATAGCCACACCCATGACAAAAGCGCTTCGAAAGATGTCAAATTTGAATGGACGGAAAAGTGTCGGAAAAGTTTCGACCAATTGAAAACCCATTTGACGAAAGCTCCAGTTCTAGTACCGTCCGAATCTGGCAAAGAGTTTGTCATCTATAGTGATGCCTCCCTACTTGGGTTAGGTTGCGTATTGATGCAAGAAGGTCGAGTTGTGGCCTATCGTCGAGACAATTAAAGCCACATGAGAAAAATTATCCAACCCATGATCTCGAATTGGTCGCCATCGTATTCGCCTTAAAGATATGGCGACATTACTTATTTGGTGAGAAGTGCCATGTGTATTCGGATCACAAAAGTCTCAAATATTTGATGACTCAAAGAGACTTAAATCTGCGACAAAGACGATGGCTCGAGTTGTTAAAAGATTATGAACTCGTCATTGATTATCGGTAGGAAAGGCTAATGTGGTTGCGGATGCCTTAAGTCGGAAATCACCTTGTTTGCTTCTGAGCGATGAATGTACACTTGTCTATCCTACCCGACAATGTGTTAGTAGCCGAATTAAAGGCCAAACCATTGTTGGCTCATCAAATTCGGAAGCTCGTAAAGTTGATGAGGAGTTGCTTGCAAAATGGGCTGAGTGTGTTACGAACAAGGAATCGAGTTGCAAATTGATGATGACGATTGTTTGAGGTTCAAGTCGTCTGTGTGTTCCAAAGAATTGGGACTTATTTCGATAATTCTAAATGAAGCCCATTGTAGCCGAATGGCAATCCACCCGGAGTACGAAGATGTACAACGATTTGAAAGCGTCGGTTTGGGTGGCATGGTATGAAACGAGACATCTCTGATTTTGTTTCGAAATGTTTAATATGTCAACAAGTGAAAGCGGAACATCAAGTGCCATCGGGATTACTTCAGCCGATCACGATACCCGAGTGGAAATGGGATCGAGTCACAATGGACTTTGTATCCGGACTGCCATTGTCAGCAAGTAAGAAGGATGCGATTTGGGTCGTTGTAGATAGATTGACTAAGTCGGCTCACTTTGTCCCGGTACGTACGGATTTTTCAATGGACAAACTAGCCGAATTGTACGTTTCTCAGATTGTGAGACTACACGGGGTGCCTATTTCCATCGTGTCGGATAGAGATCCGAGATTTACCTGGCGATTTTGGAAGAAGTTGCAAGAGGCTTTGGGTACCAAGCTGCATTTTAGCACTGCTTTTCATCCCCAAACCGATGGTCAATCCGAACGGATAATTCAAATCCTGGAGGATATGTTGAGATGTTGCATCCTTGAGTTTAGTGGTTCATGGGAAAGATATTTGCCTTTGATTGAATTCGCTTACAACAATAGTTTTCAATCAACTATTAAGATGGCGCCTTACGAGGCCTTGTACGGGCGTAAATGCCGTACACCATTGTTTTGGACCGAGCTCGGTGAGAATGAATTTTGGAGTGGATTTGATTAAAGATCTTTGAATGAAAGTAAAAGTAATCCGTGAAAATCAAGATAGCCTCCGATCGTCCGTAAGTCGACGCGGATCTAAAACGAAAAGACATTGAGTATCAAGTGGGAGATAAAGTGTTTCTTAAAGTTTCGCCTTGGAAGAAGATACCGATTCTACCGTAGGGCAAATTGAGCCCGAGGTTCATCGGGCCATATGAGATATTCGAACGAGTCGGTCCAGTCGCGTATCGTTTGATTTTGCCCTCTGAGCTCGAAAAGATTCACAATGTTTTTCATGTCTCGATGCTTCGACGATATAGGTCTGACCCGTCCCACGTAATCACTCCATCTGAGGTCGAGGTTCAGCCTAATTTGAGTTATGAAGAAGAGCCGGTTCGCATTCTGATGCGTGAAGTAAAAGAGTTGCTAATAAGAAAATCCCATTAGTGAAGGTGTTGTGGCATAAACACGAATGGAAGAAGCCACTTGGGAACTTGAGGACTCTATGGAAGAGCGATACAGAGCCTATTTGGGTAAGATTTTCGGGACGAAAATTTCTTAAGTGGGGAGAGTTGTGATGACCCTAAAGTGACCCTAGTCGGAAACCGGTTTGGGACCGCTAAACCGAGTCACTAAATTATTTGAGTATGATAGTTACTGTCTAAATATGTGAATATGCATGTGTGATAATTTCTTTATTGAATTTTTTTGCTTAATTATAGGTGAATCTTAGTGATTAGGACTTATGTGAGAAAATTTAGAAATGTGCTAGGCAAATGTAAGGTAGCCTATTAATACATGTGGGAAAAGGGTTGTCCTTGCATGTCAAATAACCCCTTTTCCTAAGGTGAGTGGCCGGCCATGACTAGGTGATGGGCAAGGAAAACATGTCCTAGACATGTTGGCCTAGTGCATGATGTAAGGGAGAATAAAGAAATGGAAAAAAAAAAGATAATGATGAAAAAAAATGGGTGTGGATGCTCTTTTGCCGTGAGAAACAAAGAAAAAAGGGAAGAAAAATTTGTTGCTCATCCTTGGGTGCCTTGGCCGAATAGAAGAAAGGAAATTGAAAAAAAAAATATTGGTGTTCATCTTCTACCTTAGGAACCGAAAGTTAAAGAAGGAAGGGGGATATGGCATTCGGTCATCTTAAGCTCAAAAACAAGGTTAGTAATTCTTGTTAGATTTTGGGATTTTAGCTTAACTTAAGTTATTTACTAAATTCTTCAATTAGCCCATGCTAAAATTTTGGTTTTGGGTGGTGAATGAAGCATTCGGCCATGGTTGATAGTGAAGAAATTTGATTACCTTCTTCATGTTTGAATGAGTAATTGTGGATGGGTGAAGTATGAGTTAGTTAAATGTTCATATAGGTGGTTTGGGTGGTAGGAAAAGAAATCGGCTTGTGTGTGTATGTGAAATTGCGAATTTGAACTAGGAAGTTATTGAGTAATGTTTGTATTTTAAGTGATAGAATAGAGTGAATGCTTGGAATGTGATGTAAATGAATTATAAGTTGGATTAAAGGCTGTTATATTGTCTTATCATTTCCGGAATGTGCTTTGTCAAAGAAATTGAGGGTTGATGTTTAAGTAATGTAAGTATAGGTATATTCGACTTGTAGTTTTATAAATGTGATATGAGTGTTAAGTCCGAATAATGTTTAAGTACGAATGTATTTGGATGGATGTGTTTATGAGTGTGACTTGAGATAAAACGGTGTTAGTCATTATAAATAACCATAATTGTAGAATGTGTTAAATATATATATTCGGCCTTAACATAGATATGCATATATCTATAAAGTTGTTAATGCCCAAGTAAGATGTTGGGTTGTGCATGACTAGAGAATATATGTATATATGCGTATGGTGTTTGATAGTTAACCAATAAGTCATATGTACCTCAACCTTATAATATACATGTGTTATATTAAATCGTCTATTTGAATTGGAATTAAATGAATTCAATTGTTCTTAAACAAGCTCAAGAGCTTAAAGGATCGAAGTTGGATAAGGGAAAGAAAAGTAATTGAATAGCCGTTGAAGACGTTCGACAACATCCGAGGTAAGTCACTAAGCATGTATTTGGTATTGATTTAAATAGACATAATGTCTATGTAATTATGCCGAAAGGAATGATAAATTTATATACATGTATGTATGTGGTGTTGAAGGTATTGAATGAAAAGAAAAGAGGTATGATGTATTGAGTTGTTGATTTGGCACTAAGTGTGCGGGTCTAAATGGGCATGGTGACAAGATTGGCACTAAGTGTGCGGGTTTAAAATTTGTACAGCACTAAGTGTGCGAGTTTGATTATATAGCACTAAGTGTGCGAGCTGAATATATGGCACTAAGTGTGCGTGATCGAGTATTAAGCACTATGTGTGCAAACTCTATATATATATTTCGATTGAATATTTATACGGAAAGGGTGACTTTATCGAGTTGAGTACGGACAGCGGAAAAAGTAAGTACCTTGAGTTCATGGCTAATAGATGCTATGTTCATGCTCGGGGTTGAGTTGGTAAGTTTTAAATCTATGTGATGATTTCAATTGCATTCCCGTAAATAAAGTATCGTGGAATAGATGAAAGTTCATTTGATTGCATGATTATTATGAAATGAGATGATGTATGGAAATGCCTCTATTATTCTATTGAACAGTATATAAAATGTCATTGGGTGAATTGGTATGAGAATGAACCGAAAGGTCCGAGGAACTATGGTATATTTTCGATATGGATGGAGTACCTAGCCTCGTACATTATTTCATGTTGTGATAATTTTATTGATGGATGATTGTCGAATGCTTAGGACTTACTGAGTTATAAACTCACTTTGTGCTTTCTTGTCACCCATTTTAGGTCCCTTGGATTCGTCTCGTTTGCGTGCTTGGAACCGTCGTGGAAGTCATCACACCGCTGAAATCTTGTGGTATTGTCTTCGTTGTTGAAGAACATTTGGCATGTATAGGCTATTATATTTTGTCGAACTGTGGGTTGTAAACTTTAAGCCATGTGAAAATGGCCTATGTGGTCGTCGAGTGGGATGCTAGAACCTATAGCCACGAGTCTTAGAAACTCTAATTTTGATAAGGTGGCCATAATTTGTGTCATGTATGATGGATGATTAAGGCCAAGGAAAGATTCATGAAATTGGCATAGTCTACTGTAGTAACTGTTGCGGACAGCAGCAGTGAGATGCGATTGAAAAATCACTAAAAATAGTATAAGTAGAATTAAATAGTAAGTAAATTATGTAAATGAACCTTGATGAGTCTATTTTCAGATGGAAGAAACGAAATGGTCATAGGAGTTACTTGTTAAGAGATATTAAAGCTATTGTGAGACAGGGCCAGAATGGTTTCTGGGTCCCCTGTCGCAAATTTAAAAATTTACTATAAATTATCCAGAAATAATTAGGAGTCATGCCTTATATGTGCAGATTCCATTTTGAGTCTAGTTTCATTAGAAACAAACAGCACCAGTATTAAATCCCTGTACAGAGAGATATTCCAGTTGTAACGCGCGAAGGTCAGAGCAGTCGATCCCTGTAACAGGGGTGACTTTAACTAATAAACTGTACCAATTGGCCCGACCAAAAATTCTAGAAATAAATCCATGGATGGATAAATGAGTCTAAATTCAGGTAAAATTTACGAAACCAGTTTCCGAGTTTTGAAACTCGAGATATGATTTTTAAGGCGACAGTGATGCAGTTTTCCAGCCCGACTGGAAATGTCAAATTGGTAGGCAAAATATGTGGACTTGACTTGTTAACCCCTCGTGTCCGACACCGGTGATGGTCTCGGGATCGGGGTGTTACAATTAAGATGGCACCCTACGAGGCCTTGTACGGTCGTAAATGCCGTACACCATTGATTTGGACTGAGCTCGGTGAAAGCAAGATTTTCGGGGTGGATTTGATTAGAGATGCTGAACAGAAAGTGAAAGTAATCCGTGAAAGTCTGAAGATAGCCTCCGATCGTCAGAAGTCGTACACGGACCTGAAGCGTAAGGATATCGAGTATCAAGTGGGTGATAAAGTGTTTCTCAAGGTATCGCCTTGGAAAAAGATACTCGATTCTACCGTAAGGGCAAGTTGAGCCCGAGGTTCGTTGGGCCATATGAGATATCCGAAGCGAGTCGGTCCGGTGGCATATCGCTTGATTTTGCCCCCGAACTCGAAAAGGTTCACGATGTCTTTCACGCTTCGATGCTTCGACGCTATAGATCCGATCCATCGCACGTGATTAGTCCATCGAAATTGAAATTCAAGCTAATATGAGTTATGAGGAAGAACCGATTCGTATCCTATCACGAGAAGTGAAAGAGTTTGAAACAAGCGGGTTCCGCTAGTAAAAGTGTTATGGCTCAAGCACGGGATAGAAGAAGCTACTTGGGAGACCGAGAACTCTATGAAAGAGCGATATCCAAACCTATTTACCGTAAGATTTTCGAGGACGAAAATTTCTTAAGTGGGGAGAGTTGTGACACCCAAAATTGACCCTAGTCGGAAGGTGGTCTCGGGACCACAAAACCGAGGCATAAAAATAATTTAAAATTTATTTCGATGCCTATAATATGTGTGTATTCATGTATGACATTTTTTGATGATTGATTTAGTGTTATAAAGGTGAATTTCACTAGAAAGGACCTAGTAGTGAACTTTGAAAGTATGATGGGGAAATGTGTGATGACTAATTAAAGCATGCATGCAAAATAATGGGCTTGCATGTCAAATTCCCCTTTGTACAAGTGATGGCCGGCCATGACAAAGAGATATGGGCTAAACATGTCATGAAACATGTTTTGTTGGGCATTAGGGAGAAATAATAAACAAATAGGCATGGGTAAGAAAAGAATGAAAAAAAAAATGTGTGTGAGTGTGGTAATCCCCCCTTTGCCGTGAGTTGAGAAAGAAGGAAGAAAAAATTTTGTTGTGTTCATCCTTTCTCATCTTTTTGGCCGAAAATCATAAGGAGGAAGAAAGAGGATTTTTGCTTCATGCTTGGTTTAGAAGAGATCTAGAAGGTGATTTGGCTAAATTGGCATCAAGATTAAGGTATGTATGAGGTTGTGTTAGGAGTTTCATGCATGTTTTGGTTGCTAACTTGATGTGCATGTTAGCCATGGCTCAAATCTTTGTTATGCCATGGAAATGGTATTTGGCCAAAGTTGTTATGGTGTGTAACACCCCTAACTCGTGACCGACGCCGGTGTCGGACACGAGGGGTTAACGAGACAAATCCTCTTAAAGTACCGACCAATTTGGCATTTCTGGACAGGCTGGAAAACTGCGTCACTGTCGCCTTTAAAATCATATCTCGAGTTCCAAAACTCGAAACTGGTTTTGTAAATTTTCCTGAATTTAGACTCATATACCCATCCATGGATTTATTTTTAGAATTTTTGGTTGGGCCAATTGGTACAGTTTATTAGTTAAAGTCACCCATGTTACAGGGATCGACTGCTCTGACCTCCGCGCGTTACAACTTATAATATCTTTCTGTACAGGGCTTTAATACTGTTGCCGTTTGTTTCTAATGAAACTAGACTCAAAATGGAATCTGTACATATAAGGCATGACTCCTAATTCTTTCTGGATAATTTATGGTAAATTTTCAAAGTCGCGACAGGGGACCCAGAAATCGTTCTGGCCCTGTCTCACGAGAACTTTAATATCTCCCAGTATACTGCTCATATGGTCGTTTCGTTTCGTCCATATAAAAATAGTTCATCAAGGATCAGTTCCATAATTTACTCACTATTTAATTCTACTTCTACTATTTTTAGTGATTTTTCAATCTCATCTCACTGCTGCTGTCCGCAACAGTTACTGCAGTAGACTATGCCAATTTCATGAATTTTTCCTTGGCCTTAATCATCCATCATACATGACACAAATTATGGCCACCTTAACAAAATTTGAGTTTCTAAGACTCGTGGCTATAGGTTCTAGCATCCCACTCGACGACCACATAGGCCATTTTCACATGGCTTAAAGTTTACAACCCACAATTCGACAAAATATAATAGCCTATACATGCCAAATGTTCTTCAACAACAAAAAACAATACCACAAGATTTCAGCGGTGTGATGACTTCAACGACGGTTCCGAGCACGCAACAACACGAGTCCAAGAGACCTAAAATGGGTGACAAGAAAACACCGAGTGAGTTTACAACTCAGTAAGTCATAAGCATTCGTCAATCCACTGATAAAGTTACTACTACATGTACAACAAATGAGGCTAGGTACTCGTCCATATCGAATCTATACCATAATACCTCGGACCTTTCGGTCCAATCTCGTACCAATTCATACATCCACATTTCATATTCTACACAACAAGATAATCAAGCATTTTTTTACACATTAACTCATTTTCCAGCACAACCATACAATTTCAATCATCACATAGATTTAAGGCTTACCAAATTCAACCCCAAGCATGAACGTATTACCTATTCGTCATGAGCTCAAGGTACTTACCCGATCCGCTGTCCATACTCACTCGATGGAGACACACCCTCCATATAATTGTTCGATTGGAGATATTTATATATATATATAGAGTACGCACACAGTGCTTAATACTCGATTTCGCACACTTAGTGCCATGCGATTTAAGCCCGCACACAGTGCCATGCCCTTCGAGCTCGCACACTTAGTGCCATATATTTCCAGCATGCACACTTAGTGCCATATATTTCCAGCACGCACACTTAGTGCCAATCTCGTCACCGTACACACGTATTGTTCAAGACACTTAGTGCCGAAAGCAAACTTTCTACACATTTCACTATTTCTTTTACATTCAACAATTGTCATCACTCCATACACATACATTTTCATTTATATATATATATCATCCCATTAAACATAATTGCATAAATTTTACAATCATTTAAGCAATATCAAATACGTGCTTAATGACTTACCTCGTGTTGGGTAAAATAGTTCCAAGTCGGCTACTCGATGACCTTCGTCTTTCCCTTGCTTGATTCTCCTTCTTTAACTCCTTGAGCTTAATCAATAAATCACTAGTTTAACCATCTTGCTAAACATTCATAATTCAACTACACATGCATATGTATGCTTGTATATTCGGCAACCATTCTTACTAATCGCCCATTTGGTCGATTATACACCTAACCGAATATGCACCAAAAACTTGATTCAACATTACCTACATACTCACTTTAATGGTCGAATATATATATATGTACAATGTCAACTAACATCTTTTAATCACCTAATTTCATCTCATGAACATTTAATCAAATTTTCCCAATCTAGCATATATTTTCACATCCATTTGTAACATCATGTACAAACACATATACACATATATCAAAACACAAATTTTTACCTATCATGCAACAAGCATAAATCGTACTTATGAGCATGCCATGGCGAATACATCCCACACCATCCCCTTTCAATTTTTGGTCATGGTTAAACAAAGAAAACTCCATGTCTTACTCAAGAATGCTAAAAGAAATTTCAAGAGTAGTCAATCCATCATTACATGTATCATCAACAAGCTTCACATTTAGCATGCAATGGCTTTAACACAATATCAACCTTGGCCAAATACCATTTCCATGGCATAACAAGGATTTGAACCATGGGCTAACATGAACATCAAGTTAGCAACTAAAACATGCATGAATCTCATGACACAACCTCAAACATACCTTAATCTTGACACAAGTATGACCAAATCTCCTTCTAGTTCTCTTCTAAACCAAGCATGAAGCAAAAATCCTTCCTTTTCCCTTAGTATTTTCAGCCAAGATTTTGAGAATGGATGAACAATTTTTTTCCTTTCTTTTTCCTCTACTCACGACAACAAAGGGGGGGCATCCATGCTCATTTTTTTCATTTCTTTATTTTTTCTACATAATCCACTAACTAAACATGTTGGAAACATGTTCCTTGCCCATATTCTTGTCATGGCCGGCCACTCACCTTAGGAAGTGGGTTATTTGACATGCAAGGACAACTATTTTCCCACATGTATTAATAGGCCACCTTACAATTGCCTAGCACATTTCTAAATTTTCTCACATAAGTCCTATTTGATAAAAATTCACTTACTATTAACAAAATCCAAACACGAAATTTTCACACATGCATATATACATATAATGAGCATCAATTATGATGGTTAATTATTATTATGACTCGGTTTGGTGGTCCCGAAACCACTTTCCGACTAGGGTCGATTTAGGGATGTCACAACTCTCCCCACTTAGAAATTTTCGCCCCGAAAATCTTACCCGTAAATAGGCTCGGGTATCGCTCTTTCATAGAGTCCTCAAGTTCCCAAGTGGCTTCTTCCATTCCGTGTTTATGCCACAACACCTTCACTAACGGGATTTTCCTATTGCGCAACTCTTTTACTTCACGCCTCATAATGCGAACCGGTTCCTCTTCATAGCTCAAATTAGGTGAATCTCAATCTCGAGATGGAGCAATTACGCATGCGATGGATCAGACCTATATCGTCAAGCATCGAGACATGAAAACGCGTTGTGAATCCTTTCGAGCTCGGGGCAAAATTAATCGATATGCGATGGCCCGGCTCGTTCGGATACTTCATATGGCCCGATAAACCTCGGACTCAATTTGCCCTTACGACCAAATCTAAGCACCTTCTTCCAAGGTGAAACTTTGAGAAAGACCTTGTCTCCAACCTGATATTCAATATCTTTTCTTTTCAAATCCGCATACGACTTTTGGCGATCCGAAGCAGCTTTCAAACTTTCACGAATTACTCGAACTTTTTGCTCGGCATCCTTAACCAAATCAGCCCCGAAGAATTTACCTTCACTAAGTTCAGTCCAGAATAATGGGGTACGGCATTTACGACCGTATAAAGCCTCGTAAGGCGCCATCTTAATACTTGATTGAAAGCTATTGTTGTAGGCGAATTCAATCAAAGGTAAATACCGTTCCCATGAACCACTAAACTCATGGATGCAACATCTCAACATATCCTCGAGTATTTGAATTATCTGTTCGGATTGACCATCGGTTTGGGGATGAAAAGCGGTGCTAAAATGCAGCTTGGTACCCAAAGCATCTTGCAATTTCTTCCAAAATCGCGACGTAAATCTTGGGTCTCTATCCGACACAATAGAAATAGGCACCCGTGTAATCTCACAATCGAGAAACGTACAATTCCGCTAATTTGTCCATTGAAAAATCCGTGCGACGGGGATAAAGTGAGCCGACTTAGTTAGTCTATCGACAACGACCCAAATCGCATCCTTCTTACTCACTGACAATGGCAGTCCGGATACAAAGTCCATTGTGACTCGATCCCATTTCCATTCGGGTATCATGATCGGCTGAAGTAATCCCGATGGCACTTGATGTTCCGCTTTCACTTGTTGACATATCAGACACCTTGAAACAAATTCGAAATGTCTCGTTTCATCTTAGGGCCACCAAAATTGGCGTTTCAGGTCATTGTACATTTTAGTACTACCCGGGTGGATTGACATTCGACTACAATGGGCTTCATTTAGAATTATCGAAATAAGTTCCGAATTCTTTGGAACACACAGACGACTTCTGAACCTCAAACAATCGTCATCATCAATTTGAAACTCTGATTCCTTGTTCGTAACACACTCGGCCCGTTTTGCAAGCAACTCCTCATCAACTTTCTAAGCTTCCCGAATTTGATGAGCCAACAATGGTTTGGCCTTTAATTGGCTACTAACACATTGTCGGGTAGAATAGACAAGTGTACATTCATCGTCAGAAGCAAGCGGTGATTTCGACTTAAGGCATCCGCAACCACATTGGCCTTTCCCGGGTGATAATCAATAACGAGTTCATAATCTTTTAACAACTCGAGCCATCGTCTTTGTCATGATTTAAGTCTCTTTGAGTCATCAAATATTTGAGACTTTTGTGATCCGAATACACTTGGCACTTCTCACCAAATAAGTAATGTCGCCATATCTTTAAGGCGAATACGATGGCGACCAATTCGAGGTCATGGGTTGGATAATTTTTCTCATGTGGCTTTAATTGTCTCGACGCATAGGCCACAACTCGACCTTCTTGCATCAATACGCAACCTAACCCAAGTAGGGAGGCATCACTATAGATGACAAACTCTTTGCCGATTGGTACGTACTAGAACTGGAGCTTTCGTCAAATGGGTTTTCAATTGGTGAAACTTTTTCGACACTTTTCCGTCCATTCAAATTTGACATCTTTTCAAAGCAGTTTTGTCATGGGTGTGGCTATCATCGAGAATCCTTTCACAAACCGTCGGTAGTGTAAGCAAGCCCCAAAAAGCTCCTAACTTCGGTAACATTCCTTGAGGTTTCCAATCGACTATGGTCGAAATTTTGTTCAGTCCACCCGACACCGATGCGACACCACGTGCCCCAAAAAGCTAACCTCTTTCAACCAAAATTCACATTTACTGAACTTTGCGTATAACTGCTTATCTCGTAAGATTTGCAACACTAGCCTCAGGTGTTCAGCATGTTCAGTTTCATCTTTCGAATAGACCAAAATGTCATCGATAAATACAACTACGAACCGATCCAAGTATGGCCTGAAAATTCTATTCATTAAATCCATAAACACCTTGAGGGCATTAGTGAGCCCAAACGGCATCACCAAGAATTCAGTAGTGACCGTACCTTGTTCTAAAAGCGGTTTTGGGTATGTCCGATTCTCGGACCCTCAACCGATAGTACCCGACCTCAAATCTATCTTTGAAAACACCGAGCTCCCTTTAATTGATCAAACAAATCATCAATTCGTGGCAATGGATATTTATTCTTTATCTTCACTTTATTGAGTTGACGATAGTCGATGCACAACCTCATGGTTCCGTCCTTCTTCTTCACAAACAATACAAGTCGCCCTATGGAGAAAAACTCGGTCGGCGAAACCTCTATCCGTCAATTCTTGCAATTGTACCTTCAATTCCTTTAATTAGTTAATGCCATACGATACGGGGCTATTGAAATCGGCGTAGTACAGTACAACCGATGTCGAATTCCACTTCTCGAACCGGTGGCAATCCCAAGAACTCCTCGGAAAAACATCTGAATACTCACAAACCACTGGTACCGATTCGAGTTTCCTTTCCGTCTCTTTACTCCCAAACACATACGCAAGGTATGTTTCACACCCTTTTCACATATCTTGACGGTCATAGAAGATATTATTGTTGCACTCCTTTTAAATCAAGAGACTCGACTCGGACTACCTCATTATTTGCACTCCTCAAATTAATGGTTTTCCTTTTGCGATCCACCAACTTTGCATCATGTACGATCACCAATCCATACCAAGAATAACATCGAATTCATGAAATGGTAGAAGCATCGATCGGTAGGAAAACAGATTCTCGAATTATTAGGGGCATCTCTTGCACACTTTATCAACAAGCACGTATTGACCCAAAGGGTTTGACACTGAATTACGAACTCGATGAGACTCAACGGTAGAGTCTTCTTTGGATGCTAAGGTTTCACATACATATGAGTGAGTAGAGCCGGGGTCAATCAATGCAATCACAATAGTATCAAAGAGAGTAAAAGTACCAGTGATAACGTCGGGGAGGATGCCTCCTCTCGTGCTTGCGGATGGCATATGCTCTAGCAGAGCACGGGTCTCGGATCGGACGGGTAGTATTAGAGGCTCTTCTCGATTACCACCCCTACCTCCAGAGATTCTCGGGGCCTACCTCCACCGTCGTTCCACTAGGTCTTGCACCTTGCGTCTTATTCCTCTCATCTAGCTCGTGCAATCTCTAATGAAGTGGTCCTTGAACCGCATCCATAACGAGCCCTATTAATGCAGACTTACCCCAACATTCACCTAGGTGTCGTCTTCCACATTGGGGGCATTCAGGTCTCTCTTGACGATTATTGCCCACACTAGCTCTTGAAGTAGCTCGGAGTCCGTCAATGGTCGGGCTCTAATGGAAATTCCCGCATCGTCCTCGACTTCATGGTGTCCTCCACGAACCTCTTTACACCGAGAACGGAGCTTTACTCGTCGATCTTTTACGGTAATCTCTTGCTTCAAATTCAGCCTTCTTCTTCTCCTCCCAAGTTCTTCCGCCTTGCAGGCTCGTTCGACTAGTGTCACGAACTCCTTTATCTCCAAAATTCCACTAGTAACTTTAACTCTACATTCAATCCTTCTTCAAATCTTTTGCACATCGCAACCTCATCAGCCACACACTCCCGAGCATACCGACTAAGTCTTACGAACTCATGTTCAGATTGAGATCTGATCATCGGCCTTGCTTGAGTTCCAAGAATTCCTTACGCTCGATCGATGAACCGTTGACTAATGTATTTCTTTCGAAATTGGATTGGAAGAAATCCCAAGTAACTCGTTCATTTGGGACTATGGAAATTAAAGTCCTCCACCAATAGTAAGTGAGTCTCATAACAAGGATATAGCACACTTAAGACATTCGTCGGTGTGCATGACGATTCATCTAACACTCTAATGGTGTTATCGAGAGCGAACTTCGGCCTTTTCGGCATCATCGGTAACTATGGCCTTGAACTCCTCGGCCCCACGCTTCCTAATCAAGTCCACGGTGGTTTACTCACCTCACGGGATCGAGAATTGGAGGCATTGCGGGCTCTTGGGGTGGAGTATTTAAATTCGGGAATGGTTGGACAGCCGGGTTGGTTCGGGCATATTGCGACCCACTCATTCATCATAGTGAAGAAGGCTTGTTTCGCCCCTTCATTTTGATTATTCGCGGATGACTGAGGCTCAACAGGCGGTGTCCCTTGCGCAGAGCAGCCGCTACACTTTCAACGTCACCCGCCAAGGGTCTCTCTACCGGGTTCCATCGCTAATCAAAACAAAAATTTCAACCGTCAAGTCATCACATTATTAAGCACTATCAATTTGGCATGTATAGCTAGACTCACACGCTATGGTAGTCCTAGAACCGACTAAACCATAGCTCTGATACCAATAAAATTGTAATACCCTAACTCGTGACCGACGCCGATTGTCGGACACGAGGGTTAACGAGACAAATCCTCTTAATGTACCGACCAATTTGGCATTTCTGGACAGGCTGGAAAACTGCGTCACCGTCGCCTTAAAATCATATCTCGAGTTCCAAAACTCGGAAACTGGTTTCGTAAATTTTCCTGAATTTAGACTCATATACCCATCCATGGATTTATTTTTAGAATTTTGGTTGGGCCAATTGGTACAGTTTATTAGTTAAAGTCACCCATGTTACAGGGATCGACTGCTCTGACCTCCGCGCGTTACAACTTTTAATATCTTTCTGTACAGGGCTTTAATACTGGTGCCGTTTGTTTCTAATGAAACTAGACTCAAAATGGAATCTGTACATATAAGGCATGACTCCTAATTCTTTCTGGATCATTTATGGTAAATTTTCAAAGTCGCGACAGGGGACCCAGAAATCGTTCTGGCCCTGTCTCACGAGAACTTTAATATCTCCCAGTATACTGCTCATATGGTCGTTTCGTTTCGTCCATATAAAAATAGATTCATCAAGGATCAGTTCCATAATTTACTCACTATTTAATTCTACTTCTACTATTTTTAGTGATTTTTCAATCTCATCTCACTGCTGCTGTCCGCAACAGTTACTGCAGTAGACTATTCCAATTTCATGAATTTTTCCTTGGCCTTAATCATCCATCATACATGACACAAATTATGGCCACCTTAACAAAATTTGAGTTTCTAAGACTCGTGGCTATAGGTTCTAGCATCCCACTCGGCGACCACATAGGCCATTTTCACATGGCTTAAAGTTTACAACCCACAATTCGACAAAATATAATAGCCTATACATGCCAAATGTTCTTCAACAACAAAAAACAATACCACAAGATTTCAGCCGGTGTGATGACTTCAATGACGGTTCGAAAGCACGCAACAATACGAGTCCAAGAGACCTAAAATGGGTGACAAGAAAACACCGAGTGAGTTTACAACTCAGTAAGTCATAAGCATTCGTCAATCCATCGATAAAGTTACTACTACATGTACAACAAATGAGGCTAGGTACTCGTCCATATCGAATCTATACCATAATACCTCGGACCTTTCGGTCCAATCTCGTACCAATTCATACATCCACATTTCATATTCTACACAACAAGATAATCGAAGCATTTTTTACACATTAACTCATTTTCCAGCACAACCATACAATTTCAATCATCACATAGATTTAAGGCTTACCAAATTCAACCCCAAGCATGAACGTATTACCTATTCGTCATGAGCTCAAGGTACTTACCGATCCGCTGTCCATACTCACTCGATGGAGACACACCTCCATATAATTGTTCGATTGGAGATATTTATATATATATATAGAGTACGCACACACAGTGCTTAATACTCGATTTCGCACACTTAGTGCCATGCGATTTAAGCCCGCACACACAGTGCCATGCCCTTCGAGCTCGCACACTTAGTGCCATATATTTCCAGCATGCACACTTAGTGCCATATATTTCCAGCACGCACACTTAGTGCCAATCTCGTCACCGTACACACGTATTGCCCGCACACTTAGTGCCAAAGCAAACTTTCTACACATTTCACTATTTCTTTTACATTCAACAATTGTCATCACTCCATACACATACATTTTCATTTATATATATATATATCATCCCATTAAACGCAATTGCATAAATTTTACAATCATTTAAGCAATATCAAATACGTGCTTAATGACTTACCTCGTGTTGGGTAAAATAGTTCCAAGTCGGCTACTCGATGACCTTCGTCTTTCCCTTGCTTGATTCTCCTTCTTTAACTCCTTGAGCTTAATCAATAAATCACTAGTTTAACCATCTTGCTAAACATTCATAATTCAACTACACATGCATATGTATGCTTGTATATTCGGCAACCATTCTTACTAATCGCCCATTTGGTCGATTATACACCTAACCGAATATGCACCAAAAACTTGATTCAACATTACCTACATACTCACTTTAATGGTCGAATATATATATATGTACAATGTCAACTAACATCTTTTAATCACCTAATTTCATCTCATGAACATTTAATCAAATTTTCCCAATCTAGCATATATTTTCACATCCATTTGTAACATCATGTACAAACACATATACACATATATCAAAACACAAATTTTTACCTATCATGCAACAAGCATAAATCGTACTTATGAGCATGCCATGGCCGAATACATCCCACACCATCCCCCTTTCAATTTTTGGTCATGGTTAAACAAAGAAAACTCCATGTCTTACTCAAGAATGCTAAAAGAAATTTCAAGAGTAGTCAATCCATCATTACATGTATCATCAACAAGCTTCACATTTAGCATGCAATGGCTTTAACACAATATCAACCTTGGCCAAATACCATTTCCATGGCATAACAAGGATTTGAACCATGGGCTAACATGAACATCAAGTTAGCAACTAAAACATGCATGAATCTCATGACACAACCTCAAACATACCTTAATCTTGACACAAGTATGACCAAATCTCCTTCTAGTTCTCTTCTAAACCAAGCATGAAGCAAAAATCCTTCCTTTTTCCCTTAGTATTTTCAGCCAAGATTTTGAGAATGGATGAACAATTTTTTTCCTTTCTTTTCCTCTACTCACGACAACAAAGGGGGGCATCCATGCTCATTTTTTCATTTCTTTATTTTTTCTACATAATCCACTAACTAAACATGTTGGAAACATGTTCCCTTGCCCATATTCTTGTCATGGCGGCCACTCACCTTAGGAAGTGGGTTATTTGACATGCAAGGACAACTATTTTCCCACATGTATTAATAGGCCACCTTACAATTGCCTAGCACATTTCTAAATTTTCTCACATAAGTCCTATTTGATAAAAATTCACTTACTATTAACAAAATCCAAACACGAAATTTTCACACATGCATATATACATATAATGAGCATCAATTATGATGGTTAATTATTATTATGACTCGGTTTGGTGGTCCCGAAACCACTTTCCGACTAGGGTCGATTTAGGGATGTCACATGGTGATAAAGCCATTGCATGCTAAGTGTGAAGCTTGATGATGATGCATGCAATGATGGATTGTCTACTTTTGAGTAAGATTTTGAGTTTTCTTTTGTTTAATCATGATTGAAGTTGAAAAGGGCATGATTGTCATATTCGCCATGATGCATTCATGAGCATGGTTCATGCTTCTTGCATGTTAGTTAAAATTTGTGTTTTGGATGGCTATGGACACCTTGAAATTGCCATGCTCATATATGTATATATATGTTTGCACATGATGTTTTGGTTATGAACTAAGTGATGAATATGGTTGTTTAAAGAAGAAGATGTTGAAGAATGATTGTGAAATTGCAAGCACATTGCCTAGCACACATATGAGTGCTTGATGCTATATTATAAGTTTTGAGCTACAATATGCAAAGCATTAACTAGTAAAATGCATGCTGTTTTTGTGAGGTATTAAGTGCATAATTGGCCTCAACATGTACATGAATATTCGGCCTTGGGTAGCCTATTGAAGGCCTTAGCTTTTCCTTGATGCTCGAATAAATTGTGTTGAATTGCTTGATGTAGTATAAAATGTGCATGACCATTGTGTATTCAAGCTAAAGAGTGGCCATATGACCATTTAAACTCCTTGTCATATTCGCCATAAGCTAGCACAATGAGGTTTTAATAAATTGAATTTGTTTGAATTAGCTCAAGAGCTAAGAGGGCCACAATTGGACAAGGGGAAGGAAAAAGTGATCGAATAGCCGTAAAAGCCGTTCGACAACATCCGAGGTAAGTCCTCAAGAAGTGACCTTACTTGAATTATGTGGAATGAAATATGGATGTATTGATTATTGATTTATGTGTGTATGAGTATTGAATAATACCGGGCTAAGTCCCAAGGCGATTATGCTAGTGATTAAAATTGTGTTTGAGCCTTAGTAACAAAAATGAAATATGTATGTCCAATGATTATTGATGTATGTGTGCATGAGAAATTGAATGATATCCGGGCTAAGCCCCGAAGACAATTATGCTGGAAATTATAACCGGGTTAAGACCCGAAGGCAATTGTGCTAGTAGCTATATCCGGGCTAAGACCCGAAGGCGTTCGTGCAAGTTGTTAAATCCGGGCTAAGAACCGAAGGCATTTGTGCAAATCGTGATATCCGGGTTAAGTCCCGTAGGCCTTGGTGCGGGTTACCATAACCGGGCTATGTCCCGAAGGCGATTGAACGAGTAGCGACATCCGGTTAAACTCCGAAGGTATGTGATTTGAAAATTATAAGCTTGCTGGAAAATTTCAGCTAATGCACTTGTGAAATTTCCCAATGACAAGGTAAGTGCGGTGTGTGCTTTATGCGCTAGGAGTAGAGCGTATGAATATCCGCTCCTATGATGGAACGAGTTATCGGCCTTAATGAAGCCGTTATTTGTGTATGAACATAAGAGTTGGGATGGTGAAGTAAGTATGATTATGTGAATGAGCATTAATGAAATGATGCATTTGGTTATGTGAATGTATTGCTTTAATTAAAGCTGATTATATTCCTTGAGACTTACTAAGCATAAAAATGCTTACCCCGTTGCTTTGGCTCTCTGTTTTATAGATTTCGCTCGATAGCAATCGGATTCGGGATCAATAAAGTCGAAGTCATCCACACTATCAACGCCTCTATTTTGGTATAAATTTTGGTTGAACTTTGAAATGGCATGTATAGGACTACCCCTTGTTGGTTTAAAATGTGGCGATGTATATGTATACTGCCATGCGAAAATGGCTCGTAAAAGGAAGCATGAACTTAGACTATTTGTGGTTTGAATGTATATATATGGTGTCATGATGTGATTATGGATTGGAAATGGGAGTGTTGGTCACATGATCAGCCATTGGTATGGTTAAAATGATCATATGTGAACCTATGTATGGCAAGACTAGTTGGTTGATGGAGACTACAAAAATAGATAAGACCTACCTTAAAACAGATGCTGCCAGCTGCAGTGACGTGAATGTGAAAAATCACCAAAAATTGTAGGAATGGTATTAAATAGTGAATAAGCTATGTAAATGAACCTTGATGAGTCTATTTTCATATGGAAGAAGCGAAATGGTCATAGGAGTTACATGTTAAGAGATATTGAAGCTATTGTGAAACAGGGCCAGAACGGTTTCTGGGTCCCCTGTCGCAACTTTAAAAATTTACTATAAATTATCCAGAAAGAATTAGGAGACATACCTTATATGTACAGATTCCATTTTGAGTCTAGTTTCATTAGAAACAAACGGCACCAGCATTAAAGCCCTGTACAGAGAGATATTCAAGTTGTAACGCGTGATGGTCAGAGCAGTCGATCCCTGTAACAGGGGTGACTTTAACTAATAAACTGTACGAATTGGCCCGACCAAAAATTCTAGAAATAAATCCATGGATGGATATATGAGTCTAAATTCAGGGAAAATTTACGAAACCAGTTTCCGAGTTTTTAAACTCGAGATATGATTTTTAAGGCGACAGTGATGCAGTTTTCCAGCCCGACTGGAAATGTCAAATTGGTGGGCACAATATGTGGACTTGACTTGTTAACCCCTCGTGTCCGACACCGGTGATGGTCTCGGGATCGGGGTGTTACAATAAGTGTTAGAATTAAGTGACCCAAATTCTTATTTAAATAAAATACGATGGAAAATAAAATAAAAGTAAAATCCATATAGAACTAGACTTCTTTTATTTTATTTTAGAATAAGGTTTTTAAACCTTATTAAACTCCATCTATTTTATATTGATTAGGATAAGGTGTTTCAATCCTACTAGAATATGGCTTTGCAAGCCTATAAATAGACATAGTCTATTCCTCTTGTATTTGAGTAAAAATTTTTCGACATAGTGAATTTTCTTCTCCTCTGCCCGTGGTTTTTTCCGAAAGGGTTTCACGTAAAATTTATGTGTTCTTTATTTTTATTTATTTTATTCTATTTTATTTTTCACAAATTGGTATCAGAGCTTCCGGGTTATTCATCTCGATCACGGTAATGGCGTCTTTGAAGTATGAAATTCCGCTGTTGGATCGCAACACCAGATTTGCGTTGTGGCAAATTAAGATGCAAGCGGTTCTTGCAGATGGATCTAGAGGATGCCCCGCTGAGGATAGATAAGATGCCTTCGACATTAACAGATGAAGAGAAGAAGCGTAAGGATCGAAAGGCATTAACACAATTACATCGCATTTGTCCAACGAAATTTTGCAGGATGTGATGAAAGAGAAAGCGCATTGCATTATGGAAGAGGCTAGAACAAATATGTATGTCGAAAACTCTAACAAGCAAGTTGCATATGAAGCGGCGTCTTTATGCTCATCGTTTGGAGGAAGGTGCGTCGTACACGAACACTTAACAGTGTTTAAAGAAATTCTCTCAAACTTGGAGGCCATGGAGGTTCGGTATGATAAGGAAGATCTAGGGTTGATTCTACTTTGTTCGTTGCCCCGTCTTATTCAACCTTTAGAGACACGATTTTATATAGCCGAGTCTCTCACAGTTGATGAGGTTTATGATTCTTTAACCTCGTATGATAAGATGAAGCATCTTGTGGTTAAACCCAACTCTCGTGGAGAGGGTCTCATTGTTCGTGGGAGACAAGACCGGAATGTTGATGATGATCGTGGTAGAACACAGAACGGAATCCTCGTGGTAAATCTAAGGGTAGATCGAAATCTTCAACAGAGGTAAAACTTGCAACTTCGCAAGAAGAAAGGACACATTAAATCTGAGTGCTATAAGCTACAAAATAAGATTAAAAGGAGGCTGCGAATCAAAAGGGAAAACAAATGAGAAAATTCGGTGAAGGCGATGTTGTAGAAGACTACAGCGATGGTGAACTTCTAGTTGCTTCATCAATGATTCTAAAGTAAGCAAGGAGTGGATACTTGATTCAGCTGCACCTTCCACATGAGTCCCAATCGGGATTGGTTTACAACTTATGAAACAAGATGTCTGAAGGTGTTGTTTTGATGGGAAATAATGCTTCATGTAAAATCGCGGTGTTGGAACAATTAAAGTTAAGATGTTTGATGGAGTTGTCGAACACTTAGTGACGTGCGGCATGTTCCGAATTGAAAAGAAATTTAATTTCGTTGAGTACTCTTGATTCAAAAGTGCAGATACACAATTTGAAAGTGGGGTTTTAAAGATTTCCAAAGGGTCCCTTGTTGTGATGAAAGGGCAAAGAAAGATTGCCAAGTTATATGTTTTACAGTGGTTCTACTGTTACTGGTGATGCAGCTGTCGCTTCCTCTTCCTTGTCGATGATGATATTACTAAACTTTGGCATATGCGCCTAGGGCATATGAGTGAGAATGGCATGGCCAGAATTAAGCAAAAGAGGACTTCTTAATGGGCAAGGAATTTGCAAACTGAATTTCTGTGAGCACTGTGTTTTTGGGAAGCAAAAGAGAGTTCGATTCACTAGAGGAATCCATAACACGAAGGAAACATTGGAGTATATCCATTCTGATCTGTGGGGGCCGTCCAGAGTGCCTTCGAGAGGTGGAGCTAATTATATGCTAACCTTTATTGATGATTTTTCCAGAAAAGTTTGGGCGTTCTTCACAAGCGTAAAAGCGATGTGTTTTCCACATTTAAGTCTTGGAAAATTATGATTGAAAAGCAGACGGAAAGCAGATAAAATACCTCCGCATGCACAATGGCTTAGAGTTACGTTCGATGAGTTTAATAGATTGTGCAAGTCGAAGGGATCATGAGACACTTGACGATTCGTCATACTCCACAAAAAAACGGCATTGCGAGCTAATGAACGAAGCGATCATGGAGAAGGTTCGATGTATGTTGTCAAATGCCAACTTATCAAGTCATTTTGGGCGAAGCGACCTCTCATCGCATGTTTTTGATCAACCGATCTCCATCCGTTGCCATTGAGAAAAAGACTCCACAAGAGGTATGGTCGTAATCTTGCTAATTATTACGATTTAAAGATTTTGGGTGTCCTGCGTATGCTCATGTTGATAATGGAAAATTGGAACCGAGATCCATTAAATGCATTTTTCTTGGTTATAAAGTGGTGTAAAAGGCTATAAGTTATAGTGTCCGAAAATAGAAAAGTTGTGATTAGCAGAGATGTTGTTTTTGATGAAAGCGCTATGCTACCTAACTTATCTCTTAAAGACTCTTCCAATAAAGAAAACCAAAAGCGGTGGAGCATCGTTAATACGTAATCAACTCCTCAAGCCAAGACAAAATTGAGAATAGAGTTGCTTCTTCACCGCAATACTCTATCGCCAAAAAGCAGGACAAGAAGAGAAATTAAACCTCCAAAGAAGTATGCCGAGGTTGATCTAGTTGCTTATGCTTTAAATGTGGCTGAAGATATAGATGCGAATCAAGAGCCATTTAATTATTACGAGGCGATTAGTCTGTGAAGACTCGAGAAAAGTGGATGTTTGCTATGCAAGAGGAGATGGAATCACTCCACAAAAAGCAGAACATGGGATCTTGTAAAACTTCCTAAAGGTAAAAAGGTCATTCGTTGTAAATGGGTGTTTAAAAAGAAAGAAGGGACTCTAGGAGTTGAAGAACCCGGATATAAAGCAAGGCTTGTTGCAAAGGGTTACGATCAAATTCCGAGTGGACTTCACAGATGTGTTCTCTCCGGTTGTTAAGCATAGTTCGATTCGAGCTTTGCTTGGTATTGTGGCCATGCATGATTTGGAGCTTGAGCGGTTAGATGTAAAACGCGCATTTTGCATGGAGAACTTGAGGAAGATATTTACATGCAACAACCAGAGGGTTTTATAGTCTCGTAAAAAGAGGACTATGTTTGCTTCTTGAAAAAGTCCCTTTACGGTTTGAAGCAGATCACCAAGACATTGGTACAAGAGGTTTGATTCCTTTATGACTTCTCATGATTTCAAAAGAAGTAGTTTTGACAGTTGTGTCTACTTTAAGAAAAAAAAGTGATGGTTCTTTTGTGTATCTACTTCTTTATGTTGATGACATGTTGATAGCAAAGAAAAGATAAAAGAGAGATAAGAAAGGTTAAAGCCCAACTAAGTGAAGAATTTGAGATGAAAGATTTAGGACCAGCAAAGAAGATACTTGGTATGGAGATTCTTAGAGATAGAAAAGCAAGTAAATTGTACCTAAGTCAGAAGGGGTACATTGAGAAAGTTCTTTGCAGGTTCAATATGCAGAGTGCTAAGCTGTTAGTACTCCTTTAGCGCCCATTTCGGACTTTCATCGGCCTTATCTCCTCAATCGATAATGAGATTGAGTACATGTCACATGTTCCATACTCTAGTGCAGTAGGATCTCTCATATATGCTATGGTTTGTTCACGTCTAGATTTATCATATGCGATCGGCAGGTTAGCGAGATACATGGCGAATCTCGGTAAAGAACACCGGAAAGCGATTCGATGGATTTTAAGATACTTACGAGGCACTACTAATGTTTGCTTACGTTTGGAAGAACTAAAGATGGAGTTATAGGGTATGTTGATGCTGATTTTCTTTGGAGACCTTGATAGAAGAAGATCTCTCACGAGTTACGTCTTTACAATCGGAGGTTGTGCAATTAGTTGGAAAGCCACTTTGCAAACTACGATCGCTTTGTCTACCAATGAAGTTGAGTACATGGCGATTCTTGAGGCTTGTAAAGAAGCTATTTGGTTGAAGGGACTATTTAGTGAACTCAATGAAGACCTTCAAATCAGTACAGTATTTTGTGACAGTCAGAGTGCCATCTTTCTTACAAAAGATCAAATGTTTCATGAGAGAACAAAACACATTGATATTCGGTATCATTTTGTTCGTGATATTATTGCTCGTGGTGATATTGTTGTGAGCAAAATTAGCACTCATGAAAATCCTGCAGATATGATGACTATGTCACTTCCTATAACCAAGTTTGAGCATTGCTTAGACTTGGTTGGTGTTCATTGTTGAAGTTAAACCCTTAAGGGGTTTTTGGAAGAGGTGAAGAACTTGTTTATTGAAAGTTCGCGATGAAGAACTTGTTCATTGAGAATTTGTGTCAAGGTGGAGATTGTTAGAATTAAGTGACCCAAATTCTTATTTAAATAAAATACGATGGAAAATAAAATAAAAGTAAAATCCATATAGAACTAGACTTCTTTTATTTTATTTTAGAATAAGGTTTTTAAACCTTATTAAACTCCATCTATTTTATATTGATTAGGATAAGGTGTTTCAATCCTACTAGAATATGGCTTTGCAAGCCTATAAATAGACATAGTCTATTCCTCTTGTATTTGAGTAAAAAAATTTTCGACATAGTGAATTTTCTTCTCCTCCGCCGTGGTTTTTTTTCGAAAGGGTTTCCACGTAAAATTTATGTGTTCTTTATTTTTATTTATTTTATTCTATTTTATTTTTCACAATAAGTGTGGGTCGGCCGACCACTTTATGAAGGATTGCCCGAGGATGCATGAACAGAATGTAAGTCAGAGTGGAAACCCGGGTGCTACCACTGCTCGAGGTAGGCCACCTAGAAATATGGGCAATGTCAGTGGCGGTCAGAGAGGATCTAGAGATGCTACCATCAGATCTGAGGCTCGTGCTCCTGCAAGGACTCATGATCTCGAATTGGCTGCCATCGTATTCGCCTTAAAGATATGGCGACACTACTTATTTGGTGAGAAGTGCCGTGTGTATTCGGATCACAAAAGTCTCAAATATTTGATGACCCAAAGAGACTTAAATCTGCGACAAAGACGATGGCTCGAGTTGTTAAAAGATTATGAGCTCGTCATTGATTATCACCCGGGAAAGGCTAATGTGGTTGCGGATGCCTTAAGCCGGAAATCACTGTTTGCTTTACGAGCGATGAATGTGCACTTGTCTGTCCGATCCGATAGTGTGTTAGTAGCTGAATTGAAAGCCAAACCACTATTGATACATCAAATTCGAGAAGCTCGTAAAGTCGACGACGAGTTGGGCGCAAACGGCTGAGTGTGTTCGAACAAGGACTCGAATTTCAAATCGACGATGACGATTGTTTGAGGTTCAAAAGTCGTCTGTGTGTTCCAAAGAATTTGAACTCATTTCGATAATTTGAATGAAGCCCATTGTAGCCGAATGGCAATCCACCCGGGAGTACGAAGATGTACAATGATTTGAAACGTCGGTTTTGGTGGCATGGTATGAAGCGAGACATCTCCGACTTTGTTTCGAGATGTTTAATATGTCAACAAGTGAAAGCGGAACATCAGGTGCCTTCAGGATTACTTCTGCCAATCACGATACCCGAGTGGAAATGGGATCGAGTCACAATGGACTTTGTATCCGGACTGCCATTGTCAGCAAGTAAGAAGGATGCGGTTTGGGTCGTGGTACATAGATTGACTAAGTCGGCCCACTTTGTCCCCGTACGTACGGATTTTTCAATGGACAAATTAGCCGAATTGTACGTTTCTCAGATTGTGAGATTACACGGGGTGCCTATTTCCATCGTGTCGGATAGAGATCCGAGATTTACCTCACGATTTTGGAAAAAGTTACAAGAAGCTTTGGGTACCAAGTTGCATTTCAGCACCGCCTTTCACCCCCAAACCGATGGTCAATCCGAGCGGATAATTCAGATACTTGAGGATATGTTAAGATGTTGCGTCCTCGAGTTTAGTGGTTCATGGGAGCGGTATTTGCCGTTGATTGAATTAAACACAACAACAGCTTTCAATCAAGTATTAAGATGGCACCCTACGAGGCCTTGTACGGTCGTAAATGCCGTACACCATTGATTTGGACTGAGCTCGGTGAAAGCAAGATTTTCGGGGTGGATTTGATTAGAGATGCTGAACAGAAAGTGAAAGTAATCCGTGAAAGTCGAAGATAGCCTCCGATCGTCGAGAAGTCGACGCGGACTGAAGTGTAAGGATATCGAGTATCGTGGGTGATAAAGTGTTTCTCAAGGTATCGCCTTGGAAAAAGATACTCGATTCGCCGTAAGGGCAAGTTGAGCCCGAGGTTCGTTGGGCCATATGAGATATCCGAGCGAGTCGGTCCAGTGGCATATCGTTTGATTTTGCCCCCTGAACTCGAAAAGGTTCACGATGTCTTTCACGTTTCGATGCTTCGACGCTATAGATCCGATCCATCGCACGTGATTAGTCCATCAGAAATTGAAATTCAAGCTAATATGAGTTATGAGGAAGAACCGATTCGTATCCTATCACGAGAAGTGAAAGAGTTGCGAAACAAGCGGGTTCCGCTAGTAAAAGTGTTATGGCTCAAGCACGGGATAGAAGAAGCTACTTGGGAGACCGAGAACTCTATGAAAGAGCGATATCCAAACCTATTTACCGGTAAGATTTTCGGGGACGAAAATTTCTTAAGTGGGGGAGAGTTGTGACAGCCCAAAATTGACCCTAGTCGGGATGTGGTTTCGGGACCACAAAACCGAGGCATAAAAATAATTTAAAATTTATTTTGATGCCTATGATATGTGTTAATTTGTGTGTGACATTTTGATGTTTCGATTTAGTGTTATAAATGCGAATTTCACTAGAAAGGACCTAGTAGTGAACTTTGAAAGTATGATGGGGAAATGTGTGATGACTAGTTGCTCATGCATGCAAAAATAAGGGATTTGCATGTCAAATTTCCCCCCAACATGAAGTGGCCGCCATGGCAAGAGAGGATGGGCAAAACATGTCATGAAACATGTTTTGTTGGTGCATTAGGGAGAAATAATAAACAAAGGTGTATGGGTAAGAAAAGAATGAAAAAAAATGTGTGTGAGTGTGGTATTCCCCCATTGCCGTGAGTTGTAGAGAAAGAAAGAAAAAAAATTTGTTCATCCTTTCTTTGAGCCAAAACTAAGGAAGAAGGAGGATTTTTGCTTCATGCTTGGTTTGGAAGAGATCTAGAAGGAGATTTGGCTAAGTTTGCATCAAGATTAAGCTCAAGAGCTAAGAGGGCCACAATTGGACAAGGGGAAGGAAAAAGTGATCGAATAGCCGTAAAAGCCGTTCGACAACATCCGAGATTTCGCTCGATAGCAATCGGATTCGGGATCAATAAAGTCGAAGTCATCCACACTATCAACGTCTCTATTTTGGTATAAATTTTTGGTTGAACTTTGAAATGGCATGTATAGGACTACCCCTTGTTGGTTAAATATGTTGTGATGTATTTGTGTACGGCCATGCGAAAATGGCTCGTAAAAGGAAGCATGAACTTAGACTATTTGTGGTTTGAATGTATATATATGGTGTCATGATGTGATTATGGATTGGAAATGGGAGTGTTGGTCACATGATCAGCCATTGGTATGGTTAAAATGATCATATGTGAACCTATGTATGGCAAGACTAGTTGGTTGATGGAGACTACAAAAATAGATAAGACCTACCTTAAAACAGATGCTGCCAGCTGCAGTGACGTGAATGTGAAAAATCACCAAAATTTGTAGGAATGGTATTAAATAGTGAATAAGCTATGTAAATGAACCTTGGTGAGTCTATTTTCATATGGAAGAAACGAAATGGTCATAGGAGTTACATGTTAAGAGATATTAAAGCTATTGTGAGACAGGGCCAGAACGGTTTCTGGGTCCCCTGTCGTAACTTTAAAAATTTGCTATAAATTATCCAAAAAGAATTAGGAGTCATGCCTTATATGTACAGATTCCATTTTGAGTCTAGTTTCATTAGAAACAAACGGCACCAGTATTAAAGTTCTGTACAGTGAGATATTCAAGTTGTAACGTGCGAAGGTCAGAGCAGTCGATCCCTGTAACATGGGTGAATTTAACTAATAAACTGTACCAATTGGCCCGACCAAAAATTCTAGAAATAAATCCATGGATGGATACATGAGTCTAAATTCAGGGAAAATTTACGAAACCAGTTTCCGAGTTTTGAAACTCGAGATATGATTTTTAAGGCGACGGTGACGCAGTTTTCCAGCCTGACTGGAAATGTCAAATTGGTGGGCAAAACAAGTGAACTTGGTTTGTTAACCCCTCGTGTCCGACACCGGCGATGGTCTCGAGTTCGGGGTGTTACACCCACTTTGGTAAAAAGACGAGGTAAGTACTTTTGATTACTTGGTAAACGTTAGAATAAGCATGAAACCTTAGCAATAGGTAATAATTACTGAAATACCCTTATGCATTCAAAATTACGATTTTACCCCTAGGGTTATTTTTTTTCTGAAAAGCATGATGTTCTGTTTCCGTATACGTATGCCATGACATATTATTTCTGTTGCATGGGACATGGGTTTATATTGATGGAGGAAGCGTTACAGCGCCTCATTTGCAATCTGGTGGCATCGCCACACATATATATATATATATATATATATATATATATATATATATATATGTTTTGGTGGCCTAGCCACAATATTTGTATCTAGTGACTTCGTCACAATATCTGGAAGTTTCGCTGCAATTTCTGTGGTGTGTAGCGGTTGGGTGGGTTGAGTAGTCTCCCCACATGGTGTAAGGCTGGTACGGGGGTGTTATGGATGGCTATAGGTTAGGATTTCTACATTCATGATATATTTGTTCTGTATCTGCTATGGGCCTATGGGTTTCATTCTGATTACTGTACTAGGCCAAGGCCTAGATAAGTCTGACTCTGAGGTTTGATCTGTTTTGGGCTATGGTTGGGTTATGTTACACACTGAGTTTACCGAACTCACCATTTATTTTCATCTCTGCAGGAAATCCCCAACCATAGTGGGCTTGGAGCTGTGAGGGATTCGGAGTGGCCACATTATCTGTAAAGTTGGTTTTTCTAAGTTAGTTTATTTTTTATTATTTTTATATTCTGATTTAATTTTGGGTTTTAAATTGTAATAAGGCCGCTATTTAAATTTCTTTTTCCGCTATGGTTTTATTTTCTGATTATATTTATACTATGTTGAAACTGCTATTATTAGGCTGCGCGGGTTTTCAAAATTAATGAACGTTTCCAAGACTCAACAAGCATAACAAATGGATAGCCTAAAGATTGATAAACCAACTTTTCATTCAACCGCTGTTTTTACAAAGACCACCCCAATCACTTAAACCAACGAATGCATACTAAGTCGTATGTCCATGTGACACGTTAGATCTGGCCATAACGTCTGGGCCAAGTTTGGGGTGTTACATTTAGTGATATCAGAGCAGGATTGCAACAACTCGGCTGTGGAACGGGTCTAAAAATGGGAGTTTGTAAAGAAACACTAAATAAAGGTTTTCGAAAATTGTTTTCTTTTTTTGGGGGGGGGACTTGATTATAAATTGTGTTCGATAATGTTTCCAATATTTTCTCTTTACATATAGATGATTTTAAAGATTAAAATCGATTTTCTAAAATTAGGTTTTTTTAGAAGGTGGCACACCGAATCTCCGACCCAAGTCTGTAAGTTTTCTGAGCCTTTCTGATTGTTTCTGAAATGTCTGTTATATGCTTGTACAAAACCTTATCATGGTACTTTAGTTAGGGTAACACTAGAACTATAGAAACTTTGATAAGTAGACTGAGACTGTAGCTAGGCTACCGCAAAAGGAAACAAACTCAAACTCTAAATTACTGTTATTCATAAGACATCTGTAATAAACACTAGAATATTAAACTTATTCATAAAATTCTTAATCAGATAATACGAAATGAGTACACGAGCAGTTCGTGGAAGAGGCCGTGGACGTGGCCGAGGTAAATTTCAGGCTGAATCTTCGTCTTTAGGACATGTGCCGACAGCAGATGCACCGGTACCACTGGCAATGGAGGTAGAGTCTCATGATCGAGGTGCCGGGGACGATGCTCTGTCCCAGGCAATGCTCTGAGTTTTGAAAAGGGTTGTTGGGGCAAGTACGGGAAACAAAATTCAGGGGTCTATTTCTAAGTGGCTCCGAGCCAATGGAGCAGAGATATTTAGGGGCGTATCTGGTATAGCTCCGAATGTGGCTGAGTATTGGTTAGAAGCCACAAAGCAGATTATGGATGATCTGGACTGCTCTGTGGAGCAGAAGCTGAAGGGAGCCATATCGTTACTTAGGGATGAGGCTTATCAGTGGTGGCTCACGGCGAGATATGGAACTCTTGTTGACAGTGTGACTTGGGAGCTGTTTAAGACAGCCTTCAAAGGAAAGTATGTTGGGGCTAGTTACGTGGATGCTCGCCGGAAAGAATTTCTGAACTTGGTCCAAGGGAGTAAGTCAGTGGTTGAGTATGAGTCTGAGTTTCTGAGACTGAGCCGGTATGCTTCTGGGATTGTCGCTACAAAGTCTGAGCATAGCGTACGCTTCGAGGATGGTCTGAGAGATGAACTTAGGGTGCTGATTGCTCCACAAAGGGAGCGTAACTTCGCTACTTTAGTAGAGAAAGCTAAGATAGATGAGGAAGTGAAGCATACAGAAAGACAGAATCGTGAGAAAGATAAGAACCATTTTAGGAGAGATTCAGGACTTTCAGGTGGTATGAACAGGACTGTTAAGAGAGCAAGGGTAATGGAGCCAGTTGGAGCGGTACCGATGAATGCTGTTAAACCGCAAGGTTGTAGGAATTATGGGAAGATGCATATGGGCGAGTGTCAAAAATGTTCTGGTGCTTGTTTCTGATGCGGATCTATGGAGCATAGGGTTAAGGATTGTCCCTAAGAACTAGATCAGGTCAACCAGTGAGGGGTGGACCACAGTTTTCGAGAGGACATGGGCAAGGCAGAGGTGGTAATGGAAATGGTCAAGGAAGAGGAGCGCCTGGCATGGGTGCTGGATTTGCTGAGGCTCGTCAGCCAGTGTTGGTGTATGCAGCTCGTCACCGAGAGAAGGGTGATGCACCTGACGTCATAACTGGTACGTTTCTAATTTCCAGTATGTTGTACACTGCGTTGATAGATGTTGGATCTACCCATTCATATGTTGCATGTGCTATATCTGGGTCGCTGGGTGTGTGCTCTGAAGAGACCGTGAGTGGGGTATCTGTACTAAGTCCTTTGGGTCACTCAGTTAGGGTAGATAAACTGTATAGAGATGTGCCTATAGAAACTCAATGAAAAGTTTTCTCTGGAGATCTGATGGAGCTACCTTTCGGAGAATTCGATCTCATTTTGGGAATGGATTGGCTTGTTAAGCATATGGCTACTCTGGATTTTGCTGCTAAGCGAATGATGTTAAATACCATAAAGGATGAGGAGGTTTTGGTGATAGGCGAGCATAGGGATTATCTGTCTAATGTGGTGTCAGCATTGAAAGCCAAGAAGTGGATTCGAAAGGGATGTGAGGCTTATTTGGCATTTGTAAGGCAATCAGAAACTGAGGATCTGACAGTGGATAAAGTTAGAACCGTCAAGGATTTTCAAGATGTTTTTCCAGAGGAGCTTCTAGGTTTGCCCCCGAACTGAGAGGTTGAGTTTGGAATCGACTTGTTGTCTGGAACGGCACCGGTGTCCATTGCACCTTATAGGATGGCACCGAAGGAGTTGGTGGAGCTGAAAGCCCAAATTCAAGAGTTATTGGATAGAGGCTTCATTAGACCAAGTGTGTCTCCGTAGGGAGTACCAGTGTTGTTCGTAAAGAAGAAAGATGGGTCAATGCGGATGTGCATCGATTATCGGCAGTTGAACAAACTAACGATTAAGAACAAGTACCCACTGCCGAGAATCGATGATTTATTCGACCAACTTAAAGGAGCTTCATTATTTTCCAAGATTGACCTTCAATCTGGGTATCATCAGTTGAGGGTTAAGGAGGTGGATATTCACAAGACGACATTCAAAACTTAGTATGGTCACTATGAGTTCTTGGTTATGCCATTTGGGTTGACGAACGCACCTGCGGCATTTATGGAGTTGATGAATCGAGTGTTCCAGCCATACTTGGATTGATTCGTGGTCGTCTTTATCGACGATATTCTGGTTTATTCTGAAACTGAGGAGAAGCATGATGAGCATCTTTGTATTGTGCTGCAAGTGCTGAGGGAGAAGGAGCTTTATGCAAAATTTAGTAAATGTGAGTTCTGGTTGAGAGAGGTAACTTTCTTGGGGCATGTTGTCTCTGCTGAGGGGATCAAGGTGGACCCTCGAAAGATTGAAGCGATTCTGGAATGGAAGTCACCGAGGTCAGTATCGAAAATTTGAAGTTTTCTGGGTTTAGCTGGGTACTATAGAAGGTTTGTGGAAGGATTTTCTGTAATGGCGCGCTTTGACAAAGCTTATAAGGAAGGGAGTACCATTTGTTTGGACCGAGAAACAACAGAATCTTTTGAGAAGTGAAGAAAGTTCGACCGAGGCACCTATCTTGATTCGATCGAGTCTGGAAAGATTTTACCATATGTGATGCATCACATGTAGGGTTGGTACGTGTCTTGATGCAAGAGGGTAAAGTGGTTCCTTATGCATCGCGATAGCTTAAACCACATGAAGTTAACTATCATACTCATGATCTGGAGTTGGCAGCGGTAATTTTTACGCTTAAGATTTGGAGACATTACCTGTACGGAGAAAGGTGTATTATATACACAGATTATAAGAGTATTAAGTACTTGATGACTCAGAAGGAGATGAACCTTAGGCAACGGAGATGGATAGAGTTGCTTAAGGATTATGACTGTGCAATTGAGTATCACCCAGGCAAAGCTAATGTGGTGCCTGATGCCCTAAGTCGTAGAACTGTATCTAATCTGAGATCCATGTTTGCTCGTTTAAGTCTGTATAACGACCATAGTCTATTAGCAGAACTGCAAGTTAGGCCGACCTGGGTGGATGAGATTAAGGAAAAACAGTCGAGGGATGAGTCCCTGGTTTCTCGATTCCGGCAGGTTAAGAATGGGGATACTTCTGAGTTCAAACTGAACAGTGATGGAGTTATGTGTTACCGAGGTAGAGTTTGTATTCCGAAGGACTCTGACTTGAGGCAAGAAATTCTAAAAGAAGCTCATGGAGGTCTATATGCTATGCATCCTAGAGGGAGTAAAATGTTTCGCGACTTAAAGGAGTTGTATTGGTGGCCTGGATTGAAGCGAGAGGTAACGGAAGTTGTCGGAAAATGTTTGACTTGTCAGGAAGTGAAAGCTGAACATCAATTACCTTCCAGACTTTTGCAACCAGTGAAAGTACCACTTTGGAAGTGGGAGAGGGTAACCATGGATTTTGTGAGTGGGTTACCCTTGACACCATCGAAGAAGGACTTGATTTGGGTAATTGTGGATAGGTTGACCAAATCTGCTCATTTCATACTTGTCCGCACTGATTATTCACTTTAGAAGTTAGACAAATTGTATGTGGCAAAAATAGTGCGACTTCACAGGGTGCCAGTGTCGATTATTTCTGATGAAGATCCTAGATTCACATCTCGATTTTGGCAAAAGTTGCATGAGGCACTGGGTATGCGCTTGCACTTTAGTACAGCCTTTCATCCTCAAACTGATGGTCAGTCGGAAAGGGTTATTCAGGTTCTAGAAGACATGTTGAGGGGATGCATTATCGATTTTTGAGGCAGTTGGGAGGATTACTTACCATTGGCAGAGTTTGCATACAACAACAGTTATCAGGCATGTATTCGAATGGCTCCTTATGAGGCACTGTATGGGCGAAGATGTCATACACCTAGTTGTTGGACCAAGTTGGGTGAACGACAGGTTCTTGGACCTGAGTTGATGGCAGATACTGAGGATAAGGTCAAATTGATTAGAGACCGGTTGAAGGAAGCATCTGATAGACAGAAGTCATATGCAGATTTGAAGTGCAAGGAAATTGAGTACTCTGAGGGTGATATGGTCTTCTTGAAGGTTTCACCTTGGAAGAAAATATTAAGGCTTGGGAGGAAAGGCAAGTTAAGTCCGCAGTTCATTGGGCCTTATCAGATTCTTAAGCGAGTAGGTCCAGTGGCTTATCAGTTGGAGCTACCTCTAGAATTGGATAGGATTCATGATGTCTTTCACGTCTCCAAGTTAAGGCGGTATCGTTCTGACCCTACTCATGTTGTGCTGGTTGCAGAGATCGAGGTCCAAACACACTTGACTTTTGAGGAAGAGCCTGTGCAGATTTTGGATTGAGATGTTAAGATTTTGAGGAGGAAATCAGTTCCGCTAGTAAAAGTGCTGTGGCGTAATCATGGCAGAGAGGAAGCTAATTGGGAGCTAGAAGTGGCGATGCGTCAACAATATCCTCATTTGTATGATCCAGGTAGAATTTTGAGGATGAAATTTCTTTAAGGAGGGTAGAGTTGTAATGCCCCAATTTTCGGGTTTTTTGTGTTTCTGTGATTTTTAAATTTGTGTGTATTCTGGTTGGTTAAAATATATAGTTTAGTAGGTTGTGGGCCTTTGGAAGGCCCAAACTTAAGTTAAATCCGTGGTAGTCTTCGGAATTTTAATTTTATGAACAGGTGATGCAATTGGCGTTTGGGCTTTTAAGAGTAAAAGGGTAAAAGATGAACAAAAAGGAGTGTGGTGTTGTGGCAAGGTGGCGCCACTTAGGGGACAAGGAAGTGACGCCATAGAGGAAGCAAGGGGTCCAAGGTTCAAGTCTTGGCTCTTGCAATATATTTTGGTTTTTCTTTTCAATAAATCTGGAAGCAAGTAGGTGTGCTTTAAAGTTTAATGTGTTGGGTTTATGACACAAATAAGTTGATGGCCTAGTGCTGGTGGCGTGAGTTGGCATGTGAGAGGACTTTGGTTCGAATCCCGTGGCACGCAAAGGTTGATTATTTTGCTATGTTGGGACGGCAAGAGTTGGTGTTGGTTTTAAACTTTGGTGATGGAAGGATCCCACATCGGGAAGCTAACATAAGAGTAGATGGAGAGTTGGCTTTAAATAGAGAAAACCATGAGGAGAGTAGGCATACCCTTCTTGGCTGATCCCTTTTGTTATGTGACGTGCTCATTTGGGTTGGGCGTCAGCTAAGAGTGTTTGGAGCGCAGTTTAACTGCAGTTCTCCTAACAGGTGTGTATTTCTCATTACTCTAGTAGTAGGACGACAATTTCGGGCAGCGATGGGCTGAAATGGGTCATGTGGTCCCAATGGGCCCTTAGGCCCAAGTGGATAAGTTGTAAAATTACTAAAATACCCCTGTAGGGTAGGACTATTGATTTACCCCTGGAGGGTAAAAATGACTATTTTGCCCCTCGTGCGTAAATGACTAACTTGTGTGATGATTGGTTTACTTGACATGGGTTTATGTTAGTTATTGTTAATTCGTAAGTCTAATGTGTTAGTGATCGATTGTAGGATTATCGCTTGGGAGATATCGTCATCAATCGTCATCAACCAGGTGTGTAAATGACACTCTCCTTTAGACTGAATCGGTAAAAGTCGAAATACTGAAATATTGGTATTTTGTGAACTCGCGAGCGTGTGAGCGGTCGTGAGACAGTTGTTGATGAATATGGTGCATTTGGATGATTAGAGTGCAGAGTGTGCATTTTCATGCACAATGGTATTTTTGGGCTTAATTGGCCAAAAACGGGCCAATGGGGCAACGAGCCCACTTTGGTAGAAAGACGAGGTAAGTACTTCTGATAACTTGGTAAACGTTAGAATAAGCATGAAACCTTAGCAATGGGTAATAATTACTGAAATACCCTTATACATGCAAAATCACTATTTTACCCCTAAGGTTATTTTATTTTTCTGAAAAGCATGATGTTCTGTTTCCGTATACGTATGCCATGACATATTATTTCTGTTGCATGGGACATGGGTTTATATTGATGGAGGAAGCGTTACGCGCCTTTTGTCAGAATCTGTCGCTTCGCCACATATATATATCTATTCTGGTGGCCTAGCCACAATATCTATATCTGGTGTCTTCGTCACAATATCTGGCATCTTCGCTGCAATTTCTATGGTGTGTAGCGGTTGGGTGGGTCGAGTAGTCTCCCCACATGGTGTAAGGCTGGTACGGGGTTGATATGGATGGCTCTGGGTTGGGATTTCTACATTCATGATATATTTGTTCTGTATCTGCTATGGGCCTATGGGTTTCATTCTCATTTCTGTACTGGGCCAAGGCCCAGATAAGTTTGACTCTGAGGTTTGATCTGTTTTGGGCTATGGTTGGGTTATGTTACACACTGAGTTTACCGAACTCAACATTTATTTTCATCTCTGCAGGAAATCCCCAACCATAGTGGGCTTGGAGCTGTGAGGGATTCGGAGTGGCCACATCATCTGCAAAGTTGGTTTTTCTAAGTTAGTTTATTTTTTATTATTTTTATATTCTGATTTAATTTTGGGTTTTAAGTTGTAATAAGGCCGCTATTTAAATTTCTTTTTCCGCTATGGTTTTATTTCTGATTATATTTATACTATGTTGAAACTGCTAGTATTAGGCTGTGGGGGTTTTCAAAATTAATAAACGTTTCCAAGACTCAACAAGCACAACAAATGGATAGCCTAAAGATTGATAAACCGGCTTTTCATTCAACCGCTGTTTTTACAAAGACCACCCCAATCACTTAAACCAACGAATGCATACTAAGTCGTAAGTCCATGTGACATGTAAGATCTGGCCATAACGTCTGGGCCGGGTTTGAGGTGTTACATATTAGGTTTGATGCTTGATTTATGTATTTAATAAATTGATTGATGATTTGGCTTTTGCATTTATATATCTAAGTATATGATGTATCTGTCATGGTACAAATAAATATACATGTTCGTAAGTATATTAGTTGATTCGGTTATCGTATTTATATATATAAATATGTGTGAAGTTGGTTGATATGCTCTGCTAAAATGAGATAATGAATACGGTTGATTATAATGCTCATGGTTATGTATACAATTGACCTTGGTTTGGACTTAGATAGAAGGTATGTCCAATATATGTAATGTTAAGGAGTTTGGTTTATATGCGTCGGCCACAAGGTAAATAATGGTTATTAAGCTAACTAAGGTATAATATGTATTAGACAGGTGATATTCAAGAGTATATGCATTTTATGAAATGTTTAAATGTCTAAATTAGTGATAAAAAGACTAGTTGTGTATATACATTTTGGCATGTAAAATGAGTGCAATTCAAGTCGCTACTTGTGTTATAAAATGGTTAACTATAAATAAATGATTAAGTATACTTTTAGTATGTGAACTAAGCTTGATTAGCATTATTATTGATGTTCGACAATAGTTTCATTTCATTATGATTAAAATGTGTATAAGTTTTATTTATTTATTGAAATTTATTTGACCATTTATGGATTATTAATGTTGTATAAGTTAATCACTAAAATGCCATGTGTTAGGTTTTATTTGATTTAATTTATACATGTATAGAAATATGACTTAAAGTGATTGATGTTTACTAGATATACGAATATCATTACAATGTTCATTATATGATTTGTATTTTTTTATATTATGTATTAATAAATTCATGATTAAAATTAATTGGACATTCATTTACATATATGAATATGACTTGTGTGAATGTTTAGAGTTGTGCTTTTCTTCAATAATACTTCATGACCCTATTTCAGCGATGGATACGGGTAAGGGTGCTATATTTTATTGGTATAAGAGCTATGGTTTATTCGGTTCTAGGACTACCATAACGTATGTGAGTCTAGCTCTACATGCCATATTTAATCTGCGATAGTGTGATATCTCTTGACTCTGACAAAAATTATTTTGATGAGACATATAAGTTTTCAACCGAGTTAATTTTGATAGTACAAAATGTGTACTTAAATGTTTGAATGGAATTGTGTTGATGATGTGCTGAAACTCATAAAAGTATGGATCAAAATGTATGATATATTGATGTTGACAAATGTTATAATTATATGAGTATATAGAATATGATATTTGAGTTGTGATTGCTATCTAAAATGTTTTGATTGTGAAGTGATGATTTGAGTTGGTATATTAATTAAATGCTAAGAACAAAAGTGATTAAAAGAAATGTTTGTTAAATGTTTGGACAATGTGAAATTATTAATGAATTGATTATTTGTGAAAGTATGTGTTATGTGTATTTATGTGTAAGTTAAATTTGAGGCTTTGTTACCCTCACCCCCTTATTAGTGAAATATTACTGTGAAATCTAAGATATCATCAAAATTGTTTTCATTATATATGGGTTGTAATTTTCAGAAATCCTGTGTGGCTTCATACGTTGAAATTTTGTTATTCTGGTTTTCTTATGATTCTATATGATTATCTATATGGGATATCTAATTTGACGGAAATGGCTATATCTGTTATAATCATAATTTCTATTCTAAAAATTTGAAAAGTACTGTAATATTGTTATTAGAGTTATAAAAGTTATGCTTCTGCATTGATTGCTTTTTAAATCATATTTGATTTTCTTCTGGGTTCAGATACTTTATTACTATTCAGGATACTATATATTGTTACGGTAAGACATCAGTCTTATTGTGACATCTGATTTTTATTTGATGATTGTGGTATCTGTATAATGATATGTCTAGGTTATTCTTTTTAACAAGAAGAAAAGATTTCTTTAATAAGACTGATTCAGTAGTTTAATCTGATCTGAAATTATTTGATTGAAAAGTTAACTGGGTTATATGTGTTTGAATCTATTCATTGGATTGGAAATAAACTTTGAACGCACATGTGTGAAATGAAGGATAGTTTGGAGGAAGAATTCGTATTCTTGAAGACTTGATACAGAATTATATTTATAGGAACAATTCTATCTGAGAAATGTTGTGGTAAATTAAAGTTAGTTCGATTGTTGAAGTTTATTTTGCATGAAGATATTGTTAATTGAAACATCAGCTTTGATTCAGCCTAAGTTGAAGAAAAAGTTTATGATTTTCAGTCATGCGTCAATGAACGATTTGAAATGTGTTCTAATAATAGAGTGTACAGAGATATTTTGTGATTCCATACAGTTAAAGCTACATGTAAAAAAAAAAGAGTTAAGTGACATATTTGATGGTTCGATTATAACTGAGTTAAAAGCAAGACTGTTATATATTCAACAGATTTGTGAGGCTCAGAAAGTTGATAATGAATTGTAACACCCCTAACTTGTGACCGACGCCGGTGTCGGACACGAGGGGTTAACGAGACAAATCCTCTTAAAGTACCGACCAATTTGGCATTTCTGGACAGGCTGGAAAACTGCATCACCATCGTCTTAAAAATCATATCTCGAGTTCCAAAACTCGGAAACTGGTTTCGTAAATTTTCCCTGAATTTAGACTCATATACTCATCCATGGATTTATTTTTAGAATTTTTGGTTAGGCCAATTGGTACAGTTTATTAGTTAAAGTCACCCATGTTACAGGGATCGACTGCTCTGACCTCCGCACGTTACAACTTGAATATCTTACTGTACAGGGCTTTAATACTGGTGCCGTTTGTTTCTAATGAAACTAGACTCAAAATGGAATCTGTACATATAAGTCATGACTCCTAATTATTTCTGGATAATTTATGGTAAATTTTCAAAGTCGCAACAGGGGACCCAGAAACCGTTCTGGCCCTGTCTCACGAGAACTTTAATATTTCCCAGTATACTGCTCATATGGTCATTTCGTTTCATCCATATAAAAATAGATTCATCAAGGTTCAGTTCCATAATTTACTCACTATTTAATTCTACTTCTACTATTTTTAGTGATTTTTCAATCTCATCTCACTGCTGCTGTCCGCAACAGTTACTGCAGTAGACTATGCCAATTTCATGAATTTTTCCTTGGCCTTAATCATCCATCATACATGACACAAATTATGGCCACCTTAACAAAATTTGAGTTTCTAAGACTCGTGGCTATAGGTTCTAGCATCCCACTCGACGACCACATAGGCCATTTTCACATGGCTTAAAGTTTACAACCCACAATTCGACAAAATATAATAGCCTATACATGCCAAATGTTCTTCAACAACAAAAAACAATACCACAAGATTTCAGCCGGTGTGATGACTTCAACGACGGTTCCGAGCACATAACAATACGAGTCCAAGAGACCTAAAATGGGTGACAAGAAAACACCGAGTGAGTTTACAACTCAGTAAGTCATAAGCATTCGTCAATCCATCGATAAAGTTACTACTACATGTACAACAAATGAGGCTAGGTACTCGTCCATATCGAATCTATACCATAATACCTCGGACCTTTCGGTCCAATCTCGTACCAATTCATACATCCACATTTCATATTCTACACAACAAGATAATCAAGCATTTTTACACATTAACTCATTTTCCAGCACAACCATACAATTTCAATCATCACATAGATTTAAGGCTTGCCAAATTCAACCCCGAGCATGAACATATTTTCTATTCGTCATGAGCTCGAGGTACTTACCCGATCCGCTGTCCGGGATTAGCTCGATAAATGTCGCACACTCAGTGCCAATTGTAATGCAAGAGCATATAGTGAATCCGCACACTTAGTGCTATATGTATTCAACTCGCACACTTAGTGCTATATAATCAAACTCGCACACTTAGTGCTGTACAATTTTAAACCCGCACACTTAGTGCCAATCTTGTCACCGTGTCCATTTATACCCGCACACTTAGTGCCGAGACCAATACCTTACGTATTTTGCTGCCTTTATACATTCAACAATGGCATCATTCCATACACATACATTTCCATTTACACACCAACTCATTTAAACACAATTGCATATATATATTGATCATTTAAATCAACACCAAATATACGCTTAATGACTTACCTTGTGTTGGGTAAAACAGTCCAAGTCGGCTACTCGATGACCTTCGTCTTTCCCTTGCTTGATTCTCCTTCTTTAACTCCTTGAGCTTAATCAATAAATCAACTAGTTTAACCCTCTTGCTAAACATTCATAATTCAATTACACATGCATATGTATGTTTGTATATTCGCAACCATCCTCACTTATTACCCATTTGGTCAACAATCTAAGCCAAGATAAGGCTTCAATATGGTTGCCTCTAACCGAATACATGCACACCAATCTACTTCCTTTGGCCGAATATGCATGTCTATGTGGAGGCCAATTTTACATAATACTACACAAAAAAAACAGCATACATTTTCCTAATTAACGCATTACATATTGTAGTTCTATACACATCTCTCATTTATTTCATAACCAAACAACATCACAAGCAAATAGACACCTTAAAATAGTATACATGTCATACCAATTCATCATGTGCAAACATATATTCATGTAGGTGCAATGGCCAATTCTCAAGTGGCTTATATCCAAATATACACACATATCCAAAGCTTAAATCTTACTTACCATGCAACATGCATGAATCATACTTATGGATATAACATGGCGAATACCACAACACCATACCGTTTCAATTTGGTCATGGTTAAACAAAGAGCTTAGTATCTCATTCAAAATGCTAAAAGAATATCTAAGAATCCTCAATCCACCATCACATGAATCATTATCAAGCTTGATATTTAGCATGCAATGGCATTAACACCATATTCACTTTGGCGAATTTCATTCCCATGACATAACAAAGATTTGAACCATGGGCTAACAAGAACATCAAGCTAGCAACTAAAATATACATGAATCTCATGGCAAAACATCAAACTTACCTTAATCTAGGTACAAGTATGGCCAAACCTCCTCCTAAACCTCTTCCAAACCAACATGAAACAAGAATTCCTTCCTTCTTCCTTAGAATTTTCAGCCCAAAGGAAATGAAAATGATGAACAAAATTCTTCTTTCTTTCTCCACACTCACGGCAATGGGCATGCATGAGACCATTTTTTTTTTTTTTTTTTTTGTTCCTTTCATTATTAAATTCCCATGCTCACTATTTTATTTTTTCTTACATACACCATTGTCCCAACATGTTTTATGACATGTTTTTACCCATAATCTCTTGTCATGGCGGCCACTAACTATAGGGGGGAAATTTGACATGCAAGTCCTCCCCTTTGACTACATGCACTATTAGGTCCTTATAGATTAGCCTATCACTTTTCAAAAGTGTCACACAAGTCCTACTAACTGAATTCACATGCTATCGCTAAATCAAAGCTTGAAATTTCACACATTCATAATTACATATTCTAGACAATAAATATTACGTTCAAACATTTCGGTGACTCGATTTAGCGGTCCCGAAACCACTTCCCGACTAGGGTCAATTTTGGGCTGTCACAACTCTCCCCACTTAAGAAATTTTCGTCCCGAAAATCTTACCGTAAATAGGTTTGGGTAACGCTCTTTCATAGAGTTCTCGGGTTCCCAAGTAGCTTCTTCCATCCCGTGTTTGAGCCATAACACTTTTACTAATGGAACTCTTTTGTTTCGCAACTCCTTCACTTCACGAGCTAGGATACTGAATCGGTTCTTCTTCATAACTCATATCGGCTTGAATTTCAACCTCGATGGACTAATTACGTGTGACGGGTCGATCTATAACGTCGAAGCATCGAAACATGGAAGACGTTGTGAATCCTTTCAAGTTCGGGGCAAAATCAAACGATACGCGATTGGACCGACTCGTTCAGATATTTCATATGGCCCGATGAACCTCGGGCTCAATTTTCCTTACGGCCAAATCTAAGCACCTTCTTCCAAGGTGAAACTTTGAGAAAGACCTTGTCTCCAACCCGATATTCAATATCTTTTCTTTTCAAATCCGCATACGACTTTTGGCGATCCGGCGACTTTCAAACTTTCACGAATTACTCGAACTCTTTGCTCGGCATCCTTAACCAAATCAACCTCAAGAATTTACCTTCACTAAGTTCAGTCCGAATAATGGGGTACGGCATTTACGACCGTATAAAGCCTCGTAAGGCGCCATCTTAATACTTGATTGAAAGCTATTGTTGTGCGAATTCAATCAAAGGCGATACCGTTCTCATGAACCACTAAACTCAAGGATACAACATCTCAACATATCTTGAGTATTTGAATTATCCGTTCGGATTGACCATCGGTTTGGGGTGAAAGGCGGTCTGAAATGCAACTTGGTACCCAAAGCTTCTTGAAATTTCTTCCAAAATCGCGAGGTAAATCTCGGATCTCTATCCGACACAATAGAAATCGGTACCCGTGTAATCTCACAATCGAGAAAGCGTACAATTCGGCTAGTTTATCCAATGAAAAATCCGACGCACGGGATAAAGTGAGCCGACTTAGTCATCTATCAACAACAACCCAAACCGCATCCTTCTTACTAGTCGACAATGGCGGCCGGACACAAAGTCCATTGTGACTCGATCCCATTTCCACTCGGGTATCGTGATCGGCTGAAGCAATCCTGAAGGCACTTGATGTTCCGCTTTCACTTGTTGACATATTAAACATCTCGAAACAAAGTCGGAGATGTCCCGTTTCATACCATGCCACCAAAATCGACGTTTCAAATCGTTGTACATCTTCGTACTCCCCGGGTGGATTGCCATTCGGCTACAATGGGCTTCGTTCAAAATTATTGGAATAAGTTCCGAATTCTTTGGGACACACAGACGACTTCTGAACCTCAAACAATCGTCATCATCGATTTGAAATTCCGAGTCCTTGTTCGGAACACACTCATCTCGTTTTGCAACCAACTCATCGTCGACTTTCTGAGCTTCACGAATTTGACGTATCAATAATGGTTTGGCTTTCAATTCAGCTACTAACACATTGTCGGGTAGGATAGACAAGTGTACATTCATCGCTTCATAAGGCAAATAGTGATTTCGGCTTAAGGCATCCGCAACCACATTAGCCCTTCCGGGTGATAATCAATGACGAGCTCATAATCTTTTAACAACTCGAGCCATCGCCTTTGTCGCAGATTTAAGTCTCTTTGGGTCATCAAATATTTGAGACTTTTGTGATCCGAATACACATGGCGTTCTCACTAAATAAGTAATGTCGCCATATCTTTAAGGCGAATACGATGGCGACCAATTCGAGATCATGGGTTGGATAATTTTTCTCATGTGGCTTTAATTGCCTCGACGATAGGCCACAACTCGCCCTTCTTGCATCAATACGCAACCCAACCCAAGTAGGGATACGTCACTATAAATGACAAACTCTTTGCCCGATTCGGGTTGCACTAGAATTGGGGCTTCGATCAAATAAGCTTTCAGTTGATCGAAACTTTTCGACATTTCTCCGTCCATTCGAACTTAACATCCTTTTGGAGTAAGCCGTCATTGGCGTGGCTATCGTCGAGAAACCTTTACAAATCGTCGGTAATAACCGCAAGCCCCAAAAAGCTCCTAACCGGTAACATTCCTTGGTGGTTTCCAATCGACTATGGCGAATTTTGTTCGGGTCCACCCGACACCGTCACGGACACCACGTGCCCCAAAAAGCTAACCTCTTTCAACCAAAATTCACATTCTTGAACTTTGCGTATAATCGCTTATCTCGTAAGATTTGCAACACTAGCCTCGGTGTTCAAGATGCTCGTTTCATCTCTCGAATAGACCAAAATGTCATCGATAAATACAACTACGAACCGATCCAAGTATGGCACGAAAGTTCTATTCATTAAATCCATAAACACCGTAGGGCATTAGTGAGCCCAAACGGCATCACCAAGAATTCGTGAGTGACCGTACCTCGTTCTAAAAGCGGTTTTGGGTATGTCCGATTCTCGGACCCTCAACCGATAGTACCCGACCTCAAATCTATCTTTGAAAACACCGAGGCTCCCTTTAATTGATCAAACAAATCGTCAATTCGTGGCAATGGATATTTATTCTTTATCGTCACTTTATTGAGTTGACGATAGTCGATGCACAACCTCATGGTTCCGTCCTTCTTCTTCACAAACAATACAAAGCGCCCCATGGAGAAAAACTCGGTCGAGCGAAACCTCTATCCATCAATTCTTGCAATTGAACCTTCAATTCCTTTAATTCCGTTAATGCCATACGACACGGGGCTATTGAAATCGGCGTAGTACGGTACAACCGATGCGAATTCCACTTCTCGAACCGGTGGCAATCCAGTAACTCCTCGTGGAAAACATCGATTACTCACAAACCACTGGTACCGATTCGAGTTTCCTTTCCGTCTCTTTACTTCCAAACACATACGCAAGGTATGTTTCACACCCTTTTTCACATACCTCCGAGCGGTCATAGAAGATATTATCATTGGCGCTCCTTTTAAATCGATGAGACTCGACTCGGACTATCTCATTATTTGCACTCCTCAAATCAATGGTTTTCCTTTGCGATCCACCACTTGCATCTTGTACGGTCACCAATTCATACCAAGAATAACATCGAATTCATTAAATGGTAGAAGCATCGGATCGGTAGGAAAGCAGATTCTCGAATTATTAGGGGCATCTCTTGCACACTTTATCAACGAGCACGTATTGACCCAAAGGGTTTGACACTGAATTACGAACTCGAAGAGACTCAACGGTAGAGTCTTCTTTGGATGCTAAGGTTTCACATACATATGAGTGAGTAGAGCCGGGTCAATCAATGCAATCACAATAGTATCAAAGAGAGTAAAAGTACCGTGATAACGTCGGGGAGGATGCCTCCTCTCGTGCTTGCGGATGGCATATGCTCTAGCAGAGTACGGGTCTCGGATCGGACAGCCAGTATTAGAGGCTCCTCTCGATTACCACCCCTACCTCCAGAGATTCTCGGGGCCTACCTCCACCGTCGTTCCACTAGGTCTTGCACCTTGCGTCTTATTCCTCTCATCTAGCTCCGTGCAATCTCTAATGAAGTGGTCCTTGAACCGCATCCATAACAGCCCTATTAACAGACTTACCCCAACATTCACCTAGGTGTCGTCTTCCACATTGGGGGCATTCAGGTCTCTCTTGACGATTATTGCCCACACTAGCTCTCAAGTAGCTCGGGAGTCCATCAATGGTCGGGCTCTAATGGAAATTCCCGATCATCCTCGACTTCTTGGTGTCCTCCACGAACCTCTTTACAGCCGAGAACGGAGCTTTACTCATCGATCTTTACGGTAATCTCTTGCTTCAAATTCAACCTTCTTCTTCTCCTTCCCAAGTTCTTCCGCCTTGCGTGCTCGTTCGACTAGTGTCACGAACTCCTTTATCTCCAAAATGCCCACTAGTAACTTTAACTCTTCATTCAATCCTTCTTCAAATCTTTTGCACATCGCAACCTCATCAGCCACACACTCCCGAGCATACCGACTAAGTCTTACGAACTCATGTTCGTATTCGAGATCTGATCATCCGCCTTGCTTGAGTTCCAAGAATTCCTTACGCTTCGATCGATGAACCGTTGACTAATGTATTTCTTTCGAAATTGGATTGGAAGAAATCCCAAGTAACTCGTTCATTTGGGACTATGGAAATTAAAGTCCTCCACCAATAGTAAGTCGAGTCTCATAACAAGGATATAGCACACTTAAGACATTCGTCGGTGTGCATGATTCATCTAACACTCTAATGGTGTTATCGAGCGAACTCGGCCTTTTCGGCATCATCAAGTAACTATGGCCTTGAACTCCTCGCCCCACGCTTCCTAATCAAGTCCACGGTGGTTTACTCAGCCTCACGGGATCGATGAATCGGAGGCATTGCGGGCTCTTGGGGTGCGATATTTAAATTCGGGAATGGTTGGACAGCCGGGTTGGTTCGGGCATATTATGCGACCCACTCATTCATCATGGTGAAGAAGGCTTGTTTCGCCCTTCATTTTGATTATTCGCGGATGATCGAGGCTCAACAGGCGGTGTCCCTTGTGCAGGAGCAGCCGCTACACTTTCAACGTCATCCGCCAAGGGTCTCTCTACCGGGTTCCATTGCTAATCAAAACAAAAATTCCAACCGTCGAAGTCATCACATTATTAAGCGCTAACAATTTGGCATGTATAGCTAGACTCACACGCGCTATGGTAGTCCTAGAACCGACTAAACCATAGCTCTGATACCAATAAAATTGTAACACCCCTAACTTGTGACCGACGCCGGTGTCGGACACGAGGGGTTAACGAGACAAATCCTCTTAAAGTACCGACCAATTTGGCATTTCTGGACAGGCTGGAAAACTGCGTCACCGTCGCCTTAAAAATCATATCTCGAGTTCAAAAACTCAGAAACTGGTTTCGTAAATTTTCCCTGAATTTAGACTCATATACCCATCCATGTATTTATTTTTAGAATTTTTGGTTGGGCCAATTGGTACAGTTTATTAGTTAAAGTCACCCATGTTACAGGGATTGACTGCTATGACCTCCGCGCGTTACAACTTGAATATCTTTCTGTACAGGGCTTTAATACTGGTGCCGTTCGTTTCTAATGAAACTAGACTCAAAATGGAATCTGTACATATAAGGCATGACTCCTAATTCTTTCTGGATAATTTATGGTAAATTTTCAAAGTCGCGACAGGGGACCCAGAAACCGTTCTGGCCCTGTCTCACGAGAACTTTAATATTTCCCAGTATACTGCTCATATGGTCGTTTCGTTTCGTCCATATAAAAATAGATTCATCAAGGTTCAGTTCCATAATTTACTCACTATTTAATTCTACTTCTACTATTTTTAGTGATTTTTCAATCTCATCTCACTGCTGCTGTCCGCAACAGTTACTGCAGTAGACTATGCCAATTTCATGAATTTTTCCTTGGCCTTAATCATCCATCATACATGACACAAATTATGGCCACCTTAACAAAATTTGAGTTTCTAAGACTCGTGGCTATAGGTTCTAGCATCCCACTCGACGACCACATAGGCCATTTTCACATGGCTTAAAGTTTACAACCCACAATTCGACAAAATATAATAGCCTATACATGCCAAATGTTCTTCAACAACAAAAAAACAATACCACAAGATTTCAGCGGTGTGATGACTTCAACGACGGTTCCGAGCACGCAACAATACGAGTCCAAGAGACCTAAAATGGGTGACAAGAAAACACCGAGTGAGTTTACAACTCAGAAGTCATAAGCATTCGTCAATCCACGATAAAGTTACTACTACATGTACAACAAATGAGGCTAGGTACTCGTCCATATCGAATCTATACCATAATACCTCAGACCTTTCGGTCCAATCTCGTACCAATTCATACATCCACATTTCATATTCTACACAACAAGATAATCAAGCATTTTTACACATTAACTCATTTTCCAGCACAACCATACAATTTCAATCATCACATAGATTTAAGGCTTACCAAATTCAACCCCGAGCATGAACATATTTTCTATTCGTCATGAGCTCGAGGTACTTACCCGATCCGCTGTCCGGGATTAGCTCGATAAATGTCGCACACTCAGTGCCAATTGTAATGCAAGAGCATATAGTGAATCCGCACACTTAGTGCTATATGTATTCAACTCGCACACTTAGTGCTATATAATCAAACTCGCACACTTAGTGCTGTACAATTTTAAACCCGCACACTTAGTGCCAATCTTGTCACCGTGTCCATTTATACCCGCATACTTAGTGCCGAGACCAATACCTTATGTATTTTGCTGCCTTTATACATTCAACAATGGCATCATTCCATACACATACATTTCCATTTACACACCAACTCATTTAAACACAATTGCATATATATATTGATCATTTAAATCAACACCAAATATACGCTTAATGACTTACCTTGTGTTGGGTAAAACAGTCCAAGTCGGCTACTCGATGACCTTCGTCTTTCCCTTGCTTGATTCTCCTTCTTTAACTCCTTGAGCTTAATCAATAAATCAACTAGTTTAACCCTCTTGCTAAACATTCATAATTCAATTACACATGCATATGTATGTTTGTATATTCGCAACCATCCTCACTTATTACCCATTTGGTCAACAATCTAAGCCAAGATAAGGCTTCAATATGGTTGCCTCTAACCGAATACATGCACACCAATCTACTTCCTTTGGCCGAATATGCATGTCTATGTGGAGGCCAATTTTACACTTAATACACAAAAAAACAGCATACATTTTCCTAATTAACGCATTACATATTGTAGTTCTATACACATCTCTCATTTATTTCATAACCGAAACAACATCACAAGCAAATAGACACCTTAAAATAGTATACATGTCATACCAATTCATCATGTGCAAACATATATTCATGTAGGTGCAATGGCGAATTCTCAAGTGGCTTATATCCAAATATACACACATATCCAAAGCTTAAATCTTACTTACCATGCAACATGCATGAATCATACTTATGGATATAACATGGCCGAATACCACAACACCATACCGTTTCAATTTGGTCATGGTTAAACAAAGAGCTTAGTATCTCATTCAAAAATGCTAAAAGAATATCTAAGAATCCTCAATCCACCATCACATGAATCATTATCAAGCTTGATATTTAGCATGCAATGGCATTAACACCATATTCACTTTGGCCGAATTTCATTCCCATGACATAACAAAGATTTGAACCATGGGCTAACAAGAACATCAAGCTAGCAACTAAAATATACATGAATCTCATGGCAAAACATCAAACTTACCTTAATCTAGGTACAAGTATGGCCAAACCTCCTCCTAAACCTCTTCCAAACCAACATGAAACAAGAATTCCTTCCTTCTTCCTTAGAATTTTCAGCCCAAAGGAAATGAAAAATGATGAACAAAAATTCTTCTTTCTTTCTCCACACTCACGGCAATGGGCATGCATGAGACCATTTTTTTTTTTTTTTTTTTTTGTTCCCTTTCATTATTAAATTCCCATGCTCACTATTTTATTTTTTTCTTACATACACCATTGTCCCAACATGTTTTATGACATGTTTTACCCATAATCTCTTGTCATGGCGGCCACTAACTATTAGGGGGGGAAATTTGACATGCAAGTCCTCCCCTTTGACTACATGCACTATTAGGTCCTTATAGATTAGCCTATCACTTTTCAAAAGTGTCACACAAGTCCTACTAACTGAATTCACATGCTATCGGCTAAATCGAAGCTTGAAATTTTCACACATTCATAATTACATATTCTAGACAATAAATATTACGTTCAAACATTTCGGTGACTCGGTTTAGCGGTCCCGAAACCACTTCCCGACTAGGGTCAATTTTGGGCTGTCACATGAATTGTTAGCAAAATAGTGCCAATGTGGTTTGAATGTTGATTTAGAGTTCTAGATTGATGCTGAAGGTTGTCTGAGGTTCAGAAATTGAATATGTGTTCCAAGAAATCAAGATTTGATTCAGATGATTTCGAATGAAGCCCACAGCAGTCGGTTATCTGTTCATCTAGGTAGTATGAAAATGTATAATGGTTTGAAATGGTTTTACTTATGGCATGGTATGAAACGAGATATCTCAGATTTTGTTTTGAAATGTTTAGTTTATCAGTAAGTAAAAGTTGAACATCTTAAATGATCATTTCATGCATTCAAAACTCCATTAAGATGCTGGTGTCTATTCAGTTGGCCAAAGGAGACTTCAAAAGTTTTTCCTAAGCATTCAAGTTCTTTGATTCAGCTGAATTAAAGTGTATTGAAGATTAGAGTTACTTAGGTTCAGAATTTCAAAAGTTTTTGAGCTTTATTTTAGCTCATTATTAGCTCATTAAGATGATCACATGTGACCATTCGGCTAGTCTCTTTTAACACTATAAATAGTTGTAATCAGCTTATTGTAAGAGAACCTTTTTGCTGAATTTTATGCTATATTTGAGATTTGTGAGTTATCAATTCTCTTTGTTTTTTTGGAACTGATCTGACTTATCAAGCATTGCTTGTGGCACCTATCCTTTCCATTGTTAACCGAACTTATCACTTTCAAGTGTGGCGTTCGTATACCTTTAGTTCCTATCACTAATTGATAGTGGGTCAAGGTTTATCCTTTGCTGTTTTCCTTAAACTGTAAAACACCTAAGAGCCATTTGAGATTCAGGTCAACAATCTAATATTGTTGGTTCTTTTTCGGCCTTAGTAAATTATCCATTTTCTTTGTTTTAACCACTTTGCTATCCTATTTTTAAAACCCATTTTCTTCTTTCTTGAGCCTATTCTTGTTTAAGCTTATCTTGTTCTAAAACGAAGAACAACTTACTCAAATTCACGATTGGGCATCTAAACGACTCAAATCATCATTGAAATGAGCTCGTATCAAATTGGTATCAGAGCTAGCAAATTTGGAGTAAGAATAAACATTTTCGACATTACGGTATAGTATTTCTTTGAAAACAATTCACAATAAAAAAAAATTTCAGCCTCCATTCAAATTCAATGAGTGAATATTACGTCTTTTAAGTGGAAAAAAATTATTCATGTTCTTCATTGCCGAGTTTTCCAAAAATTCTGCTCGCTACCCGGAAATGCCCAATCCACATCCTACCATTTGGCCACACTCTATTCTTTTCATTTCTTATTTCAAGCCTACCCTTAGTCCTACAACACTCCCTACCAAACCCAAACATCAATTTTGCAAGCCGACCCACAACAGTTGCTTCTAAGTTTAAATAGTTCCTTATGAACTTAGAGAGGAGGAGTGCACGGAAAAAGGCAAAGAGTGTGTGAGTTCATTAGAGAGAAGAAAAAGATTTTAAAAGAGTGTACACACGAGTGTGAGTGAAAATATGTTATTTTTTCTTTCCGAGTGAACTTGTGAGAATTTGTGGTGAGGTTTGTGTGAGTAAAGTACTATGTCAATAAGTTTGGAAAGAAATGTGGCAACTAGAGGAGGAGTGCCAGATTTTACACTGCAAACCATTACACACAAAATGGAGCATTTATTTGATCGAAAACTCAAACCCATCAAGAAATGATTGGAACATGTCGAAGAGCGAGGCCATCGAGCAAGAGCCCAACGAGAACAAATTTCTTCAAGTCAAAAGAAAAAGTCAAGATTTTCATAGAGACAAACTTTCAATGACTATGTGGGAAGAGACTCAAATTGAGATTCTTATTCATCATGGAAGTCGAGTCAGTATGAAGCAAATTATTAGTTTGAAACCTTTCGAGGTAACGAACGAGAAAGCACAAAAAATTCTTCATGTGCACCAAAGTACTCATCCACAAAGACTCATTCACAAATAGGTGATCGTAGTTCATATGAAGATGTTTTTCCTTCCTTTGAACAAAAAGTTTCTTGTTCTAATTCATTCGTATCATCTTCATGTTCAATGAATGAGCAAGGTAAAAAGATAAAAAAAAATAAAAGAGAAGAAAGGCAAGAAATGTTGATGCGAGAGAATGAGCGTGTTTCGTACTTATCCATGAAGAGTCAATCTCGAAGAGATGATCATGTTTTGCATGAAGATTTTTTCTATCTTTCCCAACAAAAGTCTACTTGTAACACCCCTAACCCATATCCAACACCAGATTAGGGTTATGAGGCATTATTGGACACATTGGAACATTTCGTAATCATTTTACAATCAAAAGTCAAACATCGTCATATTATGATCAAACATAAACATTGAGTCCCCTTCTTAGGTCAATGAGACCATAAACATACATTGGTAAGAGGTCGGGACTAAACCAAACACATTCATAAATTTCATCACATAGAAAATTTTTCCATTCTGTTGAGGTTACACGCCCGTGTAACCAGGCCGTGTGACACAACCTTGAAACCCAATTGTGCCAAAACAGAGCTTATATATTGTCTTTTCCCTAAGACCAACAGACACGCCCCTGTACTATGGCCGTGTGTGTAACACACCTAACCCGTATCGAACATCGGACAGGGCTTGAGGCATTACCAGAACTTTACATTTTCAGTGTACTAACTCGGGTCACAAAATTTCATTTCAATTTAAAACCTATCAATCATGAACATCTTGTCCCTTGTATAGGTCTTTGAGACCTATAATATATTGGAAGGTAATTCGGGACAAATTCGGACACGTTTGATAAACATTGGGCTTCTTGGAAAATTTTCCTTAACATAAAGGGACACACGCCCGTGTAGGTGGGCCATGTGGACTCACATGCCCGTATCATGGGGCATGCCCATGCCCTTCAACCGTGGGCAACACTGACTTATCAACACGGCCATGGAACACGCCTACGCTACCTGCTCATGGATGAAACTGTCATTTTAACACGCCATGATGCACGCTCGCGTGGCCTACCCATGTACAACTTTGAGCTAAAATTTTAAGTGCAGGGGACACACGGCCATAGCACATGCCCATGGAAGGGAACCATGTGTCGCACACGGCCTAGACACACGCCCGTGTGTCCAACCATGTGAACTTGATTAGGCTATTTTCCAAGCCTTTAGTCACCTTTTTCTACTACTAGTGTTTAGTGGTTACCAAGTTTAAGAGAAAACATAATTTTACGCTTGTAAATAACCTTAATGAAAATAGTTGTATAGAAACCTCATATCAGTGGTTTCATCCATAAATGGTTATTTCCTCTTTAGTATCATGGGTTTCCATGTTACATTAATCCATCCGAAATTGGCTCATTCATGTGACTCATTGCCAATTGATAGCAACCCATCATTAGTAATTAAAACCATGCATAAAATCGTAGGTCATAGCCTACTTAAAATAAGCCAATTTTCATGGCCATATACAAAGAGATAAACATATTTGTACATACCTTTACTTGGAAAACCAAATGACACATATAACAAAATACTCAAAAATACTATACATGTTATTGAACAAAATAAATAGAGTCTTTATACCAAAGCTTGTTTAGTTGATAGTATGTTGACTCTCCAATTGTCCTCCAATCCTTTCGAGTTCTCGAGCTCTGTGAGACAGGAAAAAAGAGAGGGGTAAGCATTTACATGCTTAGTAAGCTCGAATAACCGGAAAGTAAACTTACCGAGTAATTAGCATACATCCATACTTAATTCATGAAATCATCCATTATGAAATGATTTCCTATCACATGCACTCAATCATTGAGTTAGTCACATAATCATGTATGATAATTTAACTATATGAGCTCATCATTCAACATTTCATTCACATATATATATCCCATGTAAATCTCATTTAGTTTCTAGGAAATCTCGATGGAATACCCATTATCCGTCAATTCTTACGAATGATCATTTCACATATATGCACTCCCGCGAACCTCACATTATATGGCGGGATTACCAGTCCAGGCTAAATCCTTTATAGCGACAAACCCCCTTAATGAGTTCGGATCTGAATTACCAGTCCAGGCTAATTTCAGACCCAAATTAGATTACCCGTCCGGGCTAAATCCAAAGCACATATATTCTTCGAGAGGCTCGATCATTCAAGGAACACCCGTCTAGGCTAGATTCCTTTCCATATTTAATATCACGGATTACCCATTCGAGCTAAATCCTTACTGCAACACATGCAATATCTCAATTCACATGTAAAACATGGTTTATCCATCGAATTCCCTTTTTAACCCCAACCAATACAGTTATCAACAGGTCATTACCAAAGGTGCATTTCATGCATTTTCATACCATCAATAAATGCAAATATCATGCATTCATAAATTAACTCATGTATATATCATGTATATTAAGGGTTTACTCTAAGTTATCCGAGCTTACCTGGTATTCTTTTCGGGATTGTGTTTCGGTTATTCCGAAACCTTGCGTTTACCATGATTGACCTTCGAAATTTGTTCCTCGAGATCTATAATAGAAAAATTAACTCATTAATACCCCACATTATACATTTCAAGTTTAATATCTACTCCTGGTCCAAATGACCGTTGCAACATCTCGATATAGGGCCTAAATGGAATAGTGGTTGCAAAACCACAAATTTGAGATAGCAAAGTTTATTTCGATTAACTTTTATGATTTACCGAGTGATTAGATGCATGTGTTAGAGTATTGATAAGAAATTTTATAGATTGCATGTTTAATTTGCCTATTAGGGCTTATTTGCAGAAGTTGCTGTAACAGCCCGATTTAGGGCCTAAACAGAACAATAGTTTTAGAACCACGAATTTGAATTCGAAAATTTTATTCCAATTAAGTTTTAAGGTTTATTTATTGATTAAAATATTGTGTAAAAATATCGTTAAGTAATTTTATTGATAAAGTGCTTAATTGGACTTTTAGGACTAAATTGCAAAAGTTGCAAAATATGTGTCTAATTCATAAGTACTTGATTGAAATGGGGTTTAAAGAGGAGGTCCTTAAATGGAATTAGACCATTATATTTTGTTTGGACAAAAATAGGCATGAATAGGACAAAATTTTAAAGAAAGGCCTTAAGGGCATTTTAGTCATTTGGTAATTAAAAGAAATAAAAAGGGAAAATAAAGCCAAACTTGACTCATCTTTTTCATGGAGGCCAAAATTAGCATGGGGGAAGCCATGGCTAGGGTTTTCAAGCTTTCCAAGTTCAATAGTAAGTCCGTTCTAGCCCCGTTTTTCAAGTTCTTTACGATTTTGAATCCCGATAACTTGATTAAGGTTATTCTAGCAATAATTTAAGCTAGGATTCATATTTGGAAAAATACCCATAGGTGAAATGTGTTTATTTTGATGTTTTATGGTAGAATATGAAGGATAAAATTATGTTAAACAACTTTTGCTAAGCGGTTTTAAGCAAAAATGAGTAAAACGGCTTAATCGGTAAAAGTTGTTATTGTTCATAACTATGTGTTAGAGTGAGAATTTGATGTTGCCATAGAAGGAAAAAATGATATTAATGTCATAAAACATAAGAATAAGGGATGAAGTTTAATTCCCGAGCCTAGGGGCAGAAGTGTAAATATGCAAAAACTTAGGGGCAAAATTGTAATTTTTCCAAAGTTTGAGTTAAGGTCTGTTTTGAATAGTACATTAATTAAATAAGTAAAATATGATGTTTTAGATCCCGAAAAATGAGATTTGAATCTAGAATGGGAGAAAAATAAAAAATTGGGAAAGTTGGTAAAATGGTCGTTTTAGTATCGAGGTAAGTTCATATATATAATAAGCATTAATTTATGCATGTTTCAATGTAAAATTGATATATTTACTATGATTTCCGAGGTGTTGAAAGTAAGTATAATTATGATGATTTAAATGTTCAATATTAATTCGACATGGAAATGAGAAAGTATGTACGTTTGTATGTAAATAATACATTATCTTTATTATGTTTTATTAGTTTAGCATATTTGATGTATTGTAGCTGATTTTTGAATCATAATTGACTATTGGAAGTATGGAATCAAGTATTAGAAAGAGAGAGAAATCCCGATTGAACCTTCGGAAAGATTGGATGATACAGATGGTATGTAGCTAGGTCACATGTATGGTGCTGAGTGCACATCATGTGTACAAAAGAGCTGCGAGATATTATGATGTAGCTAGGTCTCATGGGTGATACTATGTGTACACCATGTAGACAAGAGAGCTACGGGATATATGTAGCTAGGTCGCATACGTGGTTCCAGGTGAGGACACCATGTAGACAAGAGAGCTACGAGATAAACTGGCTAGGTCACATGGGTGGTACTAAGTGTTCACCATGTGTACAAGAGAGCCAAAATTATGTGTACAATCGAGCTAGGTCACATGAGTGGTGCTACGTGAAGGCCACTATGTGTACAAGATAGCTTCGATTTTAAAGGTGGGCTGTGTACGATACCATTGTGTATCTGTTATTATTCCGAAGCGTTCAACTGGGAAATTGATTAAATGAAATTTATGTATGACTTTGTGATGATAAGTGTAAGTATATACGTGTGTAAATTATGAGCAATATGCTCGATATGTGATTGGAAATTGGAAAGATTGTTATGGGAAAGTGATGAATACAATTGAAGTGTGAAAGATCAAAATTGACAATAAAACTGTTCTGGATAGTTGCAGTGATGTGAATCTAAAAATTTACCAAAAATAGTAGAAATTGAATCAAAGACTGAATGAGATATCAAATTAGAGCTTAATGAGTCTATTTTCATATAACAGAAATAGAACAAGCAAAGGAATTCTAAATTATGAGATATTTAAGTTTTTGAGAGACTGGTACATAATGACTACGTGATCCTCTATTCTGCTTGGAAAAATTATTAAAAATTGTAAACAAATAATTAGGGGATATAATTTATATTCTTGAAATCCTTAATGAGTCTAGTTTCAAATGAAATAAACTAGAACATCATTTGAATTCTGTGCATGGAGAAAATTGGTTTTTAGTGAAGAGTGGTAAGAACAGTTGAGTAGTGAAACAGGGGTAACTTCAATGAATAGACTGTACTAATTGGGTAGACCAAAAATTTTGAAAATTTTATGGTAAGGATATATGTGAATCTAGTTTCAAGTAAAATTAACGGTTTGTAATTTGGAGTTCTATAGCTCTAGAAATAAATAATTTAGTTTCTGGTACTCTGCTAGATAGCTTATTTTGAACCTGTTTATGATTGTAATAGTGAAAGTATTTGTGTTTGTGATGGTAATATTCTGAGAACATATTGTGACTTTGTTTAAAGTATGATAATGTATTGTTTATTAATATTTACATACTTACTTACTAAGATATAATGCTTACTCCCTTCCTTTCCTTTTTCCTATAGTGTCGTAGATGTTAGCTCGAGTTGGAGGTCGCCGGAGGTTAAATCACACTATCAAACTATTGATCGATATATAAAGGTTAAAGTATTTTAAGTCTTTGGCATATATGGAGACTCGTTTAATTGTTATTAAGTTGCTAGGAATTGGCTTAAAATACTGACTTATGTTATTTGAAGGTTTCTATTGTATAAAGTCATTTAATGTAGATAGTCTTGATGATGTTATTAATTATGAATCGATTTTTATACGATGATTAGTGATTAAGTCCGATAATGCCTCGTACCCTGTTCCGGCGTCAAACACGGGTAAGGGGTGTTACAACCTTTTTGCCCCTAACCTTTGACATTTTTACGATTTAGTCCCTAGGCTCGTATAATGAAACATATGCAATTTCTATCTCACCCAAGCCTAGCCGAACATTTTTCTCTCTTATGGTAGCCCACATTATCCATTATTTTCTCATTTCTACCACACATTTACATCTTTTGCAAAATAGTCCTTATAAGGGTTTTTCATGAAAATTAACTAGGAAAAGATGTTTAATACACATTCATCTTTCATATTCCTCCATAATCCATCAAAATACAAGTAACTCATGCATGGGTAAATTTTTAAACATGAACCGTAGCATGAAATTTGGGTAGCAATGGAGAGATCAAGCTATTGGTATTTCAAAAATACAAAGAACATGAAAAATGGGGCTTGGGAGCACTTACTATTGAGCTTGAAAATTGAAGAAACCCTAGTTATGGTGTTCTCCAAATTTCGGCAGCAATGGGAAGAAGATGAGCATATTTTTGCTCCAATTTTCTCTTTTTATTTGATTAAAATGCCTAATGACCAAAATGCCCTTATGCCCTTTCTTTAAAATTTCATCCATCCAAGCTCATTTTTGTCCAAAAATTTAGAATTTGGGAAAATTTCTCTCCAACACCTTCTAATTCATAATCTAAAGCAATGTCATACAAACTGCTTCTAGAAATCAAGTTTTGCAATTTATTCAATTTAGTCCCTAATTTCCAATTGGACATCTTATACTTAAAATTTCTTTATGAAACTTTAACACATGCATATAATCATATTCTAGGCCTCATAATAACCATAAAATAAATATTTTGATGTCGGATTTGTGGTCCCAAAACCACTATTCTGACTAGGCCCTATTTCGGGATGTTACATTTCTCCCCCCTCAGGGACTTTCGTCCTTGAAAGTCTTACCAGAAAACAGATTCGGATATTGGTTTCTCATGGTTTCTTCATGGTTTCTTCCGGCTCCCATGTAGCTTCTTCAACAGCATGTCGATGCCATAAAACTTTTACAGGAGCCACATCTTTATTTCTCAACTATTTAACTTCGCGAGCCAATATCTTAACCGGTTCCTCTCTATAGGTCATGCCCGGTCGAATTTCAATCTTAGTCGGTGAAATTACATGAGAGGGGTCTGATCGGTATATCCTTAACATGGATACATGGAACACGTCATGAATCTTTTCCAATTCAGGTGGCAACTCCAAACAATAGGCTAACGATCCAATTCTTTCGGTAATCTCGTACGGTCTGATAAATCGTGGACTAAGTTTACCTTTTCGACCAAATCTCAATACCTTTTTCCATGGAGATGCTTTCAAGAATACTCTATCTCTAACCTGAAACTCAATTTCCTTTCTTTTCAGATCAGCATAAGACTTTTGCCTATCTGATGCCGCTTTTAAACAATCTCGTATCACTTTAACTTTTTCTTCAGTTTCTTTAATCAGATCAACTCCATGAATCTGATTTTCCTTGAGTTCTGTCCAGTACAATGGAGTTCGGAACTTCCTACCATACAAGGCTTCATAAGGTGCAATCCTTAAACTTGTTTGGAAACTGTTATTGTAGGCAAATTCTACCAATGGCAGGTATTTTTCCCAACTACCCTGAAATTCAAGGATGCAACATTACAACATGTCCTCGAGAACCTGAATCATCCGCTTAGACTGACCATCGGTCTGAGGGTGAAAAGCAGTACTAAAGCTCAACTTTGTACCCAAGGCTTCTTGTAACTTCTTCCAGAATCTCGAAGTGAACCTCGGGTCTCTGTCCGAAATAATCGACAGTGGTACTCCGTGCAACCTTACTATCTCAGAAATAAACAAATCGGCCAATCAATCAAGAGAATATTCTTTCCTTACCGGGATGAAATGAGCCGACTTTGTCAATTTGTCCACTATAACCCATATGGCATCTTTCTTTTTCAGAGTTAAAGGTAATCTCGTCACGAAGTCCATGGTAGCTCTGTCCCACTTCCATTAGGGACCATTACAGGCTGTAACAAACTTGAAGGCACTTGATGTTCAACTTTAACTTGCTAACATACCAGGCATTTCGATACAAATTCAGAAACATCTCTTTTCATACCGTTCCACCAGTACATCTTCTTTAAATCATTGTACATCTTGGTACTTCCCAAGTGAACAAACAAATGACTGTTATGTGCTTCTTGCAAAATCTTCTGAATAAATTCATTGTCTTTGGGTACACAAACCCTATCTCTAAACATCAAACATCCATCAGGACTAATTTGGAAATCTGACTCAACACTAGACTCACATTGAGCTCTTTTTGCTTGCAGGTCATCATCATTAAGCTGAGCATCATGAATTTCTTGTAGAAATGTTGGCCTAGCCTCCAGCTTGGCCAGAACTGAACCATCAACAAGCAATGTCAAACGAGTATCCATGGTTCTCAAAGCGTACAGGGATTTTCTACTCAATGCATCGGTGACCACATTCGCCTTTCACGGGTGATAGTCGATAACCAGATCATAATCCTTAATTAATTCTAACCATCTCTGTTGTCTCAAATTTAATTCTTTCTGAGTCATCAAGTATTTCAAACTCTTGTGATCTGTGAATATACGGCAAGTCTCGCCATACAAATAATGCCTCCAAATTTTCAAGGCAAAAACAATAGGAACAGGCTCTAGGTCGTGGGTTGGATAATTCTTCTCGTGAGGCTTCAATTGCCTTGAACCATAGGCTATCACCCTACCATCTTGCTTAAGTACACAACCCAATCCATTTAAGGATGCATCACTGTAGACCACAAACTCTTTTCCTGGTTCAGGTAGCACTAGAATAGGAGCTTCGGTCAGCAATGTCTTTAACTTCTTAAAACTTTGATGACACTTCTCTATCCATTCAAACTTAATGTCCTTCGTAGCAGCTTCGTCATCGGAGTCTCTATTATGGAAAATCCTTTTACAAACCTTCGATAGTAACCGGCTAAGGCCAAAAAGCTTCTAACTTCGGTTACATTCTTAGGCGATTTCCATTCAACAATTGCAAAAATCTTACTTGGATCAACTCGGATGCCTTCACCCGAAACTATATGACCCAAAAATCCAACTTCTTGGAGCCAAAACTCACCCTTGCTAAATTTAGCATACAGTTGTTTTTCTCGCAAGGTTTGCAACACAATTCTCAGGTGTTGCGCATGCTCTGTCTCATATTTAGAGTAGATCAAAATATCGTCAATAAACACAACGGCAAACTTATCCAAATATGGCCGAAAGATCCTATTCATTAGATCTATAAACACAGCCGGTGCATTTGTTAGCCCAAACGGCATGACAAGAAATTCATAATGGCCATACCTTGTTCTGGAAGCTATTTTGGGTACATTTAAGTCTTTAACTCGCAGTTGATAATAGCCAGACCTTAAGTCTATCTTAGAGAATACGGTGGCTCCTCTCAACTGGTCAAACAGATCATCGATCCTTAGCAAAGGATACTTATTCTTAATAGTCACCTTGTTCAGTTGCCGATAATCGATACATAACCTCATTGAACTATCTTTCTTCTTTACAAACAACAAGGGGGCACCCTAAGGTTAAAAAGTTGGCCTAACAAATCCTTCATCCGTCAATTCTTGCAACTATGCTTTTAACTCCTTCGGCTCTGTAGGTGCCATTCTGTACGGGGCAATAGAAATGGGAGTCATCCCTGACACCAACTCAATACCAAACTCTATCTCCCTTTTAGGAGGTAATCCGGATAATTCCTCCAGAAACACATCTGGGTACTCACAAACTATCGGCACAAACTAAACCTTTAACTCTGTTTCCTTATTGTTCAGTTAAAATGCAAGGTAGGCTTCATATTCTTTCCTCATATATCTCTGGGCAACCATTGCCGTGATTACAATCGGCGGCAAACCCAATTCTCTTGATTCGATCCATAGAATCTTACCATCCGGACATTTCTACTTAATATACTTACTACCACAATTCACAATTACATCATGAAGGGCTAACCAATCCATACCAAGTATTACATCAAATTCATCAAATGGTAACAACATAAGGTTAGCCGGAAAATAATGACCTTGAATCGTCAAAGGACAATTCTTACAAACTTTATCAACTAAGACTGATCTGCCTAGTAGGCTCGACACTCTAATGATGAATTCTGTAGGTTCAACGGATATGTTCATAATGGATGCCAATCTCATGGAGATATATGAATGCGTTGACCCCGGGTCAATTAAAGCAACAACACCCATATTAAAAAGAGAGAAGGTACCTGTAATAACATCAGGAGCAGCTGCTTCCTCTCGGGCATGTATTTCATACGTTCTTGCTTGGGCTCGAACCTCTGATTTTGCAGTGTCTTTCATTACAACTCGACTGCCACTAGTGCTCCCAGGGTATCTCGGAGGTCTACCTCGTGGAGTGGGAGCATTCGACTTTAGAGCTAATTCCTCATCTCTTTCAAATTGTTTTGGGTAGTTTCTGAGTAAATGATCAAAAGAACCACATCGAAACATGCGCCACTTTTCATTCGGCACTCTCTGAAGTGAAATTTGTTACAGCTCTTATAGTTCATTTTTTTGATCATCTACACTCCCTACACTAGTCACCATCGGGTAGGAAGACTTTTAACCTTGTCGGTTAGATCTTCTCGATCTACTCGAATATCCCACTGACGAAGTGAAGCGTTCATGCAGGCTCCTAGCTTTCTTCGTGGAGAACGAGAGTGTTTTACCGCTATACCTCTTGCTCGCAACTCAAGCCTCTCTCTTAGCTTGTTTTCTTTCATTATTCAGTTCCTCGGCCTTCTTGGCTTGATCGGCCAATGCAGCAAACTCCCGTATTTCCAAGATCCCAATCAACAACTTGATGTCCTCATTCAGACCTTCCTCGAAGCGTTTACACATTTTCGATTCAGTTTGGACCCATTCAGTTGCGTACTGACTTACTCGTACAAACTATCTCTCGTATTCCACTACAGTCTTGTTACCTTGTTTGAGTTCCAGGATATCCTTTCACTTCGAGTCCAAAAACCTTTGGCTAATATTTTTCTTCCTAAATCTGATTGGAAGAAATCCCAAGTAATATTTTCCATCGGCACTACCGAGGATACGGTTTTCCACCAATTGTATGCAGTGTCCTTAAAAAAGGATACAACACACTTCAAACACTTCCCGGGTGTGCATGACAAATCATCTAGCACCTGGTAGTGCTCTCGAGCCAGAACTCAGCTCTTTCAGCGTCATCATCAACTTTCGCTCTGAATTCATGAGCCCCATACTTCCTAAGTTTATCTACCGGGGCTTTACCGATTCTCACTGGTGCCATACCTCGTGGCACATCCTCATCAGTTTGGTCAGGAGGCGGGACAGGTCTCAGTATATTGGGGAGATTTCTTAGATAATCCCCAAACCATTCATCCATCATATCAAAGAAGGCAGCTCGTTCCTCGTCTCGGCCTTCTAGATACAGCTTGCTATACGGAAGCTGGAGGGCTCTCGGCTCCCTCGGACTCATCTTGTGCTTGATTGGAAGACATTTACTATATTCAGAATAGTTTAAACAATTAGGAGATGTCACACTATCAACATTCAAATAATGGCATGTATAGTGAACTTTAACATCTTTACAGTAGTGCTAGAACCGACTAAACCGTACCTCTGATACCAATAAATGTAACACCCCTAACCCGTATCCAACATTGGACTGGCCTTGAGGCATTACTGGAACTTTACACTTTCATTGTACTAACTTGGGTCACAAAATTTCATTTGAATTTAAAACCTTTCAATCATGAACATCTCGTCCCTTGTATAGGCCTTCGAGACCTATAATATATCGGAAGGCAATGCGAGAAATTCAAAATGCGGGACAAATTTAGACACGTTTGATAAACATTGGCCTTCTCGGAAAATTTTCCTTAACATAAAGGGACACACGCCTGTGTAGGTGGGCCGTGTGGACTCACACGCCCGTGTATCATGCAGCACGCCCATACCCTTCAACCGTGGGCAACACTAACTTATCAACATGGCCATGGAAGACGCCCGTGCTGCCTACCCGTGGACAAAACTATCATTTTAACACAGCCATGATGCACGCCCGTGTGGCCTACCCGTGTACAACTTTGAGCTAAAATTTTAAGTGCAGGGGACACACGGCCATAGCACACGCCCATGGGAGGGAACCGTGTGTCACAAACGGCCTAGACACACGTCCGTGTGTCCAACCATGTGAACTTTATTAGGCTATTTCCCAAGTCTTTAGTCACCCCTTTCTACTACTTGTGTTTATTAGTTACCAAGTTTGAGAGAAAACATAATTTTACGCTCGTAAATAACCTTAATAAAAATAGTTGTATAGAAACCTTATGTCATTGGTTTCATACATAAATGGTTATTTCTTCTTTAGTATCATGGGTTTCCATGTTACATTAATCCATCCGAAATTGGCTCATTCATGTGACTCATTGCCAATTGATAGTCATTAGTAATTAAAACCATGCATAAAATCGTAGGTTATAGCCTACTTAAAATAAGCCAATTTTCATGGCCATATACAAAGAGGTAAACATATTTGTACATGCCTTTACTTGTCAAATCAAATGACACATATAAAAAATACTCAAAAATACTATACATGCCATTGAACAAAATAAACAGAGTCTTTCTACAAAAACTTGATTAGTTGATAGCGTGTTGACTCTCCAATTGTCCTCCAATCCTTTCGAGGCCTCGAGCTCTATGAGAAAGGGAAAAATAGAGGGGTAAGCATCTACATGCTTAGTAAGCTTGAATAACCGGAAAGTGAACTTACTGAGTAATTAGCATACATCCATACTTAATTCATGAAATCATCCATTATGAAATGATTTACTATCACATGCACTCAATCATTGAGTTAATCACATAATCATATATCATGTAATTTTAGTAGATGAGCTCATCATTCGACATTTCATTCACATATATATATATATATATATATATATATATATCCCATGTAAATCTCGTTGAGTTTCTAGGAAATCTCGATGGAATACCCATTATTCGTCAATTCTTACAAATGATTATTTCACATATATGCACTCCCGCGAACCTCTCATTATATGGCGGGATTACCAGTCTAGGCTAAATCTTTTATAGCGACAAACACCCTTAATGAATTCGGATATGAATTACCAGTCCAGTCTAAATTCAGACCCAATTTAGATTACTCGTCCGGGCTAAATCCAATGTACATATATTCTTCAAGAGGCTCGATCATTCAAGGAACACCCGTCCGGGCTAGATTCTTTGCCATATTTGAGATCATGGATTACCCGTCCGGGCTATATCCTTACTGCAACACATGCAAGATCTCAATTCACATGTAAAACATGGTTTATCCATCGAATTCCCTTTTTAACCCCAACCGAGATAGCTATCAACAAGTCATTACCAAAGGTGCATTTCATGCATTTTCATACCATCAATAAATGCAAATATCATGCATTCATAAATCATACAATTATGTATATTAGGGGTTTACTTTAAGTTATCCGAACTTACCTGGTATTCTTTTCGGGATTGTGTTTCGGTTATTCGAAAACCTTATGTTTACCACGATTGACCTCCTAAATTTGTTCCTCGGGGTCTATAATAGCAAAATCAACTCATTAATACCCCACATTATACATTTCAAGTTTAATATCTACTCCCGATCCAAATGATCCTTTTGCCCCTAACCTTTGACATTTTTACGATTTAGTCCCTAGGCTCGTATAATGAAACACATGCAATTTCTATCTCACCCATGCCTAGCCGAACATTTTTCTCTCTTACAGTAGCCCACATTATCCATTATTTTCTCATTTCTACCACACATTTACATCTTTTGCAAAATAGTCCCTATAATAGTTTTTCATGAAAATCAACTAGGAAAAGATGTTTAATACACATTCATCTTTCATATTCCTCCATAATCCATCAAAATACAAGCAACTCATGCATGGGTAAATTTTTAAACATGAACCCTAGCATGAAATATGGGTAGAAATGGAGAGATCAAGCTATTGGGATTTCAAAAAAACAAAGAACATGAAAAACGGGGCTTGGGAGCACTTACTATTGAGCACGAAAGTTGAAGAAACCCTAGCTATGGTGTCCTCCAAATTTCGCTAGCTATAGGAAGAAGATGAGCATATTTTTGCTCCATCCAAGGCCATTTTTGTCCAAAAATTTAGAATTTGGGAAAATTGCTTTCCAAGACCTTCTAATTCATAATCTAAATCAATTTCATACAAATTGCTTCTAGAAACTAAGTTTTGCAATTTATTCAATTTAGTCCCTAATTTCCAATTGGACATCTTATACTTAGAATTTCTTCATGAAACTTTAACATATGCATATACTCATATTCTAGGCCTCATAATAACTATAAAATAAATATTTTGATGTCAAAGTTGTGGTCCCGAAACCACTATTCTGACTAGGCCCTATTTCAGGATGTTATAGTGTGGTTCTCAGCTAGCTACTGACTTAAGCCCACGGCCAACATACATGGCCGTGTACTATGGCCGTGTGGTACAATGCAGGCTTGGTTTAAGCCAAATTGCCACCCCTTTTTGGGTCAACCTACAAGCATATATGTACAATCCAATGCTAAAACACATATCATTCACACCATAATATTATCAACCGTTTACATACTTATAAACCTTACCTATTTATAATGAATATATCAAATCATCATATAATATCATTCCATGAATTCACCACACTTACCATTTTCTTTATCCAACTAAACATACTACAATTTCAAATTAACATCACATATCATAAACCATTATCAACTAAGAGTTTAAACACAAATTAGCCAATTCACATGGCTAAATATATATACATCACAAAACATACTTCCACAACTACTAGCCTATACATGCCATACTTCAAATATATATATACATTTTCAAAAGTACCAAAATGAAGTTTGATAGTGTGTTGATGATCCTATATGATCCCCGAGCTTGCAGTAGCTTCGATATCTACAAAACAATTCAAACACACATACACAGTAATCTTTCAAAAACTTAGTAAGATCGTACTCAAATCATCATCATTATATGAAACATATGAGTATTTGCACAATGTCAATCCATAAGATCATATCAACTCAATGAAATTCACATACATAATATTATCTACCACTTAGGTATCATACATACCTGGATCTTCCCGTGCTTATTCACTTTCCTACTTACCTCTTGTTGAAGGTTATAAGACTTTCCATAGATTATTCGTATTTTAAACATCCGCACACATAGTGCTATAAGGTTAGTCGAAGCTAGAATATTTTTGCACACTTAGTGCCATCTCAAATAACCGAGACTAAGTCGGTATCGCACACTTAGTGCCAAAGCTTCTGATTCATCATCATATACATTCAGCTAAATTATTTAAACATCTATGTATAATAAAAAAAAATATGTACTTACAATGCCATATTCTACGTACAAACTTACCTCGTACTCGAAGTTGTCGACTTGAACGTTTATTCTACAATCTTCGACTTCCCTCTGTCTAAATCTGAATTCCTCTTTTCTTGATCTAAATGTATTAAAAAATAACCCTTTTATTCACAAAATCATTCAAAACAATCCATATATACATAATTAGGGTATTTTACAAACTAGCCCTCATATTTTCACATTTCGACACTTTAGTCCTTATTTCACAAAATCACAAAATACTCAAAATTTCTTTGCACACATGCCTAGCCGAATATTCATAGTGTTCATATAAGCCCTCACATTTCATTTATTTCACATTTTAATCTCTAAAAATAACATTTTTACAAATTAGCCCAATTTACTCAATTTCATCAAAAATCCAAAGACAACATATGTCAACCCAAAACATACCTTTCATAATTCATCAACTAACATCACAAAGCTCATAGTGTCATCAATGGCATAACTCAAAATCATCAACAAAAATAAAAAATTGAGACATGGGTTTTATAGTACACTAAGCAACGATCACAAAAAACGTAGAAATTATCAAAAACCGATCAAAAATTATACCTTAATAGAGCTTTAACCTAGCCGAACCCTTAAGGATTCTTTTTCTTTTATTTTCTTTTTATTTTCGGCAAGAACAAGGATGATAATGGCTCTGGTTCATGTTTTATTTTATTTTAATTACTTAAATATACATTTTCCCAAATTACCCTTGCATCAGAACATTAATATGTCATCCACTAATGTCCATTATTGTCATTTAATCATAAATTTGGCCAAATATTACCTAAGGACCTCACAATTATAAAGCCAAGTCAATTAAGCAGTTTTAACATCTAGCACACAACTTTTACCTTTTTCGCGATTAGGTCCTTTTTGAAAATTAAGCACACAAACAGTTAAATTTTTACACAAGATTTTTACACATGTCAATTTACTTATAATAGACACGAAAAATAATATTAAAATATTTCTCTAACACAAATTTATGGTCCCGAAACTACTATTCTTACTAGGGTCAAAATAAGACTGTTACACTACTCTTTTTAAATCTTTTATGTTAACTTCTTCTTGTAACGAAAGAAAGAGAGAAAAAGAAATCGAGAGAATAAAAAAGACATGGAAGGAAAAGAAAATAAAATAAAAAGAGAGTGTGTGAAAAAAGAGAATAAAAAAAACAAAATTGCAAAATCATGTGAGCAAGAAAAGAAAGTTAAAAAAGAAAGAGAGATAGAAAAAAGAACAGAAAGTGTCCAAGAAATGAGTGTAGTTGTTGACAAAGAAAGAAAAATAAAGAATGAAAGTGAGTTTTCAACAAAAAAAGAGTTTGTGGAAAAAGAAAGAGAGCTTGAAAAAGAAATGAGTGGAAAAGGTGAAAGTGAGCAAAAAAACATTAGGAATGTTTCTGCTAACCATCATGCGAGTTGTTCTCATATTATTTCTTCTTTTCAGGATTTTGGAAATTCAAATGACAAGTTTCAACTTCTTTACCTTCCTGATGAGATACTATTCCATTTGATCAAAAAAGTTACGGTTGAAGGTGAAATTATTCCACACGTGCTCAAAGGTAAGCAAGGTAAGGAGTCTTTAGTTATTGAATCACGGCAACCAAATTTGAATGTTGTTGAGATAAATACTGATGAGTTAGTTTTCAAAAGATCTCTACACTATGAATTGATTAATTACCGTTCGTTTATTATTGTTAATGACTTTGTTTCAATTAATGCCATAAAAAAGTTTTCCTTATGATAAGTTTGTTGCTGGCAATTTCGTTGAAGACGTTTGATTAAATCGGCATGAACAAAGTGTGATTGTGTGTGATAAAGATTATTCACATGCACAGTTTGATTTGAATAATTGTCATATTTTGATTGATGGTGATTTCGTGATACATAGTGGTACGACGCGTTTGCTTATTAAAGGGCTTGACGTTGTCAAGATTTTTGATGAAGTACGAATAAATCAGCCCAAACAAAATTTGGGTTTTAGTGATAAAAGCTTGACGTGTTAAATGCATAATTTGCTTGTGTGTGATAACATTTCGAATTTGTTGATTCGTTGTGTAAATTTCGCATATTTATGTAAGTTTGTTCGAATAAAACTTGGAATATATGATTGTTTGAATTTATTTTTTCCTTCATCTTCTTTACTTGGCATGTATGACTTTTTGATGAAAATGAAATTTCTGTGGCAATGTGACACAAGTGATCAAAATTATGTGTTCAAACTCAGAGTACATTTGTAACACCCCAAACCCGGCCCAGATGTTACGACTGAATCCGGCGTGTCACATTGAAGTGTTACTAGAAAAATCATGTTTTATCTAAAGTCTTTCTTAGTGTTTAAAGACTATATTCGTTAAAGATTAAAGTGAATGGAAGCTGTGCACCAGGTAGGATGCCAGAAAAGAGGAGGTGAGTCAATTAGACTACTTAAGTACGCAGCTTTTCACGGATCCAATCCTAGACATGCACACAACCATTGCCACACTTTAACTGAGTGATTGTTCAAGGAAAACCAATTCGTTTAAAACCATTTGAAAAGGTTATTAATTTTGAAAACATTTTCGTTGCAGAAGCTTTGCTTTGTTATCGCGATATTTTGAAATCAAGTAACCTTTTTAAAATAGGCCCTCAAGCTATTCAATTTCAAACAATTAAAACAATATCATATCTAAGCTAACAAAACACACTAAAAATAATTAAAAACAATTAAAGCGGCCTTATTACAAATTAAAACCCGAAAACGTAAAGGAAATAATCTAATATAAAAGTGAAGGTATAAACACTTATTTTAAACAGTCCACATGGCCACTCTGAATCCCTCCATCTCCAAGTCCACCAATCTAAGGCTCACCTGCAAAGATGGGAAAAAGGGGGCTGAGTTTGCAAAACTTAGTGTGTAAAGTAAACCCAACTAGAGCCTAAATCAGTTCAAGCTTTACTGGGCCTAAGCCCTATTCAGAAATCAGAGTTAACTGGGCCTTAGCCCAATCAATATTAATCTGGGCCATAGCCCCTTACAATATTAGAGTATACTGGGCCTAGCCCATATCAGTATCAATCTAGGCCGTAGCCCTATTACAAGTCGAGATATATTGGGCCTTGCCCATATTAATACAGCTGGGCCCATTGCAATACAGTTGGCCTATAACAAAACAGTCTCATATGATTAATGCATGATAACCCCATCCAACCCTACACTTGCCTCCATCCATCCCTACACTTCCTGTGGGGAATAAATCACCCACGCTATCCCTACACTTACAGTGTTAGCATCGGTTGCGGCACTAACTATAATCCGCAGCAAAGCTGCTTATATCAGAATATGTGGCACAGCCACTAGAACGAGTTCTTCCTTCATAACAAAACTCAGCCCCATGCAGTATGACATGTATGCTGAATATATATAATTAACAAGGCATGCTTCAGAAAGATAGTCAGATTATAGCGTAAGAACAGTTATTTACCCTCAAGGGGCATAATCGTAAACTTACCCCTTTAGAGGTATTACGGAAATTCTACCTTACAGAGGTATTTTAGTAATTTTATCATTCTTTTTAGGGTTTCATGCTCATTACAGTTATTAACGCATTAATAGAAACACTTACCGAGCGTTTTTATCGAATTGGGCCCATTAGACCATTTAACCTAATTTCGGCCCATTAAGCCCAAATATACCAAAGTGCACGAAATTGCGCACTCTGCAATCTTACCATTGAAGTTACCAAAATTATCAATACAAACAATCCCACGAGCGCTCGCACGCTCGCAAGATCTCAAAATGCCAGATTGTCGGCTTTTGCTGATCTAGTCTACTAGTGGGTGTCGTTTACACACCTGATTTGTGACAACTGCTACCGAAATCTTCCACGATATCCTACAATCGGTCACTAGACATATTAGATCCAAAGTATAATGGCAAACATCATAAACTTACTTACCATAATCGGCCATCAATACATATGGCCCTTGAGATCCTATCTTTGCCAAAACTAGTGACTAGATATCGATCTAGTCGTTCCACTTGTCCAAGCCTTCGATCAGTAGCCTCTAGATCACGGTAACACCAAAAAAATCAATTGTTACAACCCTTAGAGCCTTAAGCTCCATTCGAAAGCCTCCCTATGCCTTTAGGGATTTCGACTTTTCTAAAACCCAAAATACATAATGGATCTCAATACTTACCACAGGTTCTTTCAACCAAAACAATTCCACTTCTGTTTTTACTCAGATCTGATGCTGATCTAGCCCTTAAACACTCGCAGAAATCGAATCTTAGAGATCTAAAGATTCGGCTATATGTCCCTAAAAACTATGGTGTTTTCAGTTTTTGAAACTGTGAAGAGGAAGATGATTTGGTATGTTGGTTTTGTAGTGGTATTGCCGACAAGTTTGAGGTTTAGAGGTTGTGAAAATCGGCCAAAAGAGATGAAGAAAATAGAAGAATTTTGGCTAGAAGAAATCGGTACAAGAAACAGCTTTCGGGATTTCAGCTTTTATGGCAATCTTCTATAGAGGTTTAGAAAAGAATGGGAATGAAAGAGGAGTGAGTAGAATGGTAAGAATGTTCCGGCTAGAAAAGAAAAGAAGGAGAAAAGAAAATAGAAGAAGAAAGGAGAGGAGAAGAAAGAACTCGGCACTCAGGAGATCTAACTTTGCATTTTCGGCTTTTTGCGGTACTGAGAAGAGAATTGAATGAAAGGGAAGGCTCTAGGTGGCTAACCCTAATTCGGCAAAAAAAAAGAAAATAAAGCTTGCCCTAATGGCCATTCAGACCCACGGCCCAACCTTCCTAAAGTCCTAAACGAATTTCCACTTAAGCTCTATCACATGCCCAGCACATGCACATAAAAAAAAATAAAAGTAACAATGCGCTTACCTTGTGACTTGAACTCTACCGCCCACTAATCATCCACACGTCACTCCCCAAAACCTAGGTGGCGCCACTTGCCACTTTACCACAGATCTTTTTGTGTCCTATTTTACCACCTCAATTTTAAAAGCCCATATCGCTAGAACCCTCTCTCCCAAAATTAAAATTTAGGAATTGCCTCGAATTAAATTTACTCTTGGGCCTTTTAAAGGCCCACCAACATACTCAGACCCACACCAGACAGTCGAAACACAGTATTTCTAAAATTCATTGAAAATTACAGAAATCTTAAAAATCCCAAAAATTGGGGCTTTACAACGTTTCGATAAGGCGATGTTAAGTGAAGATTCAAAATTGTGTGCTAATACTTGGATGCTACTGGTTTGCAAAGTCAAACCTACATTTTCTTAATCATGTTTTGCAAGATTATGTTTCTCAGTTGCTACATGTTTTTCTGGGTTGTCGGCCATGACACTTTCAAGTCAAACTTGAGAAGGTAAGAAGAATTATTTTATTTGATCCCAGTGATTGTTGGGGATTTACGAATTGGAATATTGTTAACTCTCAAATACTTAGTGATTCCGGTTTGTTGTCTTCATTGTAATTTTTGATTCATGACAAAAAGGTAAGTTCGATTTCCATTTTTGATCCTGGCATAAGAACATTTGTTCAAATTGTGCATAACGATTCTGAAAGTTCTTTCGAGTTCATCATCCATGCTATCACTAATCTTTTTCATTTTCATGAAGGTCACATTTGGAAATGGATTCCTCCTAGAGAGGGAGGGCAAGCGTCTAATCTGTTTCATTTTTGAGACTTGTGTAATTTTCAAGTCTATGACAATGAAATTTTTTTCGCGAGCAAGTGGCCCGATTTGAGGACAAATCATCTTCAAGAGGGAGGGTATGATGCAAACGCGGTCGCATCTTGCTATGATGCAACTTGACGCCATCAAGATTGGCCTAAACTTGAGGGGCACAAGTGCAAGATGAAACATTTCATAGGCCTGATTGATTATTGGTCCAATGTTTTTAAAGACTTTTTAATTTAATAAAGTTTTATTTAAATTAATAAGTTTGCATATTTTAATTTGACTTGCACTTTGTGTGTTCTACATTTAATAAAGTAATGCATTATGTTACTTTCATGTTAGTTAAGTATGCATCATAAATAATGACTTGCATTATGTAACTCCCATGTTAGTTTAAGTCTTGCATTAAACAACTCATCTGTTTATTTAGTTTGCATTTTAAACCATGCATTTAAGCATCTTAGTTAATTGAGTTGTTAGAATAAATGCTTATCTTAAATAATTTAGTTGCTGAAATAATTTATTGATGCATGTGTTTTGAGTTAATTTATTTAAGTGTTTAATGTGTTTTGTGCTTAATAAGTGTATAAATGTGTTTAATATGTTTGTTTTAATATGTTTAATCGCAGGTGTCTTTTTAGCTGGAAACCGTTACATTAAAGGGCTGTCACAAATTGATTAATGTGACTTTTCAAGTGAATTTTGATTACATACGGGGGAACATTATTCTTCATTAAATAAAGCTGTTATCATCAATTAATGGGAACATTACACATCCTTAAATTCGGAAGCAACCTTTTCCATCTTCCATAACCGATTGTTGATTAAATGATCATTTCATGCATTCAAAACTCCATCAAGATGCTAGTATCTATTCAGTTGGCCAAAGGAGACTTCTAAAGTTTTTCTTAAGCATTCAAGTTCATTGATTCAGCTAAATTAAAGTGTATTGAAGATTGGAGTTATTTAGGTTCAGAATTCCAAGAGTTTTTGAGCTTTATTTTCAGCTCATTATTAGCTCATTAAGATGATCGCATGTGACTATTCAGCTAGCCTCTTTTAACACTATAAATATTTGTAATTAGCCTATTGTAAGAGAGCGTTTTTGCTGAATTTTATGCTATATTTGAGATTTGTGAGTTCCCCAATTCTCTTTGTTCTTTTGGAACTAATCTGACTTATCAAGCATTGCTTGTGGTATCTATCCTTTTCATTGTTAATCGAACTTATCACTTTCAAGTGTGGCATTAGTATACCTTTGGTTCCTATCACTAATTGATAGTGGGTCAAGGTTCATCCTTAGCTATTTTCCTTAAACCTTAAAATGCCTAAGAGCGATTTGAGGTTTAGGTCAACAATCTAATATTGTTGGTTCTTTTTCGGCCTTAGTAAAATATTCATTTTCTTTGTTTTAACCACTTTGCTATCCTATTTTTAAAACCCATTTACTTCTTTCTTCAGCCTATTCTTGTTTAAACTTATCTTGTTTTGAAACAAAGAACAACTTACTCAAATTCATGATTGGGCATCTAAACGACTTGAATCATTACCGAAATGAGTTCGTATCACTATTCAGTTGAAATAAGTTATGTCCAAGGGAGCTATTATAAAGTGTTAATGCGGATGTTACATTACTTAAAGAAGACCATTATGCATCACTTAAAGGAGCTGTTACATCATTTAAAGGAGAGCATTATATATCCTTTAAATTCAGCTGCCTATTCTTTTTCTCCAAATGCTCAAAATATCAACAAGTTGCTGGTGTCTATTCGGCTTGTAACACCCCAAACCCGGCCCAGACGTTACGGCTGAATTTAGTATGTCACATGGAGATGTTTCAAAAAAAAACATGTGTTTATCTAAATTCTTTGTTTAGAGTTTAGCAAAAATCTGTTCTTGTTTTAAGTTAAAGTGAATGGAAGCTGTGCACCAGGTAGGAAGCCAGAAAAGAGGAGGTGAGTCTTATAGGACCGCTTAAGTAGCAAGCTCTTCTCGGATCCAATCCTAGACATGCACACATCCATTGCCACACTTTAAGCAGGTTACGTGTCTACGAACACTAAAACAAGTTTAAGTCCGCTTAAAATATTTATTTTCTTGGAAAAACATTTACTTTATGGAAACTTTATGCGTCATCGTGATCTTTTAAAACAAGTAGTTTTTATAAACTGAACCCTAGTGCTAACCAGTTTAATAATCCCCAAAATAAAATTAATTAAAAAGAGCGGCCTTATTACAACCTTAAGCATAATAAAATAATCCAAATTAAATGCTAAACTTATTAAATCCGCAATCAATCTTCATGGCCACTGAATCCCGCCTTGACCCAAGTCCACCAACTAGGGCTCACCGCAAGGATGGAAGAGGAAGGGTGAGTTTGGGAAACTCATGTATACTGAAACCCATCCAAAGCCCAAATCAGCTCGAGCCCATTGGGCCTTAGCCCTATCCAGATAAAGATACAGTGGACCAAGCCCTTTTCGAATACAAGAGCAAGGCCTTAGCCCTTTTTACATAACAAATGTGGCCCATAGGCCCATTCAAGAACATAAGTAACAATAGTAGTAATGAATGCAAGCCCAACTGGGAGACTACTCAACCCACCAACTGCTACATCGCCTGCATCACCCTACACTCCATGTGGGAATATCTCAACCCACCCAATTACACACTCCACAGCTTAAAAGAACGGCGCTCAAATATCGATGAGTTGAGGCAAAGCCTCCAAGACGTGGATAAACCACTTTCAATACTTCCTCCATCAATACCCCAATCCCATGCAACAGATATTAATAAAAGCATATCATGCAAAATACAAGATCAATCGGTCATGTAGTTTAGCCAATTTAAACCCTAGGGGTATTTGGTAATTATGCTCTTTAGGGTAATTTCAGAACTTACGCAACTACACAAGCTACTTCATAATTTTAGCGCTTTATGCAATTTGGTTCCACCATCTAACTAATGTGCTACTTTGCCCATCTCTTACCCATATTGGTCCAGAAGCCCATTGGGCCCGCTTTTGGCCCATCGAGGCCCTCTTTTTCCAAGCACGCTAAGACGTCACACAAACTTACTTACCACCTTGCGGTGCTAGATCTAACAATTACTCCACGTCTTGAGAGCATTCGCATACTCACAAGCCTATGAAATGCCGAAATTTCGGCATTTCGGCTTTTGCCAAATTGAACTAAGAAAGGGTGTTCAGTACACACCAGATTCGCGATGACCGCTACTGAGATCTCTTCCGATGTCCTACAATTTATTAGCACAATTTTTATTTACAAACTGTAATCACTAAACCCAAAACTTGCTCAACCAAAGTCGAACCATGTTCCTAAAAAGACTTTGAACCCTTACCTTTTCGCCAAAATCGATAGCTAGCTCCGAATTCGATTGCTCCAATGATTCATGCTTTTGATCCAATGATTAACAAGACTCTAATCACCGAAAGAAAACATCAGTTACAACTCTTAAAGCCTTATGCTCAAATCGACAGCCTCCTTAATTTTTTTTAGGGACTTCGGCTTTTCTTAACATCGTAAAATAAGAACAAATCTGAGATGATAAGTACTTACCCCTTACTCCTACTTGATTTCCACGTAATCCGGTGCAGATTTATCCTTAGGACAATGGTAAAACCCAAATCCAGGGGTTGAAGAAGTTTCGGCTATAAGCCCCTAAACCAATGGTACTTTCGGCTTTTGAGTGGTGAAGGGGATGACGATGTGAGACTATGACCTTGAAGTAGAATTGTCGTCAGGTATCTAGGATTAAGAAAAGATAATCGTAGATTAATAAAAACAAAAGAGCATAGAAGGACTTGGCTTTAAAGAAATCGGCACAAGCAGTGGTCACAGGATTTCAGCTTTTGCGACTTCGGCAAAGGTGCTGATGAATCGCAAGTTTGATGGATGGCTTTGGACAAGAAAGTAGAGAAAGAAGAATAGGATAGGTGAAAGTTTCGGCTAGAGAGGAAAAGAGAGAAAAAGAAAACCTTTGTGGTGCCTGAGCAGAAGAAAACGGCACCTCACAAAGCCCTAGGTGCCGAAATGTTAACCTAATCCCTCTGTTGAATTTTCCCTCTTCAATTCCCTAAATTCGGCCAACTCTCAGTCTCTTACCCAATCCTTTAAATCTCTCCCCTTATCACTCCTTAATTCACGCATTTGGACTGATTCAAACTTTCCTTTAGCAGAATCCACCCGGACTCCAATACTTACCCCTCCTGCACTAAAAAATAAATGCATCCATTTGCCAATACAGGGAATCGATCCCATGCCTTCCCCAATGCTCCACACGCCACTTTTCTAGGAACCTAGTGGCGTCACCCTTGCCACTTTACCAGAGGCTCATTTGTGATGCAATTTACCCATCACTCCACTTAAGGGCCACTTAGCCAGAACCCCTAACCTTTTAAGTCCAAAAATTCAAAAATTCAACCGAGTTTTGGCTATAAGCCCCAAAACCAATGGTACTTTCGGCTTTTGGGTGGTGAAGGGGATGACGATGTGAGACTATGACCTTGAAGTAGAATTGCCGTCAGGTATCTAGGATTAAGAAAAGATAATCGTAGATTAATAAAAACAAAAGAACATAGAAGGACCTGGCTTTGAAGAAATCGGCACAAGCAGTGGTCACAGGATTTCAGCTTTTGCGACTTCGGCAAAGGTGCTGATGAATCGCAGGTTTGATGGATGGCTTTGGAGAAGAAAGTAGAGAAAGAAGAACAGGATAGGTAAAAGTTTTGGCTAGAGAGGAAAAGAGAGAAAAAGAAAACCCTTGTGGGGCCTGAGCAGAAGAAAACGGCACCTCACAAAGCCCTAGGTGCCGAAATGTTAACCTAATCCCTCTGCCGAATTTTCCCTCTTTAATTCCCTAAATTCGGCCAACTCTCAGTCTCTCACCCAATCCCTTAAATCTCTCCCCTTATCACTCCTTAATTCACGCATTTGGACTGATTCAAACTTTCCTTTAGCAGAATCCACCTGGACTCCAACACTTACCCCTCCTGCACTTAAAAATAAATGCATCCATTTGCCAATATAGGGAATCGATCCCATGCCTTCCCCAATGCTCCACACGCCACTTTTCTAGGAACCTAGTGGCGTCACCCTTGCCACTTTACCAGAGGCTCATTTGTGATGCAATTTACCCATCACTCCACTTAAGGGCCACTTAGCCAGAACCCCTAACCTTTTAAGTCCAAAAATTCAAAAATTCAACCGGGTTTTGGCCAACACATGGGCCTTCCATAAGCCCATTTACCTACTCACAATATTAATTTCACATCCGAATACAAAATTTTAAAATCTTTACAAAATATTGAAAACCGCGAATAAATCCAAAAATCAGGATGTTACACGGCTGCTTCCTTTTCAAGTCCTGTGTATTTTTCACCAATTCCGGTCCAAGCACTCGTCGTTCACCCAACTCAGTCCAACACGTCGGCGTACGACATCTTCGCCCATAAAGCGCTTCATATGGTGCCATCTGAATACTTGCTTGATGGCTATTATTGTAAGCAAACTCCGCCAATGGCAAGTAGTCCTCCCAACTTCCACGAAAATCAATGATACAACCCCTCAACATATCTTCCAGAACCTGAATAACCCTTTCTGACTGTCCATCTATCTGTGGGTGAAAAGTGGTGCTAAAATCCAATCGTGTACCCAACGTTTCCTGCAACTTCCACCAAAACTGAGATGTAAACCTAGGGTCTCGATCAGAAATTATCGACACTGGCACCCCATGCAGTCGCACTACCTTCGCCACATATAACTTGGCCAACTTTTGCAGTGAGTAGTCGGTACGAACAGGTATGAAATGAGCAGATTTTGTTAACCTATCCACAACCACCCATATCGAATCTTTCGTGGTGGGTGTCAAAGGTAACCCACTCACAAAGTCCATTGTCACTCTTTCCCACTTCCATAGTGGAATTTTCACATGTTGCAATAATCCCGAAGGCAATTGGTGCTCAGCCTTAACCTGCTGGCACGTCAAACATTTCCCAACAAATTCAGTCACCTCACGTTTTAATCCGGGCCACCAGTACATCTATTGCAAGTCTCGATATAACTTATTCCCTCCAGGATGCATGGCACAAAGTCCACCATGAGCCTCTTTCAGAATTAACTGCCTCAATTCAGGGTCCTTTGGAATACAAACCCTTCCACGAAAGCACAGAACTCCCTCAGTGTTCAACCCAAAATACTTGTTCTCACCATTCTTAACTTGCTGGAATCGAAGAGCTAATGAATCATCCTTCAACTGTTTTTCCCTAACCTGCTCAGTCCAGGTAGGCCTTACTTGCAGTTCTGCCAACAAGCTTCCATCGTCGTACACACTTAAATGTGCGAACAAGGCTCTCAAATCAGTAACAACCCTTCGACTCAACGCATCCGCCACCACATTGGCCTTTCCTGGGTGGTACTCTATCGAACAGTCGTAGTCTTTAAGCAACTCCACCCATCTCCGTTGCCTAAGGTTCAACTCCTTCTGAGTCAACAGATACTTTAAGCTCTTATAATCTGTGTATGCGATGCACTTTTCCCCATATAAATAGTGTCTCCAAATTTTTAACGCAAAAATCACCGCTACTAGCTCCAAATCATGCGGAGGGTAATTCACCTCATAAGCCTTAAGCTGTCGCGATGCATAAGCGACCACCTTGCCCTCTTGTATCAGTATGCAACCTAACCCCACATGCGATGCATCATCAGATCTGAGAAAGTCCTTCCTGAACTTTGGTTGAATCAACACCGCACTTGGTCAATACCTTTTTCAACCGGTCAAAAGCTTTTTGCTGTATCTCGGTCCAGACAAATGGTACTCCTTCCCTTATGAGTTTTGTCAAGGGTGCCGTCATCACCGAGAAACCTTCCACAAACCTTCTCTAGTAACCTGCCAACCCTAGGAAACTCCGAATTTCTGATACTGACCTAGGTGGCTTCCATTCCAGAATCGCTTCAATTTTACGAGGATCCACCTTAATCCCCTCGGCAGAGACCACATGCCCTAGGAAGGTTACCTCCTTCAACCAGAATTCACACTTGCTGAATTTCGCATAGAGCTCCTATTCCCATAACACTTGCAGCACAATACGGAGATGCTCATCATGCTTTGCCTCCGTTTCAGAGTATACCAGGATATCGTCGATAAAGACGACTACGAATCGATCCAAGTAAGGTTGGAATACTCGGTTCATCAGATCCATAAAAGCTGCAGGTGCGTTTGTCAGCCCAAACGGCATGACCACAAACTCATAATGTCCATATCGAGTTCGAAATGCTGTCTTATGAATATCCCCTTCTTTTACCCTTAGCTGATGGTATCCAGAACGAAGATCGATTTTGGAGAATACCGAAGCTCCCCTAAGCTGATCAAACAGATCGTCAATCCTTGGTAGTGGGTACTTATTCTTAATCGTCAATTTGTTCAACTGGCGATAATTGATGCACATGCGCATCGTTCCGTCCTTTATCTTCACAAACAGGGCCGGTGCTCCCCAAGGAGACACACTAGGCCTAATGAAGCCTCTATCTAACAACTCTTGAATTTGAGCCTTCAGTTCCACTAACTCCTTCGGTGCCATCCTATAGGGTGAAATAGATACTGGAGTTGTTCCCGGCAACAAATTGATTCCAAACTCAACTTCCGATTCGGAGGTAATCCAGAAGCTCTTAGGAAAAACATCCCGAATTCCCTAATGATTCGATGGTCTCCACAATGATCCTCGGCCCAGCTTGGCTTACCAAAGCCAGATATGCCTCGCAGCCTTTGCGCATCAGTTTCTTAGCCCTCAACGCCGATACTACATTGGATAAGTAATCCTTTCGTTCTCCAATAATCATTACCTCTTCATCATTGACAGTCCTTAACACCATCCTCTTAGCTGCACAGTCTAAAGTTGCCTTATACTTGGTCAACCAATCCATCCCTAGTATCAAATCGAATTCTTCAAGCGGTAACTCCATCAAATCCCCACAGAAAACCCTACCTTGAATCTCCAGAGGCGCCTCCTTGAAGAGTTTCTCTACCTTAACCGAATGACCTAAAGGACTTATCACAGACACCCTACATACAGTCTCCTCAAAGTGCACACCCAGTGCCCCAGAAATGTTATATGCCACATATGAATGGGTTGATCCCATATCAATCAGAGCAGTATAAGGTACACCATAGATAAAAAATGTACCAGTTATGACATCAGGTGTGTCACCCTCCTCGCGGCGACAAGCAGCATACACCAAAGTTGGCTGACGAGCATCCGCGTTACCAATACCCCTGCCAGGTGCCCCACGTCCATGGCCATTACCACCGCGACCTTGTCCACGACCTCTTGGCGTGGCGGTCCATCCTCATGAGTTGAGCGATCGCCTGACCCCTTGTTCGCCACACGAGCTTGAGTGGCCCTCCTAGGACAATCCTTAATCCTATGCTCCTTAGACCCACAACGAAGACAAGCCCTTAACGCTTCCAAGATTCTCCTTGATGCATTCGCATAATCCCCACAGTTTGAACTCGTGTTCACCGGAATCGCCGAACCGGTTCCTCTATCCTAGCTCTCTTAGCATTTCGATTTAAAGACCCGCTAGTCCAAAGATCCCTCCCGAATCGATTTCGATCCCTATCACGATTCTTCTATTCGGTTTGTTTCACCTCCTCGGCTATCTTAGCCTTCTCTACCAGTGCAGCGAAATCTCGCTCTCTCTGCGGAGCTATGAGCACCTTTAACTCATCTTTGAGACCATCCTCAAAACGAATGCTGCGCTATTCAGTGGAAATGATGCCATTAGCATACCGACTCAATCGTAGAAACTCCGCCTCATATTCAGCAATGGTCTTATTCCCCTGAGTTAGATTCAAGAACTCCTTTCTGCGTGCATCCATATAGCTAGCTCCAACATATTTTGCCCTAAAGGTCTGTTTGAACACCTCCCATGTTACCCTCTCAACTGGGTTCCCTCTCTCACAGTAATCCACCACTCATACGCTTCATCCCGCAGCAACGACACCGCCCCTTTCAATTTCTATTCTACTAAGCAGTCCAGGTCATCCATGATCCGCTCTGTGGCTTCCAACCAGTACTCAGCCACATTTGGGGCCACTCCAGATACGCCCCTAAAAATCTCAGCTCCATTGGCATGAAGGCGTTCAGAAATGGACCCCCTATTCATGGGCCCGATGTTAGCTCCGGCCACCCTTTCCAAAACCCTCAACATGGCCTGAGACAGAGCGTCATCCCCTGCGGCCCGGTCATATGGCCCATTTTCATTAACCGGTGGTGGACGTACCTCACCAGCTGGTATGTGTTCAGATGACGCAGATCCAGCTTGAGTGCTACCTCAGCCTCGTCCACGGCCTCTTCCCCGAGTAACCCTTGTACTCATAACAATTTATCTGATTACGAATTTTATGACATTAGTTTACTGGTTTCACTATTTATTACAGAATGTCTTATGAACAGATAGAGTTTCAGAGTTATTTTCGCGCAATCACAATTTAGCTACGGTCTCAGTTTTGTAGCCCTAATATCATATTATCAATAGTACTATCTCTAAGTCTCAGTACTATCTACAGTATTATTTCCAGTTCAGTTCCATAAATATTTAAAGCAGAAAAAGAACACTTACAGACTTGGTGCCGGGGATTCAGTGTGCCACTTCCTTATCAGTCCACGTAAAAATTAAAAACCATGTTTTTATTTACCGAAAATAAAAGGGTTTGATTTGAAAACACATTTATTTTAAAACTATTTATTTAACCCCGTTTAAAAAAAACTTGAACATTCTTCGAAAAACTTACCATATCCACAAATACCCTTTTTAGGCCTAAGTTTTTGAAAAGATTTTCGGACCCGATCCACAGCCGAGTTGTTGCAACCAGGTTCTGATACCACTAAATGTAACACCCCAAACTCGGTCCAAACATTACGGTCGAATTTAGTATGTCACATGGAGATGTTTCAAAAAAAACATGTGTTTATCTAAATTCTTTGTTTAGAGTTTAGCAAAAATCTGTTCTTGTTTTAAGTTAAAGTGAATGGAAGCTGTGCACCAGGTAGGAAGCCAGAAAAGAGGAGGTGAGTCTTATAGGACCGCTTAAGTACCAAGCTCTTCCCGGATCTAATCCTAGACATGCACACATCCATTGCCACACTTTAAGCAGGTTACGTGTCTACGAACACTAAAACAAGTTTAAGTCTGCTTAAAATATTTATTTTCTTGGAAAAACATTTACTTTGCGGAAACTTTGCGCGTCATCGTGATCTTTTAAAAACAAGTAGTTTTTATAAAACGAACCCTAGTGCTAACCAGTTTAATAATCCCCAAAATAAAATTAATTAAAAAGAGCGGCCTTATTACAACCTTAAGCATAATAAAAATAATCCAAATTAAATGCTAAACTTATTAAATCCGGCAATCAATCTTCATGGCCACTCTGAATCCCGCCCAGGTCCAAGTCCACCAACTAGGGCTCACCTGCAAGGATAGAAGAGGAAGGGGTGAGTTTGGGAAACTCAGTGTATACAGAAACCCATCCAAAGCCCAAATCAGCTCGAGCCCATTAGGCCTAAGCCCTATCTAGATAACAGTACACAGTGGACCGAAGCCCTTTTCAGAATACAGTAGCAAGGCCTTAGCCCCTTTTTACATAACAGTGTGGCCCATAGGCCCAGTTTAGTAACATAAGTAACAATAGTAGTAATGAATGGAAGCCCAACTGGGGAGACTACTCAACCCACCAACTGCTACACCGCCTGCACCACCCTACACTCCATGTGGGAATATCTCAACCCACCCAAATTTATACTCCACAGTTAAAAGAACGCTCAAATATCGATGAGTTGAGGCAAAGCCTCCAAGACGTGGATAAACCACTTTCAATACTTCCTCCATCAATACCCCAATCCCATGCATGAGATATTAATAAAAGCATATCATGCAAAATACAGTATCAATCAGTCATGTAGTTTAGCCAATTTAAACCCTAGGGGTATTTCGGTAATTATGCTCTTTAGGGGTAATTTCGTAACTTACGCAACTACACAAGCTACTTCAGTAATTTTAGTAGTTTTATGCAATTTGGTTCCACCATCTAACTAACAGGCTACTTTGCCCATCTCTTACCCATACTGGTCCGTAAGCCCATTGGGCCCAGTTTTGGCCCACCGAGGCCCTCTTTTCCCGAAGTACGCTAAGACGTCACACAAACTTACTTAACACCTTGCGGTGCTAGATCTAAAAATTACTCCACATCTTGAGAGCATTCGCATACTCACAAGCCCATGAAATGCTGGAATTTCGGCATTTCAGCTTTTGCCGAATTGAACTAAGAAAGGGTGTCCGGTACACACCTGATTCGCGACGACCGCCACTGAGATCTCTTCCAATGTCCTACAATTTATTAGCACAGTTCTTATTTACAAACCATAATCACTAAACCCAAAACTTGCTCAACCAAAGTCAAACCATGTTCCTAAAAAGCCTTTGAACCCTTACCTTTTTGCCAAAATCGATAGCTAGCTCCGAATCCGATTGCTCCAATGATTCACGCTTTTGATCCAATGATTAACAAGACTCTAATCACCGAAAGAAAACATCAGTTACAACTCTTAAAGCCTTATGCTCAAATCGACAGCCTCCCTAATTTTTTTAGGGACTTCGGCTTTTCCTAACATCGTAAAATAAGAACAGATCTGAGATGATAAGTACTTACCCCTTACTCCTACTTGATTTCCACTCAATCCGGTGCAGATTTATCCTTCGAACAATGGTAAAACCCGAATCCAGGGGTTGAAGAAGTTTCGGCTATAAGCCCCTAAACCAATGGTACTTTCGGCTTTTGAGTGGTGAAGGGGATGACGATGTGAGACTATGACCTTGAAGTAGAATTGTCGTCAGGTATCAAGGATTAAGAAAAGATAATCGTAGATTAATAAAAATAAAAGAGCATAGAAGGACTTGGCTTTAAAGAAATCGGCACAAGTAGTGGTCACAGGATTTCAGCTTTTGCGACTTCGGCAAAGGTGCTGATGAATCGCAGGTTTGATGGACGGCTTTGGACAAGAAAGTAGAGAAAGAAGAATACGATAGGTGAAAGTTTCGGCTAGAGAGGAAAAGAGAGAAAAAGAAAACCTTTGTGGTGCCTGAGCAGAAGAAAACGGCACCTCACAAAGCCCTAGGTGCCGAAATGTTAACCTAATCCCTCTGCTGAATTTTCCCTCTTCAATTCCCTAAATTCGGCCAACACTCAGTCTCTTACCCAATCCTTTAAATCTCTCCCCTTATCACTCCTTAATTCACGCATTTGGACTGATTCAAACTTTCCTTTAGCAGAATCCACCCGGACTCCAACACTTACCCCTCCTGCACTTAAAAATAAATGCATCCATTTGCCAATACAGGGAATCGATCCCATGCCTTCCCCAATGCTCCACACGCCACTTTTCTATGAACCTAGTGGCATCACCCTTGCCACTTTACCAGAGGCTCATTTGTGATGCAATTTACCCATCACTCCACTTAAGGGCCACTTAGCCAGAACCCCTAACCTTTTAAGTCCAAAAATTCAAAAATTCAACCGAGTTTTGGCCAACACATGGGCCTTCCATAAGCCCATTTACCTACTCACAATATTAATTTCACATCCGAATACAAAATTTTAAAATCTTTACAAAATATTGAAAACCGCGAATAAGTCCTGTGTATTTTTCAGGTTTGTGACGATGAATTTTTTTTTTGAGAAAATGGCCCAAATTGAGGACAAATTGTCTTCAACCCGGTCGCATCATGTTACGACCCAACTTGTCAACACCGAGATTGGGCTAAACTCGAGGGGCCTAAGTGTAAAATAAAGTTTTTAATTTCAGTTTGTTAATTTGGCTGCTGGAAAATAAGGACTTTGATTCATTTATTTTAGTTACTTTAGTTATTATAGTTTATGTCTTTAATTATGTCATAGTTTGAACATCATTAATATGTGTTCTGCATTTAATAAAGTCATGCATTATGTAACTCTCATGTAAGTTAAGTTTGCATCATAAATTATGACATGCATTATGTAACTCCCATGTTAGTTAAAGTTTGCATCATTAAATTAAGTCATGCATTAAGTAACTCATTTGTTCTTTTAGTTTACATCTTAAATCATGCATTTAAGCATCCTAGTTGTTAAATATGTTTGAGTCTGTTTATAAAAGTATGTTATTTAATTTGGCTATTGTAACACCCCATACCCGATACCGTTGCCAGAGTCGAACACGAGGTGTTAACGGACTTAATTCATTAATTAAACAGCTCATACAATTCATTTTAAAATTTCCAGACAAGCTGGCTAACTGCATCACAGTCGCTTTAAAAATCATATCTCGAGTTACGAAACTTAAAATCCAATTCCGTAAATTTTTCCTGAAACTAGACTCATATATATATCTACTAATTTTTTTCTAGAATTTTTGGTTGGGCCAATTAGTACAGTTTATTAGTTAAAGTCTCCCCTGTTTCAGGGTTCAACTACTCTGACCTCTGTATATTACGAATCAGATATCTCCCTGTACAGAGCTTCAATGACTATGCCGTTTGTCTCTAATAAAACTAGACTCAATAAGTAATCTTTACATATAAAGCGTGATTTCTAATTATCATTGTAAAATTTATGGTGAATTTCCAAAGTCAGAACAGGGGATCCAGAAATCGCTCTGGCCCTGTTTCACAAAAATTTAAACATCTCATAAAATATAGCTCATATACCTGTTTCGCATATTCCATATGAAAATAGACTCATCAAGCTTCGATTCCATAACTTATTCATTATTTAATTCCATTTCTACTATTTTTAGTGATTTTTCAAACTCACGTCACTGCTGTTGTCTGAATCTATTTTATGGTAAATTTTACCTATTTCATGGTTTCCATGGATTAGCTAGCAATTTGACATACATAATACCAAATATGATCATGATTAGCCATTCCAATGGCTAATCATTACCAAGCATTTCTATTTCCATACCACTCAATAACCATATCATAAGACCATATATACAAAATGATTATAATGCTATACATGCCATACTCAAAATATACAAGCCATTATGCCAAGATGGTATACGGATAGTGTGAGCGTGCCTCCGACCGCTTCCGATTTCCGAGCTGGCTTGTCAACACTACAAGGAATGAAAAGGAGGAGTAAGCATAAATGCTTAGTAAGCTCACATGCAAATAGCAAGTAACATAACCATATAAGCAAACATAAAACATCATTTGCATAATCATCACCAAGACATTCATATCACCTTTTCATTTATCATCTTACCATATTGTTGTTATATCGAGTTTTCAACCCGAGGGTTAAGTACATACCTGTTCAAAGTATCCATTTCACAACACTTACCAATACGTCCCTTTCATCTTGAGTATTCCTCCATTTGAGTAGAACTTTACCCGTTGAACACATCGGAATATAATTCGGATACATGGAAAGTTTGCACATAAGTGCCACATATGTAGCCAAGCTACCATGTAACCCGCCCATAAGTGAACTCGGACTCAACTCAACGAGCTCGGGCGTTCGCATCCGTAAGTGAACTCGGAATCAACTCAACGAGTTCGGATGCCTAGTTACATCTCACGAACTCGGACTCAACTCAACGAGTTCGGACGCTCGCATCCATAAGTGAACTCGGACTCAACTCAACGAGTTCGGATGCTCAACCATCCTAGTGACATGTCACTTGTATCCTCATCTATTCCTAAGGTTCAAACGGGCTTTTTCCTCGAACACTTATCCTTGCCGTCTTCCGTAGAATGCCGAAATCAATACTCGGTAACAATTATATTTAACAAGTAGTTCACATAATTTGCATATTATTTGAAATTAACCACAAAGCATACATTTCATAATAAAATTCAGCATAACATATAATTAACATCAATAACTTAAAATAACCATTATGCTACATTATTTACACATGAACTTACCCGTATGCGAAAATGGCTATTTTACCATTTCGTCCACAACTTGGTATTTTCCCCATTTTAGCCCGAATTTCAGTTTTCCTTGCTAATCGAGCTTGGAAGCTTGAAAACCCTAGCCATGGTTTCTCCTTGCTATATTCGCCATGGGGTTGAAGATGAGCAAAATTGGCTTTTAATTTTGTATTTTAATTCATTTTACCCTAAATGACCAAAATGCCCTTACTACTAAACTTTTCAAAATTCCATCCATGTCCAATTTTGTCCATAGACTTAGAAATTGTAAAATTACTCTTTAAGGACCTCTAATTAATAATCTAATTCAATTTTATGCAAAATACTTCTAGAACACAAGTTTTGCAATTTATTCAATTTAGTCCCAAATTTCAAATTAAGCACTTTATGCATAAAATTTCTTCACGAAATTTTCACACAATCATGCAATCATATCATAGACCTTAAAATAATCATAAAATAATTATTTCTATCTCGGATTTTGTGGTCACGAAACCACTATTCCGACTAGGCCCAAAATCGGATATTACAACTCTCCCCACTTGAGGATTTTCGTCCCGAAAATCTTACGAAAAAGTGGTCTTCACTTTTAATCTCATATTTGGTGTCAAGAACTTGCACTTAGACTGCACGTCCAATACATCTCTTCAATTTCTCATATGATCTAAAAGCTTACAGTCTCAACTCTCAACTGTTCTTAAATTTTCAACCCTTCTTAATTTCCCATGATATCATGACATAAAACCCGGATCTCAACTTGATTTAATGGAGACCGGAATTCCAAGAAATCCGACAATCAAAGAGACACGAAATTCCATGAATCTGATGAGTAGGAATTCATTCAATACAGATGTGATTTATAGATCTCGCCAAACATTTAACAATAGGATACATCACATTTTCCTCTTTCCGCCATAGAAATAATTCTGATATGGCCTCAAGAATAATCCTTCTCATTTCCATCCCAATATCAACATTGACAAGGATAATTTTGATAGATCCCAATGCTCGGCTTTAACCCCTTTAACAACTCCGATTTTATGTAACATCGGATGCTCTAAACTATCACATTACCTCACTGTCTTGAAACACATCACAATTCATACAACAATACATTACTGAAAGTCAGGAAGTCATTGCTCAATGTAGACTAGTCTAGTTCAGACGCTTCGGTTACCAATATTCTCATCTATCCGAACTCTGTCAACATGTAATAAACTTTTTAGCTTTCACAAGATGGAAACCTTATCATTCGTAGTGACTTAAACTAATATTCAACTCTTTCTATTAAATATAGACTTCTCGTTCAAACTATTTACTCTTTGATCTGCATAAAATGAAATTCTATTATCAAACTTGGGAAAAATAATCCTGACATAATTGTCACATGAAATCTTTCAAATAAATAATTTACCATACCGACTAAAACTCGCGCTTTTATCACCTATGCCTTTACTGATGTCAAATCCTTACATAGAAATTAGAAAAATCCCAATACTAAAATCACCACATTACCAAGATCAAATTAAAAGTATAGTCATATTTGACATGATTATCACGAGTGAAGAACGATTTGAACATGAGTCGAATTGACAAATTATGGAACAAAGATAACAAGAAAACCGAATAAAGAAATCCAAGATAGAGAAACCCGAATAAAGAAATCCGAATAAAGAGATCCGGGATAAAGAAACCCAAGATACGATACTATGCCGAGAATCGAAAACCAAATTCATAGAGAAAATACAGAATACCCCGATAATTCTTTAAAGAAAGAAAGTCCAAAAGAAAACATCATTTAATCCCATGAAATCAAATATAACAAGATCAATATATCTTCCCATACATATATATCGATGAAGCATCAAGTAGAAGAAACAGAATCATAATATCATATGAATTCTCTCATCAATTCTTATCGATTTAAATGAAATAGAATACCCGATGAAATAGAGCAATATAATTATAAACCAATCAGACTACCAATGCTTTCATCCAACACCAAATTAGAAGACATTCCCATATAACAAAAATTTCTTCGAAGATCAATAGCCATAGAAATATTTCGAGAACGGGTGAACACATAGAACATCTCAAAAGAGATCGCTAAATCTGTCCGGTCATAATCTGTCACACTCGGATAATTCACATTTGAAATATCATTTCCCAACTAGTTCTGCCGTCACAAATTTCATATTAAATCATTTACTAAAGAATGTCATTCTGAATAAATTTCGATTTACACTTTTCTCGACCTTGCACTTGAGTAATTCGATTTACCAAAGAGAATTCCTTCTCTAACTCGGGACAAATGCATAATTCCAATAATCTTTATATCAATCAAATACTTTCGGCTCGACTTTACTTATCAGCTCATTTTCAATCTCGGATCATACTTATAATTATTCTATCACCGAACTCTTTGGGTTTTCAACAGAAACTTATTCAATACAAATCTCATGAAATTCCATTATAAGTACCACTTTGGTAAGGGGAGGGTTGTAGGACCTCGACTCGACTTTCTTATACATACACATATGACACAACTTCCATCATCATAGTAACATCATCAAAATCATGTCATTCATTCATGTTGGCTTACACCAATTTTCCTATTGTCCCATTTAGACAATATACTTATGCATACATTCTATGTTTTCTAGACAGCTTTACTTATCCATTCAATTAATTAAATTAATTCATGCTCATGACATTATATAAGGCCAAACAAACATAGGTATTTGCATCACAATCACAACTTTCATTTCGTGCATCATCATGTACATATCATTACAATCATATAATTCAGTCCAACAATTTAACATAGATAAGTTCATTTCATTATAATCCTTTATCTCATAAAATTTGTATATCATTAACATTCATCAACATTCAACGTCCAATCAAGACAAGGACATTTTCATTCAGTATTATGATATTATGACCTTTATTCATACCTCTACTACTTTCTATTTATTCCGTTCATCTTATCAAGTAAGCCACATACACTACATCGTATGAGCATTAAGCAAATATGGATATTTATCACAACATGAACTTTCATCTCACATATTATCACATATGTATCATAAACCTTTATTCATACTTTTCTGAACCGAGACTTATCATAATCATAATTTTACTCAAATACCTTTACTTAACATTGAACATGGTTGGCGAGCTCGGTTGGAGAGTACCTGCCTAAATAAGACGGTACTTATACGCGTCGGAAGACATCACACTATCACAGATCGCTGGCATGTATAGCTAAACTTTTACACATGCTAGGTTAGTCCGAGAACCGACTAAACCTGCTCGATACCACTAAATGTAACACCCCATACCCGATACTGTTGCGAGTCGAACACGAGGTGTTAACGGACTTAATTCATTAATTAAACAGCTCATACAATTCATTTTAAAATTTCCAGACAAGCTGACTAACTGCATCACAGTCGCTTTTAAAATCATATCTCGAGTTACGAAACTCGAAATCCAATTCCGTAAATTTTTCCTGAAACTAGACTCATATATATATCTACTAATTTTTTCTAGAATTTTGGTTGGGCCAATTAGTACAGTTTATTAGTTAAAGTCTCCCTGTTTCAGGGTTCAACTACTCTAACCTCTGTATATTACGAATCAGATATCTCCTGTACAGAGCTTCAATGACTATGCCGTTTGTCTCTAATAAAACTAGATTCAATAAGGAATCTTTACATATAAAGCGTGATTTCTAATTATCTTTGTAAAATTTATGGTGAATTTCCAAAATCAGAACAGGGATCCAGAAATCGCTCTGGCCCTGTTTCACAAAAATTTAAACATCTCATAAAATATAGCTCATATACCTGTTTCGCATATTCCATATGAAAATAGACTCATCAAGCTTCGATTCCATAACTTATTCATTATTTAATTCCATTTCTACTATTTTTAGTGATTTTTCAAACTCACGTCACTGCTGTTGTCTGAATCTATTTTATGGTAAATTTTACCTATTTCATGGTTTCCATGGATTAGCTAGCAATTTGACATACATAATACCAAATATGATCATGATTAGCCATTCCAATGGCTAATCATTACCAAGCATTTCTATTTCCATACCACTCAATAACCATATCATAAGACCATATATACAAAATGATTATAATGCTATACATGCCATACTCAAAATATACAAGCCATTATGCCAAGATGGTATACGGATAGTGTGAGCGTGCCTCCGACCGCTTCCGATTTCCGAGCTGGCTTGTCAACACTACAAGGAATGAAAAGGAGGAGTAAGCATAAATGCTTAGTAAGCTCACATGCAAATAGCAAGTAACATAACCATATAAGCAAACATAAAACATCATTTGCATAATCATCACCAAGACATTCATATCACCTTTTCATTTATCATCTTACCATATTGTTGTTATATCGAGTTTTCAACCCGAGGGTTAAGTACATACCTGTTCAAAGTATCCATTTCACAACACTTACCAATACGTCCCTTTCATCTTGAGTATTCCTCCATTTGAGTAGAACTTTACCCGTTGAACACATCGGAATATAATTCAGATACATGGAAAGTTTGCACATAAGTGCCACATATGTAGCCAAGCTACCATGTAACCCGCCCATAAGTGAACTCGGACTCAACTCAACGAGCTCGGGCGTTCAGATCCGTAAGTGAACTCGGAATCAACTCAACGAGTTCGGATGCCTAGTTACATCTCACGAACTCGGACTCAACTCAACGAGTTCGGACGCTCAGATCCATAAGTGAACTCGGACTCAACTCAACGAGTTCGGATGCTCAACCATCCTAGTGACATGTCACTTGTATCCTCATCTATTCCTAAGGTTCAAACGGGCTTTTCCTCGAACACTTATCCTTGCCGTCTTCCGTAGAATGCCAAATCAATACTCGGTAACAATTATATTTAACAAGTAGTTCACATAATTTGCATATTATTTGAAATTAACCACAAAGCATACATTTCATAATAAAATTCAGCATAACATATAATTAACATCAATAACTTAAAATAACCATTATGCTACATTATTTACACATGAACTTACCCGTATGCTAAAATGGCTATTTTTACCATTTCGTCCACAACTTGGTATTTTCCCATTTTAGCCCGAATTTCGCTTTTCCTTGCTAATCGAGCTTGGAAGCTTGAAAACCCTAGCCATGGTTTCTCCTTGCTATATTCGCCATGGGGTTGAAGATGAGCAAAATTGGCTTTTAATTTTGTATTTTAATTCATTTTACCCTAAATGACCAAAATGCCCTTACTACTAAACTTTTCAAAATTCCATCCATGTCCAATTTTGTCCATAGACTTAGAAATTGTGAAATTACTCTTTAAGGACCTCTAATTAATAATCTAATTCAATTTTATGCAAAATACTTCTAGAACACAAGTTTTGCAATTTATTCAATTTAGTCCCAAATTTCAAATTAAGCACTTTATGCATAAAATTTCTTCACGAAATTTTCACACAATCATGCAATCATATCATAGACCTTAAAATAATCATAAAATAATTATTTCTATCTCGGATTTTGTGGTCACGAAACCACTATTCCGACTAGGCCCAAAATCAGGATATTACAACTCTCCCCACTTCAGGGATTTTCGTCCCCGAAAATCTTACCAGAAAAGTGGTCTTCACTTTTAATCTCATATTTGGTGCCGAAGAACTTGCACTTAGACTGTACGTCCAATACATCTCTTCAATTTCTCATATGATCTAAAAGCTTACAGTCTCAACTCTCAACTGTTCTTAAATTTTCAACCCTTCTTAATTTCCCATGATATCATGACATAAAACCCGGATCTCAACTTGATTTAATGGAGACCGGAATTCCAAGAAATCCGACAATCAAAGAGACCTGAAATTCCATGAATCTGATGAGTAGGAATTCATTCAATACAGATGTGATTTATAGATCTCGCCAAACATTTAACAATAGGATACATCACATTTTCCTCTTTCCGCCATAGAAATAATTTTGATATGGCCTCAAGAATAATCCTTCTCATTTCCATCCCAATATCAACATTGACAAGGATAATTTTGATAGATCCCAATGCTCGGCTTTAACCCCTTTAACAACTCCGATTTTATGTAACATCGGATGCTCTAAACTATCACATTACCTCACTGTCTTGAAACACATCACAATTCATACAACAATACATTACTGAAAGTCGAAGTCATTGCTCAATGTAGACTAGTCTAGTTCAGACGCCTTTGTTACCAATATTCTCATCTATCCGAACTCGTCAACATGTAATAAACTTTTCAGCTTTCACAAGATGGAAACCTTATCATTCGTAGTGACTTAAACTAATATTCAACTCTTTCTATTAAATATAGACTTCTCGTTCAAACTATTTACTCTTTGATCTGTACAAAATGAAATTCTATTATCAAACTTGGGAAAATAATCCGACATAATTGTCACATGAAATCTTTCAAATAAATAATTTACCATACCGACTAAAACTCGCGCTTTTATCACCTATGCCTTTCTTGATGTCAAATCCTTACATAGAAATTAGAAAAATCCCAATACTAAAATCACCACATTACCAAGATCAAATTAAAAGTATAGTCATATTTGACATGATTATCACGAGTGAAGAACGACTTGAACATGAGTCGAATTGACAAATTATGGAACAAAGATAACAAGAAAACCGAATAAAGAAATCCAAGATAGAGAAACCCGAATAAAGAAATCCGAATAAAGAGATCCGGGATAAAGAAACCCAAGATACGATACTATGCCGAGAATCGAAAACCAAATTCATAGAGAAAATACTGAGAATACCACGATAATTCTTTAAAGAAAGAAAGTCCAAAAGAAAACATCATTTAATCCCAATGAAATCAAATATAACAAGATCAATATATCTTCCCATACATATATATCGATGAAGCATCAAGTAGAAGAAGCAGAATCATAATATCATATGAATTCTCTCATCAATTCTTATCGAACGAAATGAAATAGAATACCCGATGAAATAGAGCAATATAATTATAAACCAGTCAGACTACCAATGCTTTCATCCAACACCAAATTAGAAGACATTCCCATATAACAAAAATTTCTTCAGAAGATCAATAGCCATAGAAATATTTCGAGAACGGGTGAACACATAGAACATCTCAAAGAGATCGCTAAATCATCCGGTCATAATCTGTCACACTCAGATAATTCACATTTGAAATATCATTTCCCCAACTAGTTCTGCCGTCACAAATTTCATATTAAATCATTTACTAAAGAATGTCAGTTCTGAATAAATTTCGATTTACACTTTTCTCGACCTTGCACTTGAGTAATTCGATTTACCAAAGAGAATTCCTTCTCTAACTGGGACAGAGGCATAATTCCAATAATCTTTATATCAATCAAATACTTTCTGGCTCTGACTTTACTTATCAGCTCATTTTCAATCTCGGATCATACTTATAATTATTCTATCACTGAACTCTTTGGGTTTTCAACAGGAAACTTATTCAATACAAATCTCATGAAATTCCATTATAAGTACCACTTTGGTAAGGGGGAAGGGTTGTAGGACCTCGACTCGACTTTCTTATACATACACATATGACACAACTTCCATCATCATAGTAACATCATCAAAATCATGTCATTCATTCATGTTGGCTTACACCAATTTTCCTATTGTCCCATTTAGACAATATACTTATGCATACATTCTATGTTTTCTAGACAGCTTTACTTATCCATTCAATTAATTAAATTAATTCATGCTCATGACATTATATAAGGCCAAACAAACATAGGTATTTGCATCACAATCACAACTTTCATTTCGTGCATCATCATGTACATATCATTACAATCATATAATTCAGTCCAACAATTTAACATAGATAAGTTCATTTCATTATAATCCTTTATCTCATAAAATTTGTATATCATTAACATTCATCAACATTCAACGTCCAATCAAGACAAGGACATTTTCATTCAGTATTATGATATTATGACCTTTATTCATACCTCTACTACTTTCTATTTATTCCGTTCATCTTATCAAGTAAGCCACATACACTACATCGTATGAGCATTAAGCAAATATGGATATTTATCACAACATGAACTTTCATCTCACATATTATCACATATGTATCATAAACCTTTATTCATACTTTTCTGAACCGAGACTTATCATAATCATAATTTTACTCAAATACCTTTACTTAACATTGAACATGGTTGGCGCAGTTTCGGTTGGAGAGTACCTGTCTAAATAAGACGGTACTTATACGCGTCGGAAGACATCACACTATCACGCATCGGTGGCATGTATAGCTAAACTTTTACACATGCTAGGTTAGTCCGAGAACCGACTAAACCTGCTCTGATACCACTAAATGTAACACCCCATACCCGATACCGTTGCCAGAGTCGAACACGAGGTGTTAACGGACTTAATTCATTAATTAAACAGCTCATACAATTCATTTTAAAATTTCCAGACAAGCTGACTAACTGCATCACAGTCGCTTTAAAAATCATATCTCGAGTTACGAAACTCGAAATCCAATTCCGTAAATTTTTCCTGAAACTAGACTCATATATATATCTACTAATTTTTTTCTAGAATTTTTGGTTGGGCCAATTAGTACAGTTTATTAGTTAAAGTCTCCCCTGTTTCAGGGTTCAACTACTCTAACCTCTGTATATTACGAATCAGATATCTCCCTGTACAGAGCTTCAATGACTATGCCGTTTGTCTCTAATAAAACTAGATTCAATAAGGAATCTTTACATATAAAGCGTGATTTCTAATTATCTTTGTAAAATTTATGGTGAATTTCCAAAATCAGAACAGGGGATCCAGAAATCGCTCTGGCCCTGTTTCACAAAAATTTAAACATCTCATAAAATATAGCTCATATACCTGTTTCGCATATTCCATATGAAAATAGACTCATCAAGCTTCGATTCCATAACTTATTCATTATTTAATTCCATTTCTACTATTTTTAGTGATTTTTCAAACTCACGTCACTGCTGTTGTCTGAATCTATTTTATGGTAAATTTTACCTATTTCATGGTTTCCATGGATTAGCTAGCAATTTGACATACATAATACCAAATATGATCATGATTAGCCATTCCAATGGCTAATCATTACCAAGCATTTCTATTTCCATACCACTCAATAACCATATCATAAGACCATATATACAAAATGATTATAATGCTATACATGCCATACTCAAAATATACAAGCCATTATGCCAAGATGGTATACGGATAGTGTGAGCGTGCCTCCGACCGTTTCCGATTTCCGAGCTGGCTTGTCAACACTACAAGGAATGAAAAGGAGGGAGTAAGCATAAATGCTTAGTAAGCTCACATGCAAATAGCAAGTAACATAACCATATAAGCAAACATAAAACATCATTTGCATAATCATCACCAAGACATTCATATCACCTTTTCATTTATCATCTTACCATATTGTTGTTATATCGAGTTTTCAACCCGAGGGTTAAGTACATACCTGTTCAAAGTATCCATTTCACAACACTTACCAATACGTCCCTTTCATCTTGAGTATTCCTCCATTTGAGTAGAACTTTACCCGTTGAACACATCGAATATAATTCAGATACATGGAAAGTTTGCACATAAGTGCCACATATGTAGCCAAGCTACCATGTAACCCGCCCATAAGTGAACTCGGACTCAACTCAACGAGCTCGGCGTTCAGATCCGTAAGTGAACTGGAATCAACTCAACGAGTTCGGATGCCTAGTTACATCTCACGAACTCGGACTCAACTCAACGAGTTCGGACGTCAGATCCATAAGTGAACTCGGACTCAACTCAACGAGTTCGGATGCTCAACCATCCTAGTGACATGTCACTTGTATCCTCATCTATTCCTAAGGTTCAAACGGGCTTTTCCTCGAACACTTATCCTTGCCGTCTTCCGTAGAATGTCAAATCAATACTCGGTAACAATTATATTTAACAAGTAGTTCACATAATTTGCATATTATTTGAAATTAACCACAAAGCATACATTTCATAATAAAATTCAGCATAACATATAATTAACATCAATAACTTAAAAATAACCATTATGCTACATTATTTACACATGAACTTACCCCGTATGCGAAAATGGCTATTTTTACCATTTCGTCCACAACTTGGTATTTTCCCCATTTTAGCCCGAATTTCAGTTTTCCTTGCTAATCGAGCTTGGAAGCTTGAAAAACCCTAGCCATGGTTTCTCCTTGCTATATTCGGCCATGGGGTTGAAGATGAGCAAAATTGGCTTTTAATTTTGTATTTTAATTCATTTTACCCCTAAATGACCAAAATGCCCTTACTACTAAACTTTTCAAAAATTCCATCCATGTCCAATTTTTGTCCATAGACTTAGAAATTCGTAAAATTACTCTTTAAGGACCTCTAATTAATAATCTAATTCAATTTTATGCAAAATACTTCTAGAACACAAGTTTTGCAATTTATTCAATTTAGTCCCAAATTTCAAATTAAGCACTTTATGCATAAAATTTCTTCACGAAATTTTCACACAATCATGCAATCATATCATAGACCTTAAAATAATCATAAAATAATTATTTCTATCTCGGATTTTGTGGTCACGAAACCACTATTCCGACTAGGCCCAAAATCAGGATATTACAGCTATTACTTTTTACTATATAAATTAAAGTGTGTTTATTTTCATTTTAAATAAGGTGATTTGAGTTGCATGTTCATTAATAAATTTGTGTATGAGTGTTTATAGTGTGCTGATTCTTATGAACGCCTTTAATGCTTAATTATCTACCTTGTAGGTGACTGTTCATGTGGCTAATTGGCTCTTCAAGTTTTGCACATTTTTAAGCCTTCAAAGATCATCATGGTGGCTGTTCAAATGGACCAAGAGTGACTTTTCAAGTCTGATCAGTGTCATGCACTCAAAGCAAGTTATGGTGCCAATTAATGAGATGAATGCACAAGTCTTTTGACATTCAGTTTAAGGGAGATGAAGGGACACCAAACAACACATTAAGGGTTCATTAAGTAAATTATAAAGTGAAGAGACATGCCTTTTCATCTACACCAGAATCAAGTGAAGAGACATGACTATTGGCTTCCCTACATGACTTAAAAACAAAATTAATACTTGTAAAAATCTTAGTTAATTGCTGAAGGTGAAAGGTTACAACTAAGCATTTGAATAGTCATAATAGTGCCTATAAATAGATTGTAAGAAGACATTATTTTGGTTAGAAGACTTTTGATCCTTTGATTAATGTTTATAACATTTTGTGAGTTTTTCAACTCTCCTATTTCGTTTTAGACTCAGCATGACTTATCTAGTTTGCTAGTGGCGTCATCCTGTTCTTTCTGAACTTATCACTCTTAAATAGAGTGTGGCTTTCACCCTTATACCGATTGGTTCCTATCTCCATATAGATAGTGGGTCATGGTTTAGCTATCCTTCTATCCACCTTTAAGTGTTCTATAATATTTGGGTTAGTACTCTATTTTAGTACTAGTTCTTTCTTGACCTTAAAGCCATTCGAACCATCCACATTACCATTTTTCAAACCACCCAAGTTCTTTATTAAACCAAACCATATCCCTTAATTATCTCAAACTATCACATACCCCTTTGTTTAAAGCCTTACTTAGCCGAATTCAAACAATACTCTTTTCAAGAATGATACTTCTCCTTTTTAATGATCGGGCAACATAAATGACTCGAATCATCACTGAGGCGAGTTCGTATCATTTGGTATCAGAGCTAGCTAAAATCAAGGAGTACGGACATTTGTGAAGTTTTGGAGTAAGTATTTCAAAAAAATTCAAAAAAGTTCAAAACAAATTCGTGAATGTGATTATACAAGTGTTGAATGTATTTGTATTGAAAAAAAAAGAGTTACGAAATTGAAAAAAAACCAAAAAAAAAAGTGAAATTTTGGAGATAAAAAAAGTGCTTGAAAAGTGTTCATAAGTTACTCGATCTTCAAAATTGTTTCTCCATCAAATTCAAAACCAAATGCTACACTTAGCACCCATTTTTATTTTCTTTCAGCCTACCCACACCCTTTTTATCATTACCTTTGCATAACCTTTTTGGAGCCGACCCTTAGGCTTGCTTATAAGTCTAATCAAGTCTTTTACGAACTTCAAGAGGCAAAAAGAGTGGTAAGAGACACGAGAGCTAGTGAGAGCATTTGAGTGTAGAAAAAAGCTGTAAAAGAGTGCAAACACGAGTGGAGTGCCATATTATTTTTCTTTGTGAGCGAATAGTGAGGTTTGAAGTGAGGTTCAGTAAAAATGTCCCTAAGTTTCGAAAGAAGAGTTGCTGTTGTTGGTGGCTGGTTCGATCCAACATACCAAGCATCCAATCAAAGCAAAAGGCGACGCGTTCAAAGAAACTGAGGCTTTAGAGAGCATGAACTTATTGATGGCGATTTGAAGAATCACAAGTTATGTAACACCCTTAACCCTTATCCATCGTTGGATTGGGGTTACGAAGCATCACGAACAAAACACAATTCCAAACATTCGCATATTCGTATAAATCAAATTCGTAAATATGTATAGAGCATGAAGCTGATTTTAATATCAATTGCAATCTCAATCATATTACATATACAAGTCATGCTTCAAAAATTTAACCATATCAAAATCATGCATATAATAAATAATACAATTTGCATATTCATACACATTTGCATATTAAACCATATCGACCTGTACCACACAGCTTTATAAACATTAACTTATAAAACATTACATAATATTTTAACATAACTCAGTGTACTTTTAATATTACTAGTATATGCACAAATCACCTTGATAATGATAGCTATTATTCAACTTAAATGCTGAACCCATCAAACCAACATTGATGGCTAAATATCATGCCAATATTATATATACCTATCACATGAATTTCTCATTTATTCGATTAATGAAATTAATCACAAAAGTAGTACAAAATTTTATCTTTCAATCTTAAGCTAAAATATGTCATTTCATAACTAATTCACAAACTAAAAATTACCATATTTAAAATGCAAACACATAACCAAGACACTAATCAAGCTCTAAACACATGACATATCCATTTCATATGTTACTTCTTACGTTCGATAATCCATAAACAAAACAATTCATCATATTTCATGAGCATAAAAGCCGAATCACATTTAGTTAATATCCATCACTTATATTTTATCACTTAACCAATCTCAAATACATTTACCCAAACACAAAACTTATATACCAAGTAATAAATATATCACAATAATCTTTTATCTTGTTCGGACATAATAAAATACTCATTGATGGTAAATCACATATAATACCTTAATTAAGCATGTCAACCGAATTCACATACTTGTTATCTATCCAGAATCACCAACCAACTTCAATTCACAAAATAAATATCACCACATATATCATTCATCCATGTCACATAGCATATTAACCAAAATGAACTTAAGCCATAAATAACAAAATCGAATTCAAACATAGAAGTTAGGCCATTTTCGCATGGCTTAAAATATACAGAACCAAAATTCAACATTTCAAACTATAATCTAGCCTATACATGCTATAGGTTCAAAAATTTAGCTTATTAAATATCTAAGATATTCGATAGTGTGATAAGCTTCCCTGACGATTCCCGAGCTCATAACTTGAATCCAAAATCTATAAGACAGAGTTAAATATGAGCACACACAGAGACTAAGCTTTTGTAACGCCCCAAATTTTGGGCCTAGATGAATTGGGCTTTCGGTTTTGGGTTTCATAAAATTTTTAAGTGAGCAAGAAAATGACAAATGACATGTTGGCTTTAAGGGTTTAAGGAATTTGAAGTGTCCAGGTTTGTTGGAGAAGTGCTGGATTCGAGTTTTGTGGTGGAGGAATTTTAATTAAATTATTAAAAGAACCTTGATGGCAAGTAGTTGGGCTTTTAAACAAAGATAGGGGAAAATGGCATCAAAAAGCCTTGTGGAGGAGTGGCTAAGTGACGCCACTTAGAGTGTAGGAAGGTGGCGTTAATAGCTTGCAAAGAGGTCCAATGTTCGAATCCTAGCTTAGTGTTTTTAGAAGTTTAATTTTAGCCTTCTAGTAGGTTGGAAGTGGTGTGGAGGACTCAAGAGAAGTGTTCAGGAGAGAAATCTGAGGAAAAGATCAAAGGTTATCAGGGAGAAAAACGAGGAGATAAGAAGTGACGAGCAAGTGGAGCCTAAATAGGAATCTTCCAATCGATTTTCTTTGCTAAGTATCAAATATTGTCACTCTTTCTAATCAACTGTGGTATGGAATTAGTATCGGATCTCGGATCTTAGCTCATTGCCGAATTGCTCCTTAGGTGTTGCTGTAATGGTAAGTATTCCTCTCTCATTGGCTAAGGTGGTCGAATGTTCATAGTTAAGGTAAGGGGACTTGTGTTGGATATGAGTCATCTGTTATTCTGGTTTTAATGAGTAAGATTAATGCAGATCTAGGGAGTACGTGATCAAGAAAAGCTATTAAGGATTAGTGTTCAAGGTAAGGTTAAGGTGAGGTTTCAATTTTTGGGTGGAATATGGATTAAACATACGAATAATGGAAGGGTGATATCATTGTAGGTTGGTGACTAAGGCAATTACGGCACGCTTGCTTACCAAGTGTGTACATACACTGCGCACACACTATGAATCGACAAATGCTGAAATGCCAAAATACCAAAAAGTCGAAAGTTTGGCTACGGTAGTCTTGTGAGTGTGCGAACACTCGTAAGGGGGAGACCAATAGGTTGCCTGAGACCCACAGGAGATTCAATGGACTTGGGATGTGATTTGGTCATACGGGCCAGAATGGGCTAAATAGGCCCAATGGGCTGTTGGGCCCATAATAGGCAAAAAATGAATATTGATGCTATGTGATAAGAATTTGTATGTGAGCATGAATATGAATGTGACTGGGCCTAACGGGCCATATAAATGTGATTTCGGCCTAATGGGCCATATACAGGTGATTTGGGCCTAATAGGCCCTATGAATATGATTGGGTTAATGGGCCAGATACAGGTATGTGAATTTGTTTGGGCATTGTAAGGGGTTTTAGGCCTAGTATATGATAACTACATAAGAGTTAATTAATATATTGCGACCGTGGACAAGTCAAAAGGTTAAGGTGTGGCAACGGGTATATGCATGTTTAGGATTGGATCTAGGGAGAGCTTGGTACTTATGTGGTCTTAGTGACCCACCTCCTCTTCTATGGAATTCTACCTGGTGCATAATATTCATTCATCTTAGCTTGCAGGACTTGTTAACGGGTCAAGGTAAGTGAAAACCATAATTAAGGAAAAATTACCGAAATGCCCCTAAGGGTGAAAATAACCAAAATACCCCTAGGTGTTGAATGTAAGTTTTATGGATGTGACATGCATGCATACGATGTTCTGCTTAGGTTTCATCTGGGGTGGGAACTATGGAATGGAGGAAGTATATGAGGATCGCATGGTTGCCTAAAAATCGTGGATCACTGACGGCTTTTAAAGCCCAATATGTAAATAAAGGTAGTTCCCCAACCGGGCTACCGTTAGTGTGTGGGCTGGGTAGGTCGATATTTATATCCCCAAATGGTGTGACAGTGGATGAAGCTGGTGTGTAGCGGATGGATAATTTGGATAGGATTGCATTGCATGTTTTATGATTTCTCATTGAATGCCTGTTTTTCATCGAGGGTTGTACACACTAAGTTTGCAAAAACTCACCCCCTCTTTTATTTTATTTTCAGGTGATGCTCAGTAGAAGGTTCGACGTTTGGAGGGACTCTGGGTGGCCGGCTAGCAAGATAATTCTGACTTGGGTTTTTTTAAGCATTTAAGTTTTTTTTTATTTCTCTTTAAATGTGTTCAGACCAGATTGTAATAAGGTTTTCATTATGTTATTGTTACTTGAATTATTATTATTATTTTCATTGTAATTACGAGAAGTTGAACATGGATTTCTTAAATTATAGTATGTTTTTTACGTTTCCACAACAAAGTTTTTTTAAAAAATCAAATGTTTTAAATAAGGCTTTCGTAACTGAAAGTTTTTTTTTAGTTAATTAGGGTTTCTTTTATTTTAAGAAGGTTTTTCAATGAAAACACGATTTTCGCTAAAATACTTCAATGTGACACACCGAATTCGGGCATAACGTCTGGTCAGGTTTGGGGTGTTACCTTTAGTGGTATCAGAGCCCAGGTTGCAAAACTCGAGTTGCGAAGTGGCCCTATTATTATTTGGTTTCTTTTTCTACTTTAAAAAAATTCTTACTGAGCGGCACACCGAGTCTTCGACGTTGAGCCAAGTAAGTTCTTTTGTTCTTAAGCTTGTTTAAATTGTTATATAGTAGATAGTTAGAGGGCTACTTTAGATGATGTTGTTAGAGTGGAACCGAAGCCCGTAGGATCTTGAAACTGTAGAGGATTTTTGAAAACAATCTTCTCTTTAAATATTTTCATAAAACATCGGTTTAATTATTAAACTAACTAAAAATTCATAAAATTTCTAATCCAGATAATACGCGAATCAACGATGAGTACTAGAAGAGGTACGAGAGGCCGTGGCCGTGGCAATGGGTATATGCATGTCTAGGATTGGATTTAAGGAGAGCTTGGTACTTAAGAGGTCTTAATGACCCACCTCCAATTCTCTGGAATCCTATCTGGTGCATAGTATTCGTTCATCTTAGCTCGCGGGACTTGTTAATGGGTCAAGGTAAGTGAAAACCATAATTAAGGGAAAATTATCAAAACGCCCCTAAGGGTGAAAATGATCAAAACGCCCCTAAGGGTGAAAATGGCCAAAATACCCCTGGGTGTTGAATGTAAGTTTTATGGATGTGACATGCATGCATACGATGTTCTGCTTAGGTTTCATCTGGGGTGGGAACTATGGAACGGAGGAAGTATATGAGGATCGCATGGTTACCTAAAAATCGTGGATCACTGACGGCTTTTAAAGCCCAATATGTAAATAAAGGTAGTTCCCCAACCGGGCTACCATTAGTGTGTGGGCTGGGTGGGTCGATATTTATATCCCCAAATGGTGTGACAGTAGACGGAGCTGGTGTGTAGCAGATGGATAATTTGGATAGGATTGCATTGCATGTTTGATGATTTGTAACACCCATTACCCGTATCCAAGGCCGAAACAGGGTACGAGGCATTACCAGACTTAACCATACACATAGACGAAAATTGGGCCATAAAATTTCATTTAATTCAAAATTTTTCGAACACATGCATAGAGTCATATTTAAGGACATATAATGTGGCATAAATGAGCACTTACACATCCATAATCATGCAATAACATGTCATTCACTTTAATCATATTTGATTACCATCCTGTATATAATATACATTCTTACATTAACTAGAACTAGACATGCTAAATCTTATTCTCATTTTATACCATCATAATGTAGTTACCAATTTATCCATTAAACATCCATATTCAAGGCAACATTACTCATTTTCAATTAATTCATGATCCACTGACCTGCATTTAACTTACCTGATGTATTACCAATCATGCATAACAAACAAAGCTAACTATATCATCACATCAAAACATAGGACATGGCATGATTAATTAAACTTATAAACCATAATGGATAAGGACCACATCTCATGATCATATACGAAATCTCAATGCAGACTGATACGTATGGTCAAAGTCTTAATAATGATACATATCACAAACCAACTTCCTATACATGCCACTCACTTGATATTTTTAATATTTGAATTAATTCTCCCAAAAATGATAGTTAGATAGTGTGATTTTGCCTCCGACGATCTCCAACCCCGAGCCGACCTGCCAGTACTAAAGAAATGTAGAGGATGGGTAAGTTTTACGCTTAGTAAGTCCATATGAAAATAATAAGCAATTACTAATATTCTTTTCAAGATAAAACACTATAATTGTACAAGTAAAAATGTTCAGGTTAAGCTATTTTATCGAGTTACAGTTACTAAATCATTCATATCTAGAGCTAAAAAACTCCAAATTTAGTTTTGTTAATTTTCCTTGAAACTATACTCACATTCCTTTCTCCTATAAAATTTCCAGAATTTTTGGTTCTGCCATTTAGTACATTTTATTCATTAAAATTTCCCCTATTTCGCTGTCCAATAGTTCTGACCTCTCTTCACTAAAAATTATTTATCTCAATTTCGGGACTCAAATGATGTTCCAATCCATTCTTCCTAAAATTAGACTCATTTAAGATTCTATTCATATAAATTATAACTCATAATTATTTTTGTATAATTTTTAACAATTTTTCTCAATCAGAATAGGGGATCTCGATTTCATTCTAACACTGTCTCACAAAAATTACAATATCACATAATATAGAACTATTTTGCTCCCCCTATTTCTTTTATATGAAAATAGACTTATTAATATTTAATTTCATAATTTGTTTTGAAATTTAATTCAATTTACACAATTTTTGGTGAATTTTCAAAGTCACGCAACTGCTGTTGTCCAACACTGTTTTACTACAAAAATTCACTCTTACATAATTTCACTTAATCCATTTTGTCTTATCGAAGTTGTAACACCCCAATCCCGTGACCGTTACCGGAAATCAAACACGAGGTGTTACCGAGCTTACTTCATTTATTTCCCCCTATTTATTTTTTTCTTTTTCTTTTTGTTCCCGGCAAGCTGGCTAACTGTATCGTAGTCACTTTAAAAATTATATCTTGAGTTCTAGAACTCAAAATCCAATTCTGTAAATTGTTTCCGAAACTAGACTCATATATCTATATGGGGGAATTTTTTTAGAATTTTTAGTTGAGCCAATTAGTACAGTTTATTCATTAAAGTCTCCCCTGTTTCAAGGTTTGACTACACTGACTTTTGTACCTTACGATTTCAATATCTCCCTGTAAAGGGATTCAATGCCTATGCTGTTTGTCTCTAATGAAATTAGACTCGATAACGAATCTTTACATATAAGGCACGACCTCTAATTATCTCGATAAAATTTACGGTGAATTCTCTAAGTCGAAACAGGGGATCCAGAAATCGCTCTGGCCCTGTTTCACAAGAATTTAATTATCTCCTAACATACAGCTCATATGGTAGTTTTGTTTCTTCCATATGGAAATAGACTCATCAAGCTTCGATTACATAGTTTATTCATTATTTAATTCCATTTCTACTATTTTTAGTGATTTTTCAATCTCACATCACTGCTGCTATCAGCATCTGTTACTAAAGCAAACTATGCCTATTTCATGATTTTTCCTTGATCTAACTAATAATTCATCATACATATTACAAATTATGACCATGACTAGCCATGCCAAAGGTTAATCATCACCGAGCATCTCCCTACTACACTATTACCAAATCATGAATTTAACACCAAAAATAATCAGCCATGACATATGGCATAATAATCGAGTAGGCCTCAACCAATACTCAACGAAAACCGAATTACCAAGACTTGTGTCCAAACATCTTAGAACCAAATCCAACCGAACATTATGCCATTTTCGCATGGCTAAAGTTTACATACCAAATTTCAACAAAACATACTAGCCTATACATGCGAAATGTTCTCCTAGACCAACTAAAAGAAGATACCAAAAGTTGCTAGCCGGTGTGATGACTTGATGACGGTCCCGAGTACGCAAAAAGTCGAGTCCAAGAAACCTAAAATAGGTGACAAGCAAACACCGAATGAGTATATAACTCAGTAAGTCATAAGCTTTACACTACCATCCATTAATAAAATTTTCACAAGAGGAAACAACGAAATGAGGCTAAGTACTCCATCCATACCAAACTATGCCATAGTTTCTTAGACCTTACGATTCAATCTCATTCCAAGTCCTACATTGACATTTCATACGCTATTCAATAGAGTAATTGAGGCATTTCCACACATCATTTTATTTTCGTTACAATCATACAACTAAATGAACTTTCACCTATTCCACGATGAACCTTATGTACGTGACTTCAATTATAATCATCACATAGGTTCAAAACTTACCACGCTCAACTCCAAATATAAACATAGCACCTATTAGCCATTAACTCAAGGTACTTACCCTTTCCGCTGTCCAAAATCGACTCGATAAGGTCGCACCCTTAATGTAAATAATCTATAGAAAATACATAGTGGGTTCGCACACATAGTGCTTAATAATCAGCCGCGCACACTTAGTGCCATATACTTTAAACTCACACACTTAGTGCCATGCATTTCAACCTCGCACACTTAGTGCCATGCATTTCAAGCTCGCACACTCAGTGCTAATCTCTCAACCGTGAACACTTATTACCCGCACACTTAGTGCCGAAAACCAACCACTCTATACGCTTCACTTCTTTTTTTACATTCGACAATTTCATCTCTACATACATATACATTTGTATACATTTCACCTCATTAAACACAATTGCATAGGTATTACGATCATTTAAATCAATACCAAATATATGCTTAATGACTTACCTTGTGTTGGGTAGAACGGTTCCAACTCGGCTATTCGATTGCTTTCTCCTTTCCTTTATCGATTTAGTTCCCTTTGCTCTTGAGCTTAATTTAACAATTAAATTGATTTAATCATTTTGAATATCAAAGAGAAATTCAAGGTACTCAACCCTTATTTTTAATAATAAGACCAACCATACACCTATAATAACATCCAATTCATTAATTATTTTAGCACACGCATGGCACATAAGGTTAACTAAAGCTACATTCACTTATAAGATAGCACCCTTAATGAGCTCATACCATGACTATACCTAACCGAATTCAAATAGAGAATTTAGTACAATTACACATTCTTATTAATGTATAATTCTAGCATGCTTTAATATTTTATACACCTCATTCGCCCTAACCATTCACTTAACTTATATGTACAAATTCCATCTCAAAATTAAGAGTTGCAACTACAATTAGGTTACAACAATGCCCATCAATGACCGAATGCTTAAGCACAACTATACTAAAATTTATCCAACATCATTTTAATTTGCCCTTCACTATTTTTTTTCTAATCATCAAATACAAAGTGATTTACATATATATATTAAACCAACCTTGCTAGCACACAATATTCCTTAACCGAATGTCATAAACCCAAGCCACACATTTTGTTCATTAAGACCCTTCAATGACCACATTCAAGACCCCTTATGAACAAACCAATTTCAACCTTCAAGAAAAAGTATATGTACCAAGAGCTTCAAACTACTTGGCCGAATATCAAACCTCCAAACAACCAAACTTAATCCATGGAATGAGTAGAACTTGAACTAATCACCTTATTTATACCTAAATTTCCAAGAATTTCAAAGTGCTTACCTCTTCCTAAGCATCATCCAAGCTGAATCATGAACAAAGAATTCCTTTCTTCTTCCTCCCTCAAGTAACGGCAATGGAGAAGAAAGATGAGCATTCCTTCATTTTTTCATTTTACCTTCTTTTACTAACAATATTTTATCTCCAATAACCCAATTTCTTATTATAATATCTAATTAACATATATATTGCCCATCAACAATCCATCTTGGTCGGCCACTACAAAGGAATTGGGGAATTTGACATGCAAGTCCACCCTTGTGTCATCATGCATTAACAAGCCATTTAAAATTAGCCTATCATATTTCACCATGTCTCATATTGATCCCTATTTAATAATTTCTCATGCAATTGCCAAAATTAGAGAATGAAACTTCCACATACTCATGTACACACATAATAAGCATAGACTATAGCAATTAATTATTTTTATGACTCGGTTTTGTGGTCCCGAAACCACTTTCCGACTAGGGTCACATTAGGGCTGTCACAGAAGTTCACTCAAATATCAAGCACATTACTCATAATTTTCATAAACATATACCTGCACTTATTCATCATATAATCATGTTGACATGTATTTTTACTTAATCGATTTTCCCGTTGAACTCTTCGGAATAATAACTGATACTCAAGTGCCTACACATATTTTCACACATGTAGACAAGGCTATTTGGTACGCATAGTAGCCTGCACTTAGTACTACACATGCAACCAATTATTCGGTACACGTAGTAGCCTACACTTAGTACTACACACGTGACCTAACCATCTGATACACGTAGTAGCCTGCACTTAGTACTACACACGTGATCGAAGTTATCGGGTACGCATAGTAGCCTGCACTTAGTACTACACATGCGACCAATTATCTGGTACACGTAGTAGCCTGCACTTAGTACTACACACGTGACCTCACAATAGATCATTCTATCATTTCTATTCTGAAGGCTCAACCAGGAAATTCCTCACTTTCCAACATGTTACAAATTTATTCATAGTCCTTTTTCAATTTGCAATTTACAACAAATAATCATTCTATAGGCAGCCACATTTCATATGATAACAAAATATAATAAAATAAAAAGAATCGGTAAATTGTTTACGTAAAAACTTGTCAAAATCTCATTAGTTACAACCCATGTAAAAGTAATTTAACATTCAATTCATGTAACAATAATTTGCCATTCATGTGACAGCCCAAAATTGACCCTAGTCGGGATGTGGTTTCGGGACCACAAAATCGAGGCATAAAAATAATTTAAAAATTTATTTTGATGTCTATGATATGTGTTAATTTGTGTATGACATTTTGATGTTTCGATTTAGTGTTATAAAGGTGAATTTCACTAGAAAGGACTTGTGTGAGAAAACTTAGAAATGAGGTAGGCAAATGTTGAAGTGGCCTATTGATGCATACTAGGAAATGTTGTCCTTGCATGTCAAATTTCCCAAATTTGACTATAGTGGCCGCCAAGGTGGGTATGATGGGTAAGGAAAACATGTTTCCAACATGCTTGGCTAGTGAGTTATGTACGAAGTAATATAATAAAAATTAGCATAAAAAATGAACAAAAAAAAAGAAAGATGAGCTTGGATGCCCCTTGTTGCCGTGAGTAGAGGAAAAGAGAGGAGAAATTTTTGTTCATCCATTTTCACTTCTTGGCCGAAAATACTAAGGAAAAAGGGGGAGGATTTTTGCTTCATGCTTGGTTTAGAAGAGATCTAGAAGGAGATTTGGCTAAATTTGCATCAAGATTAAGGTATGTATGAGGTTGTGTTAGGAGTTTCATGCATGTTTTGGTTGCTAACTTGATGTGCATGTTAGCCATGGTTCAAATCTTTGTTATGCCATGGAAATGGTATTTGGCCAAAGTTGTTATTGTGTTAAAGCCATTGCATGCTAAGTGTGAAGCTTGCTAATGATGCATGCAATGATGGATTGTCTACTCTTGAAATTCTTTGTAGTAATCTTGAGTAAGACATTGAGTTTTCTTTTGTTTAACCATGACCGAAGTTGAAAGGGCATGATTATGATGTATTCGCCATGAAGCATTCATGAGCATGGTTTATGCTTCTTGCATGTTAGTTAAAATTTGTGTTTTGGATGGCTATGGACACCTTGAATTTCGCCTTGCACCTATATGTGTATATATGATTGCACATGATATTTTGATTATGAAGAAGTGATGAATATGTTTGTTTAAAGAAGAAAATGTTGAAGAATGTTTGTGAAATTTCAAGTACATTCGCCTAGTATACCTATGATGTGGAAATCTTGGAATTTATTGTTGATTTGGTGCAAGTATGACTAAGTATAATCGGCCATATGAGTGCTTGATGATATATTATAAGTATTGAGCCACAATATGTAAAGCATTAACTAGTAAAATGCATGCTGTTTTTGTGTGGTGTTAAGTGTATAATTGGACTCAAATTGGACATGTATATTCGGCCTTAGGTAGCCGATTGATGGCCTTAGCTTTTCCTTGATGCTTGAATGAATTGTATTGAATTGCTTGATGTAGTATAAAATGTGCATGACCATTGTGTACTCAAGCTAAAGGGTGGCCATATGACCATTTAGACTCCTTGTCATATTCGCCATAAACTAGCATAATGAGGTTTTAATAAATTAAATTTGTTTGAATTAGCTCAAGAGCTTAGAGGGCCACAATTGGACAAGGGAAGGAAAAGTGATCGAATAGTCGTAAAAGCCGTTCAACAACATCCGAGGTAAGTCCTCAAGAAATGACCCTACTCGAATTATGTGAAATGAAATAGGAATGTGTAATGATTATTGATTATGGGTGTATGAGCAATTGAATGATACCCGGGCTAAGTCCCGAAGGCGATTATGCTAGTAATATGTTTGTGTTTGAGCCTTAGTAACGAGAATGAAACATGAATGTGTAATGATCATTGATGTATGTGTGTGCATGAGCAAATTGTGATATCCGGGCTAAGTCCCGAGGACATTTATGCTAGTAATTATATCCGGGCTAAGACCCGAAGGCATTCGTGCAAGTTGTTAAATCGGGCTAAGACCAAGGCATTTGTGCAAATCGTGATATCCGGGTTAAGTCCAAGAGGCCTTGGTGCGGGTTACCATAACCGGCTATGTCCCGAAGGCGTTTGAACGAGTAGCTACATCCGGTTAAACTCCGAAGGTATGTGATTTGAAAATTATAAGCTTGCTGGAAAATTTCAGCTAATGCACTTGTGAAATTTCCCAATAACAAGGTAAGTGTGGTGTGTGCTTTTATGCTAGGAGTAAGAGCGTATGCATATCCGCTCCTATGATGGAACGAGTTATCGGCCTTAACGAAGCCGTTATTTGTGTATGAACATAAGAGTTGGGATGGTGAAGTAAGTATGATTATGTGAATGTGTATTAATGAAATGATGTATTTGGTTATGTGAATGTATTGCTTTAATTAAAGCTGATTTTATTGCTTGAGACTTACTAAGCATAAATATGCTTACCCCGTTGCTTTGGCTCTCTATTTTATAGATTGTGCTCGATAGCAATCGGATTCGGGATCATTAAAGTCGAAGTCATCTACACTATCAAAGCCTCCATTTTGGTATAATTTTTGGTTGAACTTTGAAATGGCATGTATAGGACTACCCCTTGTTGGTTTAAATATGTTGTGATGTATATGTGTACGGCCATGCGAAAATGGCTCGTAAAAGTGAAGTACGAACTTAGACTATTTGCGGTTTGTATATATATATATATGGTGTCATGATGTGATCATGGATTGGAAATGGGAGTGTTGGTCACATGATCAGCCATTGGTATGGTTAAAATGATCATATGTGAACCTATGTATGGCAAGACTAGTTGGTTCATGGAGACTACAAAATAGGCAAGACCTACCTTAAAAACAGATGCTGCCAGCTGCATCGAAGAGATTTCGAGATGATGCGAGCCGGTCTAGAGGCGTTTCGGGCTTTTCTAGACGAGGACGCGATCGACCCCCTGTGACCACACGAGTCACCTCGATCACCGGTGGCGGAAATGATCGCCGAGAGAGGGCGGAGTGTCCACATTGTGGCAAATGGCATTCGGGGAGCTGTTGGTTTCGTGATCGCTCCTCGCTATAAGTGTGGATCGGCCGACCACTTTATGAAGGATTGCCCGAGGATGCATGAGCAGAATGCAAGTCGAGTGCAAACCCGGTGCTACCATCGCCGAGGTAGACCACCTAGAAATATGGGCAATGTCGATGGCGGTCGAGAGGATCTAGAGATGCTACCATCGGATCTCGAGGCTCGTGCTCTGCTAGGACTTATGCCATACGCGCACGCGAGGATCTTGCCTCTCCGGATGTTATTACAGGTACTTTCACTCTTTTCAATACAAATGTAATTGCTTTGATTGACCCCGGTTCTACTCATTCATATATATATGAAACCTTAGCATCCAAGAAGACTTTGCCCATTGAGTCTCTCGAGTTTGTAATTCGGTGTCAAACCCCTTGGGTCATTACGTGCTTGTTAACAAAGTGTGCAAGAAAAGTCCCCTAGTGTTCCGAGGTTCTTGTTTTCCGCGGACTTAATGCTTTTGCCATTCGATGAGTTCGATGTTATTCTTGGTTTGGATTGGTTGACCATGCACGATGCGGTTGTAAATTGCAAGAGCAAGACTATCGATTTAAGGTGCGCGAATAATGAAATAATTCGGGTTGAGTCCACGGACTTAAAGGGGTTGCCATCGTAATATCGCGATGTTGGCCGGAAATATGTAAGAAAAGGTGCGGCGTACCTTGCGACGCACTCGATGACAAGGAATCGAGAAGAAACCCGAATCGTGCTCGTGGTTTGTGAATACCGGATGTTTTCCCAAGAATTGCGGGTTTACCACTGTTCGGGAATTAGAATTTGGCATCGAATTGGTACCGGTACCACTCCAATTTCGATAGCTCCGTATCGTATGGCACCAACGGAATTAAAGGAGTTGAAAGTTCAGTTGCAAGAATTGGTGGATAGAGGTTTTGCTCGCTTGAGTTTTTCGCCTTGGGGTGCGCCGGTGTTGTTCAGAAGAAGAAGGATGGAACCATGCGATTGCAGCATCGACTATCGTCGACAACAAAGCGACAGTAAAGAACAAATATCCGCTGCCACGTATTGATGACTTGTTCGATCAACTGAAGGGAGCCTCGGTGTTCTCGAAAATAGATTTGAGATCGGGCTACTATCAATTGCGAATCCGAGATTGAGACGTGCCCAAGGCGCCTTGAGCGAGATATGGTCACTATGAGTTCTGGTGATGCCGTTTGGGCTCACTAATGCCCTGCGGTATTTATGGATTTAATGAATCGAATCTTTAGACCATATTTGGATCGATTCGTAGTCGTGTTCATTGATGACATCTTGGTCTATTCAAGAAATGAGACCGAACATCTTGAACACTGCGGTTAGTGCTGCAAATTTTACGGGACAAGCAATTATATGCTAAGTTCAACAAGTGTGAGTTACGGTTAAGAGAGGTTAGCTTCTTGGGTCATGTGGTATCTGCATCGGGTATTCGAGTCAATTCGAATAAAATTTCAGCCATACTAAATTGGAAGCCTCCAGAAATATTACCGAGGTTCAAGCTTTTTGGGGCTTAGGTTATTACCGACGTTTTGTAAAGGGTTCTCAACGATAGCCACGCCGATGACGGCTACTCCAAAAGGATGTTAAGTTCGAATGGACGGAGAAATGCCAAAAAGCTTCGATCAATCGAAAACTTATTTGATGAAGCCCCAATTCTAGTGCAACCCGAGTCCGCAAGGAGTTTGTTATCTATAGCGACGCCTCTCTACTTGGGTTAGGTTGCGATTAATGCAAGAAGGTCGAGTTGTGGCCTATGCGTCGAGGCAATTAAAGCCACATGAGAAAAATTATTCGACTCATGATCTCGAATTGGCCGCCATCGTATTCGCCTTAAAGATTGGCGACATTACTTATTTGGTGAAAGGTGCCATGTATACTCGGATCACAAAAGTCTCAAATATTTGATGACCCAAAGAGACTTAAATCTGCGACAAAGACGTTGGCTTGAGCTGTTAAAGGATTATGAATCGATCATTGATTATCACCGGAAAGGCGAATGTGGTTGCGGATGCCTTGAGTCGTAAATCGTTATTCACTTTACGAGCGATGAATGTGCACTTGTGCATCCGTCCGATCCGACGGTGTGTTAGTGGCTGAATTGAAAGCCAAACCACTATTGACACACCAAATTCGAGAAGCTCGAGAAAGTCGACGACGAGTTGGTTGCAAACGGGCTGCGTGTGTTCGAACAAGGACTCGGAGTTTCAAATCGACGATGACGATTGTTTGAGGTTCAAAAGTCGTCTGTGTGTCCTAAGGAATTGAACTCATTTCGATAATTCGAATGAAGCCCATTGTAGCCAAATGGCAATCCACCCGGGGAGTACGAAGATGTACAATGATTTGAAACGTCGATTTTGGTGGCATGGTATGAAGCGAGACATCTTCGACTTTGTTTCAAGATGTTTAATATGTCAACAAGTGAAAGCGGAACATCGGTGCCTTGAGATTACTTCACCAATCACGATACCCGAGTGGAAATGGGATCGAGTCACAATGGACTTTGTATCCGGACTGCCATTGTCAGCAAGTAAGAAGGATGCGGTTTGGGTCGTGGTAGATCGATTGACTAAGTCGACCCACTTTGTCCACGTACGTACGGATTTTTCAATGGACAAATTAGCGGAATTGTACGTTTCTCAGATTGTGAAATTACACGGGGTGCCTATTTCTATCGTGTCGGATAGAGATCCGAGATTTACCTCGCGGTTTTGGAAAAAGTTGCAAGAAGCTTTGGGTACCAAGTTACATTTCAGACCGCCTTTCACCCCCAAACCGATGGTCAATCCGAAGCGGGTAATTCAGATACTTGAGGATATGTTAAGATGTTGCGTCCTCGAGTTTAGTGGTTCATGGGAACGGTATTTGCCGTTGATTGAATTCGCTTACAACAACAAACTTTCAATCGAGTATTAAGATGGCACCTACGAGGCTTTGTACGGCGTAAATGCCGTACACCATTGTTTTGACCGAGCTTGGTGAAAGCAAGATTTTCGGGTGGATTTGATTAGGGATGCTGAATGAAAGTGAAAGTAATCCGTGAAAGTTTGAAGATAGCCTTCGATCGTCGAAGTCGTGCGCGGATATGAAGCGTAAGGATATCGAGTATCGTGGGTGATAAAGTGTTTCTCAAGGTATCGCCTTGGAAAAAGATACTCGTGTTAATTTGTAAGGGCAAGTTGAGCCCGAGGTTCATTGGGCCATATGAGATATCGAGCGAGTCGGTCCGGTGGCATATCGTTTGATTTTGCCCCCGAACTCAAAAGGTTCACGATGTCTTCCACGTTTCGATGCTTCGACGTTATAGATCCGATCCATCGCACGTGATTAGTCCATCAGAAATTGAAATTCAAGCTAATATGAGTTATGAGGAAGAACCAATTCGTATCCTATCACGAGAAGTGAAAGAGTTGCGAAACAAGCGGGTTCCGCTAGTGAAAGTGTTATGGCTCAAGCACGGATAGAAGAAGCTACTTGGGAGACCGAGAACTCTATGAGAGAGCGATATCCGAACCTATTTACCGGTAAGCTTTTGGGACGAAAATCTCTTGAGTGGGGAGAGTTGTGACACCCGAATGTGACCCTAGTCGGAGAGTGGTTTCGGGACCACGAAACCGAGTCACAAGAATAATTAAGTGTTATATTCCGTGCTTATTGTATGTGGAATTGGTATGCGTAAATATTTCGTGTCTCGATTTTTATTAATTAGGTGCTAATTTATAAGAAAGGACTTAGTAGTGAACTTTGAAAGTACGATAGGGAAATATGTGATGACTAATTAAAGCATGCATGCAAAATAATGGACTTGCATGTCAAATTCCCTTTTTACAAGTGATGGCCGCCATGACAAAGAGATATGGGCTAAACATGTCATGAAACATGTTTTGTTGGGCATTAGGGAGAAATCATAAACAAATAAGCATGGGTAAGAAAAGAATGAAAAAAAAATGTGTGAGAGAGTAGCATTCCCCCATTGCCGTGCAACCAAGAAGAGAAAACAAAAAATTGTTCATCCTTTCTCATCTTTTGGCCGAAAATCATAAGGAGGAAGAAAGGGATTTTTGCTCCATTTTTGGTTTAGAAGAGAACTAGAAGGAGATTTGGCCATACTTGTACCAAGATTAAGGTATGTATGAGGTTGTGTTTGGAGTTTCATGCATGACTTGGTCACTAACTTGATGTGCATGTTAGCCATGGCTCAAATCTTTGTTATGCCATGGAAATGGTATTTGGGCAAAGTTGTTATGGTGATAAAGCCATTGCATGCTAAGTGTGAAGCTTGATGATGATGCATGCAATGATGGATTTTCTACTCATGAGTAAGATTTTGAGTTTTCTCTTTGTTTTATCATGATTAAAGTTGAAAAGGAGCATGATTGTCATATTTGGCCATGATGCATTCTTGAGCATGATTCATGCTTCTTGCATGTTAGTTAAAATTTGTGTTTTGGATGGCTATGGACACCTTGAAAATTCGCCATGCTCATATATGCATATATATGATTGCACATTATGTTTGGTTATGAACTAAGTGATGAATATATTGATTTAGAGAAGAAAATGTGGAAGAATGCTTGTGAAATTGCAAGCACAATTGCCTAGCACACATATAAGTGCTTGATGCTATATTATAAGTTTTGGGCCACAATGTGCAAAGCATCAATTAGTAGATTGCATGCTGTTTTGTGAGGTATTAAGTGCAAAATTGACCTCAACATGTACATGAATATTCGGCCTTGGGTAGCCTATTGAAGGCCTTAGCATTTCCTTGATGCTCAAATAAATTGTATTGAATTGCTTGATGTAGTATAAAATGTGCATGACCATTGTGTATTCAAGCTAAAGAGTGGCCATATGACCATTTAAAATCCTTGTCATATTCGCCATAAGCAAGCACAATGAGGTTTTAATAAATTGAATTTGTTTGAATTAGCTCAAGAGCTAAGAGGGCCACAATTGGACAAGGGAAGGAAAAGGTGATCGAATAGCCGAAAAAGCCGTTCGACAACATCCAAGGTAAGTCCTCAAGAAGTGACCTTACTTGAATTATGTGAGATGAAGTATGGATGTGTATGATTATTGATTATGTGTGTATGAGTATTTGAATTCCACCGGGCTAAGTCCCAAGGCGAATATGCTAATGATTATAATTGTGTTTGAGCCTTAGTAACTGAAAATGAAATATGTATGTCCAATGATTATTGATGTATGTGTGCATGAGAAATTGAATGATATCCGGGCTAAGCCCGAAGACAATTATGCTGGAAATTATATCCGGGTTAAGACCAAGGCAATTGTGCTAGTGGCTATATCCGGGCTAAGGCCAAGGCATTCGTATGAAGTTATTCTATCCGGCTAAGACCAAGGCATTTGTGCACGTGATTATATCGGTTATATTCAAGAAATCTTGGGCTGGAGGTGAGTGTTGGTTGCTGAAATGAATTTAATTAGTACACTCGGAAAGCCCAAAGGATAAGGTACGTTATATGTGCATTGGAAAGTCGACGTGTTTGAGCAACATTCGCTCAATCGACTAATGAATTTCAGTTATTGAATTGATTGATGCTTTGCGAACTTATATAATGATGAAGTATGAAGTAAGAATGTGTATTAATGAAATGATGCATTTGGCTATGTGAATGTATTGCTGTAAATTATAGTTCATTATATTCCTTGAGACTTACTAAGTATAAAAATGCTTACCCGTTGCTTTGGCTCTTAGTTTTCTAGATTTCGCTCGAGGCAATCGGATTTGGGATCGTTGAAGTCAAGTCATCCACACTATCAAGCCTCCATTTTGCTATAAATTTTGGTTGAACTTGAGATGGCATGTATAGGACTACCCCTTGTTTGTTAAATATGTTGTAATGTAAGTATGTACGGCCGTGTAAAATGGCTCGAAAAGGAAGCATGAACTTAGACTAATTGTGGGTTGTATGTATATATTTTGTGTCATGATGTGGCTATGGCTTGGAAATGGGAATGTTGGTCATATGATCAGCCATTGGCATGGTTAAAATGATCATATATGAACCTATGTATGGTAAGGCTAGTTGAATCATGGAGACCACCAAATAGGTAAGTCCTATCTTAAAACAGATGCTGCCAGCTGCAGTGGCATGAATGTGAAAAATCACAAAATTCATAGGAATGGAATTAGATAGTGAATAAGCTATGTAAATGAACCTTGATGAGTCTATTTTCATATGGAAGAAACGAAACGGTCATAGGAGTTACAGGTTAAGAGATATTAAAGCTATTGTGAGACAGGGCCAGAATGGTTTCTGGGTTCCCTGTCGCAACTTTAAAATTCACTATAAATTATCCAAAAGAATTAGGAGATATACCTTATATTTACAGATTCCATTTTGAGTCTAGTTTCATTAGAAACAAACGACACCAGCATTAAAGCCCTGTGCAGAGAGATATTCAAGTTATACCGCGCGAAGGTCAGAGCAGTCGATCCCTGTAACAGGGGTAACTTTAACTAATAAACTGTACCAATTGGCCCGACCAAAATCCTAGAAATAAATCCATGGATGGATATATGAGTCTAAATTCAGGGAAAATTTACGAAACCAGTTTCCGAGTTTTGAAACTCGAGATATGATTTTTAAGGCGACAGTGACGCAGTTTTCCAGCCTGACTGGAAATGTCAAATTGGTGGGCAAAAACATGTGAACTTGGTTTGTTAACCCTCGGGTCCGACACCGGCGATGGTCTCGGGTTTGGGGTGTTACATTAACCAAGTCTATAAACATCATGTATGTACACTTTTAAACATATCCTTTCATTTAAATTTGAATTCGTATAGTAATGAACACTTAAACTTTGCTCAAATTACCGGCACGAAGCCTACTAGGCACGAAGGCCCGAATACATATCCAGCATGATTGCTCTTCGAGACCTAGCCCGGATATAACACCAGCACGAATGCTCTTCGGGACTTAACCCTGATATAACTCTAGCACAAATGCTCTTTGAGACTTAGCCAGGATATAACTCTAGCACGAATGCCCTTCGAGACTTAGCCCGGATATAACACCAGCACGAATGCTCTTCGGGACTTAGCCCGGATATATCACTAGCACGAATGCTCTTCGGGACTTAGCCCGGATATATCACTAGCACGAATGCTCTTCGGGACTTAGCCCGGATATATCACTAGCACGAATGCTCTTCGGGACTTAGCCCGGATATAACACCAGCACGAATGCTCTTCGGGACTTAGCCCAGATATATATAACTCTCAATTCTCATGTACATATACATATATAACAATACACATTAGTATATCATTTACATTACTTGAATACAAACACAACATGCTTATCGACCATTCAACTTTCAGTTCCATAGCCACATACAAAGATCACATTTATAGTCGTAACACTCTTTCAAAATTGCATCACTTATACCCTTATAATTCAATCCAAATCAAAATTCAAATACGAGTACATGATACGTACCTGATCAACTTAATAATTTAAGCATATCCAAGTGAAGATATATCGCAAATTCTCATAGTCAGAAGCTTGCTACAGCTCAATCCGGATCAAAATTCATTACAATACAACAAACACATTTTAATAGTAAAAAATTATCACACTATCATTTTATCACTTTATGGCATGTATAAATAGACTCACGCGTGCTACGTTAGTCCTAGAATTTACTAAACCGTAGCTCTGATACCAATAAAATGTAACACCCCTATCCCGTATCCGTCGCCGGAATAGGTAAAGGGGCATTACCGGACTTGAAACTCATATCAGAACAGTAAAAATTTTGAATTATTTTTTTTTGAAATAAAGAACATTCCTTTATATAAATACTAAAGACATCCAGGGATACAATTTAAACTTCTATAAGTACACATTTAAAAGATTCCATTTTCGCATGGCTTATATATATTAACCAAAATATTCTTCTGCCACTGGTCTATTCTACACATGCCATAAAATAACCCAAAACATAACAGTACTAAGCAGTGGATAGTGATAGTGTAACAAGTTGCTGACGATCCCCGAGTCTGTAGCTTCCAAATGAGATCTATAAAACAGAGGAAACAAGGTAAACGGAGTAAGCATTACAATGCTTAGTAAGTTTTAAGCAGTGTCAACAGATAACAATCAAATTATAACATGGTTGTTCGCATTTTTATTTCACTCTTCCTTTGCGTATATCATCCCTTTACCGAATATGCACATCTCATCATATACAATAGGCAGATAAACTTTCACATAAAAGTGAGCTCATGTAACATAGATATATTGTATAATTTCATATAACCTTTCACACTAATTCGATCCACATAATCATCGGAATAGTCTCATAGATTGCTCACATATGCATCACATAACTACCTTATGATTTAGTTCAAATCAAGCTCACATATAAACTCAGAGTACATACTGTTTAACCTTTCGCATTGAATATATTTATAAGCAATTCAGACATTGTAAGTCTTATAGCTTTAAACTCTACTCGGATTATGGGCGAGACCTTTAGCTCAGATGAAATCTCCGACGAAGTCAGCGGGTCTTAACCCGGACATAGTCACCACATATAGTCATCGGGTCTTAAATCCTAGGATTTACATCACAAAGTTTCATGCATATTTATTCACATGTTACAGCATTCACATCGACTATCATATTTGTAATTCATTTGCCTCATCAAATATCTAATAAAACACACCTTCCACAGTTTGTCATTTGGCCACAGTATATATATACACTTTCACATTCATCACATAAAATTCTGAATCAAAATATAAATTTTCATATATTCACATCACAATTATCCAAATATACTTCATATACCACATAAACTTTCATGTATACACTTTGTCTTGGCTGAATCTACATCTATCATTTTCCAATGAATAATTCAATTTCAAGCCATACTATCAATTCATATTCGAATACTTATAAACTTACAATTTCACAATTTTAATATCAAAGATCCATCTAACACTCATATATCATTTTATAATGTCACAAATTAGAATTCACGTATGGGTTTAATCAATAGCTTATGAGCAACTAAAACAAGTTTTATCAATGTTTACAACATAATCACATATTCTCTACAAGCTGTTTTCCTGAGCAATAGTCGTTAAATTATTTGTAACTGGAGCTACGAAACTCCAAATGATGTGCCGTTAATTTTCCATGAAAATAGACTCATATATCTTCTATCCACAAAATTTTCAGAATTTTTGGTTTGGCTAATCAATACCATATTTTTCTTAAAGTTTCCCCTATTTTACTGCTTGACTATTCTGACTACTCTTCACTAAGAATTGAATTTCTCATTGTACAGAACTCAAAATATGTTTTCGTTTATTTTGTTTGAAACTAGACTCATTAACGAGTCTAAGCATATAAATCTTATCTTATAATCATTTTTTTACGATTTCTAATGATTTTCCAAATACTGGACAGGGATTTGAGAGCCATTCGACTCTGTCTCACACAACTTTAAAAATCTCATTATCGGCAACCCCTTTACTTACTCGATTTCTTTTATACTGAAACTAGACGCATCAAGTTTTAATTACATAATCTATTCAGCCTTTAACTCAATTCCCACAGTTTATGGTAATTTTTCCAAAACACACTCTGCTGCTGTCCCAAGCAGATTTATACAAATTTACTCAGAAAGTTCTCATTCACATATTTAAAACATAATATCATATATGCCATCATTTAGAAAAGTCATTGACCTTAACGTATATACTTAATTCATATTCATCCCATTTAAAAAATTAAAACTTACAAAGGAATCAAACTCAAATGCTTAAGAACTTACCTCGGAATTTGTCGAACGATTACAGATCGACTATTCGGTTAGGTAGCTTTTTCTCTTATCCGAAATTGTCCCTATGTGCTCTTAAGCTTAATTGAGTAAATTAAGTATATCAACTTCATATACTTCACTTAATCAAAGCAAGAAATACAATTATCTTCACTATCTCACACATATACGTTCAGTCAATCATTACTATGTTACAAGTCAAGCCTAGCTTAGGCTAGGTCGAACATATATAATCTTTTAACTCAATTTACGAATCAAGACATATTAGTTATCAAAGGTTGACCATGATACACATAGTGAGCTCCATTTTCTTTAACTCACATTCGGCACATAAAAACATACACAAAATTTTCCACACAAGCTAGTATTTTAGCAATTAATATGATACGAGTTAAACCAAAAGTTTACAATAAAATTACAAGGTACATACATAGGGTCCATATACATGTTTATTTTTAAACACCACCCTTTAAACCCTCTAGCTCTACTTACAAAAAAGACTCTCATAACTAAAATCCATAAGTAAGTCATCCAATTCCACCATTTCAATAAGTATTTTATACCAAATCTAATAACTAAATGTTATTAATGAGATTCATACTAAGACCGAATATTCATTAACAACCAAAGCATATATTCAACAATTTAACAATGTGCTTAACCTCCATGGCCGAATAGATCCTTTCTATTCCATTTAACTACCATAAATTTAAAGTATTTAAATCAAGTTCATGAGTTTCTAATTTCGTTACTTCAACCATTCAAAGCCTATCTAATTTCTCAAATAGATTTCTAATACAAGAATTAAGCCAACCTACTAACCTTAACACCCACATTCGGCAAGTGACCACACACACACTCTCATAACCGAATTTCCATATTACTAAAATCCTCAATACACATATTCCCCTTATTCAACTTCAATTTAAGCTCCCAACTCATAAAACATAAGGAATAGAAATCATCTTCTAAGTTTCCTACCTTAACCGAATGCCCAAATCACCACAAGGATCAAAATTCACACATGGGCTCAATCAAAGACCTATCCATCAACTAAAATTTCATAAAATCTCAAAGAATTTACCTAAAACTTACCTTAATTAAGCAAGTAGAAGACCGAATGCCTAGCTTCTTTTCCCCCCTATTTTCTTCCTTTAGTTCACGGCAAGAAGAACAAAAACATAACCAAAATTTTTTTCTTTCTTTTATATAAAGTAATAACCATTTAACTAAAATTTAATACATATTTTAATATATGCCATCATCATGGCCGGCCACTATTAACAAAAAGGGGTATTTGACATGCAAAACCATTATTTTCAATACATGCTTTAATAGACCCTTATAGATTAACCTATCACATTTCAAAAATGTCACACATAAGTCCTATTAACTAAATTCACATGCAATTTACTAAATCGAAGCTTAAAACTTTCACACATTCATATTCACATATAATAAACATAAAATATGATGGCTAATTATTTTTATGACTCGATTTTGTGGTCCCGAAACCACTTTTCAACTAGGATCAAATTAGGGGTGTCACAGTTATGCAGCACTATGTGTGCAAAAACTAAGTGGCACTATGTGTGCGAGATTACATGGCACTATGTGTGCGAGAAAACGTGGCACTATGTGTGCGAATAAGTAAGAGCACTATGTGTGCGGACTTTCAAATCGAGCACTAAGTGTGCGATATTGATCGTGGAGAATTACTTGTGCAAATGAAAATTCATTAAAACATTAAATTGGGAGTAATGAAATGTGCATGGATACTAGGCATGGGATTTGATTTTAATTTGTATATTAATATATAATTCTTAGGAAGAGAGAAAGAAGAGAAAGGTAATCGGCTCAATTAGTATATATATATATATTTGAACAAAGATATAAAGTAGAGATAAATGAATCTAAATGGATTGGAGATTGAATTGATAGATGGAGCGGCTTGATTTGTGCTTATTTAAATAATTGGACATTGTATGTCATTTACATATACGCCAATGATTTGTATATGACATTTACCATGGTATTTTCAATTTGTGATTAAATGGTGTAGGAGTACATAGTGAATTCGGGTAAGTATGTACCAAATTCATAATGCACATCTGTGACATAAGATTTCCTTGTGATATCATGTTTGAATTCGGCTAGTATTGGATTGAAATTTTATTTTTGTTAAGATAATCGGATTATTACATTCTTGAAATTTATTAGGACTTATTGAGTTAATAACTCACTTGGTGTGTTTATTGGTTTTGTATAGATCATCTTGTCAAGGAAAGCTTGGAATTGTTACGAAGTCATCGCATCTTTTGACAACCTTTGTGGTACCTTTGTTTAAAACTCTAGTAGACATTATGGCATGTATAGGATAATATTTTCGGAGGTTGATATTTTGATAATTTTGTATATATAAAGCCATGCGAATATGACTAAAGTCCTATGTATGGATTTGATAATGGTTTAGATATAAATCTTGAAGTGTTAATCAACTTGACATATAAGTTCATATTTGTGATATGAGTGTAATTATGTTATGCTTGAACTAACATATTAAGCAATTGGGATATATTTTATGTATGGGTATTCGGTCAAGAGGAGAAAAATCACCAAATGAATAGAAAATTTTTAGTTGTATGATGTTATTCATTTAAGCTCAAGACTTTACACTTTTACTCTTTTGTATGCGCATACTATAGAAGTCACTCATGGAAACATGCTATTACTGTTATAATTATTTAATTACATTGGATTTGAAATTATTGAAATTTAAAAGTGCAAATCTGATTCTTATTTATGCGAAACATTCTATAGAGGAGTTGAGCAGGTTATGTTATGTGACCCTACTCCGTCAATGGACACGGGTATTTGGTTATTACATTTTTATTTGGTATCAGAGCTACAGTTTAGTCGATTCTAGGACTACCGTAGCGCGGGTGAGTATAGCTATACATGCCATAATGCTAGTATATGATAGTGTGATGACTTTTGACGGTTGAAATTGTTGTTTTAATTAGTAGATGGAATCCACTCCAGAGAGAGCCTTAGCGGATGACGTTGAGAGTGTAGCGTCTGCTCCCGCGCAAGGGACAGCGCCTGTTGAACCTCAACCATCTGCGAGTAATCAAGATGATGGGGCTAAGCAAGCCTTCTTTACCATGATGAATGAGTGGGTTGCACAATATGCCCGAACAAACTCGGCTGCTCAACAATTCCCGAATTTAAATAATCCTCCTCCGGTGCCTATAATACCAGCAACTACTGATCCTTTGAGGCTGAGTAAACCTCCTATTGATTTGATTAGGAAGCGTGGGGCCGAGGAATTTTGAGCCACAGCTACTGATGACGCTGAAAGGGTTGAGTTTTGGCTTGATAATACCATCTGTGTTTTTGATGAGCTATCTTGCACACCCGATGAGTGTCTAAAGTGTGCCATATCCTTATTACGAGATTCAGCCTACTATTGGTGGAGAAACTTTATTTCAATTGTTCCAAAGGAATGAGTTACTTGGGACTTCTTTCAGACAGAGTTTCGTAAAAAGTATATTAGTCAACGATTCATCGATCAAAAGCGCAAAGAATTTTTGGAGCTTAAACAAGGCAGTTTGACGGTATCCGAATATGAACGTGAGTTTGTAAGACTCAGTCGATATGCTTGGGAGTGAGTAGCTGATGAAGTTGCCATGTGTAAAAGATTTGAAGAGGGATTGAATGAATATTTAGAGCTACTGGTGGGTATTCTAGAAATAAAAGAATTCGTAACACTGGTTGAATGAGCTTGCAAGGCTGAAGAGCTTGGAAAGGAGAAAAAGAAAGCTGAATCTAAAACTAGAGACTTTCGTAAAAGATCAGCGGGTAAAACTTTTTTTCTCGGCTGCAAAAAAGTTCAGAAACGATACTAACAGATCAAAGATGACTGTAGGAATGTCTATTAAGGAGCGACCATCAACGGACTTTCGAGCTACTTCGGTTGCTAGTGTTGGCAATAATCAGCAAGAAAAACCCGAATGTCCATAGTGTGGAAGACGACATGTAGGTGAATGTTGGGGTAAGTCTATTAATAGAGCCTGTTATAGATGCGGTTCGCGGGATCATTACATTCGAGATTGCACAGAACCTAATGAGAAAAATAAGGTGCAGAGTGTGAGATCGAGTGGTGCAACAACTAGAGGTAGACCACCAAGAAATACAGGAGGTAGGAGTGGTAATTAGAGAGGGACTTCTGATACGGCTGTTTGATCTGAGACTCGTGCCCCCGGCAGAGCTTATGCCATCCGTGCACGAGAGGAGGTACCCTCCTCTGATGTTATCACTGGTACATTCACTTTCTATAGTACTAGTGTGCTTGCTTTAATCGATCCTGTCGGTATGTGTTAGTTGATAAGGTATGCAAGAGATGTTCATTGATAATTAAAGATTTTTGTTTTCTGGCGGATCTGATGTTGTTACCCTTCGACGAATTTGATATTATTCTCGGAATGGACTGGTTAACCGAACATGACGCTGTGGTAAATTGCAAACGAAAGACTATAGACTTGCGATGTTCGAGTGGTGAAATGATTCGAGTTGAGTCTAGCGATCTGAGTGGGTTACCGGCAATGATATCTTCTGTGTTAGCTCGAAAATATGTGAGAAAGGGTTATAAAGCTTATCTTGCATATGTACTAGATAGCAAAGTATCAGAACGAAAGATCGAGACTGTGCTAGTAGTTTGTGAGTATCCAGAAGTGTTTCTTGAGGAATTACCGAGATTGCCACCTGTTAGAGAAGTAGAGTTCGGTATAGAATTGGTTCCGGGTACGACACCAATTTCGATCGCTCCGTATCATATGGCACCGACTGAGTTAAAAGAATTGAAAGATCAATTGCAAGAGTTGACCGACAGAGGTTTTGCACGACCCAGCTTCTCACCCTGGGGTGTTCCAGTTCTGTTCGTGAAAAAGAAAGACGGAACGATGCGAATGTGTATTGATTATCGTCAGCTCAATAAAGTGACGATAAAGAATAAATATCCATTGCCGCGGATAGATGATTTATTTGACCAGTTGAAAGGAGCTTCCGTGTTTTCAAAGATTGATTTGCGATCTGGCTATTATCAGTTGCGAGTTAGAGATTCTGACGTTCCTAAGACTACTTTCAGAACGAGATATGGACACTATGAGTTTTTAGTGATGCCGTTTGGGCTCACTAATGCCCTTGCGGTTTTCATGGATCTGATGAATCGGGTATTCAGACAGTATTTAGATCGATTTGTAGTGGTGTTCATAGATGATATTCTGATTTATTCTCACAACAAGTCCGAACACGCCGAACACTTGAGGCTTTTACTTCAGATTTTGCGAGATAATCAGTTGTATGCAAAATTCAGTAAATGTGAATTCTGGTTAAGGGAGGTCAACTTTCTGGGACATGTTGTATTCGCTTCGGGTATTAGAGTTGATCCGAATAAAATTTCAGCCATTCTTGATTGGAAACCTCCGAGGAATGTTTCTGAAGTTTGAAGCTTTCTGGGACTCACTGGGTACTATCGATGATTCGTTAAGGGTTTCTCGATGATCGTAACACCCTTGACGAAACTACTCCGGAAAGATATCAAGTTTGAGTGGTCAGAGAAGTGTCAGACAAGTTTCAACCAGCTGAAAACCCTTTTGACGGAGGCTCCTGTGTTAGTTCAGCCAGAGTTTGGTAAAGAGTTCGTAGTCTACAGTGATGCTTCTTTGAACGGTTTGGGTTGTGTGTTGATGCAGGAGGGTAGAGCTATTGCGTATGCTTCGAGACAACTCAAGCCTCACGAGAAAATTTATCCAACTCATGATATCGAGCTAGTTGCGATTGTGTTTGCTCTTAAAATTTGGCGTCATTACCTGTTTGAAGAGAAATGCCATGTTTATACGGATCATAAAAGCCAAAAATATTTAATGACTCAGAGAGACTTGAATCTGAGTCAACAACGGTGGCTTGAATTATTAAAGGATTACAAAATTTTCATTGATTATCATCCAGGTAAGGCAAACGTGGAGGCTGATGCCCTAAGTCAAAAATCTCTATTTGCTCTTCGAGCAATGAATGTACATTTGTCTATTTCCGCTGATGATGTACTAGTAGCGGAATTAAAAGTAGAGCCAATGTTAATATGACAAATTTGTGAAGCATAGAAAATCGATGACGAATTGGTTGCTAAACGAGCTCAATGTGATTCTAATACAGGTTTAAAGTTTCAAATTGATGACAATGATTGTTTAAGATTCAGAGGTCAATTATGTGTCCCGAGAAATTCAGAACTTACATCGATGATTTTAAGTGAGTCCCATAGTAGCCGAATGTCAGTCCATCCTGGTAGCACGAAAATGTACAATAATCTAAAAAGACAATATTGGTGGCATTTGTTTCTAAATGTTTGATATGTCAACAAGTGAAAGCGGAGCATCAGGTGCCTTCGAGATTACTACAGCCGATCATGATACCTGAGTGGAAATGGGATCGAGTAATGATGGACTTTGTATCTGGTTTACCGTTGACACAGAGCAAGAAAGTCTCAATATGGGTTATTGTTGATAGATTGACAAAGTCCGCTCATTTTATCCCTGTTCATACGGATTTTTCACTCGATAGATTGGTAGAATTATATGTTTCTCAAATTGTTTGACTACATGGAGTACCTACTTCTATTGTTTCTGATAGAGACCCCAGATTTACATCCCGATTCTGGAGAAAATTGCATGAAGTGTTGGGTACTAAGTTACATTTTAGCACTGCTTTCCATCCCCAAACAGATGGCCAATCTGAACGAGTTATTCAGATACTCAAAAATATGTTGAGATGTTGCATTCTTGAGTTCAGTGGTTTGTGGGAACGATATTTACCTTTGATTGAATTCGCATACAACAATAGCTTCCAATCATGTATCAAGATGGCACCGTACGAGGCTTTATACGGTCGTAAATGCTGCACACCACTGTATTGGGCCGAACTCAGTGAAAATAAGATATACAGGGTTGATTTGATCAGAGAAGCTGAAGAAAAAGTGAAAGTGATTAGTGATAGTTTGAAAACAGCATCGGATCGTCAGAAATCATATGCATATTTGAAACGCAAAGATATTGAGTATCAAATTGGTGATAAAGTATTTTTGAAGGTCTCACCCTAGAAAAAAATACTCTGATTTGGCCGTAAGGGCAAATTGAGCCCAAGATTTATTGGACCGTACGAGATAGTAGAACGGATAGGGCCGGTTGCTTATAGATTGGTTCTGCCACCTGAACTCGTAAAGATTTATAATGTGTTCCACGTATCGATGCTTAGACGGTATAGATTTGATCCTTCACATGTGGTTAATTCATCTAAAATTGAGATTCAATCGGATTTGAGCTATAAGGAAGAACCGATCTGTATCTTAGCTCAGGAAGTGAAAGAATTGCGGAATAAGAAGATTTCTTTAATAAAATTGTTATGGGTCAAACATGGAGTAGAAGAAGCTACTTGAGAGCTCGAAGACTCTATGAAAGAACGTTATCCGAGTTTATTCGCTGGTAAGATTTTTGAGGATGAAAATTTCTAAGTGGGGGAGAGTTGTGACAACCTTAATTTGACCCTAGTCGGAATGTGGTTTCGGGACCACAAAACCGAGTCATAAAATTTATAAAAAAATTAGTTTTTATATCTTCTATGTGTGATAGTGCATGTGTGAAAAATCTGATGTTTTAATTTAGTCATATGAATGTGAATTTCACTTGAAAAGACTTAGTTGAGAAACTTAGAAAATATGTTAGGAAAATGTGTGACGACCAAATTATTTTCAAAGTATGAAAGTTTGGGTTTGTATGGAAAAATGCCCAATATACATTAAGTGGCCGGCCAAGTAATGATGTTTATTCACTAAGTTTAATTTAATCATAATATTATATTGATAAGTGATTATAATATCATAAATAATATGAATAAAAAAATAAAAATAGGAATAAAAGAAGAAATTAAAAATAAGTGTTCATCTTCTTCTTCTTGCAAAAATCGAAACAAAGGGAAAGAAAAAGAGAAATTACACTAAGGCAATTCGGCACCCTCTTTTGCTAGTTGGAGTTGGAGCTCAAGATCAAAGGGAGCCAAGTTCGGCCAAAGGGAAAGCGAAAGCAGTTGAGTAGCTGATCGGAGTTGTTCATCTGACTAAAAAGGTAAGTTCTTAAGTAATTTAAGTTACGGTTAATATTGCACATAAATGACACAAAATAAGTTGGATAAGATACCATGGTATGTATGAGTTTTTGAAAATCGAATGTGAGATTATTGACCTATCTATGATATTGTGGTAGCTATAGATAAGAAATTTCAGCACTATGTGTGCAAGGTTATGCGGCACTATGTGTGCAAAAACTAAGTGGCACTATGTGTGCGAGATTACATGGCACTATGTGTGCGAGAAAAAATGGCACTATGTGTGCGAATAAGTAACAGCACTATGTGTGAGGACTTTCAAATCGAGCACTAAGTGTGCGATATCGATCGTGGAGAATTACTTGTGCAAATGAAAATTCATTAAAACATTAAATTGGGAGTAATGAAATGTGCATGGATCCTAGACATGGGATTTGATTTTAATTTGTATATTAATATATAATTCTTAGGAAAAGAGAAAGAAGAGAAAGGTAATCAGCTCAATTAGTATATATATATATATATATATATATATATATATTTGAAAAAAGATATAAAGTAGAGATTAGTCCATTAAACATCCATATTCAAGGCAACATTACTCATTTCCATTTAATTCATGATCCACTGGCCTGCATTTAACTTACCTGATGTATTACCAATCATGCATAACAAACAAAGCTAACTATATCATCACATCAAAACATAGGACATGGCATGATTAATTAAACTTATAAACCATAATGGATAAGGACCACATCTCATGATCATATACGATAACTCAATGTTGACTGATACGTATGGTCAAAGTCATAATAATAATACATATCACAAACCAACTTCCTATACATGCCACTCACTTGATATTTCTAATATTTGAATTAATTCTCCCAAAAATGATAGTTAGATAGTATGATTTTACCTCCGACGATCTCTAACCCCGAGCCGACCTGCCAATACTAAATAAATGGAGAGGATGGGTAATTTTTACACTTAGTAAGTCCATATGAAATTAATAAGCAATCACTAATATTCTTTTCAAGATAAAACACTATAATTGTACAATTACACATGTTCAGGTTAAGCTATTTTATCGAGTTACAGTTACTAAATCATTCATATCTTGAGCTAAAAAACACCAAATTTAGTTTTGTTAATTTTCCTTGAAACTAGACTCATATACCTTTCTCCCATAAAATTTCCAGAATTTTTGGTTTAGCCAATTAGTACATTTTATTCATTAAAATTTCCCCTATTTTGCGGTCCAACAGTTCTGACCTCTCTTCACTAAAAATTATTTATCACATATTTCGGGACTTGGATTATGTTCTTGTCTATTCATCCTGAAATTAGACTCATTTACGATTCTATTCATATAAATTGTAACTCATAATTATTTTTTTACAATTTTTAACGATATTTCCAAGTCAGAACAGGGGATCTTGAATTCATTCTAACATTGTCTCACAAAAATTAGAATATCACATAATATAGAACTCTTTTGCTCCCCCAGTTTTTTTATATGAAAATAGACTCATTAATATTTAATTCCATGATTTTTTTTTTTGAAATTAATTCAACTTACACAATTTTTGGTGAATTTTCAAAGTCACGCAACTGCTGTTGTCCAACACTGTTTTACTACAAAAATTCTCTCTTACAGAATTTCACTTAATCCATTTTGTCTTATCGAAGTTCACTCAAATATCAAGCACATTGCTCATAATTTTCATAAACATATACTTGCACTTATTCATCATATTATCATGTTCACATGTATTTTTACTTAATCGATTTTCCCGTTGAACTCTTCGAAATAATAATTGATACTCAGTTGCCTGCACATTTTTTCACACCTGTAGATAAGGCTATCTGGTACGCATAGTAGCCTGCACTTAGTACTACACATGCTACTAATTATCCGGTACACGTAGTAGCCTGCACTTAGTACTACACACGTGATCGAAGTTATCGGGTACGCATAGTAACCTGCACTTAGTACTACATATGTGACCAATTATCCAGTACACGTAGTAGCCTGCACTTAGTACTACACACGTGATCTCACAATAGATCATTCGTATCGTTTCTATTTCGAAGGCTCAACTAGGAAATCCCTCACTTTCCAACATGTTACAAATTTATTCATAGTCCTTTTTCAATTTGTAGTTTACAACAAATAATCATTCTATAGGCAACCACATTTCATATGATAACAAAATATAATAAGATAAAAAGAACCAATAAATTATTTACGTACAAACTTGTCGAGATCTCATCAGGTACAACCCATGTAATAGTAATTTAACATTCAATTCATGTAACAATAATTTGCCATTCAATTTCACATGACACAACAAGCGTCACATTTTCCATATTATACTCACCATCTATCAACTTCTCCTAAACATATTAAATCATACAATTTATGCCATAACAATAGAAAATTACAATTCAAGTATGGTATTGCATTATTATTAACACACGAACTCACCTCGTATACGAAAATGGTCATTTTTACCATTTTGTCCACAACTTCGTATTTTGCAGATTTTAGCCCAAATTTTAATTTTCCTTACACTATCATTACAAATATAGCCTAATTAGGAGTCACATTGTTCAAATTGACCCAAAATCATATTTTGGCAAAATTATAATTTTGCCCCTAAACTTTGTCAAAATTACATTTTTTGTCCCTAGGCTCGTAAATTAAACTTCATCCTATTTTCATATGTTTTATGACATGCTAATCATTTTTCCCTTGTATAGCAACATCAAATTCACACTCTAACATGTACTTATGAACATTAGGTATTTTTACTGATTAGGTCTGTAACACCCCGAACCCGAGACCGTCGCCGGAGTCGAACACGAGGTGTTAACAGGCTTCAAACCACTTATTGAGAATTTCCCAGACAAGCTGCAAATCTGTGTACTAGTCGCTTCAAAAATCATAACTTGAGTTTTACAACTCGAAAATCAGTTTCGTAATTTTTCCCTGAAACTAGACTCATATTTCCATCTACATATTTTTTTATAGAATTTTTGGTCAAGCCAATTAGTACAGTTTATTAGTTAAAGTCTCCCATGTTACAGGGGTCGACTACACTGACCTTCGTGCGTTACAACTCGAATAACTCCCTGTGCAGGGCTTCAATACTGATGCCGTTTGTTTCCATAGAAACTAGACTAAGGGAGGAATCTATACATATATGGCATGACTCCTAATTATCTCTGGTTAATTTATAATGAATTTTCAAAGTCGGAACAGGGAATCCAGAAACTGTTCTGGCCCTGTTTCACGAGAACTTTAATATCTCTTAACATATAACTCATATGACCGTTTCGTTTCTTCCATATGAAAGTAGATTCATAAAGTTAATTTAAATAATTTATTCACTATTTAATACCATTCCTACTATTTTTAGTGATTTTTCACATCCACATCACTGCTGCTGTCAGCATCTGCCTTTAAGGTAGGCTTTACCTATTTCATGATTTCCATGATTCAATTGGCCCTTTTTACATACATAGCACAAAGTGTGATCATGATTAACCATTCCAATGGCTAATCTTTCAAAACAATTCCATACCTCATAATGATCAACATACAAACGATTATGGTACTATGCTAAAGCATTATATAAGCCATTTTCGCATGGCCATCCAAGTTTACACAAAACCGAAAGGTACATGACCTTCAACAAAAGGGTAGTCCTATACATGCCATTTCAAAGTTCAACCAAAATTGTACCAAAATGGGGCTTTGATAGTGTGGGAGACTTCGACTTCCAAAATCCCGAGTCCGATAGCTGACGAGCCAAAATCTATAAACAAAGAAACAGAGAAAACGGAGTAAGCAATTTATGCTTAGTAAGTTTGAGCAAGAAATTCCCGCACAACAAAAGCATAGCATTCGTAAAGCTAACGGATAATTTCATATGCACAAATTCTCAATATCCTACTCATTTCACATTCCAACCCCTATGTTCATACATAAGGTATCATCTTAACCAAATACCGGAAACTCATTACTCGACTGAGCGAATATTATTCGAAGGGAATCAACTAATTCAAGCACATACGAACATACCTCATTGCTGGAATTTTTCAAGCGTATTAACTGAAAATTTTTCAGCAAGATCGCTCATTCTCGAATCACGTACCTTGAAATTTAACCGGATATAACGACTCGCTCAAATGCCTTCGGACGAAGCCGGTTATAGTGACTCGCACGAATGCCTTCGGACTTAACCCGGTTTAGTAACTTGCACAAATGCCTTGGCTTAGCCCGGATTTATTAACTTCGCACGAATGCCTTCGGATCCTAGTCCGGATATAGTCACTTAGCACAAAGCCTTCGGGACTTAGCCCGGACATCATTCGAATAACCGAGCACAATTATCAATCAATTATGACACATTTGTATTTCATTTTCAATAGCAAAACTCAAACACAAGGCACTTTTCACACTTGCAATTTCGGCTCAATAGCCACACACAAAGAGCATGATTTTAATTTGCTTTAAACATGATCTAATCAATTCAGAATTTAAGCTCTATTACTCAAGAACTTACCTAGGATGTCGTCGAACGATTTCAATGGCTATTCGACCACTTTTTCCTTCCCTTTGTCGGATCTAGTTCCCCTTTGCTCTTGAGCTTAATTTAACAAATAAATTGATTTAATCATTTGAGTATCGAAAGAGGAATTCAAGGTACTTAGTCAATATATATACTCATTAGGCATCAAAGTCGCATGTGTACGAAATCATGAATCGAACTCAACACATTAGTTAATATTCCTCTTAGCCGAATTTTCTAAGCCAAGAATAGGCATCAATATGCTTGCCTCTAACCGAATGCATGAACACCAATTTCCCTCATGTGGCCGAATATGCATGTCCATGTTGAGGCCAATTATACACTTAATACCACACAAAACAGCATACATTTTACTAACTAACGCATTACATATCGTAGCTCAACACACATCTCTCATTTACTTCATAACCAAACATCATCACAAGCAAATATACACCTTGAAATAGTATATATGTCATACCAATACATCATGTACAAACATATATACATATATATATGCTAGAGCCGAATCTCAAGTTGATTGTAACTAATCATGAACAAAATTTCAAAACACAAATCTTACTTTCCATGCAATGAGCATAAATCACACTTTTGGATGTACCATGGCCGAATACATCACAACACCATAATTTTGGTCATGATTAAACAAAGAACTTGATGTCTTACTCAAAAATACTAAAAAGAAAGTCCAAGAGCCATCAATCCACCATCACATATACCATTAGCAAGCTTCATATTTAACATGCAATGACATTAACAAAAAATCCACCTTGGCCAAATACCATCCCCATGATATAACAAAGGTTTGAACCATGGGCTAACAAGAGCATCAAGCTATCCACTAAAAACATGCATGAATCTCATGGCACAACCTCAAACATACCTTAATCTTGATGCAAGTATAGCCAAACCTCTTTCTAATCCTCTTTCAAACCAAGCATGAAGCAAAATTCCTCCCTTCCCCTCTAGTATTTTCGGTCAAGAGAGAATGAAAATGGATGAACAATTTTTTTCTTTTCTCTTCCTCAATACACTGCAATGGGGGTTCACTCACACACACATTTTTTTTCTTTCTTTATTACCCATACTTATTTGTTTATTGTTTCTCCCTAATGCACCAACAAAACATGTTTCATGACATGTTTAGCCCATACTCCCTTGTCATGGCCGCCACCTCCTATAAAAGAGGGATATTTGACATGCAAGGCCATTGTTTTGCATGCATGCTTTAATTAGTCATCACACATTCCCCCATCATACTTTCAAAGTTCTCTACTAGGTCCTTTCTAGTGAAATTCACATTTATAACTTTAAATTAAAGCATCAAAAATGTCACACATGAGTTAACACATATTATAGGCATCAAAATAAATATCAAATTATTTTTATGCCTCGGTTTTGTGGTCCCGAAACCACATTCCGACTAGGGTCGTTTTAAGGCTGTCACAACTCTCCCCCACTTAAGAAATTTTCGTCCCCGAAAATCTTACCGGTAAATAGATTTGGGTATCGCTCTTTCATAGAGTTCTCGGGTTCCCAAGTAGCTTCTTCTATTCCGTGTTTGAGCCATAACACTTTCACTAGCGGAACCCTTTTGTTTTACAACTCTTTTACTTCACGAGCTAGGATACGAATCGGTTCTTCTTCATAACTCATATCGGCTTGAATTTCAACCTCTGATGGACTATTTACGTGCGACGGATCAGATCTATAGCGTCGAAGCATTGAAACATGGAAGACGTTGTGAATCTTCTCGAGTTCAGGGGGCAAAATCAAACGATACGCAACTGGGCCAACTCGTTCAGAGATTTCGTACGGCCCAATAAATCTCGGGCTCAACTTGCCCTTACGGCCGAATCTGAGTATCTTTTTCCAAGGCGAAACTTTAAGAAACACTTTATCTCCCACGATACTCAATGTCCTTTCGTTTCAAATCGCGTCACGATTTTCGACGATCTATGGCCGCCTTTAGACTTTCACGGATTACCTTTACCTTTCATTCAGCATCTTTAATCAAATCCACTCGAAAATTTTGTTTTCACCGAGCTCGGTCCAAAACAATGGTGTACGGCATTTACGCCGTACAAAGCCTCGTAAAGCGCCATCTTAATACTTGATTGAAAACTATTGTTGTAAGCGAATTCAATCAAAGGTAAATACCGTTCCCATGAACCACCGAACTCGAGAATGCAACATCTCAACATATCCTCAAGTATCCGAATTATCCACTCAGATTGACCATCGGTTTGAGGTGAAAGCGGTCTTTGAAATGCAACTTGGTACCCAAAGCTTCTTGCAATTTCTTCCAAAATCGCGAGGTGAACCTCGGATCTCTATCCGACACAATGTAAATCGGTACCCGTGTAATCTCACAATCGAGAAACGTACAATTCAGCTAGTTTTTCCAATGAAAATCCGACGCATACGAGGATAAAGTGAGCCGACTTAGTCGGTCTATCAACAACAACCCAAATCGCATTCTTCTTACTTGCTGACAATGGTAGTCCGGACACAAAGTCCATTGTGACTCGATCCCATTTCCACTCGGGTATCGTGATCGGCTGAAGTAACCCTGAAGGCACTTGATGTTCCGCTTTCACTTGTTGACATATTAAACATCTCGAAACAAAGTCGGAGATGTCTCGTTTCATACCATGCCACCAAAACCGACGTTTCAAATCGTTGTACATCTTCGTACTCCACGGGTGGATTGCCATTCGGCTACAATGGGCTTCGTTCAGGATTATCGAAATAAGTTCCGAATTCTTTGGAACACACAGACGACTTCTGAACCTCAAACAATCGTCATCATCAATTTGAAACTCCGATTCCTCGTTCGGAACACACTCAGCCCGTTTTGCAACCAACTCATCGTCAACTTTCTAAGCTTCACGAATTTGATGAGTCAATAACGGTTTGGCCCTTAATTCGGCTATTAACACATTGTCGGGTAGAATAGACAAGTGTACATTCATAGCTCGTAAAGCAAGCAGTGATTTTCGCTTAAGGCGTCGCAACCACATTAGCCTTTCGGGTGATAATCAATGACAAGCTCATAATCTTTTAACAACTCGAGCCAACGTCTTTGTCGCAGATTTAAGTCTCTTTGAGTTATCAAATATTTGAGACTTTTGTGATCTGAATACACATGGCACTTCTCACCAAATAAGTAATGTCGCCATATCTTTAAGGCGAATACGATGGCAGCCAATCTTGTCACCGTGTCCATTTATACCCGCACACTTAGTGCCGAGACCAATACCTTATGCATTTTGCTGCCTTTATACATTCAACAATGGCATCATTCCATACACATACATTTCCATTTACACATCAACTCATTTAAACACATTTGCATATATATTATGATCATTTAAATCAACACCAAATATATGCTTAATGACTTACCTTGTGTTGGGTAAAATAAATTCCAAGTCGGCTACTCGATGACCTTCGTTTTCCCCTTGTTGGACGCCTCTCCTTTAGGATCTTGAGCTTAAGCAATTAAATTAACCCATTCAACCACTTTGTAAAATATTTGTATTAAACATTAAAATTTCATTTCATAGGATACACAAGACAAATTCTTATCCTTCTACCCCATGCTTTTGAACTATTCCGTTCACAACCATAGGCTATCACCCTATTGCCAACTATCCTAATCAAGGATAGTATCACAAGTGTGTACACCCATATGGCGAATGTGCAAGATCAAATTCAACACCACCTATGTGCTTAATTAGGTGGTCGAATATACACATAAGCACATTTAGCATTTGATAGATTCGCCTTAGCATAGATTTCATTAAAAGTCCCTATTAGCCACTTCACCATCAATTATCTCATCTACTTAATATTTCATACTCATCATGCTAGCGAATATTACTTATTTAAGTTCAACACCCTTATATACCACACTATCATCAAATATGATATCTAATTCTTCTCTTTCTCTTTTCATCAAGACAACCTATATGAACATTTAACTAATTCAAACTTCACCATCTTAATGCCCATTATGGCGAATGTACCAAGCATTTATCATTTTGCATCATGAATTCTATAGCATCGCCATGAATACTCATGCACATACACACACAACAACAAGAACTCAATGACCTAAAAATCTCCAAAACACAAATCATACCTATCATATTTACTTATATGGCCGAATATACATACCCCCATATAATACCATTTTCATTTCATTTAACACTTAATTTCTACCACATAAACACTTGGCCGAATAATCCTAACTAGCAAAACTTCACATTTGTTCATAGCATCTTTTAGATTAGCATATAGGTTACAATAGTAGCTTGACTACTAGCTAGATTCTCATAAAATCAATAGAAATAACATGAACTCCTACCTTATTTAACCTCCAAGATAGCGAATGCCCTAGACAAGTTCCTTCCTCTTTCCTCTTGTTTCTTTGTGCAAGAAAGTAAGGAAGATGAACACACTCTTACCTTTCTTTCCTTAAAGGTGATCAAAATGCCTTAATCTTCAATTTCCTTTCCTTTTTCTTTTCTTTTGGTACGGCAAAGGGGAGAAGAAGGATGAATATCTTCTTTTTTTTCTAACACTCTTCCATTCCTTTTAATTATCTTTTCTTCCATACCATAAGGCCATTAACTATTATCATGCTAACATAAAATGTATATAATATCTATCCACCATCTTGATGGCGGCCACTAAGTTAAAAGTGGTCCATTTGACATGCAAGTCCCTCATGTCAATAACTCATGCATTATTTGGCCATTTAAATTTCACCTATCACATTTTCAAGTCCTATCACATGGGTCCTTTCTTATAAATTAGCACCTAATTAATAAAAATCAAGGCACGAAATATTCACACATACAAATTCCACATACAATAAGCACAGAATATAACACCTAATTATTTTTGTGACTCGGTTTTGTGGTCCCGAAACCACTCTCCGACTAGGGTCACATTAGGGGTGTCACAACTCTCCCCTACTTAAGAGATTTTCGTCCCCGAAAATCTTACCGGCAAATAGGTTTGGGTATCATTCTCTCATAGAGTTCTCGGTTTCCCAAGTAGCTTCTTCGACTCCGTGTTTGAGCCATAACACCTTTACTAACGGAACCCTTTTGTTTCGCAACTCTTTCACTTCACGAGCTAGGATACGAATCGGTTCTTCTTCATAAATCAAATTAGGCTGAATCTCGACCTCAGATGGAGTGATTATGTAACACCCCGAACCCGAGACCATCGCCGGTGTCGGACACGACGGGTTAACAAGCCAAGTCCACATATTTTGCCCACCAATTTGACATTTCCAGTCAGGCTGGAAAACTGCATCACCGTCGCCTTAAAAATCATATCTCGAGTTCCAAAACTCAGAAACTGGTTTCGTAAATTTTCCCTGAATTTAGACTCATGTATCCATCCATGAATTTATTTCTAGAATTTTTGGTCGGGCCAATTGGTACAGTTTATTAGTTTAAGTCACCCATGTTACAGGGGTCGACTGCTCTGACCTTCGCGCGTTACAACTTGAATATCTCACTGTACAGGGCTTTAATACTGGTGCCGTTTGTTTCTAATGAAACTAGACTCAAAATGGAATCTGTACATATAAGGCATGACTCCTAATTCTTTCTGGATAATTTATATCAAATTTTTAAAGTTGCGACAGGGAACCCAGAAACCATTCTGGCCCTGTCTCACAATAGCCTTAATATCTCTTAACATGTAACTCCTATGACCATTTCGTTTCTTCCATATGAAAATAGACTCATCAAGGTTCATTTACATAGTTCATTCACTATTTAATACCATTTCTACAAATTTTGGTGATTTTTCACATTCACGTCACTGCAGCTGGCAGCATCTGTTTTTAAGGTAGGTCTTACCTATTTTGTAGTCTCCATGAACCAACTAGTCTTGCCATACATAGGTCCACATATGATCATTTTAACCATGGCAATGGTTGATCATGTGACCAACATTCCCATTTCCAATCCATAGTCACATCATGACACCAAATATATATATACAAACCGCACATAGTCTAAGTCGATACTTCACTATTACGAGCCATTTTCGCATGGCCGTACACATATACATCATAACATATTTAACCAACAAGGGGTAGTCCTATACATGCCATTTCAAAGTTCAACCAAAATTTATACCAAAATAGAGGCGTTGATAGTGTGGATGACTTCGACTTTATTGATCCCGAATCCGATTGCTATCGAGCGAAATCTATAAAACAGAGAGCCAAAGCAACGGGGTAAGCATTTTTTTTTTATGCTTAGTAAGTCTCAAGGAATATAATCAGCTCTAATTAAAGCAATACATTCACATAACCAAATGCATCATTCCATTAATACACATTCACATAGTCATTCTTACTTCACACTTCATCATTATATACTTTCACAAAGTATCGATCAATTCAATAGCTGAAATTCGTTAGTCGATTGAGCGAATGTTGCTCAAACATGTCGACTTTCCAATGCACATATAAACGTACCTTATTCTTTGGGCTTTTCGAGCGTACTAATTGAATTTATTACAGCAACCAACACTCACCTCCAGACCAAGCTTCTTTGGAATGCAACCGGATATAACCATGTGCACGAATGCCTTCGGGTCTTAGCCGGATAGAATGACTCATACGAATGCCTTGGTCTTAGCCGGATGTAGTCACTAGCACAACTGCCTTGGTCTTAACCGGATATAATTTCCAGCATAATTGTCTTGAGGCTTAGCCGGATATCATTCAATTTCTCATGCACACATACATCAATAATCATTGGACATACATATTTCATTTTCGTTACTAAGGCTCAAACACAATTATAATCACTAGCATAATTGCCTTTGGGACTTAGCCCGGGTATCATTCAAATACTCATACACACATAATCAATAATCAATACACATCCATACTTCATTTCACATAATTCAAGTAGGGTCACTTCTTGAGGACTTACCTCGGATGTTGTCGAACGGCTTTTACGGCTATTCGATCACTTTCTCCTTCCCCTTGTCCAATTGTGGCCCTCTAAGCTCTTGAGCTAATTCAAACAAATTCAATTTATTAAAACCTCATTGTGCTAGCTTATGGCCGAATATGACAAGGAGTTTAAATGGTCATATGGCCACTCTTTAGCTTGAATACACAATGGTCATGCACATTTTATACTACATCAAGCAATTTGATACAATTTATTCGAGCATCAAGGAAAAGCTAAGGCCTTTAATCGACTACCCAAGGCCAAATATTCATGTCCATGTTGAGGCCAATTATGCACTTAATACTTCACAAAAACAGCATGCATTTTACTAGTTAATGCTTTGCATATTGTAGCTCAAAACTTATAATATAGCATCAAGCACTCATATGTGTGCTAGGCCGAATGTGCTTGCAATTTCACAATCATTCTTCAACATCTTCTTCTTTAAACAAACATATTCATCACTTAGTTCATAACCAAAACATCATGTGCAAACATTTATATACATATATGAGCATGGCCGAATTTCAAGGTGTCCATAGCCACCCAAAACACAAATTTTAACATAGCCACCCAAAACACAAATTTTAACTAACATGCAAGAAGCATGAACCATGCTCATGAATGCATCATGGCCAAATATGACAATCATGCCCCTTTTCAACTTCAATCATGGTTAAACAAAAAGAAAACTCAAAATCTTACTCAAGAGTAGACAATCCATCATTGCATGCATCACCATCAAGCTTCACACTTAGCATGCAATGGCTTTATCACCATAACAACTTTGGCCAAATGCCATTTCCATGGCATAACAAAGATTTGAGCCATGGCTAACATGCACATCAAGTTAGCAACCAAAACATGCATGAACTCCCAACACAACCTCATACATACCTTAATCTTGATGCAAATTTAGCCAAATCTCCTTCTAGATCTCTTCTAAACCAAGCATGAAGCAAAAATCCTCCTTCTTCCTTAGTTTTGGCTCAAAGAAAGGATGAACAAAATTTTTCTTTCTTTCTCTACAACTCACGGCAATGGGGGGAATACCACACTCACACACATTTTTTTTTCATTCTTTTCTTACCCATACACCTTTGTTTATTATTTCTCCCTAATGCACCAACAAAACATGTTTCATGACATGTTTTGCCCATCCTCTCTTGCCATGGCCGGCCACTTCATGTTGGGGGGGGAAATTTGACATGCAAATCCCTTATTTTTGCATGCATGAGCAACTAGTCATCACACATTTCCCCATCATACTTTCAAAGTTCGCTACTAGGTCCTTTCTAGTGAAATTAGCATTTATAACACTAAATCGAAACATCAAAATGTCACACACAAATTAACACATATCATAGGCATCAAAATAAATTTTAAATTATTTTTATGCCTCGGTTTTGTGGTCCCGAAACCACATTCCGACTAGGGTCAATTTTGGGCTATCACAACTCTCCCCATGAAGAAATTTTCGTCCCGAAAATCTTACCGTAAATAGGTTTGGATATCGCTCTTTCATAGAGTTCTCGGTCTCCCAAGTAGCTTCTTCTATCCCGTGCTTGAGCCATAACACTTTCACTAGCGGAACCCGCTTGTTTCATAACTCTTTCACTTCGTGATAGGATACGAATCGGTTCTTCCTCATAACTCATATTAGCTTGAATTTCAATTTCGATGGACTAATCACGTGCGATGGATCGGATCTATAGCGTCGAAGCATCGAAGCGTGAAAGACATCGTGAACCTTTTCGAGTTCGGGGGCAAAATCAAACGATATGCCACTAGACCGACTCGCCGGATATCTCATATGGCCCAATGAACCTCGGGCTCGGCTTGCCCTTACGGTAGAATCTAAGTATCTTTTTCCAAGGCGATACCTTGAGAAACACTTTATCACCCACGATACTCGATATCCTTACGCTTCAGATCCGCGCACGACTTCCGACGATCGGAGGCTATCTTCGACTTTCACGGATTACTTTCACTTTACATTCAGCATCTCTAATCAAATCCACCGAAAATCTTGCTTTCACCAAGCTCGGTCCAAAACAATGGTGTACGGCATTTACGACCGTACAAAGCCTCGTAGGGTGCCATCTTAATACTTGATTGAAAGTTGTTGTTGTAAGCGAATTCAATCAACGGCAAATACCGTTCCCATGAACCACTAAACTCGAGGACGCAACATCTCAACATATCCTCAAGTATCTGAATTACCCGCCGGATTGACCATCGGTTTGGGGTGAAAAGCGGTCTTTGAAATGCAACTTGGTACCCAAAGCTTCTTGCAACTTTTTCCAAAATCGCGAGGTAAATCTCGGATCTCTATCAAACACGATGGAAATAGGCACCCGTGTAATCTCACAATCGAAAGCGTACAATTCGGCTAATTTGTCTATTGAAAAATCCGTGCGTCAGGACAAAGTGAGCCGACTTAGTCAATCTATCTACCAAGACCCAAACCGCATCCTTCTTACTTGCGACAATGGCGTGGGATACAAAGTCCATTGTGACTCGATCCCATTTCCACTCGGGTATCGTGATTGGTGAAGTAATCCTAAAGGCACTGATGTTCGCTTTCACTTGTTGACATATTAAACATCTCGAAACAAAGTCGGAGATGTCTCGCTTCATACCATGCCACCAAAACCGCGTTTCAAATCATTGTACATCTTCATTACTCCCCGGTGGATTGCCATTCGGCTACAATGGGCTTCATTCAGAATTATCAAGTGAGTTCAATTCTTTGGAACACAGACGACTTTGAACCTCAAACAATCATCATCATCGATTTGAAATTCCGAGTCCTTGTTGGAACACACTCAGCCCGTTTTGCAGCCAACTCGTCGTCGACTTTCTGAGCTTCTCGAATTTGATGTATCAATAGTGGTTTGGCTTTCAATTCAGCTACTAACACACTATCGGATCCGACAGACAAGTGCACGTTCATCGCTCGTAAAGCGAATAATGATTTACGACTCAAGGCATCCGCAACCACATTCGCCTTTCCCGGGTGATAGTCAATGACCAGCTCGTAATCCTTTAACAGCTCGAGCCAACGTCTTTGTCGCAGATTTAAGTCTCTTTGGGTCATCAAATATTTGAGACTTTTGTGATCCGAGTACACATGGCACTTCTCACCAAATAAGTAGTGTCGCCATATCTTTAAGGCGAATACGATGGCAGCCAATTCGAGATCATGGGTCGGATAATTTTTCTCATGTGGCTTTAATTGTCTCGACGCATAGGCCACAACTCGTCCTTCTTGCATCAATACGCAACCCAACCCAAGTAGGGATGCGTCACTATAAATGACAAACTCTTTGCCCAATTCGGGTTGCACTAGGATTGGGGCTTGATCAAATAAGTTTTCAGTTGATCGAAACTTTTTGGCATTTCTCCGTCCATTCGAACTTAACATCCTTTTGGAGTAAGCCGTCATCGGCGTGGCTATCGTTGAGAAGCCTTTACAAATCGTCGGTAATAATGGCAAGCCCCAAAAACTCGAACCTCGATAATATTTCTGGAGGTTTCCAATTAAGTATGGCTGAAATTTTATTGAATTCGACTTCGAATACCCGTCTGAATACCACATGACCCAAGAAGCTAACCTCTCTTAACGAACTCACACTTGCTGAACTTAGCATATAATTGCTTATCCCGTAAAGTTTGCAAAGCACTAACCGCAGTGTTCAGCATGTTCGGTCTCATTTCTTGAATAGACCAAGATGTCATCAATGAACACGACTACGAATCGATCCAAATATGGTGCGAAGATCCGATTCATTAAATCCATAAATACCGCGAGGGCATTAGTGAGCCCAAACGGCATCACTAGGAACTCATAGTGACCATATCTCGATTCAAGGCGGTCTTTGGTGCGTTTTAATCTCGGATTCGCAATTGATAATAGCCCGATCTCAAATCTATTTTCGAGAACACCGAGGCTCCCTTGATTGATCGAACAAGTCATCGACACGTGGTAACGGATATTTGTTCTTTATCGTCGCTTTATTAAGTCGACGATAGTCGATGCTGTACCGTATGGTTCCATCCTTCTTTTCACGAACAACACTTTGGCGCACCCCAAGGCGAGAAACTCGGGCGAGCAAAACCTCTATCCACCAATTCTTGCAACCGAGCTTTCAACTCCTTTAATTCCGTTGGTGCCATACGATCACGGAGCTATCGAAATGGAGTGGTACCGGTACCAATTCGATGCCAAATTCTATTTCTCGAGCAGTGGTAAACCCGACAATTCTTTGGGAAAACATCCGGTATTCACAAACCACGAGCGCAGATTCGGGTTTCTTTTTCGATTCCTTGTCATCGAAAGCACGACGCAAGGTGCGCCGCACCCTTTTCTTACATATTTACGGGCCAACATCGGCGATATTACGGTGGCAACCCTTTAAGTCCGTAGACTCAACCCGAATTATCTTGTTATTCGCGCTCCTCAAATCGATAGTCTTACTCTTGCAATTTACAACCGCATCGTGCATGGTCAACCAATCCAAACCAAGAATAACGTCGAACTCATCGAATGGCAAAAGCATCAAGTCCGTAGAAAAACAAGAACCTCGGAACACTAGGGGACTTTTCTTGCACACTTTGTTGACCAGACGTAATGACCCAAGGGATTTGACACCGAATTACAAACTCGATGAGACTCAATAGGCAAAGTCTTCTTTGGATGCTAAGGTTTCACATATATAAGAATGAGTAGAACCAGGTCAATCAAAGCAATCACATTAGTATTGAAAAGAGTGAAAGTACCGGTAATGACATCCGAGAGGCGGCATCCTCACGTGCGCGTATGGCATAAGTCCTTGCAGGAGCATGAGCCTCAGATCTGATGGTAGCATCTCTAGATCCTCTCTGACCACCACTGACATTGCCCATATTTCTAGGTGGCCTACCTCGAGCAGTGGTAGCACCCGGGTTTCCACTCTGACTTACATTCTGTTCAAGCATCCTCGGGCAATCCTTCATAAAGTGGTCGGCCGATCCACACTTATAGCAGGAGCGATCATGAAACCAACAGCTCCCCGAATGCCATTTGCCACAATGTAAACACTCCGCCCTCTCTCGGCGATCATTTCCACCACTGGCGATCGAAGTGACTCGTGTGGTCATAGGGGGTCGATCGCGTCCTCGTCTAGAAAAGCCCGAAACGCCTCTAGACCGGCTCACATCATCTCGAAATCTCTTCGATGCCTGTTGAAGAGACTTTCCGAGGACCTCTTCGAATTCTCCGGTTCCCACATCAACTTTTGTTTCTCCTTTCTAAGCTCTTGACTTTACAAGCTCGCTCAACAAGTACTACGAACTCTCGTATTTCGAGAATGCCAACGAACATCCTTATATCATCATTCAGCCCATCCTCGAAGCGTTTACACATAATAGCCTCGGACGAAATGCATTCTCGCGCGTATCGGCTAAGCCTCACAAATTTTCGTTCGTAGTCGGTAACGGACATAGAACCTTGCTTAAGATCAAGAAATTCCCTTCGCTTTTGGTCGATGAATCTCTGACTGATATACTTTTTTCGGAACTCGGTTTGAAAGAATTCCCAAGTTATTTGCTCTCTAGGTACCACAGAAGTCAGAGTACTCCACCAATAGTAGGCGGACTCGCGTAGCAAGGAGATGGTACACTTTAAGCACTCATCGGTGTACAGGATAGCTCATCGAGCACCGGATAGTGTTATCCAACCAAAATTCAGCTCGCTTCGGCATCATCATCATCCGTAGCCTTAAATTCAGTGGCCCCATGTTTTGAATCCTATCGATTGGGGCTTACTTGACCTTATTTGGTCAGTCACCGGAGGTATTGTAGTCTTGGGGTTGCATTTGTCGGGAATGGAGGTTCTTGAACGGTACCGTGTTAGTTCGAATGTAGTGGTTAAACCATTCGTTCATCAAACTATAAAAGGCTTGCCTAGCCTCATCATTCGGATTGCTGGCCATAGGTTGAGAGTCTGCCGGCGCTGTCCCTTGCGCGGGAGTAGGCGCCACACTCTCCACATCATCAGCTATCGCTCGGTTGGGATCGGGATCAATTGCTATAAACAAACACAAAGTCAAATTGTCAGAAATCACCACACTATCGATTCATCATTTAATGGCATGTATAGCTAGACGCCAAACACATCACGGTAGTCCTAGAATCGACTAAACCGTGGCTCTGATACCAATAAAATTGTAACACCCCGAACCCGAGACCATCGCCGGTGTCGGACACGAGGGGTTAACAAGCCAAGTCCACATATTTTGCCCACCAATTTGACATTTCCAGTCAGGCTGGAAAACTGCGTCACCGTCGCCTTAAAAATCATATCTCGAGTTCCAAAACTCGGAAACTGGTTTCGTAAATTTTCCCTGAATTTAGACTCATGTATCCATCCATGGATTTATTTCTAGAATTTTTGGTCGGGCCAATTGGTACAGTTTATTAGTTTAATTCACCCATGTTACAGGGGTCGACTGCTCTGACCTTCGCCCGTTACAACTTGAATATCTCACTGTACAGGGCTTTAATACTGGTGCCGTTTGTTTCTAATCAAACTAGACTCAAAATGGAATCTGTACATATAAGGCATGACTCCTAATTATTTCTGGATAATTTATAGCAAATTTTTAAAGTTGCGACAGGGAACCGAGAAACCGTTCTGGCCCTGTCTCACAATAGCCTTAATATCTCTTAACATGTAACTCCTATGACCATTTCGTTTCTTCCATATGAAAATAGACTCATCAAGGTTCATTTACATAGTTCATTCACTATTTAATACCATTCCTACAAATTTTGGTGATTTTTCACATTCACGTCACTGCAGCTGGCAGCATCTGTTTTTAAGGTAGGTCTTACCTATTTTGTAGTCTCCATGAACCAACTAGTCTTGCCATACATAGGTCCACATATGATCATTTTAACCATGGCAATGGCTGATCATGTGACCAACATTCCCATTTCAATCCATAGTCACATCATGACACCAAATATATATATACAAACCGCACATAGTCTAAGTCGATACTTCACTATTACGAGCCATTTTCGCATGGCCGTACACATATACATCATAACATATTTAACCAACAAGGGTAGTCCTATACATGCCATTTCAAAGTTCAACCAAAATTTATACCAAAATAGAGGCGTTGATAGTGTGGATGACTTGACTTTATTGATCCCGAATCCGATTGCTATCGGCGAAATCTATAAAACAGAGAGCCAAAGCAACGGGTAAGCATTTTTTTATGCTTAGTAAGTCTCAAGGAATATAATCAGCTCTAATTAAAGCAATACATTCACATAACCAAATGCATCATTCCATTAATACACATTCACATAGTCATTCTTACTTCACACTTCATCATTATATACTTTCACAAAGTATCGATCAATTCAATAGCTGAAATTGTTAGTCGATTGAGCGAATGTTGCTCAAACATGTCGACTTTCAATGCACATATAAGCGTACCTTATTCTTTGGGCTTTTAGGCGTACTAATTGAATTTATTACAGCAACCAACACTCACCTCCAGCCCAAGCTTCTTGAATGCAACCGGATATAACCATGTGCACGAATGCCTTGGTCTTAGCCGGATAGAATGACTTCGCACGAATGCCTTGGTCTTAGCCGGATGTAGTCACTAGCACAATTGCCTTGGTCTTAACCGGATATAATTTCAACATAATTGTCTTGGGGCTTAGCCGGATATCATTCAATTTCTCATGCACACATACATCAATAATCATTGGACATACATATTTCATTTTCGTTACTAAGGCTCAAACACAATTATAATCACTAGCATAATCGCCTTGGGACTTAGCCGGGTATCATTCAAATACTCATACACACATAATCAATAATCAATACACATCCATACTTCATTTCACATAATTCAAGTAGGGTCACTTCTTGAGGACTTACCTCGGATGTTGTCGAGCGGCTTTTACGTCTATTCGATCACTTTCTCCTTCCCTTGTCCAATTGTGGCCCTCTAAGCTCTTGAGCTAATTCAAACAAATTCAATTTATTAAAACCTCATTGTGCTAGCTTATGGCGAATATGACAAGGAGTTTAAATGGTCATATGGCCACTCTTTAGCTTGAATACACAATGGTCATGCACATTTTATACTACATCAAGCAATTTGATACAATTTATTAGAGCATCAAGGAAAAGCTAAGGCCTTCAATAGACTACCCAAGGCCAAATATTCATGTCCATGTTGAGGCCAATTATGCACTTAATACTTCACAAAAACAGCATGCATTTTACTAGTTAATGCTTTGCATATTGTAGCTCAAAACTTATAATATAGCATCAAGCACTCATATGTGTGCTAGGCGAATGTGCTTGCAATTTCACAATCATTCTTCAACATCTTCTTCTTTAAACAAACATATTCATCACTTAGTTCATAACCAAAACATCATGTGCAAACATTTATATACATATATGAGCATGGCCGAATTTCAAGGTGTCCATAGCCACCCAAAACACAAATTTTAACTAACATGCAAGAAGCATGAACCATGCTCATGAATGCATCATGGCCAAATATGACAATCATGCCCTTTTCAACTTCAATCATGGTTAAACAAAAAGAAAACTCAAAATCTTACTCAAGAGTAGACAATCCATCATTGCATGCATCACCATCAAGCTTCACACTTAGCATGCAATGGCTTTATCACCATAACAACTTTGGCCAAATGCCATTTCCATGGCATAACAAAGATTTGAGCCATGGCTAACATGCACATCAAGTTAGCAACCAAAACATGCATGAACTCCCAACACAACCTCATACATACCTTAATCTTGATGCAAATTTAGCCAAATCTCCTTCTAGATCTCTTCTAAACCAAGCATGAAGCAAAAATCCTCCTTCTTCCTTAGTTTTGGCTCAAAGAAAGGATGAAAAATTTTTTTTCTTTCTTTCTCTACAACTCACTGACAATGGGGGGAATACCACACTCACACACATTTTTTTCATTCTTTTCTTACCCATACACCTTTGTTTATTATTTCTCCCTAATGCACCAACAAAACATGTTTCATGACATGTTTTGCCCATCCTCTCTTGCCATGGCGGCCACTTCATGTTGGGGGGAAATTTGACATGCAAATCCCTTATTTTTGCATGCATGAGCAACTAGTCATCACACATTTCCCCATCATACTTTCAAAGTTCACTACTAGGTCCTTTCTAGTGAAATTCGCATTTATAACACTAAATCGAAACATCAAAAATGTCACACACAAATTAACACATATCATAGGCATCAAAATAAATTTTAAATTATTTTTATGCCTCGGTTTTGTGGTCCCGAAACCACATTCCGACTAGGGTCAATTTTGGGCTGTCACAGATTACGTGTGACGGGTCGGACCTATATCGTCGAAGCATCGAGACATGAAAGATGTCGTGAATCTTTTCAAGCTCAGGGGGTAAAATTAATCGGTACGCTACTGGCCCAACTCGTTCGGACACTTCATACGAACCGATGAACCTCGGACTTAATTTGCCCTTACGGCCAAATCTAAGCACCTTTTTCCAGGGTGAGACCTTGAGAAATACCTTGTCTCCAACCTGATATTCAATGTCTTTTCTTTTCAAATCCGCACGACTTTTGGCGATCTGGCGACTTTCAAACTTTCACGAATTACTCGAACTTTTCGCTCGGCATCCTTGATCAAATCAACCCGAAGAATTTACCTTCACTAAGTTGGTCCAGAATAATGGGGTGCGGCATTTACGATCGTATAAAGCCTCGTAAGGTGCCATCTTAATACTTGATTGAAAGCTATTGTTGTAAGCGAATTAATCAAAGGTAAATACTGTTCCATGAACCACTAAACTCAAGGATGCAACATCTCAACATATCCTCGAGTATTTGACTTATCCGTTCGGATTGACCATCGGTTTGGGGGTGAAAAGCGGTCTTTGAAATGCAACTTGGTACCCAAAGCTTCTTGCAACTTCTTCCAAAATCGCGAGGTAAATCTCGGATCTCTATCGACACGATGGAAATAGGCACCCCATGTAGTCTCACAATCGAAAGCGTACAATTGGCTAGTTTGTCCATTGAAAAATCCGTACGTACGGGGACAAAGTGAGCCGACTTAGTCAATCTATCTACAATAACCCAAATCGCATCCTTCTTACTTGCTGACAATGGCAGTCCGGATACAAAGTCCATTGTGACTCGATCCCATTTCCACTCGGGTATCGTGATCGGCTGAAGTAATCCTGAAGGCACTTGATGTTCTGCTTTCACTTGTTGACATATTAAACATCTCGAAACAAAGTCGGAGATGTCTCGTTTCATACCATGCCACCAAAACCGACGTTTCAAATCGTTGTACATCTTCGTACTCCCCGGGTGGATTGCCATTCGGCTACAATGGGCTTTGTTCAGAATTATCGAAATAAGTTCCGAATTCTTTGGAACACACAGACGACTTCTGAACCTCAAACAATCGTCATCATCGATTTGAAATTCTGAGTCCTTGTTCGGAACACACAGCCCGTTTTGCAACCAACTCATCGTCGACTTTCTGAGCTTCACGAATTTGACGTTTCAATAATGGTTTGGCTTTCAATTCAGCTACTAACACATTGTCGGGTAGAACAGACAAGTGTACATTCATCGCTTCATAAAGCAAATAGTGATTTACGACTTAAGGCGTCGCAACCACATTAGCCTTTCCGGTGATAGTCAATGACCAGCTCATAATCCTTTAACAGCTCGAGCCAACGTCTTTGTCGCAGATTTAAGTCTCTTTGAGTCATCAAATATTTGAGACTTTGTGATCCGAATACACATGGCACTTCTCACCAAATAAGTAATGTCGCCATATCTTTAAAGCGAATCGATGGCGACCAATTCGAGATCATGGGTCGGATAATTTTTCTCATGTGGCTTTAATTGTCTCGGCGATAGGCCACAACTTCGCCCTTCTTGCATCAAATCGCAACCCAACCCAAGTAGGGATGCGTCACAATAAATGACAAACTCTTTGCCGATTCGGGTTGCACTAGAATTGGGGCTTCATCAAACAAGTTTTCAGTTGATCAAAACTTTTCGACATTTCTCCGTCCATTCAAACTTAACATCCTTTTGGAGTAGCTTCGTCATTGGTGTGGCTATCGTCGAGAAACCTTTTACAAATCGTCGGTAATAACTGACAAGCCCCAAAAAGCTCCGAACCTCGGTAATATTTCTCAGAGGCTTCCAGTTAAGTATGGCTGCAATTTTGTTCGGGTAGACTCGAATACCCGATGCAGATACCACATGCCCCAAGAAGCTAACCTCTCTTAACCAGAACTCACACTTGCTGAACTTAGCATATAATTGCTTATCCCGTAAAATTCGCAACACTAACCTTAGGTGTTCAGCGTGTTCGGTCTCATTTTTCGAATAGACCAAAATGTCATCAATGAAGACAACTACAAACCGATCCAAGTATGGTCCGAAGATCCGATTCATCTGTGACAGCCCAAAATTGACCCTAGTCGGAATATGGTTTCGGGACCACAAAACCGAGGCATAAAAATAATTAAAAATTTATTTTGATGCCTATAATATGTGTGTGCTCATGTATGACATTTTATGATGATTGATTTAGTGTTATAAAGGTGAATTCCACTAGAAAGGACTTAGTAGTGAACTTTGAAAGTACGATAGGAAATGTGTGATGACTAATTAGAGCATGCATGCAAAATAATGGACTTGCATGTCAAATTCCCCTTTTACAAGTGATGGCGGCCATGACAAAGAGATATGGGCTAAACATGTCATGAAACATGTTTTGTTGGGCATTAGGGAGAAATAATAAACAAATAAGCATGGGTAAGAAAAGAATGAAAAAAAATGTGTGTGAGGCAGTAGCATTCCCCCATTGCCGTGCAACCAAGAAGAAAACAAAAAATTTGTTCATCCTTGTTCTCTCCTTTTGGCCAAAAATACTAAGAGGAAGAGGGATTTTGCTTCATTTCCTTTGTTTAGAAGAGATCTAGAAGGTGATTTGGCTAAATTTGCATCAAGAGTAAGGTATGTATGAGGTTGTGTTGGGAGTTTCATGCATGTTTTGGTTGCTAATTTGATGTGCATGTTAGCCATGGCTCAAATCTTTGTTATGCCATGGAAATGGCATTTGGCCAAAGTTGTTATGGTGATAAAGCCATTGCATGCTAAGTGTGAAACTTGATGATGATGCATGCAATGATGGATTGTCTACTCATGAGTAAGATTTTGAGCTTTTTTTTGTTTTATCATGATTGAAGTTGAAAAGAAGCATGATTGTCATATTCGGCCATGATGCATTCTTGAGCATGATTCATGCTTCTTGCATGTTAGTTAAAATTTGTGTTTTGGATGGCTATGGACACCTTGAAATTCGCCATGCTCATATATGCATATATATGATTGCACATTATGTTTTGGTTATGAACTAAGTGATGAATATATTGGGTTAAAGAAGAAGATGTGGAAGAATGCTTGTGAAATTGCAAGCACAATTGACCTAGCACACATGTAGGTGCTTGATGCTATATTATAAGTTTTAAATACAATGTGCAAAGCATTAATTAGTAAATTGCATGCTGTTTTGTGAGGTATTAAGTGCAAAATTGACCTCAACATGTACATGAATATTCGGCCTTGGGTAGCCTATTGAAGGCCTTAGCATTTCCTTGATGCTCGAATAAATTGTATTGAATTGCTTGATGTAGTATAAAATGTGCATGACCATTGTGTATTCAAGCTAAAGGGTGGCCATATGACCATTTAAACTCCTTGTCATATTCGGCCAAAAAACTAGCACAATGAGGTTTTAATAAATTGAATTTGTTTGAATTAGCTCAAGAGCTTAGAAGACCACAATTGGACAAGGGGAAGGAAAAGGTGATCGAATAGCCGAAAAAGCCGTTCGACAACATCCGAGGTAAGTCCTCAAGAAGTGACCGTACTTGAATTGTGTGAAATAAAGTATGGATGTGTATTGATTATTGATTGTGTATGCATGAGTATTTGAATTCTACGGGCTAAGTCCGAAGACGAATATGCTTGTGACTATAATTGCGTTTGAGCCTTAGTAACGAAAATGAATTATGTATGTCCAATGATAATTGATGTATGTGTTCATGGGAAATTGAATGATATCCGGGCTAAATCTCAAGACAATTATGCTGGAAATTATATCCGGTTAAGACCCAAGGCAATTGCGCTAGTGGCTACATCCAGGGCTAAGACCAAGGCATTCGTGCGAGACATTTTATCCGGGCTAAGACCAAGGCATTTGTGCACGTGGTTATATCCGGTTATATTCAAGAATCTTGGGCTGGAGGTGAGTGTTGGTTGCTGTAATGAATTCAATTAGCACACTCGAAAAGCCCAAAGGATAAGGTACGTTATATGTGCATTGAAAGTCGACATGTTTGAGCAACATTCGCTCAATCGACTAATGAATTTCAGTTATTGAATTGATTGATACTTTGTGAAATTATATAATGATGAAGTGTGAAGTAGGAATGTGTACAAATGAAATGATGCATTTGGCTATGTGAATGTATTGCTGTAATTAGAGTTGATTATATTCCTTGAGACTTACTAAGCATAAAATGCTTACCCGTTGCTTTGGCTCTCGTTTTCTAGATTTCGCCGAGGCAATCGGATTTGGGATCGTTGAAGTGAAGTCATCCACACTATCAAGCCTCCATTTTGGTATAAATTTTGGTTGAACTTGAGATGGCATGTATAGGACTACCCCTTGTTTGTTAAATATGTTGTAATGTAAGTATGTACGGCCATGCGAAAATGGCTCAAAAGGAAGCATGAACTTAGACTAATTGTGGGTTGTATGTATATATTTGGTGTCATGATGTGGCTATGGCTTGGAAATGGGAATGTTGGTCATATGATCAGCCATTGGCATGGTTAAAATGATCATATATGAACCTATGTATGGCAAGACTAGTTGAATCATGGAGACTATCAAATAGGTAAGTCCTACCTTAAAAACAGATGCTGCCAGCTGCAGTGGCGTGAATGTGAAAAATCACCAAAATTCATAGGGATGGAATTAAATAGTGAATAAGCTATGTAAATGAACCTTGATGAGTGTATTTTCATATGGAAGAAACGAAATGGTCATAGGAGTTACAGGTTAAGAGATATTAAAGCTATTGTGAGACAAGGCCAGAATGGTTTCTGGGTTCCCTGTCGCAACTTTAAAAAAATTCACTATAAATTATCCAAAAAGAATTAGGAGACATACCTTATATGTACAGATTCCATTTTGAGTCTAGTTTCATTAGAAACAAACGACACCAGCATTAAAGCCCTGTACAGAGAGATATTCAAGTTATACCGCGCGAAGGTCAGAGCAGTCAATCCCTGTAACATGGGTAACTTTAACTAATAAACTGTACCAATTGGCCCGACCAAAATCCTAGAAATAAAACCATGGATGTATATATGAGTCTAAATTCAGGAAAATTTACGAAACCAGTTTCCGAGTTTTGAAACTCGAGATATGATTTTTAAGGCGAAAGTGACGCAGTTTTCCAGCCTGACTGGAAATGTCAAATTGGTGGGCAAAAACATGTGAACTTGGCTTGTTAACCCCTCGGGTCCGACACCGGCGATGGTCTCGGGTTTGGGGTGTTACATCATCAAATCCATAAACACCGCAGGGGCATTAGTGAGCCCAAACGGCATCACTAGGAACTCGTAGTGACCATATCTCGTTCTGAAGGCAGTTTTAGGTACGTCCGCATCTCGAATTCGCAACTGATAATAGCCCGATCTCAAATCTATTTTCGAGAAAACTGAGGCTCCTTTCAGTTGATCGAACAAATCATCGATACGCGGTAACGGATATTTGTTCTTTATTGTCACTTTATTAAGCTGACGGTAGTCGATGCACAGCCTCATGGTTCCGTCCTTCTTTTCACGAACAACACTTTGGCGCACCCAAGGTGAAAAACTCGGCGAGCAAAACCTCTATCCACCAATTCTTGCAACCGAAGTTTTCAACTCCTTTAATTCCGTTGGTGCCATACGATACGGAGCTATCGAAATTGGAGTGGTACCGGTACCAATTCGATGCCAAACTCTATTTCCGAACAGTGGTAAACCCGCAATTCTTCAGGGAAAACATCCGGGTATTCGCAAACCACTGGCACAGATTCGGGTTTCTTTTCTAACTCCTTGTCGTCTAGTACATACGCAAGGTATGCTTCGCACCCCTTTCTTACGTATTTCCGGGCCAACATTGCTGATATTACAGCTGGCAACCCTTTTAAGTCCGTAGACTCAACCCGAATTATCTCGTTATTTGTACACCTCAGATCAATAGTCTTGCTTTTGAAATTTACAACCGCATCGTGCATGGTCAACCAATCCAAACCAAGAATAACGTCGAATTAGGTGAATGGCAAAAGCATCAAGTCCATGGGAAAACAAGAACCTCGAAATACTAGGGGACTTTTCTTACACACTTTGTCAACGAGTGCGTATTGACCCAAAGGGTTTGACACTCGAATTACGAACTCGAGAGACTCAACGGTAGAGTCTTCTTTGGATGCTAAGGTTTCACATACATATGAATGAGTAGAGCGGGGTCAATCAATGCAATCACACTAGTATCAAAGAGAGAAAAGTACCGGTGATAACGTCGGGGAGGATGCCTCCTCTCGTCTTGCGGATGGCATATGCTCTAGCAGAGCACGGTCTCGGACCGAACAGCCCGATCGGTGGCTCCTCTCGATTACCACCCCTACCTCTTGAAATCCTTGGGGTCTACCTCTAGCCGTCGCCCACTAGCTCTTGCACCTTGCATCTTATTCTTCTCATCTAGCTCCGTGCAATCTCTAATGAAGTGGTCCTTCGAACCACATCCGTAATAGGCCCGGTTAACAGACTTACCCCAACATTCACCTAGGTGTCGTCTTCCACATTGGGGGCATTCAGGTCTCTCTTGACGATTATTGCCCACACTAGCTACCGAAGTAGCTCGAGAGTCTGTCGATGGTCGGGCTCTAATGGAAATTCCCGCAGTCGCCCTCGACTTACCGGTGTCCTCCCTGAACCTCTTTACAGCCGAGAATGGAGCTTTACTCGTTGATCTTTTACGATAATCTCTTGCTTCAAATTCAGCCTTCTTCTTTTCCTTTCCAAGTTCTTCCGCCTTGCAGGCTCGTTCGACTAGTGTCACGAACTCCTTTATCTCCAAAATTCCCAGTAGTAACTTTAACTCTTCATTCAATCCTTCTTCAAATCTTTTGCACATAGCAACCTCATCAGCCACACACTCCGGGCATCTGATCGAGTCTTACAAACTCATGTTCAGATTCAGATACTATCATACGGCCTTGCTTGAGTTCCAAGAATTCCTTACGCTTCTGATCGATGAACCGTTGACTAATGTATTTCTTTCAAAATTCTGATTGAAAGAAATCCCAAGTAACTCGTTCGTTTGGGACTATGGAAATTAAAGTCCTCCACCAATAGTAAGTGAGTCTCATAACAAGGATATAGCACACTTAAGACATTCATCGGTGTGCATGACAGTTCATCTAACACTCGAATGGTGTTATCGAGCCAGAACTCGGCCTTTTCGGCATCATCAGTAACTATGGCCTTGAACTCCTCAGCCCCGCGCTCCCTAATCAGGTCTACAGGTGATTTACTCAGCCTCACAGGATCAGTAACTGAAGGCATTACGGGCTCTTGGGGTGGAGTATTTAAATTCGGGAATGGTTGGACAGCCGGGTTGGTTCGGCCATATTGCGCGACCCACTCATTCATCACGGTGAAGAAGGCTTGTTTCGCCCCTTCATTTTGATTATTCGCGGATGACTGAGGCTCAACAAGAGGTGTCCCTTGCGCGGGAGCAGCCGCTACACTTTCAACGTCATCCGCCAAGGGTCTCTCTATCCCGGGTTCCATTGCTAATCAAAACAAAAATTTCAACCATCAGAAGTCATCACATTATTCAACACTAACAATTTGGCATGTATAGCTAGACTCACACGCGCTATGGTAGTCCTAGAACCGACTAAACCATAGCTCTGATACCAATAAAATGTAACACCCCATCCCCGATACCGTCGCCGGAGTCGGACACGAGGGGTTCTAGGACCAACTCTCATGTGTCACACAGACTATTTTTCACATTTCCAGCCTAGCTGGCAAACTGCGTCCCTGTCTCACCTTAAAAATCATATCTCGAGTTCCAGAACTTAAAAACCAGTTCTGTAAATTTTCCCTGAAACTAGACTCATAATTTCATCTACACATTGTTTTCTAGAATTTTTGGTCAAGCCAATTAGTACAGTTTATTAGTTAAAGTCACCCATGTTACAGGGGTCGACTACACTGACCTTCGCGCATTACGACCTGGATATCTTCTCGTACAGAGCTTCAATGCTCATTCCGTTTGTTTCTAATGAAACTAGACTCAAAAGGGAATCTTCAAATATAGGGCACGACTTCTAATTCCTTTTGGATAATTTATGGTAAATTTTCAAAGTCGAGACAGGGGATCCAGAAACCATTCTGGCCCTGTCTCACGAGAACTTTAATATCTCTCATTATACTGCTCATATGGTCATTTCCTTTCGTCCATATGAAAATAGATTCATCAAGGTTCAATTTCATAGTTTATTCACTATTTAATTCTACTTCTACTATTTTTAGTGATTTTTCCATCTCACCTCACTGCTGCTGGCAGCATCTGTTACTAAAGCAAACAATGACTATTTCATAATTCTTCCATGGCCAACTATTACATCATACATAATACAAACTATGGCCACCTTATCAAAATTAAGGTTTCTAAGGCTCGTGACTATAGGTTTTAGAATCACACTCAATCGACCACATAGGCCATTTTCGCATGGCTTAAAGTTTACAACCCACAATTCAACAAAACAAAATAGCCTATACATGCCAAACGTTCTCCTAGTTCAACTACGACGACTATACCAAAGATTTCCAGCCGGTGTGATGACTTCAACGACGGTTACGAGCACGCATAAGCGATACGAGTCAAGAGACCTAAAATGGGTGACAAGAAAACACCGAGTGAGTTTATAACTCAGTAAGTCATAAGCATTCGACAACCACCCATTAATAAAGTTATCACAACATGAAACAGTAAACGAAGCTAGGTACTCCATCCATATCGAAACTATACCATAATTCCTTGAACCTTTCGGTTCAATCTCATACCAAGTCATACATCCACATTTCAAATTCTATACAATAAGATATTTGAGGCATTTTCACACACCAACTCATTTTCACCACAATCATACAATTGCAATAATCACATAGATTTAAAGCCTACCAAGCTCAACCCCGAGCATGAACATATTGCCTATTCGTCATGAGCTCAAGGTACTTACCCGATCCGCTGTCCAGGATTAACTCGATAATGTCGCACACTCAGTGCCAATTGTAATGCAAGAGCATTTAGTGAATCCGCACACTTAGTGCTATATACATTCAGCTCGCACACTTAGTGCTGTACAATTTTAAACCCACACACTTAGTGCCAATCTTGTCACCGTGTCCATTTATACCCGCACACTTAGTGCCGAGACCAATACCTTATGCATTTTGCTGCCTTTATACATTCAACAATGGCATCATTCCATACACATACATTTCCATTTACACATCAACTCATTTAAACACATTTGCATATATATTATGATCATTTAAATCAACACCAAATATATGCTTAATGACTTACCTTGTGTTGGGTAAAATAAATTCCAAGTCGGCTACTCGATGACCTTCGTTTTCCCCTTGTTGGACGCCTCTCCTTTAGGATCTTGAGCTTAAGCAATTAAATTAACCCATTCAACCACTTTGTAAAATATTTGTATTAAACATTAAAATTTCATTTCATAGGATACACATGACAAATTCTTATCCTTCTACCCCATGCTTTTGAACTATTCCGTTCACAACCATAGGCTATCACCCTATTGCCAACTATCCTAATCAAGGATAGTATCACAAGTGTGTACACCCATATGGCAGAATGTGCAAGATCAAATTCAACACCACCTATGTGCTTAATTAGGTGGCCGAATATACACATAAGCACATTTAGCATTTGATAGATTCGGCCTTAGCATAGATTTCATTAAAAGTCCCTATTAGCCACTTCACCATCAATTATCTCATCTACTTAATATTTCATACTCATCATGCTAGCCGAATATTACTTATTTAAGTTCAACACCCTTATATACCACACTATCATCAAATATGATATCTAATTCTTCTCTTTCTCTTTTCATCAAGACAACCTATATGAACATTTAACTAATTCAAACTTCACCATCTTAATGCCCATTATGGCCGAATGTACCAAGCATTTATCATTTTGCATCATGAATTCTATAGCATGGCCGAATACTCATGCACATACACACACAACAACAAGAACTCAATGACCTAAAATCTCCAAAACACAAATCATACCTATCATATTTACTTATATGGCGAATATACATACCCCATATAATACCATTTTCATTTCATTTAACACTTAATTTCTACCACATAAACACTTGGCGAATAATCCTAACTAGCAAAACTTCACATTTGTTCATAGCATCTTTTAGATTAGCATATAGGTTACAATAGTAGCTTGACTACTAGCTAGATTCTCATTAAAATCAATAGAAATAACATGAACTCCTACCTTATTTAACCTCCAAGATAGCCGAATGCCCTAGACAAGTTCCTTCCTCTTTCCTCTTGTTTTACTGTGCAAGAAAGTAAGGAAGATGAACACACTCTTACCTTTCTTTCCTTAAAGGTGATCAAAATGCCTTAATCTTCAATTTCCTCTCCTTTTCTTTTCTTTTGGTACGGCAAAGGGGGGAGAAGAAGGATGAATATCATTTTTTTTTTTCTAACACTCTTCCATTCCTTTTAATTATCTTTTCTTCCATACCATAAGGCCATTAACTATTATCATGCTAACATAAAATGTATATAATATCTATCCACCATCTTGATGGCCGACCACTAAGTTAAAAGTGGTCCATTTGACATGCAAGTCCCTCATGTCAATAACTCATGCATTATTTGGCCATTTAAATTTCACCTATCACATTTTCAAGTCCTATCACATGGGTTCTTTCTTATAAATTTGCACCTAATTAATAAAAATCAAGGCACGAAATATTCACACATACAAATTCCACATACAATAAGCACAGAATATAACACCTAATTATTTTTGTGACTCGGTTTTGTGGTCCCGAAACCACTCTCCGACTAGGGTCACATTAGGGGTGTCACACCCAAACGCATTACGGTAGTCCTAGAATCGACTAAACCGTAGCTCTGATACTAATAAAATTATAACACCCCGAACCCGAGACCGTCGCCGGAGTCGAACACGAGGTGTTAACAGGCTTCAAACCACTTATTGAGAATTTCCCAGACAAGCTGCCAATCTGTGTACTAGTCGCTTCAAAAATCATAACTTGCGTTTTACAACTCGAAAATCAGTTTCGTAATTTTTCCCTAAAACTAGACTCATATGTCCATCTACAGCTTTTTTTCTAGAATTTTTGGTCGAGCCAATTAGTACAGTTTATTAGTTAAAGTCTCCCATGTTACAGGGGTTGACTACACTGACTTTCATGCGTTACAACTCGAATAAGTCCCTGTGCAGGGCTTCAATACTGATGCCATTTGTTTCTATAGAAACTAGACTCAAAGAGGAATTTATAAATATATGGTATGGCTCCTAATTATCTCTGGTTAATTTGTAATGAATTTTCAAAGTCGGAACAGGGAATCCAGAAACCGTTCTGGCCCTGTTTCACGAGAACTTTAATATCTCTTAACATATAACTAATATGACCGTTTCGTTTCTTCCATATGAAAGTAGATTCATAAAGTTAATTTACATAATTTATTCACTATTTAATACCATTCCTACTATATTTAGTGATTTTTCACATCCACATCACTGCTGCTGTCAGCATCTGCCTTTAAGGTAGGCTTTACCTATTTCATGATTTCCATGATTCAATTGGCCCTTTTTACATACATAGCACAAAGTGTGATCATGATTAACCATTCCAATGGCTAATCGTTTCAAAACAATTCCATACCTCATAATGATCAACATACAAACGATTATGGTACTATGCTAAAAAGGTATATAAGCCATTTGCATGGCCATCCAAGTTTACACAAAACCGAAAGGTACATGACCTTCAACAAAAGGGTAGTCCTATACATGCCATTTCAAAGTTCAACCAAAATTGTACCAAAATGGGGCTTTGATAGTGTGGGAGACTTGACTTCCAAAATCCCGAGTCCGATAGCTGACGAGCAAAAATCTATAAACAAAGAAACAGAGAAAGCGGAGTAAGCAATTTATGCTTAGTAAGTTTGAGCAAGAAATTCAAGCACAAGAAAAGCATAGCATTAAGTAAAGCTAACGGATAATTTCATATGCACAAATTCTCAATATCCTACTCATTTCACATTCCAACCCCTATGTTCATACATAAGGGATCATCTTAACCAAATACCGGAAACTCATTACTCATTGGCGAATATTATTGAAGGAATCAACTAATTCAAGCACATACGAACATACCTCATTGCTGGAATTTTTCAAGCGTATTAACTGAAAATTTTACAGCAAGATCGCTCATTCTCGAATCACGTACCTTGAATTTAACCGGATATAACGACTCGCTCAAATGCCTTGGGACGAAGCCGGTTATAGTGACTCGCATACGAATGCCTTCGGACTTAACCCGGGTTTAGTAACTTGCACAAATGCCTTGGGCTTAGCCCGGATTTATTAACTTCGCACGAATGCCTTGGATCCTAGTCCGGATATAGTCACTTAGCACAAAGCCTTCGGGACTTAGCCCGGACATCATTCGAATAACCGAGCACAATTATCAATCAATTATGACACATTCGTATTTTGTAACACCCCGTTCCCGATACCGTCTCCGGAGTCGGACACGAGGGGTTCTCAGACCAACTCTCATGTGTCACACAGACTATTTTTCACATTTCCAGTCCGGTGGCAAACTGCGTCCTGTCACCTTAAAATCATATCTCGAGTTCCAGAACTCGAAAACTAGTTCCATAAATTTTCCCCGAATTTAGACTCATATAGCCATCCGTGGATTTATTTCTAAAATTTTTGGTTGGGCCAATTGGTACAGTTTATTAGTTAAAGTCACCCCTGTTTCGGGGTTCGACTACACTGACCTTTGCTCATTACAACCTGGATATCATCTCGTACAGAGCTCCAATGCTCATTCCGTTTGTTTCTAATGAAACTAGACTCATATAAGGCATGACTTCTAATTGTTTCTGGATAATTTATGGTAAATTTTCAAAGTCGAAACATAGAATAAAGAAACCGTTCTGGCCCTGTCTCACGAAATATTGAATATCTCTTAAAATACAGCTCATATGGTCGTTTCGTTTCATCCATATGAAAATAGACCCATCAAGCTTTGAGTACGTAATTTTTTTTAGCAATTAATTCCACTTCTACTATTTTTAGTGATTTTTCGATCTCATATCACTGCTGCTGTCATAGCGATTCCATCGCAGAGACTATGCCAATTTCATGAATCCTTCCTTAGCCTTACTAATTATCCATCATACATGACACAAATTATGGCCACCTTATCAAAATTAAGGTTTCTAAGACTCGTGGCTATAGATTCTAGCATCCCACTCAAACGACCACATAGGCATTTTCACATGGCTTAATGTTTACAACCCAAAATTTAACAAAACAAAATAGCCCATACATGCCAAATGTTCTCCTAAGTTGACTAAGAAGACAATACCAAAAATTGCTTGCCGGTGTGATGACTTCGTTGACGGTTCCGAGCACCCAAAAGGAGACGAGTCCAAGAAACCTAAAATGGGTGACAAGAAAACACCGAGTGAGTTTATAACTCGAAGAAGTCATAAGCATTCCACAACCATCCATTAATAAAATTATCATAAAATGAAATAATGAAACAAGGCCAAGTGTTCCAGCCATACCGAACTATACCATAGTTCCTTAGACCTTTCGGATCAATCTCATACCAAGTCATACATTTACATTTCATATACTATTCAATAGGATATTTGAAGCAATTTCCATACATCATTTCATTTCCGCAACAATCATGCAATCAAATGAACTTTCATCTATTCCACGATACCTTATTTACGGGAATGCAATTGAAATCATCACATAGATTTAAATCTTACCAACTCCACCCCGAGCATGAACATAGCATCTATTAGCCATGAACTCAAGGTACTTACTCTTTCCGCTGTCCATACTCACCTCGATAAAGTCACACCTCCATATAAATATTCAATCGGAGATATGTGTAGAGTTCGCACACATAGTGCTTAATACTCAATCACGCACACTTAGTGCCATGTGATTCAAGCCGCACACATAGTGCCATATAGTCCAAACTCGCACACTTAGTGCCATACATTACAAGCTCGCACACTCGGTGCCAATCTAAATCACCGTACACATCTATTTCTCGCACACTTAGTGCCGAAGCAAACTTCCTACACATTTCACTATCTCTTTTACGTTCAACAATATCATCTTTTCATACACATACATTTGTATATATTTCATCTCATTAAACACAATTGCATAGATATTACAATCATTTAAGCAATATCAAATATATGCTTAATGACTTACCTTGTATTGGGTAAAATGGTTCCAACTCGGCTACTCGATGTTCTTTCCTTTGCCTTTGCTTGATTCTCCACCTCTAGCTTCTTGAGCTTAATCAATAAATTAACTAGTTTAACCGTCTTGCCACATATTTATACGTGACATCAACTATACTATCATCATTAATTCATCAAATCACAAAATTTTATCTCATGAACATTTAACACTTAACATTTACCCCATCTAGGCCGACTTTGCTAGCACACAAGCCTTTGGCCGAATGTCCTTGACCTATAGTCACCCAAAATTTCTTTGTTCTTCAAAATTCATCCAAGACCACATTCGGCACCTCCAACTAATAATTTGGATACTCTCAAGCTCATTCACAAGTACTATTATATATCACATTAAGCATTAATTATTTTGCAACATGAATTCTATAGCATGGCCGAATACTCATGCACATACACATATAACAACAAGAACTCAATGGCACAAAAATCTCCTTTTATTAAACATTCATCTCACTTCTCTTCATGCTTCGTCACAACAACATTAAAATACCAACCAAGAAAGACAACCTCCATGGCCGAACTTCATCTCCATCAAATAGCAAAGAAATCTTAGCCATGGGCTAGGTAGGTTTCAAACTAACAACTAAAACATGCATGAATCTTAAGGAATGACATCAAACATACCTCAATCTAGTTGCAAGTATGGCCAAGCTTCTCCAAACCCCCCCCTCTCCCTCACTCACGGCAATACAAAAATTTGAGAAAGGATGAGTACTTTTTTTTTTGTTTTTCTTGTTCAATTCAAGGCAAATGGGGGGGGGCATCCATGCTCATCATTTTTTTTTTTCAATTCTTTAATGCTAGCTTTTATTTTATGGCTTCCTACATACACCACTAACCTAACATGTTGGAAGCATGATCCCTTTGCCCATAATCTTGTCATGGCCGGCCACTATCCTTAGGAAATGGACTATTTGACATGCAACTCCATCTATTTTACTTCATTCTTTTACTAACCTCTTAAAATTAGCCACATATATTTAAATCCTTTCACATGAGTCCTTTTTCTTTCAATTCACGTTCAATTTAACTAAATCAAAGAATTAAAAATTCACACATGCATTTTCACATATATTTGGCATGGAATAAGGTATTTAAATGTTTTTGTGACCCAGTTTGTGGTCCGAAACCACTTCCGACTAGGGTTAAATTAGGGATGTCACATATTTCATTTTCAATAGCAAAACTCAAACTGTGACACCCCGAATGTGACCCTAGTCGGAGAGTGGTTTCGGGACCACGAAACCGAGTCACAAGAATAATTAAGTGTTATATTCCGTACTTATTGTATGTGGAATTGGTATGCGTAAATATTTAGTGTCTCGATTTTTATTAATTAGGTGCTAAATTATAAGAAAGGACTTAGTAGTGAACTTTGAAAGTACGATAGGGAAATAGGTGATGACTAATTAAAGCATGCATGCAAAATAATGGACTTGCATGTCAAATTCCCCTTTCTACAAGTAATGGCGGCCATGACAAAGAAATATGGGTCAAACATGTCATGAAACATGTTTTGTTGGGCATTAGGGAGAAATAGTAAACAAATAAGCATGGGTAAGAAAAGAATGAAAAAAAAATGTGTGAGAGAGTGGCATACCCCATTGTCAGTGCAACCAAGAAGAGAGAAACAAAAAAAAAATTTTGTTCATGCTTGCTCTCTCCCTTTTGGCCGAAAATACTAAGAGGAAGAAGGATTTTTTGCTTCATTTCCTTTGTTTAGAAGAGATCTAGAAGGTGATTTGGCTAAATTTGCATCAAGATTAAGGTATGTATGAGGTTGTGTTGGGAGTTTCATGCATGTTTTGGTTGCTAACTTGATGTGCATGTTAGCCATGGCTCAAATCTTTGGTATGCCATGGAAATGGTATTTGGCCAAAGTTGTTATAGTGATAAAGCCATTGCATGCTAAGTGTGAAGCTTGATGATGATGCATGCAATGATGGATTTTCTACTCATGAGTAAGATTTTGAGTTTTCTCTTTGTTTTATCATGATTAAAGTTGAAAAGGAGCATGATTGTCATACTTGGCCATGAGCATGATTCATGCTTCTTGCATGTTAGTTAAAAGTTTGTGTTTTGGATGGCTATGGACACCTTGAAAATTCGGCCATGCTCATATATGCATATATATGATTGCACATTATGTTTGGTTATGAACTAAGTGATGAATATATTGATTTAAAGAAGAAAATGTGGAAGAATGCTTGTGAAATTGCAAGCACAATTCGGCCTAGCACACATATAAGTGCTTGATGCTATATTATAAGTTTTGGGCCACAATGTGCAAAGCATAAATTAGTAGATTGCATGCTGTTCTTGTGAGGTATTAAGTGCAAAATTGACCTCAACATGTACATGAATATTCGGCCTTGGGTAGCCTATTGAAGGCCTTAGCATTTCCTTGATGCTCAAATAAATTGTATTGAATTGCTTGATGTAGTATAAAATGTGCATGACCATTGTGTATTCAAGCTAAAGAGTGGCCATATGACCATTTAAAATCCTTGTCATATTCGGCCATAAGCAAGCACAATGAGGTTTTAATAAATTGAATTTGTTTGAATTAGCTCAAGAGCTAAGAGGGCCACAATTGGACAAGGGAAGGAAAAGGTGATCGAATAGCGAAAAAGCCGTTCGACAACATCCGAGGTAAGTCCTCAAGAAGTGACCTTACTTGAATTATGTGAGATGAAATATGGATGTATGATTATTGATTATGTGTGTATGAGTATTTGAATTCCACGGGCTAAGTCCCGGCGAATATGCTAATGATATTAATTGTGTTTGAGCCTTAGTAACGAAAATGAAATATGTATGTCCAATGATTATTGATGTATGTGTGCATGAGAAATTGAATGATATCCGGGCTAAGCCGAAGACAATTATGCTGGAAATTATATCGGGTTAAGACCGAAGGCAATTGTGCTAGTGGTTATATCCGGGCTAAGGCCCGAAGGCATTCGTATGCGAGTTATTCTATCCGGGCTAAGACCGAAGGCATTTGTGCGTGATTATATCCGGTTATATTCCGAAGAATCTTGGGCTGGAGGTGAGTGTTGGTTGCTGAAATGAATTTAATTAGTACACTCGGACAGCCCAAAGGATAAGGTACGTTATATGTGCATTGGAAAGTCGACGTGTTTGAGCAACATTCGCTCAATCGACTAATGAATTTCAGTTATTGAATTGATTGATGCTTTGCGAACTTATACAATGATGAAGTATGAAGTAAGAATGTGTATTAATGAAATGATGCATTTGGCTATGTGAATGTATTGCTGTAAATTATAGTTCATTATATTCCTTGAGACTTACTAAGCATAAAAATGCTTACCCCGTTGCTTTGGCTCTTAGTTTTCTAGATTTCGCTCGAGGCAATCGGATTTGGGATCGTTGAAGTCGAAGTCATCCACACTATCAAGCCTCCATTTTGGTATAAATTTTTGGTTGAACTTGAGATGGCATGTATAGGACTACCTCTTGTTTGTTAAATCGTTGTAATGTAAGTATGTATGGCCATGCGAAAATGGCTCGAAAAGGGGAGCATGAACTTAGACTTATTGTGGGTTGTATGTATATATATTTGGGGTCATGATGTGGCTATGGTTTGGAAATGGGAATGTTGGTCATATGATCAGCCATTGGCATGGTTAAAATGATCATATATGAACCTATGTATGGCAAGATTAGTTGAATCATGGAGACTACCAAATAGGTAAGTCCTACCTTAAAACAGATGCTGCCAGCTGCAGTGGCGTGAATGTGAAAATCACCATAATTCATAGGAATGGAATCAAATAGTGAATAAGCTATGTAAATGAACCTTGATGAGTCTATTTTCATATGGAAGAAACGAAACGGTCATAGGAGTTACAGGTTAAGAGATATTAAAGCTATTGTGAGATAGGGCCAGAATGGTTTCTGGGTTCCCTGTCGCAACTTTAAAATTCACTATAAATTATCCAAAAGAATTAGGAGATATACCTTATATGTACAGATTCCATTTTGAGTATAGTTTCATTAGAAACAAACGACACCAGCATTAAAGCCCTGTGCAGAGAGATATTCAAGTTATACCGCGCGAAGGTCAGAGCAGTCGATCCCTGTAACTTGGGTAACTTTAACTAATAAACTGTACCAATTGGCCTGAACAAAAATCCTAGAAATAAATCCATGGATGTATATATGAGTCTAAATTCCGGGAAAATTTACGAAACCAGTTTCCGAGTTTTGAAACTCGAGATATGATTTTTAAGGCGACAGTGACGCAGTTTTCCAGCCTGACTGGAAATGTCAAATTGGTGGGCAAAAACATGTGAACTTGGTTTGTTAACCCTCGGGTCCGACACCGGCGATGGTCTCGGGTTTGGGGTGTTACAATTTTATTGGTATCGAGCCACGGTTTAGTCGATTCTAGGACTACCGTGATGTGTTTGGGGTCTAGCTATACATGCCATTAAATGATGAATCGATAGTGTGATGAATTCGACAATTTGACTTCATGTTTGTTTATAGCAATGGATCCCGATCCCAACCGGCGATAGCTGATGATGTGGAGAGTGTGGCGCTGCTCGCGCAAGGGACAGCGCCGGCGGACTCTCAACCTATGGCCAGCAATCCTAATGACGAGGCTAAGCAAGCCTTTTATAGTGTGATGAGCGAATGGTTTAATCAATACATTCGAACCAACACTATTGTTCCACCACCTCCATTCCCGACGAATGCAACCCCGCACCTACAATACCTCCGTGGATCGACCCAATAAGGTCGGGTAAGCCCCGATCGATAGGATTGAAAACATGGGGCCACTGAATTTAAGGCTACGGATGATGATGATGCCGAAGCGAGCTGAATTATGGTTAGATAACACTATCAAGGGTGCTTGATGAGCTATCCTGCACACCGATGAGTGCTTAAAGTGTACCATCTCCTTGCTACGCGAGTCCGCCTACTATTGGTGGAGTACTCGACTTCGTGGTGCCTAGAGAGCAAGTGACTTGGGAATTCTTTCTAACCGAAGTTCAAAAAGTATATCGATCGAGATTCATCGACCAAAAGCGGAGGAGTTCCTTGATCTTAAGCAAGGTTCTATGTCCGTTACCGACTCTGAACGAAAGTTTGTGAGGCTTAGCCGATGCAGCGAGAATGCATTTCGTCCGAAGCTATTATGTGCAAGCGCTTCGAGGATGGGCTGAATGATGATATAAGGATGTTTGTTGGCATTCTCGAGATACGAGAGTTCGTAGTACTTGTTGAGCGAGCTTGTAAAGCGAAGAGCTTAGAAAGGAGAAACAAAAAGCTGATGTGGGGATTGGAGAATTCGAAGAGGTCCTCGGAAAGTCTCTTCAACAAGCATCGAAGAGATTTGAGATGATGCGAGCCGGTCTAGAGGCGTTTGGGATTTTCTAGACGAGGACGCGATCGACCCCTGTGACCACACGAGTCACCTCGATTGCGTGGCGGAAATGATCGTAGAGAGGACGGAGTGTCCACATTGTGGCAAATGGCATTCGGGAGCTGTTGGTTTCGTGATCGCTCTGCTATAAGTGTGGATCGGCCGACCATTTTATGAAGGATTGCCCGAGGATGCATGAGCAGAATGCAAGTCGAGTGCAAACCGGGTGCTACCTTCGCTCGAGGTAGGCCACCTAGAAATATGGGCAATGTCGTTGGCGGTCGAGAGGATCTAGAGATGCTACCATCAGATCTCGAGGCTCGTGCTCTGCTAGGACTTATGCCATCACGCGCCGCCGAGGATCTTTGCCTCTCCGGATGTTATTACCGGTACTTTCACTCTTTTCAATACAAATGTAATTGCTTTGATTGACCCCGGTTCTACTCATTCTTATATATGTGAAACCTTAGCATCCGATAAGACTTTGCCCATTGAGTCTCTTGAGTTTGTAATCAATTTGTCAAACCCTTGGGTCATTACGTGCTTGTTAACAAAGTGTGCAAGAAAAGTCCCTAGTGTTAGAGGTTCTTGTTTTCCGCGGACTTAATGCTTTTGCCATTCGATGAGTTCGATGTTATTCTTGGTTTGGATTGGTTGACCATGCACGATGCGGTTGTAAATTGCAAGAGCAAGACTATTGATTTGAGGTCTTGCGAATAATGAAATAATTCGGGTTGAGTCCACGGACTTAAAGGGGTTGCCAAATGTAATATCGCGATGTTGGCCCGAAATATGTAAGAAAAGGGTGCGAAGCGTACCTTGCGTCGTGCTTTCGATGACAAGGAATCGAGAAGAAACCCGAATCTGTGCGTGGTTTGTGAATACCGGATGTTTTCCCGAAGAATTGCGGGTTTACCACTGTTCGAGAAATAGAATTTGGCATCGAATTGGTACTGGTACCACCCCAATTTCGATAGCTCCGTGATCGTATGGCACCAACGGAATTGAAGGAGTTGAAAACTTCGGTTGCAAGAATTGGTGGATAGAGGTTTTGCTCGCCGAGTTTTTCGCCTTTGGGTGCGCGGTGTTGTTCGTGAAGAAGAAGGATGGAACCATGCGACTATGCATCGACTATCGTCGACAACAAAGCGACGATAAAGAACAAATATCCGTTGCCACGTATTGATGACTTGTTCGATCAAGCTGAAGGGAGCCTCGGTGTTCTCGAAAATAGATTTGAGATCGGGCTACTATCAATTACGAATCCGAGATTCGGGCGTGCCCAAGGCGCCTTGAGCGAGATATGGTCACTATGAGTTCTGGTGATGCCGTTTGGGCTCACTAATGCCCTGCGGTATTTATGGATTTAATGAATCGAATCTTTAGACCATATTTGGATCGAGTCGTAGTCGTGTTCATTGATGACATCTTGGTCTATTCAAGAAATGAGACCGAACATCTTTGAACACTGCGGTTAGTCTTTGCAAATTTTACGGGACAAGCAATTATATGCTAAGTTCAGCAAGTGTGAGTTACGGTTAAGAGAGGTAAGCTTCTTGGGTCATGTGGTATCTCGACGGGTATTCGAGTCGACCGAATAAAATTTCAGCCATACTAAATTGGAAGCCTCAGAAATATTCTTGAGGTTGAAGCTTTTTGGGCTTCTGGGTTACTACCGACGATTTGTAAAGGCTTCTCAACGATAGCCACGCCGATGACGGCTACTCCAAAAGGATGTTAAGTTCGAATGGACGGAGAAATGCCAAAAAGCTTCGATCAACTGAAAACTTATTTGGTGAAGCCCCAATTCTAGTGCAACCCGAGTCAAGCAAGGAGTTTGTCATCTATAGCGACGCCTCTCTACTTGGGTTAGGTTGCGTATTAATGCAAGAAGGTCGAGTTGTGGCCTATCGTCGAGGCAATTAAAGCCACATGAGAAAAATTATCCGACTCATGATCTCGAATTGGCGCCATCGTATTCGCCTTAAAGATTTGGCGACATTACTTATTTGGTGAAAGGTGCCATGTATACTCGGATCACAAAAGTCTCAAGTATTTGATGACCCAACGAGACTTAAATCTGCGACAAAGACGTTGGCTCGATTTGTTAAAGGATTATGAGCTGATCATTGACTATCACCCGAGAAAGGCGAATGTAGTTGCGGATGCCTTGAGTCGTAAATCGTTATTCACTTCTGACGACGAATGTGCACTTGTCTATCCGATCCGACGGTGTGTTAGTGGCTGAAATGAAAGCCAAACCATTATTGACACACCAAATTCGAGAAGCTCGAAAGTCGATGACGAGTTGGTTGCAAAGCGGGCTGCGTGTGTTCGAACAAGGACTCGGAGTTTCAAATCGGCGATGACGATTGTTTGAGGTTCAAAAGTCGTCGTGTGTCCCAAAGAATTGAACTCATTTCGATAATTCGAATGAAGCCCATTGTAGCCGAATGGCAATCCACCCGGGAGTACGAAGATGTACAATGATTTGAAACGTCGATTTTGGTGGCATGGTATGAAGCGAGACATCTCGACTTTGTTTCAAGATGTTTAATATGTCAACAAGTGAAAGCGGAACATCGGTGCCTTGAGATTACTTGACCAATCACGATACCCGAGTGGAAATGGGATCGAGTCACAATGGACTTTGTATCCGGACTGCCATTGTCAGCAAGTAAGAAGGATGCGGTTTGGGTCGTGGTAGATCGATTGACTAAGTCGGCCCACTTTGTCCCCGTCGCACGGATTTTCAATGGACAAATTAGCGGAATTGTACGTTTCTCAGATTGTGAAATTACACGGGGTGCCTATTTCTATCGTGTCGGATAGAGATCCGAGATTTACCTCGCGATTTTGGAAAAAGTTGCAAGAAGCTTTGGGTACCAAGTTGCATTTCAGCACCGCCTTTCACCCCCAAACCGATGGTCAATCCGGCGGGTAATTCGAGATACTTGAGGATATGTTAAGATGTTGCGTCCTCGAGTTTAGTGGTTCATGGGAGCGGTATTTGCCGTTGATTGAATTAAACACAACAACGACTTTCAATCGAGTATTAAGATGGCACCCTACGAGGCTTTGTGCGAGCGTAAATGCCGTACACCATTGTTTTGGTGAGCTTGGTGAAAGCAAGATTTTCGGTGGATTTGATTAGGGATGCGAGCGAAAGTGAAAGTAATCCGTGAAAGTTTGAAGATAGCCTTCGATCGTCGAAGTCGTGCGCGGATATGAAGCGTAAGGATATCGAGTATCGGTGGGTGATAAAGTGTTCCTCAAGGTATCGCCTTGGAAAAAATACTCGAGTTGGTAGTAAGGGCAAGTTGAGCCCGAGGTTCATTGGGCCATATGAGATATCGAGCGAGTCGGTCCGGTGGCATATCGTTTGATTTTGCCCCGAACTCAAAAGGTTCACGATGTCTTCCACGTTTGATGCTTGACGTTATAGATCCGATCCATCGCACGTGATTAGTCCATCGAAATTGAAATTCAAGCTAATATGAGTTATGAGGAAGAACCAATTCGTATCCTATCACGAGAAGTGAAAGAGTTGCGAAACAAGCGGGTTCCGCTAGTGAAAGTGTTATGGCTCAAGCACGGGATAGAAGAAGCTACTTGGGAGACCGAGAACTCTATGAGAGAGCGATATCCGAACCTATTTACGGTAAGCTTTTGGGGACGAAAATCTCTTGAGTGGGGAGAGTTGTGACACCCGAATGTGACCCTAGTCGGAGAGTGGTTTGGGACCACGAAACCGAGTCACAAGAATAATTAAGTGTTATATTCCGTACTTATTGTATGTGGAATTGGTATGCGTAAATATTTCGTGTCTCGATTTTTATTAATTAGGTGCTAAATTATAAGAAAGGACTTAGTAGTGAACTTTGAAAGTACGATAGGGAAATAGGTGATGACTAATTAAAGCATGCATGCAAAATAATGGACTTGCATGTCAAATTCCCCTTTCTACAAGTAATGGCCGGCCATGACAAAGAAATATGGGTCAAACATGTCATGAAACATGTTTTGTTGGGCATTAGGGAGAAATAGTAAACAAATAAGCATGGGTAAGAAAAGAATGAAAAAAAATGTGTGTGAGAGAGTGGCATACCCCATTGTCAGTGCAACCAAGAAGAGAGAAAAAAAAAAAAAAATTTTGTTCATGCTTGCTCTCTCCTTTTTGGCGAAAATACTAAGAGGAAGAAGGATTTTTTGCTTCATTTCCTTTGTTTAGAAGAGATCTAGAAGGTGATTTGGCTAAATTTGCATCAAGATTAAGGTATGTATGAGGTTGTGTTGGGAGTTTCATGCATGTTTTGGTTGCTAACTTGATGTGCATGTTAGCCATGGCTCAAATCTTTGGTATGCCATGGAAATGGTATTTGGCCAAAGTTGTTATAGTGATAAAGCCATTGCATGCTAAGTGTGAAGCTTGATGATGATGCATGCAATGATGGATTTTCTACTCATGAGTAAGATTTTGAGTTTTCTCTTTGTTTTATCATGATTAAAGTTGAAAAGGAGCATGATTGTCATACTTGGCCATGAGCATGATTCATGCTTCTTGCATGTTAGTTAAAAGTTTGTGTTTTGGATGGCTATGGACACCTTGAAAATTGGCCATGCTCATATATGCATATATATGATTGCACATTATGTTTGGTTATGAACTAAGTGATGAATATATTGATTTAAAGAAGAAAATGTGGAAGAATGCTTGTGAAATTGCAAGCACAATTCGGCCTAGCACACATATAAGTGCTTGATGCTATATTATAAGTTTTGGGCCACAATGTGCAAAGCATAAATTAGTAGATTGCATGCTGTTCTTGTGAGGTATTAAGTGCAAAATTGACCTCAACATGTACATGAATATTCGGCCTTGGGTAGCCTATTGAAGGCCTTAGCATTTCCTTGATGCTCAAATAAATTGTATTGAATTGCTTGATGTAGTATAAAATGTGCATGACCATTGTGTATTCAAGCTAAAGAGTGGCCATATGACCATTTAAAATCCTTGTCATATTCGCCATAAGCAAGCACAATGAGGTTTTAATAAATTGAATTTGTTTGAATTAGCTCAAGAGCTAAGAGGGCCACAATTGGACAAGGGAAGGAAAAGGTGATCGAATAGCGAAAAAGCCGTTCGACAACATCCGAGGTAAGTCCTCAAGAAGTGACCTTACTTGAATTATGTGAGATGAAATATGGATGTGTATGATTATTGATTATGTGTGTATGAGTATTTGAATTCCACCGGGCTAAGTCCCGGCGAATATGCTAATGATATTAATTGTGTTTGAGCCTTAGTAACGAAAATGAAATATGTATGTCCAATGATTATTGATGTATGTGTGCATGAGAAATTGAATGATATCCGGGCTAAGCCGAAGACAATTATGCTGGAAATTATATCCGGGTTAAGACCGAAGGCAATTGTGCTAGTGGTTATATCGGGCTAAGGCCGAAGGCATTCGTATGAAGTTATTCTATCCGGGCTAAGACCAAGGCATTTGTGCACGTGATTATATCCGGTTATATTCGAAGAATCTTGGGCTGGAGGTGAGTGTTGGTTGCTGAAATGAATTTAATTAGTACACTCGGACAGCCCAAAGGATAAGGTACGTTATATGTGCATTGGAAAGTCGGCGTGTTTGAGCAACATTCGCTCAATCGACTAATGAATTTCAGTTATTGAATTGATTGATGCTTTGCGAACTTATACAATGATGAAGTATGAAGTAAGAATGTGTATTAATGAAATGATGCATTTGGCTATGTGAATGTATTGCTGTAAATTATAGTTCATTATATTCCTTGAGACTTACTAAGCATAAAAATGCTTACCCGTTGCTTTGGCTCTTAGTTTTCTAGATTTCGCTCGAGGCAATCGGATTTGGGATCGTTGAAGTCGAAGTCATCCACACTATCAAGCCTCCATTTTGGTATAAATTTTGGTTGAACTTGAGATGGCATGTATAGGACTACCTCTTGTTTGTTAAATACGTTGTAATGTAAGTATGTATGGCCATGCGAAAATGGCTCGAAAAGGGAGCATGAACTTAGACTTATTGTGGGTTGTATGTATATATATTTGGGGTCATGATGTGGCTATGGTTTGGAAATGGGAATGTTGGTCATATGATCAGCCATTGGCATGGTTAAAATGATCATATATGAACCTATGTATGGCAAGATTAGTTGAATCATGGAGACTACCAAATAGGTAAGTCCTACCTTAAAACAGATGCTGCCAGCTGCAGTGGCGTGAATGTGAAAAATCACCATAATTCATAGGAATGGTATCAAATAGTGAATAAGCTATGTAAATGAACCTTGATGAGTCTATTTTCATATGGAAGAAACGAAACGGTCATAGGAGTTACAGGTTAAGAGATATTAAAGCTATTGTGAGACAGGGCCAGAATGGTTTCTGGGTTCCCTGTCGCAACTTTAAAATTCACTATAAATTATCCAAAAGAATTAGGAGATATACCTTATATGTACAGATTCCATTTTGAGTCTAGTTTCATTAGAAACAAACGACACCAGCATTAAAGCCCTGTGCAGAGAGATATTCAAGTTATACCGCGCGAAGGTCAGAGCAGTCGATCCCTGTAACTTGGGTAACTTTAACTAATAAACTGTACCAATTGGCCTGAACAAAAATCCTAGAAATAAATCCATGGATGTATATATGAGTCTAAATTCAGGGAAAATTTACGAAACCAGTTTCCGAGTTTTGAAACTCGAGATATGATTTTTAAGGCGACAGTGACGCAGTTTTCCAGCCTGACTGGAAATGTCAAATTGGTGGGCAAAAACATGTGAACTTGGTTTGTTAACCCTCGGGTCCGACACCGGCGATGGTCTCGGGTTTGGGGTGTTACACAAACACAAGGAACTTTTCACACTTGCAATTTCGGCTCAATAGCCACACACAAAGAGCATGATTTTAATTTGTTTTAAACATGATCTAATCAATTCAGAATTTAAGCTCTATTACTCAAGAACTTACCTAGGATGTCGTCGAACGATTTCAATGGCTATTCGACCACTTTTTCCTTCCCTTTGTCGGATCTAGTTCCCCTTTGCTCTTGAGCTTAATTTAACAAATAAATCGATTTAATCATTTGAGTATCGAAAGAGGAATTCAAGGTACTTAGTCAATATATATACTCATTAGGCATCAAAGTCGCATATGTACGAAATCATGAATCGAACTCAACACATTAGTTAATATTCCTCTTAGCCGAATTTTCTAAGCCAAGAATAGGCATCAATATGCTTGCCTCTAACCGAATGCATGCACACCAATTTCCCCTCATGTGGCCGAATATGCATGTCCATGTTGAGGCCAATTATACACTTAATACCACACAAAAACAGCATACATTTTACTAACTAACGCATTACATATCGTAGCTCAACACACATCTCTCATTTACTTCATAACCGAAACATCATCACAAGCAAATATACACCTTGAAATAGTATATATGTCATACCAATGGCCGAATACATCACAACACCATAATTTTGGTCATGATTAAACAAAGAACTTGATGTCTTACTCAAAAATACTAAAAAGAAAGTCCAAGAGCCATCAATCCACCATCACATATACCATTAGCAAGCTTCATATTTAACATGCAATGGCATTAACACAAAATCCACCTTGGCCAAATACCATCCCCATGATATAACAAAGGTTTGAACCATGGGCTAACAAGAGCATCAAGCTATCCACTAAAAACATGCATGAATCTCATGGCACAACTTCAAACATACCTTAATCTTGATGCAAGTATAGCCAAACCTCTTCCTAATCCTCTTACAAACATATATACATATATATATGCTAGAGCCGAATCTCAAGTTGATTGTAACTAATCATGAACAAAATTTCAAAACACAAATCTTACTTTCCATGCAATGAGCATAAATCACACTTTTGGATGTACCATGGCCGAATACATCACAACACCATAATTTTGGTCATGATTAAACAAAGAACTTGATGTCTTACTCAAAAATACTAAAAAGAAAGTCCAAGAGCCATCAATCCACCATCACATATACCATTAGCAAGCTTCATATTTAACATGCAATGGCATTAACACAAAATCCACCTTGGCCAAATACCATCCCCATGATATAACAAAGGTTTGAACCATGGGCTAACAAGAGCATCAAGCTATCCACTAAAAACATGCATGAATCTCATGGCACAACCTCAAACATACCTTAATCTTGATGCAAGTATAGCCAAACCTCTTCCTAATCCTCTTCCAAACCAAGCATGAAGCAAAATTCCTCCCTTCCCCTCTAGTATTTTCAGTCAAGAGAGAATGAAAAATGGATGAACAATTTTTTTTTCTTTTCTCTTCCTCAATACACGGCAATGGGGGGTTCACTCACACACACATTTTTTTTTTCTTTCTTTATTACCCATACTTATTTGTTTATTGTTTCTCCCTAATGCACCAACAAAACATGTTTCATGACATGTTTAGCCCATACTCCCTTGTCATGGCCGGCCACCTCCTATAAAAAGAGGGATATTTGACATGCAAGGCCATTGTTTTGCATGCATGCTTTAATTAGTCATTACACATTCCCCCATCATACTTTCAAAGTTCTCTACTAGGTCCTTTCTAGTGAAATTCACATTTATAACTCTAAATTAAAGCATCAAAAATGTCACACATGAGTTAACACATATTATAGGCATCAAAATAAATATCAAATTATTTTTATGCCTCGGTTTTGTGGTCTTGAAACCACATTCCGACTAGGGTCGTTTTAAGGCTGTCACAAGGTCATTTTACTCATTTTTACGTAAAATCGCTTAGTAAAAGTTGTTTAACACAATTTCAAGCTTCATATTCTACCATAAAACATCAAAATAAACACATTTCACCAATGGGTATTTTTCCAAATATAAATCCTAGGTTAAATTATTGCTAGAATACGCTTATCCAAGTTACCGAGATTTCAAAAATGTAAAGAACTTTAAAAACGGGGCTAAGAAGCACTTACAATCGAGCTTGGGAGTTTGAACAAACCTTAACCATGGTTGCTACTGGTAGAAACGATTGAATGAAGAAGATGATAGCTAATTTGGCTTATTTCCCTTTTTAATTCTTTTAATTATTAGTTTACCAAAATACCCCTAACTTAAAAATATTTTATTACACTCATTTCATGTCTATTTTTGTCCAGAAATTAACCAATGGTCTAATTACCATTTAAGGACCCTCAATTTAAAATTTCACAACAATTAGACACCTCTAGTATGTAAATTTCAACTTTTGAACTTTTTACGATTTAGTCCTTTTGACTAAATTAAGTGCCCGAATGTCAAAATTTTCGAATGAAATTTACACAAAATTGTTCCGTGAAATTTTATACCATAAAAATATAATAAAAAAATAAAATTTTCATCGTCGAATTTGTGGTCCCGAAACCATTGTTCCGACTAGGCCCAAAATCAGGGTGTTACATGATTTCTCTTTGAATGCTTGTTTTTCATCAAGGGTTGTACACACTGAGTTTGTGAAAACTCACCCCCTCTTTTATTTTATTTTCAAGTGATGCTCAGTAGAAGGTTCGATGTTTGGAGGGGCTCTAGGTGGCCGGCTAGCAAGATAATTCGAACTTGGTTTTTTTAAGCATTTAAGTTTTTTTTTATTTCTTTTTAAGTGTGTTCAGACCAGATTGTAATAAGGTTTTCATTATGTTATTGTTACTTGAATTATTATTATTATTTTCATTGTAATTACGAGAAGTTGAACATGGATTTATTAAATTATAGCATGTTTTCTACGTTTCCACAACTAAGTTTTTTTTAAAATCAAATGTTTTTAACAAGGCTTTCGTAACTGAAAGGTTTTTTTTTAGTTAATTAGGGTTTCTTTTATTTTAAGAAGGGTTTTCAATGAAAACACAGTTTTCGGTAAAACACTTCCATATGACACGCCAAATTCAGCCATAACGTCCGGGCCGGGTTTGGGGTGTTACAGCTTTCATAGCTTAGTAAGTCATAAGCAAATAAACAATCCAATTATATAATCAACTTAATTAGACTAAACTAAATTATAATATCCATATCACATTTAGTCTCAAACTTACAATTTCATAAATATTATATATACTTTCATACATAATACTACCTTGGCCGAATGCTCATATAGTCAAATTATCACATTATCATTCAACTTCCAAAGCAAATAGTCATTATAAAACCTAGTCCGCATATACTCAAATGTATGAGCTCATATATTAAAATATAACTTCATATACATATACTAGTTATGTGGCCTAATATACCTAATCATGTATGCACATAGTAAAGAATCATTTTAGTAATACTCAAATTATTTATTCACAAGGCCGAATACACATACCATATTCACATATATTCTTCATGTACTTCACACATGATTTGTAACAAGTATCAAGTTACTTACTTACTTATTTCAAGTAGACAACAAGCTAATTCATACATGGCCATTTAGCTCGTTTTACACATCAACTCACAACTTATCTTTGCCTGATGAACCATTTGGAATTGGATACGACACTCGGATAATCACTCATATCGTATAATGCCAAGTCCCAGATGTGGTCTGACATGTAATCACATATCGATGCCATGGTCTTACTCGTGCACATATATCGGTATCCTATGTCATGACATATGTATCCTAACTATTCCTAAGGTTCATAGGGGCTTTCGGACGTCATAACTCGGTCGAAACGAATGCAGAAACATGGTTACCAAGCTTATACACATTCGAAAATGGCATATATAAATTCATATAGTCCATTTCAGTATGTATGCTTTACATTTAAATAAAATTAAGTACGCCTATTTGCTTATAAACTTACCTTGGACAACAGTAATCGGGACAAGACGACTAATTGACAATTTTAGTTTTTCCCCCGATCCAAATCCGTTTTCTTTGGTTCTTGATCTAAACATATTCAAATTAAACTCATTCAAACATAGTTTCATTCAATGTAGTCCAAAAACACATAAATGGGAAAATTACCATTTTACCCCTAACATTTTAACTTTTTACAATTAGTCCCTATTGCACAAAACACAAAATATGCTAAATTTCAATACACCCATGTTAGGCCAAATGTTCCTTGTGTTCATACTAGTCCATATATTTCATTTATTTCACATTTTAGTCCCTCAATTTATTATTTTTGCAATGTAGTCCTAATCACTCAAAACCATCAAAAACTCCACTACGAAACATGTTAACCCAAAACATATCTTTCATATTTCATCATCAAACAACAAAAATCACAAGCTTTCAACAATGTCATAACTCAAAATATTCACCAAAATCAAGAATTCAAGCTTGGGTCTTGTAGATAACTTAGCAACGATCTCAAAAACGTAAAAATTATCAAAAATCGGCCTAGTTACATACCTTAATCAAGATTAACCATGGCCGAAACCTAAGCTTCCTTTTCTTTTCTTTATATTTTCATATTCGGTCAAAGAGAAAAGTATGAACCATGACTTTTTAATTATGTTATATTATAATTTATATTATTATATTATTTAATTACATATTTAACCTTTAATATATAATATGGATTCTTTAATATATAATATGGATTCTTTTCAAGGTCGATCCGACCCAGAGGTATACCTTGAATGGAAAAAGAAGGTAGAATTGGTTTTTGAGTACCACGACTACTCGGATAGCAAGAAAGTGAAGCTTGCTGCAAACATTTTCTCCGATTATGCCATGACTTGGTGGGATCAATTCACCACGAGTCGAAGGCGAAACGAAGAGTGTTCAATATCAACTTGGTCTGAAATGAAAGATGTGATGTGCAAGCGTTTCCTTCCAAGTTCCTACCATCGGGAGTGAAATTCTTCAAGCCAAAGGATGAAAATGTGATCGTCAAAGAGTTCCATGTCCAACGACTATATGAGAAAAGACTCCTATTGAGATTCCTACTCAATGAGGAATTCAAACCAAAATAACTCAAGCTTCGAATTTGAAGCCTATTATGGTGGCAAACAAAAAGGTTCAAGCAATTCTACGTATACTCCAAGATATTCATCCATGAAGAATCAATCTCGAAGAGATGATCGTCTTTTGTATGAAAAGCTGTAATGCCCCAAAAATCCTGAACTTTCTTTTTTTTTCAGTTTTGATAAAAGGTGTGCTTAATATTCCTAGTCAAGTATTATTTATGTGATAATAGGCCTTGGTTAAGTTTTGAGTTTGAACTTTGGGGTGAAAGAAATTATAGTTTAATAATTAAAAGAATCTTAATGGCAAGTAGTTTTGGGTTTTAAATAAATGAAGGAGGAATTGGACACAAAGAGGCTTGCGTTGGAGTGGCAAGTAGCGTCACAGGCATGGCAAGGAGGTTTGGGGTTCGAATCCCTCCTTGCTCAAAAGAAGGATTTATTTTTGCTCAATAAATAGCCAGTAGTGGCGTTGGATGTGTCTCTGAAGGGAGTGATCAGAGGAGAAATTTAAGGATAGGATTAAGGAGTTATCAGGTAGAAAAAGTAGGAGATGAAGGGTGTAGAGAGGTGGAGCCAAATTGGGAAGTTGGGGATAGGAAATTCGGCTATAGTATATATAGGTGCCGATTTTGGGGATTCCAGGGTAATGCTAAAATTACTTCTCTTCTGTTAGCTGAATTTCTCATTTTTTTGTGTTGTCGAAACACTTTTCTCTCTAAGTGCTCAGAAGCCGAATTCCTTGTTCCTTGCTTGCAGATTTTCCATTCTTTCTCTTCTCAAATTCTCTTTTGATTCACCTTTGGTTTTAGCTGATTCCTTCTTCTTTTCTTCTTATTTGTGCCGAATAACCCCTTTCACCATACAAATCTCAAAAGTCAAAACGCTTTTCTTGAAGATCTTCTGTGCCGCCATTACTCCCTCTACTTCGACCGATTCTTGTGGGATTCGTATCGAATCTCAGATTTCGGATCTTTGCCAAATTGCTCCTTAGGCATTTTTGGGTTTTAGGTAAATGGTCATGGATGATTTAAGAGTGACTTAAAATGATTGTGAGTCACTTGTTGTTTAGTTCTTAATGATTAAGATTGATGCAGATTTAAGAAATACTTGGGATTAGTGATTAAGGAAGGGCTGTTAAGGCTTGTCGTTCAAGGTAAGGCAAAGGTGAGATTTTCGGTTTTTGGTGATCGTATTTGATAAGTGTGTGATTAATCATTGAGTGACATCATTTGTAGGTTCGTGGCTAAGGAGATCGCAGCACGTTTAGTACCAGGTGTGTACATACACTGTACACACATAGTAGATCGGCAAATCCCAAAATCTTTGAAAAGCGAAATCTTAGAAAAGTTGAAAGTTTGGCTACAATAGTCTTATGAAAGTCTTGCGAACACTTGTAAGGGGGAAATCGATAGGTTATCAGAGGCCCCATGGGCGATACCATGAACTTGGGCCGTCTATTGGCCAACCAGGCTAGAATGGGCTAAATGGGCCCGATGGGCCGTAGGGCCCATATAGGCGAAATTGGCAATTTGATATTAAGTGAAGAAAAGTTATACAATTGCATGACTATGAATGTGATTGTGCCTAATGGGCCATATGAATGTGATTTAGGCCTAATGGGCCATATGAAAGAGATTGGGCCTAGTGGGCCACATGCATGTATGTAGACTTGTTTGGGCTTTGTAAGGGGTTTTGGATCTAGTATATGATAACTGCTTAAACAGACATAAAACTTAATTAACTAATTAATTGCGACCATAGATGAGTCATAAGGTTGAGGTGTGGCAATGGGTATATGCATGTCTAAGACTGGATATATGAAGAGCTTGGTACTTAAATGGTCTTGATGACTCACCTCCTCTTCTCTAGAATCCTATCTAGTGGATAATATCTGTTCACTTTAGCCAACGAGGACTTGTAATGGGCCAAGGTAAGTAATAAACCCAAAATAAAGAGAAATTACTGAAAATGCCCCTAAGGGCAAAAATGACTAAAATACCCTATGTGTGGAATGTAAGATTTATGGATGTTACATGTATACCTGCTGTATCCATATGATATTCTGTTTAGGTTGCATATGGGTTGGGAATTATGAAACGAAAGAAGTATACGAGGATTGCATGGTTGTTTGACGACCGTGGATCCACCGATGGCTTTTTAAGCCCAATATATGATTAGCAGCTTTGCTGCAATGTTAGGTAGTTCCGCAACCGGGCTACATCAGGAGTGTAGGGATGGGTGGGTTGATTAAATCCCCATAGGAGTGTAGGGTTGGATGGGATATAGAGTGCAGGGTTGGATTGGTATTTGTGCATTGTGTAAACTAATTTTGATTGAGACATGTGCTCAGGCCCAACTGAGGCTACCATGGGCTAAAGCCTAAGTGCCACCGTTATTGTAGTGGGCCTAGGCCCAAATTGATGTGATGCATGCTCTACGATTGATGAGGGTTGTACACACTGAGTTTTCGTAAACTCACCCTATCTTTTATTTTTCTCAAGTGATCCTCAGTAGGTGGTTCAACGGTTGGAGGGGCTCCGAGGTGGCCAGCTAGCAAGGCAACGTGGGCTTGTGTTCTTAAGCATATAATTTCTAGTATTTTAAGTTATTTCAGTCCAGATTGTAATAAGGCCTTTCCTCTGGTTATTATTTCAAATTAAGATTATTATTTTTTTATGCTTTACATTTATTAGAAGTTGAACATGGTTTTCTTAAACCATAACTGCTTTTAAATACTACGTTTCCGCAACTCAATTTTTAAATGACATGTTTTCATAGATCATCTTTTTTAAATAAAGCATCCGTAACAGAAAAGAGATTTTACAAAGTAATTAAGGTTTTCATTTTAAAGAAGGGTTTTCAATGAAAACAAGGTTTTTGATAAAACACTTCAATGTAACACGCTGGATCTGGCCATAACATCTGGGCTGGGTTTGAGGTGTTACAAGACCCCTCCTCTTATGCTCAAAGAAAAGTTCCTCGTTTTGATTCTTTCTCGTTTTATTCCTTTTGTAAAGAAATTCAAAAAGCATGTGAAAAAGAAAAAGAGAACGAAAGATAGCAAAAAGAGATTGAGAGCGAAAAAGAATGTGAAAAAGAAAAGAAAGCTGAAAAAGAGATTGAGATAGAAAAGAAAAAAAAAGAGTATGCAAGAAATAACTGTTGATGAAAAAGAAACGAAAGAAAGAGAATAAAGTGAACAAGAAAAAGTGAGTGTTTTTACTAACCAAACTGTGAGTTCTTCTTGTATTGTTTCTTCTTTTCAGGTTTCTCGAAATTTCATTGATAAATTCCAGCTTTATTATCTTCCCGACGAGAGGCAATTTTGATTGCTCGAGAAAGATAAGAATGAAAATGACATCCACCCACTATTGCTTAAAGGTAAGCAAGGTAAGGGTTTCATGTTATCTGAGTCTCAACTATTTCATTTGAAAGGTATTGATAAGAAAGCCGAAGACTTAGTTTGTGAAAGAGCTATTCAACTTGATTTGGCTAGTATCCATAATCCAATTGAACATGACATTGGTGAATTAATGAAGTAAGACTAAATCATCCCGCACAAAATTTGGTCTTTTGCGATAAAGAGTTGATATGTGAAACGCCTAATCTCTGCTTGTGTGTAACAATGATTTGAACTTTCTGATTGTTGTGTAAATCCCACATGTTTGAGTAAGTCTATTCAAATGAGACTTAATATATATAATTGTTTGAATGTTTGCAAGTTCACACCTTCTTTATTTAACATGTGTAGATCATTATAGATAAAGAAATTCTTGTTGCATGCTGGAACAAGTGATCAAAACCATCTTTTTAAGCTCGGAGCATGTATTCCTAAGTTGTTGTCAAGTGAAGGTAAGATCATAATTTTATTTTGAATAAATATGTTGAACCCTTCCATTTGCTCCAGGTTTTATCTGAATTCTCGAAAACAAAAGATATGAATTTTGATGGCTTACAAAATCAAAATCAAATCTTTGGTTCCAGAGGATGTTCTATGTTGTGGTTTAAAAGATTCGAGCATGTTTTGCACGATAATGACTTTAAATTGATTCACGTTCTTTCAATGATGTCGGTCAAGAACTTTTCAAGTGAAATTGAAATGGTAAGCAAAAACCTTTTCTTTGATCTCGGTGAATGTTGTCCCATATCATTGTTCAAGGGATTTGGACCATGGAATTTTAATTCTTGAGACTATAATCTTCGAATACTTTGTGAATCTAGTTTGTTTCCAGCGAAGAAAACAGTAAGACCGAATTCTATTTTTGATCCTAGCATCGATTCATATGTTCAATTTGTGAATAACATTTCAACATGTTCCTTTAAGTTCATCATCCATGGTGTCACTAACCTCTTTCATTTTCGTGAGGGAAGGCAAGCAACTAATTTGCTTCCTTTTTAAGTCTTGTATATTTTTCAGGTTTGTGACAATGAAAATCTTTTTCGAGTAAATGGCCTGAATTGAGGAAAAATTTTCTTCAAGAGGGAGGGTATGATGTGAATCCGGTTGCATCATGTTACGACCCAACTTGTCGACACCGAGATTGGGCTAAACTCAAGGGGCCTAAGTGCAAAATGAAGTTTTTAATTTCAGTTTGTTAATTTGGCTGCTAGAAAATAAGGACCTTGATTCATTTATTTTAGTTACTTTAGTTGTTTTAGTTTGTGTCTTTAATTATGTCATGGTTTGAACATTATTAATATGTGTTTTGCATTTAATAAAGTCATGCATTATGTAACTCTCATGTAACTTAAGTTTGCATCATAAATTATGACATGCATTATGTAACTCCCATGTTAGTTAAAGTTTGCATCATTAAATTAATTCATGCATTAAGTAACTCATTTGTTCATTTAGTTTACATCTTAAACCATGCATTTAAGCATCTTAGTTGTTAAATATGTTTGAGTTTATTTATATAAGTATGTTATTTAATTTGGCTGTTACTTTTTACTACATAAATTAAAGTGTGTTTATTTTCATTTTAAATAAATTGATTTGAGCTGCATGTTCATTAATAAATTTGTGTATGAGTGTTTATAGTGTGCTGATTCTTATAAGTTTCTTTAATTCTTAATTATTTACCTTGCAGGTAACTGTTCATATGGCTAATTGGCTCTTCAAATTTTGGACGTTTTACAAGCCTTGAAAGCTCATTATAGTGGCTGTTCAAATGGACCAAGAGTGACTTTTCAAGTCTGATCAGTTTCATGCACTCAAAGCTAGTTATGGTGCCAATTAATGAGATGAATGCACAAGTCTTTTGACATCTAGTTTAAGGGAGATGAAGGGACACCAAATAGTACATTAAGGAGTCAATTTTAAAGTGAAGAGACATGCCTTTTGATCTACACCAGAATCAAGTGAAGAGATATGACTATTGGCTTCCCTACATGACTTAAAAACAAAATTAAAGCTTGTAAAAACTTTAGTTAATTGCTAAAGGTGAAAGGTCACAAATAGTGATGTGACCTTGGCTACGGAGCTAATTGTCGAACCCTTGGAGCTACCAGTAGGACCAATCACTCAAGCCCGAGCAAAGAGGTTCCAAGAGTCTATTTCAAGCTACATAAATCGGACTTGGAAAGAAGGAGTGTTCAAACAGCAAGTGAACAACTCCACAAGCTCATGTTGCAACGTCCTACAAGCTGACTAAGCTCATTTCAGCTCAAAGGAGTTCAATTCGACACAAAGCTAGCTCGTTTAGTTGATTTTAATTTATTTATTTTTGTGCATTTTTTGTGTTGAAATAAATTCATTTAGTAGTGCTAGTTAATTGGTTAATTTTTGGTCCAAACAAATAACTTTTAAATCTGGACATTTTAATTTAATGTATTACATATGTTTAGCATTAATATAAGTGTTTAATATGTTTGGTTTAGGACATAATTTTTAATGTGTCTAATTTAGAACAAATTAATTAGCTTCTGCTAATTTAATTTGTCTAGCCGCATGACATAAATTACATTGGTTTTAGTTGCTACCGATTTTAATGTGTCCTAACTTTTTAATTGTTGTTTTATTTGCAGTAAAGGCAAGCATGGAACGACATTAACAAGGAGCTGCTAGACAGATTGAATGAGATGTTGTTGGACAGATTTAATGAGTTGTTGTTGGATAGATTTAATGAGCTGTTGGCTGACGAAATTAATAAGTTGCTGGTGGCCAAATTTAATATGTTCTAACTCATTTAAGTGTGGATTAAATTTGTAGCAGAACACATGCATGGATCGGCCTAGGGAAAGGCTGAATCAACATCACTTTCCAACTGACTTTTCGTGAATAGCAACAGCCAAGAAGAAATAAACTTGGTAGCAGCCCTTTTGCTCTATTCTAGATGAAGCCTTGAGCAAAGTAAGGGACACCCTTCTTCATTAAGCAACCAGCTGCAAGGGGAGCTGACATTTGGAGTTTTCCAAATTAATTTAATACCTTTCATTGACCGTCCAGATAACCAAGGCACTTTCCAGCTGCAAGCATGCACTTGGCCGAACATACCAAGGGTCATTTTAGCTCATCCATTCCTTCAGCTATTGAGGAAGCTTCAAGGAAATTTCCATGGCCTATTCTAGCATGTTCTAGCCGATTCTAAATGTCTAATGAGCTGCTAAGAGTGACCATTCGGCTAGCTTATCATTTTGCCTATAAATAGTTGTTCAAAACATTGTAAAAGGGACTAATACCGAATTTATGCTAAAATTGTTATTTGTGAGATTGTTCTCTCTTGTTTTTCTCCAAAGACTAACCTGACTTATCAAGTGATCCTTGTGTTGTCAAATCGTCTTTGTTTACGAACTTATTACTTTGTTATCAAAGGTGGCTTTCACTTATACTGAAGGTTCCTGTCAATCTTGATAGAGGGTCTCGGTCGTCAATTTATCCTTCAAACATTCCATTGCTATTTTTTCTATAACACCCCAAACCCGGCCCAGACGTTATGGCCGAATCTGACATGCCACATTGAAGTTAAAAATCCATGTTTCATTTTAGTGTTTTATAAATCGACTTTTGTTGAGCTAACAAAGTGAATGGAAGCTGGGCACCAGGTAGGAATCCGTAACAGAGGAGGTGAGCCATAAAGGCTGCTTAAGTACCAAGCTCTTCGATTGGATCCAATCCTAGACATGCCCATAACCATTGCCACACTTGGTTACAACGAGTTGAAATTTCTTTGATAAATCATTAATCGTGACGTCATGTTATTTTTGAAAACAAGTATCATTTTAAAAACGCGCCCTAAGTCTAGCCCATTTGAATTATTATCAACCAGTTTAGAGTTATAAAAAAAATAAATAGAATAAACCCAGAAAAAAATAAAGTTAAAATGGCCTTATTACAATCCAAAAATAAATAATAAATAAAGTAACCTAAAGAAACCAGTCATTTATTTTAAAAGCCCAAAAGCGAACATCGTGGCCACTCTGAATCCCCTCCGGCTCCAAGTCCCCATATCAAGACCCACCTGTAAGGTTAAGGAAAGGGGGTGAGTTTGGAAACTCAGTGTGCAACAAGCCCCTTTCAGAGCCCAAAACAATATCAGCTTGCTGGGCCTAAGCCCAAATTCCATCTCAGCATATACTGGGCCGAAGCCTTTTCATATTTCATATCTCATAACACTGGGCCGAAGCCTTTTCATATTTCATATTACTGGGCGGAAGCCTTCACTGTAAACGGTATGGCCCATAGGCCCATTTCAATATCACATGTAATGTCAATAAAAGTATGCAAGCCCATTTGGGGAGACTACTCGACCCACCATCCGCTACTCTCCACCCGTACCAACCAAGCTCTCCATGTAGGAAATAACTCAACCCACCCAACCAAAACTCTCCACTGGCAACATAGCTGCTTTATCATATAACTGGAGGCCTAGCCTCTTTTAATAACTGGGGCAAGGCCCTTTTGATAAACTGGGGCAAAAGTCCTTTTCGGTAAACTGGGGCATAGCCCTTTTTGCACTTCCTCCATCCATATAGTAACCCATCCCAATGCATTTATGAATACATCATGTGCATACCATACATATCATTTGCATATCATACATATCATGTGCATATCATACATATCATGTATATCAAAATCCCATGTATCATATTTATAATTAAACCCTGGGGGTATAATGGTCATTTTTACCTAGGGGCAAAACAGTCATTTTCATATTATAAAGGTAATTTTATAATTTTACCAAATATTAGGGTTTCCCATGTTCATTAACAGTTACTAACAGTTCATGTGTTTAAACAGCGATTCTGGCCCATTTTTAACGAAACCGAGTTATTGGGCCAAAAACCCCTAATTGGCCCTACATAGCCGAATTAGTCATCTAGGCCCATTTAGCCTATATTCCATAACGGTATTACCAGTCTTAACGCGCAATTCAACAGGATTTCATTTCCTACCAAATTTACCCAAATGGGCCCGTAAGCCCATTGGGCCCGATTTCAGCCCCTCGAGGCCCAACTTACCGTGATGCCAAACATCGTGTTCTTACATGTTCCAACGATCTAAATCATCAACATAGGGAATCTAACTAACCAATGAGCGTTCGCTTGCTCACAAGTCCTCGAAATGCCAAAATTTTGGCATTTCGGCTTTTCGGCATTTATCGATTTAAGCTACGAAAGAAGGTTCGTTACACACCTGATTTGCGATATTCCTTAACGATATCTCCTATGCGATTTCTCCTATAATCAACCACTTATAGATCAGCTCATAATAATTAAACCAAATCGAGATGGTTTTATCCACACTTACACATTTGGCCACCATCCATAATGGCCTTAGAATCTATACCTTTGCCGAAATTGATGACTAGATCTAGTCACTCCGATGATCCAAGCTAATCCAAGTTGACACTACGCCTTGCTACTCCTCCACTATACAAACCATAAAAAGATTAAAAGAAGAACCCAATCAGGCCTATACCCATATTCGGCCACCTCCCTAAACTATAGGGGTTTCGGCTTTTGCCAACAGTTACTATAGGAATCGTTTAGAGTTTGGGCACTTACCATAGTCTCTCTTTTTGAATCCGTTTATACCTAGAAGATAAGGGAATTGACCACCAAAAAGTGAAGAGAAAACAGAGAGTTGCTGGTCAACAAGGTTTCGACACCACCTAGCATCACAGGTTTCGGCTTTTGCGGTTTTTTTCGGCAAAAGTGGAAGTAAGGGAAAGAAACAATAAATGAATAGAGGGAAGTAGTGGGCTGGTTTGAAAGAAGGAAAAGGAAGAAAAGATGAAAAGGAAGGGTGGTAGATTCGGCTAGGGAAAAAGAAAGAAGAAAAAGAAGACTAATCCTATGGTTACAAAGAAGAAAATGGCACAACAAATACCCAAGTGCCTAAAATCCCTAACTAAAACCCCTCTGCCGAAGTCCCCCCTCCATACCCCCCAAACCGGCTAAACTCTATCTCCTTCTCAATCCCTAAAATCTCTCCCCTTATCCCTCCTTAATCCATGCATTTGATTGATTCAAACTCCCTCCGACAGAGTTCCATTCGGCTACAACTCCTATATGCTCAAAGCATAAAAATTAGCATGACATTTGCCATCACAGGGAATCGAACCCAGGTCTTCCCCCAACCACTTACACGCCACCTTCTTAGCTCCCTAGTGGCGCCACTTAGCCACTTTACCAGAGGCTCATTTGTGATACATTTTACCCACAAATTTTAATAAGACCACCTATCCAAGGCCCCTAACTTCTTAAGTCCAAAATTCAAAAATTCTACCGGGTTTTGGCCAACACATGGGCCTTCCATAAGCCCATTTACATACTCAAATTATGAATTTCACAACCAAATACAAAATTTTAAAAACTTTACCAAAATATTGAGAATCGCGAAAAAACCCGAAAATCAGGATGTTACATCTCTACCCTCCTTAAAGAAATTTCGGCCTCGAAATTTACCTGATCCAAACAGTTGAGGGTATTGCTAACGCATTGCCTCTTCGGTCTTCCAAGTACCTTCTTCCTTGCCATGGCTCCTCCAAAGTACCTTCACTAATGGGACTAACTTCCTTCTCAACACCTTGATGTCGCGATCAAGTATTTGCACAGGTTCTTCTTCGAAAGTCAAACATTTGTGCTTGATTTACGCTGAATCGCACGAGTGAGTTGGGTCAGAACGATATCGTCTTAGCATGGACACATGAAAAACATCGTGAATACGATCCAACTCTGGAGGTAACTCTAGCTGATAGTCCATCGGCCCTATCCGCTTAACAATTCGATAAGGCCCAATAAACCGTGGACTCAGCTTGCCCTTCTTACCAAATCTCAATATCTTCTTCCAGGGTGAAACTTTCAAAAAGACCATGTCCCCAACCGCATATTCTATATCCTTACACTTCAAATCGGCATAAGACTTTTGTTGATCCACTGCCTCCTTTAACCGATTCCTGATCACCCTAATCTTGTCTTCAGTATCTGTTACCAACTCTGGCCCAAGTACTTGGCTTTCCCCCAACTCTGCCCAACAAGTAGGTGAACGACACATTCGCCCATATAGTGCCTCATAAGGAGCCATCTGAATACTTGCTTGGTAACTGTTGTTATACGCGAACTCCGCCAATGGCAAATAGTCCTCCCAACTGCCCCTAAATTCAATAACACAACCTCTCAACATGTCTTCTAGAATCTGAATGACCCTCTCTGACTGCCCATCCGACTGAGGGTGAAAAGTCGTACTAAAATCCAATCGCGTTCCCAACGCCTCATGCAACTTCTGCCAAAACTTAGATGTAAACATTGGGTCTCGGTCCGAAATTATCGATACTGGCACCCCATGCAACCGCACTATCTCTGCCCCATACAACTTGGCCAGCTTCTGAAGTGAGTAGTCGGTTTGGACAGGTATGAAATGGGCAGATTTCGTGAGCCTATCCACAATTACCCAAACTGAATCCTTCTTGGAAGGTGTCAATGGCAACCCACTTACAAAATCCATAGTTACCCTTTCCCACTTCCAAAGTGGTATCTTTACCGGCTGTAACAATCCTGAAGGAAGTTGATGCTCGGCCTTTACTTGTTGACACGTCAAACATTTCCCCACAAATTCAGTCACTTCTCGCTTAAGCCCAGGCCACCAATACAGCTCTTGCAAGTCTCGATAAAACTTACTCCCTCCTGGATGCATAGCATAAGGTCCACTATGTGCCTTTTTTAAAATCATTAATCTCAAGTCAGAGTCCCTCGGCATACAAATTCTTCCTCGAAAACAAAGAACCCCATCATTATTTAACCCAAAATCTGGATTCTCCCCCTTCTCAAGTTGCTGTACCCTAGAAACCAACGACTCATCCTCCAACTGTTGCTTCTTAATCTGCTCCACCCAAGTCGGCCTCACTTGTAACTCTGCCAATAAGCTTCCATCGTCATACAAACTTAAACGAGCAAACATTGCCTTCAATTCCGCCACAGTCCTTCGACTTAATGCATCAGCCATGACATTTGCCTTACGGATGGTACTCATTGACAGTATAGTCCTTTAACAACTCTATCCACCTTCATTGCCTAAGATTCAGCTCCTTTTGAGTTAACAAGTACTTAAGACTCTTGTGATCCGTATAAATAATGCATCTCTCCCCATACAAGTAGTGCCTCCATATTTTAAGCGCAAAAATCACTGCTGCCAACTCCAAGTCATGCGTAGGGTAGTTAACCTCGTGAGGCTTAAGCTGTCGTGAAGCATAAGCGACCACTTTACCCTATTGCATCAACACGCAGCCCAAACCTACATGTGACGCATTGCTGTACACAGTGAAATCCTCACCAAACTCTGGCTGAATCAACACTGGTGCTTCTGTTAAAACCTTCTTCAGTTTCTCAAAGGCCTCTTGCTGCTTAATCATCCAAACAAAAGGTGCTCCCTTCCTTATAAGTTTCGTTAACGGTGCTGGCAACACAGAAAATCCTTTCACAAATCTCCGATAATAACCTGCCAACCCCAGAAAACTCTGGATTTCTGTTACTAACCCCGGTGGCTTCCATTCCAAGATTGCCTCAATCTTTCGAGGGTCCACCTTGATTCCCTCAGCAGACACAACATGCCCCAAGAAAGTGACTTCCTTCAGCCAAAACTCGCACTTACTAAACTTTGCATAAAGTTGTTTGTCCCTTAGCACTTGCAGCACAATACGAAGATGCTCATCGTGCTTCTCGTCCATTTTCGAATACACCAAAATATCATCGATAAAAACGACCACAAACCGATCCAAGTCTAGCTGAAACACCCGATTCATTAAATCCATGAATGCTGCCGGTGCATTAGTCAAACCAAAGGGCATAACCAGAAACTCGTAATGACCATATCGAGTCCTGAATGCTGTCTTATGAATATCCACTTCTTTGACCCTCAACTGATGATATCCTGATCGAAGGTCAATTTTAGAAAATACCGAGGCTCCTATTAATTGGTCAAACAAATCGTCGATTCTTGGCAGAGCATACTTGTTCTTGATCATCAGTTTATTCAACTATCGATGGTCAATACACATTCGCATAGTCCCATCTTTCTTCTTTACGAACAACACTGGTGCGCCCCACGGGGAAACACTTGGTCTTATAAACCCTCTATCCAACAGTTCCTAAATCTGAGCTTTCAATTCTACCAACTCCTTTGGTGCCATCCTATAAGGCGCAATGGAAACATGAGCCGTTCCAGGTATCAAGTCGATCCCAAACTCGACCTTTCTGTTCGGAGGTAATCCAGGAAGTTCCTCCCGAACACATCTTAAAACTCTTTAATGGTCCTAACCGACTCCACAGTTATCCCCTCAGGTTCAACTTGACTTACAAATGCCAAGTATGCCTCACAACCTTTCCGAATCAACTTCTCGGCTCTTAAAGCCGAAACAACATTGGACAAATAATTCCTTCGTTCCCCTATGACCATTATCTCCTCATCTTCGGCAGTTCTTAGTACCATTCTCTTAGCAGCACAATCCAACGTCGCCCTATGCTTAGCTAGCCGGTCCATTCCCAAGATAAGATCAAAATCCCCAAATGGCAGCTCTATCAAATCTCCTACAAATATCTTATCTTGTGTCTCCAATGGCACCGCCCTAAAGAGTTTATCTACCTTAACCGAGTGTCCTAAAGGGCTTATCACTGATACCCCACTCACCGTCTCCTCGGGAAGCACTCCCAAAGCCCCAGATACATCACAAGCAATATACGAGTGAGTGGAACCCCCATCAATCAAAGCAGTGTAAGGCATGCTATGAATGAAGAATGTACCAGTTATAACATCAGGAGCATCACCCTCCTCACAGCGTGCATGCCCAACACCCCTGCCAGGTGCCCCACGTCCTCGTCCATTTCCATTGCCACCTCTACCTTGCCCACGACCTCTCTGTGGTGGTGGTCCTCCTCGCTGTGGTTGGACATTCCTTTGTTCCGCTGCTAGTTCCTGAGATGTTCTCTGAGGACATTCTCTGAACTTATGCTCTTTGGACCCACATTGAAAACATGCTCCAGCTCATTTCCAGCACTCCCCCATATGCACCCTACCACAGTCCCTGCAAGCTTGTGGTCTAAAAGTATTCACTGGAACTACTCAAACTGGTCCCTCCATTCTAGCTCTTTTAACATACCTACTTGTAGCACTCGAGTGTCCAGAATCCCTCCTAAGTCTGGGTCGATCCTTCTCACAATTCTGCCGTTCAGTCCGTTTTACCTTTTCGGCTATCTTAGCCTTCTCTACCAATGCAGCAAAATCATGCTCCCTCTGTGGATCTATCAATACCCTAAGCTCATCGCGGAGACCATCCTCAAATCGAACACTGCGCTTATATTCAACAAGAACTATCATTGGCGTGATCGACTCAAACCTCAAGAATTCGCCTCATACTCCGTGATGGTCTTATTACCTCGAGTCGATTCAAAATTCCTTTTGACGAGCATCCACATAACTAGCTCCAACATACCTCCCCTTAAAAGTAGTTTTGAACAATTCCCAGGTTACTCATTCAATCAGGGTACTCTCCCTCACAGTGATCCACCATCGGTATGCCTCGTCTCGTAGCAGCGACACAACCCCCTTCAGCTTTTGCTCCACAGAGCATTCTAGATCGTCCATAATCCGCTCTGTTGCCTCTAGCCAATATTCAGCCACATTTGGGGCTACTCCAGATACGCCCCTAAAAACTTCTGCTCCGTTGGCCCGGAGTCGCTCCAATATGGATCCTCTATTCACTGTCCCAGTGCTAGCTCCAGCAACTCTTTCTAAAACCCTTAACATGTCTTGGGACAAAGCATCATCCCTCGCAGCCCGATCAAAAGACCCAGTCTCCGTTGCCTATGGCACAGATGCCTCCTCAGCTGGCCTATGCCCTGAGGATGAAGATTCAGTTTGCACCCTTCCGCGACCACGTCCGCGGCCTCGTCCACGAGTTTCTCTTGTACTCATATCGAATTATCTGATTACGAATTTTATGATATTAGTATAATGTTCAATTGTTTATTACGAGATGTCTTATGGAAATATAGCAGTTCAAGAATTGTTTTCGCAACATCGTAGCCTAACGACAGTTCTCACTCCTACCGTTTTTTAGTTCTACCCTATCTAAAGTATCATAGTAGGGTCTCGGTTCTATTCATAACAGCATATAAATATCACATAACATAAAAGAGAGTATACTTACAGACTTGGTGCCGGGGATTCAGTGCGCCACTTCTTTCTCCAAACCACTTAAACCACAAACCATGTATTTAGCCACAGAAAAATAGAATTTCTTGAAATTTGAAAAAAATACCTTTGTTTTATAATTCTCTATTTTAGACTCGTAAAAACAGAAAAACCTAAACCATTTTATCATATATACCTTGTAAAATATCTGGGGAAATGAACCTTTTAAAACCATTTCCAAAAATATCCTTCTTGGACTAAGTTTGAATTTTTTTCGAAGAGTTTTTGTTTTTCTCTTCGGACCCGATCCACAGTCGAGTTGTTGCAACCTAGGCTGTGATACCACTAAATGTAACACCCTAAACCCGGCCCAGACGTTATGGCCGAATCTGGCGTGCCACATTGAAGTTAAAAATCCATGTTTCATTTTAGTGTTTTATAAACCAACTTTTGTTGAGCTAACAAAGTGAATGGAAGCTGGGCACCAGGTAGGAATCCATAACAGAGGAGGTGAGCCATAAAGGCTGCTTAAGTATCAAGCTCTTCGATTGGATCCAATCCTAGACATGGCCACAGCCATTGCCACACTTGGTTACAACGAGTTGAAATTTCTTTGATAAATCGATTAATTGTGACGTCGTGTTATTTTGAAAACAAGTATCATTTTAAAAACGCGTCCTAAGTCTAGCCCATTTGAATTATTATCAACCGATTTAGAGTTATAAAAAAAATAAACAATTGGAATAAACCCAGAAAAAAAATAAAGTTAAAATGGCCTTATTACAATCCAAAAATAAATAATAAATAAAGTAACCTAAAGAAACCAGTCATTTATTTTAAAAGCCCAAAAGCGAACATCGTGGCCACTCTGAATCCCTTCCGGCTCTAAGTCCCCATATCAAGACCCACCTGTAAGGTTAAGGAAAGGGGGTGAGTTTGGAAACTCAGTGTGCAACAAGCCCCTTTCAAAGCCCAAAACAATATCAGCCTGCTAGGCCTAAGCCCAAATTCCATCTCAGCATATACTGGGCCGAAGCCTTTTCATATTTCATATCTCATAACACTGGGCCGAAGCCTTTTCATATTCCATATTACTGGGCCGAAGCCTTCACTATAAACGATATGGCCCATAGGCCCATTTCAATATCACATGTAATGTCAATGAAAGTATGCAAGCCCATTTGGGGAGACTACTCGACCCACCATCCACTACTTTCCACCCGTACCAACCAAGCCCCCCATGTGGGGAATAACTCAACCCACCCAACCAAAACTCTCCATTGGTAGCATAGCTGCTTTATCATATAACTGGAGGCCTAGCCCTTTTAATAACTGGGGCAAAGCCCTTTTGATAAACTGGGGCAAAAGCCCTTTTCGGTAAACTGGGGCATAGCCCTTTTTGCACTTCCTCCATCCATATAGTAACCCAACCCAATGCATTTATGAATACATCATGTGCATATCATACATATCATGTGCATATCGTACATATCATGTGCATATCATACATATCATGTATATCAAAATCCCATGTATCATATTTATAATTAAACCCTGGGGGTATAATGGTCATTTTTACCTAGGGGCAAAACAGTCATTTTCATATTATAAAGGTAATTTTTACCAAATATTAGGGTTTTACATGTTCATTAACAGTTACTAACAGTTCATGTATTTAATCAGCGATTCTAGCCCATTTTTAACGAAACCGAGTTATTGGGCCAAAAACCCCTAATTGGCCCTACATAGCCGAATTAGTCATCTAGGCCCATTTAGCCTACATTCCATAATGGTATTACCAGTCTTAACGTGCAATTTAACAGGATTTCATTTCCTACCAAATTTACCCAAATGGGCCCGATTTCAGCCCCTTGAGGCCTAACTTACCGTGATGCCAAAAACCGTGTTCTTACCTGTTCCAACAATCTCAATCATCAACTTAGCGAATCTGTAACACCCCTTACCCGTTACCGTCGCCGGAACAGGATACAAGGTATTACCAGAATATAACACATACCATTAAACATAACCGAGATATAAATATGTCATCCAATTTGATAGTGCATCATATAACATATGTCTTGAACAATATTAGCCAACTTTAATGGCTTGTACAAAGTAGCTAGTCGAAAATCAGTAACTAATATTTTAAACCTAGACAAATATGACACGTAACAAAATAATTAAGCCTACTATACATGCCATAATTCAAAACGTTTAGTTCAAATACCCTAAAGTATGATAGTGCGGTAGATCTTCACGATCCTTAACTCCCGAGCAAGTCAAGGACACTATAAGACAAAAGAGAGAAACAAAGTAAGCTTATAGCTTAGTAAGTAAGTATGTAAATACTAATTAAAGAATCTAACATGTTTACACAACAATTCAAGTATATCTACTTTAACTTCACTATTCATTCCACTTTGATTAAGCTGTCTCTGCTGCGTCATATTCACTAAATAAATCATAACTCGAGTTACAAAACTCAAATTTTAATCCGTAAAATTTCCTGAATCTAGACTCATAAAGCTTTTTGCTAATTTTTTTCTATAATTTTGGTTCAGCCTATTAGTACAGTTTATTAGTTAAAGTTTCCCTGTTACACAGCTCGACTGATCTGACCTCTGTTCACTACGAATTGAATTTATCTCAGTACACAATTCAAACAACCCTGAAGTCTATTTCATTTAAAACTAGTCTCAATAAGGAATTTAGGCATGCAAACTATATTTCTTAATTTGCTTTGTACAATTTTTAATGATTTTTCAAAGTTGGAACAGGGGATCACGTATTCATCCTGAGCAAGTCACATACAATTGTAAATATCTCAAAATATAGAACTCCTTTGCTTGCTCTGTTTCTTTTATATGAAAGTAGACTCATTAAACTTTAATTTCACATCTCATTCAACCTCTAATTATATTCCTCCTATTTTTGGTGATTTTTCAAAATCACGTCACTGCTACCATTTAAAACAGTTTTAATGCTAATTTCACTCTTTCACACATTCTTTATGCTAACCTCATTTTATCTTATATATGTATATACCACAAATCATTTTCACCACATTTCATTCACCATAAGTGTAGGTCCAAACCATAATATCACCACAAAACCATCCCGTTGAACAATTCGGATCAATCCTCGATATTTAATGGTTTCAAAGACACACCCCACCATCATACTTCGCTTAGTTCGGCTCTCTTGTACACATGGTGAACACTTAGTACCACTCATGCGACCTAACCGATTTGTCTCAGAGCTCTCTTGTCTACATGGTGTCCTTCACTTGGAATCACGCATGTGACCTAGCTACATTTATCTTTCACGTAGCTCTCTTGTCTACATGGTGTCCTTCACTTGGAATCACGCATGCGACCTAGCTACATTTATCTTTCACGTAGCTCTCTTGTCTACATGGGATACATCTCGTATCACACATGTGACCTAGCTACTACAGGTGTCTCGTAGCTTTCTTGTACACATGATGTGCACTCAGCATCATACATGTGACCTAGCTACGCCCTCTATTTCATTCGATCTCTCCAATGTTCAACCGGATCTCTCTCTATATTTATTTCCATTCTTCCAATAGTCAATTTATATTTTAACATCAGCTAGTATATTTATATAATAGGCTGAAATATAAGAATGTACATGAAATTATTGTAATATTTACATACAAACTTACCTTGGTACAAAATGTGGAAATTTTGCAATTTAGTCCAAAACTTTTCCTTCCCCTGCTCGAGATCAATTCGCATCTTTCTTGATCTATAATAACACATTTAGCTCATTTAATACTCATACTATTTATTTCAATCCAAAAATCACATCATGGAAAAATTACATTTTGCCCCTAACTTTTACAAAATTTCAATTTTGCCCCTAGGCTCTGGAATTTAATTTCAGCCCTTATTCTTATATTTTATGATATGCTGAACATTTTCTCTTCTACAACAACATCAAATTCTCACTCTATCATATAGTTATGAACAATAGGTATTTTTACCGATTATGCTGCTTTTACTCGTTTTCACTTAAAACCGAGTAGCACAAGTTATTTAACATAATTTAAAACCTCATATTCTATCATAAAACATCAAAATACACAAATTTTACCTATGGGTATTTTTCCAAATATGAACCCTAGGTTAAATTATTACTAGCATAAGCTTAATCGAGCTTCCGGATTCCAAAACGTAAAGAACATTAAAAGCGGGCTTGGAATCACTTACTATGGAGCTTGAAAATTGAAGAAACCCTAGCTATGGAGAGGGAGAATTCGGCAGCAACTAAGGAGGATGATGATCAATTTTGTGTTATTTTTCCCATTTTATTTCATTTAATATCCAAAAGACCAAAATGCCCTCCTTACTAAACTTTCAAAATTCCTTCCATGTCCTAATTTTGTCCATGAACTTAAAATTGGTCAAATTGCTATTTAAGACCTCCTAATTAATATTCCAAAACAATTTCATACTAAAACTTTTGGGATGCAAATTTTGCAACTTATTCGATTTAGTCCCTACTTTCAATTTAAGCACTTTAGGCATAGAATTTCATCACGAAATTTTCACACAATCATGCAATCATATCATAAACCCCAAAATAATTATAAAACAATTATTTCTATCTCGAATTTGTGGTCACGAAACCACTATTCCGATTAGGCCCTAATTCGGGTTGTCACAATTCTCCCCCTTTTGAGATTTTCGTCCTCAAAATCTTACCCAGAAAGAGGTTTGGGTACTGTTTCCTCATAGCTTCCTCGGGTTCCCACATAGGCTCTTCTATCCCATGTCCGTGCCACAATACTTTCACTAAAGCTATACTTTTATTTCTTAACTGCTTAACCTCTCGAGCCAAAATCTTTATTGGTTTCTCCTCATAGGTCATATCCGATCGAATCTCAATTTCTATTGGGAAATCACATGTGAAGGATCGAACGATAACGTCGCAACATTGATACATGAAACACGTTATGAATTCTTTCTAACTCTGCGGTAAGGCCAACCGATATGCCATGGTCCAATTCTCTCAAGAATCTCGACGGCCCAATAAAACGCGGACTCAACTTGCCTTTTCGACTAAATCTCGAATCTTTTCCATGGTGACACCTTCAAGAACACTTTATCACCCACCTAAAATTCAATCTCTTTTCTTTTAGATCGCATATGACTTTTGTCGATCCGAAGCGACTTTCAAGCAATCCCAAATTACTTTTATTTTCTCTTGGTTTCTTTAACTAGATCAACTCCATGAATCTGTTTCTCACTAAGCTCGGTCCAATATAAAGGAGTCCGACACTTACGACCATACAAGGCTTCAGACGGTGCCATTTGTATACTTGATTGATAAGCTGTTATTGTAGGCAAACTCAATCAAAGATAGATATTTCTCCCAACTACCTCCAAATTCTAAAACACAACATCTAAGCATATCTTCGAGTACCGGATTACTCTTTCCGCTTGACCATCTGTTTGTGGATGAAATGCGGTACTAAAGTTCAATTTTGTACCCAAAGCTTCTTGTAACTTTTTCCAAAATCTCGAGGTAAATCTTGGATCTCTATCGATATTATAGACATAGGTACTCGTGCAACTTCACAATTTCAGCAATATATAATTCGCTAATTTATCAAGTGGGTAATCGATACGCATCTTGGTATAAAGTGGGCTGACTTTGTTAATCTATCAACCACTACCCAAACAAGATCCTTCTTTTTAGGAGTTAAAGGCAAACCGTTACAAAATCCATGGTAATCTTGTCCCATTTCCACTCGTGCACCATTACGGTTGAAGTAATCTCAAGGCACTTGATGTTCACTTTTACTTGTTGATGATCAAACACTTGGTTACAAATTGAAATGTCCTTTTCATACCGCCACCAATACTGACTTCTTTAAATCATTATACATTTTTGTGCTACCAGATGAACCGATAAATGACCATTATGCGCCTCATGTAATATTTTCTAAATCAATTTATCGTTTTTCAAGCACACATATCTGTCTCGAAACATCAAAGCATCATCTGGTCCAACTCGAAAATCGAGTCGAACTCGATTCGCATTGAGTTCTCTTGATCCGCAACTCACTATCATTCTTTTGAGCATCACAAATCAACTGGAGAAATAACGGTTTAGCTCTCATCTCGCTAAGATTGACCCATCATCGACAATGTTAACCCGTGTTCATGGCTCTCAAAGTAAAAAGAAATTTTCGCTCAAGGCGCCAAGAACTACATTTGCTTTTCCCGGATGGTAATCAATCACTAGATCATAATCCTTTAATAATTCAAGCCATCTTCGCTGTCGCAGATTCAGATCCTTTTGATTCATCAAGTATTTCAAACTTTTGTGATCAGTAAAAATTCGGCATTTTTCACCGTACAAATAATGTCGCCAAATCTTCAAGGCAAAAACAACAGCGGCCAGTTCCAAATCATGTGTAGGATAGTTCTTCTCATGCGGTTTTAACTATCTCGAAGCATAAGCTACCACTTTACCCTCTTGCATCAACACACATCCAAGGCCTATCAATGATGCATCACTATAAATTACGAACTCCTTTCCTGACTCGGGCTGTACTAAAATTGGTGCTTCAGTCAATCGTGCTTTCAACTTTTCAAAGCTTTGTTGACATTTATCAGTCCATTCGAACTTAACATTCTTTTGCAACAACTTAGTCATAGGAGAGGCAATCATCGAAAATCCTTCAACAAAACGTCTATAATACCGGCTAAGCCTAAAAGCTTCTAACCTCGGATACATTCTTGGCGGTTTCAATCAACGATCGCAGAAATCTTGCTTGGATCCACCGAATACCATCACCGAGACTATATGCCCCAAAAATCCGACTTCACGAAGCGTAACTCACTTTTACTAAACTTGGCAAACAGTTTCTTTTCTCTCAAGATCTTCTCCTAAAGGCGGTTTTCGCACATCGACTCCTTAACTCTCAAATGGTAGTAACCGGACCTCAAATCAATCTTTGAAAACACTGTGGCCCCCTTTAACCGATCGAATAAATCATCAATCCTCGGCAATGGGTACTTGTTCTTTATAGTCACCTTATTGTCGACGGTAATCAATGCAAAGTCTCATTGAACCATCCTTCTTCTTCTGAATAATACAGAGCACCCAGGAGAGAAACTCGGTCTCACAAATCCCTTGTCTGTTAACTCTTGCAATTGAGCCTTCAATTCTTTTAATTGCCTGAGCCATTCTATATGGAGCAATCGAGATCGGTGCGATGCAAGCAACAAATCAATGGCAAAATCTATCTCTCGTTTCGGAGGCAACCTAGGCAATTCCTCCGAAATACATCCGAAACTCACGACTATCGATGATCGATTCAAATTTCAGTTGAGGCAACTCAATATTCATTACATAAGCCGGATAAGCTTCACACCCTTTTCTCATGTATTTACGTGCAGACATGTGCGAAATCACCATAGGCAATTTATTTGATTCATCTGTTTCAACCCACGTAATTTCTCCATTTTCACATTTCAACTCTAGTGTCTTTTGTTTACAATCTACCTTAGCATCATACAATGTTAACGGTCCATTCCCAAGATAACGTCAAACTCACCAAATGGTAACAAAGATCAAGTTGGCCGGAAAAAAGTGACCTTGAATCATTAATGGGCAATTCTTGCAAACCTTGTCAACTAGCACATATTGGCCTAAGGGTTCGACACTTTAATCGTAAACTCAATAAATTCAACAGCAACTTTTTATTGGATACTAAATTCATGCAAATATAGGAATGAGTGGACCCGGATCAATCAATGCAATAACAATAGTATCATAGAGAGAAAATGTACCAAGAATGACATCGGAGATGATGCATCTTCTCGGCACGATAGCATAAGCTCTAGCAGGTGCTCTAGCTTCGATCTTGCCGTTAAATCTTTCATCACAGCTTTACTACTAGTCCCACCTCCTGTATTTCTCGGTAGTCTACCTCTACTAGCGGTGGTATTCATCTAGCACTCAAATCTTTCTTCTTTAACTTTCTCCGGACAATCTCTAATAAAATGCTCGCGAGAACCACTTTTGAAACAAGCTCGCTCGGTCCCCAACACTCACCATAATGTTGCTCGCCACATTGTCGACACTGGCTTTCTAGGTCACACATTACCCACACTTGCCACCAAGTAGCTTGAGCTTTAGACCCGAATATGCTCTACCACGATCTCTCGTGTGAATCCCAGTTGAAACCTGCTATTCGAGGGTTTGTCTCTTTGGACCTCTTTGATTGAGATTGAAATGGCTTGCTTATCGGCCTTTTTCTCGCATCTCGAGCCTCAATAGCACTTTTCTTCTTTCTTTGTTCAATTCTTTGGCTTTAAGAGCTCGATCAACCAATACTACAAATTCTTTCAACTCCAAAATTCCTACAAGCACTTTAATGTCCTCATTCAGCCCATCTTCAAATCTTCTACACATAATGGCCTCGGTGGACACACATTCCGGGCATACTTGTCGAGTCTTACAAATTCGCGTTCATACTCTTTCTGACGTTTTCCTCGCTTCAATTCAAGGAAGTCCTTCCGCTTTTGATCAATAAATCGCCGACTTATGTATTTCTTTCTAAATTCTTCCCGGAAGAAATCCCAAGTAACTTTTTCTTTTGGCACCATCTGCAACCAAAGTCTTCCACCGTTGGTAAGTCAATCTCTCAAAAGTGATACAACACACTTTAAGCATTCCTCGGTGTACATGAGAGCTCATCAAATACAGGTAGAATTTTTAAGCCGAATTCCGCTTTCTCAGATCATCATCGACCTTTGCTCTAAACTCTTCTACCCTTGTTTTGAATCTTGTCAACCGGAGGCTTGTTCATTCTTACCAAATCTATACCTTGAGCGCCTCTGAGAATCGCCCGAGGTATAGGAGGGGTGGAGGAGGTTGAGCATTTGGATTTGCTCGAATAAATTCAAGATACCAATTGTTCATCATTTGGAGAAAGGCATCCCAGCCTCATCTCCTTGTCTCAATGTCTTAGGTCTATTTTCCACAGTAGCGGTCCCTTGTACACGGAGCATGCGCATTACAAAGATCATCACCGCAGCCTTCCTTCAGGATCCATTACTATATTAAAACAAAACACGCTTTAGAATAATCGAGTCACCACACTATCACAATATTTTTATGGCATGTATAGCTAGACTTTTACACACACTTTATTAGTCCGAGAACCGACTAAACCATAGCTCGATACCACTAAATGTAACACCCTTACCCGTTACCGTCATTGGAACAGATACAAGGTATTACCGTAATATAACACATACCATTAAACATAACCGAGATATAAATATGTCATCCAATTTGATAGTGCATCATATAACATATGTCTTGAACAATATTAGCCAACTTTAATGGCTTGTACAAAGTAGCTAGTCGAGTATCAGAACTAATATTTTAAACCTAGACAAATATGACACGTAACAAAATAATTAAGCCTACTATACATGCCATAATTCAAAACGTTTAGTTCAAATACCCTAAAGTATGATAGTGCGGGTAGATCTTCACGATCCTTAACTCCCGAAAGCAAGTCAAGGACACTATAAGACAAAAGAGAGAAACAAAGTAAGCTTATAGCTTAGTAAGTAAGTATGTAAATACTAATTAAAGAATCTAACATGTTTACACAACAATTCAAGTATATCTACTTTAACTTCACTATTCATTCCACTTTGATTAAGCTTTGTCTCGCAAGCGTCATATTCACTAAATAAATCATAACTCGAGTTACAAAACTCGAAATTTTAATCCGTAAAATTTCCTGAATCTAGACTCATAAAGCTTTTTGCTAATTTTTTTCTATAATTTTGGTTCAGCCTATTAGTACAGTTTATTAGTTAAAGTTTCCCTGTTACACAGCTCGACTGATCTGACCTCTGTTCACTACGAATTGAATTTATCTCAGTACACAATTCAAACAACCCTGAAGTCTGTTTCATTTAAAACTAGTCTCAATAAGGAATTTAGGCATGCAAACTATATTTCTTAATTTTCTTTGTACAATTTTTAATGATTTTTCAAAGTTGGAACAGGGGATCACGTATTCATCCTGAGCAAGTCACATACAATTGTAAATATCTCAAAATATAGAATTCCTTTGCTTGCTCTGTTTCTTTTATATGAAAGTAGACTCATTAAACTTTAATTTTACATCTCATTCAACCTCTAATTATATTCCTCCTATTTTTGGTGATTTTTCAAAATCACGTCACTGCTACCATTTAAAAACAGTTTTAATGCTAATTTCACTCTTTCACACATTCTTTATGCTAACCTCATTTTATCTTATATATGTATATACCACAAATCATTTTCACCACATTTCATTCACCATAAGTGTAGGTCCAAACCATAATATCACCACAAAACCATCCTGCTGAACAATTCGGATCAATCCTCGATATTTAATGGTTTCAAAGACACCCCACCATCATACTTCGCTTAGTTCGGCTCTCTTGTACACATGGTGAACACTTAGTACCACTCATGCGACCTAACCGATTTGTCTCGTAGCTCTCTTGTCTACATGGTGTCCTTCACTTGGAATCACGATATGACCTAGCTACATTTATCTTTCACGTAGCTCTCTTGTCTACATGGTGTCCTTCACTTGGAATCACGCATGCACCTAGCTACATTTATCTTTCACGTAGCTCTCTTGTCTACATGGGATACATCTCGATCACACATGTGACCTAGCTACTACAGGTGTCTCAGAGCTTTCTTGTACACATGATGTGCACTCAGCATCATACATGTGACCTAGCTACGCCCTCTATTTCATTCGATCTCTCCAATGTTCAACCGGATCTCTCTCTATATTTATTTCCATTCTTCCAATAGTCAATTTATATTTTAACATCAGCTAGTATATTTATATAATAGGCTGAAATATAAGAATGTACATGAAATTATTGTAATATTTACATACAAACTTACCTTGGTACAAAATGTGGAAATTTTGCAATTTAGTCCAAAACTTTTTCCTTCCCTGCTCGAGATCAATTCGCGTCTTTCTTGATCTATAATAACACATTTAGCTCATTTAATACTCATACTATTTATTTCAATCCAAAATCACATCATGGAAAAATTACATTTTGCCCCTAACTTTACAAAATTTCAATTTTGCCCCTAGGCTCTGGAATTTAATTTCAGCCCTTATTCTTATATTTTATGATATGCTGAACATTTTTCTTCTACAACAACATCAAATTCTCACTCTATCATATAGTTATGAACAATAGGTATTTTACCGATTATGCTGCTTTTACTCGTTTTCACTTAAAACCGAGTAGCACAAGTTATTTAACATAATTTAAAACCTCATATTCTATCATAAAACATCAAAATACACAAATTTTACCTATGGGTATTTTTCCAAATATGAACCCTAGGTTAAATTATTACTAGCATAAGCTTAATCGAGCTTCCGGATTCCAAAACGTAAAGAACATTAAAACGGGCTTGGAATCACTTACTATGGAGCTTGAAAATTGAAGAAACCCTAGCTATGGAGAGAGGGAGAATTCGCAGCAACTAAGGAGGATGATGATCAATTTTGTGTTATTTTTCCCATTTTATTTCATTTAATATCCAAATGACCAAAATGCCCTCCTTACTAAACTTTCAAAATTCCTTCCATGTCCTAATTTTGTCCATGAACTTAAAATTGGTCAAATTGCTATTTAAGACCTCCTAATTAATATTCCAGAACAATTTCATACTAAAAACTTTCGGGATGCAAATTTTGCAACTTATTCGATTTAGTCCCTACTTTCAATTTAAGCACTTTAGGCATAGAATTTCATCACGAAATTTTCACACAATCATGCAATCATATCATAAACCCCAAAATAATTATAAAACAATTATTTCTATCTCGGATTTGTGGTCACGAAACCACTATTCCGATTAGGCCCTAATTCGGGTTGTCACAGAATCTAACTAACCAATGAGCATTCGCTTGCTCACAAGTCCTCGAAATGCCAAAATTTCGGCATTTCAGCTTTTCAGCATTTATCGATTTAAGCTACAAAAGAAGGTTCGTTACACACCTGATTTGCGATATTCCTTGACGAGATCTCCTATATGATTTCTCCTATAATCAACCGCTTATAGATCAGCTCATAATAATTAAACCAAATCAAGAGCCATCCATTATCCACACTTACACATTCGGCCACATCCATAATGGCCTTAAAATCCATACCTTTGCCGAAATTGATGAGTAGATCTAGTCACTCCGATGATCCAAGCTAATCCAAGTCGACACTATGCCTTGCTGCTCCTCCACTATACAAACCATAAAAAGATTAAAAGAAGAACCCAATCAGGCCTATACCCACATTCGGCCACCTCCCTAAACTATAGGGGTTTCGGCTTTTGCCAACAGTTACTATAGGAATCGTTTAGAGTTTGGGCACTTACCACAGTCTTTCTTCTTGAATCTGTTTATGCCTAGAAGATAAGGGAATTGACCACCAAAAAGTGAAGAGAAAACAGAGAGTTGCTGGTCAACAAGGTTTCGACACCACCTAGCCTCACAAGTTTCGGCTTTTGCAGTTTTTTTCGGCAAAAGTGGAAGTAAGGGAAAGAAACAATAAATGAATAGAGGGAAGTAGTGGGCTGGTTTGGAAGAAGGAAAAGGAAGAAAATATGAAAAGGAAGGGTGGTAGATTCAGTTAGGGAAAAAGAAAGAAGAAAAAGAAGACTAATCCTATGGTTACAAAGAAGAAAACGGCACAACAAGGACCCAAGTGCCGAAAATCCCTAACTAAAACCCCTCTGCCGAAATCCCCTCTCCATACCCCTCAAACCGGCTAAACTCTATCTCCTTTTCAATCCCTAAAATCTCTCCCCTTATCCCTCATTAATCCATGCATTTGACTGATTCAAACTCCCTCCCACAGAGTTCCATTCGGCTACAACTCCTATATGCTCAAAGCATAAAAATTAGCATCACATTTGCCATCACAGGGAATCGAACCCAGGTCTTCCCCCAACCACTTACACGCCACCTTCTTAGCTCCCTAGTGGCACCACTTAGCCACTTTACCAGAGGCTCATTTGTGATACATTTTACCCACAAATTTTAATAAGACCACCTATCCAAGGCCCCTAACTTCTTAAGTCCAAAATTCAAAAATTCTACCGGGTTTTGGCCAACACATGGGCCTTCCATAAGCCCATTTACATACTCAAATTATGAATTTCACAACCAAATACCAAATTTTAAAAACTTTACCAAAATATCGAGAATCGCGAAAAAACCCAAAAATCAAGATGTTACACTTTCATTCACTAAGCGTTCATATAAGTTTTGGGTTAACACATCTATTTTGTGTTAATTCATACTTGAAGCTTAGTTGAGCCATATCCCTCGTCCATAACCGATTTTGCTATTTCTTTCCCAAACCTTTCCTACTTTGAATTTTCAGCCTATTTGCAAATCGCTTAAAGCTTACCCAGTTTAACGATCGGGCAAAACTTTATGACTCAATTCTTAAACGAGGGGAGCATATATCATTTGGTATCAAAGCTGATTAAATTGAGGTGAGAATCATTATTTTAATATTCCCGAGATTTCAAGTCAGTGAAAAAAATTCGTAAAAAAAATTCATACAAAAAAAAGAATATATGAAAAAAATATTGAAATATACATAAAAAATGAAATTAAAAAAACAAAGGAAGTGAAAATTTGTTTTAAAGAGTCTTTCTACTCGAGATTTTATCATTCCTTTTTAAAAACCAAAAACGCCACATTTCTACCCGTCCATTTCTTTTTCAAGCCTACCTATTCGTCCCACATTATTTCCCCATCTAACCAGCATTATTTTTGCAAGCCGACTCACAAACGGACATTGATTTGTCTAAGTAGTCTGCGGAGAACCTCGAGAGGCGAACTTGAGTGGAAAAAGGCGCGAGAGCGGTGAGATTATCCGAGAGTATAAAAGCCAAAATTGTGTGTCTTTTTCTTTGTGAGTGAAATTGCGAGATTTTCTGTGAGATTCAAACTTATATGTCGAGAAATCCCAAAAGAAATCCGATGGCCGGAGAAGGATTGCGACCTGTTCCCAATGTCGTTGGCGGAGGAATCCCTGATTTAACTTTACAAGCCCTCATGTGAGAAATGGAGTGGCTGTTCGACCGCAAACTCGATGTAATGCCCCGTACCCGAGACCGTTGCCAGAGTCGAACACGAGGTGTTAACAGATTTAATTCATTACTTAAACAGCTCAAACAATTTATTTTTAAAATTTTCAGTCAAGCTAGCAATCTGCGTCACAGTCGCTTAAAAATTCATATCTCGAGCTTCAAAACTCGAAATCCAATTCCGTAAATTTTCCCTAAAACTAGACTCATATATCTATTTACTAATAGTTTTCTAGAAATTTTGGTCTAGAAAATTAGTACAGTTTATTAGTTAAAGTATCCCCTATTTCAGGGTTTGACTACTCTAACATCTGTGTATTACGAATCAGATATCTCTCTGTAAAGAATTTCAATGACTATGAATTTTGTTTCTCATAAAACTAGACTCAATAAGGAATCTGTACATATAAAGAATGACTTATAATTATATTTTTACAATTTATGATAAATTTTTCAAGTCAGAACAGGGGATCCAGAAATCTCTCTGGCCCTGTTTCACAATAATTTAAACATCTCATAAAATATAACTCATATACCTGTTTTGTTCCATCCATATAAAAATAGACTCATAATTCTTCAATTCCATATTTTATTCATCATCTAATTGTATCTCTACTATTTTTAGTGATTTTTCAAACTCATGTCACTGCTGCTGTCTGAATCTATTTTATGGTAAATTTTACCTATTTCATGGTTTCCATGGATTAGCTAGCAATTTAGCATACATAACACCAAATATGATCTTGATTAGCCATTCCAATGGCTAATCATTACCAAGAATTTCCATACCACTCAATAACCATATCATAAGACCATATATAGAAAACGATTATAATGTTATACATGCCATACTCAAAATATACAAGCCATTATGCCAAGATGGTATACGGATAGTGTGAGTGTGCCTCCGACCGTTCCCGATTTCCGAGCTGGCTTGTCAACACTACAAGGAATGAAAAGGAGGGAGTAAGCATAAATGCTTAGTAAGTTCACATGCAAATAGCAAGTAACACAACTATATAAGCAAACATAAAACATCATTTGCATAATCATCACTGAGACATTCATATCACATTTTCATTTATCATCTTACCATATTGTTGTTATATCGATTTTTCAACCCGAGGGTTAAGTACATACCTGTTCAAAGTATCCATTTCACAACACTCACCAATATGCCCCTTTCATCTCTAGTATTCCTCCATTTGAGTAGAACTTTACCCGTTGAACGCATCAGAATATAATTCGGATACATGGAAAGTTTGCACATAAGTGCCACATATGTAGCCAAGCTACCATGTAACCCGCCCATAAGCGAACTCGGACTCAACTCAACGAGCTCGGGCATTCACATCCATAAGTGAACTCGGACTCAACTCAACGAGCTCAGATGCCTAGTTACATCTCTCGAACTCGGACTCAACTCAACGAGTTCGGACATTCGCATCCATAAGTGAACTCGGACTCAACTCAACGAGCTCGAATGCCTAGTTACATCTCTCGAACTCAGACTCAACTCAACGAGTTCGGACATTCGCATCCATAAGTGAACTCAGACTCAACTCAACGAGTTCGGATGCCCAAATATCCTAGTGACATGTCACTTGTATCCTAATCCATTCCTAAGGTTCAACGGGACCTTTTTCCAAATCATGTGTCTCAACCATCTTCTACGGAATGCCGTTACCGATACTCGGTAGTATTTCACATTTTCCAAGTATATCACATAATTTGACATATTAACAAACAATTATCACAAGATAATATTTCATAATAATTATCATATCATTTAAATAACATTAAAACATTTAAAATAATAACTATGTTATCAAAATTTACATATGAACTTACCTCGTATGCGAAAATGGCTACTTTTACCATTTCGTCCACAACTTGGTATTTTCCCCGTTTTAGCCTGAATTTCAGTTTTCCTTACTCTATCATTTAAAATATAGTCTAATTAGGACTCACATTATTCAAATTGACCCAAAAATCATATTTTGGAAAAATTATAGTTTTGCCCCTAAACTTTCACATATTTACACTTTTTCCCCAAAGCTCGTAAATTAAATTCAGCCTATTTTCTTATGATTTATGACATGCTGATCATTTTTCCCTTCTATGGCAACATCAAATTCTCACTCTAACATGTACTTATGACTATTAGGTATTTTTACCGATTAAGTCATTTTGCTCATTTTCACTTAAAACTGAGTAGAACAAGTTGTCTAACATAATTTAAAACCTCATATTCTGTCATAAAACACCAAAATACACAAATTTCACCTATGGGTATTTTTCCAAATATGAACCCTAGGTTGAATTATTGCTAGCATAAGCTTAATCGAGCTAATGGACTCCAAAAACGTAAAATCATTAAAATAAGGCTAGAACGGACTTACAATCGAGCTTGGAAGCTTGAAAACCCTAGCCATGGTTTCTACTTGCTATATTCGGCCATGGGGTTGAAGATGAGCAAAATTGGCTTTTAATTTTGTATTTTAATTCATTTTACCCCTAAATGACCAAAATGCCCTTACTACTAAACTTTCCAAAAATTCCATCCATGTCCAATTTTTGTCCATAGACTTTGAAATTGGTAAAATTCTATTTAAGACCTCCTAATTAATATTTCAAAACAATTTCATACTAGAAACTTCTAGAATGCAAGTTTTACAAATTATTCGATTTAGTCCCTAATTTCAATTTAAGCACTTTATGCATAAAATTTCTTCACGAAATTTTCACACAATCATGCAATAATATCATAGACCTCAAAATAATCATAAAATAATTATTTCTATCTTGGATTTTGTGGTCACGAAACCGCTATTCTGACTAGGCCCAAAATCAGGATATTACAACTCTCCCCCTTTAGGGATTTTCGTCCCCAAAATCTTACCAGAAAAGTGGTCTTCACTTTTAATCTCATATTCGTGTCAAGAACTTTCACTTAGGCTGTACCTCCAATACATCTCTTTAATTTCTCATATGATCTGAAAGCTTACAGTCTCAACTCTCAACTGTTCTTAAATTTTCAACCCTTCTCCGTTTCCCTTGTCATCTTGACATAAAACCAGATCTCAATTTGGTTAATGGAGACTAGAATTGTAACACCCCTAACTCGTGACCGACGCCGGTGTCGGACACGAGGGGTTAACGAGACAAATCCTCTTAAAGTACCGACCAATTTGGCATTTCTGGACAGGCTGGAAAACTGCGTCACCGTCGCCTTAAAAATCATATCTCGAGTTACAAAACTCGGAAACTGGTATCGTAAATTTTCCCTGAATTTAGACTCATATACCCATCCATGGATTTATTTTTAGAATTTTTGGTTGGGCCAATTGGTACAGTTTATTAGTTAAAGTCACCCATGTTACAGGGATCGACTGCTCTGACCTCCGCGCGTTATAACTTGAATATATTTCTGTACAGGGCTTTAATACTGGTGCCGTTTGTTTCTAATGAAATTAGACTCAAAATGGAATCTGTACATATAAGGCATGACTCCTAATTCTTTCTGGATAATTTATGGTAAATTTTCAAAGTCGCGACAGGGGACCCAGAAATCGTTCTGGCCCTGTCTCACGAGAACTTTAATATTTCCCAGTATACTGCTCATATGGTCATTTCGTTTCGTCCATATAAAATAGATTCATCAAGGTTCAGTTCCATAATTTACTCACTATTTAATTCTACTTCTACTATTTTTAGTGATTTTTCAATCTCATCTCACTGCTGCTGTCCGCAACAGTTACTGCAGTAGACTATGCCAATTTCATGAATTTTTCCTTGGCCTTAATCATCCATCATACATGACACAAATTATGGCCACCTTAACAAAATTTGAGTTTCTAAGACTCGTGGCTATAGGTTCTAGCATCCCACGCGACGACCACATAGGCCATTTTCACATGGCTTAAAGTTTACAACCCACAATTCGACAAAATATAATAGCCTATACATGCCAAATGTTCTTCAACAACAAAAAAACAATACCACAAGATTTCAGCCGGTGTGATGACTTCAACGACGGTTCCGAGCACGCAACAATACGAGTCCAAGAGACCTAAAATGGGTGACAAGAAACACCGAGTGAGTTTACAACTCAGTAAGTCATAAGCATTCGTCAATCCACCGATAAAGTTACTACTACATGTACAACAAATGAGGCTAGGTACTCGTCCATATCGAATCTATACCATAATACTCGAACCTTTCGTCCAATCTCGCACCAATTCATACATCCACATTTCATATTCTACACAACAAGATAATCAAGCATTTTACACATTAACTCAATTTCCAGCACAACCATACAATTTCAATCATCACATAGATTTAAGGCTTACCAAATTCAACCCCGAGCATGAACATATTTTCTATTCGTCAAGAGCTCGAGGTACTTACCCGATCCGCTGTCCGGATTAACTCGATTATGTCGCACACTCAGGCCGATTGTAATACAAGAGCATATAGTGAATCCGCACACTTAGTGCTATATATTTTCAGCTCGCACACTTAGTGCTATATAATTTTCAGCTCGCACACTTAGTGCTATATAATCAAACTCGCACACTTAGTGCTGTACAATTTTAAACCCGCACACTTAGTGCCAATCTTGTCACCGTGTCCATTTATACCCGCACACTTAGTGCCGAGACCAATACCTTATGCATTTTGCTGCCTTTATACATTCAACAATGGCATCATTCCATACACATACATTTCCATTTACACATCAATTCATTTAAACACAATTGTGTATATATTATGGTCATTTACATCAACACCAAATATATGCTTAATGACTTACCTTATATTGGATGAAACGATTTCCAATCGACTACTCGATTATCTTTCCTTTGCCTTTGCTTGATTCTCCACCTCTAGCTTCTTGAGCTAAATTTAACAAATAAATTGGTTTTATCAATTGAGCATCGGAAGAGGAATTCAAGATGCCTAGCCAATATATAAATATCTACTCATTAGGCATCAAAGTCATATGTACAAAATCATGAATCGAACTCAACACCTTAGTTAGTATTCCTCTTAGCGAATTTTCTAAGCCAAGAATAGGCATCAATATGCTTGCCTCTAACCGAATGCATGCACACCAATTTCCCCTCATGTGGCCGAATATGCATGTCCATGTTGAGGCCGATTATGCACTTAATACCACACAAAACAGCATGCATTTTACTAACTAACGATTACATATTGTAGCTCAATACACATCTCTCATGTACTACATAACCGAAAACATCATCCCAAGCAAATATATACCTTGAAATAGTATATATGTCATACCAATTCATCATGTGCAAACACATATTCAAAGCTCAAATCTTACCTACCATGCAACATGCATGAATCATACTTGTGGATATACCATGACCGAATACATCACAACACCATCATTTTGGTCATGATTAAGCAAAGAACTTAATGTCTCACTCAAAATACTAAAAAGAAAGTCCAAGAGCCATCAATCCCCATCACGCATACACCATTAACAAGCTTCATATTTAACATGCAATGGCATTAACACAAAATCCACCTTGGCCAAATACCATTTCCATGGCATAACAAGGATTTGAACCATGGCTAACATGCACATCAAGTTAGCAACCAAAACAAGCATGAATCTCATGACACAACCTCAAACATACCTTAATCTTGATGCAAGTATAGCCAAATCCCTTCTAGTTCTCTTCTAAACCAAGCATGAAGCAAAAATCCTCCCTTTTCCTTAGTATTTTCGCCAAAGAAGAGAAAAATGGATGAACAAAATTTTTCTTTTTCTCTTCCACAATGCACTGCAAGGGGGGTTTCACTCACACACACACATTTTTTTTTCTTTCTTTATTACCCATACTCATTTGTTTATTGTTTCTCCTAGTGCACCAACAAAACATGTTTCATGACATGTTTAGCCCATGATTCCTTGTCATGGCGGCCACTTCATGTTAGGGGAAATTTGACATGCAAATCCCTTATTTTGCATGTATTATCAACTAGTCATCCCACATTTCCCCATCATACTTTCAATGTTTACTACTAGGCCCTTTCTAGTGAAATTCACATTTATAACTCTAAATCGAAACATCAAAAATGTCACACATGAATTAACACATATTATAGGCATCAAAATAAATTATAAATTATTTTTATGCCTCAGTTTTGTGGTCCCGAAACCACATCCCGACTAGGGTCAATTTTGGGATGTCACAAGAATTCCAAGAAATTCAACAATCAAAAAGACCTGAAATTCCATGAATCTGATGAGTAGGAATTCATTCAATACCGATATGATTTATAGATCTCGCCAAACATTTAACAATAGGATACATCACATTTTCCTCTTTCCGCTATGGAAATAATTCTGATATGGCCTCAAGAATAATCCTTCTCATTTCCATCCCAATATCAACACTGACAAGGATAATTTTGATAGATCCCAATGCTCGGCTTTAACCCCTTTAACAAGTCCGATTTTATGTAACATCGAATGCTCTAAACTATCACATTACCTCACCGTCTTGAAACACATCACAATTCATACAGAAGACATTCTTGAAAGTCGAAGTCTTTGCTCAATGTAGACTAGTCTAGTTTCGACGCTTTGTTACCAATATTCTCATCTATCCAAACTTTGTCAACATGTAATAAACTTTTCAGCTTTCACAAGACGAAAACCTTATCATTCAGAGTGACTTTAACTAATATCCAACTCTTTCTAATAAATATACACTTCTCGCTCAGACTATTTACTCTTTTATCAAGACAAAATGAAATTCTATTATCGACTTGAGAAAATAATCTCGACATAATTGTCACATGAAATCTTTCAAATAAATAATTCACCATACCGATCAAACTCGCGCTTTTATCACCTATGCCTTTATCGATGTCAAATCCTTACACAAAATTAGAAAATCCCAATGCTAAAATCACCACATTACCAAGATCAAATTAGAAGTATAGTCATATTTGACATGATTATCACGAATGAAGAACGACTTGAACATGAGTCATAATTGACAAATTATGGAACAAAGATAACAAGAAAACTGAATAAGGAAATCCAAGATAGAGAAACCCAGAATAAAGAAATCCAGAATAAAAAGATCCAGGATAAAGAAACCTAAGATATGATACTATGCCGGAGAATCGAAAACCAAACTCATAGAGAAAATACAGAATACCCCGATAATTCCTCAGAGAAAGAAAGTCCAAAAGAAAACATCATTTAATCCCACTGAAATCAAATATAACAAGATCAATATATCTTCCCATACATATATATCGATGAAGCATCAAGTAGAAGAAACAGAATCATAATATCATATGTATTCTCTCATCAATTCTTATCGATTTAAATGAAATAGAATACCCGATGAAATAGAGCAATATAAATTATAAACCATCAGACTACCAAAGCTTTCATCCAACACGTAATTAAAAGACATTCCCATATAACAAGAATTTCTTCAAGATCAATAGCCATAGAAATATTTTCGAGAACGGGTAAACATATAGAACATCTCAAAAGAGATCGCTAAATCATCCGGTCATAATCTGTCACACTCAGATAATTCACATTTCAAAATCATTTCCCAACTAGTTCTGCCGTCACAAATTTCATATTAAACCATTCACTAAAGAATGCCAGTTTTGAATAAATTTCGATTTACACTTTTCTCGACCTTGCACTTGAGTAATTCGATTTACCAAAGAGAATTCCTTCTCTAATTAGGATAGTGCATAACTCCAATAATCTTTATATCAATCCGATACTTTACTGGCTCTGACTTTACTTATTAGCTCATTTTCAATCTCTGATCATACTTATAATTATTCTATCACTAAACTCTTTGGGTTCTCAACCGGAAACTTATTCAATACAAATCTCATGAAATTCCATTATAAGTACCACTTCGGTAAGGGGGAGGTGTTGTAGGACCTCTGACTCGACTTTCTTATACATACACATATGACATAACTCCCATCATCACAGCAACATCATCAAAATCATGTCATTCATTCAGGCAATGCAACATTCATGTTGGCTTACACAAATTTTCCTATTGTGCCATTTAGACAATATACTTATGCATACATTCTATGTTTTCTAGATAGCTTTACTTATCCATTCATTTAATTAAATTAATTCATGCTCATGATATCATATAAGGCCAAACAAACATAGATATTTGCATCACAATCACAACTTTCATTTCGTGCATCATCATGTACATATCATTACAATCATATAATTCATCCAACAATTTAACATAGATAAGTTCATTTCATTATAATCCTTTATCTCATAAAATTATATATCATTAACATTCATCAACATTCGACGTCCAAATCAAGACAATGACATTTAAATTGTGATCATAATATTATGACTTTTATTCATACCTCTACTACTTTCTATTTATTCTGCTCATCTTATCAAGTAAGCCATATACACTACATCATATAAGCATTAAGCAAATATGGATATTTATCACATATGTATCATAAACTTTTATTCATACTTTTCTGAACCGAGACTTCTCATAATCATAATTTTACTTAAATACCTTCACATAACATTGAACATGGTCGGCGCAGCTCGGGTTGGAGAGTACCTGTCTAAATAAGATCAGACTCATACGCGTCGAAGACATTACACTATCACGCATCGAGGCATGTATAGCTAAACTTTTACACATGCTAGGTTAGTCCGAGAACCGACTAAACCTGCTCGATACCACCAAATGTAACGCCTGCATCTAGATCATGCTGGAGTCGAACACGAGGTGTTAACAGACTTAATTCATTACTTAAACAAGCTCAAACAATTTATTTTTAAAATTTTCAGTCAAGCTAGCAATCTACGTCACAGTCGCTTAAAAATTCATATCTCGAGTTCCAAAAATCGAAATCCAATTCCGTAAATTTTTCCTAAAACTAGACTCATATATCTATTTACTAATTCTTTTCTAGAATTTTTGGTCAAGCAAATTAGTACAGTTTATTAGTTAAAGTATCCCCTGTTTCAGGGTTTGACTGCTCTGACCTCTGTGTATTACGAATCAGATATCTCTCTGTACAGAATTTCAATGACTATGAAGTTTGTTTCTCTTAAAACTAGACTCAATAAGGAATCTGTACATATAAAGAATGACTTCTAATTATATTTTTAAAATTTATGATAAATTTTTAAAGTCAGAATAGGGGATCCAGAAATCGCTCTGCCCTATTTCACAAAAATTTAAACATCTCATAAAATATAACTCATATACCTGTTTTGTTCCATCCATATGAAAATAGACTCATAATTCTTCAATTCCATATTTTATTCATCATCTAATTGCATCTCTACTATTTTTAGTGATTTTTCAAACTCACGTCACCGCTGCTGTCTGAATCTATTTTATGGTAAATTTTACCTATTTCATGGTTTCCATGGATTAGCTAGCAATTTAGCATACATAACACCAAATATGATCATGATTAGCCATTCCAATGGCTAATCATTACCAAGCATTTCCATACCACTCAATAACCATATCATAAGACCATATATACAAAATGATTATAATGCTATACATGCCATACTCAAAATATACAAGCCATTATGCCAAGATGGTATACGGATAGTGTGAGTGTGCCTCCGACCGTTCCCGATTTCCGAGCTGGCTTGACAACACTACAAGGAATGAAAAAGAGGGAGTAAGCATAAATGCTTAGTAAGTTCACATGCAAATAACAAGTAACACAACTATATAAGCAAACATAAAACATCATTTGCATAATCATCACTGAGACATTCATATCACATTTTCATTTATCATCTTACCATATTGTTGTTATATCGATTTTTCAACCCGAGGGTTAAGTACATACCTGTTCAAAGTATCCATTTCACAACACTCACCAATACGTCCCTTTCATCTTTAGTATTCCTCCATTTGAGTAGAACTTTACCCGTTGAACACATTAGAATATAATTCGGATACATGGAAAGTTTGCACATAAGTGCCACATATGTAGCCAAGCTACCATGTAACCCGCCCATAAGCGAACTCGGATTCAACTCAACGAGCTCGGGCGTTCGCATCCATAAGTGAACACGGACTCAACTCAACTAGTTACATCTCTCGAACTCGGACTCAACTCAACGAGTTCGGACATTCGCATCCATAAGTGAACTCGGACTTAACTCAACGAGCTCGGATGCCTAGTTACATCTCTCGAACTCGGACTCAACTCAACGAGTTCGGACATTCGCATCCATAAGTGCACTGGGACTCAACCCAACGAGTTCGGATGCCCAAATATCCTAGTGACATGTCACTTGTATCTTAATCCATTCCTAAGGTTCAACGGGACCTTTTTCCCAATCATGTGTCTCAACCATCTTCTACGGAATGCCGTTACCGATACTCGGTAGTATTTCACATTTTCCAAGTATATCACATAATTTGACATATTAACAAACAATTATCACAGTATAATATTTCATAATAATTATCATATCATTTAAATAACATTAAAACATTTAAAATAATAACTATGTTATCAACATTTTCATATGAACTTACCTCGTTTGCGAAAATTGCAACTTTTACCATTTCGTCCACAACTTGGTATTTTTCCCATTTTAGCCCGAATTTCAATTTTCCTTGCTCTATCATTTAAAATATAGTCTAATTAGGACTCACATTATTCAAATTGACCCAAAAATCATATTTTGGCAAAATTACAGTTTTGCCCCTAAACTTTCACATATTTACACTTTTGCCCCAAAGCTTGTAAATTAAATTCAGCCTATTTTCTTATGTTTTATGACATGCTGATCATTTTTCCCTTCTATGGCAACATCAAATTCTCACTCTAACATGTACTTATGACTATTAGGTATTTTTATCGATTAAGCCATTTTGCTCGTTTTCACGTAAAATCGAGTAGTACAAGTTGTCTAACATAATTTAAAACCTCATATTCTATCATAAAACACCAAAATACACAAATTTCACCTATGGGTATTTTTCCAAATATGAACCCTAGGTTGAATTATTGCTAGCATAAGCTTAATCGAGCTACCGGGACTCCAAAAACATAAAAATCATTAAAAACGAGGCTAGAACGGACTTACAATCGAACTTGGAAGCTTGAAAAACCCTAGCCATGGTTTCTCCTTGCTATATTCGACCATGGGGTTGAAGATGAGCAAAATTGGCTTTTAATTTTGTATTTTAATTCATTTTACCCCTAAATGACCAAAATGCCCTTACTACTAAAATTTCCAAAAATTCCATCCATGTCCAATTTTTGTCCATAGACTTTGAAATTGGTAAAATTTCTATTTAAGACCTCCTAATTAATATTTCAAAACAATTTCATACTAGAAACTTCTAGAATGCAAGTTTTACAAATTATTTGATTTAGTCCCTAATTTCAATTTAAGCACTTTATGCATAAAATTTCTTCATGAAATTTTCACACAATCATGCAATCATATCATAGACCTAAAAATAATCATAAAATAATTATTTCTATCTCGGATTTTGTGGTCACGAAACCGCTATTCTGACTAGACCCAAAATCAGGATATTACACTCGAGCCCATTGAAGATAGGCTATATCAGGTCAAGGCATGGGGACAACATGAAAGAACCCCTGAAGATGCAAGGCGAGGGTGAGGGCGTCCCATACAATGCCAAGAAGATCCTGATGAGTCTAGGGAGGAAGATAGAGATTATTCTCCTATTCGAGGTAATTGGCAAAGGGGTATAGGGAAACAGATCGTCCCGACAACAATCTCAAGAATATCAAAATGAAAATTCCTCCAGTCCAAGGCAAGAATGACCCCAAAGCATATTTGGAGTAGGAGAAGAAAATAGAGCTCGTCTTCGAGTGTCACAATTACTCAGAGAGGAAAAAGATGTAGCTTGCGGTAATAGAGTTTTCTGATTTTGCAATCGTGTGGTGGGATCAACTCGTGACAAGTCGTAGGAGGAACGGAGAAAGGTCTATTTTGACTTGGGCTGAAAGGAAGGTTGACATGCAAAAACGTTTCGTCCCTTCATATTACCACCGAGATTTGTACCAGTGGCTACAAAATCTAACTCAAGGCAACCGGAGTGTCAAAGATTGTTACAAAGAAATGGAGGTTGCGAAGATACAAGTCGACGTGGAGGAAGATCGTGAAGCTATAATGGCGAGATTTCTAGCGTGCTTGAATCGAGATATTGCCAATATATCAAAGTTATGGACATGGTCCATGTGGCTATAAAGGTCGAGACACAATTGAAGAAGAAAGGAGTCAATCGAGCTTATCCATCCTCGTCATCTAGCAAGTGGAGTCAAGGACCGAGCAAAGCTCCTATTCATTCCAAGGAACCTGTCATAGCCACTAAATCCAATCAACCAAGCAGTGAGACAAGTAAGAATAAGAACGAACCTGTCTCCAATCATTCTCGCGATATTAAGTGTTTTAAGTGTCAAGGGAGAGGACACATTGCTAGTCAATGTCCTAATGGTCGGACAATGGAGATTCAAAAAAATGGTGAAATTGAGTCCGAAGATGAAAAGGAGGAAGAATCCGAAAACCCCACCGACAAAAAAGACGAAGTTGAGATGCTTGTCGATGGAGAAATTCTCGTTTTAATGTAACACCCCGAACCCGAGACCGTTGCCGGTGTCGGACACGAGGGGTTAACAAGCCAAAACCACTTATGGCACCGACCAATTTGACATTCCAGGCAAGCTGGAAAACTGCGTTGCTGTCGCCTTAAAAAGCATATCTCGAGTTTCACAACTCGGAAACTGATTCCATAAATTTTCCCTGAATTTAGACTCATATATCCATCCATGGATTTATTTCTAGAATTTTTGGTCGGGCCAATTGGTAGAGTTTATTAGTTAAAGTCACCCATGTTACAGGGGTCGACTACACTGACCTTCACGCGTTACAACTTGAATATCTCTCTGTACAGGGTTTCAATACTGATGCCGTTTGTTTCTAATGAAACTAGACTCAAAAAGGAATCTGCACAAATTAGGCATGACTTCTAATTAATTCTGGATAATTTATGGTAAATTTTCAAAGTCACGACAGGGGACCCAGAAACCGTTCTGGCCCTGTCTCACGATAACTTTAATATCTCTTAACACGTAACTCCTATGACCGTTTCGTTTCTTCCATATGAAAGTAGACTCATCAAGGTTCATTTACATAATTCTTTCACTATTTAATACCATCCCTACAATTTTGGTGATTTTTCACATTCCCGTCACTGCAGCTGGCAGCACCTGTTTTAAGGTAGGTCTTACCTATTTTGTAGTCTCCATGAACCAACTAGTCTTGCCATACATAGGTTCACCTATGATCATTTTAGCCATTCCAATGGCTGATCATGTGACCAACACTCCCATTTCCAATCCATAATCACATCATGAAACCATATATATATATACAAATCACAAATGGTCTAAGTTCAGTACTTTACTTCTACGAGCCATTTTCGCATGGCCGTACACATGTACATCACAACACATTTGAACCAACAAGGGTAGTCCTATACATGCCATTTCAAAGTTCAACCAAAATTATACCAAAATGGAGGCTTTGATAGTGTGGATGACTTGACTTCAATGATCCCGTATCCAATTGCTAACGAACAAAATCTATAAAACAGAGAGCCAAAGCAACGGGTAAGCATTTTTATGCTTAGTAAGTCTCAAGCAATAAAATCAGCTTTAACTAAAGCATTACATTCACATAGCCAAATGAATCATTTCATTAATACACATTCACATAATCATACTTACTTCACACTTCATCATTGTATACTTTCACAAGATATCAACCAATTCAATAGCTGAAAATTCGTTAGTCGATTGAACGAATGTTACTCAAACATATCGACTTTTCCAATGCACATATAAACATACCTTATCCTTTGGGCTTTTCGAGCGTACTAATTAAATTTATTACAGCAACCAACGCTCACCTTCAGCCCAAGCTTCTTGAATACAACCGGATATAACCACATGCACGAATGCCTTGGTCTTAGCCCGGATAGAACGACTTGCACAAATGCCTTGGTATTAGCCGGATTTAACAACTTGCACGAATGCCTTGGTCTTAGCCCGGATTTAGTCACTAGCATAATTGCCTTCGGTCTTAACCGGATTTAACTACTAGCATAAATGTCTTGGGACTTAGCCGGATATCATTTAATTGCTCATGCACACACATACATCAATAGTCATTACACATCCATGTTTCGTTTTCGTTACTAAGGCTCAAACACAAACATATCACTAGCATAATCGCCTTGGGACTTAGCCCGGTATCATTCAAATACTCATACACACATAAATCAATAATCATTACACATCCATATTTCATTTCGCATAATTCGAGTAGGGTCATTTCTTGAGGACTTACCTCAGATGTTGTCGAACGGCTTCAACGGCTATTCGATCACTTTTTCCTTCCCCTTATCCAATTGTGGCCCTCTAAGCTCTCGAACTTTATGTTAACAAGTAAATTGATTTAGTCGTTTGAATATCAAAGGGGAATCCAAGGTACTTAGCCCTTATAAGGCTGCACACAATTATATTCACACACTTGAGCTCATTAATTATAACATAGCATCAAGCACTCATATGGCCGATTATACTTAGTCATACTTGCACCAAATCAACAATAATTTCAAGGTTTTTCATACTATACATGCACTAGGCCGAATGTACATGCAAATTTCACAACCATTCTTCAACAAATTTCTCCTTTAAAGAAACATATTTATCACTTTCTTCATAACCAAAACATCATGTGCAAACATATATACACATATAGGTGTAAGGTCAATTTCAAGGTATCCATAACCATCCAAAACACAAATTTTAACTAACATGCAAGAAGCATAAACCATGCTCATGAATGCATCATGGCGAATACATCACAATCATGCCCTTTCAACTTCGGTCATGGTTAAACAAAACAAAAAAAAAAAACTCAATGTCTTACTCAAGATTGCTACAAAGAAATTTCAAGAGTAGTCAATCCATCATTGCATGCATCATTAGCAAGCTTCACATTTAGCATGCAATGGCTTTAACACAATAATAACCTTGGCCAAATACCATTTCCATGGCATAACAAGGATTTGAACCATGGCTAACATGAACATCAAGTTAGCAACCAAAACATGCATGAATCTCATGACACAACCTCATACATACCTTAATCTTGATGCAAGTTTAGCCAAATCTCCTTCTAGATCTCTTCTAAACAAAGAAAATGAAGCAAGAATCTCTTCTTCCTCTTAAGAATTTCGGCCAAAGGAAGGAGGGGAAAAGATGAACAATTTTTTTTGTTTTTCTTTATCACCTACACGGCAATGGGAGGGGATGCTACACTCACACACATTTTTTTTTGTTTCTCTTCCCACATTTTAATTATTAATCATTTCTCTCATGCTCCATTAACAAAACATGTTTCAACATGTTTTCTTTGCCCATAAACCATGTCATGGCCGGCCACCACCTATAAAAAGGGGGAATTTGACATGCAAGTCCATTGTTTTGCATGCATGCTTTAATTAGTCATCACACATTTCCCCATCATACTTTCAAAGTTTACTACTAGGTCCTTTCTAGTGAAATTCACATTTATAGCTCTAAATCAAAACATCAAAATGTCACACATGAATACACATATTATAGGCATCAAAATAAATTTTAGATTATTTTTATGCCTCGGTTTTGTGGTCCCGAAACCACGTTCCGACTAGGGTCAATTTTGGGCTGTCACATGTAAAACGAAGTCTAAACATCCAATGAGTCGAAGACGACCAACAACGAGAAAACTTTTTTCACACTTGCTAGCATATTCAAGGAAAAGTGTGCAGTTTGATAGTCGATGGAGGAAGTTGCACCAACGTTGCAAGCACCATGCTTATTGAAAAACTTGGTATAGTCATGACGAAGCATCCAAATCCTTACAAGTTGTAGTGGCTAAACGATGGCGATGAACTTAAGGTAACCAAGCAAGCAAAGGTGGCATTTTTGATAGGCAAGTACCAAGATGAAGTGATTTGTGACATTGTGCCAATGCACGCGGGACACCTTTTGTTGGGTCGTCCTTGGAAATTTGATCGTCGAGTTATCCATGATGGCTATACGAATCGATATTCATTTAAACATCTTGGAAGGAACATCACTCTAGCTCCTCTTACACCGAAGCAAGTCTATGAAGACCAGCTCAAGATGAAACAATCAATAGAAAAGGCAAAAGAAAAAGAGCAAGAGAGAAAGAATGAAAAGGAAAAAGAAAAAAGAAGTGGAAAAGAGAGGAAAAAGTGCGAAAAGTGATTCAAAAATACGAGTGATAAAAGAAAGAGAAGATAAAAAATCGAGTGTTTTTGTAAAGAAGCAAGAGATTCAAAAATTGTTTTTGGCAAGGCAACCCATTCTTGTACTTATGTACAAAGAATGTCTTTTGAACACCAACGAAATTGAAAATTCTTTGCCTTCTTCTATCATATCTTTATTACAGGAATTTGATGATATTTTTTCGAAAAAAGTACCAAGCGGTTTGCCTCCCATTCGAGGCATTGAACACCAAATTGACTTCATGCCGGGAGTATCTATTTCGAATAGACCGGCCTATAGGAGTAATCACAAGGAAATGAAGGAGTTGCAAAGGCAAGAGCTACATCCGTGAAAGCTTAAGTCCGTGTACGGTTCCTGTCTTGCTTGTGAACAAAAAGGACAGTTCATGGTGAATGTGCGTTGATTGCCGCACCATCAACAAGATCACCGTCAAATATAGACATCCCATTCCCCGCCTTGACGACATGCTTGACGAACTTAGTGGAGCCTAACTCTTTTCAAGGATAGACTTAAAGTGTGGCTATCACCAAATTCGTATGCAGGAGGGAGACGAATGGAAAATCGCTTTGAAAACTAAGTACGGTTTGTACGAATGGTTGGTAATGCCATTCGGTCTTACAAATGTACCTAACACTTTTATACGATTAATGAATCATGTTGTGCGTGCTTTTATTGGAAAATTCTGCGTCATATATTTTGATGTTATTTTGATCTACAACAAGTCATTAGAGGATCACGTTCAGCACCTGTGTGCGGTGTTACAAGTTTTGCAAAAAGAGGTACTTTATGCTAACTTAAAAAAATATTCTTTTTGCACTGATGAGGTTGTGTTCTTAGGTTTTGTGGTGAGTGCCCGTGGCTTGCAAGTTGACCAAGAGAAGATCAAAGCGATCAATGAATGGCTGTGCCCAACGAACATCAGCCAAGTACAGAGTTTTCACGGGTTGGAAAGCTTTTACCGAAGGTTTGTACCTAACTTTAGTACATTAGCCGCCCCCTTGACAGGTATTATCAAGAAAAACTCACCCTTTAATTGGTCTGATGATCAAGAAAATGCATTTAATAGGCTCAAAAAATGTCTAACTAATGCTCCGCTATTGTCTTTACCTGATTTTAACAAGACATTGAGGTTGAGTGTGATGCCTCAGGAATTGGCATTGGAGTTGTTCTGACGCAAGATGGATGACCTATAGCATACTTCAGCGAAAAACTCAATGGTTCCACATTGAATTACCCAACATATGACAAGGAAATGTATTCCTTGATCCAGTCCTTAGAAACTTGGCAATATTATCTTTGGCTGAAGGAATTTGTCATTCATATGGATCATGAGGCCTCAAAGCATCTTCGTGGACAAACAAAACTTAACAAGCATCATGCCAAGTGGGTGGAGTATTTGGAGTCATTCCCTTATGTGATAAAATATAAGATAGGTAAAGAAAACATTTTCCCTACGAAGGTATGCACTTATCAATCAATTGGATTCTAAGCTGCAAGGTTTTGAATTTTTGAAAGATCTTTATCGAACTAATATTGATTTTGGGGAAGCATATAAGTTTTGTATGCAAGGAGCCTATGAAAAGTATTATCAGTATGAAGGTTACCTGTTTAGTGAAGGTAAGCTTTGTATTCCTAATGGGTCCGTAAGAGACGTGCTAGTTAACAAAGCTCACGGTGGTGGACTCATGGGCCACTTTGGAGTTGCTAAAATATTGGCCATATTGCAAGAACATTTTCATTAGCCAAGAATGAAACGCGATGTGATGAAGAAGTGTGACCGATGTATTGCTTGCAAGAAAGCAAAGTCGCGGATCAAGCTGCATGGTTTGTATACACTATTTCTGTAACACCCCGAACCCGAGACCATCGCCGGTGTCGGACACGAGGGGTTAACAAGCCAAGTCCACATATTTTGCCCACCAATTTGACATTTCCAGTCAGGCTGGAAAACTGCGTCACCGTCGCCTTAAAAATCATATCTCGAGTTTCAAAACTTGGAAACTGGTTTTGTAAATTTTCCCTGAACTTAGACTCATATATCCATCCATGGATTTATTTCTAGAATTTTTGGTCGGGCCAATTGGTACAGTTTATTAGTTAAAGTCACCCATGTTACAGGGATCGACTGCTCTGACCTTCGCGTGTTACAACTTGAATATCTCTCTTTACAGAGCTTTAATACTGGTTCTGTTTGTTTCTAATGAAACTAGACTCAAAATGGAATCTGTAAATATAAGGCATGACTCCTAATTCTTTCTGGATAATTTATAGTAAATTTTTAAAGTTGCGACAGGGGACCCAGAAACTGTTCTGGCCCTGTCTCACAATAGCTTTAATATCTCTTAACGTGTAACTCCTATGACCGTTTCGTTTCTTCCATATGAAAATAGACTCATCAAGGTTCATGTACATAGCTTATTCGCTATTTAATACCATTCCTACAATTTTTGGTGATTTTCACATTCACGTCACTGCAGCTGGCAGCATCTGTTTTAAGGTAGGTCTTGCCTATTTTGTAGTCTCCATGAACCAACTAGTCTTGCCATACATAGGTTCACATATGATCATTTTAACCATACCAATGGCTGATCATGTGACCAACACTCCCATTTCCAATCCATGATCACATCATGACACCATATATATATATATACAAACCGCAAATAGTCTAAGTTCGTACTTCACTTTTACGAGCCATTTTCGCATGGCCGTATACATATACATCACAACATATTTAAACCAACAAGGGTAGTCCTATACATGCCATTTCAAAGTTCAACCAAAAATTATACCAAAATGGAGGCTTTGATAGTGTAGATGACTTCGACTTTAATGATCCCGAATCCGATTGCTATCGAGCACAATCTATAAAATAGAGAGCCAAAGCAACGGGGTAAGCATATTTATGCTTAGTAAGTCTCAAGCAATAAAATCAGCTTTAATTAAAGCAATACATTCACATAACCAAATACATCATTTCATTAATACACATTCACATAATCATACTTGCTTCACCATCCCAACTCTTATGTTCATACACAAATAACGGCTTCGTTAAGGCCGATAACTCGTTCCATCATAGGAGCGGATATGCATACGCTCTTACTCCTAGCGCGCAAAGCACACACCACACTTACCTTGTTATTGGGAAATTTCACAAGTGCATTAGCTGAAATTTTCCAGCAAGCTTATAATTTTCAAATCACATACCTTCGAGTTTAACCGGATGTAGCTACTTGTTCAAACGCCGGGACATAGCCCGGTTATGGTAACCCGCACCAAGGCCTACTGGACTTAACCCGGATATCACGATTTGCACAAATGCCTTCGGGTCTTAGCCCGGATTTAACAACTTGCACGAATGCCTTCTGGTCTTAGCCCGGATTTAACAACTTGCACGAATGCCTTTGGTCTTAGCCGGATATAATTACTAGCATAAATGTCCTCGGGACTTAGCCCGATATCACAATTTGCTCATGCACACACATACATCAATGATCATTACACATTCATGTTTCATTCTCGTTACTAAGGCTCAAACACAAACATATTACTAGCATAATCGCCTTGGGACTTAGCCGGGTATCATTCGATTGCTCATACACCCATAATCAATAATCATTACACATTCCTATTTCATTTCACATAATTCGAGTAGGGTCATTTCTTGAGGACTTACCTCGGATGTTGTCGAACGGCTTTTACGGCTATTCGATCACTTTTCCTTCCCTTGTCCAATTGTGGCCCTCTAAGCTCTTGAGCTAATTCAAACAAATTTAATTTATTAAAACCTCATTATGCTAGTTTATGGCGAATATGACAAGGAGTCTAAATGGTCATATGGCTACCCTTTAGCTTGAGTACACAATGGTCATGCACATTTTATACTACATCAAGCAATTCAATACAATTCATTCAAGCATCAAGGACAAGCTAAGGCCATCAATCGGCTACCTAAGGCCGAATATACATGTCCAATTTGAGGCCAATTATACACTTAACACCACACAAAAACAGCATGCATTTTACTAGTTAATGCTTTACATATTGTGGCTCAATACTTATAATATATCATCAAGCACTCATATGGCCGATTATACTTAGTCATACTTGCACCAAATCAACAATAAATTCCAAGATTTCCACATCATAGGTATACTAGGCCGAATGTACTTGAAATTTCACAAACATTCTTCAACATTTTCTTCTTTAAACAAACATATTCATCACTTCTTCATAATCAAAATATCATGTGCAATCATATATACACATATAGGTGCAAGGTCAAATTCAAGGTGTCCATAGCCATCCAAAACACAAATTTTTAACTAACATGCAAGAAGTATAAACCATGCTCATGAATGCTTCATGGCGAATACATCATAATCATGCCCCTTTCAACTTCGGTCATGGTTAAACAAAAGAAAACTCAATGTCTTACTCAAGATTACTACAAAGAATTTCAAGAGTAGACAATCCATCATTGCATGCATCATTAGCAAGCTTCACACTTAGCATGCAATGGCTTTAACACAATAACAACTTTGGCCAAATACCATTTCCATGGCATAACAAAGATTTGAACCATGGCTAACATGCACATCAAGTTAGCAACCAAAACATGCATGAAACTCCTAACACAACCTCATACATACCTTAATCTTGATGCAAATTTAGCCAAATCTCCTTCTAGATCTCTTCTAAACCAAGCATGAAGCAAAAATCCTCCCCTTTTCCTTAGTATTTTCGGCCAAGAAGTGAAAATGGATGAACAAAATTCTCCTCTCTTTTCCTCTACTCACGGCAACAAGGCATCCAAGCTCATCTTTTTTTTTTTGTTCATTTTTTATGCTAATTTTTATTATATTACTTCATACATAACTCACTAGCCAAACATGTTGGAAACATGTTTTCCTTGCCCATCATACCCACCTTGGCGGCCACTATAGTCAAATTTGGGAAATTTGAAATGCAAGGACAACATTTCCTAGTATGCATCAATAGGCCACTTCAACATTTGCCTACCTCATTTCTAAGTTTTCTCACACAAGTCCTTTCTAGTGAAATTCACCTTTAGAACACTAAATCGAAACATCAAAATGTCATACACAAATTAACACATATCATAGGCATCAAAATAAATTTTAAATTATTTTATGCCTCGATTTTGTGGTCCCGAAACCACATCCCGACTAGGGTCAATTTTGGGTGTCACAACTCTCCCCACTTAAGAAATTTTCGTCCCCAAAATCTTACCGTAAATAGGGTTGGGTATCGCTCTTTCATAGAGTTCTCGGTTTCCCAAGTAGCTTCTTCTATCCGTGTTTGAGCCATAACACTTTCACTAGCGGAACCCGCTTGTTTCGCAACTCTTTCACTTCAAGTGCCGTGGATACAAATCGGTTCTTCCTCATAACTCATATTGGCTTGAATTTCAACTTCTGATGGACTAATCACGTGCGATGGATCGGATCTATAGCGTCAAGCATCGAAACATGAAAGACATCGTGAACCTTTTCGAGTTCGGGGCAAAATCAAACGATATGCCACCGGACCGACTCGCCAGATATCTCATATGGCCCAATGAACCTCGGGCTCAACTTGCCCTTACTACCAACTCGAGTATCTTTTTCCAAGGCGATACCTTGAGAAACACTTTATCACCCACCGATACTCGATATCCTTACGCTTTAGATCCGCGCACGACTTCGACGATCGGAGGCTATCTTCAGACTTTCACGGATTACTTTCACTTTCTCGCTCAAAGCATCCCTAATCAAATCCACCCGAAAATCTTGCTTTCACCGAGCTCGGTCAAAACAATGGTGTACGGCATTTACGACCGTACAAAGCCTCGTAGGGTGCCATCTTGATACTTGATTGAAAGCTGTTGTTGTAAGCTTAATTCAATCAACGGCAAGTACCGCTCCCATGAACCACTAAACTCGAGGACGCAACATCTCAACATATCCTCAAGTATCCGAATTATCCGCCGGATTGACCATCGGTTTGGGGGTGAAAGGCGGTTCGAAATGCAACTTGGTACCCAAAGCTTCTTGCAACTTTTTCCAAAATCGCGAGGTAAATCTCGGATCTCTATCCGACACGATGGAAATAGGTACCTGTGTAATCTCACAACTCGAGAAACGCATAATTCGGCTAATTTGTCCATTGAAGAATCCGACGCACGGGGACAAAGTGAGCAGACTTAGTCAATCGATCTACCACGACCCAAACCGCATCCTTCTTACTTGTCGACAATGGCGTCCGGATACAAAGTCCATTGTGACTCGATCCCATTTCCACTCGGGCATCGTGATTGGTCAAGTAATCTCAAGGCACTTGATGTTCCGCTTTCACTTGTTGACATATTAAACATCTCAAACAAAGTCTGAGATGTCTCGCTTCATACCATGCCACCAAAACCGACGTTTCAAATCGTTGTACATCTTCGTACTCCCGGGTGGATTGCCATTCGGCTACAATGGGCTTCATTCGAATTATCGAAATGATTTCAATTCTTTGGAACACACGACGACTTTTGAACCTCAAACAATCGTCATCATCGATTTGAAACTCCGAGTCCTTGTTCAAACACACTCAGCCCGCTTTTGCACCAACTCGTCGTCGACTTTCTGAGCTTCTCAAATTTGATGTATCAATAATGGTTTGGCTTTCAATTCAGCCACTAACACACTGTCGGATCGAACAGACAAGTGCACATTCATCGCTCGTAAAGTGAATAATGATTTACGACTCAAGGCATCCGCAACCACATTCGCCCTTCCGGGGTGATAGTCAATGACCAGCTCATAATCCTTTAACAGTTCGAGCCAACGTCTTTGTCGCAGATTTAAGTCTCTTTGGGTCATCAAATATTTGAGACTTTTGTGATCCGAGTACACATGGCACTTCTCACCAAATAAGTAATGTCGCCAAATCTTTAAGGCGAATACGATGGCAGCTAATTCGAGATAATGGGTCTGATAATTTTTCTCGTGTGGCTTTAATTGCCTCGATGCATAGGCCACAACTCGACCTTCTTGCATCAATACGCAACCTAACCCAAGGAGGGAGGCGTCACTATAGATGACAAACTCTTTGCCAGATTCGGGTTGCACTAGAATTGGGGCTTCAACAAATAAGTTTTCATTGATCGAAACTTTTCGACATTTCTCCGTCCATTCGAACTTAACATCCTTTTGGAGTAGCTTCGTCATCGGCGTGGCTATCGTTGAGAAACCTTTACAAATCGTCGGTAATAACCTAAGCAAGCCCCAAAAAGCTTCAACCTCGAATATTTCTGAGGCTTCCAATTAAGTATGGCTGAAATTTTATTCGGTCGACTCGAATACCCGATGCAGATACCATATGACCCAAGAAGCTAACCTCTCTTAACCGTAACTCACACTTGCTGAACTTAGCATATAATTGCTTATCCCGTAAAATTTGCAAAGACTAACCTCGGTGTTCAAGATGTTCGGTCTCATTTCTTGAATAGACCAAGATGTCATCAATGAACACGACTACGAATCGATCCAAATATGGTCTCAAGATCCGATTCATTAAATCCATAAATACCGCAGGGCATTAGTAAGCCCAAACGGCATCACTAGGAACTCATAGTGACCATATCTCGCTCAAGGCGCCTTGGGCACGTCCGAATCTCGGATTCGCAATTGATAATAGCCCGATCTCAAATCTATTTTCGAGAACACCGAGGCTCCCTTCAGTTGATCGAACAAGTCATCGATACGTGGTAACGGATATTTGTTCTTTATCGTCGCTTATTGTCGACGATAGTCGATGCACAACCGCATGGTTCCATCCTTCTTTTCACAAACAACACCGGCGCACCCAAGGCGAAAAACTCAAGCGAGCAAAACCTCTATCCACCAATTCTTGCAACCGAGCTTTCAACTCCTTTAATTCCGTTGGTGCCATACGATACGGAGCTATCGAAATTGAGTGGTACCGGTACCAATTCGATGCCAAATTCTATTTCCGAACGGTGGTAAACCCGCAATTCTTCGTGGAAAACATCCGGTATTCACAAACCACGGCACAGATTCGGGTTTCTTTTCTGATTCCTTGTCATCTAGCACGTACGGAAGGTACGCTTTGCACCCTTCTCTTACATATTTCCGGGCCAACATTGCTGATATTACAGCTAGCAACCCCTTTAAGTCCGTAGACTCAACCCGAATTATCTCGTTATTCGCGCACCTCAAATCGATAGTCTTGCTTTTGCAATTTACAACCGCATCGTGCATGGTCAACTAATCCAAACCAAGAATAACGTCGAATTCATCGAACGGCAAAAGCATCAAGTCCGCCGGGAAACAAGAACCTCGGAACACTAGGGGACTTTTCTTGCACACTTTGTTGACAAGCACGTAATGACCCAAGGGGTTTGACACCGAATTACAAACTCAAGAGACTCAATAGGCAAAGTCTTATCGGATGCTAAGGTTTCACATATATAAGAATGAGTAGAATCAGGTCAATCAAAGCAATCACATTAGTATTGAAAAGAGTGAAAGTACCGGTAATGACATCCGGAGAGGCAGATCCTCGCGTGCGGCAGATGGCATAAGTCCTAGCAGAGCTCGAGCCTCGGATCCGATGGTAGCATCTCTAGATCCTCTCGACCGCCACTAACATTGCCCACATTTCTAGGTGGCCTACCTCGAGCAATGGTAGCACCGGGTTTCCACTCGACTTACATTTTGTTCAAGCAACCCGGGCAATCCTTCATAAAGTGGTCGGCCGATCCACACTTATAGCAGAGCGATCACGGAACCAACAGCTCCCGAATGCCATTTGCCACAATGCGACACTTCGCCTCTCTCGGCGATCATTTCCACCATCAGGCGATCAAGTGACTCGTGTGGTCACAGGGTCGATCGCGTCCTCGTCTAGAAAAGCCCAAGCGCCTCTAGATCGGCTCACATCATCTCGAAATCTCTTCGATGCTTGTTGAAGAGACTTTCCGAGGACCTCTTTCAAATTCTCCTGTTCCCACATCAACTTTTTGTTTCTCCTTTCTAAGCTCTTGACTTTACAAGCTCGCTCAACAAGTACTACGAACTCTCGATTTCGAGAATGCCAACGAACATCCTTATATCATCATTCAGTCCATCCTCAAGCGCATACATAATAGCTTCGGACGAAATGCATTCTCGCTGCATCGACTAAGCCTCACAAATTTTCGTTCGTAGTCGGTAATCGACATAGAACCTTGCTTAAGATCAAGAAATTCCTTCGCTTTTGGTTGATGAATCTCCGATCGATATACTTTTTTCGGAACTCGGTTTGAAAGAATTCCCAAGTCACTTGCTCTCTAGGCACCACAGAAGTTAGAGTACTCCACCAATAGTAGGCGGACTCACGTAGCAAGGAGATGGTACACTTTAAGCACTCATCGGTGTGCAAGATAGCTCATCGAGCACCGGATAGTGTTGTCCAACCAAAATTCAGCTCGCTTCGGCATCATCATCATCCGTAGCTTTAAATTCAGTGGCCCCATGTTTTCAATCCTATCGATCGGGGCTTACTTGACCTTATTTGGTCGATTCACGGAGGTATTGTAGGTGCGGGGGTTGCATTTGTCGGGAATGGAGGTTGTGGAACAGCCGTGTTAGTTCGAATGTATTGGTTAAACCATTCATTCATCACACTATAAAAGGCTTGCCTAGCCTCATCATTCGGATTGCTGGCCATAGGTTGAGAGTCCGCCGGTGCTGTCCCTTGCGCGGAGCAGCGCCACACTCTCCACATCATCAGCTATCGCTTCGGTTGGGATCGGGATCCATTGCTATAAACAAACACAAAGTCAAATTGTCAGAAATCACCACACTATCGATTCATCATTTAATGGCATGTATAGCTAGACCCCAAACACATCACGGTAGTCTTAGAATCGACTAAACCGTGGCTCTGATACCAATAAAATTGTAACACCCCGAACCCGAGACCATCGCCGGTGTCGGACACGAGGGGTTAACAAGCCAAGTCCACATATTTTGCCCACCAATTTGACATTTCCAGTCAGGCTGGAAAACTGCGTCACCGTCACCTTAAAAATCATATCTCGAGTTTCAAAACTTGGAAACTGGTTTTGTAAATTTTCCCTGAATTTAGACTCATATATCCATCCATGGATTTATTTCTAGAATTTTTGGTCGGGCCAATTGGTACAGTTTATTAGTTAAAGTCACCCATGTTACAGGGATCGACTACTCTGACCTTCGCGTGTTACAACTTGAATATCTCTCTTTACAGAGCTTTAATACTGGTTCCGTTTGTTTCTAATGAAACTAGACTCAAAATGGAATCTGTAAATATAAGGCATGACTCCTAATTCTTTCTGGATAATTTATAGTAAATTTTTAAAGTTGCGACAGGGGACCCAGAAACCGTTCTGGCCCTGTCTCACAATAGCTTTAATATCTCTTAACGTGTAACTCCTATGATCGTTTCGTTTCTTCCATATGAAAATAGACTCATCAAGGTTCATGTACATAGCTTATTCGCTATTTAATACCATTCCTACAATTTTTGGTGATTTTTCACATTCACGTCACTGCATCTGGCAGCATCTGTTTTTAAGGTAGGTCTTGCCTATTTTGTAGTCTCCATGAACCAACTAGTCTTGCCATACATAGGTTCACATATGATCATTTTAACCATACCAATGGCTGATCATGTGACCAACACTCCCATTTCCAATCCATGATCACATCATGACACCATATATATATATATACAAACCGCAAATAGTCTAAGTTCAGATTTCACTTTTACGAGCCATTTTCGCATGGCCGTATACATATACATCACAACATATTTAAACCAACAAGGGTAGTCCTATACATGCCATTTCAAAGTTCAACCAAAAATTATACCAAAATGGAGGCTTTGATAGTGTAGATGACTTCGACTTTAATGATCCCGAATCCGATTGCTATCGAGCACAATCTATAAAATAGAGAGCCAAAGCAACGGGGTAAGCATATTTATGCTTAGTAAGTCTCAAGCAATAAAATCAGCTTTAATTAAAGCAATACATTCACATAACCAAATACATCATTTCATTAATACACATTCACATAATCATACTTACTTCACCATCCCAACTCTTATGTTCATACACAAATAACGGCTTCGTTAAGGCCGATAACTCGTTCCATCATAGGAGCGGATATGCATACGCTCTTACTCCTAGCGCGCAAAGCACACACCACACTTACCTTGTTATTGGGAAATTTCACAAGTGCATTAGCTGAAATTTTCCAGCAAGCTTATAATTTTCAAATCACATACCTTCGGAGTTTAACCGGATGTAGCTACTTGTTCAAACGCCTTCGGGACATAGCCCGGTTATGGTAACCCGCACCAAGGCCTACTGGACTTAACTCGGATATCACGATTTGCACAAATGCCTTCGGGTCTTAGCCCGGATTTAACAACTTGCACGAATGCCTTCGGGTCTTAGCCCGGATTTAACAACTTGCACGAATGCCTTCGGGTCTTAGCCTGGATATAATTACTAGCATAAATGTCCTCGGGACTTAGCCCGGATATCACAATTTGCTCATGCACACACATACATCAATGATCATTACACATTCATGTTTCATTCTCGTTACTAAGGCTCAAACACAAACATATTACTAGCATAATCGCCTTCGGGACTTAGCCCGGGTATCATTCGATTGCTCATACACCCATAATCAATAATCATTACACATTCCTATTTCATTTCACATAATTCGAGTAGGGTCATTTCTTGAGGACTTACCTCGGATGTTGTCGAACGGCTTTTACGGCTATTCGATCACTTTTTCCTTCCCCTTGTCCAATTGTGGCCCTCTAAGCTCTTGAGCTAATTCAAACAAATTTAATTTATTAAAACCTCATTATGCTAGTTTATGGCCGAATATGACAAGGAGTCTAAATGGTCATATGGTTACCCTTTAGCTTGAGTACACAATGGTCATGCACATTTTATACTACATCAAGCAATTCAATACAATTCATTCAAGCATCAAGGAAAAGCTAAGGCCATCAATCGGCTACCTAAGGCCGAATATACATGTCCAATTTGAGGCCAATTATACACTTAACACCACACAAAAACAGCATGCATTTTACTAGTTAATGCTTTACATATTGTGGCTCAATACTTATAATATATCATCAAGCACTCATATGGCCGATTATACTTAGTCATACTTGCACCAAATCAACAATAAATTCCAAGATTTCCACATCATAGGTATACTAGGCCGAATGTACTTGAAATTTCACAAACATTCTTCAACATTTTCTTCTTTAAACAAACATATTCATCACTTCTTCATAATCAAAATATCATGTGCAATCATATATACACATATAGGTGCAAGGTCGAAATTCAAGGTGTCCATAGCCATCCAAAACACAAATTTTAACTAACATGCAAGAAGCATAAACCATGCTTATGAATGCTTCATGGCCGAATACATCATAATCATGCCCCTTTCAACTTCGGTCATGGTTAAACAAAAGAAAACTCAATGTCTTACTCAAGATTACTACAAAGAATTTCAAGAGTAGACAATCCATCATTGCATGCATCATTAGCAAGCTTCACACTTAGCATGCAATGGCTTTAACACAATAACAACTTTGGCCAAATACCATTTCCATGGCATAACAAAGATTTGAACCATGGCTAACATGCACATCAAGTTAGCAACCAAAACATGCATGAAACTCCTAACACAACCTCATACATACCTTAATCTTGATGCAAATTTAGCCAAATCTCCTTCTAGATCTCTTCTAAACCAAGCATGAAGCAAAAATCCTCCCCTTTTCCTTAGTATTTTCGCCAAGAAGTGAAAATGGATGAACAAAAATTTCTCCTCTCTTTTCCTCTACTCACGGCAACAAGGCATCCAAGCTCATCTTTCTTTCTTTTTTGTTCATTTTTTATGCTAATTTTTCTTATATTACTTCATACATAACTCACTAGCCAAACATGTTGGAAACATGTTTTCCTTGCCCATCATACCCACCTTGGTCGCCACTATAGTCAAATTTGGGAAATTTGACATGCAAGGACAACATTTCCTAGTATGCATCAATAGGCCACTTCAACATTTGCCTACCTCATTTCTAAGTTTTCTCACACAAGTCCTTTCTAGTGAAATTCACCTTTATAACACTAAATCGAAACATCAAAATGTCATACACAAATTAACACATATCATAGGCATCAAAATAAATTTTTAAATTATTTTTATGCCTTGTGGTCCCGAAACCACATCCCGACTAGGGTCAATTTTGGGTTGTCACAATTGCCCATCCCGGATGCACCGTGGGTAGACATTTCAATGGATTTCATTCTAGGTCTCCCTAGAACCAAACATGGAAAAAACTCAATATTTGTGGTTGTAGATCATTTTTTGAAAATGGCTCACTTTATACCTTGTCACAAGACTGATGATGCCACTAACATTGCCAATTTGTTTTTCAAAAAAATTGTCAGGTTGCACGGAATACCCCGCACCATCGTCTCCGATCGGGATACAAAATTTCTTAGCCACTTTTGGAGGACGTTATGGGGAAAGTTAGGCACCAAATTGCTATTTTCAACCATGTGCTATCCCCAAACTGATGGCCAAACCGAGGTAGTTAACTGAGTCTTGTCGACTTTATTACTAGCCATCATTCGTAAGAATTTGAAGTCGTGGAAAGAATGTTTGCCACATGTGGAGTTCGCTTACAGCCGAGCAATTCACTCAGCCACAAATTATTCTCCTTTTGAGGTAGTATACGGTTTCAACCCATTAACTTCTTTTGACTTAGTACCTTTGCCTTCTAACCAGCTAGTGCATGTAGATGGCAAAAGAAAATCTGATTTTGTTAAACAGCTTCACAAGAAGGTCAAGGATAATATCAAGCGGAGGACCGAACAATATGTGCGAGGAGCGAACAAGGGACGCAAACGAGCCGTGTTCGAACCCGGAGACTGGGTTTGGATCCATATGTGCAAAGAAAGGTTTCTCGAGCAACAAAAATCAAAACTCCAACCAAGAGCGGTCCTTTCCAAGTGTTGGAACGGATCAACGATAATGTCTACAAAATAGATTTACTTGGTAAGTATGGAGTTAGCACTAGTTTTAATGTTGCTGATCTCTCCCCTTTCGATGTAGGTGACGATTTGGGGACAAATCGCCTCAAAGAGGGGGAAATGATGTGAGCTTGGCTACGGAGCTAATTGTCGAACCCTTGGAGCTACCATTAGGACCAATCACTCGAGCCCGAGTAAAGAGGTTCCAAGAGTCTATTTCAAGCTACATAAATCGGACTTGGAAAGAAGGAGTGTTCGAACAATAAGTGAACAACTCAACAAGCTCATGTTGCAAAGTCCTACAAGCTGACTTAGCTCATTTCAGCTCAAAGGAGTTCAATTCGATACAAAGCTAGCTCATTGAGCTTATTTTAATTTATTTATTTTTATGCATTTTTTGTGCTGAAATAAATTCATTTAGTAGTGCTAGTTAATTAGTTAATTTTCGGTCCAAATAAATAACTATTTAAAATAGGACATTTTAATTTAATGTATTACATATGTTTAGCATTAATATAGGTGTTTAATATGTTTGGTTTAGGACATAATTTTTAATGTGTCTAATTTAGAACAAATTAATTAGTTGCTGCTAATTTAATTTGTCCAGCCGCATGACATAAATTACATTGGTTTTAGTAGCTGTCGATTTTAATGTGTCCTAACTTTTTAATTGTTGTTTTATTTGCAGTACAGGAAAGCATGGAACGGCATTAACAAGGAGCTGTTGGACAGATTTATTGAGCTGTTGTTGGACAAATTTAATGAGCTGTTGCTAGACAAATTTAATGAGCTATTGGTTGACGGAATTAATGAGCTGCTAGTGGTCAAATTTAATATGTTCTAACTCATTTAAGTGTGGATTAAATTTGCAGCAGAACACATGCATGGATCAGCCTAGGGAAAGGCTGAATCGACATCACTTTCCAGCTGACTTTTCATGAATAGCAATAGTAAGAAGGAATAAATTTGGTAGCAGCCCTTTTGCTCTATTTTAGATGATGCCTTGAGCAAAGTAAGGGAAACCCTTCTTCATTAAGCAACCAACTGAAAGGGGAGCTGACGTTTTTAGTTTTCCAAACTAATTTAATACTTTCCATTGACCGTCTAGCTAACCAAGGCACTTTCCAGCTGTAAGCATGCACTTGGCCGAACATACCAAAGGTCATTTGAGCTCATCCATTACTTCAGTTGTTGAGGAAGCTTCAAAGGAAATTTTCATGGCCAATTCTAGCATGTTCTAGCCGATTCTAAATGTCCAATGAGCTACCAAGAGTGACCATTCGGGTAGCTTATTATTTTGCCTATAAATAGTTGTTCAAAACATTGTAAAAGGGACTAATGCCGAATTTATGATAAAATTGTTATTTGTGAGATTGTTCTCTCTTATTTTTCTCCAAAGACTAACCTGACTTATCAAGTGATCCTTGTGTTGTCAAACCATCTTTGTTTACAAACTTATCACTTTGTTACCAAAGTGTGGCGTTCACTTATACCGAAGGTTCCTATCAATCTTGATAGAGGGTCTCAGTCTTCAATTTATCCTTCAAACATTCCATTGCCATTCTTTCATTCACTAAGCGTTCATAAAAGTTTCAGTTTAGCACATCTATTTTGTGTTAGTTCATACTTGAACCTTAGTTGAGCCATATCCCTCGTCCATAATTGATTTTGCTATTTCTTTCCTAAACCTTTCCTACTTTGAATTTTCAGCCTATTTGCAAACTGCTTTTAACGATCGGGAAAAACTTTACGACTCAATTTTTAAACGAGGCGAGCATATATCAAATAGGCATTTGAATAGTCATAATAGTGCGTGTAAATAGATTGTAAGAAGACATTATTTTGATTAAAAGAATTTTGATCCTTTGATTAATGTTTATAACATTTTGTGAGTTTTTCAGCTCTCCTATTTCATTTTAGATTCAGCATGACTTATCTAGTTTCCTAGTGGCGTCATCTTGTTCTTTCCGAACTTATCACTCTTAAATAGAGTGTGGTGTTCACCCTAATGCCGATTGGTTCCTATCTCTATATAGATAGTGGGTCACGGTTTAGCTATCCTTCTATCCATCTTTATATGACTATTCAGCTTGTTCCTCTATACCTATAAATATGTGTAACCAGCCATTTTTTAAGGACGTTTGGACATTTTAATGAAACTTTGCTCATTTGGTGAGAAATATTTTTCTCTGATTTATTTCAAAGACTTGTTGGCTTATCTACAAAGCTAGTGGCGTCAACCCGTTCTTTTCCTTTTTTAAACTTATCACTTTCGCAAGTGTGGCATTCGAACCCTATACTAAGGTTCCTATCTTTCTTGATAGTGGGTCGAGGTTTTGACCGAATTTACAAACCTTTTCGAAAGCATATAAGTATTGGGTCGACACTAATTAGTGCTGGTTCTTGCTTGCTTCTTGAACCGTTTCTTTCCATCATTTTACCATATCCAAAACATAATCAACTTTTACCACTTATTTGATAAACAAATATTTTCCCTTTCCAATTAGCCATTTTATTTTTGATCTTTTAATCCCAGTTGAGCCTATTTCATTGATTTAGTTAGATATCCATCTAATTGAACCATACTTTCTCGTAAACCATCGGGCAACGTATATATGACTTGACTCATCATTCAAGGTGGATCGTATCATTTGGTATCAAAGCCATTACAACGAGAAGTACGGACCTTCAAAGAAAAATTTAGATTAGTACGTGAAGAATCGAAGTAAGTTCGGAAAAAAAATTTGAGTCGAAAATTTGTATTTATTCTTGTATTCACCGATCAAGAAAATTCCTATTCTCAACCATTCCTACCCATTCCACGCCACACTTAAACCCCTTTTCATCTTTTCTTTCAGCCTACCCTACCCTTCTTCATTAATTCCCTTATTTCTCAATTTGTGACTGACCCCTAAGCTTAAGATTAAGCCTTGGCAAGTCTGCTTATTGATAAACCGTAATTTATACATATTTATATCCCATGCTTAGCACATTTTATGGATGATTTTTCCTTAGATTTGGTGAATTCAATGCTCCTAATGCCTTAATTTCATGTTTTGAACTTAGGTGAGCATAGGAGAGTGAAAGGAACGAGAAATGGGCCAAAAACGGAGAAAATGGGCCAACGTACGAAATCAACACGGCCTAAACTTCCTCACACGGGCAGACCACACAGCTGTGTCAATTTGGCAGAATCAAAGCATGACTCGCACGAGTAGATCACACGCCCGTGCCCATTTAACAGCCTTGACCACGGCCTTAAGCAATCGCACACGGGCGTGTCCCTGTCGAGCCCAAGTTTAGTCCAATTCGGAAAAGGCCAATTTTGAGGGCTCTTAAGCATTCCAAAGCCTATAAATACACCCTAGAAGAGGAGAAACAGGGACACAGGGAAGGAAGCAGGGAACTGCTTAAAGAAAGCCGATTGATCCATCTCGAAGTTAATTCATCATCAAGATCAAGATCTCCCTCAATTTCCCTTCAGAGTTTTGGGTTTTCTTTATGTTTTGTATTCATTATTCTTCCGAGATGTTTACCTTTTTATGAACTAAAACCCTAAATACCTAAGGGGAATGAAACCTAAGACAGATCTTGTTATTATCTAAATTGTATGATAAATATTTTACTTGTTCTTAACTATGTATTCTTAATTCTTGTCTTGATATTCCAGGATATTGATTCAAGTTAAGCTCTTATTCAGAGGAGGAATAGACCCTGTCTAAAAGTACATTTATAGTAATTAAGCGGAGTTGATTGTGCGCCTAGAGATAGGGTGACAAGATTTTTCCAAATTAGGGTGAAACCTAATAAGGGGATCCATAAATCGAGTTAATGCAACCCTAGGGCATTAATTAGAAAGAAATTTCAATTATTCAATCTCGGGTTAGATGTTGGTAGTCTCGAGAGAGATAATAATATAACTTAGGGATCTCTACGGAACAAGTTGAATGAATAAATCGTTCGATTCGGAGTCAAATAACAAGTAAAGTCTAGATGGATTTTTCCTTAGGTATTTTCTCAATCAATAGAGTTTTCCAAAAAGTATTTTCCCTAAATTTCCTTTCTGTGATTTCTTAGTTTAGTTAATTAGTTAGAGAAACAAAACCCTTTTATTTTTTAGGCTAGATAATAAAAAGAAAGTTGATACTAGTACTTTTAGTTCCTTTGGGTTAGATAATCCAGTCTTGCTAAAGCTATACTACTGTTTGATAGGTACACTTGCCTTCATCGTGATAATAGTTAGTTTCAAGAACGATTCATTATAAAAATTTAAAACCTGTCACGAATATCACGTATCACTTATGCAGTCATGAGAAAAGAAGGAGTGAAGAAAGGCACGAGAGCGTGAGAACAATCGAGAGGAGGTAAAAGCCAACATACGAGTGCAAACACGAGCGTGAGTGCTAGCAATTTCTTTTTTTTTGAGTGAACGTACGGTTTGTTGTGAGGTTTCAATTATTATCTTTCTTCAGTTTTGATTTGTTTTATTTTCTTTATTGTCACAAAATCCTGAACAAAATATGGAGGACCGACAAGATCGACAACCTGTTAGAAATGTTCCAAACCTTAATCTTCAAGCTATGCTTCGAGAGGTGGAGTGACTCTTTGACCGAAAACTTGATCCTATACAAGAAAGGTTGGATTTAGTTGAAGAAAGAGTACGACGGAGAAGGACACCTTAAAGTCCCCCTAGAAACCGTGGCCGACAATAATTTAACGAAGATGATCAGTCAGATCCTAGTGAGGCCGAGAGGGACCAAGGGTCTAATGTGAGTGTTCAATGGAGGGAACAACGGAAACGTGGCCAAAGAGATCAGAGACGAGAAGATGATGATCTCAATAATATAAAGCTGTCAATACCTCCCTTTCAAGGCCAATCCGATCAGGAGGCGTACCTAGAGTGGGAAAAATGGATTTAATTAGTATTTGAATGCCACAACTATTCCAAGAGTAAGAAGGTCAACCTAGCTGCAATTGAGTTTTTCGGTTACGCGATGATCTAGTGGGATCAATTCACCACTAGTCGAAGGCGTAACGGAGAAAGGCCTATTAATAGTTGGGTTGAGATGAAAGCTCTAATGCGACGGCAATTTATTCCTTCGTATTATCACTGGGAGCTTCATTAAAAACTTCAAAATCTTACTCAAGGAACTAAGGGTGTAGAAGACTATTACAAGGATATGGAGGTGGCGATGATTTGTGCGGATGTGTAAGAAGACGTCGAAGCAACTATGGCTCATTTTCTAGCTGGTCTTAATCGTGACATTGCTAATGTCGTCGAACTTAAATATTACTTCGAAGTGGTGGACATGGTACACATGGCCATCAAAGTGGAAAAACAAATGAAGCGTAAGGGTACTACCCGAGGCTACCCACTGCAAATCCTTCAAGAAAGAGACAAGGCATTAGCAAAAGCTTTCCATTAAATTGAGCAAAGGAGTCCATGGTGTTGCCTAAGACAAATAAGCCTTTGGCTGAATCAAGCAAAGGCAAAGCTATCGAGAGTTCATCCAACTATTCTAGAGATATTAAATGCTTCAAATGTCTCAGAAGAGGACATATTGCAAGTCAGTGCCCAAATCGGAGCACCATGGTGTTGTGTGCTGATGGTGAAATTGAAATAGAGGATGAAGAGGAAAATGAGCCCGAATTGAATTCTGATGAAGAAGAGAATTTGGAACACCCTATCGAAGGTGAGTTGCTTGTAGTCAAACGAAGTCTAAGTCTACAAGGAGTGGAGAACGAGCAACGACGAGAGAATATTTTCCATTTGAGATGTCAAATCCAAGGGAAAATTTGTAGCATCATCATAGATGGTGGAAGTTGCATGAATGTGGCGAGTACTCTCATGGTGGAAAAATTAGGACTACCGACCACCAAACATCTGAACCCGTACAAGCTTTAATGTCTCAATGATGGTAGTGAGCTCAATGTCATGAAACAAGTCCCAGTTTCCTTCAGCATTGGAAAATAATCTGATGAAGTTCAATGCGATGTGGTGCCAATGCACGCGAGCCATTTGCAGTTAGGACGACCATGGCATTTCGATCGGAGAGTTGTTCATGATGGCTATACTAATAGATATACCTTCAAGCATTGTGGCAAGAATGTGACACTTACACCATTAACCCTGAAGCAAGTATATGAGGACCAACTCAAACTCAAAACATCTGTAGGACAAATGCGAGAAAAAGAAAAGAAAAATGAGAGAGCTAAAGGTAAAATTTCAAAAGAGAGTGAAGAGGAAGCAAGAAAAGAAAAGAAAAATGGAGAAAAAAAAATGGGAAAATAAGTTTGTTTCCGAGAGCGAGTGATGTTCGGAGAGCTTCAACTTTGGGGCAACCTATATTTGTACTTATGTACGAAGAAAATTTGTTAAACACTAATGAGCTACCCTACAATCTACCTTCTTTTATGTTGTCTCTTTTGCAGGAATTTGAGGATGTTTTCCCAGAAGAAGTGCCAAGTGGATTGCCCCTAATTCGAGGCATCGAGCACCAAATCGATCTAGTACCTGGAGCCGCACTTCCTAATCGGCCTGCTTATCGAAGTAACCAGGAAGAAACCAAGGAATTGCAAAAACAAGTTGATGAACTTATGGATAAGGGTTACTTCCAAGAGATTCTCAGTCCTTGTGTGGTGCCGGTTCTACTTGTGCCTAAAAAGGATGGTTCGTGGAAAATGTGTGTTGATTGTCATGCTATCGATAAGATCACCATCAAATATAGACATCCGGTTCCTAGTCTCGATGATATGCTCAAAGAGTTAAGTGGTGCCAAGATATTCACGAAGATCGATCTTAGGAATGGCCACCTTTAAATCCGTATGTGAGAAGGCGATACTGCCTTCAAGACCAAACATGGTTTGTACGAATGGTTGGTAATGCCATTTGGTCTTACGAACGCACCTAGTACTTTTATGCGATTAATGAACCATATGTTGTGTGCTTATATTGGAAAATTTTTTGTAGTTTATTTTGATGATATCTTGATATACAGCAAGTCATTGGGAGAGCACGTTCAACATTTGCGAGAGGTGATAGAAACGTTGCGACAGGAGGTACTCTATGCAAACCTTAAAAAGTGTTCGTTTTGTACTAACAAAGTTGTGTTCTTAGGTTTTGTGGTGAGTTTCGAAGGGTTGGAAGTTGATCAAGAGAAAGTTCGAGCTAGCATTAGCCAAATATGAAGCTTTCATGGGTTGGCTAGTTTTTATCTACTTTTCGTACCTAACTTTAGTACAATTGCTGCTCCATTGACAAGTGTTATTAAGAAAAATTCAGCATTTTATTGGAAAAATGAGCAAGAAAATTCATTTAATAAAATTAAACAATGCCTTGTCCAAGCACCTTTATTAGAACTTTCTGATTTTACTAAAACCTTTGAAATTGAATGTGATGCTTCAGGTGTAGGAATTGGGGCTGTGCTAACCCAAGATGGAAGACCGGTGGTGTATTTTAGTGAGAAGAAGTGGGGCTATTCTCAATTATCCCGTGTGTGATAAGGAAATGTATGCCTTAATTCGATCTCTCGAGACGTGGCAGCATTACTTGTTGCCCAAGGAGTTCGTGATTCACTCCGATCATGAAGCCTTAAAGCACATTAAGGGTTAACATAAGTTAAACAAGCATCATGCAAAGTGGATTGAATATTTTTTATCCTTTTCATATGTCATCAAGTATAAGAAAGGTAAAGAAAACGTAGTGGTTGATGCCCTATCAAGGAGGTAGACTTTATTGTCTTATCTTGATTCTAAGCTACTTAGGTTTTCTTATTTGAAAGAATTGTATGTTAATGATAATGATTTTGGTAATATCTTTGCTGCTTGTGAGAATGGATCTTTAGAGAAATTTTATAGGTATGAGGGTTTCCTTTTTAAGCAAGGCAAGTTATGCATACCACAAGGCTCCATTCGAGAATTGCTTATGCAAGAGGCGCATAGTGGAGGCCTCATGGGACACTTTGTAATGCCCCCACGCCCGAGACCATCACCGGAGTCGAGCTTGAGGGGTTACCGAACATAATTTATCAATTTAAGAACTTCAAATCATTTGTTTCTACATTCACGACTTTCTACTCAGCCACACGCTTACAAGAAAAATCATATCTCGAGTTAAAAACTCAAAATCAAGATCCGTAAATTTTCCCTGAATCTAGACTCATATATCTATTTAATAATTTTTATATAATTTTTTATTAGGCAAATTAGTACATTTTATTAATTAAAGTATCCCTTGTTTCGTGGTTTGACCGCCTCGACCTCTATGTATTACGAATCAGATATATCTCTATAAAAATTTCAATGACTATGAGTTTGTTTCTATTAAAACTATACTCAATAAGGAATCTGTACATATAAATAAAAACTTCTAATTATTTTATTAAAATTTATTATGAATTTTAAAGTCGAATAGGGATCCAGAAATCACTCGCCCTGTTTCACAAAAGTTTAAATATCTCATAAAATATAATTTATATTCTGTTTTGTTCAATCCATATGAAAATAGACTCATTAAGATTCAATTTCATAACTTACTCATCATTTATTTCTATTTATACTATTTTTAGTGATTTTTCAAAATCATGTCATTGCTGCAAACAATATTCTGCTTTTAAGGCAAGTTTCATCTTTCCATGAATTTTTATGAACTAGATAACCTGTTAAACTTCCATGATATCAAACATGATCTAAATTAGCCATCACCATGAATTATCAATATCAAACATTTTCTCAACCAAACATGGCCATATCATAAAATTATTTACACAAAATAGGTATATTGCTATACATGCCATACTTAAGTAGTTGTACAAGCCATTTACCAAGATAAAAGTCCTTTGGATAGTGTGATCGAACTTTCGACCTGTCCCGATTCCTGAGCCAGCTTGTTCAAAACTACAGTGAATGAAAAGGAAGGAGTAAGCATAAATGCTTACTAAGTTCATATGTAAATAACAAGTACCATAACAATACAAATATACCAAACAACTTTAGCATGGTACCACCAAAACATATATCACATCTTTAAACATCATTCATCATCTTACCACCTTATCGTTGTTGTATCTATTTTCAACCCGAGGGTTAAGAACATACCTGTCCAAAGTGTCCATTTCACAACACTTACCCAAAACGTCACTTATATCTTAAGTGCTCTTCCATTAAACTAGAAATTTCACCCGTTGAACACATCGAATATAACTCGGATACATGGATAATTTGCACATAAGTGCCACATATGTAATCAAGAAATCATGTAACCCGCCCCTAAGTGAACTCGGACTCAACTCAACGAGCTCGGGCATTCGCATCCATAAATGAACTCGAACTCAACTCAACGAGTTCGGATGCCTAGTTACATCTCACGAACTCCGGACTCAACTCAACGAGTTCGGACATTTGCATCCATAAGTGAACTCGGACTCAACTCAACGAGTTCGATGCTCAACCATCCTAGTGACATGTCACTTGTATCCTAATCTATTCCTAAGGTTCAAACGGGCTTTTCCCTCGATCTCACATTTGCCGCCTTCCATAGAATATCTAATCGATACTCTGTAGCAATTCATATTTATCAAGTAGTAAACATAATTTGCATATTACTCAACATTAACCACAAAGTATAATATTTCACGATTAAAAATCAGCATATCATATAATTAACATTAATAACTTAAAAATAACATTTATGCTACATTATTTACACATGAACTTACCTTGGTACCAAAATATAAAGATTTTGCAATTTAGTCCACAATCTTTTCTTTTCCTCGATCACGACTTGAATCTCGTTTTTCTTGATCTATAATACCAAATTAATCTTATTTAATACATCCATTTATCAAAACAGATTCAATACGAACTTTAAAAATTACACTTTTGCCCTAAACTTTTGCATAATTACACTTTTGCCCCTAGGCTCGGGAATTAAGCTTTATTCCTTATTCTTATGTTTTATAACATGCTGATCACTTTTCCTTCTATGGAAACATCAAATTCTCTCTCTAACATATACTTGTGACTATTAGGTATTTTTGCCGATTAAGCCCTTTTACTCGTTTTCACTAAAAACCGAGTAGCACAAGTTGTCTAACATAATTTAAAACCCCATATTCTATCATAAAACATCAAATACACAAATTTCACCTATGGGTATTTTTCCAAATATAAACCCTATGTTGAATTATTGCTAGCATAAGCTTAATCGAGCTTCCGGGATTCCAAAAACGTAAAGAACATTAAAAACGGGGCTTGGAATCACTTACTATGGAGCTTGGAAGCTTGAAACAAACCCTAGCTGTGGAGAACCCTTGAAATTTCGGCCTAATGAAGAAGATGGACAAAATTGGCTTTTAATTTTGTTTTAATTCATTTTAATAACTAAATGACCAAAATACCCTTACTACTAAACTTTCCAAAAATTCCTTCCATGTCCTAATTTTGTCCATGAACTTAAAATTGGTCAAATTGCTATTTAAGACCTCCTCATTAATATTCCAAAACAATTTCATACTAAAAACTTCTAGAATGCAAGTTTTGCAACTTATTCGATTTAGTCCCTACTTTCAATTTAAGCACTTTAGGCATAGAATTTCATCACGAAATTTTCACACAATCATGCAATCATATCATAAACATAAAAATCATTGTAAAATAATTATTTCTATCTCAAATTTGTGGTCACGAAACCACTATTCCGATTAAGCCCTAATCAGGATATTACACACTTTGGTATAAGTAAGAAACTATCAACTCTACAAGAACATTTTTATTGGATACGAATTCGAAGAGATGTTGCACATGTCTGTGAGCGTTGTGTGACCTGCAAACGAGCTAAGTCCAAAATTCAACCTCATGGTTTGTATATGCCACTACCCATACCTGAATTCCCTTGGATGGATGTATCCATGGACTTTGTCCTTGGATTACCAAAAACAAAAACCGGCAAAGATTCTATATATGTGGTAGTTAATAGATTTTCGAAAATGTATCATTTTATTGCATGTGCCAAGACTGATGATGCTGTTCATGTAGCTAATCTCTTCTTTAGGGAAGTTGTTTTTTTACATGGAATTCCAAGAACGATCGTGTCCGATTGCGATGCAAAGTTTTTGAGACACTTTTGGAGATCATTGTGGGGAAAGCTCAGAACGAAGCTGTTATTTTCGACCACTTGTCATCCTCAAACGGATGGACAAACGAAGGTGGTAAATCGAGTATTGACTACTTTGTTGCGTGCCATCATCTGTACAAATCTAAATTCGTGGGAAGAATGTTTACCTCACATTAAATTTGCTTACAATCGCTCCGTCTATACTGCTACTAAGCTTTCTCCCTTTGAAGTAGTTTATGTCTTTAATCTATTAACTCCCCTTGATTTATTTCCATTTCCTAACAATCATTTTGTGCATGTAGATGCTAAGAAAAAGGCCGAATACGTCAAGGAGCTCCATCAAAAAGTGCGAGCTAATATTGAAGCCCGAACTGAGAGTTACGTTCAAAGGGCAAACTAAGGAAGAAAACGGGTTATCTTTGAACCCGGTGATTGGGTCTGGATTCATATGAGGAAAGAATGCTTTCCAGCTCAATGACGATCTAAGTTGTTACCATGACGAGATGGTCCATTCAAAGTTATTGAATGGATCAATGAAAATTCATATCGACTTGACTTACCGGGTGAGTATAATGTTAGTGCAAGCTTTAATGTTGTTGATTTGTCTCCTTTTGATGCAAGTTCCGACTTGAGGACAAGTCGCTTTAAAGAGGGGGAATGATACGACCTTAGCTCGAGATGTCTCTACCGAATCCATTGAGTTGCCACAACGGCCTATTACTAGGTCATGAGCTAAGAAATTTAAAGACACATTGGCAAGCTACGTGGAACGAGTTTTGTGACATCCCTAAATTGACCCTAGTCGGAAAGTGGTTTCGGGACCACTAAACCGAGTCATAATAATAATTAACCATCATAATTGATGCTCATTATATGCATATATGCATGTGTGAAAATTTCATGTTTGGATTTTGTTAATTGTAAGTGAATTTTTATCAAATAGGACTTATGTGAGAAAATTTAGAAATGTGCTAGGCAAATGTAAGGTGGCCTATTAATACATGTGGGAAAGTGTTGTCCTTGCATGTCAAATTAGCCAAAATGAAGCATGATGGCCGGCCATGCTATGAGTGGAAACATGTTGCCAACATGTTTAGTTAGTGGATTATGTAGGAAGAATAAAGAAATGAAAAAAAAAAAGAGAATATGAAGAAAAACAAAGAAAAGAAAAAAAAAGTGTTCATTCTCTCATTTTCTCCTTGCTTGGCCGAATGTACTAAGAAGAAAGGGGGGGAAAGCTTGAGAAAATCAGCCATGGGAGTTTGCTAGACTAAGGTATGTTGATGTTATCCATGAGATTCATGCATGTTTTTAGTTGATAGTTTGAGTTCCACCTAACCCATGGTCTAAACCTTTACCATGAAATGGGGATGATATTCGCCATGGGTGTTGTCTTCTTGGTATCATTGATGTTTGATGTTTGATGTTGTGGTGGTGAGGCATGAAGATGAGTTAAGTTTCGCTAAGGTGGGTTTGTGTGGATGTCATTTGCATGCTAAGTGTCAAGCTTTGTAATGATATATGTGTATGGTGTCTTTGATGTTGTGAATGGAAGTAGAAGAAAAGTAAAAGAAATTTATGTAGAAATATGATGTATGTGGATTCATAGGATGTTACAAATAGATGTGAAGCTATGCTAGAAGAGAAAAGAAATTCGCCAAGTGTTCATGGGAGGAAAACTATGTGTTTGAAAGAATAAAAATGATGCCATAATTGATAGTATAGGTATTCGCCATTTAATCAAGTGTGTAGGTGATGTTAGATCAATTTTAGCACATTCGCTATAGATAGGCATGTTGATAATCTCATTTAGACAATTAGACATAAAAGGGTGGTAATGAGGTTGAAAATTGTTGAATGGCTAGTTGGGTAATGAATGAAGCATTCGCCATATGGGGTAAAATGGGTCATATGCTCATGAGATAAAATTTTGTGAATTGATGTATTAATGATGATAGTATAGTTGATGTCATGTATATATGTATAAATATTTGGCAAGACGGTTAAACTAGTTAATTTATTGACTAAGCTCAAGAAGCTCGAGGTGGAGAAACAAGCAAAGGCAAAGGAAAGAACATCGAGTAGCCGAGTTGGAACCATTTTGCCCAACACAAGGTAAGTCATTAAGCACATATGTTTGATATTGCTTAAATGATTGTAAAATCTATGCAATTGTATTTAATGGGATGCTATATATATATATATAAATGAAATTGTATGTGTATGGAGTGATGACAATTGTTGAATGTAAAAGAAATAGTGAAATGTGTAGAAAGTTTGCTTTCGGCACTAAGTAAAAGGGCAATGCGTGTGTACGGTGACGAGATTGGCACTAAGTGTGCATGCTGGAAATATATGGCACTAAGTGTGCATGCTGGAAATATATGGCACTAAGTGTGCATGCTGGAAAAATACGGACCTGGGTGTGCGAGCTCAAGGGTATGGCACTATGTGTGCGGGCTTAAATTGCGTGGCACTAAGTGTGCGAAATCGAGTATTAAGCACGTGTGTGCGTACTCTATATATATGGAGGGTGTGTCTCCATCGAGTTGAGTATGGACAGCGGATCGGTAAGTACCTCGAGCTCATGACGAATAGAAAATACGCTCATGCTCGGGGTTGAATTTGGTAAGCCTTAAATCTATGTGATGATTGAAATTGTATGATTGTGGTGGAAATGAGTTAGTGTGTGAAAATGCTTCAAATATCTTGTTGTGTAGAATATGAAATGTGGATGTATGACTTGGTATGAGATTGGACCAAAAGGTCCGAGGAATTATGGTATAGATTCGATATGGATGAGTACCTAACCTCGCTTATTGTTCATGTTGTAGTAACTTTATCGGTGGATTGATGAATGCTTATGACTTACTGAGTTATAAACTCACTCGGTGTTTTCTTGTCACCCATTTTAGGTCTCTCGGACTCGTATTGTTTGCGTGATCGGAACCGTCGTTGAAGTCATCACACCGGCTGAAATATTTTGGTATTGTCTTCGTTGTTGAAGAACATTTGGCATGTATAGGCTATTATATTTTGTTGAACTGTGGGTTGTAAACTTTAAGCCATGTGAAAATGGCCTATGTGGTCGCCGAGTGGGATGCTAGAACCTATAGCCACGAGTCTTAGAAACTTTAATTTTGATAAGGTGGCCATAATTTGTGTCATGTATGATGGATGATTAAGGCCAAGGAAAGATTCATGAAATTGGCATAGTCTACTGCAGTAACTGTTGCGGACAGCAGCAGTGAGGTGAGATTGAAAAATCACTAAAAATAGTAGAAGTAGAATTAAATAGTGAATAAATTATGCAATTGAACCTTGATGAATCTAGTTTAATATGGATGGAACGAAACGACCATATGAGCAGTATACTGAGAGATATTAAAGTTCTCGTGAGACAGGGCCAGAACGGTTTCTGGGTCCCCTGTCGTGACTTTGAAAATTTACTATAAATTATCCAGAAAGAATTAGAAGTCATGCCTTATATGTGAAGATTCCATTTTGAGTCTAGTTTCATTAGAAACAAACGACACCAGTATTAAGGCCCTGTACAGAGAGATATTCAAGTTTTAACGCGCGAAGGTCAGTGTAGTCGACTCCTGTAACATTGGTGACTTTAACTAATAAACTGTACCAATTGGCCCAACCAAAAATTCTAGAAATAAATCCATGGATAGATATATGAGTCTAAATTCAGGGAAAATTTACGGAATCAGTTTCCGAGTTTTGAAACTCGAGATATGATTTTTAAGGAGACAGTGACGCAGTTAGCTAGCCTGCCTAGAACAGCAATCAAATTTTACAAAGAGAGAAATAAGGGAAGTAAGCCCGGTAACACCACGTGTTCAAATCCGGTGACGGTCACGGGTTTGGGGTGTTACAATTTTATTGGTATCAGAGCTATGGTTTAGTCGGTTCTAGGACTACCATAGAGCATGTGAGTCTAGCTATACATGCCAAATTGTTAGTGCTTAATAATGTGATGACTTCTGACGGTTGAAATTTTTGTTTTGATTGGCGATGGAACCCGGGATAGAGAGACCCTTGGCGGATGACGTTGAAAGTGTAGCGGCTGCTCCTGCGCAAGGGACACCGCCTGTTGAGCCTCGGTCATCCGCGAATAATCAAAATGAAGGGCGAAACAAGCCTTCTTCACCATGATGAATGAGTGGGTCGCGAAGATGCCCGAACTAATCCGCTGTCCAACCATTCCCGAATTTAAATAATCCACCCCAAGAGCCCGTGATGCCATCGATGCCATCGATCCTGTGAGGCTGAGTAAACCACCGTGGACTTGATTAGGAAGCGTAATGAGGAGTTTAAGGCCATAGTTACCGATGATGCCGAAAGGGTCAATTTCGCTTGATAACACCATTAGAGTGTTTGATGAAATCATGCACACCGATGAATGTCTTAAGTGTGCTATATCTTTGTTACGAGACTCACCTACTATTGGTGGAGGACCTTGATTTCCATAGTCCCAAAGGAACAAGTTACTTGGGATTTCTTTCAAACGGAATTTCGAAGAAATATATTAGTCAACGGTTCATCGATCGTAAACGTAAGGAATTTTTGGAGCTCAAGCAAGGCCGTATGACAAGATCTCGAATACGAACATGAGTTCGTAAGACTTAGTCGGTATGCTCGGACTGTGTGGCTGATGAGGTTGCTATGTGCAAAAGATTTGAAGAAGGATTGAATGAAGATTTAAAGCTACTAGTGGGTATTTTGGAGATAAAGGAGTTCGTAACACTAGTCGAACGAGCCCGAAAGGCGGAAGAACTTGGAAAGGAGAAGAAGAAGGCTGAATTTGAAGCAAGAGATTATCGTAAAAGATCGCGAGTAAAGCTCGTTCTAATCGTAAAGAAATTCGTGGAGGACACTAGTAAGTCGAGGGCGATCATGGGAATTTCGTCGAGCCCGACCATTGACGGACTCCGAGCTACATCGGTAGCTAGTGTGGGCAATAATCGCCAAGAGCGACTGAATGCCCCCAATGTGGAAGACGACACCTAGGTGAATGTTGGGATAAGTCCGTTAACCGGGCCTGTTACGGATGTGGTTCGAAGGACCACTTCATTAGAGATTGCACGGAACTAGATGAGAAGAATAAGATGCAAGGTGCAAGATCTAGTGGGGCGACAGCTAGAGGTAGACCCCCGAGGATTTCAGGAGGTAGGGGTGGTAATCAGAGAGGAGCCACTGATACGGCTGTTCGATCCGAGACCCGCGCTCCTGCTAGAGCATATGCCATCCGCGCACGAGAGGAGGCATCCTCCCCTGACGTTATCACTGGTACTTTTACTCTCTTTGATACTAGTGTGATTGCATTGATTGACCCCGGCTCTACTCATTCATATGTATGTGAAACTTTAGCATCCAAGAAGACTCTACCGCTGAGTCTCATCGAGTTCGTAATTCGAGTGTCAAACCCTTTGGGTCAATACGCACTCGTTGATAAAGTGTGCAAGAGATGCCCCTAATAATTCAAGAACTGCTTTCCTACCGATCCGATGCTTCTACCATTTGATGAATTTGATGTTATTCTTGGTATGGATTGGTGATCGTACATGATGCAAGTTGGTGGACGCAAAAGGAAAACCATTGATTTGAGGAGTGCAAATAATGAAGTAGTCCGAGTCGAGTCTCATCGATTAAAAGGAGTGCCGCGATAATATCTTCTATGACCGCCGGAGGTATGTGAAAAGGGTGTGAAACATACCTTGCGTATGTGTTTGAAAGTAAAGAGACGTAAAAGAAACTCGAATCGGTACAAAGTGGTTTGTGAGAATTCAGATGTTTTTCCCGAGGAGTTACCGGATTGCCACCGGTTCGAGAAGTGGAATTCGCATCGGTTGTACCGGTACTACGCCGATCTCAATAGCTCCGATCGTATGGCATTAACGGAGTTAAAGGAATTGAAGGTTCAATTGCAAGAATTGACAGATAGAGGTTTCGCTCGACCGAAGTTTTTCTCCATGGGCGCACCAAGATTGTTTGTGAAAAGAAGGACGGAAGCATGAGGTTGTGCATCGACTATCGCCAACTCAATAAAGTGACGATAAAGAATAAATACCGCTGCCACTAATTGACGATTTGTTTGATCAATTAAAGGGAGCCTCGGTGTTTTCAAAGATAGATTTGAGGTCGGGTACTATCGGTTGAGGGTCCGAGAATCGGACATATCCAAAACCGCTTTTAGAATGAGGTACGGTCACTACTAATTCTTGGTGATGCCGCTTGGGCTCACTAATGCCCTCGGTGTTTATGGATTTAATGAATAGAATTTTCAGCCATACTTGGATCGGTTCGTAGTTGTATTTATCGATGACATTTTGGTCTATTCGAGATGAAATCGAACATGCTGAACACCGAGGCTAGTGTTGCAAATCTTACGAGATAAGCGATTATACGCAAAGTTCAAGAATGTGAATTTTGGTTGAAAGAGGTTAGCTTTTGGGGCACGTGGTGTCCGTGACGGTGTCAAGGTGGACCCGAACAAAATTTCGCCATAGTCGATTGGAAACCACCAAGGAATGTTACCGGGTTAGGAGCTTTTTGGGGCTTGCGGTTATTACCGACGATTTGTAAAAGGTTTCTCAATGATAGCTACGCCAATGACGGTTACTCCAAAAGGATGTTAAGTTCGAATGGACGGAGAAATGTCGAAAAGTTTCGATCAACTGAAAACTTATTTGATCAAGCCCCAATTCTAGTGCAACCCGAATCGGGCAAAGAGTTTGTCATTTATAGTGACGCATCCCTACTTGGGTTGGGTTGCGATTGATGCAAGAAGGGCGAGTTGTGGCATATGCGTCGAGACAATTAAAGCCACATGAGAAAAATTATCCCACCCATGATCTCGAATTGGCTGCCATCGATTCGCTTTAAAGATATGGCGACATTACTTATTTGGTGAGAAGTGCCATGTGTATTCGGATCACAAAAGTCTCAAATATTTGATGACCCAAAGAGACTTAAATCTGCGACAAAGGCGATGGCTCGAGTTGTTAAAAGATTATGAGCTCGTCATTGATTATCACCCGGAAAGGCTAATGTGGTTGCAGATGCCTTAAGCCGAAATCACCGCTTGCTTTCTGAGCGATGAATGTACACTTGTCTATCCTACCCGACAATGTGTTAGTAGTCGAATTAAAGGCCAAACCATTGTTGGCTCATCAAATTCGGGAAGCTCGTAAAGTTGATGAGGAGTTGCTTGCAAAACGGGAAATGAGTGTGTTCGAACAAGGAATCGAGTTTCAAATTGATGATGATGATTGTTTGAGGTTCAGAAGTCGTCTGTGTTCCAAAGAATTGAACTTATTTCGATAATTCTAAACGAAGCCCATTGTAGCCGAATGGCAATCCACCTGGGGAGTACGAAGATGTACAACGATTTGAAACGTCGGTTTTGGTGGCATGGTATGAAACGAGACATCTCTGATTTTGTTTCGAGATGTTTAATATGTCAACAAGTGAAAGCGGAACATCAAGTGCCTTCAGGATTACTGCAGCCGATCACGATACCCGAGTGGAAATGGGATCGAGTCACAATGGACTTTGTATCCGGACTGCCATTGTCAGCTAGTAAGAAGGATGCGATTTGGGTCGTTGTAGATAGATTGACTAAGTCGGCTCACTTTGTCCCCGTACGTACGGATTTTTCAATGGACAAACTATGTGACGGCCCAAAATTGACCCTAGTCAGGAAGTGGTTTCGGGACCACTAAACCGAGTCACCGAAATGTTTGAACGTAATATTTATTGTCTAGAATATGTATTTACGAATGTGTGAAAATTTCAAGCTTCGGTTTAGTCGATTGCATGTGAATTCAGTTAGTAGGACTTGTATGACACTTTTGAAAAATGATAGGCTAATCTATAAGGACCTAATAGTACATGTAGTCAAAAGGGAGGACTTGCATGTCAAAATCCCCCAAGTGCTAGTGGCCGCCATGACAAGGAAGCATGGGCAAGACATGTCATGAAACATGTTGGGTGAGTGTTTTATGTTGAAATAAATAAAATAAAGTGCATGAGTAATAAAAAAATGAAAAAAAGTGTGTGTGTGAAGGCTTTCCCCTTCCCTCCCCATTGCCGTGCAAGTGAGAAAGAAAACAAAAAAAAAAAAGCTTTGTTCATCTTTTTTCATCCTTTGGCCGAAAATCTCAAGGGAGAAGAAAGGGTCCTTGCTCATGGTTGGTTTGGAATAGGTTGGCCATCCTTGTATCTAGATTAAGGTATGTTTGATATGGTGCCATGAGATTCATGCATGTTCTTAGTTGCTAGTTTTAGTTCTAATTAGTCCATGACTCAAAACCTTGCTATGTCATGGGGATGATAGTATGAAATGACAATTTGAGATAAGTAAGGTTAAATTTGATTTGGTAAAATCGGCCATATGGGTGTATATGTTTGTGAAAATATATTTTTTTGTTAACTCCTTACAATCGATTGTAGGAGTAATATTGGCTTATAAGGTTGAGTTGATTCATGATGTTGTATGTTAGGATTAAAATACTTGAGACTAGATTAGCTTAATGGTGACCATGCATTCGGCCTTGAAGCATTAAACAAATGGTGGTTGAGATTTTGATATTTTGAACAAAGATAGTTGTGAAATGGGGTGAAAACCATTTAATTATACACATAAAAATCCAGCAAGAAGATTAAACTACTAAATGTATTCATTTTAGATCAAGACATCAAAGAGGAGAACCAAGCAAAGGCAAAGCAAAGATAATCGAGTAGTAGATTGGGAATCATTTCATCCGATATAAGGTAAGTCATTAAGCACTTATTTTGTACTAATTTAAAGGGTCGTAATGTCCAAGTAATGATGCTGAATGGAATGGTAGAATATATATATATAAACATGTATGTATGTGGTGATAAAAATATTGAATTGAAAGAAAAGAGGTGAGATGTATTGAATGATCGGTTTCGGCACTAAGTAAAAGGGAGTAAACATTTATAATCACAAATTGGCACTAAGTGTGCGGGTTCAAATTATACAGCACTAAGTGTGCAAGTTTGATTATATAGCACTAAGTGTGCGAGTTCGACTATTAAGCACTAAGTGTGCGGGCTTATTGCACATCCTCTAATAAACGTACATGTTCTATGCGCGGCCTTACCGAGTCAATCATGGACAGTGACGAGTAAACACCTTGAGCTCATGAGGAATGGACATTTTATTTATATTTGGAATTTTGGTTTGGTAAGTCTTGATCTATGTGGTGATTATGCTCGGAAATAAATGCATGCAATGTCATATGGCGAATGTATGAAATATCAAGTAGGGCTTGGTATGAGACCAAACCGAAATGCCTAAAGAATTATAGTACCGTTTGGGTGTGGATGGAGGATTTTAATCCCGCATTAATTATTTTCTTTTATGGTATATTATTACTGAACGGCAATATAATGCTTATGGCTTACTCGAGTTATATACTCACCCGGTGCTTGCTTGTCGCCATTTTAGGTTTCTCGGACTGTCCTTTTTATGCTCGTGATCGCCATCGAGTCATCACACGGCTAGCAACTTTTGGTATTTTTTGTGTAGTCGGTTTAGGAGAACATTTTGGCATGTATAGGCTAATATGCTTTGTTGAACTTTGGTATGTAAACTTTTAGCCATGCGAAAATGGCATAAATGCTCTGCTGGATTTAGTTCTCCAATGTTAAGTCACAAGTCTTGGTAATTTGATTTCCATGCCTTATGCCATGGTTGATTATTTTGGTGTTAAAATGCATGTTATGGCAATAGTGTAGTAGGGAGATGTTGGATGATGATTAGCCTCTGGTATGGCTAGTCATGATCATGATTTGTGACATGTATGATGAATCACTAGTTAGATCAAAGGGAAATCATGAAATAGGCATAGTTGCTTTAGTGACAGTCTTGGCAAGCAGCAGTAACGTGAGATTGAAAAATCACTAAAAATAGTAGGAATGGTATTAAATAGTAAATAAATTATTTAAATGTACCTTGATGAATCTACTTTCATATGGAAGAAACGAAATGGTCATATGAGTTATAAGTTAACAGATATTAAAGTTCTTGTGAAACAGGGCCAGAACGGTTTCTGGATCCCCTGTCCCAACTTTGGAAAATCATTTTAAATTAACCAGAGATAATTAGGAGTCATGCCATATATGTGTAGATTCCTCTCCGAGTCTAGTTTCTATAGAAACAAACGGCATCAATATTGAAGCCCTGTACAGGAGATATCTAATTCTTAACGCACAAAGGTCAGTGTAGTCGATCCCTGCAATGGGGAGACTTTAACTAATAAACTGTACTAATTGGCTCGACCAAAATTCTAGAAAAAATATGTAGATGGAAATATGAGTCTAGTTTCAGGTAAAAATTATGAAACTGATTTTTGAGTTGTAAAACTCAAGTTATGAATTTTGGAGCGACTAGTACACAGATTGGCGCCTTGTCCGAAACTCTCAATAATTGGGTTGAAGTCTGTTAACACCTCGTGTTCGACTCCCATGACGGTCTCGGGTTCGGGTGTTACATTTTATTGGTATCGAGCTATGGTTTAGTCGGTTCTAGGACTACCATAGCGCGTATGAGTCTAGCTATACATGCCTTAATGTTAATGTTTAAATGTGTGATGACTTGACGGTTAAAATTTTTGTTTTGATTAGTAAATGGATCCCTGTAGAGAGAACCTTGGCGGATGACGTTGAAAGTGTAGCGGCTGCTCCTACACAAGGGACGCCGACTGTTGAACCTCAGTCATCTGCGAATAATCAAGGTGAGGAGGCAAAACAAGCCTTCTTTACCATGATGAATGAGTGGGTAGCGCAATACGCCCGAACCAATCCGGCTGTCCAACAATTCCCGAATTTGAATAATCCACCCCAAGAGCCCGTAATGCCATCAGTTACTGATCCTATGAGGCCGAGTAAGCCACCTGTAGACTTGATTAGAAAGCGCGGGGCTGAGGAGTTTAAGGCCATAGTTACTGATGATGCCGAAAGAGCCGAGTTCTGGCTTGATAACACCATTCGGGTGTTTGATGAACTGTCATGCACACCCGATGAATGTCTAAAGTGTGCTATATCCTTGTTGCGAGACTCAGCTTACTATTGGTGGAGGACTTTGATCTCCATAGTCCCAAACGAGCGAGTTACTTGGGATTTCTTTCAAACAGAATTTCGAAAGAAGTATATTAGTCAACGGTTCATCGATCAACAACAGAAGGAATTCTTGGAACTCAAGCAAGGCCGTATGATCAGATTCGAATACGAACATGAGTTCGTAAGACTTAGTCGGTATGCTCGGAGTGTGTGGCGATGAGGTTGCTATGTGCAAAAGATTTGAAGAAGGATTGAATGAAGATTTAAAACTACTAGTGGGTATTTTGGAGATAAAGGAGTTCGTGACGCTAGTCGAACGAGCCTGCAAGGCGGAAGAACTTGGAAAGGAGAAGAAGAAGGCTGAATTTGAAGCAAGAGATTATCGTAAAAGATCGTGAGTAAAGCTCCGTTCTCGATCGTAAAGAAATTCGTGGAGGACACTAGTAAGTCGAGGGCGATCGGGAATTTCCATCGAGCCCGACCATTGACGGACTCTCGAGCTACATCGGTAGCTAGTGTGGGCAATAATCGCCAAGAGCGACTGAATGCCCCCAATGTGGAAGACGGCACCTAGGTGAATGTTGAGGTAAGTCCGTTAACCTGACTGTTACGGATGTGGTTCAAGGACCACTTCATTAGAGATTGCACGGAACTAGATGAGAAGAATAAGATGCAAGGTGCAAGATCTAGTGGGGCGACACTAGAGGTAGACCCCGAGGATTTCAGGAGGTAGGGGTGGTAATCGAGAGGAGCCACCGACACTACTGTTCGATCCGAGACCAGCGCCTGCTAGAGCATATGCCATCCGCGACGAGAGGAGGCATCCTCCCCGACGTTATCACCGGTACTTTTACTCTCTTTGATACTAGTGTGATTGCATTGATTGACCCCGCTCTACTCATTCATATGTATGTGAAACTTTAGCATCCAAGAAGACTCTACCTCTTGAGTCTCATCGAGTTCGTAATTCGAGTGTCAAACCCTTTGGGTCAATACGCACTCGTTGATAAAGTGTGCAAGAGATGCCCCTAATAATTCGAGAATCTGCTTTTCCTACTGCTCGATGCTTCTACCATTTGATGAATTTGATGTTATTCTTGGTATGGATTGGTGACAGTACATGATGCAAAGGTGGACCGCAAAGGAAAACCATTGATTTGAGGAGTGCTAATAATGAGGTAGTCCGAGTCGAGTCTCATCGATTTAAAAGGAGTGCCGCGATAATATCTTCTATGACCGCCAGAGGTATGTGAAAAGGGTGTGAAACATACCTTGCGTATGTGTTTGAAAGTAAAGAGACGGAAAAGAAACTCGAATCGGTACAAGTGGTTTGTGAGTATTCAGATGTTTTTCCTAAGAGTTACCGAGATTGCCACCGGTTCGAGAAGTGGAATTCGCATCGGTTGTACCGGTACTACGCCGATCTCAATAGCTCCGTGATCGTATGGCATTAACGGAGTTAAAGGAATTGAAGGTTCAATTGCAAGAATTGACGAATAGAGGTTTCGCCGACCGAGTTTTTCTCCATGGGCGCACCAAGTATTGTTTGTGAAAAGAAGGACGGAAGCATGAGGTTGTGCATCGACTATCGCCAACTCAATAAAGTGACGATAAAGAATAAATACCGCTGCCACGATTTGACGATTTGTTTTATCAATTAAAGGGAGCCTCGGTGTTTTCAAAGATAGATTTGAGGTCGGGTACTATCAGTTGAGGGTCCGAGAATTGGACATACCCAAAACCGCTTTTAGAACGAGGTACTCGTCACTACGAATTCTTGGTGATGCCGTTTGGGCTCACTAATGCCCTGCGGTGTTTATGGATTTAATGAATAGAATTTTCAGGCCATACTTGGATCGGTTCGTAGTTGTATTTATCGATGACATTTTGGTCTATTCGAGAGATGAAATCGAACATGCTTGAACACCGAGGCTAGTGTTGCAAATCTTACGAGATAAGCGATTATACGCAAAGTTCAATAAATGTGAATTTTGGTTGAAAGAGGTTAGCTTTTTGGGGCACGTGGTGTCCGTGATCGGTGTCGTGGTGGACCCGAACAAAATTTCGCCATAGTCGATTGGAAACCACTAAGGAATGTTACCGGGTTAGGAGCTTTTGGGGCTTGCGGTTATTACCGACGATTTGTAAAAGGTTTCTCAATGATAGCCACGCCAATAACGGCTACTCCAAAAGGATGTTAAGTTCGAATGGACGGAGAAATGTCGAAAAGTTTCGATCAACTGAAAACTTATTTGATCAAGCCCCAATTCTAGTGCAACCCGAATCGGGCAAAGAGTTTGTCATTTATAGTGACGCATCCCTACTTGGGTTGGGTTGCGATTGATGCAAGAAAGGCGAGTTGTGGCATATGCGCCGAGACAATTAAAGCCACATGAGAAAAATTATCCGACCCATGATCTCGAATTGGTCGCCATCGTATTCGCCTTTAAAGATATGGCGACATTACTTATTTGGTGAGAAGTGCCATGTGTATTCGGATCACAAAAGTCTCAAATATTTGATGACCCAAAGAGACTTAAATCTGCGACAAAGGTGATGGCTCGAGTTGTTAAAAGATTATGAGCTCGTCATTGATTATCACCCGAAAGGCTAATGTGGTTGCGGATGCCTTAAGTCGGAAATCACCGCTTGCTTTATTTAGCGATGAATGTACACTTGTCTATCCTACCCGACAATGTGTTAGTAGTCGAATTAAAGGCCAAACCATTGTTGGCTCATCAAATTCGGAAGCTCGTAAAGTTGATGAGGAGTTGCTTGCAAAACGGGTGAGTGTGTTCAACAAGGAATCGGAGTTTCAAATTGATGATGACGATTGTTTGAGGTTCGAAGTCGTCTGTGTTCCAAAGAATTCGAACTTATTTCGATAATTTCGAACGAAGCCCATTGTAGCCGAATGGCAATCCACCCGGGAGTACGAAAATGTACAACGACCGAGACACCGCTTTGGTGGCATGGTATGAAACGAGACATTTCCAACTTTTTTCAAGTGCTTAGTATGTCGCAAGTAAAGGCGAACATCAAGTGCCCACGGGTTTGCTACTGACCAATCATGATACCGAATGGAAATGGGAACGAGTCACGATGGATTTTGTACCGGCTTGCCGTGTCGGCAAGCAAGAAAGATGCAATTTGGGTCGTCGTTGATAGATTGACTAAGTCGGCTCACTTTATCCCCCGACGCACGGATTTTTCATTGGATAAGTTAGCTGAATTGTATGTTTCTCGATTGTGAGATTACACGGGTACCGATTTCTATTGTGTCGATGAGATCCGAGATTCACCTCACGATTTTGGAAGAAATTGCAAGAAGCTTTGGGTACCAAGCTGCATTTTAGCACCGCTTTTCATCCCCAAACCGATGGTCAATCCGAGCGGATAATTCAGATACTTGAGGATATGTTGAGATGTTGCATCCTCGAGTTTAGTGGTTCATGGGAACGGTATTTACCCTTGATTGAATTCGCTTACAACAATAGTTTTTAGTCAAGCATTAAGATGGCGCCTTACGAGGCTTTGTATGGTCGAAAATGCCGTACACCATTGTTTCGGACCGAGCTCGGTGAAAGTAAAATTTTCGGAGTGGATTTGATTAAAGATGCTGAACAGAAAGTAAGTATAATTCGTGAGAGTCTGAAAGTAGCATCAGATCGTCAGAAGTCGTACGCGGATTTAAAACGAAGAGATATTGAGTATCAGGTGGGAGACAAAGTGTTTCTTCGTATCACCGAAAAGATACTCGATTTGGCCGTAAGGGCAAATTGAGTCCGAGATTCATTGGGCCATATGAGATCTCCGAACGAGTCGGCCCAAGAGCGTATAGGTTGCTTTTACCCCGAACTCGAAAGGATCCACAACGCTTTCCATGTTTCGATGCTTGACGCTACCGATCCGATCCTTCGCATGTAATAAACCCTCCAAGATTGAAATTCAAGCCGATATGAGTTATGAAGAAGAACCGATTCGTATCCTAGCTCGTGAAGTGAAGGAGTTGCAAAACAAAAGGGTTCCGTTAGTAAAAGTGTTATGGCTCAAACACGGATGGAAGAAGCTACTTGGGAACCCGAGAATTCTATGAAAGAGCGTTACCCAAACTGTTTATCGGTAAGATTTTCGGGACGAAAATTCCTTAAGGGGGAGAGTTGTGACAGCCCAAAATTGACCCTAGTCGGAAGTGGTTTTGGGACCACTAAACCGAAGTCACCGAAATGTTTGAACGTAATATTTATTGTCTAGAATATGTATTTACGAATGTGTGAAAATTTCAAGCTTCGGTTTAGTCGATTGCATGTGAATTCAGTTAGTAGGACTTGTATGACACTTTTGAAAAATGATAGGCTAATCTATAAGGACCTAATAGTACATGTAGTCAAAAGGAGGACTTGCATGTCAAAATCCCCCAAGTGCTAGTGGCCGCCATGACAAGGAAGCATGGGCAAGACATGTCATGAAACATGTTGGGTGAGTGTTTTATGTTGAAATAAATAAAATAAGGTGCATGAGTAATAAAAAAATGAAAAAAAGTGTATGTGTGAAGGCTTTCCCTCCCTCCCCATTGCCATGCAAGTGAGAAAGAAAACAAAAAAAAAAAAGCTTTGTTCATCTTTTTTTCATCCTTTTGGCCGAAAATCTCAAGGGAGAAGAAAGGGGTCCTTGCTCATGGTTGGTTTGGAATAGGTTGGCCATCCTTGTATCTAGATTAAGGTATGTTTGATATGGTGCCATGAGATTCATGCATGTTCTTAGTTGCTAGTTTTAGTTCTAATTAGTCCATGACTCAAAACCTTGCTATGTCATGGGGATGATAGTATGAAATGAAAATTTGAGATAAGTAAGGTTAAATTTGATTTGGTAAAATCGGCCATATGGGTGTATATGTTTGTGAAAATATATTTTCTTTGTTAACTCCTTACAATCGATTGTAGGAGTAATATTGGCTTATAAGGTTGAGTTGATTCATGATGTTGTATGTTAGGATTAAAATACTTGAGACTAGATTAGCTTAATGGTGACCATGCATTCAGCCTTGAAGCATTAAACAAATGGTGGTTGAGATTTTGATATTTTGAACAAAGATAGTTGTGAAATTGGGTGAAAACCATTAAATTATACACATAAAAATCCAGCAAGAAGATTAAACTACTAAATGTAATCATTTTAGATAAAGACATCAAAGAGGGAGAACCAAGCAAAGGCAAAGCAAAGATAATCGAGTAGTAGATTGGGAATCATTTCATCCGATATAAGGTAAGTCATTAAGCACTTATTTTGTACTAATTTAAAGGGTCGTAATGTCCAAGTAATGATGCTGAATGGAATGGTAGAATATATATATATAAACATGTATGTATGTGGTGATAAAAATATTGAATTGAAAGAAAAGAGGTGAGATGTATTGAATGATCGGTTTCGCACTAAGTGTGCGGAGTAAACATTTATAATCACAAATTGGCACTAAGTGTGCGGGTTCAAATTATACAGCACTAAGTGTGCAAGTTTGATTATATAGCACTAAGTGTGCGAGTTCGACTATTAAGCACTAAGTGTGCGGGCTTATTGCACATCCTCTAATAAACGTACATGTTCTATGTGCGGCCTTACCGAGTCAATCATGGACAGCGGTACGAGTAAACACCTTGAGCTCATGAGGAATGGACATTTTATTTATATTTGGAATTTTGGTTTGGTAAGTCTTGATCTATGTGGTGATTATGCTCGGAAATAAATGCATGCAATGTCATATGACGTAATGTATGAAATATCAAGTAGGGCTTGGTATGAGACCAAACCGAAATGCCTAAAGAATTATAGAACCGTTTGGGTGTGGATGGAGGATTTTAATCCCGCATTAATTATTTTCTTTTATGGTATATTATTACTGAACGGCAATATAATGCTTATGGCTTACTGAGTTATATACTCACCCGGTGTTTGCTTGTCGCCATTTTAGGTTTCGGACTCGTCCTTTTTTGCGCTTCGTGATCGCCATCAAGTCATCACACCGCTAGCAACTTTTGGTATTTTTTGTGAAGTCGGTTTAGGAGAACATTTTGGCATGTATAGGCTAATATGCTTTGTTGAACTTTGGTATGTAAACTTTTAGCCATGCGAAAATGGCATAAATGCTCGGTTGGATTTAGTTCTCCAATGTTAAGTCACAAGTCTTGGTAATTTGATTTCCATGCCTTATGCCATGGTTGATTATTTTGGTGTTAAAATGCATGTTATGGCAATAGTGTAGTAGGGAGATGTTGGATGATGATTAGCCTCTGGTATGGCTAGTCATGATCATGATTTGTGACATGTATGATGAATCACTAGTTAGATCAAAGGGAAATCATGAAATAGGCATAGTTGCTTTAGTGACAGGTGCTGGCAGCAGCAGTAACGTGAGATTGAAAAATCACTAAAAATAGTAGGAATGGTATTAAATAGTAAATAAATTATGTAAATGTACCTTGATGAATCTACTTTCATATGGAAGAAACGAAATGGTCATATGAGTTATAAGTTAACAGATATTAAAGTTCTTGTGAAACAGGGCCAGAACGGTTTCTGGATCCCCTATCCCGACTTTGGAAAATCATTTTAAATTAACCAGAGATAATTAGGAGTCATGCCATATATGTGTAGATTCCTCTCCGAGTCTAGTTTCTATAGAAACAAACGGCATCAATATTGAAGCCCTGTACAGGGAGATATTTAATTCGTAACGCACAAAGGTCAGTGTAGTCGATCCCTGCAACAGGGGAGACTTTAACTAATAAACTGTACTAATTGGCTCGACCAAAAATTCTAGAAAAAAATATGTAGATGGGAATATGAGTCTAGTTTCAGGGAAAATTGCGAAACTGATTTTTGAGTTATAAAACTCAAGTTATGAATTTTGGAGCGACTAGTACACAGATTGGCAGCTTGTCTGGAAACTCTCAATAATTGGGTTGAAGTCTGTTAACACCTCGTGTTCAACTCCGGCGACGGTCTCGGGTTCAGGGTGTTACAAACTAGCCGAATTGTACGTTTCTCAGATTGTGAGACTACACGGGGTGCCTATTTCCATCGTGTCGGATAGAGATCCGAGATTTACCTTTGGAAGAAGTTGCAAGAAGCTTTGGGTACCAAGTTGCATTTCAGCACCGCCTTTCACCCCCAAACCGATGGTCAATCCGAACGGATAATTCAAATACTCGAGGATATGTTGAGATGTTGCATCCTTGAGTTTAGTGGTTCATGGGAACGGTATCTGCCTTTGATTGAATTCGCTTACAACAATAGCTTTCAATCAAGTATTAAGATGGCGCCTTACGAGGCTTTATACTGATCGTAAATGCCGTATTCCCATTATTCGGATGAACTTAGTGAAGGTAAATTCTTCGGGGTTGATTTGGTTAAGGATGCCGAGCAAAAAGTTCGAGTAATTCGTGAAAGTTTGAAAGCTGCTTCGGATCGCCAAAAGTCGTATGCGGATTTGAAAAGAAAAGATATTGAATATCAAGTTGGAGACAAGGTCTTTCTCAAAGTTTCACCTTGGAAGAAGGTGCTTAGATTTGGTCGTAAGGGCAAATTGAGTCCGAGGTTCATCGGGCCATATGAAGTATCCGAACGAGTTGGGCCAGTCGCATATCGATTAATTTTGCCCCCTGAGCTCGAAAAGATTCACAACGTTTTTCATGTCTCGATGCTTCGACGATATAGGTCTGATCCATCGCACGTAATTGCTCCATCTGAGATTGAGATTCAGCCTAATTTGAGCTATGAAGAGGAACCGGTTCACATTATGAGGCGTGAAGTAAAAGAATTGCGCAATAGGAAAATCCCGTTAGTGAAGGTGTTGTGGCATAAACACGGAATGGAAGAAGCCACTTGGGAACTTGAAGACTCTATGAAAGAGCGATACCCGAGCCTATTTACCGGTAAGATTTTTCAGGGACGAAAATTTCTTAAGTGGGGGAGAGTTGTGACATCCCTAAATTGACCCTAGTCGGAAAGTGGTTTCGGGACCACTAAACCGAGTCATAATAATAATTAACCATCATAATTGATGCTCATTATATGCATATATGCATGTGTGAAAATTTCATGTTTGGATTTTGTTAATTGTAAGTGAATTTTTATCAAATAGGACTTATGTGAGAAAATTTAGAAATGTGCTAGGCAAATGTAAGGTGGCCTATTAATACATGTGGGAAAGTGTTGTCCTTGCATGTCAAATTAGCCAAAATGAAGCATGATGGCCGGCCATGTTATGAGTGGAAACATGTTGCCAACATGTTTAGTTAGTGGATTATGTAGGAAGAATAAAGAAATGAAAAAAAAGAGAATATGAAGAAAAACAAAGAAAAGAAAAAAAAAGTGTTCATTCTCTCATTTTTCTCCTTGCTTGGCCGAATGTACTAAGAAGAAAGGGGGAAAGCTTGAGAAAATCAGCCATGGAGTTTGCTAGACTAAGGTATGTTGATGTTATCCATGAGATTCATGCATGTTTTTAGTTGATAGTTTGAGTTCCACCTAACCCATGGTCTAAACCTTTACCATGAAATGGGGATGATATTCGCCATGGGTGTTGCCTTCTTGGTATCATTGATGTTTGATGTTTGATGTTGTGGTGGTGAGGCATGAAGATGAGTTAAGTTTCGGCTAAGGTGGGTTTGTGTGGATGTCATTTGCATGCTAAGTGTCAAGCTTTGTAATGATATATGTGTATGGTGTCTTTGATGTTGTGAATGGAAGTAGAAGAAAAGTAAAAGAAATTTATGTAGAAATATGATGTATGTGGATTCATAGGATGTTACAAATAGATGTGAAGCTATGCTAGAAGAGAAAAGAAATTCGACCAAGTGTTCATGGGAGGAAAACTATGTGTTTGAAAGAATAAAAATGATGCCATAATTGATAGTATAGGTATTCGGCCATTTAATCAAGTGTGTAGGTGATGTTAGATCAATTTTAGCACATTCCGCTATAGATAAGCATGTTGATAATCTCATTTAGACAATTAGACATAAAAGGGTGGTAATGAGGTTGAAAATTGTTGAATGGCTAGTTGGGTAATGAATGAAGCATTCGGCCATATGGGGTAAAAATGGGTCATATGCTCATGAGATAAAATTTTGTGAATTGATGTATTAATGATGATAGTATAGTTGATGTCATGTATATATGTATAAATATTTGGCAAGACGGTTAAACTAGTTAATTTATTGACTAAGCTCAAGAAGCTCGAGGTGGAGAAACAAGCAAAGGCAAAGGAAAGAACATCGAGTAGCCGAGTTGGAACCATTTTGCCCAACACAAGGTAAGTCATTAAGCACATATGTTTGATATTGCTTAAATGATTGTAAAATCTATGCAGTTGTATTTAATGGGATGCTATATATATATATAAATGAAATTGTATGTGTATGGAGTGATGACAATTGTTGAATGTAAAAGAAATAGTGAAATGTGTAGAAAGTTTGCTTTCGGCACTAAGTGTCTTGGGCAATACGTGTGTACGATGACGAGATTGGCACTAAGTGTGCATGCTGGAAATATATGGCACTAAGTGTGCATGCTGGAAATATATGGCACTAAGTCCGCATGCTGGAAAAATACTACCTTTGGGTGTGCGAGCTCGAAGGGTATGGCACTATGTGTGCGGGCTTAAATTGCGTGGCACTAAGTGTGCGAAATCGAGTATTAAGCACTGTGTGTGCGTACTCTATATATATGGAGGTGTGTCTCCATCGAGTTGAGTATGGACAGCGGATCGGTAAGTACCTCGAGCTCATGACGAATAGAAAATACATTCATGCTCGGGGTTGAATTTGGTAAGCCTTAAATCTATGTGATGATTGAAATTGTATGATTGTGGTGGAAATGAGTTAGTGTGTGAAAATGCTTCAAATATCTTGTTGTGTAGAATATGAAATGTGGATGTATGACTTGGTATGAGATTGGACCAAAAGGTCCGAGGAATTATGGTATAGATTCGATATGGATGAGTACCTAACCTCGTTTATTGTTCATGTTGTAGTAACTTTATCAGTGGATTGATGAATGCTTATGACTTACTGAGTTATAAACTCACTCGGTGTTTTCTTGTCACCCATTTTAGGTCTCTCGGACTCGTATTGTTTGCGTGATCGGAACCGTCGTTGAAGTCATCACACCGCTGAAATATTTTGGTATTGTCTTCGTTGTTGAAGAACATTTGGCATGTATAGGCTATTATATTTTGTTGAACTGTGGGTTGTAAACTTTAAGCCATGTGAAAATGGCCTATGTGGTCGCCGAGTGGGATGCTAGAACCTATAGCCACGAGTCTTAGAAACTTTAATTTTGATAAGGTGGCCATAATTTGTGTCATGTATGATGGATGATTAAGGCCAAGGAAAGATTCATGAAATTGGCATAGTCTACTGCAGTAACTGTTGCAGACAGCAGCAGTGAGGTGAGATTGAAAAATCACTAAAAATAGTAGAAGCAGAATTAAATAGTGAATAAATTATGCAATTGAACCTTGATGAATCTAGTTTAATATGGATGGAACGAAACGACCATATGAGCAGTATACTGAGAGATATTAAAGTTCTCGTGAGACAGGGCCAGAACGGTTTCTGGGTCCCCTGTCGTGACTTTGAAAATTTACTATAAATTATCCAGAAAGAATTAGAAGTCATGCCTTATATGTAAAGATTCCATTTTGAGTCTAGTTTCATTAGAAACAAACGGCACCAGTATTAAAGCCCTGTACAGAGAGATATTCAAGTTTTAACGCGTGAAGGTCAGTGTAGTCGACTCCTGTAACATTGGTGACTTTAACTAATAAACTGTACCAATTGGCCTAACCAAAAATTCTAGAAATAAATCCATGGATAGATATATGAGTCTAAATTCAGGGAAAATTTACGGAATCAGTTTCTGAGTTTTGAAACTCGAGATATTATTTTTAAGGCGACAGTGACGCAGTTAGCTAGCCTGCCTAGAACAGCAATCAGATTTTACAAAGAGAGAAATAAGGGAAGTAAGCCCGGTAACACCACGTGTTCAAATCCGGTGACGGTCACGGGTTTGGGGTGTTACAAGTTTGGGAAGAACAAGAAGTCAATCCCATTAATCATGTATGCATGAACCCCATAGGCATTACTTGCAATTTATTGCAAGTAGAATTTAAATTTTAATAAACTCATCTTAAGTTTAATAAATGAGTTGCTAGTTTTAATTCAACTCATCTTAATTTATTTATTTGAGTTTTTATTAAACTTCATTTAATAAGATGCTTATTTAATTAATCTAGTTACTAGGATAATTTATTGAAGCATGATTTCAAGTTTATTTAATTTTGCTTCTTTTAATTAAACTAGTTGTTGCACTAATTGATGCCTTTGTTTCTAGTTCATTTATTGAAGTCAAGTATTTAATGTGTAACAGCTCGATTTAGACCATAGTCAGAATAGTGGTTTTGGGACCACAAATCTAAGTCAAAAAATATTTAAATATTATTTTTCCATGCTTATGATATGTGAATTAGCATGTGTGAAAGTTTCGTATGAAAATTTAATTGTTTGTGTGCTTAATTTGATAAAATGACCTAATCACGTAAAATGAAAAAGTTTCCTGTTATAAGTTAAAGTGCCTAGTTGTTATGGCTTATTAATTGGAAGCTCTTTATGTTGTAATAAGACCATTATATGTTAGTAGAATTTATGGTTTGGCATTTTGGTAAATAGAATTATTTTTAAAGGGTGGTTAGGTAATTGAATAATAAAGGTTAATATAATAAAAACAAAGTGAAATTGATGGCCATTTTATCATCTTTTATGATCATATGAAGCATGGGAGAAAGCCAAAATAAGTTTTTCATATTCGGCACTTTGAAGTTCATTTAGGTATGTGATTTTTGATCGGTTTTTGATTATTTTTATATTTTCGTGATCGTTGCTTTGTGTTCTAGCTAGCCCGTACTCTAATTTTTGAATTTTTTGATGGATACTCATGTTTTTTGATGATTGAAGTTAGATGATAGTTTTACATATTTTACAAAGTGATTTTGAGTAAAAATGCAAATTATGGGCAAATTTGTGAAATTATGAAATTATGTGGCTAAAAGTATGAATAAAGTGAAAAATATAGGCTGATTTGAGATTGGGTAAAATTTGACCAAGCATGGGTGTGGTCAAATTTTGATTATTTTTGTGTTTTGTGAAATAGGGACTAAATTGCAAAAAATGTGAAATGTCAGGGGCAAAGTGTAATTAGCCCATTTATGTGTTTTTGGATGAATTTGAGTAAATATGTGATTAAATAAGTTAAATTTGTATTGAATTAGATTAAGAAATGAGGAAATCGGAATTTGGATCGGGGAAAGTCAAATATTATCGAATGGTCATTTCGGTCCGTTCGTGTTAGTACGAGGTAAGTTCATAAGTAAATAAATGTTGTTAAATTGAAATATATATGCATTATATGTGTTGAATTGAGTTGTAAAGAAATATATTTGTGAAGTTGAAATATGTAAAATATGAATTGAATTTGAGGCACTGAGTGTGCGATAAATGAAATAGCTACGGCTATTAAAATGGCACTAAGTGTGCGAGATTATAACAGCATTGGCTGAGAAAAGGTCACTATGTGTGCAATACCGATATAAGTTTAGTTTAATGAAATGGCACTAAGTGTGCGATAACACTATAATTTTGGCGAATTAAATTGGCACTAAGTGTGCGAGTTCATTGAATGTTCAAGGATGATTGAATGAATTAGTAGTTCAAGCATTGAAGTGATAAATGTGATAGATAAGAGCGTAATGGTACAGGTATGTATGGAACCTATTTGGTTGATGATGTTAAGTATGAAGTAGATAAAAAAATTATGTAAATGAATGATGAAATGAGTTGGATTGAATAGCATTATTAATGCTACTTATAAGATTAAAGATGTGAAATGAAAGTAAGATATGGTTTGGAATAAGAATGAGTAATATGATATGTTATATATACTTGTTATATGAAATTGTGGTATTATGTTTCGGATATGAGATTTACGAAACATGAAGTATGGCTTTGATGTATGATTGCTTGGTTAGAAAACTTGATCAGATAATGAAATTAAAATGGTTGAGTTGGCTGTATGATTCATGTATGCGAATTTGGTTTATGTGAATAAGGAAATTATAGATGTTCAAGTTTGGAAGTATTTGTAAAGAAATTGATATTTATGTATGATTTGTAATAAATGACCATGGTTTGGTTGGCGATGAAATGAATATGTGTGAGCTTGATTTATACGAATGAGTTTACGGTTGTTAATCGAATTTGAAAGCATGGTTATATGTTTATTGATAAATAAGTTAAGTGAATTATTTAATGTGGTTACATGAATTTACGAGTATAATGAAGGTATAAGTGATTGAGATTTGTTAATTTCGGTTTAGTGATATTGGTTTATAAATATCATTGAAATGATTTATTTGCTTATGGCTTACTAAGCTTTCAAAGCTTACTCTGTGTGGTTTTGTATGTCTTTAGAGTTTTAGGGACTTGCTCAGGTTAGAAGTCGTTGGAGATGTCATCACACTATCCGGTTATCATTTCGGTAAATAAAAACTTTGAGTTTTGGTTAAATGGCATGTATAGGGGAGCTTCATTAAGGTTCATTTTGATTTGTATATATGTAGCCATGCGAAAATGGCTTGCTAAAGATGTAACATCCTGATTTCTGGGGTTTTTTCGCGATTCTCGGTATTTTTGGTAAAGTTTTTAAAAATTGGTATTTTGTTGTGGAATTCATAATTTGAGTGTGTAAATGGGCTTATGGAAGGCCCATGTGTTGGCCAAAACCCGGTGGAATTTTTGAATTTTGGACTTAAGAAGTTAGGGGCTTTGGATAGGTGGTCTTATTAAAAATTGTGGGTAAAATGTATCACAAAAGAGCCTCTAGTAAAATGGCTAAGTGATGCCACTAGGGAGCTATACAGGTGGCGTGTAAGTGTTGGGGGAAGACCTGGGTTCGATTCCCTGTGATGGAAAATATGATGCTAAATTTTATGCTTTGTGCATGCTAGAGTTTAAAGCTGAACGGAACTTTGTGGGAGAGAGTTTGAATCAGTCAAATGCATGGATTAAGGAGGGATAAGGGGAAAGATTTTAGAGATTTGAGAGGGGGATAGAGTTAGCCGATTTGAAGGGATTAGAGAGGGGATTTCAGCACAGGGGTTTTAGTTAGGGATTTTCGGCATTAGGGTCTAGGTTGTGCCGTTTTCTTCCTTTTGTTTAGTCTTTTCTCTCTTTTTATTTTTCAGCCGAATCTACCATCTCTCCTTTCATCTTTTCTTCCTTTTCCTTCTTCCAAACCAGCCCACTACTTCCCTCCATTCATCTATTGTTTCTTTCCCCTACCTTCACTTTTGCCGAAATACCGCAAAAGACGAAATTTGTGAAGCTAGGTGGTGCCGACTCTTTGTTGACCAGCAACCCTCTTTTTCTTTTCACTTTTTAGTGGTCAATTCCCTTATCTTCTAGGCATAAATGGATTCAAGAAGAAAGACTATGGTAAGTGCTCGAACTCTAAACGATTCCTATGGTAAATGTTGACAAAAGCCGAAACCCCTATAGTTTATTTAGGTGGTCGAATATGGGTAGAGGCCTTATTTGGTTTTCCCTCACGTCTTTTTATGGTTTTTATAGTGGAGGAGCAGCAAGGCATAGGGTCGACTTGGATTAGCTTGGAACATCGGAGTGGCTAGATCTAGTCATCAACTTCGGCAAAGGTATGGATTCTAAGGCCATTATGGATGGTGACCGAATGTATAAGTGTTGATAATAGATGGTTCTTGTTTTGGTCTAATTATTGTGAGCTGATCTATAAATGGTTGATTATAGGAGAAATCGTGTAGGAGATCTCGTCGAGGAATATCGTGAATCAGGTGTGTAACGAACCTTTTTTCGTAGCTTAAATCGATAAATGCCGAAAAGCCGAAATGCCAAAATTCTGGCATTTCAAGGACTTGTCAGCAAGCGAACACTCATTGGTTAGTTAGATTCACTAAGTGGATGATCGGGAACATTGAAAAAAGGTAAGGGTATGATTTGGTGCACGATGGTAAGTTGGGCCTCGAGGGGCTGAAATAGGGCCCAATGGGCTTCTGGGCCCATTTGGGTAAATTTGGCAGAAAATGGAATCCTGAAAAATTACACGTTAAAACTGTTGAAACCGCTATGGAAAATGGGCTAAATCGGCCTAGATGACTAATTCGGCTATGTAGAGCCTATTAGGGATTTTTTGCCCAATAACTCGGTTTCGCTAAGAATGGGCCAGAATCACTGTTAAAACACTTGAAATTGTTGGAAACTGATATTAAACATGGAAAACCCTAATAATTGGTAAAAGTACGAAATTACCCTTATAGTATGGAAATGACTGTTTTGCCCCTTGGTAAAAATGACCATTATACCCTTAGGGTTTAATTATGAATTTGACACATGGGATTTTGATATACAATATTGATATGATATGCACATGATATGTGTTTAATTATGAATTTGACACATGGGATTTTGATATACAATATTGATATGATATGCACATGATATGTATGATATGCACATGATATGTATGATATGCACATGATATGTACGATATGCACATGATATGTATGATATGCACATGATGTATTCATAAATGCATTGGGTTGGGTTTTTATATGGATGGAGGAAGTGCAAAAGGGCTTATGCCCCGTTTCAAAAGGGCTTATGCCCCAGTTATTAAAAGAGGCTAGGCCTCCAGTTATATAATAAAGCAGCTATGCTGCCAGTGGAGAGCTTTGGTTGGGTGGGTTGAGTTATTCCCCACATGGAGAGTTTGGTTGGTACAGGTGAGAGTAGCGGATGGTGGGTCGAGTAGTCTCCACAAATGGGTTTGCATTCTTTCATTGACATTACATGTGATATTGAAATGGGCCTACGGGCCATACCGTTTACAGTAAAGGCTTCGGCCCAATAATATGAAATATGAAAAAGGCTTCGGCCCAGTGTTATGCAATATGAAATATGAAAAGGCTTCGGCCCAGTATATGTTGAGATTGGTTTTGGACTTAGGCCCAGCAGGCTGATATTGTTTTAGGCTCTGAAAGGGGCTTGTTGCACATTGAGTTTCCAAACTCACCCCCTTTCCTTAACCTTGCAAGTGAGCCTTGATTTGGCGACTTGGCACCGGAGGGGGTTCAGAGTGGCCACGGTGATCGCTTTTGGGCTTTTGAATAAGCGTTTGGTTTTCTTTAAGTTTATTTTTTTTATTATTTATTTTTGGGTTGTAATAAGGCCATTTTAACTTTATTTTCTTTTTGTTTTCTGGGATTATTTTATTATTAACAACTTCGAACTGGTTGATAACAATTTCAAATGAGCTAGACTTAGGACGTGCTTTCAAATGATACCTGTTTTCAAAATAACACATCACTACGATTATCCGATTTATCAAAGATATTCACTTAAATAAATTTATACCTGATACGACCAAGTGTGGCAATGGTGGTGGGCATGTCTAGGATTGGATCCAATCGAAGAGCTTGGTATTTAAGCAGCCTTCATGGCTCACCTCCTCTGTTACGAATTCCTACCTGGTGCCCAGCTTCCATTCACTTTGTTAAGCTTAACAAAAGTTGGTTTTAAAGCGCTAAAACGAAACGTGGATTTTTAACTTCAATGTGGCACATCGAATTCGGCCGTAACGTCTGGGCCGGGTTTGGGGTGTTACAAAAGATGTTAATGTCTATTATATTAGGGCATGGTATGAGTTCATTTTGGGAAGTATGTTTTATGGTATGTACGTATGGTATAATCTTGGTATGAGATTGATATGGTAATTTGAGATGTTGATCATGTATGAGTAAATGAATTTGGCATGTGATATTGGTATGTTTTGGTATAGAAAGTGATCATGAAATTTATTAATGATATTATGGATTGATTGATACATGTTTGGAGTTGAATTTGACTGAAAATGTAGTATATTGATGATTGAATGATGCTTGTAGGGAGGACTCAAATTGGGTGGCAAATTGGCTTTTCAAATGGCCTATTTTTGTCCACATAAACGTGTGTCTCAACCGTGTACGACACACGGTCATATTACACGGCCATGTGTTCCTTGGGGTAGTCCTACAATTTAAAGTCAATCTTGAGCACGGGCTTGACACACGGACGTGTGGTCAACCATGTGACTTAAGTCAGTTTCGACCACGACTAAGCATACGGGTTTTCTTGTGGCCGTGTGGATAAGTCAATATGTATGCTCTGTTTTGCCAAGGCCAAGACACACGGGCGTGTCTAATGCCGTGTGATGCACACGGCCTATTCACATGGGCGTGTGACCTTTATAACTTAGAAAAAATTTAAGTTTTGGAAAAAAAATTTGTATGTGTCCAGTTTAGTCTGGACCTCTTCCTAATGCATGTTTATGGTCTCATTGACCTAAGAAAGGGACTTAATGTTAATGTTTGACTACAATATGATGATGCATGACTTTTGATTGTGAAATGATTGCCAAATGTTTTGATATGTCTGGTAATGCCTCTTAACCCTAGTCTGGCGATGGATACGAGTTAGGGGTGTTACATAATGTGATTGAGTTTAATTAGTGATTAATTGTGTTTAATAAAGTTCATTTTAATGTGTTTATTGTAGGTGTCCCTTCATCTCACAACCATTACATTTCAAGGCTGTTTCAACTTAATGGAAGTGACTTTTCAAGTGTTTTTTTTTGTTGGTTACAAAGGAAGGAGCTGTTACAAGTGATGTTTCATACATCAATTAAGGAATTTTAAGGAGCATTTTAACACCCTTTTAAATTTGACAGCAACCTCTTCACCTACCAGCTGATTTTGTTCTTTCAAATATTAAAAAAGCATTCAAAACACCATTAAGTTGCTGGTGTCTTTTTGGCTAGTCAAGGAACATCTCAAGAGACATTTTTCAAGCAATCAAGGATATTTATTCAACTGAATTAAAGTGAATTCAAGGATGGAGTTAATTGTTACAAGAATGCCAAGAGACTTGAGTTTAATTTCAGTTTTAATTATCACATTAAGATGTGACTATTTAGCTAGTTTTCTATACCTATAAATATGTGTAACCAGCCATTTTTGAAGGACGTTTGGACATTTTAATGAAACTTTTCTCATTTGGTGAGAAAAAATTTTCTCTAATTTTGTTCAAAGACTTGTTGGCTTATTTACAAAGCTAGTGGCGTAAACCCGTTCTTTGCCTTTTTCGAACATATCACTTTCGCAAGTGTGGCATTCGAACCCTATACTGAGATTCCTATCTTTCTTGATAGTGGATCGAGGTTTTGACCGAATTTACAAACCTTTTCAAAAGCATGTATGTATTGGATCGACACTAATTAGTGTTGGTTCTTGCTTGTTTCTTGAACCGTTACTTTCCATCCTTTTACCATATCCAAAACATAATCAACTTTTACCACTTATTTATTAACCAAATATTTTCCCTTTCCAATTAGCCATTTTATTTTTGATCTTTTAATCCCAGTTGAGCCTATTTCATTAATTTAGTTAGATATCCATCTAATTGAACCATACTTTCTCGTAGACGATTGGGGAACGTAAATACGACTTAACTCATCATTCGAGGTGTATCGTATCACTGAGTTCCTTGTTAAACCAAACTATATCCCTTAATTATCTCAAACTATCACATACCCCTTTGTTTAAAGCCTTACTTAGCTGAATTCAACCAATACTCTGTTCAAGAGCGATACTTCTCCATTTTAATGACCGGGCAATATAAACTACTCGAATCATCATCGAGGCGAGTTCATATCACTTATCGAGCATAGCTTGTGGCATCATTTCCTTTCCATTATTAACCGAACTTATCACTTTCGAGTGTGGCGTTCATATACCTTTGGTTCCTATCATTGTTTATAGTGGATCAAGGTCCAACAATCCAATAATGTTGGTTCATTCTCAGTCTTAGCCAAATTATCCTTTATTTATTTTACCTATTTTACCTACTACCATTGTTTGAAGCCATTTATTCTATTTTTGTTTCAATTAACCTAAAACAAACTTATCCTTACTCAAATTCACGATCGGGCAACAAATACGACTCAAGACATCACCGAAATGAGTTCGTATCAGAGTTAGTGATTTGGAGTAAGAATCGATGTTCTCGACATTATAGTATTGTAATTCAATTAAAAAACAAAAAAATCGAATTTAAAAAAAACTCAGTCCCCATTCAAATTCAAGTAGTGGATATCAAGTTTTGTAAATGAAAAAAAAATCGTGAAAAAAAAAGTTAGTTTTGAAAATTCTATTTGCTGCCCCGAAATCATCCATTCAATATCCTACCATTTGGCCACACTTAAACCTTTCCATCTTTGTTTCAACCCTACCCTTTGTCCTACAACATTCCCTACCTGATGTGACCACACCCCGAGGCTCAACAAGCTCCAAGCCTGATCCCATCGGGTTACCTAAAGGACCCATAACTCGAGCTCGGGCCAAGCACCTTCAAGAAGCTGTTTCAGCTTTGTTTGCTCAACTTTGGAACGACAATGAGCTCCAAGCCAAAGGGATAGATTAGACCAACTTAGTACAAGCTCCATGCACTTTAGTTCAAGCTGATTTCAACTCAATTCCAGATTGACGATCTCTATCTAGCTCAATTCAACTCATTTGAGCTTAATTCAGCTCGTTGAGCTAGGTTTAGTTTTCCTTCAGCTTATTTCTTTATCTTTTTAAATAAACTAAGTATTAGCTTTATTTTATACAAACTATCACATCTCAAGCCCGAATTCCCTAGCTCAAATCAGGTCATTAAATTGTTTTCACATGTTTGAGCTAGTCGAATTTAATGTGTCTTATTTAGTGCATAATTTTAATGTGTTCGGATTTGAACAAATTTAATAGCTGCTGCTATTTAATTGCAGCTATTAAATTTGTCCAGCTGATTACATGTCGTGTCTTAATTTATTGTTTGTGTTTAATATGTCTTAGATACTACTTGTTTTAATGTGTCCTAGCTGAATGCAAGATTTTAATGTGTCTTTGACTGCCGAAATTAATATGTCTTAAGTTTGATTTATTGTTGAATTTATTTGGTACAGGTGCATGCTTGGGATGGCATAAATAGGAGCTGATGGTTCAGCTCTTCCAAACACCTCATCGTGCATAACAACAGCCAAAGTAGGCTGCCGGTTGTTATCTCCAAGCAACCCTTCATGTATGCCAAAGGCCAAGGGAGCTGATGCTTTCTTTGTTCTAGACTGACCATCCAGCTCTTCAAGGCAACATTTTAAGTATTTACATTGCTAGAGATCCTTCACACAATGGTGGCTAATCCGTTTTGTGCATTCACTCCAAGGGACCATTTACATTCGGTTTTCACATTTTGGAAACCATTGAAGTGCCCAAGCTGATCATTAAAAATTCAAGACCTTTTAGCTCCACCAAGTAGCTCTATTAAAGAGCATTTAATCCATTGGTTGAACATAGGCAAGACTATTCAGCTCACCATCCTTTCAATCAATGACTAGCTGAATGTTCATCATCTAAAAGCTGTCCATTGGATTTTTTTCATGCAAGAAGCTTCTAGGGACATTCAAGAAGCTTCAAGGAAGTTTTTAGGAAATTTCTTAGAAATTTCCATCTCATTAAGCTGAATTAAAATGACCATCCGGCTAGCCATTGTGCTCAGCTATAAATATTGGTTCAAAACTGATTGTAAAGAACTTTTTGACATTTTGTTTAATGAAGCTCTGTTTCTATGAGGTTTACTTCCTCTCAACTTTCGTACGAGTCTCAAGCGACTTATCTAGCTTGCTAGTGGCGTCAACCGAACTTGTTTTCTGAACTTATCACCATCTCTTGGTGTGGTGTTCTTCTATCCATCTACCAACCATCCTTCACCTTAAGCTATATAAGATTCGGGGCGATACTCGATATAGTATCAAATCATTCTTGACGCTTAAGTTCTACCTCCATTCTATCAACTATTAAGCTATCTTACTTTCTTGCTAAATCGACCTATCCACATTTGAACCATCTAAACTCTATCCCGTTCTCTCCCACTTTGAACCTATTTCGACATTTATCTACATACTTAACCAAAATTCACCCATTCTTGAAATCGAACAAAACTTCTCGTCAATGATCGGGCAACTTACATAGACTCGACTCATTCAACAGAGCCAGATCACGTCACTACCAACATCGAACATCCAATTTTGCAAGCTGACCCACAACAACTACTTCTAAGTTTAAATAGTCCTTTAAGAACTTAGAGAGGAAGAGTGAGAGAAAAAAGGCAAGAGTGAGTGAGACTATTCGAGTGAGTAAAATCCAAGTGAGTATGACTTCTTTGTGAGAGAATTTGTGAGGTTTTGTTGTGAGTGCCTAAAATGTCCCACAGTCTGGAAAAAAATCCAAACGAGGGAGTTGGTGATGCGATCCCAGTTGCATCATGTTATGACCCAACTCCACAACACAGAGATTGGCCTAAACGCGAGGGGCCCAAGTGCAAAATGAAATCTAATTTTAGTTTGTTAAATTGTGCGCAGGTTTTAATTGACTAAATTTGGGGTGGAAACCATTGCTAGAATAATCGAACAATCAAAGAAGTTCGATTCAAGTGTTCCATGCAATTTGCTAGAAGCTCATTTAGCTCGGTCATAGTTCATTCAAGCTTATTCAGCCAACATTATTCAGTTTTAGCTTATGCATCAATTTGCTGGAATATTTAATTTGGTTTCAGCTCAATTTTAGTTTTATTTAGTTTATGTGTTTTGAGATAAATAATTGCTGGATTAAACTTTTAATATGTTTAGTTTAATTAATTTAGTTGTTTTAATTGCTTAAATACTTAATTTAATTAATTAAGTTGTTTTGAATGCTCTTTAGTTGCTTAAATAATTACGACATTTAATATGTTTCAGCTTAATTAATTTGCTATGACCATTTAACTTGTTTAATTAATATGGTGGCCAAAATTGGGGTTGAATTTTAAAATGGTTTGAGATCTCATTAAAATCTGGAAAAATACATTTGAAAGTCATTTAAAATCCTCCAAATTCAAGATCTGGAAATTTTGGTTTTTAATTGACAAGATTAATCAAGAAATTGAAGAGAAAAGAGATCTTACCCAAGCTAGTTGAGAGAAATGGCAGTGACACTTTCTTGGCAATGTTCGGGATCGATCTTGGGGTTCAAGATTTTAGATTTGGGGCTGATTTAGATAAGGATAAATGGCAGCAATATAATAAAGAAGATGGTGCACAATCTTGAAGCAAAAAAAAAAACAGAAAAAGAAAGAGATTGTAAAATGGGAGGTGTAGGCGATGGCACTAATGGAGGAAAGGAAAAAAAATAAAATCAAATAGAGGGAGAGGAAGAGGTGAACGGCTATGGAAATGAGGAGGGGGATTAAAGGCTGATTATTTGTGAAAAACTAACATTTATACCTAGGTTTACAAGGCTTGTGTAACACCCCTAACCCGTATCCGTCGCGGGACTAAGGTCACGAGGTATTACTGAACATACGTACAGTTCCGAACATTCTCATGCTAACACAGATCATATTCATATATACATGTAGAGCATATAACTAATTAAATATTAAACATACATTGTAAAACATATTGTATATATGAATCACAGGTTCATCACTTTATTGATAAGCAAATACCAATAAATAAAAATCGAACATTATATTTCTTAATTCTATATGTGCGCATATTTAACCAATTAAATAGTATCACCAGGCATTTTATCCCTTAGCATATATGGCATTATCAACTTCACAAATGATCACAAATATTTCATTAAACATTTAAGTCATATCAATTCCACCATTCAATCTTAAACTAGAAGTTTACCAATTACATACCAAAGCAGATATATATATATATATATATATATATATATATACTTGTTACATATTAAATAAGCAATTTACTAACAAAACATACCTAATACCAACTCAATATTTATCTTCATTAAATGTACCTATTTTATCAACCACATAAGCATAATATATGAATATACATTTCCATTACAAAGCTGAATCATAATGACAAGCATCATTTGATTACTCACACATACACATGTACATATATATACATTCAACATCTTGCTCCTCTATTAAGCCAAATTACTAGACCTTTACAATACATAACATATCATAATAAACCCTTACCATATTCTAACTTAAATATATATATATCATCTAATGCTCATTCACATATTAACACCTATATCAAACATAACAACCAATTTCATATATATACTTTATCTATTTCTAACCAAAACCGAATCATCTAACCATACTCGTGAAAATTTATATACACCATGACCGACTCATCAACCACAATCAAGTTCACCAACCATTATCAAGCCATTTCCAAAACGTATAACACCAATCACATATACCATTCATTCATAGCATATAACATTATAACCAAAACGGATTAAACCATGAGTAAACATAACGAAATTTAAACTTAGAAATTAAGCCATATTCGCATGGCTTAAATTATACATAACCAAGATCAGACAAAATACATATTAGCCTATACATGCCATAAGTTCAAAATAAGACTTTTAAAAATACCGAAGGTTGACGATAGTGTGGATGACTTCACTGACGATCCCCGAGCCTGTAACTAACTTCCAAAATCTATAAGAACAAAGAATAAACATACAAACAGTAAGTTATTGTAGCTTAGTAAGTCTTAAGCAAATTAAAAAATTAATGCATAATAACATCTCAATTACTAATCATTTTAGTTAAATAAATCAACTTATGCATTTGTAAACACATTTAATTTTAAGCTTTTAATTTCATACATATATAACTTATTCTTTCATAAGACAATTTCTCCTTGGCCGAATATACATGTATACATCTTCAATATATTCCCAAATTTCAAAACCATATTGTCTTATATAACTGAATATACATATACATTTATAGACATAAATTCATCACTCAAACTTTAACATTACATCATATAAAACTATAAGGCCAAATATATCTCTCATATTAACACATATACTACAACAACTTCATGAATCCTTTTTCATCACATATCAAGAAATCATTTCACCTTATTTTCAAATAGGTAACCAACTATCGCGTACCTGATCGTTTTAGCTCGTTTAACGTATTCAATTACCACATTAGCATAAAGTCTTTTAAGCATAGACTTATAATAGTTCACCGGCGTAAAGCCTGCTAAGCCTAAGCCTGTATCTCACACCGGCACAAGGCCAGCTAGACTCAAAGTCTGATTTTTATACACTGGCAAAAGCCTGCTAGGCATAAAGCCCGATTAAATTCACCAGCACAAGGCTTGCTAGGCTCAAAGCCCGAATATCACTACTATAAAACTGTCTCATAACAATTCATATATCAAAAACTCCAAATATTCCATATAGTTCATACAAAATTTCAAATGTTACAACTCAGTCGACTTAAACTCAAATACATTATTTCCAGGCTTAATCATATTCAGCTAACTTTACTATAAATCTATGAATTCCAAATCAGCATATTAAATTAAGTTACATTCAAAATTAAAAATGTTTAATTGCTTAAAGTCTTACCTCGGATATCAATGAACGATGTAAATCGACTATTCGACTATTTTTGTTTTTCCCCGATCCAAGTCCTATTTCTTTTGTTCTTGATCTATACAATTTCAAATTAATCTCATTCAAACACAATTTCATTCAATTTAATCCAACAACACATAAATGGGAAAATTACCATTTTACCCCAATATTTCATACTTATACAAATTAGTCCTATTTGCATAAAACACGAAATACACCAAATCTCCATGTAACATACTTAGGTCGAATGTTCCTCTAGTACATACAAATACATACATTTCATTTATTTTGCATTTTAGTCCTTTAATTTATTATTTTTGCAATTTAGCCCTAATTACTCAAATTCATCAGAAATTCTAATACAAAACATATTAATCCAAAACATATCTTTCATAATTTATCATCAAACATCACAAAACAAAAATATTCAACAATGGCATAACTCAAAATATTCACCAAAATCAGAAATTTTAGCACGGGTCGGATAGTATTCGAAGCAACGATCTCAAAAACGTAAAAATTATCAAAAATCGAGCAAAGTCCATACCTTAATTTGAACTTCAAGTTGCCGAACTTAAAACACAACCAAAAATTTCTTTTTTTCTTTTAGTTTCGGTTGAATATGATGAACATGCATATGTTTTAATGCTTTGTTTTATTTATTCTATGTTATTTTACATTTTACCTAATTAACCTTTATAATAAAATATGAAACAATTATAAATCATGGTCATTACCGTCCATGACTAATCCTTATGGTCAATTTGCAACATAAAAGCTCCATTTAAAAGAACAACAACTATTCGGCCCTTTCACAATTAACCACCAAATTTTCATTTTACGCGATTAAGTCCCTTTATTAAATCGGGCACCTAAACGGCAAAATTAAATCACAAAAATTTCAGACATACTAATTCACACATAATAAACACGAAAAATAATATTTAAATATTTTTATGACTCGAATTTGTGGTCTTGAAACCACCATTCCAACTAGGGTCTAAATCAAGTTGTTTCACCTTGGGTGGCACACACATTAAAAATAAGGGAATTTTTGCCAAAAATTAAATTATTTCACAAGGGAAAAGATTCGAACTTGGGACCTCGTTTAATTTCCATGCTTTCTCATATTTCTTCTAACCATTAGAATTTTTTCTCATTCTTGAAATAATTTTGTAATATTTATTTTAAAAACAGAATATGTCGCATACTAGGGTTTAAGGCAAAATTTGCAAAATAATAAAAATGGTGAGAGAAAAGGGACTTGAACTTGGGTTTCAAGGAATGTTTCACTAACACTTATCCAGAAAACCAATACCTCATTTATTTCCTAAAAATGCATAGATAATCTTAAAAACTATGGCATGATCACTCTCTCTCGATTCACAAACTCGATTCTACTAACATCTGATTTTTGGGATGTTACACCTCTATTACTAAACATTCCTCCATTGGATTGGGAAATTTCATCGCCTTCAGAATGTTAAATGTTACTTGATCATCTTGAACTCTCATTGTGAGTTCTCCTTTTTACACATCTATCAACATTGTTCCCATAGCAAGGAAAGGTCTCCCTAGGATGATATGCTTCAAAGTCTAACACAATAATGTCAGTAGGAAAAATAAACTTCTCAACTTTTACGAAAACATCCTCAATATTTTCCTCAGGATATGCTAACGAATGATCTACAAGTTGAAATGTCAGAGTAGTGGGTCTTAGTTCACCTATTCCCAACAGTTTGAAAATAGATTTGGGCATCAAGTTGATGCTTGCTCTGAGGTAGCACAAAGCTTTACCGCAGTAAGATTATCCGATGTTACCAGTTATTGTAAAGCTTCTAGGGTCTTTCAATTTCAGAGGTAGCTTGTTCTATAAGAACGCACTGTACTCCGTTAAAGCAACAATCTCGTACTCACTAAGTCTTTTCTTCTTGGACATATCCTTCTTAAACTTCACGTAGTTGGGCATTTGTTCTAAAGCTTCCACCAATGGGATGTTGATGTGAAGTTGTTTTAGAACATCCAAGAACTTCTTGAATTGCACCACTTGTTTCTACTTATGTTGTTGGAGTCTTTGAGGATATGGAACTTTAGGTTGAAATGGACAAGTTTTTTGAGGAGGTAAATCTGCAAAAGAATGTGTTAGCTTTTCAGAATTCACTAGTTTAGGGTTTATCTCATCAGATTTTTTAGCATTTGATTTTTTTAGTTTAGAAACTTCAACTATTAGTTGACTTTCTTCCTTTCAATAGGCTCATCTTCAATCACAACCTTCTTGGGTTCCAAAATCTTACCACTTCATAATGTAACCACCTTGTAATATTCCTTACCCAAACTCCTTGGATTTTCTGTATCACTTGACAAGGCTCCTTGCGATCTACTACAAAATTCTGTAGCTAATTGACCCATTTGGTTCTCCATATTTTTCAGTGTTGCTGCTTGACTTTGGATCAAAGCATCATTTTTTGCCATGTACGCGTTTAACAAGTCCTCCAAACTATTTTATGACTCAGCTTGAGGTGGTTTTGGAGCTTGTTGACTAAACCCTTAGGATTGATTAGGTTTATGTTGCATATGATTGTTCCGTCCATTTCCTTGGTTACTCTAAGAAAAGTTCAGATGATTCTTCCATGATGGATTGTAGAAGTTGGACTATGGTCCTTGTGCACTTTTATTTTGATACTGATCCCTTAGATAAGAAATAGACCCAGGGTTTAAAGGGCAATTCTCTAAAGAATGACCATCACCACAATATACACAGGAAACAACATCATACTGACTTGGTGATTGAGCTGCAAAATTATTCAAACCATTACTGGTAAATTGTTTTAACATTGAGGAAATAGAAGATAACTGAGCAAAGAGTGAAGTCAGTGTGTCTACTTCATACACTCTAGCTACCTATCTTTTAGAAATTGCTCGATTTGGCGGCCATTGGTAATTGTTGCTAGCGATCCTTTCGATGATCCCGTAAGCCTCGTTATAAGAAATAGACAAAATCGCACCATTCACAAAAGCGTCTACCATTTATCTTGTATGTGCATTGAGACCATTAAAAATCATCTCCAGTTGGATACAATGAGGAATCTCATGATGAGAACACACTTACAAAGCAATTCCTTGAATCTTTCCCAGGCCTCGTATTAGGACACGTCATCCAATTGTTGAAAAGTAGTTATCTCATTTCGCAACTTTATATTCTTGCTCGGTGTAAAATACTTTACCAAAAACGTTTCTACTAATGCTTACCATGTAGAAATTGAACTTGTTGGCAATGAATTCATCCATACTCGCGCTTAGTCTCGCAACAGGTATGGAAAAAACCTCAACCTTAATGCATATTCAGTCACATTAACTATCTTAAACGAATCACTTACCTCCATGAATAATTGAAGGTGAAGATGTGGATCTTCCATAGGTATACCACTGAACTGGCCAATCATTTGGAATATTTCAAACATCACTAGTTTCAATTTGAATTGGGTTGCCTTGATATCCGACCTCCTAATTCCCAAATTTAATTTATTGAAGAGTGGCATAGCGTATGTCTAATGGCATGATCCCTATCATCAGCAATAAGGATTGGGTTGTACACATGATTCACTCCATTACCTTGTCCATCATTTTGAGTTCAAAGGTTCATCTCGGCTTGTCTTTGAGCAGATCTCTCGTGTCTTCTCTATCTAAATGTCTGCTCAATTTCAGGGTCTACAAGTAATAGATTGATCATTCAATCTATGCTCATAAACACTTGATAAATAAATCACAAATAAAGAATAAATTAGTAATGTTAGAAATTTAAAAAAAAACAAACTGCAAAAATATTTTCACGAAGAATGATTAAGGCAACAGTCCCTAGCAACAGCGCCAAAAACTTGTAACGGGATTTTTGTGCAAGTGTACACAGTCATTCAAGTAATAAGTAAGTAAAATGAGTTACTGCCTCCAGAGGGATTGTGTATGTTACTCTATTATTTGTAAAATTATAAGTTAACAATTTGGTCGTAAAAACATAATATTTTTGAGTGGTGGATAATTAAATTAAATTATCTAGATGCAAAATGATCCCTATACAATTACATTAAAAAGGAAATGATCTAAATGTATGAACAGATTTTAGCCAAAAAATCACAACTTCAAAAATCAATAACATGGATAGGCTAGAATAATCATATTAATCAATTTAAATCATTTTAATCATGCTTAACAGTGTCAAAAAACATTCAATGGCAACTCGATCTTTCATGAGTTTGGAAACTAAATTAAGTCCTCTTAGATCTTTTACTTAGTGAAACATGTATTTTACTAATCATATTAAACTAAGGGTTTCTTAGTATTTATGCGAGATAACAGGGACAATTAAGTTTGAAATAGTTTAATCACATAAACCTAAAAACTATGCAAGATAATAGAGCTAACTAAAGATATTATGCACCTCTAATTTAGTCAAGTTTAATGATCTAAATTGAGCATAACAGTTTTCAATTATGTGTCTACTAGCCATCGTCTGGTTAGGATCGCTCAGCTAATCTGAAAGCATCCAATCAAGTATGAATGAAATACATCAATTTCTGATATTTTTCCAACCACAAGGACTATCAATAAAATATCCCAAAGTTGACTTTTGGACAGCCATATGCTTGTACGGAAATTGGGCTTGACTCCTCCTTGTTAGACTGTTTCTAAGTCCAAAGATTGATGTTAGAGACCGATGAGTGTCTGCCCATAGATGTTCTGAGAACATCGTACTAGCCGCTTTGAAAGAGGCTAGAAAACCCACAGCACAAATTTGTAGTAGGACTTTTTGCTTCAGCTTCGGTACCCATATTCACCGCGACAATGGTCAAAGATGGGCCACATCCATTAGCATCGACGAACTCGACATATAACTCAATAGCTGTAACACCCTAAATTTTGGGCCTAGAAGTAATGGGCCTTGAGTTTGGGATCGATTAGAAGGTGGCTTAAATAAATGAAATGTGTTTAAATATTTTATAATTGCATGTTTAGTCTAATTGTTGAGTGATTTAGGAAGGGTTGGTAGTGTGGAAAATGTCTTGGGTCCGATCTAGGGCTTTAGCAAAATTTTGCATTTTTTTCTAAAGGATCCTGAGCATTTGGTGGAAGGCTTATTAATAAGGCCTGGTAAAATCTGACACAAGGAAACGCTTGGCCTAGTGGTAAAAGGCATTGGTAACAAGCAGGAAGTCCAGGGTTTGAGTCCCGGCCTTGGCAAAAATTTTTATTACGTATATGATTAGTAGGGAAGTAAGTGTTTAGGCCCTATAAATATGTTTGGTGAAAATTTGACAAAAAGGATGCGCTTGGCCCAGTGGTATAATGGCGTTTGGAGTAAGGAGAGGTGTCGGGTTCAAGTCGCAGCATGAGCAAAAGTTGTGGGTTTTTTTTTAGACAACCTGGAGGTCGATAGAACAACTTTATAATTAATTGGGGCGGAAGAACGACACAAATAACGTAGGTGCCGTAGTGGCAAGGGATGTATAGTGCAGCCAAGAGACTAGGGGTTCGAATCTGAATGGTAGCAAATATTTTTAGGATAACCTGGTTGCGAGTTAATAGGCCATAAAAATAGTTAGGGATGGAATCTGGCACAAGAGCGCCTGCGGTGCAGTGGCGAGAAGCATGTTATGAATATGAGAGGTTGTAGGTTCGAATCCCAGGCCTGGCAAAGTTTAAAATTTTATTCTTTAAGAAAACTGAGGCTTAGGCATATAAGTCTTTTAGTTAATTATGACCGAATGGTAGCACAAGATAGGATGTGGTGCAGTGGCTAGTAGTGTGTTGGGAAGTTAGAGGGCTAGAGTTCGTGTAGTGGCATGCGCAAAAGGGAGTTTAATTTTGCTACTCAATGCAGGGAAGGATTGCTATCCGGTGGAAGCAATTTGAATGCAATTCAAATTGGAATTGTTGGTTAAAATCAAGGGGATTAGGATGAGGACTAAGTGTGGATATGATGATGATAAAAATGGGAGAAATTGAAGGGAGTTTAACTGGACGAGTTTCAGTCGATTGGGGAGTGTAGGTTTGTATTTTTATTTATTTAATTATTTTTTTTAGTATATATATGTGTGTCGTATGGGCAAGTAAGGGTATTTTTTGTTTTTGTGTGCTTCAGTCGCATATCATCTCCTCTTTTCTTTAAGCCAAACTCTTGATCTTTTCTTCCCTATTTTAATCGAATCAACCTCTTCCCTCTTCAACATAGCCGACTGTTTCTTTTTCATTTAAAAGTCGAGTCATACACTTTGGGGGTTTGATTTCTTATTGGCAAGCGATCTCGCAATCAATAAGTGAATTAGATCTTCTTCGACTTTTGTTAAATATTTCTAAGTTCTTCCGTTTCTACACTCTTAAAAGCCGATTTTTCTTTATTCTTTCCAATACTTTCGTTAACCCATGGTTTCTCCATTTATTTCTCTTTTTCCCTCTCATTCAAGAATGTGATCACTGGCCAAGCATTAGTTGATGGAAAAAGGGGGTTCTAGCTGAGAGGTTGGGATAGAGGCTCCCAAGTTTAAGCGACGTAAGGTGTCAGCCGTTCGGGACTTTTCGCCTGGATACGGAAGGGGGACTACGTCAGATTTCGAGTTACATAGGCAGATCGCAGCCAATCAATCTAGTCAAGGTTCGGACGATTATGAATACTTAGTACTCCAGGTGATAAGGTGTTTACTTGTACCCTATGATATTTGATATAAAGTCGAAGGTGTGTACATACACTGCACACACACAAGTAGATCGGCAAGTCCCGAAAAATCGAAATGCCAAAAAGCTAAAATGCCAAAAAGCCAAAAGTTTGGCTACGGTAGTCTTGCGAGTGCGCAAACACTCGTATGGGGGAAACCGATAGGTTATCTGAAGCCCCATGGGCGATTCCATGGACTTGGGCTGTGAATTGGCCAACCGGGCCAGCATGGCTAAATGGGCCCGATGGGCTGTTGGGCCCATAATAGGCAAAAATTGATAATTGATGCTATGTGATGGAAAATCGTATGTGAGCATGAATGTAAAAGTAATTGGGCCTAGTGGGCCATATAGATGTGATTTGGGCCTAATGGGCCATATGAATGAGATTGGGCCTAGTGGGTCATAAGCATGTAAGTGGAATTGTTTGGGTTTGTAAAGGGTTTTGGGCCTAGTATATGATGACTGCAGAAAACTTAATTAATTTATTGAGACCGTGGACAAGTCATAGGGTTATGGTGTGGCAACGGGTATATGCATGTCTAAGATTGGATCTAGGGAGAGCTTGGTACTTAAGCGGTCTTAATGACTCACCTCCTCTTCTCTGGAATCCTACCTGGTGCATAGTATCCATTCATCTTAGCTAATGGGGATTTGTTAACAGGCCAAGGTAAGTAAAAACCCGTAATAAAGGAAAATTATCAAAATGCCCCTAAGGGCGAAAATGACTAAAATACCCCTATGTGTGGAATGTAAGATTTATGGATGTTACATGTATACTTGTTGTATTCATATGCATTCATAAGATAATCTGTTTAGGTTGCATATGGGTTGGGAATTATGGAACGGAGGAAGTATATGAGGATCGCATGGTTGCTTGACAACCGTGGATCCACTGACTGCTATTAAGCCCAATATATGATTGGCAGCTTGCTGCAATGAAGGTAGTACTGCAACCGAGCTACCATTGATGTGTATCAGTTGGGTGGGTCGATATTTATATCCCAACATGATGTGTACCGGGGGACGGAGTTGGTGTGTAGTGGTTGGATTATTGGGGTGGGTTGCACAACATTGCACATATGATATTATTGTGATACTATTGCGATGTGGTCTTCGGCCCAACTGAGGCTAACATGGGCTAAGGCCCAAAGGCCACCGTTATTGAATTGGGCTCAAGCCCAAAACGATTGATGATTGCTTTATACTCATTGAGGGTTGTACACACTGAGTTTTCGAAACTCACCCCCTCCTTTTAAATTTTTCAAGTGATCCTCAGTAGGCGGTTCGACGGATGGAGGGACTCGGAGGTGGCCAACTAGCATAAAAAGTTTAGACTGTCTTTATATAATTTTTAATAATTTGATTTTAAATTATTTCTATTTGATTTGGGTTGTAACAAGGTCTTTCCTCTGGCTAATATTTCAAATTAGGCTATCATTTTTATGCTTTATATTTATTAGAAATAGAACGTTAAACCATAACTGTTTTTTTTAAATACTACATTTCCGCAACAAAATTTTTAAATGACAAGTTACATTTAAATTAAATGTTTTAAACAAAGCTTCCGCAACTGAAAAGAGATTTTACAAAGCAATTGAGGTGTATCATTTTAAAGAAGGGTTTTGTAACGCCCCAATTTTTGGGTTTTCTGTGTTTCTATGATTTTTAAAATTTGTGTATGTTCTGGTTGGTTAAAATATATATTTTAGTAGGTTAGTGGGTCTTTGGAAGGCCCAAACTTAAGTTAAATCCGTGGTAGTCTTCGGAATTTTAATTTTATAAACATGTGATGCAATTGGCGTTTGGGCTTTTAAGAGTAAAGGGGTAAAAGATGACACAAAAAGGAGTGTGGTGTAATGGGAAGGTGGCGCCACTTAGGGGACAAGGAAGTGACGCCATAGAGGAAGCAAAGGGTCCAAGGTTCAAGTCTTGGCTCTTGCAATATATTTTGGTTTTTCTTTTCAATAAATCTGGAAGTAAGTAGGTGCGCTTTAATGTGTTGGATTTATGACACAAATGAGTTGATGGCCTAGTGGTGGCGGCGTGAGTTGGCATGTGAGAGGACTTTGGTTCAAATCCCTTGGCACGCAAAGGTTGATTATTTTTGCTATGTTGGGATGGCAAGAGTTGATGTTGGTTTTAAGCTCTAGTGATGGAGGGATCCCACATCGGGAAGCTAATATAAGAGTAGATAGAGAGCTGGCTTTAAATAGAGCAAACCATGAGGAGAGTAGGCATACCCTTCTTGGCTGATCCCTTTCGCTTTGTGACGTGCTCATTTGGGTTGGGCGTCAGCTAAGAGTGTTTGGAGCGCAGATTAACCGTAGTCTCCTAACAGGTGTGTATTTCTCATTACTCTAGCAGTAGGACGGCTATTTCGGACATGATAATGAAATGGGCCATGTGGACCCAATGGGTCCGTAGGCCCAAGTGGATAAGTTGTAGAATTACCAAAATACCCTTGGTTTGTAAAATTACCAAAATATCCCTGATTTGTGAAATTACTGAAATAACCTCGACCTGTAAAATTACTGAAATACCCTCGACTTGTAAAATTACCAAAGTACCCTCGATTTACATAATTACCATTTTACCCTCGATTTACAAAATTATAGACATACCCTTGTAAGGTAAAATTACCGAAATACCCCTGTAGGGTAGGACTATTGATTTACACCTGGAGGGTAAAATGACTATTTTGCCCCTCGTGCGTAAATGACTAACTTGTGTGATGATTGGGTTAGTTGACGTGGATTTATGTTAGTTATCGTTAATTCGTAAGTCTAATGTGTTAGTGATCGATTGTAAGATTATCGCGTGGGAGATATCGTCATCAATCGTCATCAACCAGGTGTGTAAACGACACCCTCTCTTAGACTGAATCGGTAAAAGCCGAAATATCGAAACGTTGGTATTTTGTGAACTCGCGAGCGTGCTAGCGCTCGTGAAACAGTTGTTAATGAATATGGTGCATTTGGATGATTAGAGTACAGAGTGTGCATTTTTGTTCACAACGGTATTTTTGCGCTTAATGGGCCGAAAACGGGCCAATGGGCCAACGGGCCCACTTTGGTAAAAAGACAAGGTAAGTACTTCTGATTACTTGGTAAACGTTAGAATGAGCATGAAACCTTAGCAATAGGTAATAATTACTGAAATACCCTTATGTATGTAAAATTACAATTTTACCCCTAGGGTTATTTTTTTTTTTAAAGCATGATGTTCTGTTTCTGTATACGTATGCCATGAAATATTATTTCTGTTGCATGGGACATGGGTTTATATTGATGGAGGAAGCGTTACGCACCTCATTTGCAATCTGGTGGCTTCACACATATATATATTGTTCTGGTGGCCTAGCCACAATATTTGTATCTGGTGACTTTGTCACAATATCTGGTAACCTCACTACAATTTCTGTGGTGTGTAGGGGTTGGGTGGGTCGAGTATTCTCCCCACATAGTGTAAGGCTGGTACGGGGGTGTTATGGATGGCTCTGGGTTGGGATTTCTGCATTCATGATATATTTGTTCTATATCTGCTATGGGCCTATGGGTTTCATTCTGATTTCTGTACTGGGCCAAGGCCCAGATAAGTCTGACTCTGAGGTTTGATCTGTTTTGGGCTATGGTTGGGTTATGTTACATACTGAGTTTACCGAACTCACCCTTTATTTTCATCTCTGCAGGAAATCCCCAACCATAGTGGGCTTGGAGCTGTGAGGGATTCGGAGTGGCCACATCATCAACAAAGTTGATTTTTCTAAGTTAGGGTTATTTTTTTCTAAAAAGCATGATGTTCTGTTTCTGTATACGTATGCCATGAAATATTATTTCTGTTGCATGGGACATGGGTTTATATTGATAGAGGAAGCGTTCTGGCAGCCTCGCTGCAATCTGGTGGCCTCGCCACATATATCTGTTCTGGTGACTTCGTCACAATATCTGGCAGCCTCGCTGCAATCTGGTGGCTTCGCCACATATATATATATATGTCCTGGTGGCCTAGCTACAATATCTGTATCTGGTGACTTCGTTACAATAACTGGCAGCCTCGCTGCAATTTCTGTGGTGTGTAGCGGTTGAGAGGGTCGAGTAGTCTCCCCACATGGTGTAAGGCTGGTACGGGGGTGTTATGGACGACTCTGGGTTGGGATTTCTGCATTCATTATATATTTGTTATGTATCTGCTATGGGCCTATGGGTTTCATTCTGATTTCTGTACTGGGCCAAGGCCCAGATAAGTCTGACTCTGAGGTTTGATCTGTTTTGGGCTATGGTTGGGTTATGTTATACACTGAGTTTACCGAACTCACCCTTTATTTTCATCTCTGCAGGAAATCCCCAACCATAGTGGGCTTGGAGCTGTGAGGGATTCGGAGTGGCCACATCATCTACAAAGTTAGTTTTTCTAAGTTAGTTTATTTTTATTATTTTTATATTTTGATTTAATTTTGGGTTTTAAGTTGTAATAAGGTCGCTATTTAAATTTCTTTTTTCCGCTATGGTTTTATTTTCTGATTATATTTATACTATGACGAAACTGCTAGTGTTAGGTTGCGGGGGTTTTCAAAATTAATGAACGTTTTCAAGACTCAACAAGCACAACAAATGGATAGCCTAAAGATTGATAAACCGGCTTTTCATTCAACCGATGTTTTTTACAAAGACCACCTCAATCATGTAAACCAGCGAATGCATACTAAGTCGTAAGTCCATGTGACACGTCAGATCTGGCCATAATGTCTGGGCCGGATTTGGGGTGTTACATTTAGTGGTATTAGAGCCAAGTTGCAACAACTCGACTATAGAATGGGTCTAAAAACGGGAGTTTGTAAAGAAACACTGAATAAAGTTTTTCAAAAATCTTTTTTTTTTTTGGAACTTGATTATAAATTATTTTCGAGAATGTTTCCAATAATTTCTCTTTACAAATAGATGATTTTAAAGATTAAAATCAGTTTTCTAAAATTAGGTTTTTTAAAAGGTGGCACACCGAATCTCCAGCCAAAGTCTGTAAGTTTTTCGAGCCTTCGATTGTTTCGAAATATCATTATATGCTTTTACAAAACCTTATCATGGTACTTTAGTTAGGGTAACACCGAACTATAGAAACTCGATAAGTAGATCAAATCTGTAGCTAGGCTATGCAAAGGAAACAAACTCGCACTCAATTATTGTTATTCATAAGACATCTGTAATAAACACTGAAATATTAAACTGATTCATAAAATTCTTAATCAGATAATACAAAATGAGTACACGAGCAGCTCGTGGAAGAGACCGTGGACGTGGCTGAGGTAGTGCTCAGGCTGAATCTTCGTCTTCAGGACATGTGCCGGTAGCAGATGCACCAGTACCACCGGCAACAGAGGTAGAGTCTCATGATCGAGGTGCTGGGGACGATGCTCTGTCCCAGGCAATGCTCCGAGTTTTGGAAAGGGTTGCTGGGGCAAGTACGGAAAACTAAATTCGGGGGTCTATTTCTGAGTGGCTCCAGGCCAATGGAACAGAGATATTTAGGGGCGTACATGTGTAGCTCTGAATGTGGCTGAGTATTGGTTAGAAGCCACAGAGCGGATTATGGATGATCTGGACTGCTCTGTGGAGTAGAAGCTGAAGGGAGCCATATCGTTACTCAGGGATGAGGCATATCAGTGGTGGCTCACGATGAGAGATGGAACTCTGTTGATAGCAGGATCTGTAACACCTGCGTGCAGAGTCCGCACGAGTCGAACACAAGGTGCACAGACTTAACTTAATTGTTTTCACAGTCCATAAAAAAAATTTCCAGACTAGCTGGTTACTGCATCACTGTCTCCTTAAAAATTATATCTTGAGTTTTAAAGCTCGAAAATCAGTTTAGTAATTTTTCCCTGAAACTAGACTCATATTTCCATCAACGTAATGTTTTCTAGAATTTTTGGTTGGGCCAATTAGTACAGTTTATTAGTTAAAGTCTCCCCTAATCCAGGGTTCGACTACACTGACCTTCACGCATTACGAATTGGATATCTCCCTGTACAGGGCTTCAATACTGATGCCGTTTGTTTCTATAGAAACTAGACTCAAGGATTAATCTATACATATATGGCATGACTCCTAATTATCTCTGGTTAATTTAAAATGAATTTCCAAAGTCGGAATAGGGGATCCAGAAACCGTTCTGCCCCTGTTTCACGAGAACTTTAATATCTCTTAACATATAACTCATATGACCTTTTCGTTTCTTCCATATGAAAGTAGATTCATCAAGGTTCATTTACACAATTTATTCACTATTTAATTCCATTCCTGCTATTTTTAGTGATTTTTCACATCCACACCACTGCTGCTATCAGCATCTGTTTTCAGGTAAACTTTACCTATTTCGTGGTTTCCATGGACCAACTAGAGTTTTGTCATACATAGGCCCACCTATGATCATGTTTAGCCATTCCAAGGGCTGATCATTGCCCAACACTTCCATTCCAGTCCATAGTCACATCATGAAACCATATATACATACATAAACACAAATGGTCTAATGCCATACTCCACTTCTACGAGCCATTTTCGCATGGCTGTACACACATACATCACAAAACGTACTTGAAAAACAGCAAAGGGTAGTCCTATACATGCCATATCCAGAGTTCAACTAAAAGAGTACCAAAAGGGCTTTGATATTGTGGATGACTTCGACTTCGATGATCCCGAATCCGATAGCTAACGAGCAAAATCTATAAAACAGAGAGCCAAAGCAACGGGGTAAGCATTTTAATGCTTAGTAAGTCTCAAGTAATGAAATCAGCTTTGACTAAAGTATTACATTCACATAGCTAAATGAATCACTTTAGTAATACACATTCTCATAATCATACTTACTTCACACTTCATCAACATATACACACACAAGGTATCAACCTATCTAAGAGCCGAAAGTTCGTTAGTCGATCGAACGAACACTATTTCAAACGAATCGACTTTTCCGATGCACATGTAAACATACCTTATTGTATGGGTTTTTCGAGCGTATTAATTGAATTTATTACAGCACCAAAACGCTCACCTTCAACCGAGCTTCTTCAGAATTTAGCCGGATATAACCACAAGCACAATTGCCTTTGGGTCTTAACCCGGATTTGGTAACTCGCACGAATGCCTTCGGGTCTTAGCCCGGATATAATCACTAGCATAAATGCCTTCGGAACTTAGCCCGGATATAATCACTAGCATAAATGCCTTGGGACTTAGCCGGGTATCATTCAAATGCTCATGTACACATATATCAATAATCACGACACATCCATATTTCATTCTCGTTACTAAGGCTCAAACACAAAACATTTATCAAACCTTTCCAATTTCGGCTCAATAGCCACACACAAAGAGCATGATTTCAATTGACTTTATAACTTAGTCCCTACACACATTCGGCTGTCCGCCATAATATGACAAATCATTTCAATATAATTCAAGCAGGGTCATTACTGGAAGACTTACCTCGGACATGGCCGAACGATTTCGACGGCTATTCGATCACTTTTTCTTTCCCCTTATCCAACGGTGGTCCTCTAAGCTCTTGAGCTAATTCACACAAATTTAACTTATTAAAATCTCATTATGCTAGCTTATGGCCGAATATGACAAGGAGTTTAAATGGTCATATGGCCACCCTTTAGCTCGAATACACAATGGTCATGCACATTTTTAATTACATCAAGCAATTCAATACAATTCATTCAAACATCAAAGAGAAGCTCAAGGTACTTAGCCCATATATCCATTAGACATTAGAGTCACATGTGTACGAAATCACGAATCGAATTCAACATACTAGCTAATATTTCCCCCTTAGCCGAATTTCTAAGTCAATCTAAAGCCATCAATAGGTTACCTAAGGCCGAATATACACATCAACATATGTATTCGTTCATGTGGCCGAACATACACATCTATGTTGAGGCCGATTTCAACACTTGATACATTCTACAAGTATGGTCGCTTGTATCGACTAAACACCATTTTGTTTCAAGTTCAAAACTAGGCTAATACGCACATATACACTAGTAAATCAAACACTAACATTTGTACTTCACCTTACTAGCACTTCTCATTCAAATAACATGAACAACGACCATAGTTTTCTTTTACTTCCTACCATGGCCGAATGCCATACAACACCATACCATGCATCATTACAAGCTTTACTTTTAGCATGCAAATGGCATCCACAAATCCACCTTAGCCGAACATTATCTCCATGACATAGTGAAGATTTGAACCATGGGCTAGTTAGAACTCAAGCTAACTACTAAAACATGCTTGAATCTCATGGCACAACATCAAACTTACCTTAACTTAGATGCAAATATGGCCGAATATCTTCAACTTTTCTCCTTTCAAACCGGCCAAGAAGAACCAAAGGATGAAGCTTTTCTTTTCCCTTTGTATTTTCTTCCTAGTTTTGGCTCAAAGAAAGGATGAACAATTTTTTTTTCTTTCTTTTCCTTCAACTCACGGCAATGGGGGGGGAACATTCACCATTCTCTTTTTTTTTTTCTTCCCTTTCCTTATTCAATTCCCATGCTCATTATTTTATTTATTCCAACATAAACCACTTACAAAACATGTTTCATGACATGTTTTGCCCATCCCCTTTTGTCATGGCCGGCCACTAGTTCTTAAATAGGGAAATTTGACATGCAAACCCCTCATTTTTTGCATGCATGATCAACTAGTCATCACACATTTCCCCATCATACTTTCAAAGTTTACTACTAGGTCCTTTCTAGTGAAATTCACATTTATAACTCTAAATCAAAACATCAAAAATGTCACACATGAGTTAACACACATTATAGGCATCAAAATAAATTTTAAATTATTTTTATGCCTCGGTTTTGTGGTCCCGAAACCACATTCCGACTAGGGTCGTTTTAAGGCTGTCACAGTGACTTGGGAGCTGTTTAAGACAGCCTTCAAAGGAAAGTATGTTGGGGCTAGTTACGTGGACGCTCGCCGGAAAGAATTTTTGAACCTGGTCCAAGGGAGGAAGTCAGTGGCTGAGTATGAGTCTGAATTTCTGAGACTGAGCCGATATGCTTCTAGGATTGTCGCTACAGAGTATGAGCGTAGTGTATGCTTCGACGATGGTCTGAGAGATGAACTTAGGGTGCTGATTGCTCATGAGGAGGGTAACCCATTGCTTTAGTGGAGAAAGCTAAGATAGCTGAGGAAGTGAAGCATACAGAAAGATAGAATCGTGAGAAAAATCGAAACCGTTTTAGGAGAGATTCAGGACTTTCAGGTGGTATGAACAGGAATGTTAAGAGAGCAAGGGTAATGGAGCCGATTCGAAGCGATCTGGATGAATCTTTGTTAGACCGCAGGGTTGTAGGAATTGTGGGAGGATGCATATGGGCGAGTCTCAGAAACATTCTGGTGCTTGTTTTCAATGCAGATCTATGGAGCATAGGGTTAAGGATTGTCCCCAGGAACCAGATCAGGTTCAAGTTTTAGAGCAGAGGGTCGCTCAACCAGTGAGGGGAGGACCACAGTTTCCAAAAGGACGTGGGCAAGGCATAGGTGGTAATGCAAATGGTCGAGAAAGAGGAGCGCCTGGTAGGGGTGCTGGATTTGCTAAGGCTCGTCAGTTGGTGTTGGTGTATGCAGCTCGTCGCCGAGAGGAGGGTGATGCACCTGACGTCATAATGGGTACGTTTCTGATTTCCAGTATGCCATACACTACGTTGATAGATGTTGGATCTACCTATTCATATGTTGCCTGTGCTATATCTGGGTCACTGGGTGTGCGCTCTGAGGAGACCGTGAATGGGGTATCTATACTAAGTCCTTTGGGTCACTCGGTTAGGGTAGATAAACTGTATAGAGATGTGCCTATAGAAACTCAAGGAAATTTTTTCTCTGGAGATCTGATAGAGCTACCTTTCGGAGAATTCGATCCCATTTTGGGAATGGATTGGCTTGTAGGGCTACTCTGGATTGTGCTGCTAAACGAATAATGTTAAAGACCAGAAAGAATGAGGAGGTTTTGGTGATAGACAAGCGTAGGGATTATCTGTCTAATGTGGTGTCGGTATTGAGAGCTGAGAAGTGGATTCGAAAGGGATGTGAGGCTTATTTGGCATTTGTAAGCCAATCGGAAACTGAGGATCTGACAGTGGATAAAGTTAAAACCATCAAGGATTTTCAAGATGTTTTTCCAGAGGAGCTTCAGGGTTTGCCCCCGAACCGAGAGGTTGATTATGGAATTGACTTGTTTCCTGGAATGGCACTGGTGTCCATTGCACCTTATAGGATGGCACCGAAGGAGTTGGTGGAGCTGAAAGCCCAAATTCAAGAGTTATTGGATAGAAGCTTCATTAGACCAAGTGTGTCTCCATGGGGAGCACCAGTGTTGTTCGTAAAGAAGAAAGATGGGTCAATGCGGATGTGTATCAATTATCGGCAGTTGAACAAACTGACGATTAAGAATAATTACCCACTACCGAGAATCGATGATTTATTCGACCAACTTAGAGGAGCTTTAGTATTTTCCAAGATTGACCTTCGATATGGGTATCATCAGTTGAGGATTAAGGAGGTGGATATTCACAAGACGGCTTTCAGAACTCGGTATGGTCACTATGAGTTCTTGGTTATGCCGTTTGGGTTAACGAATGCACCTGCGGTATTTATGGATCTGATGAATCAAGTGTTCCAGCCATACTTGGATCGATTCGTGGTCGTCTTTATCAACGATATTCTGGTTTATTCTGAAACTGAGGAGAAGCATGATGAGCATCTTCGTATTGTGCTGCAAGTGCTAAGGGAGAAGGAGCTTTATGCGAAATTCAGTAAGTGTGAGTTCTGGTTGAGAGGGGTAACTTTCTTGGGGCATGTTGTCTCTGCTGAAGGGATCAAGGTAGACCCTCAAAAGATTGAAGCGATTCTGGAATGGAAGCCACCGAGGTCAGTGTCGGAAATTCAAAGTTTTCTGGGTTTAACTGGGTACTATAGAAGGTTTGTGGAAGGATTTTCTGTGATGGCAGCGCCTTTGACAAAGCTTATAAGGAAGGGAGTGTCGTTTGTTTGGACTGAGAAACAACAGGAATCTTTTGAGAAGCTAAAGAAAGTTCTGACCGAGGCACCTACACTGATTCAGCCGGAGTCTAGAAAAGATTTTACCGTATGTAGTGATGCATCACATGTAGGGTTGGGCTGTGTGCTGATGCAAGAGGGTAAAGTGGTTGCTTATGCATCGCGATAGCTTAAACCACATGAAGTTAACTATCCTGCTCGTGATCTAGAGTTGGCAGCGGTAATCTTTGCGCTTAAGATTTGGAGACATTACCTGTACGGAGAAAGGTGTATTATATACACAGATCATAAGAGTCTTAAGTACTTGATGACTCAGAAGGAGCTGAACCTTAGGCAGCGGAGATGAATAGAGTTTCTTAAGGATTATGACTATGCGATTGAGTATCACCCAAGCAAAGCTAATGTGGTGGCTGATGCCCTAAGTCGTAGAACTATATCTGATCTAAGAGCCATGTTTGCTCGTTTGAGTCTGTATGACGACGGTAGTCTGTTAGCAGAACTGTAAGTTAGGCCAACCTAGGTGGATGAGATTAAGGAAAAACAGTCGAGGGATGAGTCCCTGGTTTCTCGATTCCGACAGGTTAAGAATGGGGATACTTTTGAGTTCGCACTGAACAGTGAGGGAGTTCTGTGTTACCGAGGTAGAGATTGTATTCCGAAGGACTCTGACTTGAGGCAAAACAATTCTGAAAGAAGCTCATGGAGGTCTGTGTGCTATGCATCCTGGAGGGAGTAAAATGTATCGCGACTTAAAGGAGTTGTATTGGTGGCCTAGATTGAAGCGAGAGGTAACAGAAGTTGTGGGAAAATGTCTGACTTGCCAGCAACTGAAAGCTGAACATCAATTACCTTTCGAACTTTTGCAGCCAGTGAAAGTACCACTTTGGAAATGAGAGAGGGTAACCATGGATTTTGTGGGTGGGCTACCCTTGACACCGTCGAAGCAGGACTCGATTTGGGTAATTGTGGATAGGTTGACCAAATCTGCTCATTTCATACCTGTTCGTACTGATTATTCACTTCAAAAGTTAGCCAAATTGTATGTGGCAAAAATAGTACGACGTCACGGAGTGCCAGTGTCAATTATTTCTGATCGAGATCCTAGATTCACATCTTGATTTTGGCAAAAGTTGCATGAGGCGTTGGGTACGCGGTTGCACTTTAGTACAGCCTTTCATCCTCAGACTGATGGTCAGTCAGAAAGGGTTATTCAGATTCTGGAAGACATGTTGAGGGGATGTGTTATTGACTTTCGAGGCAGTTGGGAGGATTACTTACCGTTGACAGAGTTTGCATACAACAACAGTTATCAGGCAAGTATTCAAATAGCTCCTTATAAGGCACTGTGTGGGCGAAGATGTCGTACACCTAGTTGTTGGACTGAGTTGGGTGAACAACAGGTTCTTGGACCTGAGTTGGTGGCAGATACTAAGGATAAGGTCAAGTTGATTAGAGACCGGTTGAAGGAAGCATCTGATAGACAGAAGTCATATGCAGATTTGAAGCGCAAGGAAATTGAGTGCTCTGAGGGTGATATGGTCTTCTTGAAGGTTTCGCCTTGGAAGAAAATATTAAGGTTTGGGAGGAAAGGCAAGTTAAGTCCGCAGTTCATTGGGCCTTATCGGATTCTTAAGCGAGTGGGTCCAGTGGCTTATCAGTTGGAGCTACCTCCAGAGTTGAATAGGATTCATGATGTCTTCCACGTCCCCATGTTAAGGAGGCATCATTCTGACCTTACTCATGTTGTGCCAGTTGCAGAGATCGAGGTCCAAACAGACTTGACTTTTGAGGAAGAGCCTGTGCAGATTTTGGATCGAGATGTTAAGATTTTGAGGAGGAAATCAGTTCCGCTAGTAAAGGTGTTGTGGCGTAATCATGGTAGAGAGGAAGCTACTTGGGAGCCAAAAGTGGCGATGCGTCAACAATATCCTCATCTGTTTGATTCAGGTAAAATTTCGAGGATGAAATTTCTTTAAGGAAGGTAGAGTTGTAACGCCCCAATTTTTGGGTTTCCTGTGTTTCTGTGATTTTTAAAATTTGTGTGTGTTCTGGTTAGTTAAAATATATATTTTAGTAGGTTAGTGGGCCTTTGGAAGGCCCAAACTTAAGTTAAATCCGTGGTAGTCTTCAGAATTTTAATTTTATGAACATGGGATGCAATTGGCGTTTGGGCTTTTAAGAGTAAAGGGGTAAAAATGACACAAAAAAATAGTGTGGTGTAGTGGCAAGATGGCGCCACTTAGGGGACAAGGAAGTGACGCCATAGAGGAAGCAAGGGGTCTAAGGTTCAAGTCTTGGCTCTTGCAATATATTTTGGTTTTTCTTTTCAATAAATCTGGAAGCAAGTAGGTGCGCTTTAAAGTTTAATGTGTTGGGTTTATGACACAAATGAGTTGATGGCCTAGTGGTGGTGGTGTGAGTTGGCATGTGAGAGGACTTTGGTTCGAATCCCTTGGCAAGCAAAGGTTGATTATTTTGCTATGTTGGGACGGCAAGAGTTGGTGTTGGTTTTAAACTCTGATGATGGAGGGATCCCATATCGGGAAGCTAACATAAGAGTAGATGGAGAGCTGGCTTTAAATAGAGCAAACCATGAGGAGAGTAAGCATACCCTTCTTGGCTGATCCCTTTCGGTTTGTGACGTGCTTGTTTGGGTTGGGCGTCAGCTAAGAGTGTTTGGAGCGCGGATTAACTGCAGTCTCCTAACAGGTGTGTATTTCTCATTACTCTAGCAGTAGGACGGCTATTTCGGGCCGCGATGGGCTGAAATGGGCCATGTGGACCCAATGGGTCCGTAGGCCCAAGTGGATAAGTTGTAGAATTACCAAAATACCCTTGGTTTGTAAAATTACCAAAATATCCCGATTTGTGAAATTACCGAAATAACCTCGACACGTAAAATTGAAATACCCTCGACTTGTAAAATTACCAAAGTACCCTCGATTTACATAATTACCATTTTACCCTCGATTTACAAAATTATAGACATACCCTTGTAAGGTAAAATTAAGAAATACCCACGTAGGGTAGGACTATTGATTTACACGGAGGGTAAAATGACTATTTTGCCCTCGTGCGTAAATGACTAACTTGTGTGATGATTGGGTTAGTTGGCGTGGATTTATGTTAGTTATCGTTAATTCGTAAGTCTAATGTGTTAGTGATCGATTGTAAGATTATCGCGTGGGAGATATCGTCATCAATCGTCATCAACCGTGTGTAAACGACACCTCTCTTAGACCGAATCGGTAAAAGCGAAATACCAAACGTTGGTATTTTGTGAACTTCATGACGTGCTAGCGCTCGTGAAACGATTGTTAATGAATATGGTGCATTTGGATGATTAGAGTACGAGTGTGCATTTTTGTTCACAGCGGTATTTTTTGCGCTTAATGGGCGAACGCCAATGGGCCAACGGCCCACTTTGGTAAAAAGACAAGGTAAGTACTTCGATTACTTGGTAAGCGTTAGAATGAGCATGAAACCTTAGCAATAGGTAATAATTCTTGAAATACCCTTATGTATGTAAAATTACAATTTTACCCCTAGGGTTATTTTTTTTTAAAGCATGATGTTACATTTACGTATCGTATGCCATGAAATATTATTTCATTGCATGGGACATGGGTTTATATTGATGGAGGAAGCGTTCTGGCAGCCTCGCTGCAATCTGGTGGCTTCGCCACATATATATATTTGTTCTGGTGGCCTAGCCACAATATTTGTATCTGGTGACTTTGTCACAATATCTGGTAACCTCACTACAATTTCTGTGGTGTGTAGGGGTTGGGTGGGTCGAGTATTCTCCCCACATAGTGTAAGGCTGGTACGGGGGTGTTATGGATGGCTCTGGGTTGGGATTTCTGCATTCATGATATATTTGTTCTATATCTGCTATGGGCCTATGGGTTTCATTCGATTTACATCTTGGGCCAAGGCCGAGATAAGTCGACTCGAGGTTTGATCTGTTTTGGGCTATGGTTGGGTTATGTTACATACTGAGTTTACCGAACTCACCCTTTATTTTCATCTCTGCAGGAAATCCCCAACCATAGTGGGCTTGGAGCTGTGAGGGATTCGGAGTGGCCACATCATCAACAAAGTTGATTTTTCTAAGTTAGTTTATTTTTATTATTTTTATATTCTGATTTAATTTTGGGTTTTAAGTTGTAATAAGGTCGCTATTTAAATTTCTTTTTTTTTTGCTATGGTTTTATTTTCTGATTATATTTATACTATGACGAAACTGCTAGTGTTAGGCTACGCGGGTTTTCAAAATTAATGAACGTTTTCAAGACTTAACAAGCACAACAAATGGATAGCCTAAAGATTGATAAACCGGCTTTTCATTCAACCACTGTTTTTTACAAAGACCACCTCAATCACTTAAACCAGCGAATGCATACTAAGTCGTAAGTCCATATGACACGTCAGATCTGGCCATAACGTCTGGGCCAGGTTTGGGGTGTTACAGGTTTTCAATGAAAACAAGGTTTTTGCTAAAATACTTAAATGTGACAAGCCAGATTCGGCCATAACGTTCGGGTCAGGTTTGGGGTGTTACAATAACAGTATTTCTACTTAAAATGTGCGATGATATGACCGTCTCGAGACACGTCTCGCTAATCACATCATGTAACAGCCCGATTTTGGGCCTAGTCAGAATAGCGGTTTCGAGACCACTATTCCAAGGCTAGAGAAAATTATTTTAGTATTATTTTATGTGTTATAATATAATTTTTTTAGTGCATGTAAATTTTGGTAAGTGAAATTTAGCGATTTCTAGTCCAATTTTGAAAAAGGATTAAATCGCGTAAAATGTAAAAGTTATGTGTTAATGCCTAAATGTATCTAATAGCTAGATAACTAAAATTGAAGGCCTTGAAAGGGCAATTATACCCTTTTTATTTGTGGTGGCCGGCCATAGGGGTCATACAGGTTGAATAGTCAAAGTTGGTGTCTGTATTAGGTGACTTTTGACCAAATAGGTAATAAAATAAAGATAGGATGATATCATCCCTTTTCATCTTCTTCTTGACCGATTTTTCCAGCAAAAGAAAGGGGTTTTGAAGCTTTGAAATATCAGCCACTTACATCCCTTGCTAGTAAGTGATTTTTAATGTCTTTCTTGATGATTTTTACATTTTTGGAACCCCTAAAGCATAAGCTTTCAAATGAGGGGTCTAGTTTGCAAAATGATAAAGAGTCTAGAGTTTTACCATGAATGTATATATGTTTTTTGCTGAATTTTTATGGAAGAATATGAATTGTAGTTGTCTAATAAACAACTTTTGTGAAGGAAATTTGCATGAAAATACCTTAAAAAGGTTATTATGCAAAGTTGTAAAATGGGTTGTTAATGTGTGTAATAATGATTTTTGTGAGTTTCCATAGTTATGAAAATGGTTTATCTAGGCTTAAGAAGTAAAGAAATTGAATAAAATCTTGTTTTGAGCCTAGGGGCAATTTGGTAATTTTGACAAAATAGAGGGGCAAAATTGTAAATTTTGCCAAAGTGTATCAATGGACTAATTTGATTAGTACATTGTTTTAATTAGCTAAATGTGATGTTTTAGTTATTGAAAAATGCGATTTGGGCCTAGAACGGGGAATATCAATTTATGGACGATTACGTCTTTTTCACATTTGTGGTATCGATGTAAGTTCTTATGTAAATAATACCATGCTATGCATGTAGTTAAATGTTATCATCACATGAATTGTACAAATATTAAAGTGTATGTAATTAATATAAATATGATGAGACAAGGCCTTGATAAGCGAGGAAAAATCATGTTTGAACCTTAGGAATAAAATAGGATACGAGTGACATGTCAATAGGAATTTTGAGTCTAGATGACTAGCTCAAGAGTGAGAATTTAAATTTTATGAGATATGAGGTGGCTTTAGCTACAATTGAGGCACTTATGTGCAAAGGTTTTTCCGAGTATCCAATTAGTATTCCAAGTGTTCAGAGGGAAATCTGAGGAAAGAGTTGATGATGGTCCCAATGAGGTAAGTCATTGTTGAGTATGCACTTGAGTTGTGTTATGAGTTCTTCAGGTATGTACACTAAGCCTATGAGAATGCCTTGCTATGTGAATGATCTATGATGCATAAATATGTCTTCTTACCATGATGGTTGAAATGATGTTGTATTAATTTTGTGAACAACGATCATGAATGAGTAACTTAGCCTTGACAGATTTGAGTTACTGCAGTAGTGCAACTTTGAAAATACACTAAAAATAGTGGAAAATGAGTTAAAAGTTGAATAAAATATGGTAATAAATATTATTGAGCCTAGTTTCTTATAAAGGAAACCATGTAAGCAAAAGAATTTCCTATAATGAGATATTTGAAGTTGCATGGGACAGAGTCAGAATGACTTTGAGATCCCCTGTTCTGATTTGAGAAAATCATTATAATTGTACAAAAATGGTTATGAGTTATGATTTATATTATTAGAATCCTTAATGAGTCTAGTTTCAAGAGAAATATATGAGAACATTATTCGAGTCTTTTGCTATGAGATAATTGAACTCTAGTACAGAAGGGTCTAAACTATCAGATAGTGAATCAGGTGTAACTTTGAGGAATAAACTGTACTAATTTGCTAAACCAAAAATTCTGGAAATTTTATGGTAGAAAGATACATGATTTTAGTTTCAAGAAAAATTAATAAAACTTAATTTGGAGTTTCGTAGCTCTAGGTATAAATAATTTAGTGTGTAATACCCCAAACCTGGCCCAGACGTTATGGCCGAATCTGATGTGCCACATTGAAGTTAAAAACCTATGTTTCATTTTAGTGTTTTATAAACCGACTTTTGTTGAGCTAACAAAGTGAATGGAAGCTGGGCACCAGGTAGGAACCCGTAACAGAGGAGGTGAGCCATGAAGGCTGCTTACGTACCAAGCTCTTCGATTGGATCCAATCCTAGACATGCCCACAACCATTGCCACACTTGGTTACAACGAGTTGAAATTTCTTTGATAAATCAATTAATCGCGACGTCGTGTTATTTTGAAAACAAGTATCGTTTTAAAAATGTCCTAAGTCTAGCCCATTTGAATTATTATCAACCAGTTTAAAGTTAAAAAAGAAAAATAAATAAAATAAACCCAGAAAATAAAGTTAAAATGGCCTTATTACAATCCAAAAATAAGTAATAAACAAAGTTTGTTTCTATTAAAACTAGACTCAATAAGGAATCTGTACATATAAATAATGACATCTAATTATTTTTGTACAATTTATTATGAATTTTTAAAGTCAGAACAGAGGATCCAGAAATCACTCTGGCCCTGTTTCACAAGGTTTTAAATATCTCATAAAGTATAATTTATATGCATGTTTTTTTTTTATCCATATGAAAATAGACTCATTAAGCTTAAATTTCATAACTTGCTCATCATTTAATTCCATTTATACTATTTTTAGTGATTTTTCAAATTCATGTCATTCTTGCAACAATATTGCATTTTAAGGCAAATTTCATCTTTTCATGAGTTGTTATGAACTAGATAACCTATTAAACTTCCATGATATCAAACATGATCTAAATTTAACCATCATCATGACTTATCAATATCAAACATTTTCTCAACCAATCATGGCCATATCATAAAATTATTTACACAAAATAAGTATATTGCTATACATGCCATACTTAAGTTTTACAAGCCATTTACCCAGATGAAAGTCCTTTGGATAGTGTGATCGAACCTTGACCCGTCCGATTCAATGGCTTGTTCAAAACTACGATAAATAAAGAGGAGGAGTAATCATAAATGCTTAGTAAGTTCATATGTAAATAACAAGTAACATAACAATACAAATATACCAGACAACTTTAGCATGGTATCACCAAAACATATATCACATTTCTAAACATCATTCATCATCTTACCACCTTATCGTTGTTGTATCTATTTTCAACCCGAGGGTTAAGAACATACCTGTCCAAAGTGTCCATTTCACAACACTTACCAAAACGTCGCTTACATCTTAAGTGTTCATCCATTTCACTAGAAATTTCACCCGTTGAACACATCGGAATACAACTCGGTTACACGGATAATTTGCACATAAGTGCCTCATATGTAATCAAGAAATCATGTAACCCGCCCCTAAATGAACTCGGACTCAACTCAATGAGTTCAGATGCCTAGTTACATTTCACGAACTTGGACTCAACTTAACGAGTTCGGACATTCGCATCCATAAGTGAACTCGGACTCAACTCAACGAGTTCGGATGCTCAGCCATCCTAGTGACATGTCACTTGTATCCTAATCTATTCCTAAGGTTCAAACGGGATTTTCCTCGAACACATATCCTTTCCATCTTTCGTAAAATACCAAAACCAATACTCGGTAGTACTTTATATTTAACAATTAATACGCATAATTTGCATTTTATTCGAAAATAACCACAAAGCATATATTTCATAATAAAAATCAGCATATCATATAATTAACATCAATAACTTAAAAATAACAATTATGCTACATTATTTACACATGAACTTACCTTGGTACCAAAATATAAAGATTTTGTAATTTAGTCCACAATCTTTTCTTTTCCTCGATCGCGACTTGAATCTCGTTTCTCTTGATCTATAATGTCAAATTAATCTTATTTAATACATACATTCATCAAAACAGCATTTAATACTGAACTTTGGAAAAATTACACTTTTGCCCTAAACTTTTCATAATTACACTTTTTCCCTAGGCTCGGAATTAAACTTTATTCCTTATTCTTATGTTTTATAACATGCTGAACATTTTTCCCTTCTATGGCAACATCAAATTCTTACTCTAACATATACTTGTGACTATTAGGCATTTTTGCCGATTAAGCCCTTTTACACGTTTTCACTAAAAACCGAGTAGCACAAGTTGTGTAACATAATTTAAAACCCCATATTCTATCATAAAACATCAAAATACACAAATTTCACCTTTGGGTATTTTTCCAAATATAAACCCTAGGTTGAATTATTGCTAACATAAGCTTAATCGAGCTACCGGGATTCCAAAAACGTAAAGAACATTAAAAACGGGGCTTGGAATCACTTACTATGGAGCTTGGAAGCTTGAAACAAACCCTAACTATGGAGAACCCTTGAAATTTTGGCCTAATGAAGAAGATGGACAAAAATTGGCTTTTAATTTTGTTTTTAATTCATTTTAATAACTAAATGACCAAAATGCCCTTACTACTAAACTTTCCAAAAATTCCATCCATGTCCAATTTTTGTCCATAGACTTAGAAATTGGTCAAATTGTTATTTAAGACCTCCTAATTAATATTTCAATGCAATTTCATACTAAAAACTTCTAGAATGCAAATTTTGCAACTTATTTGATTTAGTCCCTACTTTCAATTTAAGCACTTTAGGCATAGAATTTCATCACGAAATTTTCACACAATCATGCAATCATATCATATTCATCAAAATAATTATAAAATAATTATTTTTATCTCAATTTCGGTCACGAAACCACTATTCGATTAAGCCCTAATTCAGGATATTACAACTCTCCCCCTTTTAAGGATTTTCGTCCTCGAAAATCTTAAATAAACAGTGTGGGTATTGGTTTTCATAGTTTCTTCAGGTTCCCATGTAGTCTCTTCTACCCCATGCTTTTGCCACAACACTTTCACATGTGCAACACTTTTATTTCTTAGTTGTTTGACTTCTCGAGCTAAAATCTTAATCGGTTCTTCTTCATAAATCATATCCGGTCGTAGTTCAACTTCTGTCGGTGAAATTATTTGTGAAGGATCCGAACGATACCGACGTAACATAGATACGTGAAACACATCATGAATCTTCTCTAATTCAGGTGGTAGCGCTAGCCGATATGCTACCAGTATAACTTTTTCAATTATTTCATATGGTCCAATAAAACGCGGACTTAACTTGCCCTTTCGTCCAAATCTAAGGACTTTCTTCCATGGAGACACTTTCAAAAATACCTTATCACCAACTTGAAACTCCATTTCTTTTCGTTTCAAATCCGCATAAGATTTTTGTCTATCTGAAGCAGCTTTCATACAATCTCGAATCGCTTTCACCTTTTCTTCGGTTTCTTTTATTAAATCAACTCCATAAATCTAATTTTCCTTGAGTTCAGTCCAATACAATGGCGTCCGACATTTACGACCATATAATGCTTCATAAGGTGCCATCTTCAAACTCGTCTGATAACTATTATTATAAGCAAATTCTACCAATGGTAAGTACCTTTCCCAACTATCTTGAAATTCCAATACGCAACATCTGAGCATGTCTTCAAGAATCTGAATTACTCTCTCTGATTGTCCATCAGTTTGTGGATGAAAGGTAGTGCTAAAATTTAACTTTGTACCTAATGCCTCTTGCAACTTTTGCCAAAACCGTGAGGTAAACCTCGGATCTCTATCCGAAATAATTGACAAAGGTATCCCATGAAGTCTAACAATCTCTGGATATACAATTCAGCCAACTTATTAAGAGAATAATCATGCGTCTTAGGAATAAAATGAGGCGATTTAGTCGATCATCAACTATTGCCCAGATGGCATTTTTCTTCCCTGGAGTTAACAGCAACCCTGATATAAAATCCATAGTAATCCGATCCCATTTCCATTCAGGAACCATAATAGGCTAAATTAATCCCGAAGGTACTTGAGGTTCAGCTTTCACTTGTTGACAAACTAAGCACTTTGATACAAACTCAGAAATATCTGTTTTCATTCCACTCCACCAGTACATTTTCTTTAAGTCATTATACATCTTCGTACTGCCCGGATGAACCGCCAAACAACCATTGTGTGCTTCATGCAAAATCTTTTGAATCAACTCATCATTTTTTGGTACACAAATCCGATTTTTAAACATCAAACAACCATCAAAACCGATTCTGAAATCTGATCCCGTATCAGCTTCACACTATTTTCTCTTGGCTAGCAAATCTTGATCATTTTTCTGAACTTCAAAAATCTCTTGTACAAACATCAGTCTTGCTCTTAACTCTGCTAGAATCGAACCGTCATCTGACATTTTCAACTGAGTGTTCATAACTCTCAAAGCAAACAACAACTTTCTGCTTAAAGCATCGGCAACCACATTTGCTTTTCCCGAATGATAATCAATAACAAGCTTGTAATCTTTCAATAACTCTAACCATCTTCGCTGTCTCAAATTCAAGTCTTTTTGTGACATCAAGTATTTAAGACTTTTGTGATCGGTATATACTCGGCACTTTTCACCATACAAATAATGTCGCCAAATCTTTAAAGCAAACACCCTATGACCAATTCCAAATCGTCAAGAGGATAATTCCTCTCATGAGGTTTTAAGCGCCTCAAGCATATCCTTCTTGCATGAGTACACACCCCAAACCATTTAGAGAAGCATCACTATACACCACAAATTCTTTACGATTCGGGTTGTATCAACACTGGTGCTTCAGATTAATAACTTTTCAATTCTTGAAACTCTGTTGACATTCTTTCGTCCATTCAAATTTAACATCCTTTGAGAGTAGTCTAGTCATAGGAGCATAATTATAGAAAATTCATTTACAAACCGCCGATAATACCCAGCTAGCCCCAAGAAACTCCTAACTTCAGTTACATTTTTCGGTGGTTTTCAATCAATAATGGCTAAAATTTTACTAGGATCAACCCGTATATCATCACCTGAAACAATATGACCCAAAAATCCAACTTCCCGGAGCTACTTTTACTAAACTTAGCATACAGCTGCTTATCTCTCAAAGTTTGCAAAACTATCCTCAAATGCTCAGCATGCTCTGTCTCATCCTTTGAATAAATTAAAATATCATCTATAAACACCACAACAAATCTGTCCAGGTATGGTCGAAATATGCGATTCATTAAGTCCATAAACACAGAAGGAGCATTTGTCAACCCGAATGGCATAACTAAAAATTCATAATGATTGTACCTTGTTCTAAAAGCAGTTTTAGGCACATCTGACTCTTTCACTCGAAGCTGATAATACCCAGATCTCAAGTCAATCTTTGAAAACCATGTCGCTCCTTTTAGCTGATCAAACAAATCATCAATTCTCGGCAATGGATACTTGTTTTTGATTGTCACCTTGTTTAACTGCCGATAATCAACACATAATCTCATAGAACCATCCTTCTTTTTCACAAATAATACGGGAGCACCCCAAGGTGAAAAACTTGGTCTCACAAAGCCTTTATCAGTCAACTCTTGCAACTGCGACTTTAATTCTTTCAACTCTGTTAGTGCCATTCTATATAGAGCAATCGAGATCGGAGCTGTTCTCGGTATCAAATTTATACCAAATTCTACTTCCCTGATTGGAGGCAAACCCGGCAATTCTTCTGGAAATACATCCGCAAATTCACACACAACCCAAGACCGATTCAACTTTCTTTTCAACTTCTTTTGTATTAATTACATCGCCAAATAAGCTTCATAACCCTTTCTCAAATATCTACGAGCCGACATCGAAGAAATCATACTAAATATTGCCTCGATTTGTGCGGTTCAACCCGCAAGATTTCACCACTTTCACATTTTAATTCTATAACCTTTTCTTTGCAATTTACTATAGCATCATGCAATGTCAACCAATCCATACCCAAAATAACATCAAATACATCAAACGGCAACAACATCAAGTCGGTAGGAAAGTAATGACCCGAATCATTAAAGGGCATTTCTTGCATACTTTATCAACTATCACACATTTGCCTAGTGGATTCGACACTCTAATCATAAATTCTGTGTTCTCAACAGATATATTCATACTAGACACCAGTTTCATGCATACATATGAATGAGTAGAACCGGGATCAATCAAAGCAATAACATTAGTATCATAAAGAGAAAATGTATCGGTAATCACATCGGGTGAGGAAGCATCTTCACGCGCTTTAATAGCATAAGTTCTAGCCGGAGCTCTTCCTTCAGATCTAACTGCTGTATCTCTGGCTACATTCTTCTTGCTTGTTTCACTTCCACTTTTCTCGGATACCTTCCCTCGAGTTTGCACCACTAGCTTTTACATTCGAAATTTTTCTTTCTCAGCTCCCTCTGGGCAGTCTCTAATAAAATGATCCGGAGAACCACATCGAAAACATTCATTTGATCTGCATGGACCAAAATGATTTCTACCACACCACTGGCACTCGGGTTTAACAAATCTCGTATTTCCCACACTTGCCGTAGAAGTAGTCTGAGATTTAGGACCCACATTTCGCTTCTTAAAATTTCCATATGATTGCCCAGCTGAAACTTGGGAACGAGGATTCATATTTCTTGACTTTTCGGTTTGTTGTGAGGGTGCATTACTCATTGGTCTTTTCTTCCAATTTTGTGTTTCAGATTCTACCTTTTTTCTTTTCCTTCAGTAATTCTTCAGCCTTGCAAGCTCGATCGACAAGTACCACCATTTCTTTTAGTTCAAGGATCCCAACAAATACCTTAATGTCTTCGTTAAGCCCGTCTTCAAATTGTCAGCACATCTTGGCTTTTGTAGGAACATATTCCCTGGCATACTTACTCAATCGAACAAACTCTCTTTCATATTCTGAGACTGTCATATGACCTTGCTTCAGCTCAAGAAACTCTTTACATTTCTGATCAATAAATCTTTCACTAATATATTTCTTTCGAAACTCTTCTTGAAAGAATTCCCAGGTTACCCTCTCTTTCGGTACCACCGAAATCAAAGTCTTCCACCAATTATAGGCTGAATCTCTCAACAAAGATGTAGCACATTTCAAACATTCTTCAGGTGTACAAGATAATTCATCAAATACCCGGATTCTCTGCATCATCATCAATATTTGCTCTAAATTCTTCAGCCCCTTGTTTACGAATTACATCAATGGGGTTCTGTGAAATTTTATCATATCCACTCCACAGGGCATCGGAGGCATAGGTTGAGGAATTGGGGAGGTGGGGAGGTCGTACATTTGGGTTCGTCTGAACGAACTCGATGTACCATGCACTCATCATTTGGAGAAAGGCTTCCGATCCCTTTCTCCTCCTCCCGACCAACGATGAGGGGTGGGTTTTTTCATCGCGCTGCCCTTCAGTAGGAGCTGGCGCATTACTCTCTACTTCATCTCGCCACAGCTGGATCGGGATCCATTTACTATATAAAATCATTTAAAAAGGTCAGAAGTCGTCACACTATCACAATTCATACATATGGCATGTATAGAAAAATCCGTACATACAACACGTAGTCCGAGAACCGACTAAACCTGATCTGATACCACTAAATGTAACGCTCCCACGCCCAAAACCGTCGCCAGATTCGAGCTTGAGGGGTTACCGAACATAATTTATCAAATTAAGAACTTCAAATCATTTGTTTCTACATTCACAGTTTTCTAGCTACCAGCGTCACAGTTACAGGAAAAATCATATCTCGAGTTACAAAACTTGAAATCCAGATCCGTAAATTTTCCCTAAATCTAGACTCATATATATATTTAATAATTTTTTTCTAGAATTTTTGGTTGGGCCAATTGGTACATTTTATTAGTTAAAGTCTCCCCTATTTTAGGGTTTGACTGCTCTGACATCTATGTATTACGAATCAGATATCTCTCTATACAGAATTTAAATGACTACAAAGTTTGTTTCTTTTAAAACTAGACTAAATAAGGAATCTGTACATATAAATAATGACGCCTAATTATTTTTGTACAATTTATTATGAATTTTTAAAGTCAGAATAGAGGATCCAGAAATCACTCTAGCCCTGTTTCACAAGGTTTTAAATATCTCATAAAGTATAATTTATATGCCTGTTTTTTTTTATCCATATGAAAATAGACTCATTAAGCTTAAATTTCATAACTTGCTCATCATTTAATTCCATTTATACTATTTTTAGTGATTTTTCAAATTCATGTCATTGCTGCAGCAATATTCTGTTTTAAGGCAAATTTCATCTTTTCATGAGTTGTTATGAACTAGATAACCTATTAAACTTCCATGATATCAAACATGATCTAAATTTAACCATCATCATGACTTATCAATATCAAACATTTTCTCAACCAATCATGGCCATATCATAAAATTATTTACACAAAATAAGTATATTGCTATACATGCCATACTTAAGTTTTACAAGCCATTTACCCAGATGAAAGTCCTTTGGATAGTGTGATCGAACCTTCGACCCGTCCCGATTCCCGAGCTGGCTTGTTCAAAACTACAGTAAATAAAGAGGAGGGAGTAATCATAAATGCTTAGTAAGTTCATATGTAAATAACAAGTAACATAACAATACAAATATACCAAACAACTTTAGCATGGTATCACCAAAACATATATCACATTTCTAAACATCATTCATCATCTTACCACATTATCGTTGTTGTATCTATTTTCAACCCGAGGGTTAAGAACATACCTGTCCAAAGTGTCCATTTCACAACACTTACCAAAACGTTGCTTGCATCTTAAGTATTCTTCCATTTCACTAGAAATTTCACCCGTTGAACACATCGGAATACAACTCGGATACATAGATAATTTGCACATAAGTGCCTCATATGTAATCAAGAAATCATGTAACCCGCTCCTCAGTGAACTCGAACTCAACTCAACGAGCTCGGGCGTTCGCATCCATAAGTGAACTCGGACTCAACTCAACGAGTTCGGATGCCTAGTAACATTTCACGAACTCAGACTCAACTCAACGAGTTCGGACATTTGCATCCATAAGTGAACTCAGACTCAACTCAACGAGTTCGGATGCTCAACCATCCCAGTGACATGTCACTTGTATCCTAATCTATTCCTAAGGTTCAAACGGGATTTTCCTCGAACACATATCCTTGCCATCTTTCGTAAAATACCAAAACCAATACTCGGTAGTACTTTATATTTAACAATTAATACACATAATTTGCATTTTATTCGAAAATAACCACAAAGCATATATTTCATAATAAAAATCAGCATATCATATAATTAACATCAATAACTTAAAAATAACAATTATGCTACATTATTTACACATGAACTTACCTTGGTACCAAAATATAAAGATTTTGCAATTTAGTCCACAATCTTTTCTTTTCCTTGATCTTGACTTGAATCTCGTTTCTCTTGATCTATAATGCCAAATTAATCTTATTTAATACATACATTCATCAAAACAGCATTTAATACGAACTTTGGAAAAATTACACTTTTGCCCCTAAACTTTTGCATAATTACACTTTTGCCCCTAGGCTCGGGAATTAAACTTTATTCCTTATTCTTATGTTTTATAACATGCTGATCATTTTTTCCTTCTATGGCAACATCAAATTCTTACTCTAACATATACTTGTGACTATTAGGTATTTTTGCCGATTAAGCCCTTTTACTCGTTTTCACTCAAAATCGAGTAGCACAAGTTGTCTAACATAATTTAAAACCCCATATTCTATCATAAAACATCAAAATACACAAATTTCACCTTTGGGAATTTTTCCAAATATAAACCCTAGGTTGAATTATTGCTAACATAAGCTTAATCGAGCTACCGGGATTCCAAAAACGTAAAGAACATTAAAAACGGGGATTGGAATCACTTACTATGGAGCTTGGAAGCTTAAAACAAACCCTAACTATAGAGAACCCTTGAAATTTCGGCCTAATGAAGAAGATGGACAAAAATTGACTTTTAATTTTGTTTTTAATTCATTTTAATAACTAAATGACCAAAATGCCCTTACTACTAAACTTTCCAAAAATTCCATCCATGTCCAATTTTTGTCCATAGACTTAGAAATTGTTCAAATTGTTATTTAAGACCTCCTAATTAATATTTCAATGCAATTTCATACTAAAAACTTGTAGAATGCAAATTTTACAACTTATTCGATTTAGTCCCTACTTTCAATTTAATCACTTTAGGCATAGAATTTCATCACGAAATTTTCACACAATCATGCAATCATATCATATTCATCAAAATAATTATAAAATAATTATTTTTATCTCAGATTTGTGGTCACGAAACCACTATTCTGATTAAGCCCTAATTCAGGATATTACACAATAAGGCCTATACCCACATTCGGCCACCTCCCTAAACTATAGGGGTTTCGGCTTTTGTCAACAGTTACTATTAAAATCGCTTTAGAGTACAAACACTTACCACAGTCTCTCTTCTTGAATCCGTGTAAAGCTTGGAAAATAAAGGGATTGGCCACCAAAAAGTGAAGGAAAACAGAGAGTTGCTGGTCAATAAGATTTCGACACCACCTAGCTTCACAAGTTTCGGCTTTTGCGGCTTTCGGCAGAAGTGGAGGTAAGGGAAAGAAACAATAGATGAATAGAGGGGAGTAGTGGGCTGGTTTTTTAGAAAGAAAAGGGAGAAAGGATGAAGGGAAAGGTGATAGATTCGGCTAGAAAAGAAAAAGAGAGAAAAATACTAAACCAAAAGAAGAAAACGGCACACCCTAGTCCCTAATGCCGAAAATTCTAACCTAATACCCCTCTACCGAAATCCCCTCTCTAATCCCCTCAAATCGGCTAACTCTATCCCCCTCTCAAATCCCTAAAATCTCTCCCCTTATCCCTCCTTAATCCATGCATTTGACTGATTCAAAATCTCTCCCACAGAGTTCCATTCGGTTACAACTCCTACATGCTCAAAGCATAAAACATCACAGGGAATCGAACCCAGGTCTTCCCCCAACCACTTACACGCCACTTTTTTAGCTCCCTAGTGGCGTCACTTAGCCACTTTACCAGAGGCTCATTTGTGTTACATTTTAGCCACAATTTTTAATAAGACCTCCTGTCCAAAACCCCTAACTTCTTAAGTCCAAAATTCAAAAATTCTTCCGGGTTTTGGCCAACACATGGGCCTTCCATAAGCCCATTTATTATGAATTTCACAACCATATACCTAATTTTAAACACTTTACCTTAATATCGAGAATCACGACAAAACCTGAAAATCAGGATATTACAACTCTACCCTCCTTAAAGAAATTTCAGCCTCAAAATTTTTACCTGCTCCAAATAGTTGAGGGTATTACTGATGCATTGCTTCCTCGGTCTCCCAAGTAGCTTCTTCTTTGCCATGGTTTCTCCAAAGTACCTTCACAAATGGAACTGACTTCCTTTTCAGCACCTTGACGTCGTGCTCAAATATTTGCACAGGTTCTTCTTCGAAGGTCAAATCCGACTGTCCTTTGATTTCTGCAACTGGCACGATATGAGTTGGGCCAGAACGATATCGCCTTGGCATGGACACATGAAAAACGTCGTGAATACGATCCAGCTCTGGAGGTAACTCTAGCTGATAAGCCACCGGCCCTATCCGGTTAATAATTCGATAAGGCCCAATAAATCGTGTACTCAACTTGCCCTTCTTACCAAATCTCAATATCTTCTTCCAAGGTGAAACTTTCAAAAAGACCATGTCCCCAACCGCATATTCAATATCCTTACGCTTCAAATCGGCATAAGACTTTTATCGATCTGTTGCCTCCTTTAACTGATTCCTGATCACCTTAATTTTGTCTTCAGTATCTGCTACCAACTCTGGACCAAGTACTTGCCTTTCCCTCAATTCTGCCCAACACGTAGGCGAACGACACCTTCACCCATATAGTGCCTCATAAGGAGCCATCTGAATACTTGCTTGGTAACTGTTGTTATATGAGAACTCCACCAATGGCAAATAATCCTCCCAACTGCTCTAAATTCAATAACACAACCTCTCAACATGTCTTCTAAGATCTGAATGACCCTCACTGACTGCCCATCCGTCTGGGGGTGAAAGGCCGTACTGAAATCCAATCACGTTCCCAACACCTCATGCAATTTATACCAAAACCGAGATGTAAACCTTGGGTCTCAGTCAAAAATTATTGATACTGGCACCCCATGCAACCGCACTATCTCCGCCACATACAACTTGGCCAGCTTCTAAAGTGAGTAGTCGGTTCGGACAGGTATGAAATGGGCATATTTTGTGAGCCTATCCACAATTACCCAAACTGAATCCTTCTTGGAAGGTGTCAATGGCAACCCGCTTACAAAATCCATAGTTACCCTTTCCCACTTCCAAAGTGGTATCTTTACTAGCTGTAACAATCCTGAAGGCAGTTGATGCTCGACCTTTACTTGTTGACACGTCAAACACTTTCCCACAAATTCGGCCACTTCTCGCTTAAGTCTAGGCCACCAATATAGCTCCCGTAAGTCTTGATACAATTTACTCCCTCCTGGATGCATAGCACAAGGTCCATTATGTGCCTCTTTTAAAATCATTAATCTCAAGTCAGAGTCCCTCGGCATACAAATTCTTCCTCGAAAACAAAGAACCCCATCATTATTTAACCCAAAATCTAGATTTTCCCCCTTCTCAACTTGCTGAAACCGAGAAACCAACGACTCATCCTCCAACTGTTACTTCTTAATCTGCTCTACCCAAGTCGGTCTCACTTGTAACTCTGCCAATAAGCTTCCGTTGTCATACAAAATTAATCGAGCAAACATTGCCTTCAATTCTGCCACAGTCCTTCAACTTAACGCATCAGCCACGACATTTGCCTTACCTGGATGGTACTCAATCGAACAGTCATAGTCCTTTAACAACTCTATCCACCTTCACTGTCTAAGATTCAGCTCCTTTTGAGTTAACAAGTACTTAAGACTCTTGTGATCTGTATAAATAATGCATCTCTCCCCATACAAGTAGTGCCTCCATATTTTAAGTGCAAAAATCACTGCTGCCAACTCCAGGTCATGCATAGGGTAGTTTACCTCATGAGGCTTAAGCTGTCGTGAAGCATAAACGACCACTTTACCCTCTTGCATCAACACGCAGCCCAAACCTACATGTGACGCATCGCTGTACACAGTGAAATCCTTACCAGACTCTGGCTAAATCAACACTGGCGCTTCTGTTAAAACCTTCTTCAGTTTCTCAAAAGCCTCTTGCTGCTTAATCGTCCAAACAAAAGGTGCTCCCTTCTTTATAAGTTTCGTTAACGGTGCTGCCAACACAGAAAATCCTTCCACAAATCTCCGATAATAACCTGCCAACCCCAGAAAACTTTGGATTTCTGTTGCTGACCTCAGTGGCTTCCATTCCAAAATTGCCTCAATCTTTCGAGGGTCCACCTTGATTCTCTCAGCAGACACAACATGCCCCAAGAAAGTGACTTCCTTCAGGCAAAACTCGCACTTACTAAACTTTGCATAAAGTTGCTTGTCCCTTAGCACTTGCAGCACAACACGAAGATGCTCATCGTGCTTCTCTTTCGTTTTTGAATACACCAAGATATCATCGATAAAAATGACCACAAACCGATCCAAGTACGGCTGAAACACCCGATTCATTAAATCCATGAATGCTGCCGGTGTATTAGTCAAACCAAAGGGCATAACCAGAAACTCGTATGACCATATCGAGTCCTGAATGTCGTCTTATGAATATCCAGTTCTTTGACTCTCAACTGATGATATCCTGATCGAAGGTCGATTTTAGAAAATACCGAGGCTCCTCTTAATTGGTCAAACAAATCGTCGATTCTTGGTAGAGGATACTTGTTCTTGATCGTCAGTTTATTCAACTGTCGATAGTTAATACACATTCGCAAGGTCCCATCTTTCTTCTTTACGAACAACATTGGTGCGCACCACGGGGAAACACTTGGTCTTATAAACCCTCTATCCAATAGTTCCTGAATCTGAGCTTTCAATTCTACCAACTCCTTTGGTGCCATCCTATAAGGCGCAATGGACACAGGAGCCGTTCCAGGTAACAAGTCGATTCCAAACTCGACTTCTCTATTCGGAGGTAATCCAGGAAGTTCCTCCGGAAATACATCTTGAAACTCTTTAATGGTCCTAACTGACTCCACAATTATCCCCTCAGGTTCAACTTGACTTACAAATGCCAAGTACGCCTCACAACCTTTCCGAATCAACTTCTCGGCTCTTAAAGCTGAAACAACATTGGATAAATAATTCATTTGTTCCCCTATGACCATTATCTCCTCATCTTCGGTAGTTCTTAGTACCATTCTCTTAGCAGCACAATCCAACGTCGCCCTATGCTTAGCTAGCCAGTCCATTCCCAAGATAAGATCAAAATCCCCAAATGGCAGCTCCATCAAATCTCCTACAAATATATTATCTTGTGTCTCTAAAGGCACCGCCCTAAAGAGTTTATCTACCTTAACCGAGTGTCCTAAAGGGCTTATCACCGATACCCCACTCACCGTCTCCTCGGGAAGCACACCCAAAGCCCTAGATGCATCACAAGCAACATACGAGTGAGTGGAACCCACATCAATCAAAGCAGTGTAAGGCGTGCTATGAATGAAGAACATACCGGTTATAACAGCAGGAGCGTCACCCTCCTCACGGTGTTGTGCAGCATAAACCAACACCGGCTGTCGAGCTTCAGCATGTCCAGCACCCCTGCCAGATGCCCCACGTCCTCGTCCATTTCCATTGCCACCTCTACCTTGCCCACGACCTCTCTGTGGTGGTGGTCCTCCTCGCTGTGGTTGAACATCCCTTTGTTCCGTAGCTAGTTCCTGAGCTGCTCTCCGAGGACATTCTCTGAACTTATGCTCCTTTGACCCACATCGAAAACATGCTCCAGTACGCTTCCAGCACTCCCCCATATGCACCCTACCACAGTCCCTAAGCCTGCAGTCTAAAAGTATTCACTGGAACTGCTCGAACCGGTCCCTCCATTCTAGCTCTTTTAACATACCTACTTGTAGCACTCGAGGGTCCAGAATCCCTCCTAAGTCTGGGTCGATCCTTCTCACAATTCTGCCGTTCAGTTCTCTTTACTTCCTCTGCTATCTTAGCCTTTTCCACCAACGCAGCTGTGACAGCCTTAAAATGACCCTAGTCAGAATGTGGTTTCGGGACCACAAAACCGAGGCATAAAAATAATTTAATATTCATTTTGATGTCTATAATATGTGTTAAATTGTGTGTGACATTTTTGATGTTTTGATTTAGGGTTATAAATGTGAATTTCACTAAAAAGGACCTAGTAGTAAACTTTGAAAGTAGGATGGGGAAATGTGTGATAACTAATTGAATCATGCATGCAAAACAATGGTTTTGCATGTCAAATACCCCTCTTTTTATAAGTGGTGGCTGGCCATGACAAAGAAGGATAGGCAAAACATGTCATAGACATGTTTTGTTGGTGCATTATGTTGGAATAAATAAAATAAGGTGCATGGGTAATAAAAAAAAATGAAAAAAAATGTGTGTGAAGGCTTCTCCCCTCCCCATTGCCGTGAAGGTAAGAAAGAAAAACAAAAAAATTTGTTCATCTTTTTCATTCTCTCTTGGCCGAAAATTCTAAGGAAGAAGGAGGGGTTTTTGCTTCATGCTTGGTTTGGAAGAGGATTAGGAGGAGGTTTGGCCATACTTGTATCAAGATTAAGGTATGTTTGAGGTTGTGCCATGAGATTCATGCATGTTTTTAGTTGCTAACTTGATGTTCTTATTAGCCCATGGCTCAAATCTTTGCTATGTCATGGGAATGATGTTCGGCCAAGGTGGATTTTGTGTTAATGCCATTGCATGCTAAAGATGAAGCTTGTTGATGATATATGTGATGGTGGGTTGATGACCCTTGGATTTTCTTTTAGCATTTTTGAGTAAGACATTAAGTTCTTTGTTTAACCATGACCAAAATTGAAATGGTATGGTGTTGTGAAGTATTCGGCCATGGTAGATCCATAAGTATGATTTATGCATATTGCATGGTAGGTAAGATTTGAGCTTTGGATATATGTTTATATTTGGTTATAAGCAACTTGAGATTCGGCCCCTACACCTACATGTATATATGTTTGCACATGATGTATTAGTATGACATATATACTATCTCAAGGTATATATTTTCATATGATGATGTTTCGGTTATGAAGTAAATGATTGATCCGTATTGAGTTACAATATGGAATGCGTTAGTTAGTAAAATGTATGCCGTTTATGTGTGGTATTAAGTGTATAATTGGCCTCAACATGGACATGCATATTCGGCCACATGAGGGGGATTGGTGTGCATGCATTCAGTTAGAGGCAAACATATTGATGCCTAATCTTGGCTTGGAAAATTCGGCTAAGGAGAGTACTAACTAATGTGTTGAGTTTGATTCATGATTTCCGTACATATGTGACTTTAATGTCTAATGAAAATATGTGGGCTAAGTACCTTGAATTCCTCTTTCGATGCTCAAATGATTAAATCAACTTATTTGTTAAATTAAGCTCAAGAGCAAAGGGGAGCTAAATCCGATAAAGGGAAGGAAAAAGTGGTCGAATAGCCATCGGAATCATTCGACAACATCCGAGGTAAGTTCTTGAGTAATAGAGCTTAAAGTATGATTTGATTAGATCATGTCTCAAGTAAATTGAAATCATACTCTTTGTGTGTGGATATTGAACCGAAATGTGCAAGAGTGATAAGTGTATTGTATTTGAGTTTTGCTAATGAAAATGAAATACGAATGTGTCATGATTTAGTGTTAAATGTGCATGTTTATTAGAATGGTGTCCGGGCTAAGTCCCGAAGGATTTTGTGCTAAGTGACTAAATCCGGGTCAACTCCCGAAGGCATTTGTGCGAGTTACCAAAACCGGGTTAAGTCCCGAAGGCATTCGTGCGAGTTACTAAATCTGGGCTAATTCCCGAGGGCAACTGTGTGAATCACTATAACCGGGCTATGTCCCAAAGACAATCGAGCGAGTCGCTATATCCGGTTAAATTCCGAAGGTACGTGATTCGGGAATGAGCAATCTTGCTGTAAAAAATTCAGTTAATACGCTTGCAAAAATTCCAGCAATGAGGTATGTTCGTATGTGCTTGAATTAGTGGATCCCTTACAAGTAAGTATTCGCTCAGTTGATAAACGAGCTACCGGCCTTTGGCTAAGTTGATCTTTTGTGTATGAACATAAGGGTTGGTAATGTGAAGTAAGTATGATATTGAGAATGTGTGCATATGAAATTATCCGTTTAGCTATATGAATGCTATGATTTTGTTATGCTGGAATCCCTTGCTCAAAACTTACTAAGCATAAATTGCTTACTCCGTTTCTTTGTTCTCTGTTTTATAGATTTTGGCTCGTCAGCTATCGGATTCGGGATTTTTGGAAGTCGAAGTCTCCCACACTATCAAAACCCCCTTTTGGTACAAATTTTGGTTGAGCTTTGAAATGGCATGTATAGGACTACCCTTTGTTGTTTTTCAAGTACTTTTGTGATGTATGTGTGTATGGCCATGCAAAAATGGCTCGTAGAAGTGGAGTATGGCATTAGACCATTTGTGTTTATGTATGTATATATGGTTTCATGATGTGACTATGGACTGGAATGGAAGTGGTGGGCAATGATCAGCCCTTGGAATGGCTAAATATGATCATAGGTGGACCTATGTATGACAAAACTCTAGTTGGTCCATGGAAACCACGAAATAGGTAAAGTTTACCTGAAAACAGATGCTGACAGCAGCAGTGGTGTGGATGTGAAAAATCACTAAAAATAGCAGGAATGGAATTAAATAGTGAATAAATTATTTAAATGAACCTTGATGAATCTACTTTCATATGGAAGAAACGAAACGGTCATATGAGTTGTATGTTAAGAGATATTTAGGATTTCGTGATACAGGGCCAGAACGGTTTCTGGATTCCCTGTTCCGAATTTGGAAATTCATTGTAAATTAACCAGAGATAATTAGGAGTCACGCCATATATGTATAGATTTCTCCTTGAGTCTAGTTTCTATAGAAAAAACGGCATCAGAATTGAAGCCCTGTATAGGGAGATATCCAATTCGTAATGCGTGAAGGTTAGTGTAGTCGAACCCTGGATTAGGGGAGACTTTAACTAATAAACTGTACTAATTGGCTCGACCAAAAATTCTATAAAAAAATATGTAGATGGACATATGAGTCTAGTTTCAGGAAAAAATTACGAAACTGATTTTCGAGTTTTGAAACTCAAGATATGATTTTTAAGGCGACAGTGACGCAGTAACCAGCTTGTCTGGAAATTTTTTTTATGGACTGTGAAAACAATTAAGTTAAGTCTGTGTGCACCTTGTGTTCGACTCCAGTAACGGACTCGGGTACGGGGTGTTACAGCAGCAAAATCACGCTCCCTCTATGGAGCTATCAGTATCCTAAGCTCATCGCGGAGGCCATCCTCATATCGAACATAGCTCTCATATTCAGTCGCAACTATCCCGCTGGCGTATCGACTCAGCTTCAGGAATTCCACCTCATACTCCGCAACAGTCTTATTACCCTGAGTCAGATTCAAAAATTCCTTTCGACGGGCATCCACATAACTAGCTCCAACATACCTCCCCTTAAAAGCATCCTTGAACAATTCCCAGGTTACTCGTTCAATCGGGGTATTCTCCCTCACGGTGATCCACCACCGGTATGCCTCGTCTCGTAGCAACGACATAGCCCCCTTCAACTTTTGCTCCACAGAGCAATCCAAATCGTCCATAATCCACTCTGTTGCCTTTAGCCAATATTCGGCCACATTTGGGGCTACTCCAGATACACCCCTAAAAACTTCTGCTCCGTTAGCCCGGAGTCGCTCCGAGATGGATCCCCTATTTACTGTCCCGATGCTAGCTCCAGCAACTCATTCTAAAACCCTTAACATTGTTTGGGACAAAGCATCATCCCCCACAGCCCGATCATAAGACCCAGTCTCAGTTGCCTGTGGCACGGATGCCTCCTCAGCTGGCCTGTGCCCTAAGGATGAAGATTCAGCTTGTACCCTTCCGCGACTACGTTTTCGGCCTCGTCCACGAGTTCCTCTTGTTATCAAATTATCTGATTACGAATTTTATGATATTAGTATAATGTTCAATTGTTTATTACGAGATGTCTTATGGAAATATAGCAGTTCAAGGATTGTTTTCGCAAGGTCGTAGCCTAGCTACAGTTCTCACTCCTACTGTTTTACAGTTCTACCCTATCTAAAGTATCATAGTAGGGTCTCAGTTCTATTCATAACAGCATATCAATATCACATAACGTAAAAGAGAGTATACTTACAGACTTGGTGCCAGGAATTCAGTGTGCCACTTCTTTCTCCAAACCAGTTAAAACCACAAACCATGTATTTAGTCACGGAAAATAGAATTTCTTAAAATTTGAAAAAAATACCTTTGTTTTGAAATTCTCGATTTTAGACCCGTAAAAAAAATAGAAAAAACCTAAACCATTTTATCATATATACCTTGTAAAATATCTTTGAAAATAACTTTTTAAAGCCATTTCCAAAAATACCCTTCTTGGTCTAAGCTTGAAATTTTTTTTCGAAAAGTTTTCACACCCGATCCACAGTCGAGTTGTTGCAATCGGGCTCTGATACCACTAAATGTAACACCCCAAACTCGGCCCAGACGTTATGGCCGAATCTGATGTGCCACATTGAAGTTAAAAACCCATGTTTCATTTTAGTGTTTTATAAACCGACTTTTGTTGAGCTAACAAAGTGAATGGAAGCTGGGCACCAGGTAGGAACCCGTAACAAAGGAGGTGAGCCATGAAGGCTGCTTAAGTACCAAACACTTCAATTGGATCCAATCCTAGACATGCCCACAACCATTGCCACACTTGGTTACAACGAGTTGAAATTTCTTTGATAAATCGATTAATCGTGATGTCGTGTTATTTTGAAAACAAGTATAGTTTTAAAAACGCGTCCTAAGTCTAGCCCATTTGAATTATTATTATCAACCAGTTTAAAGTTATAAAAAGAAAAATAAATAAAATAAACCCAGAAAAATAAAGTTAAAATGGCCTTATTACAATCCAAAAATAAGTAATAAATAAAGTAACCTAAAGAAACCAGTCATTTATTTTAAAAGCCCAAAAGCGATCACCGTGGCCACTCTGAATCCCCTCCGGCTCCAAGTCTCCATATCAAGGCCCACCTGCAAGGTTAAGGAAAGGGGGTGAGTTTAGAAACTCAGTGTGCAACAAGCCCCTTTCAGAGCCCAAAATAATATCAGCCTGTTGGGCCTAAGCCCAAATTCAATCTCAGTATTTACTGGGCCGAAGCCTTTTCATTATTCATATCATTGGGCCGAAGCCTTTACTGTAACAATATGGCCCATAGGCCCATTTCAATAATACATGCAACATCAATGAACATATGCAAGCCCATTTAGGGAGACTACTCAACCCACCAACCGCTACTCTCCACCCATACCAACCAAACTCTCCATGTGGGGAATAACTCAACCCACCCAACCAAACTCTCCACTGGCAGCATGGCTACTTTATCATATAACTGGAGGCCTAGTCTCTTTTAATAAATGGGGCAAAAGCCCTTTTCGGTAAACTGGGGCAAAGCCCTTTTCGGTAACTGAGGCATAGCCCTTTTGCACTTCCTCCATTCATATAAACCCATCCCAATGCATTATGAATATATCATGTGCATATCATACATATCATGTGCATATCATACATATCATGTTCATATCATACATATCATGTATATCATAATCCCATGTATCAAATTCATAATTAAACCCTAGGGGTATAATGGTCATTTTACCTAGGGGCAAAACAGTCATTTCCATATTATAAGGGTAATATCATCATTTTACCAAATATTAGGGTTTTCCATGTTCATTATCAATTACTAGCAATTCATGTGCTTAAACAGCGATTTTGGCCCATTCTTAGCGAAACCGAGTTATTGGGCCAAAAACCCTTAATGGGCCCTACGTAGCCAATTTAGTCATCTAGGCCCATTTAGCCCATTTCCATAACGGACTTAGCCGTATTGACGCACGATCTGACAAAATTCCATTTTCTACCAAATCTACCCAAACGGGCCCGGTAGCCCATTGGGCCCGATTTCAGCCCCTCGAGGTCCAACTTACCGTGATGCTAAAAACATGCTCTTACCTTTTCCAACGTTCTCGATCATCAACTTAGCGAATCTAACTAACCAATGAGTGTTCGGTTGCTCACAAGTCCTCGAAATGCCAGAATTTTGACATTTCGGCTTTTCGGCATTTATCGATTTAAGCTACGAAAGAGGGTTCGTTACACACCTGATTTGCGATATTCCTTGACGAGATCTCCTACGCGATTTCTCCTATAATCAACCGCTTATAGATTAGAACACGTTAATAATTAGACCAAATCGAAGACTACCTATTATCATTACTTTACACATTCGACCACCATTCATAATGGCCTTTGGAACCCATACCTTTGCCAAAATTGATGACTAGATTTAGTCACTCCGAAGATCCAAGCTAATCCAAGTCGACCCTACACCTTGCTGCTCCTCCACTATACAAACCACAAAAGATTAAAAGAAGAAACCCAATAAGGCCTATACCCACATTCTGCCACCTCCCTAAACTATAGGGGTTTCGGCTTTTGTCAACGGTTACTATTAAAATCGCTTTAGAGTATGAACACTTACCACAGTCTCTCTTCTTGAATCCGTGTAAAGCTTGGAAAATAAAAGGATTGGCCACCAAAAAGTGAAGGAAAACAGAGAGTTGCTAGTCAACAAGATTTCGACACCACCTAGCTTCACAGGTTTCGGCTTTTGTGGTTTTCAGCAGAAGTGGAGGTAAGAGAAAGAAACAATAGATGAATGGAGGGGAGTAGTAGGCTGGTTTTTGAGAAAGAAAATGGAGAAAGGATGAAGGGAAAGGTGATAGATTCGGCTGGAAAAGCAAAAGAGAGAAAAAGACTAAACCAAAAGAAGAAATCGGCCAACCTAGTCCCTAATGCTGAAAATTCTAACCTAATACCCCTCTGCCGAAATCCCCTCTCTAATCCCCTCAAATCGGCTAACTCTATCCCCCTCTCAAATCCATAAAATCTCTCCCCTTATCCCTCTTTAATCCATGCATTTGACTGATTCAAACTCACTCCCATAGAGTTCTATTCGGTTACAACTCCTACATGCTCAATGCATAAAAATTAGCATCACATTTGCCATCACAGGGAATCGAACCCAGGTCTTCCCCCAACCTCTTACACGCCACCTTTTTAGCTCCCTAGTGGCGTCACTTAGCCACTTTACCAGAGGCTCATTTGTGTTACATTTTACCCACAATTTTTAATAAGACCTTCTGTCCAAAACCCCTAACTTCTTAAGTCCAAAATTCAAAAATTCTTCCGGGTTTTGGCCAACACACGGGCCTTCCATAAGCCCATTTACACCCTCCAATTATGAATTTCACAACCAAATACCTAATTTTAAACACTTTACCAAAATATCAAGAATCACGACAAAACCCAAAAATCAGGATATTACATAGTACTGTTACTCAGGAAGACAGCTTGTTGTGAACTTGAGAATATGTTTTAAATATTGATAAAACATGTTAATGAGTTGCTTATTGTTTTCATATGAACTTACTAAGCGTAAAGCTTACCCCCTTTTCTTTCCCATGTTCCCTAGGGTTGCCAGGTTAGCTCGGGTTGGAGGCCGTCAGAGATATTATCACACTGTCGAGTTAACGCTATCGGCGTAAGTAAATCCTAGTGTTTTGAGTCTATGGAATGTATAGGGTGTTAATGTTAAGTATGTGATATTATGATTCAGCTAAAGGCATTGGCTTGTTATTAAGGTAGTATGTAGTCAGGTAAATTGGCCTATGTCAGCTAATGACGTTATGGGCCTATATGATTATTCTTATGCATGTATGTTATTACCTTTTGTGATGCGGCTTACAACATGTATGCCTAGAGATTGAATTGAGATTCATTGATGAGTTAGCAACTGATGCAAGATTAAGTGATTGGTAAATAGTTAATAATGTCTTATGAATGGGTTGTGATATGATTATGTATGCCTAGTGATAGACATGATGTTTGTGACATAATGATAATTATGACAAGTATGTGGAAATGATGTGAGTAAATTCTATGATATTTATTGCATAAAAAATTAACATGAGCATAACATGTTTGTAGATGTTTAAGAGCTCATTTATGTCATGTTGTATGTTATTGGATAAGTATGTGTGCATATGTTGTGAGGGTGACAAATGGCTTGAAAAATAGCCTTGTAATTGTCTACACGGGTAGACACACACGGTCTGGCCCCATAGGCGTGTGTCATGGCCGTGTTTTAAAGTCAGTGTTGCACACGGGCTAAGGGCACGGGCTAAGGGCACGGGCGTGTCCCAAGCGACATGGGCGTGTGTGACTACACGGTCTATACCCACACGGGCGTGTGGAGCCTTAAAGCATGAAATTTTTCAAGTTTTTCTTAAGTTCTTGGTTTAGTACCGAACCGCCTCTGACACATGTTTTGGGCCTCGTGAGCCCATTTAAACGAAAAAATGTCTGTGAAATGAAAATTTTTAAATTGATTGAAGTTTTACAGCCCGATTTTATATAGTTGGTTGAGTTTAAGTCAGGTAACACCTCGAACCCTGTCCCAGCGTCGGATACGGGCGAGGGGTGTTACACATTGAATAGCTCATACTTATAGGGGTCAATAGATGTAAGATATTTGGATTGCAACCTAGTAATTTTTACCCAGCTCAATCCCCCGACTTTCCTCCTAATTCTGGTTCATAACTCACGTATTCAAATGGTACTATTGAACACAAATTCCACGAACTTCGCTCCTACAAACACCATCCCCAAATTTTGTATTACAGATTTGACCGTTGTAGTATATAACGGATTGCACTTGTCGACTCATTTTAATATTGATCACGATTTGGATGAACACAAAATAATAAGTAGAGAGTTGTCCAAATGAGTACACACAACTCTTACCCGTGATGCAAGATTCTTTTGTTTGATATTAACTTGATGAGTATCTATGATATGAAAATTACACACCTTTTATAAGAGAATTATGTAGGGAGAAAGAGAATACGTGCTACAAATTTTGTTTACGAATGCACACATTCGTTGCATAGTGTATGGTGCAAATAATTTTCATCACGTGATCAAAACTCATATAATTTCATTGAGATTCTGCGTTGCATAACGTGCACAACAGTCATTTTAAAAAGGTACTTTCTGCTCGAGGAATAGTAAATTTGTTAGAAAAAGCCCTCAGCTGAGCGGAGCTTTCTTTAACAAATTTACTACTCTCAAGGGCAGAAAAGTCTGACGTTTTAAACACTTCAACACATTTAGAGTTTGGTCTAGCGCGCTTTGAAGGTTTTTCCTTTGCAAGCATACCCTTCCATGCGGCTATAAAATGACTCTCACATATTAAGTCTCGTCATCCCTCACTCATATAATTTCTCTCTTCTCCTTTCTATTTCTTCACTATAAGCCATTTCCCAGTCTTAAAAATTTCAGTCGCTAAAAATATTTGGTTTACATTCGAGGTATTCTTAAGACATCGGTGATGCGATATTGCTCCAAGCTGCACACGTTTCATATATGATACCGAGAAGGGATCATTGCCTCCGAAGCCTATCCTAGGGAAGTCGGTTATGGGGTGAATTTACTTTCTACAGTTAAGGGTGGAAGTCGACATAAAGATCTCAATAAATAGCAGTTATGCAGTAATGGATCGGGATATAACGGGGGAGCCAATTGACGGTCCTTACGCGGCCACGAGATCAATATTTTCGAATACCCGAAACTGATGTCCTATAAATACCGTACAAAAGTTTGAAGGCATATTTATATGGAAAAACTCTAGGGTTTCCAGCTATAATCAGTGTAATTTTTTTCTCCATTTCTAGGTAACTGGTACCTTTAACCTTCCTTCTTATTCAAAGGTCGACCCTGTCGTGGACGCAAGAGGACTCATAGTAGGGAACAGCTATTACGATGTAGTAAAGGTAATGCTCCTTTCAGAGCGACAACGGTTTTCGTTATTAAACAACTCATTAATAACTTCAACTGCTACTGTGCTGACCTGAGTTTGACCTCTACTATTCCGGAACATTCTATCACCTCTTGAGAGCCCTCTTATGTCCACCTCGGTGTCAGCCTTCGAACAAGAATGAAAGGTTAAAGGTACCAGCCACTTAGAAATAGAGAAAAAAATTACGTTGATTACACCAGAAATCCCCAGAATTTTTCCGTATGACTATGCCCTCAATCTTATGTATGGTATATATAGGACATTGTTTGCAGGTATCAAAAAAGCTTGAACTCCTGACCACGTAGAGATTGTCACTTGGCCCCCCAATTATACTCGAATTCGTGACCACATTATAGCCGCCAACTAGGACCTTCACGTTGACTTCGACCCCTGATCGTGTCAAGCATTATTACCTCGAAATTAAATTTCCCTACAATGGGTTTCTAAGGTCATGGTCTTATCCCACCATGACATATGAAATGTATGTTTGTTGAGGCGGGTTATCACATCCCTGACCCCTCAAAACTATCTAAGAATTTCCGCCATTTCAATCAAAAATCTTGAACACTTTCAAAATACCTTAAACCCTAACCCTAACCCTAAGAGAGAAGAATAGAAAACAAGTCCAACTAAACACGCTTTCCATTTCTTTCTCCTAAAATCAGTTTAATTCTTTAATTAATTTTAAAACTGGCCAAAAGACCTAATTAATTAAATTTATTTTGCCAAATTTTAGTATTATTGTACTATGCATAAATTTCTAAATTTAGTTAATGCTCACTTTGATGATTCTTACTTTCTACAATTTTCGAATTTCAACAATTGTTACTTTTTATATTTTTAAAATTTTAAAAATTTCACCAAACGTAGTTAAATCCATCTGATTTTTTAAGTAATAATTAAAATAAGAAACTAATACAATATTACATATATCATAATATATTTATTACATAAGATAAATGTAACAAGTGTCTTTTAGTCAGATACTGAATTTTCTTATTTCAAAAATAAAGAGACTAGAAATGATCAATTTAAAATAAAAAAATAAATATAATACCAGATTAATAATATAATTCAACTGAAAAAAATAGTCCTGCCAAACTTAGCAGGAGACATATACAGTATCCTTCCGTTTATCGAATAAAGTCGCTCATCATGAAAATAAAAATAAGAATAAAAGGCGAAAAAAAGAAAAAAATATAATGACAGCAATAGAAGAATCTAATTTATTGGAAATATATAAGTAAAAAACACCTAAAATGGGACTAATTTCTTTAAACATAACCTAGATTTTATCCTCTTGACATTTTTTTACTAAGCTCTTTCGTTGTAATAGTAATAAATGGTGAAATATGAAAATTTTCCCATTGTCAACTGATCGTCTCCCTTTACCTTCTTCACCTTGTGTTAATGATTAGCTTGCATGTTCACCAACAAAATCCCAGAAAATATAAATGCTACTTACCAAAACCTTGTTTTTCTTGTCGTCTCTACCACGGGGCTCAGTGAAAACTGGCTTCAGTTTTGCAGAGCCACAAGCTGATCAAGCTGCATTTGCTCGAGCCATGCTCCCAACACAGTGTGATCCAGCGGATCAACTTGCGAGTTTGTATTAGAACCCTCACTTTTCGAGGCATTAGATGGAACATCCAAGACCGAAGCCTTCATTTTCTCTTTCATCTCAGTGGGAGATTCCTTAACAAGGGATTGAACCCATGATAAATCGGGCTCATCTCCGTTGCTGAGCTCAAATGAAGCATGATGCTTGCCTAACTCATCTGCATTGACAGCCCAGTCGGGCTTCCCATTGGAAGATCCCCATTTTGACCAAGAATTTACTGGGGAAGAAATACTGGCAGGAGAGTCAGAGCCAAGTTCCCTAGAGCTTAGACAGCGAAACTGCTGTTTCTCAAGTTGAGCTAACATTGAAACTCGAGAGCTCATCGGCGAGATAGGTTCCACATTCCGAGGAGACATCCTACCAGATAGAGACACCTGCAATAGCGGATGCTCCTTACTTTTAGGAGAAAAATTTGTATTAATGGGTGATAGCATGCTTGACTGCTGCTGAAATTGATTGAGAACGGCAGATTTATGAGAAGGTGAGAAAACAACTGCTGCCAATGCTTGATCAGAGTACTGGGGTGAAGAGCTCTCGGTGGAAAATAGATCTTCGAGATTTGATGGGGTCAGGGTTTTCAATCGACCAGATCGATTCATAGAATTAGAACTCATAGATGGCTGACTGAGGCTAGATAACTCGTTCACCAGCTGTTGTTGCTGCACACCAAAATCAGGCAGCAGGTTGAAGTCTTCAGCTGGAATGTCTCTAGCATTAAGAGAAGACCGTAGGCGACTCAGTTGAAGATTACTCCCTGGAAGATGCAGCGCTGGAACATTAGGCTGAGGCCAGGCAACATTAGAATGAGGCATTCCTTTCGCAGATGGGGATATTGGTGATGTGAATGGAGATGGAGACATAACTGATACAGAAGAAGGTGATCCAGGCAGGAGACTCAAGGCAGCAGCAAAATCCATTGCAGTAGCAGCTGAAGTACCTGAACGAGGGGACAGAACAGCAGAACCGGTGGAAACATACAAAGGTCGAAGTTCCTCAGCTGTATGAGCAAAGAAGCAGACTCTCCTTGCACAATTAATACCATCTTTGCACAGCCGGGTTCGGTATTGCGCAGGGTGTAGCCAGCATTCAAAAACACCATGAGCATATTCACATATATCTCCACGCCTGCATGCTCCCTTGTGAAAATCAGGGCAAGGAACGCAACTGTAGTGGAACTTCCTAGGATCCCTTCTTCGAGCATTCTCCCCCGGGTGAACAAACGGACACTCAGTCCAATCATGGGAGTAGGCACGCGAACAAGGCCGCACCTTGAATGAATACATCCTGAACTCATCAGTTGAATAGATGCTGTTCTTGATGTCCGGGAGAGATGGATCCATCGGATATTCTTTCTTCTCCAATGTTGAAATAGGAGCGGCAGTTGACTTCAACTTTGGAAGCGAGTCTGAACAAGAAGGTGAGCCATTATCACGAGAAGGCGATAGAGAACCAGAGTTTGCAACTGCAGTTGACACCCTTAAGTTCTGCTCGATAACAGAACTCTCAGTTGCAAGAAGTTCTTGAAGAGTTAATTTCACAGCTTGAAGCTTCGGAGGAAAACCAATAATATCAACAGGACGATGACCATTTGCATCAACCATATTCGCATCAGCACCAGCTGCTAATAGCAGTTTCACAACATCAACAGCATTGACGGTCCCACCAGAAGCAGCACAATGAAGGGCTGTGCTTTTTTCGTGTCCACACACACGATTAACATCGGCATCTGATGAAGAAAGGATCAGTTTAATAACACCAATGCTACCATACGTAGCAGCAACCATCAAAGGGGTTCTTTCCTCATGAACCATCTGCTTCGAGCCCTTCCTACGACCATACCACAACCCTACCTCATCAACAACTGAAGGATCGTGTTCAATGGTGCGTTTAAGGCCTTCAACATCATTATTTGCAGCAAGCTCAAGCAAGCTTGCAAAAATATCTTCAGTCTCTAAAGTCAAGCGATTCATTTCTACACTAGGATGTCTGTTATCTCCAAAAGAATTATTCGATCTTGTTGGATTAGACGAGTGGTTTATTGGCTCTGATCCATAGCACATACTTTCATTAGATAAAAATCCAACTGAGATTTAGAAACAATACCCATTAGAATCAACCAGTAGAATAACGAGAACTCCATATGAATGATCAAATATTCCATAAGATACAGAGAAAAAAGAACTGAGAAAAAAAATTAAAAAAAAAATCATCCTTGGGAGTTTAAGAAAACAACAGTGAAGGCTAAGTCAATGTTTGTCAATGGAAATATCTACATAAAAATTATGGAAATTAAATGTAGAATTAGAGCAAAAGTGAGATTAAGGATTTAAATATCATCAAAGGAGCAAAGAAAAAGAAAAACATACTCCACTAATAATATACAAAGTTTTACTTTGGAATAGATAAAATTACAACCTATTTTCCTACATTTTCGATATAATTGACTTAGAACAAAACATAGGGTCTTCCATTTCCTTTCTGAACTTTCAATTAGTTCTTCCCAGTAAACAAAAAATTAAAATAAAGAAAGAGATCAAAAGCACAAACAACAGTGAAATAAATTTGAAAAATAGTTGTAAACAATCACAATATTATGATTGAAGGATCTTGAACCAAATCTTCCCGCGGTCATCACTGACTGAATAATTAAAAAAAAAAAAGAATATGAAAAGAATGCTGTGAGGAAAAAGTAGATAAAAGATCTGATTCTGAGGCAACCAATAGGAAAATTGTTGATAAAAAAGACAGTTGAAAACAAAGACAAAAACAGACAAGCCTCGGGAACAAGATCTCTCTTACATGTGATCCTCCACTCATTACATCAAAACAATACAGGAATATTACAACAAAGTTTTTAAGTAAAAAAAAAACAAAAGAAACCCTTACCAGTTTAATCCATCTCTGAAGCAGGACAGATATACTTTGAGAAAGAAGTGGGTATTTGAGAAATAACTTCAAAAGTGATGAAGGAATTCTGGTCTTTGATTAGATTTATGTGCTTCCAATTTTTTATTTATTTATTTTTGGATGGTTAAGTTAGAAAAATAGAGAGTTCGGAGAAAAGGAGTAGCTGATTTCTTCTTTTTCTTCATCCCATCTGTTCTTCCTATGTTACCGATGTTTTTTCTTTCATGAAAGAGAAACAAAAACTCTAAAGTAATTACCAAATGAAAAAAACTAAGATTTTGAAGAATATATTTATTATTTTAGATAAAATGGCCAATATCAGATAAAAGAGACAGGAAAAGAAAACCGAATGCAAACACTCTGAATTCCCTTTTTAGACCAATCAAATACTGACGTGTGATATTATTACGAAGTTTTAATATAAAAGATAGGGTTAATCTTGTCATTTCGGTAAGCATGAAATTTTTTAATTTTAACATGGCGTGAAACGGTTGGACAACTCTTTGGCAGACAACCTAATTTGTTGTATAATAGTTTTACCATGTCCTTTGTCAAATTCCTTATGATTTCAACCTAAATTCCCCTTACATGACGTTATATTTTCAAAAAAAAAAAAAAATAGACTGCAACTTTTCTTGCCATAGAACTCGTAGGAAAAGTTGAGTTGGCACTTTAATAGTTTGTTTTCAGTAAAATTTAAATTTAATTTTGGAATCATAAATTTGACGGGTCAATAATTATTTTATTATTATTTTAATATTTATAGAATGTTAGTATGGTCATAATAAAATTTCGTTAAGAAATTTTAATGTTTGTATGCTTAATTTAGTAAAAATAACTAAATTGTAAAAAGTGTAAAAATAGAGTTTTATTAGTTAAATATGTCAAATAGCTATGAAACTTTAAAGTGATGGGACCTAGATGATAATTAGATCATTTGATTAGTTAATGAATGTTCATGGCAATGTTTAATTGAAATTTTGAATATTTTTAAGGGGTAAAAAGGTAAATGAGTAAATAAAGGATAAGTTAAATAAAACCAAGTTTGACTCATCTTCTTCAAAGCTTCTTTGATCAAAAATAAAAAACAAAATAGTCATTTTTAGGGTTCCTTGATTCGACAACTACAATTGCTTGCATGTAAGTGATTTTGAGCTCGTTTTTAATTATTTCTATGTTTTTAAATACGTTTTAGCTTAATCTAGCTAGTCCAAGGATCAATTTGTAAAATTGTTAAAGGTTTAGGGCTTTTCCATGAATGTTCTTGCATGATTCTTGATGTTTGATGGTAGGTTATGAGTCATTGTTAATAAATAAACAAGTTTTGTAAAGTGATTTTTTATGAAAATAACATTTAGGGACTTATTTGTAAAAATGGTAAAAGTTCATGGTAAAATTATGAAATGATGATTTGTATGGTTTGATATAAGTCCCTAGAGAAATCGACTAGCTTGACAAAAGGATGAAAATGCTTAGATTTCAATTTATGAGTTGAAGGATTAAATTGTAAAAAAGTTAAAATATTAGGGGCAAAATTATAATTTTGCAAAAAATGAAATATGGACTAAATTGAATAATAGAGGTATTAAATGTATTGAATTTTTCTATTTAGATCAAGATAGACCACGTACAGATTTAGATCGGGGAAAAGCTAAAGCCTCATGTTAATCGACTTCGTTTTTATATTCTAATTGTCGAGGTAAGCGTGCATGTACGGATTATTATGTTTATATTGTTTAATTATATGTTAATATGTATTTAAAATGCTATTGAACAATGTATATCCAAAATTATGCTATGACGGTTAATGAGTCTCGGTTGAACCTTAGGAATTCGTAGGATACAAATGACATGTCATTAGGGATTTCATGTTTAGAGTGCTAGTCTTAAATGTCCTATCGATGGCTGAGGTCCTGCATTTGTTGCGGATACTCCACAGCTCGTATGAGCAACATTGTGTAGCTTACATTCCGACCCATAGCTCATGTGAGCAGGCCTATTTCACAACTCGTGTGAGCAACGATGTAAAGGAAATGTTACTGTTATATGTTTAAGCACACTTCATGTAACACCCCAAACCTGGCCCAGACGTTATGGCCAGATCTGACGTGTCACATGGACTTACGACTTAGTATGCATTCGTTGGTTTAAGTGATTGAGGTGGTCTTTGTAAAAACAGCGGTTGAATGAAAAGCCGATTTATCAATCTTTAGGCTATCCATTTGTTGTGCTTGTTGAGTTTGAAAACGTTCATTAATTTTGAAAACTCGCGCAGCCTAACACTAGCAGTTTCGTCATAGTATAAATATAATCAGAAAATAAAACCATAGTAGAAAATATAAATTTAAATAGCGGCCTTATTATAACTTAAAACCCAAAATTAAATCAGAATATAAAAATAATAAAAATAAACTAACTTAGAAAAACCAACTTTGCAGATAATGTGGCCACTCCGAATCCCTCACAGCTCCAAGCCCACTATGGTTGGGGATTTCCTGCAGAGATGAAAATAAAGGGTGAGTTTGGTAAACTCGATGTGTAACATAACCCAACCATAGCCCAAAGCAGATCAAACCTCGAGTCGACTTATCTAGGCCTTGGCCCGATCTGAGAAATTAGAATGAAACCCATAGGCCCATAGCGAGATCTGAACAAATATATCATAAATGCGAAATCCCAACCCGAGCTATCCATAACACCCTGTACCAGCCTTACACCATGTGGGAGACTACTCGACCCATCCAACTGCTACACACCACGAAATTGCAAATAAGTCAGGATATTGTGACGAAGTCACCGTATCAGATATATGTGGTGAGGCCACCAGATTGCAAATGAGGTCGCGAACATTTCCTCCATCAATATAAACCCATGTCCCATGCAATGAAATAATATGTCATGGCATACGATATCGTAAGCAGAACATCATGCTTTTAGAAAAAAAATAACCCTAGGGGTAAAATCGTAATTTAACATGCATAAGGGTATTTCAGAAATTATTACCTATTGTTAAGGTTTCATGCTTATTCTAACGTTTACCAAGTAATCAGAAGTACTTACCTCGTCTTTTTACCAAAGTGGGCCCGTTGGGCCATTGGCCCGTTGGGCCATTGGCCCGTTGGGCCATTGGCCTGTTTTCGGCCCATTAAGCCCAAAAATACCGTTGCACGAAAATGCATACTCTGCACTCTAATCATCCAAATGCACCATATTCATTAACAACTATCTCACGAGCGCTCGCACGCTCGCGAGTTCACAAAATACCAACGTTTTGGTATTTTGGCTTTTACCGATTCAGTCTAAGGGAGGGTGTCGTTTACACACCTGGTTGATGACGATTGATGACGATATCTCCAACACGATAATCCTACAATCGATTACTAACACATTAGACTTATGAATTAATGATAACTAACATAAATCCACGTCAACTAACCCAATCATCACACAAGTTAGTCATTTACGCACGGGGGCAAAATATTCATTTTACCCTCTAGGGGTAAATCGGTAGTCCTACCCTACAGGGGTATTTTAGTAATTCTACAACTTATCCACTTGGGCCTACGGACCCATTGGGACCACATAGCCCATTTCAGCCCATCGCGGCCCGAAATAGCCGTCCTACTGCTAGAGTAATGAGAAATACACACCTGTTAGGAGACTGCAGTTAATCCGCGCTCCAAACACTCTTAGCTGACGCCCAACCCAAACGAGCACGTCACAAACCGAAAGGGATCAGCCAAGAACGGTATGCTTACTCTCCTCATGGTTTGCTCTATTTAAAGCCAGCTCTCCATCTACTCTTATGTTAGCTTCCCGATATGGGATCCCTCCATCACCAGAGTTTAAAACCAACACCAACTCTTGCCGTCCCAACATAGCAAAATAATCAACCTTTGCTTGCCAAGGGATTCGAACCAAAGTCCTCTCACATGCCAACTCACACCACCACCACTAGGCCATCAACTCATTTGTGTCATAAACCCAACACATTAAACTTTAAAGCGCACCTACTTGCTTCCAGATTTATTGAAAAGAAAAACCAAAATATATTGCAAGAGCCAAGACTTGAACCTTAGACCCCTTGCTTCCTCTATGGCGTCACTTCCTTGTCCCCTAAGTGGCGCCATCTTGCCACTACACCACACTATTTTTTTGTGTCATTTTTACCCCTTTACTTTTAAAAGCCCAAACGCCAATTGCATCACCTATTCATAAAATTAAAATTTCGAAGACTACCACGGATTTAACTTAAGTTTGGGCCTTCCAAAGGCCCACTAACCTACTAAAATATATATTTTAACCAACCAGAACACACACAAATTTTAAAAATCACAGAAACACGAAAAACCCGAAAATTGGGGCGTTACAACTCTACCCTCCTTAAAGAAATTTCGTCCTCGAAATTTTACCTGAATCAAACAGATGAGGATATTGTTGACGCATCGCCACTTCTGGCTCCCAAGTAGCTTCCTCTTTGCCATGATTACGCCTCAGCACCTTTACTAGCGGAACTGATTTCCTCCTCAAAATCTTAACATCTCGATCCAAAATCTGCACAGGCTCTTCCTCAAAAGTCAAGTCTGTTTGGACCTCGATCTCTGCAACCGGCACAACATGAGTAGGGTCAGAACGATACCGCCTTAACATGGAGACGTGAAAGACATCATGAATCCTATCCAATTCTGGAGGTAGCTCCAACTGATAAGCCACTGGACCCACTCGCTTAAGAATCCAATAAGGCCCAATGAACCGCAGACTTAACTTGCCTTTCCTCCCAAACCTCAATATTTTCTTCCAAGGTGAAACCTTCAAGAAGACCATATCACCCTCAGCGTACTCAATTTCCTTACGCTTCAAATCTGCATATGACTTCTGTCTATTAGATGCTTCCTTCAACCGGTCTCTAATCAACTTGACCTTATCCTCAGTATCTGCCACCAACTCAAGTCCAAGAACCTGTCGTTCACCCAACTCGGTCCAACAACTAGGTGTACGACATCTTCCCCCATACAGTGCCTCATAAGGAGCCATTCGAATACTTTCCTGATAACTGTTGTTGTATGCAAACTCTGCCAATGGTAAGTAATCCTCCCAACTGCCTCGAAAGTCGATAACACATCCCCTCAACATGTCTTCCAGAATCTGAATAACCCTTTCTGACTGACCATCAGTCTGAGGATGAAAGGCTGTACTAAAGTGCAACTGCGTACCCAACGCCTCATGCAACTTTTACCAAAATCAAGATGTGAATCTAGGATCTCGATCAGAAATAATCGACACTGGCACTCCGTGAAGTCGTACTATTTTTGCCACATACAATTTGGCTAACTTTTGAAGTGAATAATCAGTACGAACATGTATGAAATGAGCAGATTTGGTCAACCTATCCACAATTACCCAAATCGAGTCCTGCTTCGACGGTGTCAAGGGTAGCCCACTCACAAAATCCATGGTTACCCTCTCCCACTTCCAAAGTGGTACTTTCACTGGCTGTAAAAGTCCGGAAGGTAATTGATGTTCAGCTTTCACTTGCTGGCAAGTCAGACATTTTCCCACAACTTCTGTTACCTCTCGCTTCAATCCAGGCCACCAATACAACTCCTTTAAGTCGCGATACATTTTACTCCCTCCAGGATGCATAACACACAGACCTCCATGAGCTTCTTTCAGAATTGCTTGCCTCAAGTCAGAGTCCTTCGGAATACAAACTCTACCTCGGTAACACAAAACTCCCTCACTGTTCAGTCTGAACTCAAAAGTATCCCCATTCTTAACCTGTCAGAATCGAGAAACCAGGGACTCATCCCTCGACTGTTTTTCCTTAATCTCATCCACCCAGGTCGGCCTAACTTACAGTTCTGCTAACAGACTACCGTCGTCATACAAACTCAAACGAGCAAACAGGCTCTTAGATTAGATACAGTTCTACGACTTGGGCTGTAAGACCCCGTACCCGAGTCCGTTACCGGAATCGAACACAAGGTGCACACAGACTTAACTTAATTATATTCACAGTCCATTTAGAAATTTCCAGACAAGCTGGTTACTGCATCACTGTCGCCTTAAAAATCATATCTTGAGTTTCAAAGCTCGAAAATCAGTTTCATAATTTTTCCCTGAAACTAGACTCATATGTCCATCTACATATTTTTTTCTAGAATTTTTTGTCGGGCCAATTAGTACAGTTTATTAGTTAAAGTCTCCCCTGTTACAGGGATCGACTACACTGACCTTCGTGCATTACAACTTGGATATCTCCCTGTACAGGGCTTAAATACTGATACCGTTTGTTTCTATAGAAACTAGACTCAAAGATGAATCTATACATATATGGCATGACTCCTAATTAACTCTGGTTAATTTACAATGAATTTCCAAAGTCGGAACAGGGATTCCAGAAACCGTTCTGGCCCTGTTCCACGAAAACCTAAATATCTCTTAACATATAACTCATATGACCGTTTCGTTTCTTCCATATGAAAGTAGATTCATCAAGGTTCATTTACATAATTTATTCACTATTTAATTCCATCCCTAATATATTTAGTGATTTTTCACATCCACATCACTGCTGCTGTCAGCATCTGCCTTTGAGGTAGACTTTACCTATTTCATAATTTCCATGATTCAATTAGCCCTTTTTGCATACATGGCACAAAGAATGATCATGATTAACCATTCCAATGGCTAATCGTTTCCAAACATTTCCATACCTCTTAATGAACAACATACAAAATGATTATGATACCATGCCAAAGTGTATATAAGCCATTTTCGCATGGCTATCCAAATTTATACAAAATCAAAGGGGTCTATGACCAACAAACGAAAGAGTAGTCCTATACATGCCATTTCAAAGCTCAACCAAAATGTGTACCAAAAAGGGGGCTTTGATAGTGTGGGAGACTTCGACTTCCAAAAATCCCGAGTCCGATAGCTGACGAGCCAAAATCTATAAAACAGAGAGCAAAGAAACGGAGTAAGCAATTTATGCTTAGTAAGTTTTAGGCAAGGGATTCCAGCACAACAAAAGCATAGCATTCATATAGCTAAACGGATAATTTCTTATGCACACATTCTCAATATCATACTTACTTCACATTACCAACCCTTATGTTCATACACAAAAGATCAACTTAGCCAAAGGCCGGTAGCTCGTTTATCAACTGAGCGAATACTTATTTGTAAGGGCTCAATGTAACACCCCGAACCCGTGACCGTCTCCGGTGTCGGACACGAGGGGTTAACGGGCCAAATCCTCTCAAGGTACCAACCAATTTGGCATTTCCAGACAGGCTGGAAAACTGCGTCACTGTCGCATTAAAAAAATCATATCTCGAGTTTCAAAACTCGGAAACTGATTCCGTAAATTTTCCCTGAATTTAGACTCATATATCTATCCATGTATTTATTTCTAGAATTTTTGGTTGGACCAATTGGTACAGTTTATTAGTTAAAGTCACCAATGTTACAGGAGTCGACTACACTGACCTTCGCGCGTTAAAACTTGAATATCTCTCTGTACAGGGTTTTAATACTGGTGCCGTTTATTTCTAATGAAACTAGACTCAAAATGGAATCTGCACATATAAGGCATGACTTCTAATTCTTTCTGGATAATTTATAGTAAATTTTCAAAGTCACGACAGGGGACCCAGAAACCGTTCTGGCCCTGTCTCACGAGAACTTTAATATCTCTCAATATACTGCTCATATGGTCGTTTCGTTCCATCCATATTAAACTAGATTCATCAAGGTTCAATTGCATAATTTATTCACTATTTAATTCTACTTCTGCTATTTTTCGTGATTTTCAATCTCACCTCACTGCTGCTGTCCGCAACAGTTACTGCAGTAGACTATGCCAATTTCATGAATCTTTCCTTGGCCTTAATCATCCATCATACATGACACAAATTATGGCCACCTTATCAAAATTAAAGTTTCTAAGACTCGTGGCTATAGGTTCTAGCATCCCACTCGACGACCACATAGGCCATTTTCACATGGCTTAAAGTTTACAACCCACAGTTCAACAAAATATAATAGCCTATACATGCCAAATGTTCTTCAACAACGAAGACAATACCAAAATATTTCAGCCGGTGTGATGACTTCAACGACGGTTCCGAGCACGCAACAATACGAGTCCAAGAGACCTAAAATGGGTGACAAGAAAACACCGAGTGAGTTTATAACTCAGTAAGTCATAAGCACTTTACAATTATCCATTAGCTAAATTCATCACAAAGTGAAACAATGAAACAAGGCTAGGTACTTCATCCATATCGGAACTATACCATAATTCCTCGGACCTTTCGGTTCAATCTCATACCAAGCCATACATCCACATTTCATATTTATACGATAAGATATTTGAGGCATTTTCACACACTAACTCATTTTCACCACAATCACACAATTGCAATCATCACATAGATTTAAAGCTTACCAAGCTCAACCCCGAGCATGAACATATTGCCTATTCGTCATGAGCTCAAGGTACTTACCCGATTCGCTGTCCGGGATTAACTCGATAATGTCGCACACTCAGTGCCAATTGTAATACAAGAGCATATAGTGAATCCGCACACTTAGTGCTATATATTTTCCAGCTCGCACACTTAGTGCTATAGAATCAAACTCGCACACTTAGTGCTGTACAATTTAAACCCGCACACTTAGTGCCAATCTTGTCACCGTGTCCATTTATACCCGCACACTTAGTGCCGTGACCAATACCTTATGCATTTTGCTGCCTTTATACATTCAACAATGGCATCATTCCATACACATACATTTTCATTTACACATCAATTCATTAAACACAATTGCATATATATTATGATCATTTAAATCAATACCAAATATATGCTTAATGACTTACCTCGGATGTTGTCGCACGTTTTCAATGGCTATTCAATTACTTTGTCTTTCCCCTTGTCCAACTTTGATCCTTTGAGTTCTTGAGCTAGTTCACACAAATTTAACTTATTAAAACCTCATTATGCTAGCTTATGGCCGAATATGACAAGGAGTTTAAATGGTCATATGGCCACCCTTTTGCTTGGATACACATTGGTCATGCACATTTTATATTACATCAAGCAATTCAATACAATTCATTCAAGCATCAAGGAAAAGCTAAGGCCATCAATAGGCTACCTAAGGCCGAATATACACATCAACATATGTATTCGTTCATGTGGCGAACATACACATTCATGTTAAGGCCGATTTCCACACTTGATACATTCAACAAGTAAGGTCGCTTGTATCGACTTAACACCAATTTGATTCAAGTTCACAACTAGGCTAGTATGCATATATACACTAGTAAATCAAACACTAACATTTGTACTTCACCTTACTAGCACTTCTCATTCAAATGACATGAACAACGAACATAGTTTCCTTTTATTTCCTACCATGGCCAAATGCCATACAACACCATACCATGCATCATTACAAGCTTTACTTTTAGCATGCAAATAACATCCACAAATCCGCCTTTAGTTGAACCTTAACTCATCTTCATGCCTCACCACCACAACATCAAACATCAAACATCAATGATACCAAGAAGACAACACCCATGGCGAATATCATCCCCATTTCATGGTAAAGGTTTAGACCATGGGTTAGGTGGAACTCAAACTATCAACTAAAACATGCATAAATCTCATGGATAACATCAACATACCTTAGTCTAGCAAACTCCCATGACTGATTTTCTCAAGCTTCCCCCCCTTTCTTCTTAGTACATTCGGCCAAGCAAGGACAAAATGAGAGAATGAACACTTTTTTTTTTTCTTTCTTTGTTTTTGTTTCTCTCATGTACGGCAAGGGGGGGAAGCATCCACACTCTTTTTTTTTTGTTATCATCATTTTCTTTTTCCATTTCTTTAATGCTAACTTTCTTATTTTATTGTTTCCTACATGCATCACTAGTCTAACATGTTGGAGACATGTTTCCACCCATAGCATGGCCGGCCATCATGCTTCATTTTGGCTAATTTGACATGCAAGGACAACACTTTCCCACATGTATTAATAGGCCACCTTACATTTGCCTAGCACATTTCTAAATTTTCTCACATAAGTCCTATTTGATAAAAATTCACTTACAATTAACAAAATCCAAACATGAAATTTTCACACATGCATATATACATATAATGAGCATCAATTATGATGGTTAATTATTATTATGACTCGGTTTAGTGGTCCCGAAACCACTTTCCGACTAGGGTCAATTTAGGGATGTCACAACTCTCCCCCACTTAAGAAATTTTCATCCCCGAAAATCTTACCGGTAAATAGGCTCGGTATCGCTCTTTCATAGAGTCCTCAAGTTCCCAAGTGGCTTCTTCCATTCCGTGTTTATGCCACAACACCTTCACTAACGGGATTTTCCTATTGCGCAACTCTTTTACTTCACGCCTCATAATGCGAACCGGTTCCTCTTCATAGCTCAAATTAGGTGAATCTCAATCTCAGATGGAGCAATTACGTGCGATGGATCAGACCTATATCGTCAAGCATCGAGACATGAAAACGTTGTGAATCCTTTCGAGCTCGGGGCAAAATTAATCGATATGCGATCGCCCAACTCGTTCGGATACTTCATATGGCCCGATGAACCTCGGACTCAATTTGCCCTTACGACCAAATCTAAGCACCTTCTTCCAAGGTGAAACTTTGAGAAAGACCTTGTCTCCAACCCGATATTCAATATCTTTTCTTTTCAAATCCGCATACGACTTTTGGCGATCCAAGCGACTTTCAAACTTTCACAATTCATGAACTTTGCGTATAACTGCTTATCTCGTAAGATTTGCAACACTAGCCTCAAGTTTCAGCATGTTCAGTTTCATCTCTCGAATAGACCAAAATGTCATCGATAAATACAACTACGAACCGATCCAAGTATGGCCTGAAAATTCTATTCATTAAATCCATAAACACCGCAGGGGCATTAGTGAGCCCAAACGGCATCACCAAGAATTCGTAGTGACCCGTACCTCGTTCTAAAAGCGGTTTTGGGTATGTCCGATTCTCGGACCCTCAACTGATAGTACCCCGACCTCAAATCTATCTTTGAAAACACCGAGGCTCCCTTTAATTGATCAAACAAATCGTCAATTCGTGGCAATGGATATTTATTCTTTATCGTCACTTTATTGAGTTGACGATAGTCGATGCACAACCTCATGGTTCCGTCCTTCTTCTTCACAAACAATACAGGTGCGCCCCATGGAGAAAAACTCGGTCGAGCGAAACCTCTATCCGTCAATTCTTGCAATTGAACCTTCAATTCCTTTAATTCCGTTAATGCCATACGATACGGGGCTATTGAAATCGGCGTAGTACCCGGTACAACTTCGATGCCAAATTCCACTTCTCGAACCGGTGGCAATCCCGGTAACTCCTCAGGAAAAACATCTGAATACTCACAAACCACTGGTACCGATTCGAGTTTCCTTTCCGTCTCTTTACTTTCAAACACATACGCAAGGTATGTTTCACACCCCTTTTTCACATACCTCTGAGCGGTCATAGAAGATATTATCGCTGGCGCTCCTTTTAAATCAGTAGACTCGACTCGGACTACCTCATTATTTGCACTCCTCAAATCAATGGTTTTCCTTTTGCAGTCCACCACTGCATCATGTACGGTCAGCCAATCCATACCAAGAATAACATCGAATTCATTAAATGGTAGAAGCATCAGATCGACCGGAAAAGCAGATTCTCGAATTATTAGGGGCATCTCTTGCACACTTTATCAACGAGCACGTATTGACCCAAATGGTTTGACACTCGAATTACGAACTCGATGAGACTCAACGGTAGAGTCTTCTTGGATGCTAAGGTTTCACATACATATGAGTGAGTAGAGCGGGGTCAATCAATGCAATCACAATAGTATCAAAGAGAGTAAAAGTACCAGTGATAATGTCGGGGAGGATGCCTCCTCTCGTGCGCTGGATGGCATATGCTCTAGCAGAGCACGGGTCTCGGATCGGACAGCCGTATTAGAGGCTCCTCTCGATTACCACCCCTACCTCCAGAGATTCTCGGGGCCTACCTCCACCGTCATTCCACTAGGTCTTGCACCTTGCGTCTTATTCCTCTCATCTAGCTCCGTGCAATCTCTAATGAAGTGGTCCTTGAACCGCATCCATAACAGCCCTATTAATGACTTACCCCAACATTCACCTAGGTGTCGTCTTCCACATTGGGGGCATTCAGGTCTCTCTTGACGATTATTGCCCACACTAGCTATCAAGTAGCTCGGAGTCCGTCAATGGTCGGGCTCTAATGGAAATTCCAGCGATCGTCCTCGACTTCTGGTGTCCTCCACGAACCTCTTTACAGCCGAGAACGGAGCTTTACTCGTCGATCTTTTACGGTAATCTCTTGCTTCAAATTCAACCTTCTTCTTCTCCTTCCCAAGTTCTTCCGCCTTGCGTGCTCGTTCGACTAGTGTCACGAACTCCTTTATCTCCAAAATTCCCACTAGTAACTTTAACTCTTCATTCAATCCTTCTTCAAATCTTTTGCACATCGCAACCTCATCAGCCACACACTCCGAGCATACCGACTAAGTCTTACGAACTCATGTTCAGATTCGAGATCTGATCATCCGGCCTTGCTTGAGTTCCAAGAATTCCTTACGCTTTTGATCGATGAACTGTTGACTAATGTATTTCTTTGAAATTCAGATTGAAAGAAATCCCAAGTAACTCGTTCATTTGGGACTATGGAAATTAAAGTCCTCCACCAATAGTAAGTGAGTCTCGAACAAGGATATAGCACACTTAAGACATTCATCGGTGTGCATGACAGTTCATCTAACACTCTAATGGTGTTATCGAGCGAACTCGGCCTTTTCGGCATCATCAAGTAACTATGGCCTTGAACTCCTCGGCCCCACGCTTCCTAATCAAGTCCACGGTGGTTTACTCACCTCACAGGATCGATGAATCGGAGGCATTGCGGGCTCTTGGGGTGGAGTATTTAAATTCGGGAATGGTTGGACAGCCGGGTTGGTTCGGGCATATTGCGCGACCCACTCATTCATCATGGTGAAGAAGGCTTGTTTCGCCCTTCATTTTGATTATTCGCGGATGATCGAGGCTCAACAGGCGGTGTCCCTTGCGCAGAGCAGCCGCTACACTTTCAACGTCATCCGCCAAGGGTCTCTCTACCCGGGTTCCATTGCTAATCAAAACAAAAATTTCAACCGTCAGAAGTCATCACATTATTAACCACTAACAATTTGGCATGTATAGCTAGACTCACAAGCGCTATGGTAGTCCTAGAACCGACTAAACCATAGCTCTGATACCAATAAAATGTAACACCCCGAACTCGTGACCGTCGCCGGTGTCGGACACGAGGGGTTAACGGGCCAAATCCTCTCAAGGTACCAACCAATTTGGCATTTCTAGACAGGCTGGAAAACTGCATCACTGTCGCCTTAAAAAAATCATATCTCGAGTTTCAAAACTCAGAAACTGATTCCGTAAATTTTCCCTGAATTTAGACTCATATATCTATCCATGGATTTATTTCTAGAATTTTTGGTTGGGCCAATTAGTACAGTTTATTAGTTAAAGTCACCAATGTTACAGGAGTCGACTACACTGACCTTCGCGTGTTAAAACTTGAATATCTCTCTGTACAGGGTTTTAATACTGGTGCCGTTTGTTTCTAATGAAACTAGACTCAAAATGGAATCTGAAAATATAAGGCATGACTTCTAATTCTTTCTGGATAATTTATAGCAAATTTTCAAAGTCATGACAGGGGACCCAGAAACCGTTCTGGCCCTGTCTCACGAGAACTTTAATATCTCTCAATATACTGCTCATATGGTCGTTTCGTTCCATCCATATTAAACTAGATTCATCAAGGTTCAATTGCATAATTTATTAACTATTTAATTCTACTTCTGCTATTTTTAGTGATTTTTCAATCTCACCTCACTGCTGCTGTCCGCAACAGTTACTGCAGTAGACTATGCCAATTTCATGAATCTTTCCTTGGCCTTAATTATCCATCATACATGACACAAATTATGGCCACCTTATCAAAATTAAAGTTTCTAAGACTCGTGGCTATAGGTTCTAGCATCCCACTCGACGACCACATAGGCCATTTTCACATGGCTTAAAGTTTACAACCCACAGTTCAACAAAATATAATAGCCTATACATGCCAAATGTTCTTCAACAACGAAGACAATACCAAAATATTTCAGCCGGTGTGATGACTTCAACGACGGTTCCGAGCACGCAACAATACGAGTCCAAGAGACCTAAAATGGGTGACAAGAAAACACCGAGTGAGTTTATAACTCAGTAAGTCATAAGCACTTTACAATTATCCATTAGCTAAATTCATCACAAAGTGAAACAATGAAACAAGGCTAGGTACTTCATCCATATCGAACTATACCATAATTCCTCGGACCTTTCGGTTCAATCTCATACCAAGCCATACATCCACATTTCATATTTATACGATAAGATATTTGAGGCATTTTCACACACTAACTCATTTTCACCACAATCACACAATTGCAATCATCACATAGATTTAAAGCTTACCAAGCTCAACCCGAGCATGAACATATTGCCTATTCGTCATGAGCTCAAGGTACTTACCCGATTCGCTGTCCGGGATTAACTCGATAATGTCGCACACTCAGTGCCAATTGTAATACAAGAGCATATAGTGAATCCGCACACTTAGTGCTATATATTTTCCAGCTCGCACACTTAGTGCTATAGAATCAAACTCGCACACTTAGTGCTGTACAATTTTAAACCCGCACACTTAGTGCCAATCTTGTCACCGTGTCCATTTATACCCGCACACTTAGTGCCGTGACCAATACCTTATGCATTTTGCTGCCTTTATACATTCAACAATGGCATCATTCCATACACATACATTTTCATTTACACATCAATTCATTAAACACAATTGCATATATATTATGATCATTTAAATCAATACCAAATATATGCTTAATGACTTACCTCGGATGTTGTCGCACGTTTTCAATGGCTATTCAATTACTTTGTCTTTCCCCTTGTCCAACTTTGATCCTTTGAGTTCTTGAGCTAGTTCACACAAATTTAACTTATTAAAACCTCATTATGCTAGCTTATGGCCGAATATGACAAGGAGTTTAAATGGTCATATGGCCACCCTTTTGCTTGGATACACATTGGTCATGCACATTTTATATTACATCAAGCAATTCAATACAATTCATTCAAGCATCAAGGAAAAGCTAAGGCCATCAATAGGCTACCTAAGGCCGAATATACACATCAACATATGTATTCGTTCATGTGGCCGAACATACACATTCATGTTAAGGCCGATTTCCACACTTGATACATTCAACAAGTAAGGTCGCTTGTATCGACTTAACACCAATTTGATTCAAGTTCACAACTAGGCTAGTATGCATATATACACTAGTAAATCAAACACTAACATTTGTACTTCACCTTACTAGCACTTCTCATTCAAATGACATGAACAACGAACATAGTTTCCTTTTATTTCCTACCATGGCCAAATGCCATACAGCACCATACCATGCATCATTACAAGCTTTACTTTTAGCATGCAAATAACATCCACAAATCCACCTTAGTTGAACCTTAACTCATCTTCATGCCTCACCACCACAACATCAAACATCAAACATCAATGATACCAAGAAGACAACACCCATGGCCGAATATCATCGTCATTTCATGGTAAAGGTTTAGACCATGGGTTAGGTGGAACTCAAACTATCAACTAAAAACATGCATAAATCTCATGGATAACATCAACATACCTTAGTCTAGCAAACTCCCATGGCTGATTTTCTCAAGCTTCCCCCCCTTTCTTCTCAGTACATTCGGCCAAGCAAGGAGAAAATGAGAGAATGAACACTTTTTTTTTCTTTCTTTCTTTGTTTTGTTTCTCTCATGTACGGCAAGGGGGGAAAAGCATCCACACTCTTTTTTTTTGTTATCATCATTTTCTTTTTCCATTTCTTTAATGCTAACTTTCTTATTTTATTGTTTCCTACATGCATCACTAGTCTAACATGTTGGAGACATGTTTCCACCCATAGCATGGCCAGCCATCATGCTTCATTTTGGCTAATTTGACATGCAAGGACAACACTTTCCCACATGTATTAATAGGCCACCTTACATTTGCCTAGCACATTTCTAAATTTTCTCACATAAGTCCTATTTGATAAAAATTCACTTACAATTAACAAAATCCAAACATGAAATTTTCACACATGCATATATACATATAATGAGCATCAATTATGATGGTTAATTATTATTATGACTCGGTTTAGTGGTCCTGAAACCACTTTCCGACTAGGGTCAATTTAGGGATGTCACACTCAACTAATTCAAAGCACATACGAAACATACCTCATTGCTGGAATTTTGCAAGCGTATTAACTGAAATTTTTACAGCAAGATTGCTCATTCCCGAATCACGTACCTTCGGAATTTAACCGGATATAGCGACTCGCTCGATTGTCTTCGGGACATAGCCCGGTTATAGTGATTTGCACAATTGCCTTCGGGAATTAGCCCGGATTTAGTAACTCGCATAAATGCCTTCGGGACTTAACTCGGTTTTGGTAACTCACACAAATGCCTTCGGGAATTGACCCGGATTTAGTCACTTAGCACAAAAGCCTTCGGGACTTAGCCCGGATTTAGTAACTCGCATAAATGCCTTCGGGACTTAACCCGGTTTTGGTAACTCGCACAAATGCCTTCGGGAATTGACCCGGATTTAGTCACTTAGCACAAAAGCCTTCGGGACTTAGCCCGGATATCATTCGAATAACCAAGCACATATATTAACAAATCATAACACATTCTTATTACATTCTCACTACCAAAGCTCAAACACAAGACACTTAACATATTTACAATTCCGGCTCAATAGCCACACACAAAGAGCATGATTTCAATTGCTTAACACATGATCTAATCAAATCATAATCTAAGTTCCATTACTCGAAAACTTACCTCGGATGTTGTCGAATGATTCCGATGGCTATTCGACCACGTTTTCCTTCCCTTTATCGGATTTAGCTCCCCTTTGCTCTTGAGCTTAATTTAACAAATAAATTGATTTAATCATTTGAGCATCGAAAGAGGAATTCAAGGTACTTAGCCCACATATTTTCATTAGACATTAAAGTCACATATGTATGGAAATCATGAATCAAACTCAACACATTAGTTAGTACTCTCCTTAGCCAAATTTTCCAAGCCAAGAATAGTCATCAATATGCTTGCCTCTAACCGAATGCATGCACACCAATCCCCCTCATGTGGCCGAATATGCATGTCCATGTTGAGGCCAATTATACACTTAATACCACACATAAACAACATACATTTTACTAACTAACGCATTCCATATTGTAACTCAATACGCATCAATCATTTACTTCATAACCGAAACATCATCATATGAAAATATATACCTTGAGATAGTATATATGTCATACCAATACATTATGTGCAAACATATATATATATATATATATATATATGCTAGAGCCAAATCTCAAAGTTGATTATAACTAAACATGAACATAAATCCAAAACACAAATCTTACCTACCATGCAATAAGCATAAATTATACTTATGGATGTACCATGGCCGAATACATCACAACACCATACCATTTCAATTTTGGTCATGGTTAAACAAAGAACTTAATGTCTCACTCAAAAATGCTAAAAAGAAAGTCCAAGAGCCATCAATCCACCATCACATGTATCATTAGCAAGCTTCATATTTAACATGCAATAAAATCCACCTTGGCCGAATACCACCCCCATGACATAGCAAGGATTTGAACCATGGGCTAATAAGAACATCAAGTTAGCAACCAAAAACATGCATAAATCTCATGGCACAACCTCAACATACCTTAATCTAGATACAAGTATGGCCAAACCTCCTCCTAATCCTCTTCCAAACCAAGCATGAAGCAAAACCCTTCCTTCTTCCTTAGAATTTTCAGCTCAAAGAAATGAAAAAAGATGAACAACAATTTTTTTCTCTCTTTTCTTCAACTCACGGCAATGGGGGTAAACACACATTCTTTCTTTTTTTTTTCCTTTCATTATTCAATTCCCATGCTCATTATTTTATTTTTTCTTACATACACCATTGTCACAACATGTTTCATGACATGTTTTGCCCATAATCCTTGTCATGGCGGCCACTAGCTATTAGGGGGGAATTTGACATGCAAGTCCTCCCTTTTGATTACATGCACTATTTGTGACACCCCTAATTTGACCCTAGTCGAAAAGTGGTTTCGGGACCACAAAATCGAGTCACAAAAATAATTAATTGTTATATTTTATGCTTATTATTTATGAATAAGTATGTGTGAAAATTTCATGCTTTAAATTTTGTCATTTGGATGTGAAATAAATAAAAAGGGGCTTATGTGAAAAATCTTGAAAATGTCATAGGTTAATTGGAAGTGGCTAAAAAATTGCATGGTTTGAAGCATGAGGGACTTGCATGTCAAACATTCCTTTTTCTTGGTAGTGGACGGCAAGGATGGGCATGAATGACACATTTTGGCATTTTGTGCTTTGTATGTTAGTAAATAATGTTAATAATATATTTGTTTATATTAAAGAAAATGGTTTCATAAAATAGAAGTAATAAAAGTTAATGAAATAAATGAATAAAACATGTTTGAGGTGAAAATAACAAGGCCATTTCTTCTTCTTCTTTGCATGAGTTGAGAAAAAAATAGAAACCTTTGAGCTTAGGGCATTCGGCAAAAGAAGGCTTCAAATAAGGTAAGGTTCATGTTATTTTCTTTGAAAAGTTGTGAATTTTGGTTGGTTTTGAAGCTTGCAACAAGACCCATGTGAAAATTTTTGTGTTCATGATGCATGTAGCAATCGGTCATGAGCTTAATGGGGTATATTTTGTATGTTTGATGATTTTGGGAGGATAATTGATTCTAGTTGAGTATGAACAAACTAAATGTGCTTGATGGCTCAAATGAGCTTGGAAAGTTGGCCAATGTTGTTTAAGTTCATGAATTAGGGCATAATTTCATTCGGCCATGGAAATTGAGCATGGAAAAAAAAAATCTGGTGTGGGATATATGAAGCTAAAAATTTAGTTTGAAATGTGGTAATTGTGTTAAAGATGAACATTAAACCTTTATGTTTTATGGTCTTGTAAGTTAGGTGTAAAACCCATGGCCTTTTTATGCTTGGCATGGAATTAGTGGTTAAATGAGTTATGAACCTATTATAATTTGAAAATTTGATGGTTTTATGGAGAAGGGGGCATTCGGAAATAGAGGTTAAATTATAATAACCTCACCTTAGTGAATTGAAGTAAAATTTGACTCTTTATAGGATTAAATTACCAATGACCGAATGTGATGAAATTGTCAAGAAATAAATTTGATTAAATGAGATTCGGTTAATGGTGGGTGTATAGAATAATTGAATGCTAATTTGATTAACTCTCTAATGGTTAAATGTGTTAAACCTTAAAGCATGATTTAGTTTAACCAAGGGAGAACTTGTATATTTGTAGGAGGGCATGTTTGAACGTGTATTATTGATTTTGAAGGTTCGGCTTTATGCCTTGATAGTTGGTTTTGAAGTATATGATGTCTTGGTATAAATATATGTGCATTCGGTTACTTTCATAACATGCATTTAAAGTGTCCTTTGGATGCAATTGCTTATGCACTTGAGGGTATATGAGTTAATTTTCTTTATGGCAAATTTGGATAATCGGCTTTGTGAATATTATTAAAGGTGTAATTAGTTATATGCATAGGTCATCGGTAAAATTGACCACATAACTAGTATATGTATATAAGGCGACATGGTGATACCTAGGTAAATGTATTTGGGATGGTTTTTATGAAATACCGAATGTGTGCAGATGTATCGAGGTGTTGCCTTATGTATGAGTTTCATTGAGAAGATTTACCTTGTTGTTTTTAATGATATAACAAGGTGATTAAAATAGTTTAAATTTTGTTAATTAGACTCAAGAGCATAGAGGGGCAATTTTGGATAAAGAGAAAGTAAACGAATAGCCGTGGATATCTAGTCGTCGACCACTTCGAGGTAAGTTTTAAGTGATTAAACGTTGAGTAAATTCAATCATAATAGGACATGATGAGTTGATTTAATAAGATATGATGTGGCCATGTTATGTTCTAAGCTCAAATGGTAAGTTCTTAAGTGTTTGAGCTTGGGAATTTAAGTGTAATTTGAAATAGTCTGCTTAGGACAGCAGCAGTAACGTGACTTTAGAAAATCACCATAAATTTATGGACTTGAATTAGAGGCTGAATGAAACATGAAATTAAAGCTTAATGAGTCTACTTTCTTATAAAAGAAACCGTGTAAGCAAAGGAATTTCCGATAATGAGATATTTAAAGTTGTGTGAGACAGTGCAGAATGACACTGTAATCCTCTGTTCTGTTTTTAGAAAATCATTATAAATTGTACAAAAGTTTTTAAAAGACAAAATTTATATTCTAGATGCCTTAGTGAGTCTAGTTTCAAATGAAATAAACTAGAACATATTTTGAATTTTTTACAATGAGAAATTTGATTCGTAGTGAAGAGTGGTCAGCATAGTCAAACAGTGAAATAGTGGAAACTTGAAGAAAAATCTGGCATTGATTTTCCAAACCAAAAATTCTGAAAATTTTTTGGATAAAATATGTATGAGTCTATTTTCAGGGAAAATTAACGGCACTTCATTTGGAGTTTCGTAGCTCCATTTACGGATAATTTAATGACTGTTGCTCAGGAAAAACAGCTTGTGCTGAATTTGTGATTATGTTGTAAACCTTAATAAAACTATTTGAGTTGCTTATAAGCTATCGATTAAATATTGGTAATCAAAGTACCAAATCCGTATTAAAGTGAAGCTATAAGCCGTAAATGACTAGTATTCCTAGTTAATTTTGTTATGATGAAATTGATGTACAAGGTGTGTATATGTGATAAGGCCTAATGGCCGATGTGATGAATGTGAAAGTGCATATATGTGATAAGGCCGAATGGCCAATGTGATGAATGTGAAAGTGTGTATATATGATAAGGCCTAATGGCCGATGTGATGAATGTGAAAGTGCATATATGTGATAAGGCCGAATGGCCGATGTGATGAATGTGAAAGTGTATATATGAGATAAGACCTAATGGCCAATGTGATGAATGTGAAAGTGTATATATGAGATAAGACCTAATGGCCGATGTGATGGATGTGAAGGTGTATATATGTGATAAGGCCGAATGGCCAATGTGATGGATGTGAAAGTGTATAAATGTGATAAGTCCCGAAGGGCATTTGTGTCAGTACTATATCCGGGTTAAAACCCGCAGCTTTTATTGAGAATATTATCTGATTAATGTCCGTAGGCTTCGTGCTTGTACTATATCCGAGCTTTAAAGACCCGACGGCTAAATGCTAGGATTCAAGTAAGACTTTGGTATTGAGTATCTGCAATAAGTTACCATCAAATAAGTATTATGTATTTAAGATATTCAGGTACGTATTACTTACTCATCGGTGGAGTGATTTCGAGGTGAATTATCAGTATCAAAGAGGTAGGTAAATGTGATTAATATTATAACTCCAAATATGAGAATGATCTAATTGGTAATGGTATGCTTGTATAATGAAGTATGTGATGAAATATTCTTATGTATTAGTGCATATTCTGCCCAAAAGCCTTATGATTTGAGTATGGGTTGGGTTCAGCTAGATGTGCCAGTACAAGGTAAGGATTATGTTTTGTAAGCTTACGTATATGTGATAAGGAATATGTTTGGTTCTTTATGTGCCTACGGTAATTTAGTACTTGTCATGTTGAAATACTTAAAAATATGGATGTGATTATGAACAAGTGGAAAGGATTATTGAAAGTTGAAAATTGATGAAGAATGTGCTTTGGAAATATTTGACCATCTAGGTCATTATCATTCGAAAGTATATATGTGACAGCCAAGTGATGCGTTTATTGATATTATAGTTCGAGATGAAGCTCTAGATTAACTTCATCGAACAGTTGAAATGAATGACTAATGATAGTGAATGAGAACACTTTGTTTTGCTTAAAACTTACTAAGCTTACAAAAGCTTACTCTGTTCGATCATGTTTTGGTTTATAGGTTGTGGATTCTGACTACCAGTTCGGGGATCATCAGCACTTCATCACACTATCTACCATTACGGCAACTATGTAATTAGACTTAGCTTATGGCATGTATAGGATAGACAATATAGTAGAATGATATTTTGACTATTGTATATAAGCCATATGAAAATGGCATCTTTTGAATGTTTACTTATAGAAGTTTACATTTTATCCCTGGCTGTGTATAGTGTTTATCCAAATGAATGATCTTAAAAAAAAAAAAAGGTTTTACCATTCTGTCATGAGTTACAAGTCCGGTAATGCCCCGTACTTTTTCCGGCGATGGTTACGGGATAGGGGTGTTACATTTTATTGGTATCAGAGCTATGGTTTAGTCGATTCTAGGACTAACGTAGCACGTGTGAGTCTAGCTATACATGCCATAAAGTGATAAAATGATAGTGTGATGATTTACGCGGTTAAAAAGTGTTTTTCAGATAATAATAAATTTTGATCTGAACAGTGTGGCGAGATGGTATTGAGGGCATTGGAACATGCTTATGATGTGTCAAAATTGAGAAAAGAGTGGATTACGAATATGATATGCTATGTGAAATGTACTTGTTGATTTTACTATGTGCCTTTTTCGAATGATGCAATGAATTTTATGATATGCATATATCATGTGCGAACTAGAAGTATAAGCCCTAAGGTATGTGATAAATTTAGTAAGTTTTAAGTAATTAAGTTTGGTATAAAAGTTAGAATGGCATATTATAAAGGTATGATATATGAATCATGGCCCATTGATCTTACTTTACTCAAATTTGTTTATGAGATAGTTGTATATAAAGCATGTATCCGAATGATCATTAGAAAATAAACTATGAGAATTAGGTGGATATGTGATCCTTGTATATATAGATCAAATATCAAATGAAAGTTATACATTATGTGCTTGTATACGAATAAAGCAAATGAAATGCCAACGTGATAAATTAGTGAAATGTATACTTGATGGATAAATATGCATAAAAGTTCAGTATGTTATATCCGGGCTAAGTCCCGAAGAGCATTCGTGCTGGTGATGTATCCGGGCTAAGTCCCAAGAGCATTCGTCTTTGGTGATATATCCGGACTAGGTTCAAGAGCATTCGTCTGGTGATGTATCCGGCTAAGTTCAAGAGCATTCGTCTTTGGTGATGTATCGGGCTAAGTCCCGAAGAGCATTCGTCTTTGGTGATATATCCGGCTAAGTCCCGAAGAGTATTCGTCTTTGGTGATGTATCCGGGCTAAGCCCGAAGGCATTCGTGCTTGGACAAAATCCGGATTTGAGGTCCGAAGGCCTTTGTGCTGAAATTATTTATGGGTTAAAGTTCTGCGGTCTTGTCTTGGTGATGTGTATTCGGTCTTGAACCTAGCGGGCTTAATGCGATGATGCGAGCCAAGTTTAATGTTCTTCATTATATAAATTCAAAGTTAAATGAAAAGATATGTTTAAAAGTGTACATACTTGATGTTTATAGACTTGGTTAAGTCATTTCAATGTGTGACAACAAATGAATAAGGGGCACTATGTGTGCAAATGATTAGAGGCACTGAGAGTGCGAGTTCTTCAACCGAGCACTATGTGTGTGAGATCGGTCAGTAGACATTAAGTGAGTAAAACGAGATTAATGTAAGACCTCGTAGGGAATGAAGGCATTGAGTTAAGATGGTGGATATGTTGTTAAGAAATGAATTCATGTTATAAATGTGTTACGGATTTAGTCTATGGGATGCTTGATATATAAATTGCTAAATGACCCCAATTTTTGTTAATCATGTTCAAGAAATTATTTCGATTAAGTTCAACATTTGGAAGTCTATAAGAATTTTTGATGAATGCTGATAATTTTGGATATATGGGTTATGTACTAAAATAAATCCCATGCCGGTATACTATATGAGGATTTATGCCTAATTGACTGTATACGGATAGCGTTAACGGTGATTGAATGTGCTGAACGAATTAAATGTTCAGGTATGTAGAAGTTGATTTTCTGTCGGAAACAGGTTAAGTTGAATATTGAGATATGATGGAGTTATAAAGGATATTTATTGAGATGTTTGAGTATATGTGTATTTTCGGCGAGTTCTGACTTATACATGAATAAAAATGTGAGTTCTGAATATGTGGGTTGATGATATGAATTATACATGTTAATATGTGATTTATATGTGTTTGAAATGCATTTGTGAATTAAATTAAGTGATTATTGCTTATGAAATCAAGGAAATGAGATATATGTGCATACTTGTAGAAGTGTTTATGTATTTGTTTTAAGATAAGAAAATGATTTTATAGACCGATGCGAAATCAATAATGAATTACAATTGCTATCAATGAGCTAATGTCTTTGTGGATATAATTCAATAAGAGAACGTTATCCTAACCTATGCATCGGTGGAAATTTTCGGGGACGAAAATCCCTAAAGGGGGGAGAGTTGTGACACCCCTAATTTGACCCTAGTCGAAAAGTGGTTTCGGGACCACAAAATCGAGTCACAAAAATAATTAATTGTTATATTTTATGCTTATTATTTATGAATAAGTATGTGTGAAAATTTCATGCTTTAAATTTTGTCATTTGGATGTGAAATAATAAAAAGGGGCTTATGTGAAAAATCTTGAAAATGTCATAGGTTAATTGGAAGTGGCTAAAAAATTGCATGGTTTGAAGCATGAGGGACTTGCATGTCAAACATTCCTTTTTCTTGGTAGTGGACGGCAAGGATGGGCATGAATGACACATTTTGGCATTTTGTGCTTTGTATGTTAGTAAATAATGTTAATAATATATTTGTTTATATTAAAGAAAATGGTTTCATAAAATAGAAGTAATAAAAGTTAATGAAATAAATGAATAAAACATGTTTGAGGTGAAAATAACAAGGCCATTTCTTCTTCTTCTTGCCGCGAGTTGAGAAAGAAAATAGAAACCTTTGAGCTTAGGGCATTCGGCAAAAGAAGGCTTCAAATAAGGTAAGGTTCATGTTATTTTCTTTGAAAAGTTGTGTATTTTGGTTGGTTTTGAAGCTTGCAACAAGACCCATGTGAAAATTTTTCTGTTCATGATGCATGTAGCAATCGGTCATGAGCTTAATGGGGTATATTTTGTATGTTTGATGATTTTGGGAGGATAATTGATTCTAGTTGAGTATGAACAAACTAAATGTGCTTGATGGCTCAAATGAGCTTGGAAAGTTGGCCAATGTTGTTTAAGTTCATGAATTAGGGCATAATTTCATTCGGCCATGGAAATTGAGCATGGAAAAAAAAATCTGGTGTGGGATATATGAAGCTGAAAATTTAGTTTGAAGTGTGGTAATTGTGTTAAAGATGAACATTAAACCTTTATGTTTTATGGTCTTGTAAGTTAGGTGTAAAACCCATGGCCTTTTTATGCTTGGCATGGAATTAGTGGTTAAATGAGTTATGAACCTATTATAATTTGAAAATTTGATGGTTTTATGGAGAAGGGGGCATTCGGAAATAGAGGTTAAATTATAATAACCTCACCTTAGTGAATTGAAGTAAAATTTGACTCTTTATAGGATTAAATTACCAATGACCGAATGTGATGAAATTGTCAAGAAATAAATTTGATTAAATGAGATTCGGTTAATGGTGGGTGTATAGAATAATTGAATGCTAATTTGATTAACTCTCTAATGGTTAAATGTGTTAAACCTTAAAGCATGATTTAGTTTAACCAAGGGAGAACTTGTATATTTGTAGGAGGGCATGTTTGAACGTGTATTGATAATTGATTTTGAAGGTTCGGCTTTATGCCTTGATAGTTGGTTTTGAAGTATATGATGTCTTGGTATAAATATATGTGCATTCGGTTACTTTCATAACATGCATTTAAAGTGTCCTTTGGATGCAATTGCTTATGCACTTGAGGGTATATGAGTTAATTTTCTTTATGGCAAATTTGGATAATCGGCTTTTGTGACAGCCCAAAATTGACCCTAGTCGGGATGTGGTTTCGGGACCACAAAACCGAGGCATAAAAATAATTTAAAATTTATTTTGATGCCTATGATATGTGTTAATTTGTGTGTGACATTTTTGATGTTTCGATTTAGTGTTATAAATGCGAATTTCACTAGAAAGGACCTAGTAGTGAACTTTGAAAGTATGATGGGGAAATGTGTGATGACTAGTTGCTCATGCATGCAAAAATAAGGATTTGCATGTCAAATTCCCCCCAACATGAAGTGGCTGGCCATGGCAAGAGAGGATGGGCAAAACATGTCATGAAACATGTTTTGTTGGTGCATTAGGGAGAAATAATAAACAAAGGTGTATAGGTAAGAAAAGAATGAAAAAAAAATGTGTGTGAGTGAGGTATTCCCCCATTGCCGTGAGTTGGAGAGAAGGAAAGAAAAAAATTTTGGTTCATCCTTTCTTTGAGCCAAAACTAAGGAAGAAGGAGGATTTTTGCTTCATGCTTGGTTTGGAAGAGATCTAGAAGGAGATTTGGCTAAGTTTGCATCAAGATTAAGCTTAAGAGCTTAGACGGCCACAATTGGACAAGGGGAAGGAGAAAGTGATCGAATAGCCGAAAAAGCCGTTCGACAACATCCGAGGTAAGTCCTCAAGAAGTGACCCTACTTGAATTATGTGAAATAAAGTATGCATGTGTATTGATTATTGATTATGTGTGCATGAGTATTTGAATTCTATCCGGGCTAAGTCCCGAAGGCGAATATGCTTGTGACTATAATTGCGTTTGAGCCTTAGTAACGAAAATGAAATATGTATGTCCAATGATAATTGATGTATGTGTTCATGGGAAATTGAATGATATCCGGGCTAAATCCCGAAGACAATTATGCTGGAAATTATATCCGGGTTAAGACCCGAAGGCAATTGTGCTAGTGGCTACATCCGGGCTAAGACCCGAAGGCATTCGTGCGAGACATTCTATCCGGCTAAGACCGAAGGCATTTGTGCACATGGTTATATCCGGTTATATTCGAAGAATCTTGGGCTGGAGGCGAGTGTTGGTTGCTGTAATAAATTCAATGAGTACACTCAAAAGCCCAAAGAATGAGGTGCGTTTATATGTGCATCGGAAAGTCGACATGTTTGAGCAACATTCGCTCAATCGACTAATGAATTTCAGTTATTGAATTGATTGATACTTTGTGAAATTATATAATGATGAAGTGTGAAGTAAGAATGTGTATTAATGAAATGATGCATTTGGCTATGTGAATGTATTGCTGTAATTAGAGTTGATTATATTCCTTGAGACTTACTAAGCATAAAATGCTTACCCGTTGCTTTGGCTCTCGGTTTTCTAGATTTCGCTCAAGCAATCGGATTTGGGATCGTTGAAGTCGAAGTCATCCACACTATCAAGCCTCCATTTTGGTATAAATTTTGGTTGAACTTGAGATGGCATGTATAGGACTACCCCTTGTTGGTTAAATATGTTGTGATGTATATATGTACGGCCATGCGAAAATGGCTCGAAAAAGGAAGCATGAACTTAGACTATTTGTGGTTTGTATGTATATATTTGGTGTCATGATGTGGCTATGGATTGGAAATGGGAATGTTGGTCACATGATCAGCCATTGGCATGGTTAAAATGATCATATATGAACCTATGTATGGCAAGACTAGTTGGTTCATGGAGACTACCAAATAGGTAAGACCTACCTTAAAACAGATGCTGCCAGCTGCAGTGACGTGAATGTGAAAAATCACCAAAATTTGTAGGAATGGTATTAAATAGTGAATAAGCTATGTAAATGAACCTTGATGAGTCTATTTTCATATGGAAGAAACGAAATGGTCATAGGAGTTACATGTTAAGAGATATTAAGGCTATTGTGAGACAGGGCCAGAACGGTTTCTGGGTCCCCTGTCGCAACTTTAAAAATTTACTATAAATTATCCAGAAAGAATTAGAAGTCATACCTTATATGTACAGATTCCATTTTGAGTCTAGTTTCATTAGAAACAAACGGCACCAGTGTTAAAGCCCTGTACAGAGAGATATTCAAGTTATAACGCGCGAAGGTCAGAGCAGTCGATCCCTGTAACATGGGTGACTTTAACTAATAAACTGTACCAATTGGCCCGACAAAAAATTCTAGAAATAAATCCATGGATGGATATATGAGTCTAAATTCAGGGAAAATTTACGAAACCAGTTTCCGAGTTTTGAAACTCGAGATATGATTTTTAAGGCGACAGTGATGCAGTTTTCCAGCTTGACTGGAAATGTCAAATTGGTGGGCAAAACATGTGAACTTGGCTTGTTAACCCCTCGTGTCCGACACCGGCGATGGTCTCGGGTTCGGGGTGTTACAGCTTTGTGAATATTATTAAAGGTGTAATTAGTTATATGCATAGGTCATCGGTAAAATTGACCACATAACTAGTATATGTATATAAGGCGACATGGTGATACCTAGGTAAATGTATTTGGGATGGTTTTTATGAAATACCGAATGTGTGCAGATGTATCGAGGTGTTGCCTTATGTATGAGTTTCATTGAGAAGATTTACCTTGTTGTTTTTAATGATATAACAAGGTGATTAAAATAGTTTAAATTTTGTTAATTAGACTCAAGAGCATAGAGGGCAATTTTGGATAAAGAGAAAGTAAACGAATAGCCGTGGATATCTAGTCGTCTACCACTTCCGAGGTAAGTTTTAAGTGATTAAACGTTGAGTAAATTCAATCATAATAGGACATGATGAGTTGATTTAATAAGATATGATGTGGCCATGTTATGTTCTAAGCTCAAATGGTAAGTTCTTAAGTGTTTGAGCTTGGGAATTTAAGTGTAATTTGAAATAGTCTGCTTAGGACAGCAGCAGTAACGTGACTTTAGAAAATCACCATAAATTTATGGACTTGAATTAGAGGCCGAATGAAACATGAAATTAAAGCTTAATGAGTCTACTTTCTTATAAAAGAAACCGTGTAAGCAAAGGAATTTCCGATAATGAGATATTTAAAGTTGTGTGAGACAGTGCAGAATGACACTGTAATCCTCTATTCTGTTTTTAGAAAATCATTATAAATTGTACAAACATTGTTAAAAAACAAAATTTATATTCTAGATGCCTTAGTGAGTCTAGATTCAAATGTAATAAACTAGAACATATTTTGAATTTTGTACAATGAGAAATTTGATTCGTAGTGAATAGTCAAACAGTGAAATAGTGGAAACTTGAAGAAAAATCTGGCATTGATTTGCCAAACCAAAAATTCTGAAAATTTGTTGGATAAAATATGTATGAGTCTATTTTCAGGGAAAATTAACGGCACTTCATTTGGAGTTTCGTAGCTCCATTTACGAATAATTTAATGACTGTTGCTCAGGAAAAACAGCTTGTGCTGAATTTGTGATTATGTTGTAAACCTTAATAAAACTATTTGAGTTGCTTATAAGCTATCGATTAAATATTGGTAATCAAAGTACCAAATCCGTATTAAAGTGAAGCTATAAGCCGTAAATGACTAGTATTCCTAGTCAATTTTTTTATGATGAAATTGATGTACAAGGTGTGTATATGTGATAAGGCCTAATGGCCGATGTGATGAATGTGAAAGTGCATATATGTGATAAGGCCGAATGGCCAATGTGATGAATGTGAAAGTGTGTATATGTGATAAGGCCTAATGGCCGATGTGATGAATGTGAAAGTGCATATATGTGATAAGGCCGAATGGCCAATGTGATGAATGTGAAAGTGTGTATATGTGATAAGGCCTAATGGCCGATGTGATGAATGTGAAAGTGCATATATGTGATAAGGCCGAATGGCCAATGTGATGAATGTGAAAGTGTGTATATGTGATAAGGCCTAATGGCCGATGTGATGAATGTGAAAGTGCATATATGTGTGATAAGGCCGAATGGCCAATGTGATGAATGTGAAAGTGTGTATATGTGATAAGGCCTAATGGCCGATGTGATGAATGTGAAAGTGTATATATGTGATAAGGCCGAATGGCCAATGTGATGAATGTGAAAGTGTATATATGAGATAAGACCTAATGGCCAATGTGATGAATGTGAAAGTGTATATATGAGATAAGACCTAATGGCCGATGTGATGGATGTGAAGGTGTATATATGTGATAAGGCCGAATGGCCAATGTGATGGATGTGAAAGTGTATAAATGTGATAAGTCCGAAGGGCATTTTTGTCGAGACTATATCGGGTTAAAACCCCGCAGCTTTATCGAGAATATTATCACGATTAATGTCCGTAGGCTTCGTGCTCGTACTATATCCGAGCTTTAAAGACCCGACGGCTAAATGCTAGGATTCAAGTAAGACTTTGGTATTGAGTATCTGCAATAAGTTACCATCAAATAAGTATTATGTATTTAAGATGTTCAGGTACGTATTACTTACTCATCGGTGGAGTGATTTCGAGGTGAATTATCAGTATCAAAGAGGTAGGTAAATGTGATTAATATTATAACTCCAAATATGAGAATGATCTAATTGGTAATGGTATGCTTGTATAATGAAGTATGTGATGAAATATTCTTATGTATTAGTGCATATTCGCCCAAAAGCCTTATGATTTGAGTATGGGTTGGGTTCACTAGATGTGCCGATTACAAGGTAAGGATTATGTTTTGTAAGCTTACGTATATGTGATAAGGAATATGTTTGGTTCTTTATGTGCCTACGGTAATTTAGTACTTGTCATGTTGAAATACTTAAAAATATGGATGTGATTATGAACAAGTGGAAAGGATTATTGAAAGTTGAAAATTGATGAAGAATGTGCTTTGGAAATATTTGACCATCTAGGTCATTATCATTCGAAAGTATATATGCGACAGCCAAGTGATGCGTTTATTGATATTATAGTTCGAGATGAAGCTCTAGATTAACTTCATCGAGCAGTTGAAATGAATGACTAATGATAGTGAATGAGAACACTTTGTTTTGCTTAAAACTTACTAAGCTTACAAAAGCTTACTCTGTTCGATCATGTTTTGGTTTATAGGTTGTGGATTCTGACTACCAGTTCGGGGATCATCAGCACTTCATCACACTATCTACCATTACGGCAACTATGTAATTAGGCTTAGCTTATGGCATGTATAGGATAGACAATATAGTAGAATGATATTTTGACTATTGTATATAAGCCATATGAAAATGGCATATTTTGAATGTTTACTTATAGAAGTTTACATTTTATCCCTGGCTGTGTATAGTGTTTATCCAAATGAATGATCTTAAAAAAAAAAAAAGGTTTTACCGTTCTGTCATGAGTTACAAGTCCGGTAATGCCCCGTACTTTTTCCGGCGATGGTTACGGGATAGGGGTGTTACACTATTAGGTCCTTATAGATTAGCCTATCACATTTCAAAAGTGTCACACAAGTCCTAATAACTGAATTCACATGCAATCGACTAAATCGAAGCTTGAAATTTTCACACATTCATAAATACATATTCTAGACAATAAATATTACGTTCAAACATTTCGGTGACTCGGTTTAGCGGTCCCGAAACCACTTCCCGACTAGGGTCAATTTTGGGCTGTCACATGGGCATCAGCCACCACATTAGCTTTGCCTGGGTGATACTCAATCGCGTAGTCATAATCCTTAAGCAACTCTATCCATCTCCGCTGCCTATGGTTCAGCTCCTTCTGAGTCAGAAAGTACTTAAGACTCTTATGATCTGTGTATATAATACACCTTTCTCCGTACAGGTAATGTCTCCAAATCTTAAGCGCAAAAATTACCGCTGCCAACTCCAGATCATGAGTAGGATAGTTAACTTCATGTGGTTTAAGCTGCCGCGATGCATAAGCAACCACTTTACCCTCTTGTATCAGGACACAGCCCAACCCTACATGTGATGCATCACTGTATATGGTAAAATCTTTTCCAGACTCCGATTGAATCAGTACAGGTGCCTCGGTCAGAACTTTCTTCAGCTTCTCAAAAGATTCCTGTTGTTTCTCAGTCCAAACAAACGGTACTCCCTTCCTTATAAGCTTTGTCAAAGGCACTACCATCACAGAAAATCCTTCTATAAACCTTCTATAGTACCCAGCTAAACCTAGAAAACTTCGAATTTTTGACACTGGCTTCGGTGGCTTCTATTCCAGAATTGCTTCAATCTTTCAAGGGTCCACCTTGATCCCTTCAGCAGAGACAACATGCCCCAAGAAAGTTACCTCTCTCAACTAGAACTCACATTTACTGAATTTCGCATAAAGCTCCTTCTCCCTCAACACTTGTAGCACAATACGAAGATGCTCATCATGCTTCTCTTCAGTTTCATAATAAACTAGAATATCGTCGATAAAGATGACCATGAATCGATCCAAGTATGGCTGGAACACTCGATTCATCAGATCCATAAATGCCGCAGGTGCGTTCATCAACCCAAATGGCATTACCAAGAACTCATAGTGACCATACCGAGTTCTGAATGCCGTCTTGTGAATATCCACCACCTTAACCCTCAACTGATGATACCCAGATCGAAGGTCAATCTTGGAAAATACTGAAGCTCCTCTAAGTTGGTCGAATAAATCATTGATTCTCGGTAGTGGGTACTTGTTCTTAATCGTCAGTTTGTTCAACTGCCGATAATCGATGCACATCTGCATTGACCCATCTTTCTTCTTTACGAACAACACTGTTGCTCCCCATGGAGACACACTTGGTCTAATGAAGCCTCTATCCAATAACTCTTGAATTTGGGCTTTCAGCTCCACCAACTCCCTCTGTGCCATCCTTAACCCTATGCTCCATAGATCCGCATCGGAAACAAGCACCAGAACATTTTCGACACTCGCCCAAATGCATCTTCCCACAATTCCTATAACCCTGTGGTCTAACAGCATTCATCGGTACTGCTCGAACTGGATCCATTACCCTTGCTCTCTTAACATTCCTGTTCATACCACCTGAAAGTCCTGAATCTCTCCTAAAACAGTTCCGATCTTTCTCACAATTCTGTCTTTCTGTATGCTTCACTTCCTCAGCTATCTTAGCTTTCTCCACTAAAGCAGCGAAGTTACGCTCCCTCTGCGGAGCAATCAGCACCCTAAGTTCATCTCTCAGACCATCCTTGAAACGTACGCTACGTTCATACTCTGTAGCGACAATCCCAGAAGCATATCGGCTCAGTCTCAGAAACTCAGACTCATACTCAGCCACTGACTTACTACCTTAGACTAGGTTCAGAAATTCTTTCCGGCGAGCGTCCACGTAACTAGCCCCAACATACTTTCCTTTGAAGGCTGTCTTAAACAGCTCCCAAGTCACACTATCAGCAGGAGTTCCATCTCTCACTGTGAGCCACCACTGATAAGCCTCATTCCTGAGTAACGATATGGCTCCCTTCAGCTTCTACTCCACAGAGCAGTCTAGATCATCCATAATCCGCTCTGTGGCTTCTAACCAATACTCAACCACATTCGGAGCTACACCAGATATGCCACTAAATATCTCTACTCCATTGGCTCGGAGCCGTTCAAAAATAGACCCTCAAATTCTATTTCCCGTACTTGCCTCAGTAACCCTTTCCAAAACTCGGAGCATTACCTAGGACAGACCATCGTCCCCAGTACCTCGATCATGAGACTCTACCTCCGTTGCCGGTGGTACCGGTGCATCTGCTGCCAGCACATGTCCTGAAGACGAAGATTCATCCTGAGCATTACCTCGGCTACGTCCACGGCCTCTTCCACGAGCTGCTCGTGTACTCATTTCATATTATCTGATTAAGAATTTTATGAATCAGTTTAATATTTTAGTGTTTATTACAGATGTCTTATGACTAACAGTAATTCAGAGTTTGAGTTTGTTTCTTTTTGCGGTAGTCTAGCTACAGTCTCAGTCTACTTATCAGAGTTTCTATGGTTCCAGTGTTACCCTAACTAAAGTACCATGATAAGGTTTTGTACAAGCATATAATAGATATTTCAGAAACAATCAGAAAGGCTCAGAAAACTTACAAACTTGGGCCGGAGATTCGGTGTGCTACATTCTAAAAAAAAACCTAATTTTATAAAATCGATTTTAATCTTTAAAATCATCTATTTGTAAAGAGAAAATATTGGAAACATTCTCAAAAACAATTTATAAGCAAGTTCCAAAAAAAAATAATTTTCGAAAACTTTTATTCAGTGTTTCTTTATAAACTCCCGTTTTTAGACCCGTTCTACAGTCGAGTTGTTGCAACTTGGCTCTAATACCACTAAATGTAACACCCCAAACCCGGCCCAAACGTTATGGCCAGATCTGACGTGTCACATGGACTTACGACTTAGTATGCATTCGTTGGTTTAAGTGATTGGGGTGGTCTTTGTAAAAACAGCGGTTGAATGAAAAGCCGATTTATCAATCTTTAGGCTATCCATTTGTTGTGCTTGTTGAGTCTTGAAAACGTTCATTAATTTTAAAAACCATGACCTAACACTAGTAGTTTCATCATAGTATAAATATAATCGAAAATAAAACCATAGCGGAAAAAAGAAATTTAAATAGCGACCTTATTACAACTTAAAACCCAAAATTAAATCGAATATAAAATAATAAAATAAACTAACTTAGAAAAACCAACTGCGAGATGATGTGGCCACTCCGAATCCCTCACGGCTCCAAGCCCACTATGGTTGGGGATTTCTGCAGAGATGAAAATAAAGGGTGAATTCGGTAAACTCGATTGTGTAACATAACCCAACCATAGCCCAAAACAGATCAAACCTCAGAGTCAGACTTATCTAGGCCTTGGCCCGGTACAGAAATCAGAATGAAACCCATAGGCCCATAGCAGATACAGAACAAATATATCATAAATGCAGAAATCCCAACCCAGAGCCATCCATAACACCCCCGTACCAGCCTTACACCATGTGGGGAGACTACTCGACCCATCCAACCGCTACACACCACAGAAATTGCAGTGAAGTTGCCAGATATTGTGACGAAGTCACCAGAACAAATATATGTGGCGAGGCCACCAGATTGCAGCGAGCCTGCTAGAACTCTTCCTCCATCAATATAAACCCATGTCCCATGCAACAGAAATAATATGTCATGGCATACGTATACAGAAACAGAACATCATGTTTTTCAGAAAAAAATAACCCTAGGGGTAAAATCATAATTTTGCATGCATATGGGTATTTCAGTAATTATTACCTATTGCTAAGGTTTCATGCTTATTCTAACGTTTACCAAGTAATCAGAAGTACTTACCTCGTTTTTGTACCAAAGTGGGCTCGTTGGGCCATTAGCCCGTTTTCGGCCCATTAAGCCTAAAAATACCGTTGTGCACGAAAATGCACACTCTGCACTCTAATCATCCAAATGCACCATATTCATTAAAAACTATCTCACGAGCACTCACACGCTTGCGAGTTCATAAAATACCAACATTTCGGTATTTCAACTTTTACCGATTCAGTCTAAGGGAGGGTGTCGTTTACACACCTGGTTGATGACGATTGATGACGATATCTCCCATGCGATAATCCTACAATCGATCACTAACACATTAGACTTACGAATTAACGATAACTAACATAAATCCACGTCAACTAACCCAATCATCACACAAGTTAGTCATTTACGCACGAGGGGCAAACTAGTCATTTTACCCTCTAAGGGTAAATCGGTAGTCCTACCCTACAGGGTTATTTTAGTAATTCTACAACTTATCCACTTGGGCCTACGGACCTATTGGGACCACATGGCCCATTTCAGCCCATCGCGTCCGAAATAGCAAATCCCTCTTGCTAGAGTAATGAGAAATACACACTGTTAGGAGACTGCAGTTAATCCGCGCTCCAAACACTCTTAGCTGACGCCCAACCCAAACGAGCACGTCACAAAGTGAAAAGGATCAGCCAAGAAGGGTATGCCTACTCTCCTCATGGTTTGCTCTATTTAAAGCCAGCTCTCCATCTATCTACTCTTATGTTAGCTTCCCGATGTGGGATCCCTCCATCACCAGAGTTTAAAACCAACACCAACTCTTGCCATCCCAACATAGCAAAATAATCAACCTTTGCGTGCCAAGGGATTCGAACCAAAGTCCTCTCACATGCCAACTCACGCCACCACCACTAGGCCATCAACTCATTTGTGTCATAAACCCAACACATTAAACTTTAAACGCACCTACTTGCTTCCGATTTATTGAAAAGAAAACCAAAATATATTGCAAGAGCCAAGACTTGAACCTTGGACCCTTGCTTCCTCTATGGCGTCACTTCCTTGTCCCCTAAGTGGCGCCACCTTGCCACTACACCACACTCCTTTTTTGTGTCATCTTTTACCCCTTTACTCTTAAAAGCCCAAACGCCAATTGCATCACCTGTTCATAAAATTAAAATTTCGAAGACTACCACGGATTTAACTTAAGTTTGGGCCTTCCAAAGGCTCACTAACCTACTAAAATATATATTTTAACCAACCAGAACACACAAAAATTTTAAAAATCACAGAAACATAGAAAACCCAAAAATTGGGACGTTACACTTCATGTGAGCTTCCTCGAGTATCCGATGATATTCTAAATGGTTCAACGGGCAATGAAAAGATTGAAAAGGGTAATTTTTCATATGGAAATATGCTTATGTTCATGGAAAGGTTGAATGATACAAATGATATATGTTCATATGGAAATGAATCATCATAGGTTTAATTCAAGTGAATTATGTATGAATGCACTAACTTGTGTTGGTGATGATGCTTAGGCTTGTGCCAAGCTTGAGGTTGGATTACATTATGCTTATACTTATGTTATTTGAATGAAATGATAAGTTATCTTTCATGTTTTACTAACTTACTAAGTATTATGTGCTTACGTAGTTTCTTTACTATGTTTTATGGATAATCAGAAGCTCGATCGATTTGGAAGCTCACCGGAGATCTATCCGACTATCCAAAGAATATATTGGTAGTTATTGATGTTTTGGTTAGTGTTATAATTGTAATAGCTTGTTTTCGGTAAAATTGAAATAGTGGTTTCGGGACCACAAATTCGATTTTAGAAGAAATTTTTTATATTATTTTATGGTATATAGTATAACAGTAATGTTGTATAAAAAATTCGTAAAGAAATTTTACTGATTACATGTTTAATGTGATAAAGGACCAAATTGTAAAAGTGCAAAAGTTGAGTTCTAATAGCTAAAAGGATTAAATAGCTATGGAATTTAAAATTTGAGGTCCTTATATGGAAAATAGACCATTAAAAATGCTTAATGGTTAAGGATGATAATTCATCCATGGAAAATAAAATAAAGAAAAGGATGAAATTGGAAAGTGAAATAATAAAAGCTAATAAATGATAAAAAAAAACAAAAATATCATTATTTATATCATCTTTCCCAAACTAAAAGCGTGGAAACCATAGCCATGGAAACCTAAGCTCAAGCCAGCTTAGTTGCTTGATTTGGTAAGTATTCTTGCCCGTTTTTAATGATTTTTATATTTCCAAGATCGTAATAACTTAATCCAGCTAACTCAGGAACTAATTTGTAATGTTATCAAAGAACTAGGGTTTTGCCATGGATGAACATAGATGAATTATGACGTTTTATGGTATAAAATGAAAGGTCGTTGATGTAACAGCCCGTTTTTAGTGAAATCGGAATAATGGTTTCGGGACCACAAATCTGAGTTAGAAAAAAATTATTTTAATAATATTTCATGGTCTGTATTATGATAAGAAAGACGTATGAAAATTTTGATAAGAAAATTTTACCGATTTCATATTTAATTGTGGAAAGGACCAAATTGCATAAAATGTAAAAGTTGAGTTCTAGTAGCTATAAGTATCAAATAGCTATGAAATTCAGAATTTGAGGTCCTTATATGGTAATTGGACCATTAAGAAGAGTTAGTAGATATTTTTGATGATTCATCCATGGAAAATTAGAAAAAGAAAAGGACTAAATTGGAAATGAAATAAATAAAAGATGATAAATTAAATAAATGTTTAATATCATCATTTTATATCATCTTCTTCCCCAAAAATACATGGAAACCCTAGGAAAGAGAAAGCAAGCTTTCTTGGCTTAATTGGGTAAGTAATCTTGTCTCGTTTTTTATAATTTTTATATTTTCGAGTTCGAAATAGTTTACTCTATCTATTTTGGGGATTAATTTGTAAAGATATCAAAGTATAGAAATTTTTCTATGGATGTAAATGCTGAAATTTTAAATTTTATGGTAGAAAATGAAAGGTTGTTAATAGATAAACAACTTTTACAAAGAGAATTTTGATGAAATTATGATTTAGGGATTAAATTGAAAAGTGGTAAAACCCATGGAAAATTTTGATTTTTGTGAAATTCATGGGCTGTTATTGTAACATGTAAAAACCAGTTAGGCTTGGAATAATGATTAAATTGCATGAATTTTATTTTCCAAGCCTAAGGACAAAATTGTCATTTATGAAAAGTATAGGGGCAAAATAGTAATTTTTCCTAAGAAGTAAATTGAGTTTAATTGAGTATGAAATGGATTAAATTGATATTAAACTCATTAATATAAATCTGGAAAACTCGAATACGAAGTTAGATCGAGGAAAAGAAAAAGTGTTGGATTAGTATATTTCTGTATACGAACAATTAACGAGATAAGTTCGTGTAACTAAATCGTGTCTATTTATATGCTTAAATTGAATGTTGTATGTATGGATTGTGTGCTATTAATGTGAAATTGAATACATGATTGATAAAGCTAGATAAATGTTGAGTCCCGTATGAATAATGAAATTCGATTGATATAATATATTCCTGTATTGATTGTAGTCCTGCATATGTTGTGGACAGACTATAGCTCGGATGAGCAATCTTGTTATAAGCCTTCTCGAGCGTCCTGTTATATGGTTCCTGCAAGCATCCTTATTGGTAGTGATCCTGCATGTGTTGCACACTATCGCAGCTCTTAGTGAGCGTCCTGTTACACGATTCGATCGGTTGTGATTCAACATTTATTACAGACACAAACGCAGCTATTCATGAGCGTCCTGATATATGCTCTTATAAGCTTCCTGACATGGCTCGCTTGAACTCCCTGTACTGCTATCCGAGGCTCCTTGTTATTAACCCTTCGGAGTTACCTGTTAACATGAATAAGCTTCTTGTTCTAAACTCTTAGAAGATTCCTACTTAGTCCAGAAAAACATCCTGTGTCATGGCTTGTAACACCCCCAACCCGTATCCGTCGCCGGTCTTGGGTTTTGAGGTATTACCGATCATGTCACAATTCATCCTATTAAGCATTTCATTTTAGCAATTCAAAATTTTAAACACATCACTGCTTGCGAAATTAACAAATATCAAACCTTAAAAATTCGTATCATTTATATGATAACGTATTTAAAACATAATTCAACATATAATATAACAAATTATATTTTTGTTTATAAATAGGACATGTAACAACCCAAGAACTTCATTAAAGGAATGTCAATCTAATTTTTATAAAAAGGCCTGCACACATACAGGTTGTACTACCTATGAAACAAATTTCAATACCAAAACTTCGCATTCATTTGTAAATCATTATCATACTAATCAATGTGAATTTCATATTTCATGCATTATCATATATATATATGCAATTAAAGGCATTTAACAAATCTGAATAAAACTTTATAGCAAGTCATGTTTACGATTTAATAAACAACCAACTTATAAAAGATACGACATATGTCACCGCACTTAAACACATTTTACCATTAAACCTAAATCATTTTCGAACCCTAATAATAATAATTTAATACCATTTCATGCATAATTCACTAAATCATCAAGCTGTCATTTAATCACAAATATCAACCTTTGCTCATGCTCATAAATAAATTAGTAGAAATCATAGTACATAATTTAATAAGCAATCACATGTGTATCATTGGTGCAATTTAACATGGCCGTACATGCTATTAATACATGTATATACCTAGTGCTCATTTACCCAAAATTTAAAACCACACTTAACATGTGAATACATGCCAGACAATTGACCAAATAATCATGGAACATATTCAATACTTGTTACCCTTTATCACTGAATTATAATACTTAAATCTAAGTTCATTAAACATTATATCTAAGAACATACAAGATTAAGTCAAAGCATATTAAGCAATTTCACACACACACACACACACATATATTATACTTTATCTTAGTATGAAACACCTTCAAACTAACTAAACATGCTTATGACCAATGCAATCATGCCACATACAAAGTCATAAAACAACCTTAATGTACCATCACATAATACAATTTATAATTATTCATAGCACATGGCATCAGGACCAAAATAGATTTAAACCATAACTAAACCAAAACCAAAATCAAGGAAGGTAGTTAAGCCATTTTCGCATGGCCAATATACATACATTTTTAGAATAACTAACTCCAAAGACAGCGTATACATGCCATAATTTGAGTTTAGCTTATAAGGTACCAAAATAGTAGATAGTGCGATAAACTTGCCGTCAAGCCCCGAGCTTGTAACTTGATCCAAAATCTATAAAACAAAAACACACATATATACAGAGTAAGCTTTTTGTAGCTTAGTAAGCCATAAGCAAATAAACAATTCAACGGTGTTATCAACTTAATTAAACTGAACCACATTATATTATCATTATACATTTAAATCCAAGCACATATAGGTTCATATTACATATATATATTCATTATAAATATCACCTTGACCGAATGTCTATTTAGCCAAATTAACGTATTAGCAATTAATTTCCAAAGTCAAATAGTCATTACAAATCTAATTCACATAAACCAATTACATAAGCTCACATGTCACCATATAATTTCATATACATATATTGATTATGTGACCGAATACATAAATTCCCATGCATATAATTAATACTCATTCCAATAATATTCACAAGGTTGAATGCACATACCTAGTTCAAATATAATCCTCATTTGCAGTGCACACAATTTGTAATGAGTATCAAATTACACACTTACCTTATTTTAAGTAAACATCAAGGTAATTCATACCTAGTCATTTAGCTCATTTACACACTCGAACACAACTTATCTTTACTCGATGAACCATTCGAAATTGGATAGGACACTCAGATAATCACATATATATCGTACAATGCCAACGTCCCAGATGTGGTCTTACATGTAATCACAGATCGATGCCACTGTCTGAGACAGGGTCTTACTGTACACATATATCGAAGTCACATATCGATGCCATGGTCTTACTCGCACATATAAATCGGAATCCTATGTCATGACATATGTATCCTAACTATTCCTAAGGTTCATACGGGGCTTTTGGACATCGTAACTCGGTTGAAATGAATTCGGAAATATAGTAGCCAAACTTATTCACATTCGGCCATAGCATACAAAATTTCATATATTTTATTCCAGCATGTATATGTGACAACCTTAATTTGACCCTAGTCGAAATGTGGTTTCGGGACCACAAAATCGAGTCATAAAATTTATAAAAAAATTAAATTAATTTTTATATCTTCTATGTGTGATAGTGCATATGTGAAAATTTTGATGTTTTAATTTAGTCATATGAATGTGAATTTCACTTGAAGGACTTAGCTGAGAAACTTAGAAAATATGTTAGGAAAATGTGTGAGGACCAAATAATTTTCAAAGTATGAAAGTTTGGGTTTGCATGGCAAAATGCCCAATATGCATTAAGTGGCCGGCCAAGTAAGGATGTTCCTCCACTAAGTTTAATTTAATAATAATATTATATTGATAAGTGATTATAATATCATAAATAATATGAATAAAAAAATAAAAATAGGAATAAAAGAAGAAATTAAAAATAAGTGTTCATCTTCTTCTTCTTGCAAAAAATCGAAACAAAAGGAAAGAAAAAGAGAAATTACACTAAGGCAATTCAACACCCTCTTTTGCTAGTTGGAGGTAAGTTTTGAAGTGATTTTGAAATCTTTTTATGTGTTTAAGTTAATTGTTAAATGCATTTCTTGGCCATGTCAAGAAAATCAAATTTCTATGGTGGTTTGGGCACTAGGCCGTGTATCAAGATGTTAGAATTAGAGGTTGTTTTCATGTTGAATTGAATAAGTAGATGTTCAAATGAGGTTAATCTTGTTGAATTGTTAGTTGGGTAATACTTTGTGCATTCGGCCATATGTGGTTTAAATGGAATGTTCATTTTTTTTTTACTTTCTTGTATGAAAAATGGTTCAAATAAGTGTTAAGGCCGAATGAGTCATGGTAGATTAGTTAAAGTGCAAAATTCATGTTTATGGGGTAAATTGAGCAATTGACTGAGACATGGATGAAGGATTAAGATTTATATATTTTTTTATGTTTTAGGAGTGAAAGGCATAATGAAAGTTGAGTAAGTTTTAATGTGCATATTTTAGTTTAAGTGCTATGGAGAATTTGGCTAAAATAGTTTGGTATGTGTGTTTGCCGAATTTAAATTAAGATTGTTTGAGTGACTTAATTTATGTATTAGAAATTTATTTGAGTGATTACAATGGGCATTAAGATGTTGAACTCATGAGATTAGAAGTATATGAGCTTGATAGTATTTGAATGAATATAAATTGGGGCTACGATGATTGAGTTATTTTATTCACTTAGTTGGAGCTCAAGATCAAAGGGAGCCAAGTTCGGCCAAAGGGAAAGCGAAAGCAGTTGAGTAGCCGATCGGAGTTGTTCATCAGACTAAAAAGGTAAGTTCTTAAGTAATTTAAGTTACGGTTAATATTGCACATAAATGACACAAAATAAGTTGGATAAGATACCATGGTATGTATGATTTTTTGAAAATCGAATGTGAGATTATTGACCTATCTATGATATTGTGGTAGCTATAGATAAAAAATTTCAGCACTATGTGTGCAAGGTTATGCGGCACTATGTGTGCAAAAACTAAGTGGCACTATGTGTGCGAGATTACATGGCACTATGTGTGCGAGAAAACATGGCACTATGTGTGCGAATAAGTAAGAGCACTATGTGTGCAGACTTTCAAATCGAGCACTAAGTGTGCGATATCGATCGTGGAGAATTACTTGTGCAAATGAAAATTCATTAAAACATTAAATTGGGAGTAATGAAATGTGCATGGATACTAGACATGGGGTTTGATTTTAATTTGTATATTAATATATAATGCTTAGGAAGAGAGAAAGAAGAGAAAGGTAATCAGCTCAATTAGTATATATATATTTGAACAAAGATATAAAGTAGAGATAAATGAATCTAAATGGATTGAAGATTGAATTGATAGATGGAGCGGCTTGATTTGTGCTTATTTAAATAATTGGACATTGTATGTCATTTACATATACACCAATGATTTGTATATAACATTTACCATGGTATTTTCAATTTGTGATTAAATGGTGTAGGAGTACATAGTGAATTCGAGTAAGTATGTACCAAATTCATAATGCACATATGTGACATAAGATTTCCTTGTGATATCATGTTTGAATTCGGCTAGTATTGGATTGAAATTTTTGTTAAGATAATTGGATTATTACATTCTTGAAATTTCTTAGGACTTATTGAGTTAATAACTCACTTGGTGTGTTTATTGGTTTTGTATAGATCATCTTGTCGAGGAAAGCTTGGAACTGTTACGAAGTCATCGCATCTTTTGACAACCTTTTTGGTACCTTTGTTTAAAACTCTAGTAGACATTATGGCATGTATAGGATAATATTTTGGGAGGTTGATATTTTGATAATATTGTATATATAAAGCCATGCGAATATGACTAAAGTCCTATGTATGGATTTGATAATGGTTTAGATATAAATCTTGAAGTGTTAATCAACTTGACATATAAGTTCATATTTGTGATATGAGTGTAATTATGTTATGCTTGAACTAACATATTAAGCAATTGGGATATATATTATGTATGGGTATTCGGTCAAGAGGAGAAAAATCACCAAATGAATAGAAAAGTTTTAGTTGTATGATGTTATTCATTTAAGCTCAAGACTTTACACTTTTACTCTTTTGTATGCGCATACTATAGAAGTCACTCATGGAAACATGCTATTACTGTTATAATTATTTAATTACATTGGATTTGAAATTATTGAAATTTAAAAGTGCAAATCTGATTCTTATGTATACGAAACGTTTTATAAAGGAGTTGAGCAGGTTATGTTATGTGACCCTACTCCATCAATGGACACGGGTATTTGGGTATTATAGTATACTTAGCATTTAATTTAAATTTAGTACACCTATTTGCTTATTAACTTACCTCGGACGATACAGACTAGAACAGGGCAGCTAGTTGACAACTTTCGTTTTCGCCTGATCCAAATCTGATTTCTTTGGTTCTTGATATAAACATATTTTCATTCAATTTAGCCCAAAAACACAAATATAGGCAAATTACCATTTTACCCCTGACATTTACACTTTTTACAATTTAGTCCCTATTGCACAAAACACAAAATATACAAAATTTCAATATACCCATGTTGGGCTGAATTTTACCCATACCCATACAAATCCATATATTTCATTTGTTTCACATTTTAGTCCCTCAAATTTTTATTTTTTCAATTTAGTCCTAATTACTCAAAATCATTAAAAACTCCAATACAAAACATGTTAATCTAAAACATATCTTTCATATTTCATCATCAAACAAAAAAAAATCACAAGCTCTCAACAATGGCATAACTCAAAATATTCACCAAAATAAAAAATTCAAGTATGGGTTTTATAGTACTCGAAGCAACGATTTTAAAAACGTAAAAATTATCAAAAACCGAACAAAAACGAACCTTGATTGAGCTTGATTAAATGCCGAACCCTAACCTTCTTTTATCTTTTCTTTTGTTTTAGTTTCAATGGATGAAGAACATTATGAAACCATATTATAATTTCTTTATATTTTATTATTACATATGTTTTTAACCATTTTACAACTTTACCCTTCAAAAATAAATAAACATAACACATATTTCTAAGGTCATTGTTGTCCATCACATGCAACTATGGTCTAATTGCAACTTAAAGGCTTCAATTTAAAAAGCCAATAGCATTTCGGCCCTTTATACAAATAACCATTAAATTTTTATTTTACGCGATTAAGTCCTTTTATTTAATCGGACACTCAAACGATAAAATTAAATCATGAAAATTTCAGAGATATAAATTCACACAAAATAAACACAGAAAATAATTTTAAAATATTTTTCTGACTCAGATTCGTGGCCTCGAAACCACCGTTCCAACTAGGGTCTAAATCAAGTTGTTACAACTCCCCCTTTAGGGATTTTCATCCTCGAAAATCTTACCGATGAATAGGTTCAGATAACGTTCTCTCATTGCATCCTCTGGCTCCCACGTTGCTTCCCCAACTCCGTGTTTATGCCACAGTACTTTAACTAACAAAATTTTCTCATTTCACAACTCTTTAATCTCGCGAGCTAGTATACGAATCAGTTCTTCCTCATACGTCATATCGGGCTTAATCTCAACTTCAGCCAGACTAATCACATGTGAAGGATCAGATCGATATCTACCAAGCATCGAAACATAGAATACATTGTGGATCTTTTATAGCTCAGATGGCAATAAGAGTCTGTAAGCAACCAACCTAATGCGTTCTATTACCTCATATGACCCAATAAACCTTGGACTCAATTTGACTTTGTGACCAAATCTGAGTATCTTCTTCCATGGTGAGACTTTCAAAAGGACTTTATCTTCGATCTGAATCTCTATATCTTTATGTTTCAAGTCCGCATATGATTTTTGATGGTCTGATACTGCTTTTAGACTTTAACGGATCACTTTCACTTTCTGTTCAGTTTCTCTGATCAAGTTAACCCCGTGTATCTTATTTTCACTAAGCTCAGTCCAATACAATAGTGTACGACATTTACGACCGTACAAAGCCTCATAAGGTGCCATTTTGATACTCGATTGGAAGCTATTGTTATACGCAAATTCAATCAGAGGTAGGTATCGTTCCTACGTACCTTTGAACTCGAGAATGCAATATCTCAACATATCTTCAAGTATCTGAATGATTTGCTCAGACTGACCATCTGTTTGCGGATGGAAAACAGTACTGAAATGTAATTTTGTTCCTAGAGCTTCTTGCAGTTTCTTCCAAAATCGCAATGTAAACTTCGGATCTCTATCTGAAACAATAGATATAGGCACACCATGTAATCTCACAATCTGAGAAACATACAATTCAGCCAGCTTATCAAGCAAGTAGTCTATACGTATCAAAACAAAATGAGCCGATTTAGTCAATCTATTCACAGTAACCCAGATTGCATCTTTCTTGCTCGGTGTCAATGGTAAACCAAATACAAAATCCATAGTAACTCTGTCCCATTTCCACTTAGGTATCATAATCGGCTGAAGGAATCCAGAAGGTACTTGATACTCGGCTTTTACTTGTTGACAGATTAAGCATTTTGAAACAAAGTCAGAAATGTCTCGTTTCATACCATGCCACCAGTAAAGCTGTTTTAGATCATTATACATCTTCGTACTACCTGGGTGAACAGATAACTGACTGCTGTGAGTTTCATTCAAAATCATCTGAATCAACTCTGAATTCCTCGTAATGCATATTCGGTTTCTAAATCTCAAATAGTCATCGGCATCAACTCGAAACTCTGAATTAGCATTTGAATCACATTGAGCTCATTTTTCTATCAACTCGTTATCAACCTTTCGGACATCACAAATTTGTTGAACAAATAATGATCTTGCTTTTAATTCAACTATTATTGAACCATCCTCAGACATAGCCATATGTGCATTCATTGCACGCAAATTGAATAGTGATTTTCGGCTTAGGGCATCAGCAACAACATTAGCCTTTCCTGGGTGGTAGTCAATCACAAGCTCGTAGTCTTTTAGTAACTCTAGCCATTGATGTTGTCTCAAATTCAGATCTTTTTGAGTCATCAAGTATTTCAGGCTTTTGTCATCAGAAAACATGACATTTCTCACCGAATAGATAATGGCACCATATCTTCAATCCAAACACAATAGCTGCCAATTCTAAATCGTGTGTCGGATAGTTCTTTTCATGTGGCTTCATTTGTCTCGAGGCATAAGCTACAACTTTCCCTCCCTACATCAAAACGTAGCCCGAACCATTTAAAAAAGCATCACTATACATAACAAATTATTTACCCAATTCTGGCTGAACTAGCACTAGAGCTTCAGTCAAAAGGGCTTTCAACTAATCAAAGCTTTTCTGGCACTTTTCTGACCACTCAAACTTAACATCTTTCTGTAATAGTTTTGTCATTGGGGCTGCAATCATAGAGAAACCTTTCACAAATAGTTTATAATAACCAGCAAGTCCCAGAAAACTTCAGACTTCAAAAACATTCTTAGGAGGTTTCCAATATAGCTGAAATTTTACTTAGATCAACCCGAATACTCGATGCTGATACAACATAACCCAAAAAACTGACTTCGCTTAACAAAAATTCACATTTATTGAACTTTGCATACAACTGTTTATCTCGCAAAGTCTGCAACACAAGTCTCAGATGTTCGGCATGCCGGTTTCATCACGAGAGTAGATTAAAATGTCTTCTATGAACACAACCACTAACCAATCCAAGTACTATCTAAAAATTTGATTCATCAAATCCATAAAAACAACAAGTGCATTAGTAAGTCCGAAAGGCATAACCAATAACTCATAGTATCCATACCTTATTAAGAAAGCAGTCTTTGGCATGTCAGAATCTTTAACTTGCAACTAATAGTAGCCAGATCTCAAGTCTATCTTTGAAAACACTGTAGCCCCTTTCAGCTGATCAAACAAATCATCACTTCGCTACAATGAATATTTATTCTTTATAGTCACTTTATTGAGCTATCCATAATCAATACACATTCTCATAGTTCCGTCTTTCTTTTTCACAAGCAGTACTGGTGCACCCCAAGGAGAGAAACTCGGTCATGCGAAACCTCTATCTGTCAACTCTTGCAACTGAGCTTTCAATTCTTTTAATTCTGTAGGTGCCATTCTGTACGGAGCTATGGATATCAGAGTCATCCTAGGCATTAACTCAATACCAAACTCTACCTCCCGAATAGGTGGCAAACCCGGTAATTCTTCAGGAAACACATCCAGATACTCGCACACAATAGGTACTGATTCAATGTTTCTTTCAGCCATTTTACTATCAAGCATATATGCGAAGTAAGCTTCGTAGCCTTTTCTCACATATTTCTGAGCTAACATCAAAGAAATCACTGCTAGTAACCTATTCAAATCATTAGATTCAATTCGAAAAATCTCATCATTCTGGCACCATAAATCAATAGTCTTTCTTTTGTAGTTTACAACAACATCATGCAAAGTCAACTAATCCATACCCAAAATTATGTCAAACTCATCAAATGGCAACAACATCAAATCAGCCGGAAAGCACAAATCTCGAATCATCAAGGGACAATTCTTACACACTTTGTCCACCATAACACACCGGCCCAAAGGGTTTGACACTCTAATCACAAACTCAGTAGACTCAACAGGTAAAGTCTTACTGAATACTAATGTCTCACACATATAAGAATGAGTAGAACCAGGATCAATCAATGCAATTACATTAGTGTCATAAAGAGTGAATGTACCAGTAATGACATCTGGGGATGAAGCCTCCTCTCATGCGCGAATAGCATAGGCTTTGGAAGATGCACGAGCCTCAGATCTGACTGCTGTATCTTTAGTCCCTCTCTGACTGCCACTCGCATTACCTGCATTTCTGGGTGGTCTACCTCGAGCTGTAGTATTACCCGATCTTGTATTCTGCACTGGATTTTCTTCAGCTAACACTAGGCAATCACGAATATAATGATCCATCGATCTACATTTAAAACAAGCCTGATCATGCAACCTGCAACTACCGGGATGTCGTTTGCTGTAATGTTTACACTCGGGTTAATTTGATCTGACATTCCCCACACTAGCTACTGAAGTAGCTCTTGAGCTCATAGGCGGTCTACTCTGATCCCGTCTAGAATAACCTGAAGTGGCTTTGGAACAGCTGAAATCATCTCATAACTTCTTTGGTGCTGACTAGAATAACTTACCAAATGTTCTTTTAAGTGCATCTCTAGCTTCAAAGTCAGATTTTCTTTTCTCTTTCCCAAGCTCTTTATCTTTGCAGGCTCCCTCAACTAGTACTATGAACTATTTTATCTCAAGTACGCCAACTAACAGTTTAATGTCTTCATTCAGCCTATCTTCAAATCTTTTACACATTATGGCTTCGGTGGAAATACACTCTCGGGCATACCGACTGAGTCTCACAAATTTTCGCTCATATTCTATCATGGTCATCCGACCCTGTTTCAGCTCCAGAAATTCTTTGCGCTTCTGGTTAATAAATCTCTGGCTGATATATTTCTTATGGAACTCAGTCTGAAAAAATTCCCAGGTCACCCGCTCTTTCGGAACCACTGATACTAGAGTATTCCACCAATGATATATTGTTTCTCGAAGCAAAGATATGGCACATTTCAAACAGTCATCCGGGGTACAAGACATCTCATCAAACACAAGGATAGTATTATCAAGCCAAAACTCAGCCTGCTCAGCATCATCATCATCAGTAGCTTTAAACTCTTCAGCCCCATGTTTCCTGATTTTATCGAAGGGTGGCTTATATAATTTAAGCGGATCACTTACTTGAGGTACAACAGGCATCGAAGATGGATTAGTCGGGGGTGGAGGTTGTTGTGTAGCCGGATTAGTCTGGATATATTGTGTAAACCAGTCATTCATCATTTGGTAGAAGGCTTGTCTAGCCTCTCCTTCTTGGTTACTCGAAATCGGTCGAGAATCAGCTGGCGCTGTCCCTTGCGCTGGAGCAGGTATTACATTCTCGACATCATCAGCTATAGCTCTGTCGGGATCCATTTACTATATGAAAGCACATTTTCAAATGTTAGAAGTCATCACACTATCACTATATATAAATTATGGCATGTATAGCTAAACTCATACACGCTACGTTAGTCCTAGAACCGACTAAGCCATATCCCTGATACCAACAAAATATAACACTCCTAACCCGTATCCGTCACCAGTCTTAGGTTACGAGGTATTACCGATCATGTCACAGTTCATACTTTTAAACATTTCATTTTAGCAATTCAAAATTTTAAACACATCATTGCTCGCGAAATTAACAAATATCAAACCTTAAAAATTCGTATCATTTATATGATAACATATTTAAAACATAATTCAGCATATAATATAACAAATTATATTTTTGATTATAAATAGGACATGTAACAACCCAGCAACTTCATTAAAAAAATGTAAATCTAATTTTTATAAAAAGCCTTGCACATGTACATGTTGTACTACCTATGAAACAAATTTCAATACCAAAACTTGGCATTCATTTGTAAATCATTATCATATTAATCAATGTGAATTTCATGTTTCATGCATTATCATATATATATATGCAATTAAAGGCATTTAACAAATCTGAATAAAACTTTATAGCAAGTCATGTTTATGATTTAATAAACAACCAACGTATAAGAGATAGGACATATGTCACCGAGCTCAAACACATTTTACCATTAAACCTAAATCATTTTCAAACCCTAATAATAATTTAATACCATTTCATGCATAATTCACTAAATCATCAAGCTGCCATTTAATCACAAATATCAACCTCTGTTCACGCTCATAAATAAATTAGTAGAAATCATAGTACATAATTTAATAAGCAATCACATGTGCATCATTAGTGCAATTTAACATGGCCTTACATTCTATTAATACATGTATATACCTAGTGCGCATTTACCCAAAATTTAAAACCACACTTAACATGTGAATACATGCCTGACAATTGACGAAGCAATCATGGAACATATTCAATACTTGTTACCCTTCATCACTGAATTATAATACTTAAATCTAAGTTCATTAAACATTATATCTAAGAACATACGAGATTAAGTCAAAGCATATTAAGCAATTTCACATATATATATACACTTTATCTTAGTATAAAACATCTTCAAACTAACTAAACGTGATTATGACCGATTCAATCATGCCACATACAAAGTCATAAAACAACCTTAATGTACCATCACATAATACAATTTATAATTATTCATAGTATACGGCATCAGGACCAAAATAGACTTAAACCATAACTAAACCAAATCCAAATCAAGCAAGGTAGTTAAGCAATTTTCGCATGGCCAATATACATATATTTTCAAAATAACTAACTCCAAAGCTAGCCTATACGTGCCATAATTTGAGTTTAGCTTATAAGGTACCAAAATAGTAGTAAGCGTGATGAACTTGCTGTCGATCCCTGAGCTTGTAACTTGATCTAAAATCTATAAAAAAAACACACATATACACAGAGTAAGCTTTTTGTAGCTTAGTAAGCCATAAGCAAATAAATAATTCAATGGTGTTATCAACTTAATTAAACTGAACCACATTATATAATCATTATAAATTTAAATCCAAGCACATATAAGTTCATATTTCATATATATATTCATTATAAATATCACTGTGACCGAATGTCTATTTAGCCAAATTAACATATTAGCATTTAATTTCCAAAGTCAAATAGTCATTACAAATCTAATTCACATACACACAATTACATAAGCTCATGTGTCACCATATAATTTCTTATACATATACTGATTATGTGACCGAATAAATAAATTTCCATGCATATAATTAAGACTCATTCCAATAGTATTCACAAGGTTGAATGCACATACCTTGTTCATATATAATCCTCATTTGCAGTACACACAATTTGTAATGAGTATCAAATTACACACTTACCTTATTTTAAGTAAACATCAAGCTAATTCATACCTGGTCATTTAGCTCATTTACACACTCGAACACAACTTATCTTTTCCCGATGAACCATTCAAAATTGGATAGGACACTTGGATAATCACATATATATCATACAATGCCAACGTCCTAGACGTGGTCTTACATGTAATCACAAATCGGTGCCCTTTGTCCCTGCATGAGGTCTTACTAAATACACATATATCAGAGTCACATATCGATGCCATGGTCTTACTTGCACACATAAATCGAAATCCTATGTCATGACATATATATCCTAACTATTCCTAAGGTTCACATGGGGCTTTCGGATGTCGTAACTCGGTCGAAACGAATTTGAAAATATAGCAGCCAAACTTATTCACATTCGACCATAGCATACATAATTTCATATATTTCATTCCAGCATGTATACTTAGCATTTAATCTAAATTTAGTACACCTATTTGCTTATTAACTTACCTCAGACGAAACAGAACGGAATAGGGTAGCTAGTCGACAACTTTCGTTTTCCCCCTATCCAAATCCGATTTCTTTGGTTCTTAATCTAAACATATTCAAATTAAGCTCATTCAAACATATTTTCATTCAATTTAGTCCAAAAACACATAAACGGGAAAATTACCATTTTACCCTTGACATTTACACTTTTTACAATTTAGTCCCTATTGCACAAAACACAAAATATACAAAATTTCAATGTACCCATGTTGGGCTGAATTTTACCCATACCCATAAAAATCCATATATTTCATTTGTCTCACATTTTAGTCCCTCAAATTGTTATTTTTGCAATTTAGTCCTAATTACTCAAAATCATCAAAAACTCTAATACAAAACATGTTAATCTAAAACATATCTTTCATATTTCATCATCAAACAATAAAAATCACAAGCTCTCAACAATGGCATAACTAAAAATATTCACCAAAATAAAAAATTCAAGAATGGGTTTTATAGTACTCGAAGCAACGATCTCAAAAACGTAAAAGTTATCAAAAACTGAACAAAAACGAACCTTGATTGAGATTGAGTAAGTGCTGAACCCTAACCTTCTTTCTCTTTTCTTTTGTTTTAGTTTCAATGGATGAAAAACATTATGAAACTATATTATAATTTCTTTATGTTTTATTATTACACATGTTTTTAACCATTTTAGAACTTTACCCTTTAAAAATAAATAAACATAACACACATTTCTAAGGTCATTGCCGTCCATCACATGCAACTATGGTCTAATTGCAACTTAAAGGTTTCCATTTAAAAAGCTAATAGCATTTTGGCCCTTTACACAAATAACCATTAAATTTTTATTTTACGCGATTAAGTCATTTTATTTAATCAGACACTGAAACGATAAAATTAAATCACAAAAATTTTGCAGTTATAAATTCACACAAAATAAACTCAAAAGATAATTTTAAAATATTTTTCTGGCTCAGATTCGTGGTCCCAAAACCACCGTTTTGACTAGGGTCTAAATCGGGTTGTTATATGGCTTATCTGAGCATCCAGACATATGGCTCGAGGGTGTGCTTCCTAATTATGTGTCCTAGTTGGGTACCCCTGAATATGAATTGACAGATTTCAGTTTTGTACACTTTAAGTGTATTGCATGACTGTATCCATCGATATTTCAAACAAATTCAATGGGTAAAGTTTTGACATTGCTAAAATAAACTTGAAATGATTTCTCATGGAAATGCACATGTAAAATGAAATAATGACATGAAAAGCATATGTATATGAAAATCATTAAATGATGAGCTCATCCATGTTCTTAGTATTATGTGAATTACTTGACTAACATGATTGATGAAGTTGTGTTTTAGGCTATTAGCCAAATTTCTTGGATGCATTTTTGTGTGCTTATCTTAAATGAAAATATATGGTAAGTTAAATTCCTGTTATACGAACTTACTAAGCATTTGAAATGCTTTCTCAGTTTTCTTTCCTCTTTTTTATAGTACTCGAAAGCTCATAAAGGTTGGAGAGCGGTCAGAGCATCATCACACTATCCTTCACCTTGTTTTGGTATAAATAGGAAACTTACTTTGATACAATGGCATGTATAGGCTAATGGTGACAAGTAAGGGTATGTAAATGTTTTGGTTGTAATTAGCCATTGGAATGGCTAGTGATAACATATCTAATATATTGATGCATGAAGTTATATCATGTAACACCCCGTACCCGAGTCCGTTACCGGAGTGGAACACAAGGTGCGTACAGACTTAATTATTTTCACAGTCCATTTTAAAAAATTTCCAGACAAGCTGGTTACTGCATCACTGTCGCCTTAAAAATCATATCTTGAGTTTCAAAACTCGAAAATCAGTTTCGTAATTTTTCCCTGAAACTAGACTCATATGTCCATCTACAGATTTTTTTCTAGAATTTTTGGTCAAGCCAATTAGTACAGTTTATTAGTTAAAGTCTCCCCTGTTTCAGGGTTCGACTACACTGACCTTCATGCATTACGACTTGGATATCTCCCTGTACAGGGCTTAAATACTGATTCCATTTGTTTCTATAGAAACTAGACTCAAAGAGGAATCTATACATATATGGCATGACTCCTAATTATCTCTGGATAATTTATAATGAATTTCCAAAGTCGGAACAGGGGCTCCAGAAGCCATTCTGGCCCTGTCTCACGAAAACCTAAATATCTCTTAACATACAGCTCATATGACCGTTTCGTTTCTTCCATATGAAAGTAGATTCATAAAGGTTCATTTACATAATTTATTCACTATTTAATTCCATTTCTACTATTTTTAGTGATTTTTCACATCCACGTCACTGCAGCTATCAGCATCTGTCTTTAAGGTAGGCTTTACCTATTTCATAGTTTCTATATTCAATTAGCCCTTTTTGCATACATAGCACAAAGTATAATCATGATTAACCATTCCAATGGCTAATCGTTTCCAAAAATTTCCATACCTCTTAGTGATCAACATACAAAAAGATTATAGTACTATGCTAAAAACGTATATAAGCCATCTTCGCATGGCTATCCAAATTTACACAAAATCCATGGGTACATGACCAACAACAAAAGGGTAGTCCTATACATGCCATTTCAAAGTTCAACCAAAATTGTACCAAAAGGGGGCTTTGATAGTGTGGGAGACTTCGACTTCCAAAAATCCCGAGTCCGATAGCTGACGAGCCAAAATCTATAAAACAGAGAAACAAAGAAACGGAGTAAGCAATTTATGCTTAGTAAGTTTTGAGCAAGGGATTCCAGCACAACAAAAGTATAGCATTCATATAGCTAAACGGATAATTTCATATGCACAAATTCTCAATATCATACTTACGTCACATTACCAACCCTTATGTTCATACACAAAAGGTCAACTTAGCCAAAGGCCGGTAGCTCATTTATTGACTGAGCGAATACAAATTTGTAAGGGATCAACTAATTCAAAGCACACACGAAACATACCTCATCGCTGGGATTTTACGAGCGTATTAATTTAAATTTTACAGCAAGATCGCTCATTCCCAAATCAAGCATCTTCGGGGTTTAGCCGGATATAACCACTCGCCCAAGGCCTTGGGTCTTAGCCGGATATGGTCACTAGCATAAATGCCTTGGGACTTAGCCGGATATAGTTACTAGCACAAATGCCTTGGATCTTAGTCCGGATGTAGTCACTTAGCACAAAAGCCTTCGGGACTTAGCCCGGATATCATTCGAGTAACCATGCTCATATATCAATAAATCATGACACATTCATATTTCATTTTCATTACCAAAGCTCAAACACAAGACACTTATCGCATTTACAATTTCGGCTCAATAGCCACATACAAGAGCATGATTTTGATTTACTTAAAACATAATCTAACCGAATCATAATTTAAGTTCCATTACTCGAAAACTTACCTCGGATGTTGTCGAACGATTCCGATGGCTATTTGACCACTTTTTCCTTCCCTTTATCGGATTTAGTTCCCCTTTGCTCTTGAGCTTAATTTAACAAATAAATTGATTTAATCATTTGAGCATCGAAAAGAGGAACTCAAGGTGCTTAGCCCACATATATTCATTAGACATTAAAGTCACATATGTACGGAATCATGAATCAAACTCAACACATTAGTTAATACTCTCCTTAGCCGAATTTTCTAAGTCAAGATAAAGCCTTAATATGCTTACCTATGGCCGAACAACACATCAACCTATGTACTCATTCATGTGGCCGATTATGCATGTCTATGTTGAGGCCAATTATATACTCAATACCACACACAAATGGCATACCTTTTACTAACTAATGCATTACATATTATAACTCAATACGCATCCATCATGTACTCCATAACCGAAACACCATCATATGTAAATATATACCTTGAGATATTGTATATGTCATACCAATTCGTTATGTGCAAACATATATATATATATACATATATATATGTGCAAGAGCCGAATCTCAAAGTTGATTATAACTAAACATGAACATAAATCCAAAACACAAATCTTACCTACCATGCAATAAGCATAAATCATACCTATGGATATACCATGGCCGAATACATCACAACACCATACCATTTCAATTTTGGTCATGGTTAAACAAAGAACTTAATGTCTCACTCAAAAATGCTAAAAAGAAAATCCAAGAGTCATCAATCCACCATCACATGTATCATTAACAAGCTTCATATTTAGCATGCAATGGCATTAACACAAAATCCACCTTGGCCGAATATCATCCCCATGACATAGCAAAGTTTTGAACCATGGGCTAATTAGGACTCAAGCTAGCAACTAAAAACATGCATGAATCTCATGGCACAATCTCAAACAGACCTTAATCTAGATACAAGTATGGCCAAACCTCCTCCTAATCCTCTTCCAAACCAAACATGAAGCAAGAACTCCTTCCTTCTTCCTTAGAATTTTCGGCCCAAAGAAATGAAAAAAGAATGAACAAATTTTTTTTCTTTTTCTTTCCCTCAACTCACGGCAATGGGGGGGGGAACACTCACACCATTCTTTTTTTTTCTTCCATTTCTTTATTACCCATACTCCTTATTTTATTTTTCCTAACATACACCATTGTCACAACATGTTTTATGACATGTTTTGCCCATCATCCTTTGTCATGGCCGGCCACTAGCAAATAAAAAGGGGGAAATTGACATGCAAGTCCACCCCTTTGATTACGTGCACTAATAGATCCTTATAGATTTACCTATTACATTTCGAAAGTGTCACACATAAGTCCTATCGACTAATTTCACATGCAATTTTGCTAAATCGAAGCTTAAAACTTTCACACATTCATAATCACATATTTTAGACAATAGATATCATATTCAAATAATTTGGTGACTCGGTTTAGCGGTCCCGAAACCGCTTTCCGACTAGGGTCACTTTAGGGCTGTCACAACTCTCCCCCACTTAAGAAATTTTCGTCCCCGAAAATCTTACCGGTAAATAGGTTTGGGTATCGCTCTTTCATAGAGTTCTCGGGTTCCCAAGTAGCTTCTTCCATCCCGTGTTTGAGCCATAACACTTTTACTAACGGAACCCTTTTATTTCGCAATTCCTTCACTTCACGAGCTAGGACACGAATCGGTTCTTCTTCATAACTCATATCGGCTTGAATTTCGACCTATGATGGACTAATTATGTGTGATGGATCAGATCTATAGCGTCCAAGCATCGAAACATGAAAGACGTCATGAATCTTTTCAAGTTCAGGGGGCAAAATCAATCGATACGCAACTGGACCGACTCGTTCGGATATTTCATATGGCCCGATGAACCTCGGACTCAATTTGCCCTTACGCCCAAATCTGAGTATCTTTTTCCAAGGTGAAACTTTAAGAAACACTTTGTCTCCCACCTGATACTCAATGTCTTTTCGTTTCAGATCCGCGTATGACTTCTGGCGATCTGTGGCTGCCTTCAGACTTTCACGGATTACTTTTACTTTCCGTTCAGCATCTTTAATCAAATCAACTCTGAAAATTTTATTTTCACCGAGCTCGGTCCAAAACAATGGTGTACGGCATTTACGCCCGTACAAGGCCTCGTAATGTAACACCCCGTACCCGAGTCCGTTACCGGAATCGGACACAAGGTGCACACAGACTTAACTATTTTCACAGTCCATTTAGAAATTTCCAGCCTAGCTGGTCACTGCGTCACTGTCGCCTTAAAAATCATATCTTGAGTTTCAAAGCTCGAAAATTTGTTTCGTAATTTTTCCCTGAAACTAGACTCATATGTCCATCTACAGATTTTTTTCTAGAATTTTTGGTCGAGCCAATTAGTACAGTTTATTAGTTAAAGTCTCCCCTATTCTAGGGTTCGACTACACTGACCTTCGTGCGTTACGAATTGAATATCTCCTTGTACAGGGCTTTAATACTGATGCCGTTTGTTTCTATAGAAACTAGACTCAGAGAGGAATCTATACATATATGGAATGACTCCTAATTATCTCTGGTTAATTTACAATGAATTTTCAAAGTTGGAACAGGGATCCAGAAACCGTTTCGCCCCTGTTTCACGAGAACTTTAATATCTTTTCCAAAGTCGGAACAGGGATCCGAAACCGTTCGCCCTGTTTCACTAGAACTTTAATATCTCTTAACATATAACTCATATGACCGTTTCGTTTCTTCCATATGAAAGTAGATTCATCAAAGTTCATTTACATAATTTATTCACTATTTAATACCATTCCTACTATTTTTAGTGATTTTCACATCCACATCATTCTTGCTGTCAAGATCCGCCTTTAAGGTAGGCTTTACCTATTTCATGATTTCCATGATTCAATTGGCCCTTTTGCATACATAGCACAAAGTGTGATCATGATTAACCATTCCAATGGCTAATCGTTTCAAAACAATTCCATACCTCATAATGATCAACATACAAACGATTATGGTACTATGCTAAAACATATATAAGCCATTTTGCATGGTTATCCAAGTTTACACAAAACCGAAAGGTACATGACCTTCAACAAAAGGGTAGTCCTATACATGCCATTTCAAAGTTCAACCAAAATTGTACCAAAATGGGGCTTTGATAGTGTGGGAGACTTCGACTTCCAAAAATCCCGAGTCCGATGGTGACGAGCCAAAATCTATAAACAAAGAAACAGAGAAAACGGAATAAGCAATTTATGCTTAGTAAGTTTGAGCAAGAAATTCCAGCACAACAAAAGCATAGCATTCATAAAGCTAACGGATAATTTCATATGCACAAATTCTCAATATCCTACTCATTTCACATTCCAACCCCTATGTTCATACATAAGGGATCATCTTAGCCAAATCGGAAACTCATTACTCGATCGGCGAATATTATTCAAGGAATCAACTAATTCAAGCACATACGAACATACCTCATTGCTGGAATTTTTCAAGCGTATTAACTGAAAATTTTACAGCAAGATCGCTCATTCTCGAATCACGTACCTTGAATTTAACCGGATATAACGACTCGCTCAAATGCCTTCGGACGAAGCCGGTTATAGTGACTCGCACGAATGCCTTCGGACTTAACCCGGTTTAGTAACTTGCACAAATGCCTTCGGGCTTAGCCCGGATTTATTAACTTCATACGAATGCCTTCGGATCCTAGTCCGGATATAGTCACTTAGCACAAAGCCTTGGGACTTAGCACGGACATCATTCGAATAACCGAGCACAATTATCAATAAATTATGACACATTCAGATTTCATTTTCATTAGCAAAACTCAAACACAAGGCACTTTTCACACTTGCAATTTCGGCTCAATAGCCACACACAAAGAGCATGATTTTAATTTGCTTTAAACATGATCTAATCAATTCGAATTTAAGCTCTATTACTCAAGAACTTACCTAGGATGTCGTCGAACGATTTCAATGGCTATTCGACCACTTTTTCCTTCCCTTTGTCGGATCTAGTTCCCTTTGCTCTTGAGCTTAATTTAACAAATAAATCGATTTAATCATTTGAGCATCGAAGAGGAATACAAGGTACTTAGCCAATATATATACTCATTAAGCATCAAAGTCGCATGTGTACGAAATCATGAATCGAACTCAACACATTAGTTAATATTCCTTTTAGCGAATTTTCTAAGCCAAGAATAGGCATCAATATGCTTGCCTCTAACCGAATGCATGCACACCAATTTCCCCTCATGTGGCGAATATGCATGTCCATGTTGAGGCCAATTATACACTTAATACCACACAAAAACAGCATACATTTTACTAACTAACGCATTACATATCGTAGCTCAATACACATCTCTCATTTACTTCATAACCAAACATCATCACAAGCAAATATACACCTTGAAATAGTATATATGCATACCAATACATCATGTACAAACATATATACATATATATATGCTAGAGCGAATCTCAAGTTGATTGTAACTAAACATGAACATAATTTCAAAACACAAATCTTACTTTCCATGCAATGAGCATAAATCACACTTTTGGATGTACCATGGCGAATACATCACAACACCATAATTTTGGTCATGATTAAACAAAGAACTTAATGTCTTACTCAAAAATACTAAAAAGAAAGTCCAAGAGCCATCAATTCACCATCACATATATCATTAGCAAGCTTCATATTTAACATGCAATGACATTAACACAAAATCCACCTTGGCCAAATACCATCCCCATGATATAACAAAGGTTTGAACCATGGGCTAACAAGAGCATCAAGCTATCAACTAAAAACATGCATGAATCTCATGGCACAACCTCAAACATACCTTAATCTTGATGCAAGTATAGCCAAACCTCTTCCTAATCCTCTTCCAAACCAAGCATGAAGCAAAATTCCTCCTTCCCTCTAGTATTTTCGGTCAAGAGAGAATGAAAATGGATGAACAAATTTTTTCTTTTCTCTTCCTCAATACAAGCAATGGGGCATGCATGAGACCATTTTTTCTTTTCCCATTTCTTTATTACCCATGCTCATTAATTTATTTTTTCACCCATGATTCACCAACAAAACATGTCTATGACATGTTTTGCCCATATTTCTTTGTCATGGCGGCCATCACTTGTAAAAGAGGGTATTTGACATGCAAGGCCATTGTTTTGCATGCATGCTTTAATTAGTCATCACACATTCCCCATCATACTTTCAAAGTTTTCTACTAGGTCCTTTCTAGTGAAATTCACATTTATAACTCTAAATTAAAGCATCAAAAATGTCACACATGAGTTAACACATATTATAGGCATCAAAATAAATATCAAATTATTTTTATGCCTCAGTTTTTGTGGTCCCGAAACCACATTCCGACTAAGGTCGTTTTAAGGCTGTCACAACTCTCCCCCACTTAAGAAATTTTCGTCCCCGAAAATCTTACCGGTAAATAGATTTGGGTATCGCTCTTTCATAGAGTTCTCGGGTTCCCAAGTAGCTTCTTCTATTCCGTGTTTGAGCCATAATACTTTCACTAGCGGAACCCTTTTGTTTCGCAACTCTTTTACTTCACGAGCTAGGATACGAATCGGTTCTTCTTCATAACTCATATCGGCTTGAATTTCAACATCTGATGGACTAATTACGTGCGACGGATCAGATCTATAGCGTCGAAGCATTAAAACATGGAAGACGTTGTGAATCTTTTCGAGTTCAGGGGGCAAAATCAAACGATACGCAACTGGGCCAACTCGTTCGAGATTTCGATGCCCAATGAATCTCAGCTCAACTTGCCCTTACGGCTGAATCGAGTATCTTTTTCCAAGGCGAAACTTTAAGAAACACTTTATCTCCCACGATACTCAATGTCCTTTCGTTTCAAATCCGCGTCACGATTTCGACGATCTGTGGCGCCTTCGGACTTTCACGGATTACCTTTACCTTCATTCAGCATCTTTAATCAAATCCACTCAAAATTTTGTTTTCACCGAGCTCGGTCCCAAACAATGGTGTACGGCATTTACGCCCGTACAAAGCCTCATAAGGTGCCATCTTAATACTTGATTGAAAACTATTGTTGTAGCGAATTCAATCAAAGGTAGATACCGCTCCCATGAACCACTGAATTCGAGGATGCAACATCTCAACATATCCTCAAGTATCCGAATTATCCGCCGGATTGACCATCGGTTTGAGGGTGAAAGGCGGTCTTGAAATGCAACTTGGTACCCAAAGCTTCTTGCAATTTCTTCCAAAATCGCGAGGTGAACCTCGGATCTCTATCCGACACAATGTAAATCGGTACCCGTGTAATCTCACAATCGAGAAACGCATAATTTAGCTAGTTTATCCAATGAAAATCCAGACGCATAGGGATAAAGTGAGCCGACTTAGTCGGTCTATCAACAACAACCCAAATCGCATCCTTCTTACTTGTCGACAATGGCGGTCCGGACACAAAGTCCATTGTGACTCGATCCCATTTCCACTCGGGTATCGTAATCGGCTGAAGTAATCCTGAAGGCACTTGATGTTCCGCTTTCACTTGTTGACATATTAAACATCTCGAAACAAAGTCGGAGATGTCTCGTTTCATATCATGCCACCAAAACCAACGTTTCAAATCGTTGTACATCTTCGTACTCCCTGGGTTGATTGCCATTCGGCTACAATGGGCTTCGTTCAGAATTATCGAAATAAGTTCCGAATTCTTTGGAACACACAGATGGCTTCTGAACCTCAAACAATCGTCATCATCAATTTGAAACTCTGATTCCTTGTTCGGAACACACTCAGCCCGTTTTGCAACCAACTCATCGTCGGCTTTTTGAGCTTCACGAATTTGATGAGTCAATAATGGTTTGGCCTTTAATTCGGCTACTAACACATTATCGGGTAGAATAGACAAGTGTACATTCATTACTCGTAAAGCAAACAGTGATTTCTGGCTCAAGGCGTCCGCAACCACATTAGCCTTTCCCGGGTGATAATCAATGACAAGCTCATAATCTTTTAACAACTCGAGCCAACGCCTTTGTCGCAGATTTAAGTCTCTTTGAGTCATCAAAAATTTGAGACTTTTGTGATCCGAATACACATGGCACTTCTCACCAAATAAATAATGTCGCCATATCTTTAAGGCGAATACGATGGTAGCCAATTCGAGATCATGGGTCGGATAATTTTTCTCATGTGGCTTTAATTGTCTCGACGCATAGGCCACAACTCGACCTTCTTGCATCGAAGACATAACCTAACCCAAGTAGGGAGGCGTCACTATAGATGACAAACTCTTTGCCGATTCGGTCGTACTAGTACTAGAGCTTCCGTCAAATGAGTTTTCAATTGGTGAAACTTTTTCGACACTTTTCCGTCCATTCAAACTTGACATCTTTCAAGCGGGGCGTCATGGGTGTGGCTATCATCGAGAATCCTTTTACAAACCGTCGGTAGTAACCGCCAAGTCTCAAAAAGCTCGAACCTCGGTAATATTTCTGAGGCTTCCGTTAAGTATGGCTGAAATTTTACTCGTCGACTCGAATACCCGATCTGCAGATACCACATGGCCCAAGAAGCTAACCTCGCTAACCGAACTCACACTTCTCGGACTTAGCATATAGTCGCTTATCCCGTAAAATTTGCAACACTAATCTCAGGTGCTCCGCATGTTCAGTCTCATCTCTTGAATAGACCAAGATGTCGTCAATGAACACAACTACGAACCGATCCAAATACGGTCTGAAGATCTGATTCACCAAATCCATAAATACCGCAGGGGCATTAGTGAGCCCAAACGGCATCACTAAGAACTCGTAGTGACCATATCTTGTTCTGAAGGCAGTTTTGGGTATATCCGAATCTCGGATTCGCAACTGATAATAGCCCGATCTCAATTCTATTTTTGAGAACACTGAGGCTCCCTGCAGTTGATCGAACAAATCATCGATAAGCGGTAACGGATATTTGTTCTTTATTATCACCTTATTAAGCTGACGATAGTCGATGCACAACCTCCTGGTTCCGTCTTTATTTTTCACAAACAACACTGGTGCACCCTAAGGTGAAAAACTCAAATGAGCAGCAAAACCTCTATCCACCAACTCTTGCAATCGAGCTTTCAACTCCTTTAATTCCGTTGGTGCCATACGATCACGGAGCTATCGAAATCGGTGTGGTCCCAAGTACAAGCTCTGATACCAAACTCTATCTCCCGAACAGGTGGCAAACCCGGTAATTCTTCGGGAAAAACATCCGGGTAATCACAAACCACCGCAGATTCGGTTTTATTTCTAACTCCTTATCATCAAGTACATACGCAAGGTATGCTTCGCACCCTTTCTTACATATTTTGGGCCAACATTGATGATATTACATTGGCAACCCTTTAAGTCCGTAGACTCAACTCGGATCATCTCGTTATTTGCGCACCTCAAATCAATAGTCTTGCTTTTGCAATTCACAACCGCATCATGCACGGTCAACCAATCCAACCCAAGAATAACATCAAATTCATCGAACGACAAAAGCATCAAGTCCGCCGGAAAACAGGAACCTCGAATTACTAGGGGACATTTCTTACACACTTTGTCGACCAGCACGTAACGACCCAAGGGATTTGACACTCGAATTACGAACTCAGTAGACTCAATAGGTAAAGTCCTACTGGGTGCTAAGGTTTTGCATATATAAGAATGAGTAGAACCAGGGTCAATCAAAGCAATCACATTAGTATCAAAGAGAGTGAAAGTACCGGTAATAACATCTGGAGAGGAAGCATCCTCGCGTGCGCGTATAGCATAAGCCCTAGCAGGAGCGCGAGCCTCGGATCTGGTCGTAACATCTCTAGATCCTCTCTGACCACCACTAGCATTGCCCGTATTTCTAGACGGTCTACCTCGAGCAGTGGTAGTGTGACAGCCCAAAATTGACCCTAGTCAGAATGTGGTTTCGGGACCACAAAACCGAGGCATAAAAATAATTTAAAATTTATTTTGATGCCTATGATATGTGTTAATTTGTGTGTGACATTTTTGATGATTGATTTAGTATTATAAAGGTGAATTTCACTAGAAAGGACTTAGTAGTGAACTTTGAAAGTATGAAGGGGAAATGTGTGATGACTAATTAAAGCATGCATGCAAAACAATGGACTTGCATGTCAAATTCCCCTTTTTATAGGTGGTGGCCGGCCATGACAAAGAAATATGGGCTAAACATGTCATGAAACATGTTTTGTTGGGCATTAGGGAGAAATAATAAACAAATAAGCATGGGTAAGAAAAGAATGAAAAAAAAATGTGTGTGAGTGTGGTATCTCCCCCATTGCCGTGAGTTGTAAAGGAAGAAAGAAAAAATTTGTTCATCCTTTCTTTGAGCCAAAACTAAGGAAGAAGGAGGATTTTGCTCCATTTTTGGTTTAGAAGAGATCTAGAAGGAGATTTGGCTATACTTGCATCAAGATTAAGGTATGTTGAGGTTGTGTCATGAGATTCATGCTTGTTTTGGTTGCTAACTTGATGTGCATGTTAGCCATGGTTCAAATCCTTGCTATGCCATGAAAAATGGTATTTGGCCAAGGTTGATATTGTGTTAAAGCCATTGCATGCTAAATGTGAAGCTTGTTGATGATGCATGCAATGATGGATTGACTACTCTTGAAATTTCTTTTAGTGTTCTTGAGTAGGACATTGAATTCTTTGTTTAACCATGACCGAAGTTGAAAGGGTATGGTTGTGATGTATTCGCCATGGTGCATTCATGAGCATGATTTATGCTTGTTACTTGATTGGTAAAAAAAAAAATTTGTGTTTGGATGGGTATGAACCCCTTGAGATTGACCTTGCACCTATATGTGTATACATGTTTGCACATGATGTATTGGCATGACATATATACTATTTCAAGGTATATATTTGCTTGTGATGATGTTTGGTTATGAAGTACATGAGAGATGTGTATTGAGCTACAATATGTAATGCGTTAGTTAGTAAAATGCATGCTGTTTTGTGTGGTATTAAGTGCATAATTGGCCTCAACATGGACATGCATATTCGCCACATGAGGGAAATTGGTGTGCATGCATTCGGTTAGAGGCAAGCATATTGATGCCTATTCTTGGCTTAGAAAATTTGGCTAAGAGGAATATTAACTAATGTGTTGAGTTCGATTCGTGATTTCGTACATATGCGACTTTGATGCCTAATGAGTATATATATTGGCTAGGTATCTTGAATTCCCCTTTCGATGCTCAAATGATAAAACAATTTATTTGTTAAATTAAGCTCAAGAGCAAAGGGGAGCTAAATCCGATAAGGGGAAGGAAAAAGTCGTCGAATAGCCATCGAAATCGTTCGACCACGTCCGAGGTAAGTTTTCGAGTATCGAAACTTAGATTTTGATTCGATTGAATGAAGTAATAAGCAATCAAAATTGTGCCTTTGTATGTGGCCATTGAGCCGAAATGATATTTTTGCTAAGTGAATTGTGCATAAAAGTTGTGTTATGAAGTTGAAACAAAGATGTGTATAAATGTTCGAGTGATATCCGGGCTAAGCCCGAAGGCAATTGTGAAAATTGTGACATTAGGGTTAAGCCCGAAGGCAATTGTGCGAGTTATGATATCCGGGCTAAGCCCGAAGGCAATTGTGCGAGTTGTGATATCCGGGTTAAGTCCCGAAGGCATTTGTGCGGGTTACCATAACCGGGCTATGTCCCGAAGGCGTTTGAACGAGTAGCTATATCCGGATAAACTCCGAAGGTATGTGATTCGAGAACTTTGAACTTGCTGTAAAAATTTTCAGTTAATACGCTTGTGAAATTCCCAACAACAAAGTATGCGTTTGTGTGTGCTTTGCACACTATGAGTAAGTGTATGTGCGTATTCGCTCCGATGATAAATGACTTATCGGCCTTGACTAAGCCGTTATTAGTGTATGAATATAAGAGTTGGGATTGTGAAGTAAGCATGTCTTTGAGAAATTGTGCATATGAATTATTGTTTAGCTACTTGAATGCTATGCTTGGTTGTGTGTATATTATGGCTCAAACTTACTAAGCATAAATTGCTTACTCCGTTTCTTTGTTTCTCTGTTTATAGATTTTGCTCGTTAGCGATCGGATTCGGGATCATAGAAGTTGAAGTCAACCACACTATCAAAGCCCTTTTGGTACTCCTTTAGTTGAGTTTTGGATATGGCATGTATAGGACTACCTCGGTTGTTTTAAGTACTTTGTGATGTATATGTGTGCGGCCATGCGAAAATGGTTCGTAAAAGTGGAGTATGGAATTTGACCATATGTGGTTTGTAATTATATTTGGTTTCATGATGTGATTATGGTTTGAATGAGAGAGTTGGTCACATGATCAGCCATTGGAATGGCTAAATATGATCATATGTGGACCTAAGTATGACTAGACTATAGTTGGTCCATGGGAACTACAATATAGGTAAAGCCTACCTTAAAAACAGATGCTGCCAGCTGCAGTGACGTGGATGTGAAAAATCACCAAAATTTGTAGGAATGGTGTTAAATAGTGAATAAATTATGCGATCGAACCTTGACGAGTCTATTTTCATATGAAAGTAACGAAACGATCATATAAACAGTATACCGAGAGATATTAAAGTTCTCGTGAGACAGGACCAGAACGGTTTCTGGGTCCCCTGTCGCGACTTTGAAAATTTACCATAAATTATCAGAATGAATTAGAAGTCATGCCTTATATTCGCAGATTCCTTTTTGAGTCTAGTTTCATAAGAAACAAACGGCATCAGTATTGAAACCCTGTACAGAGAGATATTCAAGTTGTAACGCGCGAAGGTCAGTGTAGTCGACCCCTGTAACATGGGTGACTTTAACTAATAAACTGTACCAATTGGCCCGACCAAAAATTCTAGAAATAAATCCATGGATGGATATATGAGTCTAAATTCAGGGAAAATTTACGGAATCAGTTTCCGAGTTGTGAAACTCGAGATATGCTTTTTAAGGCGACAGCAATGCAGTTTTCCAGCTTGCCTGGGAATGTCAAATTGGTCGGTGCCATAAGTGGTTTTGGCTTGTTACCCCTCGTGTCCGACACCGGCAACGGTCTCGGGTTCGGGGTATTACAGGTAGCACCCGGTTTCCCACTCTGATCTACATTCTGTTCAGACAACCTCGGGCAATCTTTAATGAAGTGGTCAACTGATCCGCACTTGTAACAGGAGCGGTCACGGAATCTACAACTTCCAGAATGCCATTTGCCACAATACTGGCACTCCGTTCTCTCTCGACGATCATTTCCACCACTGGCGATCGAAGTGACTCGTGTGGTCACAGGGGGTCGATCGCGATCTCGTCTAGAAAAGCCCGAAGTGTCTCTAGACTGGCCTAAGCCATCTCTAAATTTCTTTGATGACTGTGGGAAGGGCTTCCCCGAAGACCTCTTACGAAACTCCCTTGCTCCCACTTCAGCTTTTCTTTTCTCCAAACTGAGCTCCTCGGCTTTGCACGCTCGCTCGACAAGAGTCACAAACTCTCAGATTTCCAAAATGCGAACATACAGCTTTATATCATCATTCAGTCCATCTTCGGAGCGTTTACACATCACACTTCAAGAAATGCATTCCGCTGCATCTGCCGAGCCTCACAAATTTTCGTTCATAGTCAGAACCGACATGGAACCTTGTTTAAGTTCGAGAAATTCCTTCATTTTTGATCCATAAATCTCGATCGATATACTTTTTCTGAAACTCGGTTTGGAAAAACTCCCAAGTTACTTGCTCTCGGGGCTGTGTAAGTCGAGTACACCACCAATAGTAGGCGTAATCATGTAGCAAGGAGATAGTACACTTTAGGCATTCATCGGTGTACAAGATAGCTCATCGAGTAGCCGGATAGTGTTGTCCAACCAAAATTCAGCTTGCTCGGCATCGTCGCTATCCGTAGCTTTAAATTCAGTAGCCCCATGTTTTCGGATTCTATCAACTGGGGGCTTATTCGACCTTATTTGGTCGGGCCATCGGAGGCATTGTAGGTGCGGGGGTCGTATGAGTCGGGAATGGAGGTTGTGGAACAGCCGTGTTAGTTCGAATGTATTGGTTGAACCAATCATTCATCACGCTATAGAAAGCTTGCCTAGCCTCATCATTCGGATTGCTAGCAACAGGTTGAGAGTCCTTGGCGCTGTCCCTCAAAGGGAGCAAGCGCCACACTCTCCACATCATCAGCTATCGCTTCGGTTGGGATCGAGATCCATTACTATAATTAAACACAAATTCAAACGTCGTAAATCACCACACTATCAATTAATCACATAATGGCATGTATAGCTAGACCCAAACGTATTACGGTAGTCCTAGAATCGACTAAACCGTAGCTCGATACCAATAAAATTGTAACACCCGTGCAGAGTCCGTTACGGAATCGGACACAAGGTGCTACAGACTTAACTATTTTCACAGTCCATTTAGAAATTTCCAGACTAGCTGGTCACTGCGTCCACTGTCGCCTTAAAATCATATCTTGAGTTTCAAAGCTCGAAAATTTGTTTCGTAATTTTTCCCTGAAACTAGACTCATATGTCCATCTACAGATTTTTTTCTAGAATTTTTGGTCAAGCCAATTAGTACAGTTTATTAGTTAAAGTCTCCCCTATTCCAGGGTTGACTACACTGACCTTCGTGCATTACGAATTGAATATCTCCTTGTACAGGGCTTTAATACTGATGCCGTTTGTTTCTATAGAAACTAGACTCAGAGAGGAATCTATACATATATGGCATGACTCCTAATTATCTCTGGTTAATTTACAATGAATTTTCAAAGTCGGAACAGGGGATCCAGAAACCGTTCTGGCCCTGTTTCACGAGAACTTTAATATCTTTTCGAAAGTCGGAACAGGGGATCCAGAAACCGTTCTGGCCCTGTTTCACTAGAACTTTAATATCTCTTAACATATAACTCATATGACCGTTTCGTTTCTTCCATATGAAAGTAGATTCATCAAAGTTCATTTACATAATTTATTCACTATTTAATACCATTCCTACTATTTTTAGTGATTTTTCACATCCACATCACTTCTTCTTTGTCAAGATTCCGCCTTTAAGGTAGGCTTTACCTATTTCATGATTTCCATGATTCAATTGGTCCTTTTGCATACATAGCACAAAGTGTGATCATGATTAACCATTCCAATGGCTAATCGTTTCAAAACAATTCCATACCTCATAATGATCAACATACAAACGATTATGGTACTATGCTAAAACGATATCGCCCATTTTCGCATGGCTATCCAAGTTTACACAAAACCGAAAGGTACATGACCTTCAACAAAAGGGTAGTCCTATACATGCCATTTCAAAGTTCAACCAAAATTGTACCAAAATGGGGGCTTTGATAGTGTGGGAGACTTGACTTCCAAAAATCCGAGTCCGATGGTGACGAGCCAAAATCTATAAACAAAGAAACAGAAAAGCAGAATAAGCAATTTATGCTTAGTAAGTTTGAGCAAGAAATTCCAACACAACAAAAGCATAGCATTCATAAAGCTAACGGATAATTTCATATGCACAAATTCTCAATATCCTACTCATTTCACATTCCAACCCCTATGTTCATACATAAGGGATCATCTTAGCCAAATACTAGGAAACTCATTACTCGATCGAGCGAATATTATTCAAGGAATCAACTAATTCAAGCACATACGAACATACCTCATTGCTGGAATTTTTCAAGCGTATTAACTGAAAATTTTACAGCAAGATCGCTCATTCTCGAATCACGTACCTTGAATTTAACCGGATATAACGACTTCGCTCAAATGCCTTCGGACGAAGCTTAGGTTATAGTGACTCGCACGAATGCCTTCGGACTTAACCCGGTTTAGTAACTTGCACAAATGCCTTCAGGCTTAGCCCGGATTTATTAACTCGCATCGAATGCCTTCGGATCCTAGTCCGGATATAGTCACTTAGCACAAAGCCTTGGGACTTAGCCGGACATCATTCAATAACCGAGCACAATTATCAATAAATTATGACACATTCAGTATTTCATTTTCATTAGCAAAACTCAAACACAAGGCACTTTTCACACTTGCAATTTCGGCTCAATAGCCACACACAAAGAGCATGATTTTAATTTGCTTTAAACATGATCTAATCAATTCGAATTTAAGCTCTATTACTCAAGAACTTACCTAGGATGTCGTCGAACGATTTCAATGGCTATTCGACCACTTTTTCCTTCCCTTTGTCGGATCTAGTTCCCTTTGCTCTTGAGCTTAATTTAACAAATAAATCGATTTAATCATTTGAGCATCGAAGAGGAATACAAGGTACTTAGCCAATATATATACTCATTAGGCATCAAAGTCGCATGTGTACGAAATCATGAATCGAACTCAACACATTAGTTAATATTCCTCTTAGCGAATTTTCTAAGCCAAGAATAGGCATCAATATGCTTGCCTCTAACCGAATGCATGCACACCAATTTCCCTCATGTGGCCGAATATGCATGTCCATGTTGAGGCCAATTATACACTTAATACCACACAAAATAGCATACATTTTACTAACTAATGCATTACATATCGTAGCTCAATACACATCTCTCATTTACTTCATAACAAAACATCATCACAAGCAAATATACACCTTGAAATAGTATATATGTCATACCAATACATCATGTACAAACATATATACATATATATATGCTAGAGCCGAATCTCAAGTTGATTGTAACTAAACATGAACATAATTTCAAAACACAAATCTTACTTTCCATGCAATGAGCATAAATCACACTTTTGGATGTACCATGGCGAATACATCACAACACCATAATTTTGGTCATGATTAAACAAAGAACTTAATGTCTTACTCAAAATACTAAAAAGAAAGTCCAAGAGCCATCAATCCACCATCACATATATCATTAGCAAGCTTCATATTTAACATGCAATGGCATTAACACAAAATCCACCTTGGCCAAATACCATCCCCATGATATAACAAAGGTTTGAACCATGGGCTAACAAGAGCATCAAGCTATCAACTAAAAACATGCATGAATCTCATGGCACAACCTCAAACATACCTTAATCTTGATGCAAGTATAGCTAAACCTCTTCCTAATCCTCCTCCAAACCAAGCATGAAGCAAAATTCCTCCCTTCCCCTCTAGTATTTTCGGTCAAGAGAGAATGAAAAATGGATGAACAAATTTTTTTCTTTTCTCTTCCTCAATACACGCAATGGGGCATGCATGAGACCATTTTTTCTTTTCCCATTTCTTTATTACCCATGCTCATTAATTTATTTTTTTCACCCATGATTCACCAACAAAACATGTCTATGACATGTTTTGCCCATATTTCTTTGTCATGGCCGGCCATCACTTGTAAAAAGAGGGGTATTTGACATGCAAGGCCATTGTTTTGCATGCATGCTTTAATTAGTCATCACACATTCCCCCATCATACTTTCAAAGTTTTCTACTAGGTCTTTTCTAGTGAAATTCACATTTATAACTCTAAATTAAAGCATCAAAAATGTCACACATGAGTTAACACATATTATAGGCATCAAAATAAATATCAAATTATTTTTATGCCTCGGTTTTTGTGGTCCCGAAACCGCATTCCGACTAGGGTCGTTTTAAGGCTGTCACACGTAAGGTGCCATCTTAATACTTGATTGAAAACTATTGTTGTAAGCGAATTCAATCAAAGGTAAATACCGCTTCCACGAACCGCTAAACTCGAGGATGCAACATCTCAACATATCCTCAAGTATCTGAATTATCCGCTCGGATTGACCATCGGTTTGGGGGTGAAAAGCGGTGCTAAAATGCAACTTGGTGCCCAAAGCTTCTTGCAATTTCTTCCAAAATCGTGAGGTGAATCTCGGATCTCTATCCGACACAATAGAAATAGGTACGCCGTGTAATCTCACAATCTGAGAAACATACAATTCAGCTAGTTTATCCAGTGAAAAATCCGTACGTACGGGGATAAAGTGAGCCGACTTAGTCAGTCTATCAACAACGACCCAAATCGTATCTTTCTTACTTGCCGACACTGGCAACCCAGATACAAAATCCATCGTGACTCGTTCCCATTTCCATTCAGGTATCATGATCGGCTGAAGTAAACCCGTAGGCCCTTGATGTTCCGTCTTTACTTGCTGACATATTAAACACTTCGAAACAAAATCGGAAATGTCTCGTTTCATACCATGCCACCAAAACTGACGTCTCAGATCGTTGTACATTTTCGTACTCCCCGAGTGAATTGACATTTGGCTACAATGAGCTTCGTTCAGAATCATCAAAATGAGTTCTGAATTTCTTGGAACACACAACCGATTTCTGTACCTCAAACAATCGTCATCATCAATTTGAAACTCCGATTCCACATTCGGAACACATTCAGCTTGTTTTTCAACCAACTCATCGTCGACTTTCTGAGCTTCACGAATTTGATGAATCAATAATGGTTTGGCCTTTAATTCGGCTACTAACACATTGTCGGGTAGAATAGACAAGTGTACATTCATCGCAGAAATAAAGCAAAGTGATTTCCGCTTAAGGCGTCCGCAACCACATTAGCCTTTCCGGGTGATAATCAATGACAAGCTCATAATCTTTTAACAACTCGAGCCAACGTCTTTGTCGCAGATTCAAGTCTCTTTGAGTCATCAAATATTTGAGACTTTTGTGATCCGAAAATACATGGCACTTCTCACCAAATAAGTAATGTCGCCATATTTTCAAGGCGAATACGATGGCGACTAATTCGAGATCATGGGTCGGATAATTTTTCTCATGTGGCTTTAATTGTCTCGACGATAGGCCACAACTCGACCTTCTTGCATCAATACGTAACCTAACCCAAGTAGGGAGGCGTCACTATAGATGACAAACTCTTTGCCCGATTCGGTTGCACTAAAATTGAGCTTCCGTCAAATAAGTTTTCAGTTGATCAAAACTTTTCGACATTTTTCCGTCCATTCGAACTTAACATCTTTTGAAGTAGCCGTCATGGGTGTGGCTATCATCGAAACCTTTTACAAACCGTCGGTAGTGTAAGCAAGTCCCAAAAGCTCGAACCTCGATAATATTTCTCGGAGGCTTCCAGTTAAGTATGGCTGAAATTTTGCTCGGGTCAACTCGAATACCCGATACGGATACCACATGACCCAAGAAGCTAACCTCTCTTAACCAGAACTCACACTTACTGAACTTAGCATATAACTGCTTATCCCGTAAAATTTGCAATACTAATCTCAGGTGCTTAGCATGTTCGGTCTCATATCTTGAATAGACCAAGATGTCATCAATGAACACAACTACGAATCGGTCCAAATACTATCTGAAGATCCGATTCATCAAATCCATAAATACCGCAGGGGCATTAGTGAGCCCGAACGGCATCACTAAGAACTCGTAGTGACCGTACCTCGTTCTAAAAGCAGTCTTGGGTACATCCGAATCTCGAATCCGCAACTGATAATAACCCGATCTCAAATCTATCTTTGAAAACACTGAGGCTCCCTTTAGTTGATCAAACAAATCATCAATACGCGGTAACGGATATTTATTCTTTATCGTCACTTTATTCAGCTGACGATAGTCAATGCACAACCTCATGGTTCCGTCCTTCTTTTTCACAAACAATACTGGTGCACCCCAAGGTGAGAAACTTGGTCGAGCGAAACCTCTATCCGTCAACTCTTGCAACTGAGCTTTCAATTCTTTTAACTCGGTTGGTGCCATACGATACGGAGCTATCGAAATTGGCGTAGTCCCAGGTACAAGCTCAATACCAAACTCTACTTCCCGAACAGGTGGTAAACCCGATAATTCTTCGGGAAAAACATCCGGGTATTCACAAACCACCGGCACAGATTCGGGTTTCTTTTCCAATTCCTTGTCATCAAGTACATACGCAAGGTATGCTTCGCACCCCTTTCTTACATATTTCTGGGCCAACATTGCTGATATTACGGTGGCAACCCTTTAAGTCCGTAGACTCAACTCGGATTATCTCATTATTTGCGCACCTCAAATCAATAGTCTTGCTTTTGCAATTCACAACCGCATCATGCACGGTCAACCAATCCAAACCAAGAATAACATCAAATTTATCGAACGGCAACAGCATCAAGTCCGCGGAAAGCAGAACCTCAAGTACTAGGGGACATTTCTTACACACTTTGTTGACAAGCACGTAATGACCCAAGGATTTGACACCGAATTACGAACTCATGAGACTCAATAGGTAAAGTCTTCTTTGGATGCTAAGGTTTCGCATATATAAGAATGAGTAGAACCAGGGTCAATCAAAGCAATCACATTAGTATCAAAGAGAGTAAAAGTACTGGTAATAACATCTGGCGAGGAAGCATCCTCGCGTGCGCGTATAGCATAAGCCCTAGCAGGAGCGCGAGCCTCGGATCTGGTCGTAACATCTCTAGATCCTCTCTGACCGCCACTAGCATTGCCCGTATTCCTAGATGGTCTACCCCGAGCAGTGGTAACACTAGGTTTCCCACTCTGATTTTCGTTCTGTTCAGACAATCTCGGGCAATTTTTGATAAAGTGGTCGACTGACCCGCACTTGTAATAGGAGCGGTCATGGAACCTACAACTCCCCGAATGGCATTTACCACAATGCTGGCATTCCGCTCTGTCTCGACGGTCATTTCCAATACTGGCGATCGAAGTGACTCGTGGGCCCACAGGGTGTCGATCGCGATCTCGTCTAGAAAAGCCTGAAGTATCCCTAGACCGGCCCAAGCCATCTCTAAATTTCTTCGATGACTGTGGGAAGGGCTTCCCCGAAGACCTCTTACGAAACTCCCTTGCTCCCACCTCAACTTTTCTTTTCTCCATACTGAGCTCCTCGGCCTTGCAAGCTCGCTCAACAAGTACCACAAATTCTCGGATTTCCAAGATGCCAACATACGACTTTATATCATCATTTAGTCCATCCTCAAACGTTTACACATTACGAACCGAGAAATGCATTCTCGTGCGTCTGGCTAAGCCTCACAAATTTTTGTTCATAGTCGAACCGACATGGAACCTTGTTTGAGTTCAAGAAATTCCTTTCGTTTTTGGTCAATGAATCTCGATCGATATACTTCTTTCAAACTTCGGTTTGGAAGAACTCCCAAGTTACTTGCTCTCTAGGCTGTGAAGTCAACGTATTCCACCAATAGTAGGCGTAATCACGTAGCAAGGAGATAGTACACTTTAGGCACTCATCGGGGGTGTAAGATAGCTTATCGAGTACCTGAATAGTGTTGTCCAACCAAAATTCAGCTTGCTCGGCATCATCGCTATCCGTAGCCATAAATTCAGTAGCCCGTGTTTTGGATTCTATCAACTGGGGCTTATTTGACCTTATTTGGTCGATTCACGGAGGCATTGTAGGTCTTGCGGGGTGGTATTTGTCGGGAATGGAGGTTGTGGAGCAGTAGTATTAGTTCGAATGTATTGGTTGAACCAATTATTCATCACGCTATAGAAAGCTTGTCTAGCTTCATCATTTGGATTACTAGCATTAGGTTGAGAGTCCATGGTATTTGTCCCTTGTCTTGGGAGCAGCACTACACTCTCAAGATCATCAGCTACCACTCGGTCGGGATCGGGACCCATTACTATAAATAAACACATTTGCAAATGTCGAAATCACCACACTATCAAATAATCACATAAAATGGCATGTATAGCTAGACCCAAACGCATTACGGTAGTCCTAGAATCGACTAAACCGTAGCTCGATACCAATTTAATTGTAACACCCGTGCCGAGTCCGTTTCGGAGTTGAACACAAGGTGCGTCTGAGACTTAACTTAATTATTTTCACGGTCCATTTAAAAAATTTCCAGACAAGCTGGTTCTTTGCGTCCTTTATCGCCTTAAAATCATATCTTGAGTTTCAAAACTCGAATATCAGTTTCGTAATTTTTCCCTGAAACTAGACTTATATTTACATCTACAGATTTTTTTCTATAATCTTTTGTTGAGCCAATTAGTACATTTTATTAGTTAAAATCTCCCCTGTTTCAGTTTTCGACTACACTGACCTTCATGCATTACGACTTGGATATCTCCCTGTACAGGGCTTCAATACTGATGCCATTTATTTCTATAGAAACTAGACTCAAATAGGAATCTATTCATGTATGGTATGACTCCTAATTATCTCTGGTTAATTTATAATGAATTTCCAAAGTCGGAACAGGGGCTCCAGAAACCGTTCTGGCCCTGTTTCACGAGAACTTTAATATCTCTTAACATATAACTCATATGACCGTTTTGTTTCTTCCACATGAAAGTAGATTCATCAAAGTTCATTTATATAATTTATTAACTATTTAATACCATTCCTACTATTTTTAGTGATTTTTCACATCCACATCACTGCTGCTGTCAACATCTGCCTTTAAGGTAGGCTTTACCTATTTCATGATTTCCATGGTTCAATTGGCCCTTTTTTGCATACATAGCACAAAGTGTGATCATGATTAACCATTCCAATGGCTAATCGTTTCCAAACATTTCCATACCTCTTAGTGATCAACATACAAAACGATTATAGTACTATGCTAAAAACGTATATAAGCCATCTTCGCATGGCTATCCAAATTTACACAAAATCCATGGGTACATGACCAACAACAAAAGGGTAGTCCTATATATGCTATTTCAAAGTTCAACCAAAATTGTACCAAAGGGGCTTTGATAGTGTGGGAGACTTGACTTCCAAAAATCCGAGTCCGATGGTGACGAGCCAAAATCTATAAAACAGAGAAACAAAGAAACGGAGTAAGCAATTTATGCTTAGTAAGTTTTGAGCAAGGATTCCAGCACAACAAAAGTATAGCATTCATATAGCTAAGCGGATAATTTCATATGCACAAATTCTCAATATCATACTTACGTCACATTACCAACCCTTATGTTCATACACAAAAGGTCAACTTAGCCAAAGGCCGGTAGCTCATTTATTGGTGGCGAATCTGATTTGTAAGGATCAACTAATTCAAAGCACACACGAAACATACCTCATCATTTGGGATTTTACGAGCGTATTAATTTAAATTTTACAGCAAGATCGCTCATTCCCAAATCAAGCATCTTGAGGTTTAGCCGGATATAACCACTCGCCCAAGGCCTTGGTCTTAGCCGGATATGGTCACTAGCATAAATGCCTTACGGACTTAGCCGGATATAGTTACTAGCACAAATGCCTTCGGATCTTAGTCCGGATGTAGTCACTTAGCACAAAAGCCTTGGGACTTAGCAGGATATCATTCGAGTAACCATGCTCATATATCAATAAATCATGACACATTCATATTTCATTTTCATTACCAAAGCTCAAACACAAGACACTTATCGCATTTACAATTTCGGCTCAATAGCCACATACAAGAGCATGATTTTGATTTACTTAAAACATAATCTAACCGAATCATAATTTAAGTTCCATTACTCGAAAACTTACCTCGGATGTTGTCGAAGCGATTAGATGGCTATTCGACCACTTTTTCCTTCCCTTTATCGGATTTAGTTCCCTTTGCTCTTGAGCTTAATTTAACAAATAAATTGATTTAATCATTTGAGCATCGAAAAGAGGAACTCAAGGTGCTTAGCCCACATATATTCATTAGACATTAAAGTCACATATATGCGGAATCATGAATCAAACTCAACACATTAGTTAATACTCTCCTTAGCCGAATTTTCTAAGTCAAGATAAAGCCTTCAATATGCTTACCTATGGCGAACAACACATCAACCTATGTACTCATTCATGTGGCCGATTATGCATGTCTATGTTGAGGCCAATTATATACTCAATACCACACACAAATGGCATACCTTTTACTAACTAATGCATTACATATTATAACTCAATACGCATCCATCATGTACTCCATAACGAAACACCATCATATGTAAATATATACCTTGAGATATTGTATATGTCATACCAATTAGTTATGTGCAAACATATATATATATATATACATATATATATGTGCAAGAGCCGAATCTCAAAGTTGATTATAACTAAACATGAACATAAATCCAAAACACAAATCTTACCTACCATGCAATAAGCATAAATCATACCTATGGATATACCATGGCGAATACATCACAACACCATACCATTTCAATTTTGGTCATGGTTAAACAAAGAACTTAATGTCTCACTCAAAATGCTAAAAAGAAAATCCAAGAGTCATCAATCCACCATCACATGTATCATTAACAAGCTTCATATTTAGCATGCAATGGCATTAACACAAAATCCACCTTGGCCGAATATCATCCCCATGACATAGCAAAGTTTTGAACCATGGGCTAATTAGGACTCAAGCTAGCAACTAAAAACATGCATGAATCTCATGGCACAATCTCAAACAGACCTTAATCTAGATACAAGTATGGCCAAACCTCCTCCTAATCCTCTTCCAAACCAAACATGAAGCAAGAACTCCTTCCTTCTTCCTTAGAATTTTCGGCCCAAAGAAATGAAAAAAGGATGAACAATTTTTTTCTTTTCTTTCCTCAACTCACAGCAATTGGGGGAACACTCACACCATTCTTTTTTTTCTTCCATTTCTTTATTACCCATACTCCTTATTTTATTTTTCCTAACATACACCATTGTCACAACATGTTTTATGACATGTTTTGCCCATCATCCTTTGTCATGGCGGCCACTAGCAAATAAAAAGGAAATTGACATGCAAGTCCACCCCTTTGATTACGTGCACTAATAGATCCTTATAGATTTACCTATTACATTTTGAAAGTGTCACACATAAGTCCTATCGACTAATTTCACATGCAATTTTGCTAAATTGAAGCTTAAAACTTTCACACATTCATAATCACATATTTTAGACAATAGATATCATATTCAAATAATTTGGTGACTCGGTTTAGCGGTCCCGAAATCGCTTTCCGACTAGGGTCACTTTAGGGCTGTCACATATCATATTTGGTATGTGACTATGCTTGGATTAGTAACTTAGTTATAATCACATTTAGGTAAGTATATGATTAGAAAAGGGTAAGGTAAATACTTGAAAGTGTGAGCAACATGTCATGTATAAAACTTGAATATTAGTTGATTTATATGCCTTGAATTGGTTGGTGAATATATTGAAGTGTTGATGTAGGTGCAAGGTAAAAAGAATGAGAAATAAGGCTTGGAAAATGGCCTTATTCTGTCCGTACGGGCAGACACAAGGGCGTGTGTCTCAACCGTGTGTGACACACAGCTATACGCATGGGCATGTGATTTGGCCATGTGTCCCTTGCTTCTTAAAAATTGAGAAACAGAATGCTCAGAATTGGTCACACGGACAGAGACACGAGCGTGTGTCTCAGCCGTGTGAGTCACACGACCTAGCACACGGATGTGTGACATGGTCGTGTGAATTCTGCACCTAATTTTTGAAAAATTAAATTGTCACACATGACTTAACACACGGGCGTGTGGATGATTGTGTGACCCAAGTCAGAGAGTTATACGGGTAAGGACACGGGCTGTGACATGGCCATGTGCCTTACATCGAATGCCCACACGGCTTGGGACACGAGCGTGTCATTGGCTGTGTGAGCCACACGGCCTGGCCACACGACCATGTGTCCCCAGCATTTTGAAAAATTTTAAGATTTTGCAAAAATTTTACTGTGATCCCAGTTTAGTCCCGATGCAATTTTAATATGTATTTTGGGCCTCGAGGACCCATATGAGGGACATTATGATTTTTTGTGATTGATTCTCAAAAAAAAAATAGTAAATGACATAAATTAATTGTAATTGAACTGTAAACTTCGGTAATGCTATGTAACCCTGTTCTGGCGACAGATACAGGCTAGAGGTGTTACAGTTGATAGATAAATAACTTTTATAAAGGGATTTTTGATGAAATTATGATTTAGAGACTAAATTGAAAAGATGTAAAATTCATGGAAAAATTCTAAATTTTATGAAATACATCGGCTGTAAATTTTACATGTAAAAATCGACTAGGCTTGAAATAAGGATTAAATTGCATGAATTTCATTTTTCGAGCATAAGGAAGAAATCAATATTAATTAAAAGTTTAAGGGAAAAATAGTAATTTTGCCTAAGATGTGAATTGAATTGAAATGAACATGAATTAAACATAAAGTCATTCATACAGATTCAGATAGACCAAATTTGGAGTTAGAACAAGGAAAGGAGAAAATGTAGGATTAGTAGATTTTACTTACACAAACATTTATCGAGGTAAGTTTATGTAACTAAATTGTCTATATTTATATGCTTGAATTAAATGTTGTGTGTGTGAATTATATAAATGCCAAATATATGAAATTGGTTACATATCCAACAAAGCCCAATAAATATTAAATCCCATTTGAATAATGGAATTCGATGGATATAGGATTTCCTGATTGGTTGTAGTCCTGCATGTGTTGCGGACACACCACAGCTCCTATAAGCATCTCATTATAAGCCCTCTCAAGCTTCCCGTTACATGGTTCCTTTGAGTATCCTGATCGGTAGTGATCTTGCATGTGTTGCAGATTACCGCAGCTCTTTGTAAGAGTCCTGATATGGCTCGCTTGAACTTCCCAATATAGGGCTATTCAGAACTCTTGATTAATGGCCCTTCGTGAGCTTCCCATTTAAAGGCTCTTAGTGAGCTTCTTGATTAAAAGTTATTTGTGAACTTCCTGATTATGGCTCTTATGAGCTTCCTGCTATTGAGCTCGGATAAGCTTCCTAATAGGCTTTTTGTGAGCTTCTTGATTAATGGCTCTTTGTGAGTTTCCTGTTATATGGCTTGAGATAGGATTTCCCAATTATGTGCTTTAAAGAGCACTCCTAAATATGAATTAACGGATTTCTGATTTGTACACTTTGAGTATACTCCTGTGTATCCATCGATGTTTTCAATGATTGAACGGGCAAAATCTTGACATGAGAAAATATGAACATGAAATTAATTAATACACGTATCTGCTTGAAATACATGAAAATGATGATCCATGATATATGGAAATATGAGATGATAATATATAAACATGGAATTTTTTTTATGAACATGTTCATCCATGATTATAAATTCGTACATCTTGAGTGGATTACTCCTGTAACACTGACATTTCAATGATTTAATGGGCAAAGTTCCTACATGAAATAATCTGAACTCAAGACAAATTATTATGGAAATATACTTGAAATACAAGGATATGATTTGTATATCTTATATGAATACATGATGTGGAAATTATATGTACATGAATCTAATTATTGTTGAGCCCATACATGTTTCTTGATATTTATATGAAATATATGACTAACAAGGGTGATGAGGATATGTGTTAGGGCTCGTGATCAAGTTGATTGAATGTGTCTTGTATGTTTATATTGAATTTAAATGAGTGGTAAGTTAATTACCATGTTATACGAACTTACTAAGAATTCCATGCTTACTTTGTTTTATTTTCCCCTGTTCTATAGTAATTCGGAGACTCGTTGGATTGGAAGCATGGAGGAGATCACTCACACTATCCATCAGCCCATTTCGGTATATATATGGTAAATCAATTATGGTTCTAATGGCATGTATAATTTAATTGCCCAATATCAGCATATAAATGCTTTAAGTGCAACTAGCCATTGGAATGGCTTGTGATGGATATATTTGGTATGTGTTTGAAATGGTTGATTGATAGAAATTATATTGACATATTGATGATTGAATTAAGTTAGCATATTTGATAAGATATGCATATATGTGAATGTGGTAATGCAAGTAAGTGTGTATACTTGATTATATGAGGTACTTTATCATGTATAGAACTTGATTTTGTGTAACACCCCGTACCCGAGTCCGTTATCGGAGTCGAACACAAGGTGCACACAGACTTAATTGTTTTCACAGTCCATAAAAAAAAATTTTCCAGACTAGCTGGTTACTGCATCACTGTCGCCTTAAAAATCATATCTTGAGTTTTAAAACTCGAAAATAAGTTTCGTAATTTTTCCCTGAAACTAGACTCATAAGTCCATCAACATATTTTTTTCTAGAATTTTTGATCAAGCCAATTAGTACATTTTATTAGTTAAAGTCTCCCCTGTTGCAGGGATCGACTACACTGACCTTCGTGCGTTACGAATTGGATATCTCCTTGTACAGGGCTTTAATACTGATGACGTTTGTTTCTATAGAAACTAGACTCAGAGAGGAATCTATACATATATGGAATGACTCCTAATCATCTCTGGTTAATTTACAATGAATTTCCAAATTCGAAACAGGGGATCCAGAAACCGTTCTGGCCCTGCTTCACGAGAACTTTAATATCTCTTAACATATAACTCATATGACCGTTTCGTTTCTTCCATATGAAAGTAGATTCATCAAGGTTAATTTAAATAATTTATTCACTATTTAATACCATTCCTACTATTTTTAGTGATTTTTCACATCCACATCACTGCTGCTGTCAACATCTGCCTTTAAGGTAGGCTTTACCTATTTCATGATTTCCATGGTTCAATTGGCCCTTTTTTGCATACATAGCACAAAGTGTGATCATGATTAACCATTCCAATGGCTAATCGTTTCAAAACAATTCCATACCTCATAGTGATCAACATACAAACGATTATAGTACTATGCTAAAAACGTATATAAGCCATTTTCGCATGGCTATCCAAGTTTACACAAAACCGAAAGGTACATGACCTACAACAAAAGGGTAGTCCTATACATGCCATTTCAAAGTTCAACCAAAATTGTACCAAAATGGGGGCTTTGATAGTGTGGATGACTTCGACTTCGATGATCCCGAATCCGATAGCTAACGAGCAAAATCTATAAAACAGAGAACAAAGAAACGGAGTAAGCAATTTATGCTTAGTAAGTTTTAAGCAAAACAAAGTGTTCTCAATCACTATCATTGGTCATTCATTTCAACTGTTCGATGAAGTTAATCTAGAGCTTCATCTCGATCTATAATGTCATTAAACACAACACTTGGCTGCCACATATATACTTTCGAATAATAATGACCTAGATGGTCAAATATTTCCAAAGCACATGCTTCATCGATTATCAGCTTTCAATAATCCTTTCCACTTGTTCATAATCACATCCATACTTAAGCTTACAAATCATAATCCTTACCTCTTTGATACTGATAATTCACCTCGAAATCACTCCACCGATGAGTAAGTGATACGTACCTGAACATCTTAAATACATAATACTTATTTGATGATAACTTAATGCAGATACTCAATATCAAAGTCTTACTTGAATCCTAGCATTTAGCCGTCGGGTCTTTAAAGCTCGGACATAGTACGAGTAACGAAGCCTACTGGACATTAATCAGATAATATTCTCGCATAAAGCTCGGGGTTTTAACCGGATATAATATTGACACAAATGCCCTTCGGGACTTATCACATTTATACACTTTCACATTGATCACATCGGCCATTAGGCCTTATCACATATATATACACTTTCACATTCATCACATCGGCCATTAGGCCTTATCACATATATACACACTTTCACATTCTTCACATCGGCCATTAGGCCTTATCACATATATACACACTTTCACATTCATCACATCGGCCATTAGGCCTTATCACATATATACACACTTTCACATTCATCACATCGGCCATTAGGCCTTATCACATATATACACACTTTCACATTCTTCACATCGGCCATTAGGCCTTATCACATATATATATCTCATACAAATTTCATATTTTTCTTGTACATCAATTTCAGCAATAGCCTATAAGCAACTCAAATAGTTTCATCAAGTTTACAACAACATCACATATTCACTACAAGCAGTTTTCCTGAACAACAGTCACTAAGTTGTTTATAACTGGAGCTAAAAAACTCAAAACCAATTGCCGTTAATTTTCCCTGAATGTAGACTCATGTATCTTCCACCCATAAAATTTTCAGAATTTTAGGTTTGGCCAATCAATACCAAATTTTTCTTAAAGTTTCCCCTGTTTCACTGTTTGACTAATCTGACCACCCTTCACTACGAATCAAATTTTTCATTGTACGGAATTCATAATGTGTTCTATTTGGTTCCATTTGAAACTAGACTCATTAAGGAGTCTAAGCATATAAATCTTATCTTATAACCATTTTTGTACAAATTATAATGATTTTTCAAAAACAGAATAGGGAATTTCGGAGTCATTCCGACACTGTCCCGGACAACTTTAAATATCTCTTTATAGGAAATTTCTTTGCTCACACGGCCTCTTTTATAAGGAACTAGACTAATTAAGCTTTGATTACATACTTTATTCAGCCTATAATTCCACACCAACAATTTATGGTGATTTTCTAAAATCACGTTACTGCTGCTGTCCTAAACAAATTATTACAATTTGCTCTTAAATTTCCAAGTCCAAACACTTATGAACTTACCATTTGAGTTTTAAACATATCATGACCACATCATATCTTATTAAATCAACTCATTATGTCCTATTTTGATTGAATTTACTCAACGTTTGATCACTTAAAACTTACCTCGGACGTTCTTAGAACGATTACGACGGCTATTCGATCACCTCGTTCTTTCCCTTATCCAACTTTGATCCTCTAGGCTCTTGAGCTAGATCAAACAATTTACTTCCCAAATTAAACATAGTCATCGACATCCATATACATTTCATACTAGCGAAATGTACCATCAAGATATACTTTACACAAATAATTTACATTAGCCGATCATGTATAATGTTTTGTAACTTAATAAACTTATCATACATTATGTATTCATAATATTTGTGCAGCCAATTATCCATGGTCATACACACACAATCAAAAATAAATACCAATTTTTCATATCCTCTAGGCCCTAAGCCGAATACACTTGTCATGTTCACCTACATTTTCAAGTACAACATTCTCATTTTCGGCATTAGTATCAAGCATAATAGCTAATTCTTCCCACCACTTCATCAATGCAATCATACCATCACAAATCAACTTAAAATAACCATATCTAATAATCAAATACCTATAGCATTGCACATTTCTCACATAGCAAGTACAACTAAATTCATTATTAATATATATATATATCTAAACACTTAACTACAAGATTTAATCACCATTATCAAATCATAAAACAACTTATAACCATCATCTATATTTACTTCACATAAACCGAAATAACCATTACATCATCTTTAAAACACTTAGCATTTTACCCATTTAATCAAGCCAACTCTCAAGACCATTCCATCACACAAATTATACCATAAATCATACTTACAATTTCAGTTAATGCATGACCGAAACTCACCATCACTAACATCATTATCAAACCAAAACCAAAACACATCTATGGGATGAGTAGAGTTTGAACTAATCATCTCAAACATGCATAGATTTTCAAGAATCATTCAATACATACCTCATTCTAGCCATCTTCTAAGCCAAAAATCAAAGCAACCAAACTTTCCTCTCCCTCCCTTTAGGCTACGGCAATGGAGGACAAAGATCAACCAATTTTTGATTCAATTTTCTCTATGACCCAATGCACATACCTTGGATTTTTAGCTTGCTATCTTGCTGAAATTCTCAAAGAATATTTCTTCTTTCTTTCTCCAACATTCGGCAAGAACAAGGTGGGAATGTATGGCTTTCTTTTTATTTTTTTTTCTAATACTTATTTCCTATTATAAAACCATGTAGTCATTATAATATTAACACAAAATGCATGTTTTTTTGTATCCCATACCATCATGGCCGGCCACTTCCTTTAGAGTGGGGAATTTGACATGCAAGTACAATTATTTTGCAACATGCATAAATAGGCCACTTACATTTGCCTAGCACATTTCTAAATTCTTTCACATAAGTCCTATTTAATAAAATTCACTCACAATTAACAAAATTCGAACATGAAATATTCACACATACAAATTCCACATACAATAAGCACAGAATATAACATCTAATTATTTTTGTGACCCAGTTTTGTGGTCCCGAAACCACTTTCCGACTAGGGTCACATTAGGGGTGTCACATTTTGAGCTGGGTTAACTGACCTATAATAGCTTGTGAACGTGTTAAAGTGTTGGTATAAGAGGATGACAAATGGGGTGAGAAATATGGCTTGAAAAATAGCCTATTTTCATCCACACGGGCAGAGACACGGGTGTGTGCCTCAGCCGTGTATGACACATAGTCTAGCACATGGGCGTGTGACCTGGCCATATGTCCCCCGCATCTTTAAAATTTCAAAACAGAAAGCCCAGGTACTTACACACGGCCTAGCATACGGGTATGTGGCTTGGCCGTATGACCTAAGTAAGAGAATTACACGGCCTGAGACACGAGCATGTCCCTTGACTATGTGAACCACACGGCCTGACCACACCGGCGTGTGACCCCTGCACTTAGGACAAATTTTGAAATTTTGCAAAAAATTCTTTAAGTACCCGGTTTAGTCCCTACTCATTTCTAATGCATGTTTTGGACCTTAAGGGTTCATATAAGGGACTTTATGTTCAATTTTTGACATGAATACTGTATAAAATGAAATATCTATTTACTTGATCTGTATATTCTGGTAATGTTTTGTAACCCTGTTTCGACAATGGATACAGGTTAGGGGTGTTACAATAATGACATGTATAGGTGGACTTGCGTTTGATGTTAATTGAATGTTAATTGATGATATTGGCATGTATAAGTTTTTTTGGTACCATTTGATGTTGGTTGGTTTGTGTCATTTTGGTACTTATAGATGCCTTACTAGTATGTGTTAATGTGGTAATGTGTGGATGCATGTTTGAATAGCCAAAGTGGAATGTGATGAGCTGATCTCAATATGGTCAAGTTATGGTAGGTTTTGGAAATGGTATTGAACTATATGTGTATGATTGAAATGAGGTAAAGTGTACATATTTGGGTAAGCTTGAGTGTTGCATTTGAGTTCCCTTGTATGGCATATTGGTTGAATGGTTATGAACTATTGAATTGGTTATTTCATGTAGGTTTTGGTCATGTTCTGATATCTTGGTTATATGCACAAAAGGTCTTTAAGTGAGTGCATGATTTGGTGAAGGAATTGTTTTGATTTTGGGAAAGTTCATGTCCACACGACTTGAGACACGAGTGTGTGACTCAGCCGTATGTAACACACGACCAGGCGACATGGCTTTTGTCCCTTGTAAGTTTTAATGCATGGAAGTCAGGATGTTATACGGCTTGGCACACAGGCGTGTGTGGCTATTTCGAGAGTTACACAAGTGTGTGGCTTGGCCGTGTGATCCAACTCAGAGAGTTACACGGGTGAGGACACGGGCTAGGATACGGCCGTGTGTCCCTATTTAGATTGTTGCACTGATTGAGACACAGACGTGTGTCTCAGCGTGTGACCCCAACAGTCCAATTTTTCTAATTTTTTCTTATTCTTTCCGATTGTTTCCAATTGTTCCTGAATTGTTTCTAAGGTATATTTAGGGCCTCGAGGGCTCGATTAAGGGTCGTTATGTATGTGATTGAATGTATTTAGATTATGTTTTTAATGATGTATGAAATGTATGTTTTAATGTTCTATTTGTACAATAATGCTTCATAACCTATTTTGGCGATGGATATGAATTAAGAGTGTTACATTTAGTGGCATTAGAGCTACGATTTAATCGATTCTCAGGCTGAACGTAGCATGTATAAGTCTAGAAATACATGCCATTATATAACCCGTGATAGTGTGATAACTCCTGACTCAATTTGAACTTTGTTTTTATATAGATAAAATGTCATCCAATCGAGCTAATTTCGATGAAGTAGAAATTAAAGTGCAAGCCTCTGTTCATAGAGCAACATTTAGTGGAAGTAGGCTCATATGTGAGGGCTGGAGAGGGTAGGCTAAGGAAGCCTTCTTCCAAATGATGAATGAATGGTTCATCGAGTTCATGCAAATGAAACCAATGGCTCAACGACCTTTACCCCTACTTGTACCCCAACAGTCCCCTGGTTCCACAAGGTTTGGGACCAGTATGAGCGAGGAAGCCTCCAATTGATAAGATTCGTAAATATAGGGCTGAATAGTTTCGAGGTACAACCAAGGATGATCTTGAAAGAGTTGAGTTCTGGTTAAAAAAATAGTTAAAGTTTTCGATGAATTATCATGTACACTGACAGTGTAACACCCCAAACCCGACCTAGAAGTTTGGCTCGAATCTGGCATGTCACATTGAAGTGTTTTTCGAAAACCATGTTTCCATTAAAAACCTTTCTTAATAATTAGAAACTTATACCCTTTTTAAACCTTGTTAGAAAACCTCAGCTAAAATACATTCTTAACAACTTTGTAAAAATCTTGGCAGTTGCAGAAGCTTAATTTAAAAATAATTGCGGATACATGATGTTTTAAACAACAGTAGTTGCTTTGGAAAACCGTGTTCTAATACTAGCAATTATAAGAACAATAAGTAAAATTTCAAATTTGAAATCCTGAAAATTACAACGGCTTTACTACAACCCACATAAAACATTTAAAAGTAATAATTAAAACTATAAAATAAACAGTGTGTATGGCTTCCTCCGAGCCCCTCGCAGCTCCGATCCGTCTAAGGTTGGAAATTACCTGAAAGGTTAATAAACGGGGTGAGTTTACAAAAACTCAGTGTGAAATCCCCTACTATAAAAAGGAACAGTCAATCATATAATAGAATTATAAGTCTGGCCCCAGCCTTACTTACAGTTTCAGTATCAATTGGGCTTTAGCCCACTATAACAAACAGTACCAGATGGGCCTTAGCCCATTACAGAATAAGAAACATTATCAGAACTAGAATCAAAATGAGAATCGAATCGAATCGGTGTGAATCGAATCGAGAATCGTAATTAGGTGACAAAATTAGAATCGAATCGAGATCGTAATGTAATCAAAATCGAATGTGAATGTAATCCCAACCCAATCCGGTAGTATACACCCCGTACCAACCTTACACCATGTGGGAGACTACTCGACCCACCCAACCGCTACACACCACGTAAATTGAAGCGAGGTCGCAGATATTGTGACGAAGTCACCAGATACAGATATTGTGGCTAGGCCACTAGAACAGATATATATATATATATATATATATATATATATATATATGTGTGTGTGTGTATGGTTACCAGATTGCAAATGAGGTCGCTGTAACGCTTCCTCCATCAATATAACCCGTATCCCATGCAATGATATACATGTCATGGCATACAACATACGTAATCGAATATCATGCCCATATTTGAATCAAACAGTCACAGTCAAGTCATTCATATCACCAACATATATTCACAATCAAATCCGTCAACCACACAGTCCAAGTCAGTCACTTGCCCACAAGGGCAAAACAATCATTTAACACCTTAGGGGTAAAATGGTAATTTTATAAATCGAGGGTAAAACGGTAATTTTGTAAATCGAGGGTAAAATAGTAATTCTGTAAATCGAGGGTAAACGGTAATTCTGTAAATCAAGGATAAAATAGTAATTTTATAAATCGAGGGTAAAATGGTAATTCTGTAAATCGAAGTAATTTTGTAAATCAAAGGTAAAATGGTAATTTTGTAAATCGAGGGTAAAACAGTAATTCTATAAATCAAGGGTAAAACGGTAATTTTATAAATTTAGGGTAAAATAGTAATTCTACAAATCGAGGGCATTTTAGTAATTTGGTAAACTAAAGTATTCTAAACAGGGATAACAATACGAATGGGCCTAAAGCCTATTCTCGGCCCAAATAGGCCCACATGCTATTGTGGCCCTTTTAGCCCAAATCTAGCCACAAATATGAGATTCACCTAGCCTAGTCCAATATTTACTACACAATCAAACAACTTATCCAATTGGGCCTGTAGGCCCATTAGGCCCACATGACCCCTTTCGGCCTATCGCGGCCCGAAGTAGCCATCCTACAGCTAGAGTAGCGAGAAAATACACACCTGATAGGAGACTGGAGTTAATCCACGCTTCGAGCACTCTTAGCCAAGAAAAGGTACCTTTACTCTCCTCATGGTTCCCTCTATTTAAAGCCAGCTTCGCAACCACTCTTATGTTAGCTTCCCGATGTGGGATCCCTCCAACATCAGAGTTTAAATTTAACACCAACTCTTGCCGCCCCCTGTTAGCAAAATAAATGCTCCTTGCTTGCCATGGGATTCGAACCCATGCCTCCCCTCAGATGCTCCAACGCTACTTGCTACTAAGCCACAAGGCTTTTTGTGTCATATTTTATCCCCAGTTAATTATAAGGTCTAAAGGCCAAAGTCCAGGTTCCCTTAAAAAAAACCAAAATAAATTGCAAGAGCCAAGGCTTGAACCCAGGCTCCCATGAAACCTTAATGATGCCACAACCACTAAAACAAGCCTTCATTAACGAAATTTACATGCACAACAAAATAATATAAGCTGCCTTCAACTGCTCCTATGCTCAAGGCCCAAAACTTCTAGGCACTAATTCAGGGTGTTATAGACAGAATGCTTGTAATGTGATGTATCATTGTTGAAAGATTTGTCTTATTTGTGGTGGAATACTTTAGTTGTGGTTGTACTGGGAGATCGGGTAAATTGGGAATTCTTCTAGATTGAATTTTGAAAGAAATAAGTGAGCTAGAGATTTCTTGAGTTGAAATAAGGCCAGATGATAATATCTGAATATGAGAAAGAATTTATTCGGTTCAGCAAGTATGCCTGAAAATATATACCAACAGAGTTTGCTATGTGTACGTGGTTTGAAGACAGGTTAAATGAAGACATCAAGCTGTTAGTTGAGATCCTTGAGTTGGAAGAATTTGTAGTTTTGGTAGACAAAGCACAGAAAGTCGAGGAATTAAGTAAAGTAAAGAGAAAAACTGATTCTAATGCTCGTGATTCAAGAAAGAGATCTATGGGAAAGTCAAACCAATCACCATCGAAGAATTTGAAAGTGAATAATGGTCGTTCATCTTCTTTAGTGGGTTATTCTAGGAAAGATCGTGGAAAACAACATTCAACCTCGAAACATTAAGCTACGTCTGTAGCGAGTATGGGCAGTGTTAGAAATAGCAAGCCTGAATGTCAACAATGTAATAGACGACACTTCGGTGAACATAGACTGAAAGACGGGTCATGTTTCAAATGTGGTTCATATGAATATTATCTTAGATATTTCTCGAAAACATCCGACAAAGAAAAGGCTCAGACTAATCGACTGAGAAATACTGTTTCGAGAGGGAGACCGCCTCGGAACACTGGAAATGTGGGAAATAACCATAGTGGGACGAAAGACTCTATTGTGAGATCTAAGGCATGAGTGCCAACTAAAGCTTATGCGATTCATGCTCGAAAGGAAGCTTTAGCGCCAAATGTTATCACTGGTACATTTTCTATCTTTGATAGTAATGTTAATACTTTGATTGACTTGGGGTCAACGCACTCATATGTATGCATGACTTTTGTGTCAGATAAGAAAATACCTTTTGAATCTACTGAGTTTTTGGTTAAAGTAATGAAACCCCTAGGTTAGTATGTGTTAGTTGATAAAGTCTGTAAAACTTGTCCTTTGATAATTCAGGTGTAACACCCCGAACCCGAGACCGTCGCCGGAGTCGAACACGAGGTGTTAACAGACTTCAAACCACTTATTAGAAATTTCCCAGACAAGCTGCCAATCTGCGTACGAGTCGCATTAAAAATCATATCTTGAGTTATAAAACTCGAAATCCGGTTCCGTAAATTTTTCCCGGAACTAGACTCATATATCTATATGGTAGAATTTTTGTAGAATTTTTGGCCGGGCCAATTGGTACAGTTTATTGGTTAGAATCGTCCCTGTTCCTGGGTTCGACTACTCTGACCCTTGTGCATTACGACTTAGATATCTCCCTTTACAGAGCTCCAATACTTATTCCGTTGGTTTCTAATGAAACTAGACTCAAAAGGGAATCTATACATTTAAATCATGACCTCTAATTGTCTCTGATTAATTTAGGGTGAATTTATAAAGTCGGGACAGGGGATCCAGAAATCGCTCTGGCCCTGTTTCACAAGAGTTTAATTATCTCCTAACATACAGCTCATATGGTCGTTTCGTTTCTTCTATATGAAAATAGACTCATCGAGCTTAGATTACATAATTTATTCATTATTTAATTCCATTCCTACTATTTTTAGTGATTTTTCAATCTCACGTCACTGCTGCTGCCAGCATCTGTTACTAAAGCAACTATGCCTATTTCGTGATTTCTCCTTGATCTAACTAGTAATTCATCATACATATCACAAATTATGATCATGACTAGCCATGCCAAAGGCTAATCATTGTCAAACATCTCCCTACTACACTATTTCCATATCATGAATTTTAACACCAAAAATAATCAACCATGACATATGCAATAAAAATCGAATTACCAAGACTTGCGACCTAACATTATAGAACCAAATCCAACCGAACATTTATGCCATTTTCGCATGGCTAAAAGTTTACATACCAAATTTCAACAAAACCTATTAGCCTATACATGCCGAAATGTTCTCCTAGACCGACTAAAAAGAAGATACCAAAAGTTGCTAGCCGGTGTGATGACTTCGATGACAGTCCCGAGCACGCAAAAAGACGAGTCCAAGAAACCTAAAGTAGGTGACAAGCAAACACCGAGTGAGTATATAACTCAGTAAGTCATAAGCATTACATTGCCGTTCAGTAATAATATATCATAAGAGAAAATAAATAATACGGTATTAAAATCCTCCATCCATACCCAAACTGTGCTATAATTCCTTAGGCATTTCGGTTCGATCTCATACCAAGCCCTACTTTGATATTTCATACATTACACCATATGACATTGGATGCATTTATCTTCAAGTATAATCACCACATAGGTTCAAGACTTACCAAGCTCAATCCCAAATATAAATAAAATGTCTATTCCTCATGAGCTCAAGGTGTTTACTCGTACCGCTGTCCATGATTGACTCGATAAGGCCGCACACTTAGAGCATGTATATTTATTAGAGAATGTATAATAAGCCCGCACACTTAGTGCTTAATAGTCGAACTCGCACACTTAGTGCTATATAATCAAACTCGCACACTTAGTGCTATACAATTTGAACCCGCACACTTAGTGCCAATCTCATGATCATAAATGTTTACACCCGCACACTTAGTGCCGAAACCAACAACTCAATACATCTCACCTCTTTTCTTTTTCATTCAATACTTTCATCACCCCATGCATACATGTATATATATATATATATGTATATATTTATCATTCCATTCAGCATCATTACATAGACATTATGACCATTTAAATTAATACAAAATATATGCTTAATGACTTACCTTGTGTTGGGTAAGACGGTTCCAACTCGACTACTCGATGATCTTTTCTTTGCCTTTGCTTGATTCTCCTTCTTCAACTCCTTGAGCTTAATCAATAAATCAACTAGTTTAACCACCTTGCTAAATATTTATAATCCAATTACACATGCATATGTATGTTAGTATATTCGGCAACCATCCTCACTAATTACCCATTTAGTCGATTATACACATAATCAAAGGTAACCTCACGAATGGGCATACTTATGTATATATATATATATATTTCCGAATGGGCATCACAATTAGATTTAACACCACCTTCATACTCAATTAGATGGCCGAATGTATGTACAATGTCAACTATAACATCATTTAAACATCTAATTTCATCTCATGAACACTTGATCGAATTTTCCTAATCTAGCATATTTTCACATCTATTGTAACATCATGTAAATCCACATATAACTACATTTCTTAAGTTCCACATCTTAATGCCCATTATAGCCATTCTCATAGTCTAAATCTAAAAATCGGCACATCCACCTTTTAACCATGTTAGCAGAATACTCATTCTCTTCTTAGTCCTAAATTCGCACCTCCAACAAAGTGACTTAACAACTTCAACTTTCATGCTAACATAACAAGCAATTTAACACATACATATAACTAACATGTTAATAGCATCAAGGTATCAACTAAAATTTTTAAGCTTCTTAGTCAAAGCCTAACTCTCCGACAACCCCAAATCCAACCATGGGATAGATAGAATTTAGACTCATCACCCAAAGGTTGTGTAAACTTCCAAAAATATCATTGAACATACCTTGATCTAAAGGACCACCTTGGCTGAATCTTGCTTCCTCTTCTTCCTCTAGTTACGACAATTGCAAAAGAAAGAAAACATGAACACTCCTTCTTCCCTCCTTATTAAGCATTCAAACTCCCTCATTTTCATGCCACAACATCAAACACTCCTCCTAGATACAAGCAATGGCCGAACTTCTTCAAAATTTTTCTCCCTTTCTTTTTCTTGGTTTTTCGGCTAGGAGATGGCAAGTATGAACACCCCTTTTTTTTTGTTCACTTTCCTATTATTATTCCCATCATTTGTTAACAAAAAAAAACATATTAAATTAGAATGAGTGGAGCATCATCACTCCTTGGCCGGCCACCATGTATTTTATGGGTAATTTGACATGCAAAGCCATGCTTCCTCTCCCTATTATTAATTACTCCTTATAATTCATCTATCATCTTTTCTAACTTCGTCAACTAGGTCCTTTTCGAATTAATTCACATTCCTAAAGCTAATATTAAGCATTTAATTTCTCATATATTCACTGTCACACAAAAATTTATGTAATTAAAACACAAAAATAAATTTTTGGCTCGGTAATGTGGTCTCGAAACCACATTCCGACTAGGGTCTAATTAGGGTTGTCACAACTCTCCCCCACATAATAAATTTTTGTCCCCGAAAATCTTACGGGTGAATAATTTTGGATATCGATCCTTCATAGAGTCCTCAAGTTCCCAAGTGGCTTCTTCAATTCCGTGTTTATGCCACAACACCTTCACTAATGGGATTTTCTTATTTCGCAACTCTTTTACTTCACGCATCAAAAGGCGAACCGGTTCTTCTTCATAACTCAAGTTAGGGTGAATCTCGATCTCGATGGAGTGATTACGTGCGATTTGCCGGACCTATATCGTCGAAGCATCGAGACATGGAAAACGCTAGAATCTTTTCAAGCTCGGGGCAAAATTAATCGGTATGCAATCGGTCCAACTCGTTCGGATACTTCATACGGACCGATGAACCTCGGACTTAGTTTGCCCTTACGACCAAATCTAAGCACCTTCTTCCGTGGTGAAACTTTGAGAAATACTTTGTCTCCAACCCGATATTCAATGTCTTTTCTTTTCAAATCCGCATACGACTTTTGACGATCCGAAGCGGTTTTCAAACTTTCACGAATTACTCGAACTTTCGCTCAAAGATCCTTAATCAAATCAACCCCAAAATTTTACATTCACTAAGTTCACCCAAAATAATGGGTGCTACATTTACGACCGTATAAGGCCTCGTAAGGTGCCATCTTAATGCTTGATTGAAAGCTATTGTTGTAGCGAATTCAATCAAAGGCAAATATCTTCCCATGAACCACAAAACTCTAAGACGCAACATCTCAACATATCCTCGAGTATCCGAATTATTCGTTCAGATTGGCCATCGATCTGGGATGAAATGCGGTGCTAAAATGCATCTTAGTACCCAACGCTTCTTGTAACTTTTTCCAAAATCGCGATGTAAATCTTGGGTCTCTATTCGACACGATAGAAATAGGTACCCCATGCAATCGAACAATTTGGGAGATGTATAATTCGCCAATTTATCGAGCGAAAAATCATGCAGACGAGGATAAAATGAGCAGACTTGGTCAATCTATCAACAATAACCCAGATTGCATCTTTCTTGCTTGATGACAATGGCAATCCAGATACAAAATCCATCGTTACCGATCCCACTTCCATTTGGGTATCATGATCGGTCAAGTAATCCCGATGGCACTTGATGTTCCGCTTTTACTTGTTGGCATATCAAACACCTTGAAACAAATTCGAAATGTCTCGTTTCATCTGGGCCACCAAAATTGACGTTTGGTCATTGTACATTTTAGTACTACACGGTGGACGACATTCGACTCTTGTGAGCCTCGTCCAAAATCATCGAAATAAGTTCCGAATTTCTTGGAACACATAATCGACCTCTGAACGTCAAGCAATCATTGTCGTCAATTAGAAATTCTGATTCCTCATTCGAAGCACATTCAGCTCGTTTAGTGACCAATTCAGCGTTGACTTTCTGGGATTCAAGTATTTGACGAATCAATAATGGTTTGGCCTCTGATTCAGCTACTAGCACCCCATCGGGTGAGACGGACAAGTGAGCATTCACTGCTCTCAAAGCAAACAGTGCTTTCCGACTTAAAGCATCGGCAACCACGTTAGCCTTTCTTGGGTGATAATCAATAACAAGTTCATAGTCTTTCAACAACTCAAGCCAACGTCTTTGTCGCAGATTTAGATCTCTTTGAGTCATCAAATATTTAAGACTTTTGTGGTCCGAATAAATATGACACCTTTCCCCAAACAAGTAATGCCGCCATATTTTCAGGGCGAACACTATGGCCGCCAATTCAAGATCATGGGTCGGATAGTTTCTCTCATGCAGCTTTAATTGTCTCGACGCGTAAGCCACAACTCGACCTTCTTGCATCAACACACAACCTAGCCCAAGTAAGGATGCATCACTATAAATGAAAACTCTTTGCTTGGGACTCGGTTGTACTAGCATGGAGCTTCGGTTAAAGCAGTCTTTAGTCGATCGAAACTCTTCGACAGTTTTCATTCATTCAAACTCAACATCTTTTTAGAATAGTTTCGTCAGCGGTGCAGCTATTATCGAGAAACCCTTACAAACCGTCGGTAGTATCCGCAAGTCCCAAAAGCTCCTAACTTCAAGAACATTCCTCGGAGGTTTCCAATCGAGTATGGCGAAATTTTGTTCGGTTCCACTCTAACACCGATCACGGACACCACGTGCCCCAAAAGCTAACCTCTTTCAACCAAAATTCGCATTTCATGAATTTTATGTATAACTGCTTGTCTCGCAAAATCTGTAATACTAACCTCAAATGCTCGGCGTGTTCGGCTTCACCTTGTGAATAAACTAAAATATCATCAATAAACACAACCACAAATCGATCCAAGTATGGCCTGAATACTCGATTCATTAAATCCATAAATACCGCAGGGGTATTAGTGAGCCCAAACGCATCACTAAGAATTCGTAGTGACCGTACCTCGTTCTAAAAGTGGTTTTGGGTATGTCCGAGTCTCGAACCCTCAACTGATAATAACCAGATCTCAAATCTATCTTGGAAAATACTGAGGCTCCCTTTAATTGATCAAACAAATCATCAATACGTGGCAACGGTATTTATTCTTTATGGTCACTTTATTCAAGCGGCGATAGTCGATGCACAATCTCATGGTTCCATCCTTCTTTTCACAAACAATACGGTGCGCCCCATGGAGAAAAACTCGGTCGGCGAAACCTCTATCCATCAATTCTTGCAATTGAACTTTCAATTCCTTTAATTCCGTTAATGCCATACGAGGGCTATTGAGATTGGCGTGGTACCAGGTACAATCTCGATGCCGAATTCCACCTCTCGAACCGGTGGCAACCCCGGTAACTCCTCAGGAAAAACATCTGAATACTCACAAACCACTGGTACTGATTCAAGTTTCCTTTCCATCTCTTTGCTATCAAATACATACGCAAGGTATGTTTCACACCCCTTTTTCACATATCTCTGAGCGGTCATTGAAGATATTATCGCTGGCACCCCTTTCAAATCGGTAGACTCAACTCGGACTACCTCATCATGTGCACTCCTCAAATCGATGGTTTTTCTTTTGCAGTTCACCACTGCATCATGTACGGTCAACCAATCGATACCAAGAATGACATCAAATTCTTCAAACGATAAAAGCATCAAATCGGCCGGAAAACAGGATTCTCGGATTATTAGAGGGCATTTCTTACACACTTTATCAACAAGTACGTATTGACCCAAAGGGTTTGACACTCGAATTACGAACTCAAGAGACTCAACGGTAGAGTCTTCTTTGGATGCTAAGGTTTCACATACATATGAATAAGTAGAGCGTGGTCAATCAATGCAATCACATTAGTATCAAAGAGAGTGAAAGTACCGGTGATGACGTCAGGGGAGGATGCCTCCTCTCGTGCGTGAATGGCATATGCTCTAGCAGAGTACGGGTCTCGGCTCGAACAGCCGTGATCGAGGCCCCTCTCGACTACCACCCCTACCTCCTAAAATTCTCGGTGGTCTACCTCTAGTGTCACTCCACTAGGTCTTGCACCTTGCATCTTATTCTTCTCATCAAGCTCGTGCAATCTCTAATGAAGTGGTCCTTGAACCGCATCTCGTAATAAAAGCCCTGTTAGTAGACTTACCCCAACATTCACCTAGGTGTCGTCTTCCACATTGGGGGCATTCAGTTTCTCTTGACGATTATTGCCCACACTAGCTACAAGTAGCTCGGGAGTCCGTCGATGGTCGTGCTCGATGGAAATTCCTTGATCGTCCTCGACTTACTAGTGTCCTCCCCGAACTTCTTTACCGAGAACGGAGCTTTACCCGTCGATCTTTTACGATAGTCTCTAGCTTCAAATTCAGCCTTCTTCTTCTCCTTTCCAAGTTCTTTCGCCTTGCAAGCTCGTTCTACTAGTGTTACGAACTCCTTTATCTCGAAAATACCCACTAGTAGCTTTAAATTTTCATTCAATCCTTCTTCAAATCTTTTGCACATAGCAACCTCATCGGCCACACACTCCCGGGCATACTGACTGAGTCTTACGAACTCATGTTCATATTCAGATACTGTCATACGGCCTTGCTTGAGTTCCAAGAATTCCTTACATTTTTGATCGATGAACCGTTGACTAATATACTTCTTTCGAAATTCCGTTTGAAAGAAATCCCAAGTAACTCGTTCGTTTGGGACTATGGAAATCAAGGTTCTCCACCAATAGTAGGCTGAGTCCCGCAACAAGGATATAGCACACTTTAGACATTCATCGGGTGTGCATGACAGTTCATCAAACACCCGAATGGTGTTATCAAGCCAGAACTCGGCCCTTTCGGCATCATCAAGAACTATGGCCTGAACTCCTCAGCCCGCGCTTCCTAATCAAGTCTACTGGTGGCTTACTCAGCCTCACGGGATCGATGAATCGATGGCATTACGGGTTCTTGGGGTGGATTATTCAAATTCAGAATTGTTGGACAGCCAGATTGGTTCGGGCATATTGCGCGACCCACTCATTCATCATGGTAAAGAAGGCTTGTTTAGCCCCCTCACCTTGATTATTCGCAGATGACTGAGGTTCAACAGGCGGCGTCCCTTGTACAGGAGCAGCCGCTACACTTTCAACGTCATCTGCCAAGGTTCTCTCTACACCGGGATCCATTTACTAATCAAAACAAAAATTTTAACCGTCAGAAGTCATCACACATTTAAACATTAACATTAAGGCATGTATAGCTAGACTCATACGTGCTATGGTAGTCCTAGAACAGACTAAACCATAGCTCTGATACCAATTAAATTGTAACACCCCGAACCCGAGACCGTCGCCGGAGTCGAACACGAGGTGTTAACAGACTTCAAACCACTTATTAGAAATTTCCCAGACAAGCTGCCAATCTGCGTACGAGTCGCATTAAAAATCATATCTTGAGTTCTGAAACTCGAAATCTAGTTCCATAAATTTTCCCTGGAACTAGACTCATATATCTATATGGTATAATTTTTGTAGAATTTTTGGCCGGGCCAATTGGTACAGTTTATTGGTTAGAGTCGTCCCTGTTCCTGGGTTCGACTACTCTGACCCTTGTGCATTACGACTTAGATATCTCCCTTTACAGAGCTCCAATACTTATTCCGTTGGTTTCTAATGAAACTAGACTCAAAATGGAATCTATACATATAAAGCATGACCTCTAATTGTCTCTGATTAATTTAGGGTGAATTTATAAAGTCGGGACAGGGGATCCAGAAATCGCTCTGGCCCTGTTTCACAAGAGTTTAATTATCTCCTAACATACAGCTCATATGGTCTTTTCGTTTCTTCTATATGAAAATAGACTCATCGAGCTTCGATTACATAATTTATTCATTATTTAATTACATTCCTACTATTTTTAGTGATTTTTCAATCTCACGTCACTGCTGCTGCCAGCATCTGTTACTAAAGCAACTATGCCTATTTCGTGATTTCTCCTTGATCTAACTAGTAATTCATCATACATATCACAAATTATGATCATGACTAGCCATGCCAAAGGCTAATCATTGTCAAACATCTCCCTACTACACTATTGCCATATCATGAATTTTAACACCAAAAATAATCAACCATGACATATGCAATAAAAATCGAATTACCAAGACTTGCGACCTAACATTATAGAACCAAATCCAACTGAACATTTATGCCATTTTCGTATGGCTAAAAGTTTACATACCAAATTTCAACAAAACATATTAGCCTATACATGCCGAAATGTTCTCCTAGACCGACTAAAAGAAGATACCAAAAGTTGCTAGCCGGTGTGATGACTTGATGTGATCCGAGCACGCAAAAAAGACGAGTCCAAGAAACCTAAAGTAGGTGACAAGCAAACACCGAGTGAGTATATAACTCAGTAAGTCATAAGCATTACATTGCCGTTCAGTAATAATATATCATAAGAGAAAATAAATAATACGGATTAAAATCCTCCATCCATACCCAAAGCGTGCTATAATTCCTTAGGCATTTCGGTTCGATCTCATACCAAGCCCTACTTTGATATTTCATACATTACACCATATGACATTGGATGCATTTATCTTCAAGTATAATCACCACATAGGTTCAAGACTTACCAAGCTCAATCCCAAATATAAATAAAATGTCTATTCCTCATGAGCTCAAGGTGTTTACTCGCATCGCTGTCCATGATTGACTCGATAAGGCCGCACACTTAGAGCATGTATATTTATTAGAGAATGTATAATAAGCCCGCACACTTAGTGCTTAATAGTCGAACTCGCACACTTAGTGCTATATAATCAAACTCGCACACTTAGTGCTATACAATTTGAACCCGCACACTTAGTGCCGAAACCAACAACTCAATACATCTCACCTCTTTTCTTTTTCATTCAATACTTTCATCACCCCATGCATACATGTATATATATATATGTATATATTTATCATTCCATTCAGCATCATTACATAGACGTTATGACCATTTAAATTAATACAAAATATATGCTTAATGACTTACCTTGTGTTGGGTAAGACGGTTCCAACTCGGCTACTCGATGATCTTTTCTTTGCCTTTGCTTGATTCTCCTCCTTTAACTCCTTGAGCTTAATCAATAAATCAACTAGTTTAACCACCTTGCTAAATATTTATAATCCAATTACACATGCATATGAATGTTAGTATATTCGGCAACCATCCTCACTAATTACCCATTTAGTCGTTTATACACATAATCAAAGGTAACCTCACGAATGGGCATACTTATGTATATATATATATATACACTTCCGAATGGGCATCACAATTAGATTTAACACCACCTTCATACTCAATTAAATGGCCGAATGTATGTACAATGTCAACTATAACATCATTTAAACATCTAATTTCATCTCATGAACACTTGATCGAATTTTCCTAATCTAGCATATTTTCACATCTATTGTAACATCATGTAAATCCACATATAACTACATTTCTTAAGTTCCACATCTTAATGCCCATTATAGCCATTCTCATAGTCTAAATCTAAAAATCGGCACATCCACCTTTCAACCATGTTAGCCGAATACTCATTCTCTTCTTAGTCCTAAATTCGGCACCTCCAACAAAGTGGCTTAACAACTTCAACTTTCATGCTAACATAACAAGCAATTTAACACATACATATAACTAACATGTTAATAGCATCAAGGTATCAAATAAAATTTTTAAGCTTCTTAGTCAAAGCCTAACTCTCCGACATCCCCAAATCCAACCATGGGATAGATAGAATTTAGACTCATCACCCAAAGGTTGTGTAAACTTCCAAAAATATCATTGAACATACCTTGATCTAAAGGACCACCTTGGCCGAATCTTGCTTCCTCTTCTTCCTCTAGTTACGACAATTGCAAAAGAAAGAAAACATGAACACTCCTTCTTCCCTCCTTATTAAGCATTTAAACTCCCTCATTTTCATGCCACAACATCAAACACTCCTCCTAGATACAAGCAATGGCGAACTTCTTCAAAATTTTTCTCCTTTCTTTTCTTGGTTTTTCGGCTAGGAGATGGCAAGTATGAACACCCCTTTTTTTGTTCACTTTCCTATTATTATTCCCATCATTTGTTAACAAAAAAAAACATATTAAATTAGAATGAGTGGAGCATCATCACTCCTTGGCCGGCCACCATGTATTTTATGGGTAATTTGACATGCAAAGCCATGCTTCCTCTCCCTATTATTAATTACTCCTTATAATTCATCTATCATCTTTTCTAACTTCGTCAACTTGGTCCTTTTCGAATTAATTCACATTCCTAAAGCTAATATTAAGCATTTAATTTCTCATATATTCACTGTCACACAAAAATTTATGTAATTAAAACACAAAAATAAATTTTTGGCTCGGTAATGTGGTCTCGAAACCACATTCCGACCAGGGTCTAATTAGGGTTGTCACATCAGGGTTGTAACTTTTCTGCTGATTTGATGTTACTAGCCTTTGATAAGTTTGATGAGATTTTGGGTATGGACTGGTTAACTTTGCATGATGCTATAGTGAACTATAGACGAAAGTACATTGTAGCAGCTTGTTTTCGGTAAAACCGTGTAACACCCCTAACTCGTATCCATCACCGAACTAGGCTTTGACGGTATTACCGAACATATCGAAACACTTTGCATTCATTTCACAAGCATCATAGCATCATAGTCAAACATCAACATAAAGTACCTTTCTTAGGCCAGAGACCTTAAACATGCATTAGGAATAGGTCGGTACTAAACTGAACACATTCAAAATTTTTAGAACTTAGCAAAATTTCTCAATTCTGTTGAGGTCACACGCCCGTGTAACCAGGCCGTGCAAAAAGAAAGTTTACATACTGACTTTTTCCCACGGCCAACAGACACGCCCATGTGCTATGGCTATGTGGTTCTTAGCTAGTTACTGACTTAAGCCCACAGCCAACAGACACGTCCATGTGCTATGGCCGTGTGGCACAATACAAGCTTGGTTTAAGCCAAATTGCCACCCCTTTTTGGGTCAACCTGCAAGCATGGAAACAAGCATATATGTACAATCCAATCAACCAATTTGTTTTTTTATGCTAAAACACATATCACTCATACCATAATATTATCAACCATTTACATACTTATAAACCTTACCTATTTATAATGAACATAATGTAAGATTATATCAAATCATCATACAATCTCATTCCAAAAATTCACCACACTTACCATTTTTTTTATCCAACTAAGCATACTACAATTTCAAATTAACATCACATATCATAAACCATTATCAACTACAAGTTCAAACACAAATTAGCCAATTCACATGGCTAAATATATATACATCACAAAACATACTTCCACAACTATTAGCCTATACATGCCATACTTTAAGTATATATACATTTTGAAAAATATCAAAATGAGGTTCGATAGTGTGGCGACGATCCTTGACGATCCCTGAGCTTGGTAGCTTCGATATGTAATATCCTGATTTTGGGCCTAGTCGGAATAGTGGTTTCGTGACCACAAAATCCGAGATAGAAATAATTATTTTATGATTATTTTAAGGTCTATGATATGATTGCATGATTGTGTGAAAATTTCGTGAAGAAATTTTATGCATAAAGTGCTTAATTTGAAATTTGGGACTAAATTGAATAAATTGCAAAACTTGTGTTCTAGAAGTATTTTGCATAAAATTGAATTAGATTATTAATTAGAGGTCCTTAAAGAGTAATTTTACCAATTTCTAAGTCTATGGACAAAATTGGACATGGATGGAATTTTGGAAAGTTTAGTAGTAAGGGCATTTTGGTCATTTAGGGTAAAATGAATTAAAATACAAAATTAAAAGCCAATTTTGCTCATCTTCAACCCCATGGCCGAATATAGCAAGGAGAAACCATGGCTAGGGTTTTTCAAGCTTCCAAGCTCGATTGTAAGTCCGTTCTAGCCTCGTTTTTAATGATTTTTACGTTTTTGGAGTCCCGGTAGCTCGATTTAGCTTATGCTAGCAATAATTTAACCTAGGGTTTATATTTGGAAAAATACCCATAGGTGAAATTTGTGTATTTTGGTGTTTTATGATAAAATATGAGGTTTTAAATTATGTTAGACAACTTGTGCTACTCGGTTTTAAGTGAAAACGAGCAAAAGGGCTTAATCGGTAAAAATACCTAATAGTCATAAGTACATGTTAGAGTGAGAATTTGATGTTGCCATAGAAGGGAAAAATGATCAGCATGTCATAAAACATAAGAAAATAGGCTGAATTTTAATTTACGAGCTTTGGGGCAAAAGTGTAAATATGCAAAAGTTTAGGGGCAAAATTGTAATTTTTCCAAAATATGATTTTGGGTCAATTTGAATAATGTGAGTCCTAATTAGACTATATTTTAAATGATAGAGCAAGGAAAACTGAAATTCGGGCTAAAATGGGGAAAATACCAAGTTGTGGGACGAAATGGTAAAATAGCCATTTTAGCATACGAGGTAAGTTCATATGTAAATGTTGGTAACATAGTTATTATTTTAAATTTTTAATGTTTTGAAATGATATGATAATTATTATGAAATATTATACTTGTGATAATTGTTTGATAATATGTCAAATTATGTGATATACTTGGAAAATGTGAAATACTACAGAGTATCGGTATCGGCATTCCGTAGAAGATGGTTGAGACACATGATTGGGAAAAAGGTCCCGTTGAACCTTAGGAATGGATTAGGATACAAGTGACATGTCTTTGGGATATTTGGGCATCCGAACTCGTTGAGTTGAGTCCGAGTTCACTTATGGATGCGGCGTCCGAACTCGTTGAGTTGAGTCAGAGTTCGTGAGATGTAACTAGGCATCCGAACTCGTTGAGTTGAGTCCAAGTTCACTTATGGATGCGAACGCCCGAGCTCGTTGAGTTGAGTCCGAGTTCACTTATGGGCGGGTTACATGGTAGCTTGGCTACATATGTGGCACTTATGTGCAAGTTATCCATGTATCCGAATTATATTCGATGTGTTCAACGGGTAAAGTTCTACTCAAATGGAGGAATACTCAAGATGAAAGGGACGTATTGGTAAGTGTTGTGAAATGGATACTTTGAACAGGTATGTACTTAACCCTCGGGTTGAAAACTCGATATAACAACAATATGGTAAGATGATAAATGAAAAGGTGATATGAATGTCTTGGTGATGATTATGCAAATGATGTTTTATGTTTGCTTATATGGTTATGTTACTTGCTATTTGCATGTGAGCTTACTAAGCATTTATGCTTACTCCTCCTTTTCATTCCTTGTAGTGTTGACAAGCCAGCTCGGAAATCGGAAGCGGTCGGAGGCACGCTCACACTATCCGTATACCATCTTGGCATAATGGCTTGTATATTTTGAGTATGGCATGTATAGCATTATAATCATTTTATATGTATGGTCTTATGATATGGTTATTGAGTGGTATGGAAATAGAAATGCTTGGTAATGATTAGCCATTGGAATGGCTAATCATGATCATATTTGGTATTACGTATGTCAAATTGCTAGCTAATCCATGGAAACCATGAAATAGGTAAAATTTACCATAAAATAGATTCAGACAACAGCAGTGACGTGAGTTTGAAAAATCACTAAAAATAGTAGAAATGGAATTAAATAATGAATAAGTTATGTAATCGAAGCTTGATGAGTCTATTTTCATATGGAATAAGCGAAACAGGTATATGGGCTATATTTTATGAGATGTTTAAATTTTTGTGAAATAGGGCCAGAGCGATTTCTGGATCCCCTGTTCTGATTTTGGAAATTCACCATAAATTTTACAAAGATAATTAGAAATCACGCTTTATATGTACAGATTCCTTATTGAGTCTAGTTTTATTAGAGACAAACGCCATAGTCATTGAAGCTCTGTACAGGAGATATCTGATTCGTAATACACAGAGGTCAGAGTAGTTGAACCCTGAAACAGGGAGACTTTAACTAATAAACTGTACTAATTGGCCCAACCAAAATTCTAGAAAAAAATTAGTAGATATATATATGAGTCTAGTTTCAGGAAAAATTTACGGAATTGGATTTGAGTTTTGTAACTCGAGATATGATTTTAAAGCGACTGTGATGCAGTTAGCCAGCTTGTCTGGAAATTTTAAAATGAATTGTATGAGCTGTTTAATTAATGAATTAAGTCCGTTAACACCTCGTGTTCGACTCGCAATGGTATCGGGTATGGGTGTTACATTTAGTGGTATCAGAGCAGGTTTAGTCGGTTCTCGGACTAACCTAGCATGTGTAAAAGTTTAGCTATACATGCCAGCGATCCGTGATAGTGTGATGTCTTCCGACGCGTATAAGTACCGTCTTATTTAGGCAGGTACTCTCCAACCGAGCTGCGCCAACCATGTTCAATGTTAAGTAAAGATATTTGAGTAAAATTATGATTATGATAAGTCTCGGTTCAGAAAAGTATGAATAAAGGTTTATGATACATATGTGATAATATGTGAGATGAAAGTTCATGTTGTGATAAATATTCATATTTGCTTAATGCTCATATGATGTAGTGTATGTGGCTTACTTGATAAGATGAACGGAATAAATAGAAAGTAGTAGAGGTATGAATAAAGGTCATAATATTATGATACTGAATGAAAATGTCCTTGTCTTGATTGGATGTCGAATGTTGATGAATGTTAATGGTATATAATTTTATGAGGTAAAGGATTATAATGAAATGAACTTATCTATGTTAAATTGTTGGACTGAATTATATGATTGTAATGATATGTACATGATGATGCACGAAATGAAAGTTGTGATTGTGATGCAAATATCTATGTTTGTTTGGCCTTATATAATGTCATGAGCATGAATTAATTTAATTAATTGAATGGATAAGTAAAGCTGTCTAGAAAACATAGAATGTATGCATAAGTATATTGTCTAAATGGGACAATAGGAAAATTGGTGTAAGCCAACATGAATGAATGACATGATTTTGATGATGTTACTATGATGATGGAAGTTGTGTCATATGTGTATGTATAAGAAAGTCGAGTCGAGGTCCTACAACCCTCCCCTTACCAAAGTGGTACTTATAATGGAATTTCATGAGATTTGTATTGAATAAGTTTTGGTTGAGAACCCAAAGAGTTCAAGTGATAGAATAATTATAAGTATGATCCGAGATTGAAAATGAGCTGATAAGTAAAGTCGAGCCAGAAAGTATCGGATTGATATAAAGATTATTGGAATTATGCCTTGTCCCGATTAGAGAAGGAATTCTCTTTGGTAAATCGAATTACTCAAGTGCAAGGTCGAGAAAAGTGTAAATCGAAATTTATTCAGAACTCGACATTCTTTAGTGAATGATTTAATATGAAATTTGTGACGGCAGAACTAGTTGGGGAAATGATATTTCAAATGTGAATTATCCGAGTGTGTGATTATGACCGGACAGATTTAGATCTCTTTTGAGATGTTCTATGTGTTCACCCGTTCTCGAAATATTTCTATGGCTATTGATCTTTGAAGAAATTCTTGTTATATGGGAATGTCTTCTAATTTGGTGTTGGATGAAAGCATTGGTAGTTTGACTGGTTTATAATTTATATTGCTCTATTTCATCGGGTATTCTATTTCATTTCGTCTGATAAGAATTGATGAGAGAATTCATATGATATTATGATTCTGTTTCTTCTACTTGATGCTTCATCTGATATATATGTATGGGAAGATATATTGATCTTGTTATATTTGATTTCAGTGGGATTAAATGATGTTTTCTTTTGGACTTTCTTTCTTTGAAGAATTATCAGGGTATTCTGTATTTTCTCTATGAATTTGGTTTTCGATTCTCCGGCATAGTATCGTATCTTGGGTTTCTTTATCCTGGATCTCTTTATTCTGGATTTCTTTATTCTGGGTTTCTTTATTCTGGGTTTCTCTATCTTGGATTTCTTTATTCGGTTTTCTTGTTATCTTTGTTCCATAATTTGTCAATTATGACTCATGTTCAAATCGTTCTTGACTCATGATAATCATGTCAAATATGACTATACTTCTAATTTGATCTTGGTAATGTGGTGATTTTAGTATTGGGATTTTTTCTAATTTCTATGTAAGGATTTGACATCAGTAAAGGCATAGGTGATAAAAGCGCGAGTTTTAGTCGGTATGGTAAATTATTTATTTGAAAGATTTCATGTGACAATTATGTCGGGATTATTTTCCCAAGTCGATAATAGAATTTCATTTTGTGCGATAAAAGAGTAAATAGTTTGAGCGAGAAGTGTATATTTATTAGAAAGAGTTGAATATTAGTTTAAGTCACTCGAATGATAAGGTTTCCATCTTGTGAAAGCTGAAAAGTTTATTACATGTTGACAGAGTTCGGATAGATGAGAATATTGGTAACCAAGCGTCTGAACTAGACTAGTCTACATTGAGCAAAGACTTCCTGACTTTCAGTAATGTATTGTTGTATGAATTGTGATGTGTTTCAAGACGGTGAGGTAATGTGATAGTTTAGAGCATCCGATGTTACATAAAATCGGAGTTGTTAAAGGGTTAAAGCCGAGCATTGGGATCTATCAAAATTATCCTTGTCAATGTTGATATTGGGATGGAAATGAGAAGGATTATTCTTGAGGCCATATCAGAATTATTTCTATGGCGGAAAGAGGAAAATGTGATGTATCCTATTGTTAAATGTTTGGCAAGATCTATAAATCACATTTGTATTGAATGAATTCCTACTCATCAGATTCATGGAATTTCAGGTGTCTTTGATTGTTGGATTTCTTGGAATTCGGTCTCCATTAAATCAAGTTGAGATCCGGGTTTTATGTCATGATATCATGGGAAATTGAGAAGGGTTGAAAATTTAAGAACAGTTGAGAGTTGAGGCGTAAGCTTTTAGATCATATGAGAAATTGAAGAGATGTATTGGAGGTACAGTCTAAGTGCAAGTTCTTGACACCAAATATGAGATTAAAAGTGAAGACCACTTTTACGGTAAGATTTTGGGACGAAAATCCACGAAGGGGGAGAGTTGTAATATCGATTTTGGGCCTAGTCGAATAGTGGTTTCGTGACCACAAAATCCGAGATAGAAATAATTATTTTATGATTATTTTAAGGTCTATGATATGATTGCATGATTGTGTGAAAATTTCGTGAAGAAATTTTATGCATAAAGTGCTTAATTTGAAATTTGGGACTAAATTGAATAAATTGTAAAACTTGTGTTCTAGAAGTATTTTGCATAAAATTGAATTAGATTATTAATTAGAGGCCCTTAAAGAGTAATTTTACCAATTTCTAAGTCTATGGACAAAATTGGACATGGATGGAATTTTGGAAAGTTTAGTAGTAAGGGCATTTTGGTCATTTAGGGTAAAATGAATTAAAATACAAAATTAAAAGCCAATTTTGCTCATCTTCAACCCCATGGCCCAATATAGCAAGGAGAAACCATGGCTAGGGTTTTCAAGCTTCCAAGCTCGATTGTAAGTCCGTTCTAGCCTCGTTTTTAATGATTTTTACGTTTTGGAGTCCCGTAGCTCGATTTAGCTTATGCTAGCAATAATTTAACCTAGGGTTTATATTTGGAAAAATACCCATAGGTGAAATTTGTGTATTTTGGTGTTTTATGATAGAATATGAGGTTTTAAATTATGTTAGACAACTTGTGCTACTCGGTTTTAAGTGAAAGCGAGCAAAAGGGCTTAATCGATAAAAATACCTAATAGTCATAAGTACATGTTAGAGTGAGAATTTGATGTTGCCATAGAAGGAAAAATGATCAGCATGTCATAAAACATAAGAAAATAGGCTGAATTTTAATTTACGAGCTTTGGGGCAAAAGTGTAAATATGCAAAAGTTTAGGGCAAAATTGTAATTTTTCCAATATATGATTTTGGGTCAATTTGAATAATGTGAGTCCTAATTAGACTATATTTTAAATGATAGAGCAAGGAAAACTGAAATTCGGGCTAAAATGGGGAAAATACCAAGTTGTGGACGAAATGGTAAAATAGCCATTTTAGCATACGAGGTAAGTTCATATGTAAATGTTGGTAACATAGTTATTATTTTAAATTTTTAATGTTTTTAAATGATATGATAATTATTATGAAATATTATACTTGTGATAATTGTTTGATAATATGTCAAATTATGTGATATACTTGGAAAATGTGAAATACTACAGAGTATCGATATCGGCATTCCGTAGAAGATGGTTGAGACACATGATTGGGAAAAAGGTCCGTTGAACCTTAGGAATGGATTAGGATACAAGTGACATGTCACTGGGATATTTGGGCATCCGAACTCGTTGAGTTGAGTCCGAGTTCACTTATGGATGCGAGCGTCCGAACTCGTTGAGTTGAGTCCGAGTTCGTGAGATGTAACTAGGCATCCGAACTCGTTGAGTTGAGTCCGAGTTCACTTATGGATGCGAACGCCCGAGCTCGTTGAGTTGAGTCCGAGTTCACTTATGGGCGGGTTACATGGTAGCTTGGCTACATATGTGGCACTTATGTGCAAGTTATCCATGTATCCGAATTATATTCGATGTGTTCAACGGGTAAAGTTCTACTCAAATGGAGGAATACTCAAGATGAAAGGGACGTATTGGTAAGTGTTGTGAAATGGATACTTTGAACAGGTATGTACTTAACCCTCGGGTTGAAAACTCGATATAACAACAATATGGTAAGATGATAAATGAAAAGGTGATATGAATGTCTTGGTGATGATTATGCAAATGATGTTTTATGTTTGCTTATATGGTTATGTTACTTGCTATTTGCATGTGAGCTTACTAAGCATTTATGCTTACTCCCTCCTTTTCAGTCCTTGTAGTGTTGACAAGCCAGCTCGAAATCGGAAGCGGTCGGAGGCACGCTCACACTATCCGTATACCATCTTGGCATAATGGCTTGTATATTTTGAGTATGGCATGTATAGCATTATAATCATTTTATATGTATGGTCTTATGATATGGTTATTGAGTGGTATGGAAATAGAAATGCTTGGTAATGATTAGCCATTGGAATGGCTAATCATGATCATATTTGGTATTACGTATGTCAAATTGCTAGCTAATCCATGGAAACCATGAAATAGGTAAAATTTACCATAAAATAGATTCAGACAACAGCAGTGACGTGAGTTTGAAAAATCACTAAAAATAGTATAAATGGAATTAAATAATGAATAAGTTATGGAATCGAAGCTTGATGAGTCTATTTTCATATGGAATAAGCGAAACAGGTATATGAGCTATATTTTATGAGATGTTTAAATTTTTGTGAAACAGGGCCAGAGCGATTTCTGGATCCCTGTTCTGATTTTGGAAATTCACCATAAATTTTACAAAGATAATTAGAAATCACGCTTTATATGTACAGATTCCTTATTGAGTCTAGTTTTATTAGAGACAAACGCCATAGTCATTGAAGCTCTGTACAGGAGATATCTGATTCGTAATACACAGAGGTCAGAGTAGTTGAACCCTGAAACAGGGAGACTTTAACTAATAAACTGTACTAATTGGCCCAACCAAAATTCTAGAAAAAAATTAGTAGATATATATATGAGTCTAGTTTCAGGAAAAATTTACGGAATTGGATTTGAGTTTTGTAACTCGAGATATGATTTTTAAAGCGACTGTGATGCAGTTAGCCAGCTTGTCTGGAAATTTTAAAATGAATTGTATGAGCTGTTTAATTAATGAATTAAGTCCGTTAACACCTCGTGTTCGACTCTGGCAACGGTATCGGGTATGGGGTGTTACACGATATCTACAAAACAATTCAAAAACACACACAAAGTAAGCTTTCAAAAGCTTAGTAAGCTCGTACTAAAATCATCAATAGTATATGAAACATAAAATGACAACATATGAGTATTTGCACAATTTCAATCCATAAGACCCTATCAATTTAATGAAATTCACATATATAACATCATCTACCACTTAGGTACTATACATACCTGAATCTTCCCATACTTATTCACTTTTGTACTTACCTCTTGTTGAATGTTATAAGACTTTCCATAACTTATTCATATTTTAGACATCTGCACACTTAGTGTAAAAAGATTAGCCGAAGCTAAATGTTTCTACACACTTATTGCCATCTCAAATAATCGAGAATAAGTCTAAATCGCACACTTAGTGCCTCAAGTTGCCGAAGCTAGTTTAAATCACACACTTAGTGCCAAAGCTAGTTTAAATCGTAACTTAGTGCCAAAACTTCCGATTCATCATCATATTATCCAATTAAATTATATACAACCCATGTATAATAAAGGCATCAAAGCTTACTTAACATCATATTTTAAGTATGAATTTACCTCGTACTTGAAGGTGTCGACTCGAACATTTATTCTATAATCTTCGATTTTCCTCGATCTAAATTCGAACTCCTCTTTTCTTGATCTATAAGTATTCAAAATTAATCCTTTTATTCACCAAATAATTCAATTCAATCCATAAACACATATTTAGGGCAATTTGCAAACTAGCCCTCACATTTTCACATTTCGACACTTTAGTCCCTATTTCACAAAATCACAAAATACACATAATTTGCATATACACAAGCTTAGCTGAATTCTCCTAGTACTCATACTAGTTCACACATTTCATTTATTTCACATTTTTGCCCCTCAAAATAACATTTTTACAAATTAGCCCAATTTACTCAATTTCATCAAAAATTCAAAGACAACATATGTCAACCCAAAACATACCTTCAATAATTCACCATTTAACAACACAAAACTCATGAATTCATCCATGGAATATTTCAAAATCATCACCAAAATAAAAAATTAAAGCATGGGCTTTGTAGTATACTAAACAACGATCACAAAAATGTAAAAATTATCAAAAATTGAGTCAAAACCATACCTTAATCACCAAAAATAGTAGCTGAACCCTAGCTTAGATTTTATCTTTTATTTTCTTTTCAATTTCGGTGAATGAGCATGAAAATGAGCTTATTTTAAGCTTTGTTTTATTAATATTAACATAAAAAATCTAAATGACCATTTTGCCCTTTCATTAAACCAATATAAGTTCACCTAACACATGCCTTTTTATGTCTATTCAAACTTCAAATGGTCAAATAATCGCATAAGACCTTTATTTTAGAAAGCCAACTCAAATAGGTACTTTAACATCTAGCACACAACTTTTACCTTTTACGCGATTAGGTCTTTTTTTACAAATTAGGCACACAAGCAATTAAATTTTCACACGAGACTTACACATATGTCAATTCACTTATAATAGACACGAAAAATAATATTAAAATATTTTTTGACTCGGATATGTGGTTCCGAAACCACTATTCCAAGTAGGGTCAAAACCGGACTGTTACAATTCTCCCTCCCTTAGGGATTTTCGTCCCCGAAAATCTTACCATTAAACAGATTTGGATATTGTTGTTTCATAGAATCTTCAGATTCCCACGTGGCCTCTTCAATACTGTGTCGATGCCACATTACTTTAACTAACGGAATCTTCTTATTACGTAAATCTTTAACCTCTCAAGCGAAGATTTGGATTGGCTTTTCTTCGTAAGTCATATTGAACTGAATTTCAATTTTAGATGGAGGAATTATATGCGAAGGATCAGATCTATACCGTCGAAGCATTGACACATGAAACACATTATGTATCTTTTCTAACTCAGATGGTAGCTTCAATCTATAAACAATCGGCCCAACTCACTCGATGATTTCATACGGTCCAATAAACCTTGGACTCAGCTTGCCTTTTCCACCAAATCGAAACACTTTCTTCCACGGAGACACTTTCAGAAACACTTTATCGCTGACCTCAAACTCAATATTTTTTTTTTCAAATCTGCATATGATTTCTGATGATCAGAAGCTACTTTCAATCTATCTTGGATCACTTTCACTTTCTGTTCAGTTTCTTTTATCAACCCCATAAATTTTATTTTCACTGATCTCTGACCAATATAAAGGTGTACGGCATTTGCGACCATATAAAGCTTCGTATGGTGCCATTTTAATGCTCAACTAAAAACTGTTATTATAAGCAAATTCAATCAAAGGTAAGTATTGTTCCCACATACCTTCAAACTCAAGAATGCAACATCTCAACATATCCTCGAGTATCTGAAGATGATAAGTAGTGCTAAAATGCAATTTGGTACCTAGGGCATCTTGCAACTTCTTCCAAAATCATGACGTGAATCTCGAATCTCTGTCTGACACTATAGACAATGGCATACCATGCAATCTCACTATATCAGAAATGAATAATTCAGCTAATTTATCAAGTGAATAATTAGATTGAACTGGAATAAAATAAGCTAATTTCGTCAAACGATCAACTACAACCCAAATTGAGTCTTTCTTTCTTAAAGATAGGGGCAAACCTGACACAAAGTCCATAGTTACTTGATCCCATTTCCACTCCGGAATCATAATTGGTTGTAAAAATCTAGATGGCACTTGATGTTCAGCTTTGACTTGCTGACAAATCAAACATTTAGAAACAAAATCAGAGATATCTCATTTCATTCTGGACCACCAATAATGCTGATTTAGATCATTAAACATTTTTGTGGATGCACAGATAACCGACTACTGTGGGCTTCACTCAAAATCATTTGAATTAACTTTAGATTTCTCGAAACACAAATCCTATATCGAAATCTTAAGCAATTATCTTTATCAACTCTGAATTCTAAATCTGTCTCTACATTACACTGAGCTCGTTTAGCCAAAATCTCAATATCAATCTTCTGAGCTTCGATAATCTGCTGTAAGAACAAGGGTCTTGCTTTTAATTCAGCTAAAACTAAACCATCATCAGACAGAACCAAATGAGCATTCATTGCACTCAAAGCAAACAATATTTTCTGACTTAAGGCATCAGTAACAACATTTAATCAATTACAAGTTCGTAGTCTCTTAATAGTTCTAACCACCTTCTTTGTCGTAGATTCAAATCTTTCTGAGTCATCAAATACTTCAAGCTTTTATGATAAAAAAACACGAGACATTTCTACCATACAAATAGGGACGCCAGATCTTCAAGGCAAACACAATAGCAGCTAACTCGAGATCGTGAGTTGGATAATTCTTTTCATTTGGCTTCAACTGTCTCGAAGCATAAGCAACTACTTTTCCTTCTTGCATTAGAACACATCCCAAACCAATTAACGAAGCATCGCTATAAATCACAAATTCTTTACCCGATTCAGGTTGTACCAAAACTGGAGCTTCAGTCAATAAAGCTTTCAACTTATCAAAGTTGTTATGACACTTTTCAGACCACTCAAACTTCACATCTTTTTGGAGCAATTTTGTTAACGGAGTCACAATCACCGAAAAACCTTTTACGAATCTTCTATAGTAACTAGCAAGTCCCAAAAAACTACGTACTTCAGAAACATTTCTCGGTGGTTTCCAATCCAAAATAGCTGAGATTTTACTCGGATCAACTCGGATACCAGAGCTGATACAATATGACCTAGAAAACCCACTTCTCGCAACCACAACTCACATTTACTGAACTTTGCATATAACTGTTTATCTCGTAAAGTTTGTAACACTACTCTCAGATGCTCGGCATATCTGGATTCGTCATGTGAATAAATCAATCTGTCATCAATGTATACCACAACAAATTGATCTAAATACGGTCTGAAAATTCTATTCATCAAATCCATAAAAATAGCAGGCGCATTAGTCAATCCGAAAGGCATAACTAAAAATTCATAGTGGTTGTACCTGTTTCTGAAAGCAGTCTTCAGAATATCTGAATCTTTCACTCATAGCTGATAGTAGCCTGATCTCAAATCTATTTTCAAAAACACAGTAGCTCCTTTCAACTGATCAAAAAAATCATCAATTCGGGGAAAATGATACTTATTCTTGACAGTCACTCTATTCAACTGACGATAGTCTATACACATTCTCATCGCACTGTCTTTCTTTTTCACATATAGAACCAGAGCACTCCAAGGTGAGAACCTCAGTCTAGCAAATCCAAGATCGATCAATTCTTGCAATTGAGACTTTAATTCTTTTAACTCGGTCGGAGCCATTCTATATGGAGCTATCAAAATCGAATTAGTACTAGGTACCAATTCAATGCCAAATTTTACTTCTCTAACGAAAGGTAATCCCGGAAGTTCTTCAGGAAACACATCAGGGAACTCATGAACAATAGGTACAGATTCAACTTTCTTTTCTGACACTTTTGAATCAATCACATATGCAAAGTAGGCTTCACAACCCTTTCTCACAATACTCAAAGCTTTCATCGAAGTTATTACAGCATGCAATCCATTCAAATCACTAGATTCAATTCTGACTATTTCATCATTATTGCATCTCAAATCAATAGTTTTCCGTTTACAGTTCACTACAGCATCATGCAAGGTTAACCAATCCATACCCAGAATTATATCAAACTCATCAAAAGGTAATAACATCAAATTAGACAAAAAACAACTGTCTTGAAACTTTAACAAACAATTCTTGCAGACTTTATCAACTAGAACACTTTTGCCTAGGGGATTCGAAACTCTAACATAAATTCAGTAGACTCTACACACAAAGTCTTACTGTTCACTAAGTCCATGCATATTTATGAATGTGTTGATCCAGGATCTATCAAAGCAATCACAGAAGTATCATAGAGAGTAAATGTACCCGTAATCACATCTGGTGATGAAGCTTCCTCGCGAGCTCGGATAGCATATGCCCTAACAGGTGCACAAGCCTCAGATCTAACAGTTGTGTCTTTCGTTCCTCTCTGACTACCACTTAGATTTCCCGAATTTCTGGAAGGTCTACCACGAGAAACATTACCACTCTGCTTCGGATTCTGAACATTATCTTTTTCAGCTAAATTTGGGTAATCCTTAATAAAATGGTTTCTTGAACCACAACTATAACAAGATCAATTATTACTCATTCCTCAGCATTCACCAAAATGTCGTCTTCTACATTAATCACATTCAGGCCTTTCATTCTTTTCATTATCAACACTAGTAATAGACATGGCTGAAGATTTGTAATTCGATTGTGATCTAATACGATCTCTGTTCAAATGCCCCGCATTAACCTTTGAACGACTACTATCATCTCTAAACTTTTTGGAGCCAGATTGAAATGATTTACCCATTGATCTCTTTTGTATCTCTCTAGCTTCAAAATCAGCCTTTCTTTTCTCTTTCCCAAGATCTTCCGCTTTACATGCTAGTTCAACAAGCACCACAAATTCTTTGATTTCTAGAATACCAACTAGCAAATGAATATCCTCATTCAAACCGTCTTCAAATCTCTTGCACATTATTGCTTCCGAAGATACACATTCACGGGTATATTGACTCAATCTTACAAATTCCCGCTCGTTTCTGTAACAGACATACGACCTTGTTTAAGCTTAAGAAACTCTTTGAGTTTCTGATCAATGAATCTTTGGTTGATATATTTCTTTCGAAATTTAGCTTGGAAGAACTCCTACGTAATTCGTTCACTTGAAACTACAGATGTTAAAGTTTTCCACCAATGATACGCCGTGTCTCTAAGCAGTGAAATGACACATTTTATACATTCTTCTGGTGTAATGCCCCAATTTTCGGGAATTCTGTGTATGTTGGAAAAATTTAAAATTTCTGTGTTCTGTCTATTTGGTGTAGGTTTAATTATGTTAGTGGGCATCTAGAAGGCCCAAGCTTAAGTTAAAACTTGGTAATTTTAGTTAATTTTAGTTCTGTAAGAAAAAGGGGTTTTGGTTAACTGGGCTTTTAAGTATTAATTGGGTAAAATAAAACACAAAGAAACAGGTGGCAAAGTGGCATGTGACGCCACTGGGAAAGCTATAAAAGTGGCGTGTGGATGCTAGGGAGAACCAAGGTTCAAGTCACAATGGGAGCATATTAAGGGAATTATTTTTATGTTTAGAAAGGGTAAGTAATGGAACTCAAGTAAAAGACTGTCAGGAGGAGTTTGGTTGCTCAGGGGATTGAGTAAGGAGGGGATAAGGGAGAGGATTTAGGAGCTGATTAGGGAGAGTAGTGTTGGCCGAATGGTGGACTCTTAAGGAGCAATAGTTGGCCAGCCAAGGGTTTTTCTTTAGGGGGCAAGTTTCGGCTAGGTCAAATGCCAAGTATAAGTTCGGCATTAGGGGTAAGTTGTGCCGTTTCCTGACTATAATTCCTTTTTATTTTTTCTTATTTTTTCTCTCTTCATCAACTTCTTTTCTTCTTCTTGTCTACCGAATCTCTCTACCATTCTGCTCATCTTCATATTTTTTATTAGTTGTTTTAAGCCTATAGTCGATTACCTCAGAAAGCCGAAATCCCGAAAGCCTGATTTCTTTTGTGCCGTTTTCTTCTAGTCAAAACCCTCTTATTTTCCCTTATCTTCTTGATCGATTCTATAGTCCTCTGAACCCCAAGTTTCTGTTGACAAAGCCACTACAAAACCCTCATCTTTTCTTCACTGTTACAAAAAGCTGAAAATGCATAGCCATAGGAACATAGCTGAATTTTAAAATCACTAAAGGCTCGACTTTTGTTATCACTTGAGGGGTTAGATCTGCATCAAAATTGAGTAGGAGTTAATTGGAATCATTGAATGAAGGAACCGATGGTAAGTTTTTGAACTTAATCTTTATTTCAGGTTTTAGAAAAAGCCGAAACCCCTAAAGGTTAGGGAGGCTGTCGATTTGGGCTTGTAGCTCTAAGGATTGTTATAACTATTTTATTTTGATAATAGTGGGATCTAGAGGCTGCTGATCAAAGGCTTGGACAAGTGGAATGATTGGATCTAGACATAATCGCTAATTTCGGCAAAGGTAGGATCGCTAGTGCCTAAGGTGTTTTCGGCCGAATATGATAAGTGGTTAATACGTAGTTTATTTTCGGTAGTCAGATTAACGTGGTAGTAATCCAATTGTAGGCAGTTTGTGTGTGGATTATGTCAGCATATCGTCACAAACAGGTGTGTAACTGACACCCTCTTATAGACTAGATCGGCAAAAGCTGCAATACCGAAAAGCCAGTATTTTGAGAACTTGCGAGTGTGCGAATGCTCGTGAGATTAATAGTTTTATGTATATGGTAAATTAAAGTGATAAGATTGCAAAGTGCACAATTCCGTGCATTTTGATGTTTTTGGGCTTAATGGGCCAAAATCGGGATAGTAGGCCAACGAGCCCAATTCGGTAAGAAAACGCGGTAAGTGTTTCTGGTCGTACGTAAATGGCTATGTTATGCATGAAAACCTTAAGAATAGTGAAATTACTTGAATACCCCTATGTATGGAAATTACTGATATACCCCTAGGTGCAAAATTACCATTATACCCCTAGGGTTACTTTTGACTGAAAAGCATGATGATCTGATTCCGTTTGATGTATGCCATGATTGTATATCTGTTGCATGGGGACATGGGTTATCTTATGGAGGAAGCGTCCTAGTGGCTATGCCACAATTATCTGATCTGGTGGCTCTGCCACATATATCTGTTCTAGTGGCTCTGCCACGATTATCTGTATCTGGTGACTCTGTCACATTATCATCGCTCGTAGCCATCTTTGCATATTTCTGTGGCGTGTAGCGGTTGGGTGGGTCTAGTAGTCTCCCCACATGGTGAAAGGTTGGTATGGGGGTGCATATGGTTGGATATGGGCTGGGTTTTGCATCGCTCTGATCTGATATGGGCTTATGGGCTATATTCTAACTTCTGTTCTGGGCTAAGGCCAACTTATTCTGTTTCTGTGGTTTGAACCGATATAGGCTATGGTTGGGTTAATTTACACACTGAGTTTCCTTAAACTCACCCTTTTTCATCCACGCAGGTAATCCCCAGCCATAGTAGGCTTGGAGCTGTGAGGGATTCGAAGTGGCCACACGTTCTGCAAGTTGATTTTCTTCTGGTGAACTGGACATCCTTTTATTTACGTTTAAGGTTTTGGGTTTTTTTTTTAAAATGTAATAAGGCCGCTTAATTATTTTTTTGATGGTTTTAATATGTTTTATTAAGGTAGGTATCACTTATATTTAACTGTTGTAATTGGATAGCTTTAGGGCGTGTTTTCAAAAACAGTAATTGATTTCAAAATAACACGACAACAAGCAAAGCTTCCGCAATGAAAATATTTTCCAAAATTAATCACTTTTCCTAAAAAGGACTTAATCAAATTGGTTTCCTGGAAATATACATGACGTTAAGGTGTGGAAATAGCGGTGTGCATGTCTAGGATTGGATCCGAAGGGAGCTAGGTACTTAAGCAGTCCGATGGACTCTCCTCCTCTTTCCCGGTTTCCTACCTGGTGCACAGCTTCCATTCACTTTAACCTGCAATGAAATTATCTTTTAAAACACTAAGTAAGTTTTTCTAGATCAACAATATAAAATGTTTTGAATGCTTCGATGTGGCACGTCGGATCCGGCCATAACGTTTAGGTTGGGTTTGGGGTGTTACATCTGGATTCAATGACAACTCATCCAACACTCTTACTGTGTTCTCTAACCAAAATTTAGCTGTTTCAGCATCGTCACTTGTTGTAGCTCAGAATTCTTTAGCTCCATATTTTCTAATTTTTTCAACTGGTTGTCTACTCAACTATACTGGATTCACTTGCGACATAATAGGAGTTTGAGGAGAATCAACTAGGGGTGGAGGTTGTTGTATAGCTGGATTGGTTTGGTTCTAATATACTGAGTGAACCAATCGATCATCATCTGATAGAAGGCTTGCTTAGCCTCACCAACGCGGCTACTCGTAGCCGGTCGAGAATCAGCTTGCACCGTCCCTTGCACGGAAGCAGGCGCATTGCTTTTAACATCTTCAGCTACAGCTCTACCGGGATCTATTGCTATACAAAAACACATTTCCATGTCAGGATTCCTCACACTATCGCAGTTTCAGATATATGGCATGTATAGCTAGACTCACATACGCTATGGTAGTCTTAGAACAAACTAAACCATAGCTCTGATACCAACTAAATGAACACCCCTAACTCGTATCCATCACCGGACTAGGGTTAAGAGGTATTACCAAACATATCAAAACACTTTGCATTCATTTCACAAACATCATAGCATCATAGTCAAACATCAAAATAAAGTCCTTTTCTTAGGTTAACGAGACCTTAAACATGCATTAGGAATAGGTCGTGTAATGCCCCGTACCCGAGACCGTTGCCGGAGTCGAACACGAGGTGTTAATAGACTTAATTCATTACTTAAACAGCTCAAACAATTTATTTTTAAAATTTTCAGTCAAGCTAACAATCTACGTCATAGTCGCTTAAAAATTCATATCTCGAGTTACGAAACTAAAAATCTAATTTTGTAAATTTTCCTTGAAACTAGACTCATATATCTATTTACTAATTTTTTTATAGAATTTTTGGTCGAGCAAATTAGTACAGTTTATTAGTTAAAGTCTCCCTGTTTGAGTTTGGTACTCGACCTCTGTGTATTATCAAATATCTCCTGTCTGAGTTTCAATGACTATACCGTTTGCTTCTAATAAAACTAGACTCAATAAGGAATCTGTACATATAAATCATGACTTCTAATTATCTTTGAACAATTTATGGTGAATTTCCAAAATCAGAATAGGGGATCCAGAAATTGCTCTGGCCCTATTTCACAAAAATTTAAACATCTCCTAAAATATAAGTCATATACCTGTTTTATTCCATCCATATGAAAATAGACTCATAATTCTTAAATTCCATATATTATTCATCATCTAATTGTATCTCTACTATTTTTAGTGAATTTTCAAAATCACGTCACTACTGCTGTCTGAATCTATTTTATGGTAAATTTTACCTATTTCATGGTTTCCATGGATTAGCTAGCAATTTAGCATACATAACACCAAATATGTTCATGATTAGCCATTCCAATAGCTAATCATTACCAAGCATTTCCATACCACTCAATAACCATATCATAAGACCATATACACAAAATGATTATAATGCTATACATGCCATACTTAAAATATACAAGCCATTATGCCAAGATGGTATACGGATAGTGTGAGCATGCCTCCGACCATTCCCGATTTCCGAGCTGGCTTGTCAACACTACAAGGAATGAAAAGGAGGGAGTAAGCATAAATGCTTAGTAAGCTCACATGCAAATAGCAAGTAACACAACTATATAAGCAAACATAAAACATCATTTGCATAATCATCACCGAGACATTCATATCACATTTTCATTTATCATCTTACCATATTGTTGTTATATCGAGTTTTCAACCCAAGGGTTAAGTACATACCTGTTCAAAGTATTCATTTCACAACACTTACCAATATGTCCTTTTCATCTCGAATATTCCTCCGTTTGAGTAGAATTTTACCCGTTGAACACATTGGAATATAATTCGGATACATGGAAAGTTTGCACATAAGTGCCACATATGTAGCCAAGCTACCATGTAACCCGCCCATAAGTGAACTTGGACTCAACTCAACGAGCTCGGGCGTTCGCATCCATAAGTGAACTCGGACTCAACTCAATGAGCTCGGATGCCTAGTTACATCTCTCGAACTCGGACTCAACTCAACGAGTTCGGACATTCGCATCCATAAATGAACTTGGACTCAACTCAACGAGTTCGGATGCCCAAACATCCTAGTGACATGTCACTTGTATCCTAATCTATTCCTAAGGTTCAAATGGGCGTTTTCCTCGATCACACATCTTTGCCATCTTCCACGGAATATCAAAATTGATACTTCGGTGATAGTTCATACTCATCAAGTAATTCACATAATTACATATTATTCAACAATAACCACAAAGCATAATATTTCATGATAATAATCAGCATCATATCATATAAACAACATTAAATTGCTTAAAATGACAATTATGTTACTACATTTACACATGAACTTACCTCGTATGCGAAAATGGCTACTTTTACCATTTCGTCCACAACTTGGTATTTTCCCCATTTTAGCCCGAATTTTAGTTTTCCTTGATAATCGAGCTTGGAAGCTTGAAAAACCCTAGCCATGGTTTCTCCTTGCTATATTTGGCCATGGGGTTGAAGATGAGCAAAATTGGCTTTTAATTTTGTATTTTAATTCATTTTACCCCTAAATGACCAAAATGCCTTTACTACTAAACTTTCCAAAATTCCATCCATGTCCAATTTTTGTCCATAGACTTAGAAATTGGTAAAATTGCTATTTAAGACCTCCTGATTAATATTTCAAAACAATTTCATACTAGAAACTTCTAGAATGCAAGTTTTACAAATTATTCGATTTAGTCCCTAATTTCAATTTAAGCACTTTATGCATAAAATTTCTTCACGAAATTTTCACACAATTATGCAATCATATCAGAGACCTCAAAATAATCATAAAATAATTATTTCTATCTCAAATTTTGGGGTCACGAAACCACTATTCCGACTAGGCTCAAAATCAGGATATTATAACTCTCCCCCATTTAGGGATTTTCGTCCCCGAAAATCTTACTAGAAAAGTGGTCTTCAATTTTAATCTCATATTCGGTGCCGAAGAACATGCACTTAGACTGTACCTCCAATACATCTCTTCAATTTCTCATATGATCTAAAAGCTTACAGTCTCAACTCTCAACTGTTCTTAAATTTTCAACCCTTCTCAGTTTCCCATGATATCATGACATAAATCCCGGATCTCAACTTGATTTAATGGAGACCGAAATTCCAAGAAATCCAACAATCAAAGAGACTTGAAATTCCATGAATCTGATGAGTAGGAATTCATTCAATACATATATGATTTATAGATCTCACCAAACATTTAACAATAGGATACATCACATTTTCCTCTTTCCGCCATGGAAATATTTCTGATATGGCCTCAAGAATAATCCTTCTCATTTCCATCCCAATATCAAGACTGACAAGGATAATTTTGATAGATCCCAATGTTCGGCTTTAACCCCTTTAACAACTCCAATTTTATGTAACATCGAATGCTCTAAACTATCACATTACCTCACTGTCTTGAAACATATCACAATTCATACAACAGTACATTACTGAAAGTCAGGAAGTCTTTACTCAATGTAGACTAGTCTAGTTCAGATGCTTCGGTTACCAATATTCTCATCTATCCAAACTTTGTCAACATGTAATAAACTTTTCAGCTTTCACAAGATGAAAACCTTATCATTCGTAGTGATTTTAACTAATATCCAACTCTTTCTAATAAATTTACACTTCTTGTTCAGACTATTTACTCTTTTATCAGTACAAAAATGAAATTATATTATCAGACTTGAAAAAAAATAATCCCGACATAATTGTCACATGAAATCTTTCAAATAAATAATTCACCATACCGACTGAAACTCGCACTTTTATCACCTATGCCTTTACTGATGTCAAATCCTTATATAGAAATTAGAAAAAAAAATCCCAATATTAAAATCACCACATTACCAAGATCAAATTAGAAGTATAGTCATATTTGACATGATTATCACGAGCTGAAGAACGCACTTCGAACATGAGTCTTAATTGACAAATTATGGAACAAAGATAACAAGAAAACCGAATAAAGAAATCCAAGATAGAGAAACCCAGAATAAAGAAATCCAGAATAAAGAGATTCAGGATAAACAAACCCAAGATACGATACTATGCCGGAGAATCGAAAACCAAACTCATAGAGAAAATACAGAATACCCCGATAATTCTTCAAAGAAAGAAAGTCCAAAAGAAAATATCATTTAATCCCACTGGAATCAAATATAACAAGAACAATATATCTTCCCATACATATTATCAGATGAAGCATCAAGTAGAAGAAACAGAATCATAATATCATATGTATACTCTCATCAATTCTTATCAGACGAAATGAAATAGAATACCCGATGAAATAGAGCAATATAAATTATAAACCAGTCAGACTACCAAGGCTTTCATCCAACACCAGAATTAGAAGACATTCCCATATAACAAGAATTTCTTCAGAAGATCAATAGCCATAGAAATATTTACGAGAACGGGTAAACACATAGAACATCTCAAAAGAGATCGCTAAATCATCCGGTCATAATCTGTCACACTCGGATAGTTCACATTTCAAATATCATTTCCCCAACTAGTTACGCCATCACAAATTTCATATTAAACCATTCACTAAAGAAGGTCATTCTGAATAAATTTTTGATTTACACTTTTCTCAACCTTGCACCTGAGTAATTCGATTTACCAAAGAGAATTTCCTTCTCTAACTGGGACAGTGCATAATTCCAATAATCTTTATATCAATCCGATACTTTGCTGACTCGACTTTACTTATCAGCTCATTTTCAATCTCGATCATACTTATAATTATTCTATCCTTTGAACTCTTTGGGTTCTCAACCGGAAACTTATTCAATACAAATCTCATGAAATTCCATTATAAGTACCACTTCGGTAGGGGGAGGGGTTGTAGGACCTTTGACTCGACTTTCTCATACATACACATATGACACAACTTCCATCATCATAGCAACATCATCAAAATCACGTCATTCATTCAGGCAATGCAACATTCATGTTGGCTTACATCAATTTTCCTATTGTCCCATTTAGACAATATACTTATGCATACATTCTATGTTTTCTAGATAGCTTTACTTATCAATTCATTTAATTAAATTAATTCATGCTCATGACATCATATAAGGCCAAACAAACATAGATATTTGCATCACAATCACAAGTTTCATTTCGTGCATCATCATGTACATATCATTACAATCATATAATTCAGTCCAACAATTTAACATAGATAAGTTCATTTCATTATAATCCTTTATCTCATAAGAATTGTATATCATTAACATTCATCAACATTCAACGTCTAATCAAGACAAGGACATTTTCATTCGTATCATGATATTATGACCTTTATTCATACCTCTACTACTTTCTATTTATTCCGTTCATCTTATCAAGTAAGCCACATACACTACATCGTATGAGCATTAAGCAAATATGGATATTTATCACATATGTATCATAAACTTTTATTCATACTTTTCTGAACCGAGACTTATCATAATCATAATTTTACTCAAATACCTTCACATAACATTGAACATGGTCGGCGCAGCTCCGTTGGAGAGTACCCTGTCTAAATAAGATGGTACTCATACGCGTCGGAAGACATCATACTATCACAGATCAGTGGCATGTATAGCTAAAATTTTACACAAGCTAGGTTAGTCCGAGAACTGACTAAACCTGCTCTGATACCACCAAATGTAACGCCCCATACCCGAGACCGTTGCCGGAGTCGAACACGAGGTGTTAATAGACTTAATTCATTACTTAAACAGCTCAAATAATTTATTTTTAAAATTTTCAGTCAAGCTAACAATCTACGTCATAGTCGCTTAAAAATTTATATCTCGAGTTACGAAACTCAAAATCTAATTTTGTAAATTTTCCTTTAAACTAGACTCATATATCTATTTACTAATTTTTTTATAGAATTTTTGGTTGAGCAAATTAGTACAGTTTATTAGTTAAAGTCTCCCCTGTTTCAGAGTTAAACTACTCTGACCTCTGTGTATTACGAATCAAATATCTCCCTGTACAGAGTTTCAATGACTATACCGTTTGCTTCTAATAAAACTAGACTCAATAAGGAATCTATACATATATATCATGACTTCTAATTATCTTTGAACAATTTATGGTGAATTTCCAAAGTCAGAACAGGGATCCAGAAATTGCTCTGGCCCTGTTTCATAAAAATTTAAACATCTCCTAAAATATAACTCATATACCTGTTTTGTTCCATCCATATGAAAATAGACTCATAATTCTTAAATTCCATATATTATTCATCATCTAATTGTATCTCTAATATATTTAGTGATTTTTCAAACTCACGTCACTGTTGCTGTCTGAATCTATTTTATGGTAAATTTTACCTATTTCATGGTTTCCATGGATTAGCTAGCAATTTAGCATACATAATGTAACACCCCGAACCCGAGACCATCGCCGGTGTCGGACACGAGGGGTTAACAAGCCAAGTTCACTTGTTTTGCCCATCCATTTGACATTTCCAGTCAGGCTAGAAAACTGCGTCACTGTCGCCTTAAAAATCATATCTCGAGTTTCAAAACTCGGAAACTGGTTTCGTAAATTTTCCCTGAATTTAGACTCATATATCCATCTATGTATTTATTTCTAGAATTTTTTGTCGGGCCAATTGGTACAGTTTTTTAGTTAAAGTCACCCATGATACAGGGATCGACTGCTCTGACCTTCGCGCGGTATAACTTGAATATCTCTCTGTACAGGGCTTTAATGCTGGTTTCGTTTGTTTCTAATGAAACTAGACTCAAAATGGAATCTGTACATATAAGGTATGTCTCCTAATTATTTTTGGATAATTTATAGTAAATTTTTAAAGTTGCAACAGGGAACCCAGAAACCGTTCTGGCCCTGTCTCACAATAGCTTTAATATCTCTTAACATGTAACTCCTATGACCATTTCGTTTCTTCCATATGAAAATAGACTCATCAAGGTTCATTTACATAGCTTATTCACTATTTAATTCCATTCCTACGAATTTTGGTGATTTTTCAAATTCACGTCACTGCAGCTGGCAGCATCCGTTTTAAGGTAGGTCTTACCTATTTGGTAGTCTCCATGAACCAACTAGTCTTGCCATACATAGGTTCATATATGATCATTTTAACCATGCCAATGGCTGATCATATGACCAACATTCCCATTTCAAGCCATAGCCACATCATGACACCAAATATATACATACAACCCACAATTAGTCTAAGTCGATACTTCACTTTTTACGAGCCATTTTCGCATGGCCGTACATATATACATCACAACATATTCAACCAACAAGGGGTAGTCCTATACATGCCATTTCAAAGTTCAACCAAAATTTATACCAAAATAGAGGCGTGGATAGTGTGGATGACTTCGACTTTATTGATCCCGAATCCGATTGCTATCGAGCTGAAATCTATAAAACAGAGAGCCAAAGTAACGGGTAAGCATTTTTTATGCTTAGTAAGTCTCAAGGAATATAATCAACTCTAATTACAGCAATACATTCACATAGCCAAATGCATCATTTCATTAATACACATTCTTACTTCACACTTCATCATTATATACTTTCACAAAGTATCAATCAATTCAATAACTGAAATTCATTAGTCGATTGAGCGAATGTTGCTCAAACATGTCGACTTTCCAATGCACATATAACGTACCTTATCCTTTGGGCTTTTCGAGTGTACTAATTGAATTCATTACAGCAACCAACACTCACCTCCAGCCCAAGATTCTTGAATATAACCGGATATAATCACGTGCACAAATGCCTTGGTCTTAGTCCGGATAGAATAACTCGCATACGAATGCCTTGGTCTTAGCCCGGATATAGCCACTAGCACAATTGCCTTGGTCTTAACCGGATATAATTTCCAGCATAATTGTCTTGGGCTTAGCCGGATATCATTCAATTTCTCATGTACACATACATCAATAATCATTGGACATACATATTTCATTTTCGTTACCAAGGCTCAAACGCACATATATTCACAAGCATATTAGCCTTGGGACTTAGCCGGGTATCATTCAATTTCTCATACACACATAAATCAATAATCATACACATCCATACTTCATCTCACATAATTCAAGTAAGGTCACTTCTTGAGGACTTACCTCGGATGTTGTCGAACGGCTTTTTCGCCATTCGATCACCTTTTCCTTCCCTTGTCCAATTGTGGCCCTCTTAGCTCTTGAGCTAATTCAAACAAATTCAATTTATTAAAACCTCATTGTGCTTGCTTATGGCGAATATGACAAGGAGTTTAAATGGTTATATGGCCACTCTTTAGCTTGAATACACAATGGTCATGCACATTTTATACTACATCAAGCAATTCAATACAATTTATTTGAGCATCAAGGAAAAGCTAAGGCCTTCAATAGGCTACCCAAGGCCGAATATTCATGTACATGTTGAGGCCAATTTTGCACTTAATACCTCACAAAAACAGCATGCATTTTACTAGTTAATGCTTTGCACATTGTATTAAAACTTATAATATAGCATCAAGCACTTATATGTGTGCTAGGCGAATTGTGCTTGCAATTTCACAAGCATTCTTCCACATCTTCTTCTTTAAACCAATATATTCATCACTTACTTCATAGCCAAAACATCATGTGCAAACATATATATACAATATGAGCATGGCGAATCTCAAGGTGTCCATAGCCATCCAAAAATACAAATTTTAACTAACATGCAAGAAGCATGAACCATGCTCATGAATGCATCATGGCGAATATGACAATCATGCTCCATTCAACTTCAATCATGGTTAAACACAAAAGAAAACTCAAAATCTTACTCAAGAGTAGACAATCCATCATTGCATGCATCATCATCAAGCTTCACACTTAGCATGCAATGGCTTTATCACCATAACAACTTTGGCCAAATACCATTTCCATGGCATAACAAGGATTTGAGCCATGGCTAACATGCACATCAAATTAGCAACCAAACCATGCATGAAACTCCCAACACAACCTCATACATACCTTAATCTTGATGCAAACTTAGCCAAATCTCCTTCTAGGTCTCTTCCAACCCAAGCATGAAGCAAAAATCCTCCCCCTTTTCCCTTAGTATTTTCGGCCAAGAAGATGAGAAAGGATGAACAAATTTTCTTTTCTTTCTTTAGGACATTCGCCAAAGTGTTTAGAATGGATGAACAAAATTTTTTTTTTAATGCTAGTCTTTATTTTATGACTTCCTACATACACCACTAGCAAAACATGTTGGAAACATGTTCCTTGCCCATAACCTTGTCATGGCCAGCCACTCCTCCTTAGGAAGGGATTATTTGACATGCAACTCCACCTTTTTGTTAACATGTACTAACAAGCCATTTAAAATTACCCTATCATATTTCACCATGTTTCAGTTTGATCCCTATTTAATACTTTCTCATACAAATGGGTAAAATTAGAGAATGAAATTTCCACATATGCATGCACACACATAGTAAGCATAGAATATAACAATTAATTATTTTTATGACTCGGTTTAGTGGTCCCAAACCACATTCCGGCTAGGGTCTATTTTGGGTGTCACAACTCTCCCCATTTAAGAAATTTTCGTCCCAGAAAATCTTACGGTAAATAGGTTTGGATATCGCTCTTTCATAGAGTTCTCGGTCTCCCAAGTAGCTTCTTCTATCCGTGCTTGAGCCATAACACTTTCACTAGCGGAACCCGCTTGTTTCATAACTCTTTCACTTCTCGTGATAGGATACGAATCGGTTCTTCCTCATAACTCATATTAGCTTGAATTTCAATTTCGATGGACTAATCACGTGCGATGGATCGGATCTATAGCGTCAAGTATCAAGCGTGAAAGACATCGTGAACCTTTTGAGTTCGGGGGCAAAATCAAGCGATATGCCTTTGGACCGACTCGCTCGATATCTCATATGGCCCAATGAACCTCGGGCTCAACTTGCCCTTACGGCGAACACGAGTATCTTTTTCCAAGGCGATACCTTGAGAAACACTTTATCACCCACGATACTCGATATCCTTACGCTTCAGATCCGCGTGCACGACTTCTGACGATCGGAGGCTATCTTCAGACTTTCACGGATTACTTTCACTTTCTGTTCAGCATCCCTAATCAAATCCACCCCGAAAATCTTGCTTTCACCGAGCTCAGTCCAAAACAATGGTGTACGGCATTTACGACCGTACAAGGCCTCGTAGGGTGCCATCTTAATACTTGATTGAAAGTTGTTGTTGTAAGCGAATTCAATCAACGGCAAATACCGTTCCCATGAACCACTAAACTCGAGGACGCAACATCTTAACATATCTTCAAGTATCTGAATTATCCGCTCGGATTGACCATCGGTTTAGGGGTGAAAGGCGGTGCTGAAATGCAACTTGGTACCCAAAGCTTCTTGCAACTTTTTCCAAAATCGCGAGGTAAATCTCGGATCTCTATCCGACACGATGGAAATAGGCACCCCGTGTAATCTCACAATCTGAGAAACGTACAATTCCGCTAATTTGTCCATTGAAAAATCCGTACGTATGGGGACAAAGTGGGCCGACTTAGTCAATCGATCTACCACGACCCAAACCGCATCCTTCTTACTTGCTGACAATGGCAGTCCGGATACAAAGTCCATTGTGACTCGATCCCATTTCCACTCGGGTATCGTGATTGGCTGAAGTAATCCTGAAGGCACCTGATATTCCGCTTTCACTTGTTGACATATTAAACATCTCGAAACAAAGTCGGAGATGTCTCGCTTCATACCATGCCACCAAAATCGACGTTTCAAATCATTGTATATCTTCATACTCCCCGGGTGGATTGCCATTCGGCTACAATGGGCTTCATTCAGAATTATCGAAATGAGTTCCGAATTCTTTGGGACACACAGATGACTTTTGAACCTCAAACAATCGTCATCGTCGATTTGAAACTCCGAGTCCTTGTTCGGAACACACGCAGCCCGTTTTGCAACCAACTCGTCGTCGACTTTCTCGAGCTTCTCGAATTTGGTGCATCAATAATGGTTTGGCTTTCAATTCAGCCACTAACACCTTTGTCGGATCGGACAGACAAGTGCACATTCATCGCTCGTAAAGTGAATAACGATTTACGACTCAAGGCATCCGCAATCACATTCGCCTTTCCCGGGTGATAGTCAATGTGTAACACCCCGAACCCGAGACCATTGCCGGTGTCGGACACGAGGGATTAACAAGCCAAGTTCACATGGTTTGCCCACCAATTTGACATTTCCAGTCAGGCTGGAAGACTGCATCACCGTCGCCTTAAAAATCATATCTCGAGTTTCAAAACTCGGAAACTGGTTTCGTAAATTTTCCCTGAATTTAGACTCATATATCCAACCATGGATTTATTTCTAGAATTTTTGGATGGGCCAATTGGTACAGTTTATTAGTTAAATTCACCCATGTTACAGGGATCGACTGCTCTGACCTTCGCGCGGTATAACTTGAATATCTCTCTGTACAGGGCTTTAATGCTGGTGTCGTTTGTTTCTAATGAAACTAGACTCAAAATTGAATCTGTACATATAAGGTATGTCGCCTAATTCTTTCTGGATAATTTATAGTAAATTTTAAAGTTGCGACAGGAACCCAGAAACCGTTCTGGCCCTGTCTCACAATAGCATTAATATCTCTTAACATGTAACTCCTATGACCATTTCGTTTCTTCCATATGAAAATAGACTCATCAAGGTTCATTTACATAGCTTATTCACTATTTAATTCCATTTCTACTAATTTTGGTGATTTTTCACATTCACGTCACTGCAGCTGGCAGCATCTGTTTTTAAGGTAGGTCTTACCTATTTGGTAGTCTCCATGAACCAACTAGTCTTTGCCATACATAGGTTCATATATGATCATTTTAACCATGCCAATGGCTGATCATATGACCAACATTCCCATTTCCAAGCCATAGCCACATCATGACACCAAATATATACATACAAACCACAATTATTCTAAGTTCATGTTCCCTTTTGAGCCATTTCGCATGGCCGTACATACTTACATCACCACATATTTAACAAACAAGGGGTAGTCCTATACATGCCATTTCAAGTTCAACCAAGAATTTATACCAAAATGGGGGCTTGATAGTGTGGATGACTTGACTTCAACGATCCCGAATCCGATTGCTATCGGCGAAATCTAAGCGAGAGTCAAAGCGGGAGTAAGCATTTTTATGCTTAGTAAGTCTCAAGGAATATAATCAACTCTAATTACAGCAATACATTCACATAGTTAAATGCATCATTTCATTAATGCGCATTCACATAATCATAATTACTTTACCATCCCAACTCTTATGTTCATACACAAATAACGGCTTCATTAAGGCCGATAACTCGCTCCATCATAGGAGCGGATATTCATACGCTCTTACTCCTAGCGCAAAGCACACCGCACTTACCTTATCATTGGGAAATTTCACAAGTGCATTAGCTGAAATTTTCCAGCAAGCTCATAATTTTCAAATCACATACCTTGGAGTTTATCCGGATGTCGGTACTCGTTCAATCGCCGGGACATAGCCCGGTTATGGTAACCCGCACTAAGGCCTACGGGACTTAACCCGGATATCACGATTTGCACAAATGCCTTGGTCTTAGCCGGATTTAACAACTTGCGAATGCCTTGGTCTTAGCCGGATATAGCTACTAGCACAATTGCCTTGGTCTTAACCGGATATAATTTTCAGCATAATTGTCTTGAGGCTTAGCAGGATATCATTCAATTTCTCATGCACACATACATCAATAATCATTGGACATACATATTTCATTTTCCTTACTAAGGCTCAAACACAATTATAATCATTAGCATATTCGCGCCGGGACTTAGCCGGGTGGAATTCAAATACTCATACACACATAATCAATAATCATACACATCCATATTTCATCTCACATAATTCAAGTAAGGTCACTTCTTGAGGACTTACCTCGGATGTTGTCGAACGGCTTTTTCGGCTATTCGATCACCTTTTCCTTCCCTTGTCCAATTGTGGCCCTCTTAGCTCTTGAGCTAATTCAAACAAATTCAATTTATTAAAACCTCATTGTGCTTGCTTATGGCGAATATGACAAGGATTTTAAATGGTCATATGGCCACTCTTTAGCTTGAATACACAATGGTCATGCACATTTTATACTACATCAAGCAATTCAATACAATTTATTTGAGCATCAAGGAAATGCTAAGGCCTTCAATAGGCTACCCAAGGCGAATATTCATGTACATGTTGAGGCCAATTATGCACTTAATACCTCACAAAACAGCATGCATTTTACTAGTTAATGCTTTGCATATTGTGGCTCAAAACTTATAATATAGCATCAAGCACTTATATGTGTGCTAGGCGAATTGTGCTTGAAATTTCACAATTATTCTTCAACATCTTCTTCTTTAAACCAACTTATTCATCACTTACTTCATAGCCAAAACATCATGTGCAAACATATATATACAATATGAGCATGGCGAATTTTCAAGGTGTCCATAGCCATCCAAAATACAAATTTTAACTAACATGCAAGAAGCATGAACCATGCTCATGAATGGCGAATATGACAATCATGCTCCTTTTCAACTTCAATCATGATAAATCAAAAGAAGGCTCAAAATATTGCTCAAGAGTAGACAATCCATCATTGCATGCATCATCATCAAGCTTCACACTTAGCATGCAATGGCTTTATCACCATGACAACTTTGGCCAAATACCATTTCCATGGCTTAACAAAGATTTGAGCCATGGCTAACATGCACATCAAGTTAGCAACCAAAACATGCATGAAACTCCTAACACAACCTCATACATACCTTAATCTTGATGCAAACTTGGCCAAATCTCCTTCTAGATCTCTTCCAAACCAAGCATGGAGCAAAATCCTCCTTCTTCCTTAGTTTTGGCTCAAAGAAAGGATGAACAAAATTTTTCTTTCCTTCTCTACAACTCACGGCAATGGGGGGATTACCACACTCACACACATTTTTTTTTTCATTTTTTATCACCCATACACCTTTGTTTATTATTTCACCCTAATGCACCAACAAAACATGTTTCATGACATGTTTAGCCCATCCTCCTTGTCATGGCCGCCACCACCTATAAAGGGGAATTTGACATGCAAGTCCATTATTTTGCATGCATGCTTTAATTAGTCATCACACATTTCCTATCATACTTTCAAAGTTCATTACTAAGTCCTTTCTTGTGGAATTCACCCTTATAACACTAAATCAATCATCATAAAATGTCATACATGAGCACACATATTATAGGCATCAAAATAAATTTTAATTATTTTTATGCATCGGTTTTGTGGTCCCGAGACCACCTTCCGACTAGGGTCAATTTTGGGCTGTCACAACTCTCCCCACTTAAGAAATTTTCGTCCCGAAAATCTTACCGTAAATAGGTTTGGATATCGCTCTTTCATAGAGTTCTCGGTCTCCCAAGTAGCTTCTTCTATCCCGTGCTTGAGCCATGACACTTTTACTAGCGGAACCCGCTTGTTTCACAACTCTTTCACTTCTCGTGATAGGATACTGAATCGGTTCTTCCTCATAACTCATATTAGCTTGAATTTCAATTTCGATGGACTAATCACGTGCGATGGATCGGATCTATAGCGTCGAAGCATCAAACGTGAAAGACATCGTGAACCTTTTCGAGTTCGGGGCAAAGTCAAACGATATGCCTTTGGATCGACTCGCTCGGATATCTTATATGGCCCAACGAACCTCGGGCTCAACTTGCCCTTACGGTAGAATCTGAGTATCTTTTTCCAAGGCGATACCTTGAGGAACACTTTATCACCCCACGATACTCGATATCCTTACGCTTCAGATCCGCGTCGACTTCTAACGATCGGAGGTTATCTTCAGACTTTCACGGATTACTTTCACTTCTGTTCAAAGCATCCCTAATCAAATCCACCGAAAATCTTGCTTTCACCGAGCTCGGTCCAAAACAATGGTGTACGGCATTTACGATCGTACAAGGCCTCGTAGGGTGCCATTTTAATACTTGATTGAAATTTGTTGTTGTAAGCGAATTCAATCAACGGCAAATACCGTTCCCATGAACCACTAAACTCGAGGACGCAACTTCTTAACATATCCTCAAGTATCCGAATTATCCGCCGGATTGACCATCGGTTTGGGGGTGAAAGGCGGTCTTTGAAATGCAACTTGGTACCCAAAGCTTCTTGCAACTTTTCCAAAATCGCGAGGTAAATCTCGGATCTCTATCCGACACGATGGAAATAGGCACCCCATGTAATCTCACAATGAGAAAGCGTACAATTCCGCTAATTTGTCCATTGAAAAATCCAGACGACGGGGACAAAGTGGGCGACTTAGTCAATCGATCTACCACGACCCAAACCGCATCCTTCTTACTTTGCGACAATGGCGGTCCGGATACAAAGTCCATTGTGACTCGATCCCATTTCCACTCGGGTATCGTGATTGGTGAAGTAATCCTCAAGGCACCGATGTTCCGCTTTCACTTGTTGACATATTAAACATCTTGAAACAAAGTCGGAGATGTCTCGCTTCATACCATGCCACCAAAACCGACGCGTTTCAAATCATTGTACATCTTCGTACTCCCGGGTGGATTGCCATTCGGCTACAATGGGCTTCATTGAATTATCGAAATGAGTTCAATTCTTTGGGACACACCGACGACTTTTGAACCTCAAACAATCGTCATCGTCGATTTGAAACTCCGAGTCCTTGTTCGAACACACGCAGCCCGTTTTGCAACCAACTCGTCGTCGACTTTACGAGCTTCTCGAATTTGGTGTGTCAATAATGGTTTGGCTTTCAATTCAGCCACTAACACACTTTGTCGGATCGGACGGACAAGTGCACATTCATCGCTCGTAAAGTGAATAACGATTTACGACTCAAGGCATCCGCAACCATATTCGCCTTTCGGGTGATAGTCAATGATCAGCTCATAATCCTTTAACAGCTCGAGCCAACGTCTTTGTCGCAGATTTAAGTCTCTTTGGGTCATCAAATATTTGAGACTTTTGTGATCCGAGTATACATGGCACCTTTCACCAAATAAGTAATGTCGCCAAATCTTTAAAGGCGAATACGATGGCGATCATTTCGAGATCATGAGTCGGATAATTTTTCTCATGTGGCTTTAATTGCCTCGACGATAGGCCACAACTCGACCTTCTTGCATTGTCATAACCTAACCCAAGTAGAGAGGCGTCGCTATAGATGACAAACTCCTTGCGGACTCGGGTTGCACTAGAATTGGGGCTTCGGTCAAATAAGTTTTCATTGATCGAAACTTTTTGGCATTTCTCCATCCATTGAACTTAACGTCCTTTTGGAGTAGCCGTCATCGGCGTGGCTATCGTTGAGAAGCCTTTTACAAATCGTCGGTAATAACCTAAGCAAGCCCCAAAAAGCTCGAACCTCATTAATATTTCTGAGGCTTCCAATTAAGTATGGCTGAAATTTTATTGAATCGACTCGAATACCCGATGCGAGATACCACATGACCCAAGAAGCTAACCTCTCTTAACGAACTCACACTTGCTTGAACTTAGCATATAATTGCTTGTCCCGTAAAATTTGCAAAGACTAACCGCAGATGTTCAGCATGTTCGGTCTCATTTCTTGAATAGACCAAGATGTCATCAATGAACACGACTACGAATCGATCCAAATATGGTCTAAAGATCCGATTCATTAAATCCATAAATACCGTAGGGCATTAGTGAGCCCAAACGGCATCACTAGGAACTCATAGTGACCATATCTCGCTCAAGGCGGTCTTGGGCACGTCCAGAATCTCGGATTCGCAATTGATAGTAGCCCGATCTCAAATCTATTTTCGAGAACACCGAGGCTCCCTTGAGTTGATCGAACAAGTCGTCAATACGTGGCAGCGGATATTTGTTCTTTATCGTCGCTTTATTAAGTCGACGATAGTCGATCTACAACCGCATGGTTCCATCCTTCTTTTCACGAACAACACTGGCGCACCCTAAGGCGAAAAACTCAAGCGAGCAAAACCTCTATCCACCAATTCTTGCAACCGAGCTTCCAACTCCTTTAATTCCGTTGGTGCCATACGATCACGAGCTATCGAAATTGAGTGGTACGGTACCAATTCGATGCCAAATTCTATTTCCCGAACAGTGGTAAACGGCAATTCTTCAGGAAAACATCCGGGTATTCACAAACCACGGGCACAGATTCGGGTTTCTTTTTCGATTCCTTGTCATCGAGCACGTCGCTGTGTACGCTTCGCACTCTTTTCTTACATATTTTCGGGCCAACATTGCCGATATTACGGTGGCAACCCTTTAAGTCCGTAGACTTAACCCGAATTATCTCGTTATTCGCGCACCTCAAATCGATAGTCTTGCTTTTGCAATTTACGACCGCATCGTGCATGGTCAACCCATCCAAACCAAGAATAACGTCGAATTCATCGAACGGCAAAAGCATCAAGTCCGTAGGAAACAAGAACCTCGGAACACTAGGAGACTTTTCTTGCACACTTTGTTGACAAGCACGTAATGACCCAAGGGTTTGACACCGAATTACAAACTCAGTGAGACTCAATAGGAAAAGTCTTCTTTGGATGCTAAGGTTTCACATATATAAGATTGAGTAGAACCGGGGTCAATCAACGTAATCACTTTAGTATTGAAAAGGGTGAAAGCACCGTAATGACATCCGGAGGCGGCATCCTCGGCGTCTTGGCGTATGGCATAAGTCCTCGCAGGAGCACGAGCCTCAGATCTGATGGTAGCATCTCTAGATCCTCTCTGACCGCCACTGACATTGCCCATATTTCTAGGTGGCCTACCTCGAGCAGTGGTAGCACCCGAGTTTCCACTCTGACTCACATTCTGTTCAAGCTTCCTCGGGCAATCCTTCCTAAAGTGGTCGGCCGATCCACACTTATAGCAGGAGTGATCACGAAACCAACAGCTCCCCGAATGCCATTTGCCACAATGTTGACACTCCGCCCTCTCTCGGCGATCATTTCCACCACTGGCGATCGAAGTGACTCGTGTGGTCACAGGGGGTCGATCGCGTCCTCGTCTAAAAAAGCCCAAAGCGCCTCTAGACCGGTTCACATCATCTCGAAATCTCTTCGGTGCCTGTTGAAGAGACTTTCCCGAGGACCTCTTTCGGAATTCTCCAGTTCCCACATCAGCTTTTTGTTTCTCCTGTAACACCCCGAACCCGAGACCATTGCCGGTGTCGGACACGAGGGGTTAACAAGCCAAGTTCACATGGTTTGCCCACCAATTTGACATTTCCAGTCAGGCTGGAAGACTGCATCACCGTTGCCTTAAAAATCATATCTCGAGTTTCAAAACTCGGAAACTGGTTTCGTAAATTTTCCCTGAATTTAGACTCATATATCCATCCATGGATTTATTTCAAGAATTTTTGGATGGGCCAATTGGTACAGTTTATTAGTTAAAGTCACCCATGTTACAGGGATCGACTGCTCTGACCTTCGTGCGGTATAACTTGAATATCTCTCTGTACAGGGCTTTAATGCTGGTGTCTTTTATTTCTAATGAAACTAGACTCAAAATGGAATCTGTACATATAAGGTATGTCGCCTAATTATTTCTGGATAATTTATAGCAAATTTTTAAAGTTGCGACAGGAACCCAGAAACCGTTCTGGCCCTGTCTCACAATAGCATTAATATCTCTTAACATGTAACTCCTATGACCATTTCGTTTCTTCCATATGAAAATAGACTCATCAAGGTTCATTTACATAGCTTATTCACTATTTAATTCCATTTCTACGAATTTTGGTGATTTTTCACATTCACGTCACTGCAGCTGGCAGCATCTGTTTTTAAGGTAGGTCTTACCTATTTGGTAGTCTCCATGAACCAACTAGTCTTTGCCATACATAGGTTCATATATGATCATTTTAACCATGCCAATGGCTGATCATATGACCAACATTCCCATTTCCAAGCCATAGCCACATCATGACACCAAATATATACATACAAACCACAATTATTGTAAGTTCATGTTCCCTTTTCGAGCCATTTTCGCATGGCCGTACATACTTACATCACCACATATTTAACAAACAAGGGGTAGTCCTATACATGCCATTTCAAGTTCAACCAAGAATTTATACCAAAATGGGGGCTTGATAGTGTGGATGACTTGACTTCAACGATCCCGAATCCGATTGCTATCGAGCGAAATCTAGAAAACCGAGAGCCAAAGCGGTGAGTAAGCATTTTTATGCTTAGTAAGTCTCAAGGAATATAATCAACTCTAATTACAGCAATACATTCACATAGTTAAATGCATCATTTCATTAATGCGCATTCACATAATCATACTTACTTTACCATCCCAACTCTTATGTTCATACACAAATAACGGCTTCATTAAGGCCGATAACTCGTTCCATCATAGGAGCGGATATTCACGCTCTTACTCCTAGCGCAAAGCACACACCGCACTTACCTTGTCATTGGGAAATTTCACAAGTGCATTAGCTGAAATTTTCCAGCAAGCTTATAATTTGCAAATCACATACCTTGAGTTTAACCGGATGTCGCTACTCGATCAATCGCCTTGGGACATAGCCGGTTATGGTAACCGCACCAAGGCTCACGGGACTTAACCCGGATATCACGATTTGCACAAATGCCTTGGTCTTAGCCGGATAGAATGACTCGCACGAATGCCTTGGTCTTAGCCCGGATGTAGCCACTAGCACAATTGCCTTGGGTCTTAACCCGGTTATAATTTCCAGCATAATTGTCTTCGGCTTAGCCGGATATCATTCAATTTCTCATGCACACATACATCAATAATCATTGGACATACATATTTATTTTCGTTACTAAGGCTCAAACACAATTATAATCACTAACATAATCGCCTTGGGACTTAGCCCGGGTATCATTGAATACTCATACACATAAATCAATAATCAATACATCCATATTTCATTCCACATAATTCAAGTAAGGTCACTTCTTGAGGACTTACCTCGGATGTTGTCGAGCGGCTTTTACGGCTATTCGATTACTTTTTCCTTCCCCTTGTCCAATTGTGGCCCTCTTAGCTCTTGAGCTAATTCAAACAAATTCAATTTATCAAAACCTCATTGTGCTAGCTTATGGCCGAATATGACAAGGAATTTAAATGGTCATATGGCCACTCTTTAGCTTGAATACACAATGGTCATGCACATTTTATACTACATGAAGCAATTCAATACAATTTATTTGAGCATCAAGGAAAGGCTAAGGCCTTCAATAGGCTACCCAAGGCCGAATATTCATGTACATGTTGAGGCCAATTTTGCACTTAATACCTCACAAAACAGCATGCATTTACTAGTTAATGCTTTGCACATTGTATTAAAACTTATAATATAGCATCAAGCACTTATATGTGTGCTAGGCGAATTGTGCTTGCAATTTCACAAGCATTCTTCCACATCTTCTTCTTTAAACCAATATATTCATCACTTACTTCATAGCCAAAACATCATGTGTAAACATATATATACAATATGAGCATGGCGAATTTCAAGATGTCCATAGCCATCCAAAATACAAATTTTAACTAACATGCAAGAGGCATGAACCATGTTCAAGGATGCATCATGGCGAATATGAAAATCATGCTCCATTCAACTTCAATCATGGTTAAACACAAAAGAAACTCAAAATCTTACTCAAGAGTAGACAATCCATCATTGCATGCATCATCATCAAGCTTCACACTTAGCATGCAATGGCTTTATCACCATAACAACTTTGGCCAAATACCATTTCCATGGCATAACAAAGATTTGAGCCATGGCTAACATGCACATCAAGTTAGCAACCAAAACATGCATGAAACTCTAACACAACCTCATACATACCTTAATCTTGATGCAAACTTAGCCAAATCTCCTTCTAGATCTCTTCCAAACCAAGCATGAAGCAAAATCCTCCTTCTTCCTTAGTTTTGGCTCAAAGAAAGGATGAACAAAATTTTTTCTTTCCTTCTCTACAACTCACGGCAATGGGGGGATTACCACACTCACACACATTTTTTTTCATTTTTTATCACCCATACACCTTTGTTTATTATTTCACCCTAATGCACCAACAAAACATGTTTCATGACATGTTTAGCCCATCCTCCCTTGTCATGGCCACCACCTATAAAGGGGAATTTGACATGCAAGTCCATTATTTTGCATGCATGCTTTAATTAGTCATCACACATTTCCCTATCATACTTTCAAAGTTCATTACTAAGTCCTTTCTTGTGGAATTCACCCTTATAACACTAAATCAATCATCATAAAATGTCATACATGAGCACACACATATTATAGGCATCAAAATAAATTTTAATTATTTTTATGCCTCGGTTTTGTGGTCCCGAGACCACCTTCCGACTAGGGTCAATTTTGCTGTCACAACTCTCCCCACTTAAGAAATTTTCGTCCCGAAAATCTTACGTAAATAGGCTTGGATATCGCTCTTTCATAGAGTTCTCGGTCTCCCAATCAGCTTCTTCTATCCGTGCTTGAGCCATAACACTTTCACTAGCGGAACCCGCTTGTTTATAACTCTTTCACTTCTCGTGATAGGATACGAATCGGTTCTTCCTCATAACTCATATTAGCTTAAATTTCAATTTCGATGGACTAATCACGTGCGATGGATCGGATCTATAGCGTCGAAGCATCGAAGCGTGAAAGACATCGTGAACCTTTTGAGTTCGGGGGCAAAATCAAATGATATGCCCTTTGGACCGACTCGCTCGATATCTCATATGGCCCAATGAACCTCGGGCTCAACTTGCCCTTACGGCGAACACGAGTATCTTTTTCCAAGGCGATACCTTGAGAAACACTTTATCGCCCACGATACTCGATATCCTTACGCTTCAGATCCGCGTGCACGACTTACTGGCGATCGGAGGTTATCTTGAGACTTTCACGGATTACTTTCACTTCCTGTTCAGCATCCCTAATCAAATCCACCCCGAAAATCTTGCTTTCACCGAGCTCAGTCCAAAACAATGGTGTACGGCATTTACGACCGTACAAGGCCTCGTAGGGTGCCATTTTAATACTTGATTGAAAGTTGTTGTTGTAGCGAATTCAATCAACGGCAAATACCGTTCCCATGAACCACTAAACTCGAGGACGCAACATCTTAACATATCCTCAAGTATCCGAATTATCCGCTCGGATTGACCACCGGTTTGGGGGTGAAAGCGGTGCTGAAATGCAACTTGGTACCCAAAGCTTCTTGCAACTTTTTCCAAAATCGCGAGGTAAATCTCGGATCTCTATCTGACACGATGGAAATAGGCACCCCATGTAATCTCACAATCTGAGAAACGTACAATTCCGCTAATTTGTCCATTGAAAAATCCGTACGTACGGGGACAAAGTGGGCCGACTTAGTCAATCGATCTACCACGACCCAAACCGCATCCTTCTTACTTGCTGACAATGGCAGTCCGGATACAAAGTCCATTGTGACTCGATCCCATTTCCACTCGGGTATCGTGATTGGTCAAGTAATCTGAAGGCACCGATGTTCCGCTTTCACTTGTTGACATATTAAACATCTTGAAACAAAGTCGAGATGTCTCGCTTCATACCATGCCACCAAAACCGACGTTTCAAATCATTGTACATCTTCGTACTCCCGGGTGGATTGCCATTCGGCTACAATGGGCTTCATTCAGAATTATCGAAATGAGTTCGAATTCTTTGGGACACACCGAGCGACTTTTGAACCTCAAACAATCGTCATCGTCGATTTGAAACTCCGAGTCCTTGTTGAACACACGCAGCCCGTTTTGCAACCAACTCGTCGTCGACTTTACGAGCTTCTCGAATTTGGTGTGTCAATAATGGTTTGGCTTTCAATTTAGCCACTAACACACCTGTCGGATCGGACAGACAAGTGCACATTCATCGCTTCGTAAAGTGAATAACGATTTACGACTCAAGGCATCCGCAACCATATTCGCCTTTCCCGGGTGATAGTCAATGATCACTCATAATCCTTTAACAGCTCGAGCCAACGTCTTTGTCGCAGATTTAAGTCTCTTTGGGTCATCAAATATTTGAGACTTTTGTGATCCGGTATACATGGCACCTTTCACCAAATAAGTAATGTCGCCAAATCTTTAAAGCGAATACGATGGCGACCCACTTCGAGATCATGAGTCGGATAATTTTTCTCATGTGGCTTTAATTGCCTCGACGCGCAGGCCACAACTCGACCTTCTTGCATTAATACGCAACCTAACCCAAGTAGAGAGGCGTCGCTATAGATGACAAACTCCTTGCGGACTCGGGTTGCACTAGAATTGGGGCTTCGGTCAAATAAGTTTTCAGTTGATCGAAACTTTTTGGCATTTCTCCGTCCATTGAACTTAACGTCCTTTTGGAGTAACCGTCATCGGCGTGGCTATCGTTGAGAAGCCTTTTACAAATCGTCGGTAATAACCTAAGCAAGCCCCAAAAGCTCGAACCTCGGTAATATTTCTGAGGCTTCCAATTAAGTATGGCTGAAATTTTATTGGTCGACTCGAATACCCGATGCGAATACCACATGACCCAAGAAGCTAACCTCCCTTAACCAGAACTCACACTTGCTTGAACTTAGCATATAATTGCTTGTCCAGTAAAATTTGCAAGACTAACGCAGGTGTTCAAAGATGTTCGGTCTCATTTCTTGAATAGACCAAGATGTCATCAATGAACACGACTACTTAATCGATCCAAATATGGTCTAAAGATCCGATTCATTAAATCCATAAATACCGCGAGGGCATTAGTGAGCCCAAACGGCATCACTAGGAACTCATAGTGACCATATCTCGATCAAGGCGGTCTTGGGCGCGTCCGAATCTCGGATTCGCAATTGATAGTAGCCCGATCTCAAATCTATTTTCGAGAACACCGAGGCTCCCTTCAGTTGATCGAACAAGTAAATCAATACGCGGTAGCGGATATTTGTTCTTTATCGTCGCTTTATTAAGTCGGCGATAGTCGATCTACACCGCATGGTTCCATCCTTCTTTTCACGAACAACACCGGCGCACCCTAAGGCGAAAAACTCTAAGGCGAGCAAAACCTCTATCCACCAATTCTTGCAATTGAGCTTCCAACTCCTTTAATTCGTTGGTGCCATACGATACGGAGCTATCGAAATTGAGTGGTACCGGTACCAATTCGATGCCAAATTCTATTTCGAGCAGGTGGTAAACCCGGCAATTCTTCAGGAAAACATCCGGGTATTCACAAACCACGAGCACAGATTCGGGTTTCTTTTCGATTCCTTGTCATCGAGCACGACGCAAAGGTACGCTTCGCACTCTTTTCTTACATATTTTCGGGCCAACATTTACGATATTACGGTGGCAACCCCTTTAAGTCCGTAGACTTAACCCGAATTATCTCGTTATTCACGCACCTCAAATCGATAGTCTTACTTTTGCAATTTACGACCGATCGTGCATGGTCAACCCATCCAAACCAAGAATAACGTCGAATTCATCGAGCGGCAAAAGCATCAAGTCCGCCGGAAACAAGAACCTCGGAACACTAGGAGACTTTTCTTGCACACTTTGTTGACAAGCACGTAATGACCCAAGGGTTTGACACCGAATTACAAACTCGGTGAGACTCAATAGGCAAAGTCTTCTTTGGATGCTAAGGTTTCACATATATAAGATTGAGTAGAACCGGGGTCAATCAGCATAATCACTTTAGTATTGAAAAGGGTGAAAGCCGTAATGACATCCGAGAGGCGACATCCTCGGCGTGCGATGGCATAAGTCCTCGCGGAGCACGAGCCTCAGATCTGATGGTAGCATCTCTAGATCCTCTCTGACCGCCACTGACATTGCCCATATTTCTAGGTGGCCTACCTCGAGCAGTGGTAGCACCCGAGTTTCCACTCTGACTCACATTCTGTTCAAGCTTCCTCGGGCAATCCTTCCTAAAGTGGTCGGCCGATCCACACTTATAGCAGGAGTGATCACGAAACCAACAGCTCCCCGAATGCCATTTGCCACAATGTTGACACTCCGCCCTCTCTCGGCGATCATTTCCACCACTGGCGATCGAAGTGACTCGTGTGGTCACTGGGGGTCGATCGCGTCCTCGTCTAAAAAAGCCCAAAGCGCCTCTAGACCGGTTCACATCATCTCGAAATCTCTTGATTGCTGTTGAAGAGACTTTCCGAGGACCTCTTTCGAATTCTCCGGTTCCCACATCACTTTTTGTTTCTCCTTTCTAAGCTCTTCGACTTTACAAGCTCGCTCAACAAGTACTACGATCTCTCGATTTCGAGAATGCCAACGAACATCCTTATATCATCATTCAGCCCATCCTCGAAGCATTTACACATAATAGCCCGGACGAAATGCATTCTCGCGTGTATCGGCTAAGCCTCACAAATTTTCGTTCATAGTCGGTAACCGACATAGAACCTTGCTTAAGATCAAGAAATTCCCAAGTCACTTGCTCTCTAGGTACCACGAAGTCGAGTACTCCACCAATAGTAGGTGGAATCACGTAGCAAGGAGATGGTACACTTTAAGCACTCATCGGTGTACAAGATAGCTCATCGAGCACCGGATAGTGTTGTCCAACCAAAATTCAGCTCGTTCGGCATCATCATCATCCGTAGCTTTAAATTCAGTGGCCCCATGTTTTGAATCCTATCATTTGGGGGCTTACTTGACCTTATTTGGTCGATTCTGGAGGTATTGTAGGTCTTGGGGTTGCATTTGTCGGGAATGGAGGTTGTGGGACAGCCGTGTTAGTTCGAATGTATTGATTAAACCATTCGTTCATCACACTATAAAAGGCTTGCCTAGCCTCATCATTCGGATTGCTGGCCATAGGTTGAGAGTCCGCTGGTTGTCCCTTGTGCGGGAGCAGGCGCCACACTCTCCACATCATCAGCTATTGCTCGGTTGGGATCGGGATCCATTGCTATAAACAAACTCAAAGTCAAATTGTCAGAAATCACCACACTATCGATTCATCATTTAATGGCATGTATAGCTAGACCCCAAACACCTCACGGTAGTCCTAGAATTGACTAAACCGTGGCTCTGATACCAATAAAATTGTAACACCCGAACCCGAGACCATTGCGATTGTCGGACACGAGGGTTAACAAGCCAAGTTCACATGGTTTGCCCACCAATTTGACATTTCCAGTCAGGCTGGAAGACTGCATCACCGTCGCCTTAAAATCATATCTCGAGTTTCAAAACTCGGAAACTGGTTTCGTAAATTTTCCCTGAATTTAGACTCATATATCCATCCATGGATTTATTTCAAGAATTTTTGGATGGGCCAATTGGTACAGTTTATTAGTTAAAGTCACCCATGTTACAGGGATCGACTGCTCTGACCTTCGTGCGGTATAACTTGAATATCTCTCTGTACAGGGCTTTAATGCTGGTGTCTTTTGTTTCTAATGAAACTAGACTCAAAATGGAATCTGTACATATAAGGTATGTCGCCTAATTATTTCTGGATAATTTATAGCAAATTTTTAAAGTTGCGACAGGGAACCCAGAAACCGTTCTGGCCCTGTCTCACAGTAGCATTAATATCTCTTAACATGTAACTCCTATGACCATTTCGTTTCTTCCATATGAAAATAGACTCATCAAGGTTCATTTACATAGCTTATTCACTATTTAATTCCATTTCTACGAATTTTGGTGATTTTTCACATTCACGTCACTGCAGCTGGCAGCATCTGTTTTAAGGTAGGTCTTACCTATTTGGTAGTCTCCATGAACCAACTAGTCTTTGCCATACATAGGTTCATATATGATCATTTTAACCATGCCAATGGCTGATCATATGACCAACATTCCCATTTCCAAGCCATAGCCACATCATGACACCAAATATATACATACAAACCACAATTATTGTAAGTTCATGTTCCCTTTTCGAGCCATTTTCGCATGGCCGTACATACTTACATCACCACATATTTAACAAACAAGGGGTAGTCCTATACATGCCATTTCAAGTTCAACCAAGAATTTATACCAAAATGGGGGCTTGATAGTGTGGATGACTTCGACTTCAACGATCCCGAATCCGATTGCTATCGGCGAAATCTAGAAAGCGAGAGCCAAAGCAGCGGAGTAAGCATTTTTATGCTTAGTAAGTCTCAAGGAATATAATCAACTCTAATTACAGCAATACATTCACATAGTTAAATGCATCATTTCATTAATGCGCATTCACATAATCATACTTACTTTACCATCCCAACTCTTATGTTCATACACAAATAACGGCTTCATTAAGGCCGATAACTCGTTCCATCATAGGAGCGGATATTCACACGCTCTTACTCCTAGCGCGCAAAGCACACACCGCACTTACCTTGTCATTGGGAAATTTCACAAGTGCATTAGCTGAAATTTTCCAGCAAGCTTATAATTTTCAAATCACATACCTTCGGAGTTTAACCGGATGTCGCTACTCGATCAATACGCCGCCGGGACATAGCCCGGTTATGGTAACCCGCACCAAGGCCTCACGGACTTAACCGGATATCACGATTTGCACAAATGCCTTGGGTCTTAGCCGGATAGAATGACTTCGCACGAATGCCTTGGTCTTAGCCGGATGTAGCCACTAGCACAATTGCCTTCGGTCTTAACCCGGTTATAATTTCCAGCATAATTGTCTTGGGCTTAGCCGGATATCATTCAATTTCTCATGCACACATACATCAATAATCATTGGACATACATATTTATTTTTCGTTACTAAGGCTCAAACACAATTATAATCACTAACATAATCGCCCGGGACTTAGCCGGGTATCATTCGAATACTCATACACACATAAATCAATAATCAATACATCCATATTTCATTCCACATAATTCAAGTAAGGTCACTTCTTGAGGACTTACCTCGGATGTTGTCGAACGGCTTTTACGGCTATTAGATTACTTTTCCTTCCCTTGTCCAATTGTGGCCCTCTTAGCTCTTGAGCTAATTCAAACAAATTCAATTTATCAAAACCTCATTGTGCTAGCTTATGGCGAATATGACAAGGAATTTAAATGGTCATATGGCCACTCTTTAGCTTGAATACACAATGGTCATGCACATTTTATACTACATGAAGCAATTCAATACAATTTATTTGAGCATCAAGGAAAGGCTAAGGCCTTCAATAGGCTACCAAGGCGAATATTCATGTACATGTTGAGGCCAATTTTGCACTTAATACCTCACAAAACAGCATGCATTTACTAGTTAATGCTTTGCACATTGTATTAAAACTTATAATATAGCATCAAGCACTTATATGTGTGCTAGGCGAATTGTGCTTGCAATTTCACAAGCATTCTTCCACATCTTCTTCTTTAAACCAATATATTCATCACTTACTTCATAGCCAAAACATCATGTGTAAACATATATATACAATATGAGCATGGCCGAATTTCAAGATGTCCATAGCCATCCAAAAATACAAATTTTAACTAACATGCAAGAGGCATGAACCATGTTCAAGGATGCATCATGGCGAATATGAAAATCATGCTCCATTCAACTTCAATCATGGTTAAACACAAAAGAAACTCAAAATCTTACTCAAGAGTAGACAATCCATCATTGCATGCATCATCATCAAGCTTCACACTTAGCATGCAATGGCTTTATCACCATAACAACTTTGGCCAAATACCATTTCCATGGCATAACAAAGATTTGAGCCATGGCTAACATGCACATCAAGTTAGCAACCAAAACATGCATGAAACTCCTAACACAACCTCATACATACCTTAATCTTGATGCAAACTTAGCCAAATCTCCTTCTAGATCTCTTCCAAACCAAGCATGAAGCAAAAATCCTCCTTCTTCCTTAGTTTTGGCTCAAAGAAAGGATGAACAAAATTTTTTCTTTCCTTCTCTACAACTCACGGCAATGGGGGATTACCACACTCACACACATTTTTTTCATTTTTTATCACCCATACACCTTTGTTTATTATTTCACCCTAATGCACCAACAAAACATGTTTCATGACATGTTTAGCCCATCCTCCTTGTCATGGCGGCCACCACCTATAAAGGGGGAATTTGACATACAAGTCCATTATTTTGCATGCATGCTTTAATTAGTCATCACACATTTCCCTATCATACTTTCAAAGTTCATTACTAAGTCCTTTCTTGTGGAATTCACCCTTATAACACTAAATCAATCATCATAAAATGTCATACATGAGCACACACATATTATAGGCATCAAAATAAATTTTTAATTATTTTTATGCCTCGGTTTTGTGGTCCCGAGACCACCTTCCGACTAGGGTCAATTTTGGGCTGTCACATCTCCTTTCTAAGCTCTTCGACTTTACAAGCTCGCTCAACAAGTACTACGATCTCTCGTATTTCGAGAATGCCAACGAACATCCTTATATCATCATTCAGCCCATCCTCGAAGAATTTACACATAATAGCTTCGGACGAAATGCATTCTCGCGTGTATCGGCTAAGCCTCACAAATTTTCGTTCATAGTCGGTAACCGACATAGAACCTTGCTTAAGATCAAGAAATTCCCAAGTCACTTGCTCTCTTGGTACCACAGAAGTCAGAGTACTCCACCAATAGTAGGTGGAATCACGTAGCAAGGAGATGGTACACTTTAAGCATTCATCGGGTGTACAAGATAGCTCATCGAGCACCCGGATAGTGTTGTCCAACCGAAATTCAGCTCGTTCGGCATCATCATCATCCGTAGCTTTAAATTCAGTGGCCCCATGTTTTCGAATCCTATCGATTGGGGCTTACTTGACCTTATTTGGTCGATTCTGGAGGTATTGTAGGTCTTGAGGGTTGCATTTGTCGGGAATGGAGGTCGTGGGACAGCCGTGTTAGTTCGAATGTATTGATTAAACCATTCGTTCATCACACTATAAAAGGCTTGCCTAGCCTCATCATTCGGATTGCTGGCCATAGGTTGAGAGTCCATGGCGCTGTCCCTTGTGGGAGCAGCGCCACACTCTCCACATCATCAGCTATTGCTCGGTTGGGATCGGGACCCATTGCTATAAACAAACTCAAAGTCAAATTGTCGTAAATCACCACACTATCGATTCATCATTTAATGGCATGTATAGCTAGACCCCAAACACCTCACGGTAGTCCTAGAATCGACTAAACCGTGGCTCGATACCATAAAATTGTAACACCCGAACCGAGACCATTGCGGTGTCGGACACGAGGGATTAACAAGCCAAGTTCACATGGTTTGCCCACCAATTTGACATTTCCAGTCAGGCTGGAAGACTGCATCACCGTCGCCTTAAAAATCATATCTCGAGTTTCAAAACTCGGAAACTGGTTTCGTAAATTTTCCCTGAATTTAGACTCATATATCCAACCATGGATTTATTTCTAGAATTTTTGGATGGGCCAATTGGTACAGTTTATTAGTTAAAGTCACCCATGTTACAGGGATCGACTGCTCTGACCTTCGCGCGGTATAACTTGAATATCTCTCTGTACAGGGATTTAATGCTGGTGTCGTTTGTTTCTAATGAAACTAGACTCAAAATTGAATCTGTACATATAAGGTATGTCGCCTAATTCTTTCTGGATAATTTATAGTAAATTTTTAAAGTTGCGACAGGGAACCCAGAAACCGTTCTGGCCCTGTCTCACAATAGCATTAATATCTCTTAACATGTAACTCCTATGACCATTTCGTTTCTTCCATATGAAAATAGACTCATCAAGGTTCATTTACATAGCTTATTCACTATTTAATTCCATTTCTACTAATTTTGGTGATTTTCACATTCACGTCACTGCAGCTGGCAGCATCTGTTTTTAAGGTAGGTCTTACCTATTTGGTAGTCTCCATGAACCAACTAGTCTTTGCCATACATAGGTTCATATATGATCATTTTAACCATGCCAATGGCTGATCATATGACCAACATTCCCATTTCAAGCCATAGCCACATCATGACACCAAATATATACATACAAACCACAATTATTCTAAGTTCATGTTCCTTTTAGAGCCATTTTCGCATGGCCGTACATACTTACATCACCACATATTTAACAAACAAGGGTAGTCCTATACATGCCATTTCAAGTTCAACCAAAATTTATACCAAAATGGGGGCTTGATAGTGTGGATGACTTGACTTCAACGATCCCGAATCCGATTGCTATCGAAGCGAAATCTAGAAAGCGAGAGCCAAAGCGCGGAGTAAGCATTTTTATGCTTAGTAAGTCTCAAGGAATATAATCAACTCTAATTACAGCAATACATTCACATAGTTAAATGCATCATTTCATTAATGCGCATTCACATAATCATAATTACTTTACCATCCCAACTCTTATGTTCATACACAAATAACGGCTTCATTAAGGCCGATAACTCGCTCCATCATAGGGCGGATATTCATACGCTCTTACTCCTAGCGCATAAGCACACACCGCACTTACCTTATCATTGGGAAATTTCACAAGTGCATTAGCTGAAATTTTCCAGCAAGCTCATAATTTTCAAATCACATACCTTGGAGTTTATCCGGATGTAAATTTTCGTTCAATCGCCTTGGGACATAGCCGGTTATGGTAACCCGCACCAAGGCCTACGGGACTTAACCCGGATATCACGATTTGCACAAATGCCTTGGTCTTAGCCGGATTTAACAACTTACACGAATGCCTTGGTCTTAGCCGGATATAGCTACTAGCACAATTGCCTTGGTCTTAACCGGATATAATTTTCAGCATAATTGTCTTGGGGCTTAGCCGGATATCATTCAATTTCTCATGCACACATACATCAATAATCATTGGACATACATATTTCATTTTCCTTACTAAGGCTCAAACACAATTATAATCATTAGCATATTACGCCTTGGGACTTAGCCGGGTGGAATTCAAATACTCATACACACATAATCAATAATCATACACATCCATATTTCATCTCACATAATTCAAGTAAGGTCACTTCTTGAGGACTTACCTCGGATGTTGTCGAACGGCTTTTGGCTATTCGATCACCTTTTCCTTCCCTTGTCCAATTGTGGCCCTCTTAGCTCTTGAGCTAATTCAAACAAATTCAATTTATTAAAACCTCATTGTGCTTGCTTATGGCGAATATGACAAGGATTTTAAATGGTCATATGGCCACTCTTTAGCTTGAATACACAATGGTCATGCACATTTTATACTACATCAAGCAATTCAATACAATTTATTTGAGCATCAAGGAAATGCTAAGGCCTTCAATAGGCTACCCAAGGCCGAATATTCATGTACATGTTGAGGCCAATTATGCACTTAATACCTCACAAAAACAGCATGCATTTTACTAGTTAATGCTTTGCATATTGTGGCTCAAAACTTATAATATAGCATCAAGCACTTATATGTGTGCTAGGCGAATTGTGCTTGAAATTTCACAATTATTCTTCAACATCTTCTTCTTTAAACCAACTTATTCATCACTTACTTCATAGCCAAAACATCATGTGCAAACATATATATACAATATGAGCATGGCGAATTTTCAAGGTGTCCATAGCCATCCAAAATACAAATTTTAACTAACATGCAAGAAGCATGAACCATGCTCATGAATGGCGAATATGACAATCATGCTCCTTTTCAACTTCAATCATGATAAATCAAAAGAAGGCTCAAAATCTTGCTCAAGAGTAGACAATCCATCATTGCATGCATCATCATCAAGCTTCACACTTAGCATGCAATGGCTTTATCACCATAACAACTTTGGCCAAATACCATTTCCATGGCTTAACAAAGATTTGAGCCATGGCTAACATGCACATCAAGTTAGCAACCAAAACATGCATGAAACTCCTAACACAACCTCATACATACCTTAATCTTGATGCAAACTTGGCCAAATCTCCTTCTAGATCTCTTCCAAACCAAGCATGAAGCAAAAATCCTCCTTCTTCCTTAGTTTTGGCTCAAAGAAAGGATGAACAAAATTTTTCTTTCCTTCTCTACAACTCACGGCAATGGGGGGATTACCACACTCACACACATTTTTTTTTCATTTTTTATCACCCATACACCTTTGTTTATTATTTCACCCTAATGCACCAACAAAACATGTTTCATGACATGTTTAGCCCATCCTCCTTGTCATGGCGTACCACCTATAAAGGGGAATTTGACATACAAGTCCATTATTTTGCATGCATGCTTTAATTAGTCATCACACATTTCCCTATCATACTTTCAAAGTTCATTACTAAGTCCTTTCTTGTGGAATTCACCCTTATAACACTAAATCAATCATCATAAAATGTCATACATGAGCACACACATATTATAGGCATCAAAATAAATTTTTAATTATTTTTATGCCTCGGTTTTGTGGTCCCGAGACCACCTTCCGACTAGGGTCAATTTTGGGCTGTCACACAATGATCAGCTCATAATCCTTTAACAGCTCGAGCCAACGTCTTTGTCGCAGATTTAAGTCTCTTTGGGTCATCAAATATTTGAGACTTTTGTGATCCGAGTATACATGGCACCTTTCACCAAATAAGTAATGTCATTAAATCTTTTAAGGCGAATCGATGGCGGCCAATTCGAGATCATGAGTCGGATAATTTTTCTCATGTGGCTTTAATTGCCTCGGCGCAGGCCACAACTCGACCTTCTTGCATTAATCATAACCTAACCCAAGTAGAGGCGTCGCTATAGATGACAAACTCCTTGCGGACTCGGGTTGCACTAGAATTGGGGCTTCAGTCAAATAAGTTTTCAGTTGATCGAAACTTTTTGGCATTTCTCAATCCATTCGAACTTAACATCCTTTTGGAGTAGCTTCGTCATCGGCGTGGCTATCGTTGAGAAGCCTTTTACAAATCGTCGGTAATAACCGGCAAGCCCCAAAAAGCTCCGAACCTCAGTAATATTTCTCGGAGGCTTCCAATTAAGTATGGCTGAAATTTTATTGAATTCGACTCGAATACCGTCGAATACCACATGACCCAAGAAGCTAACCTCTCTTAACGAACTCACACTTGCTGAACTTAGCATATAATTGCTTATCCGTAAAATTTGCAGCACTAACCGCGGTGTTCACATGTTCGGTCTCATTTCTTGAATAGACCAAAATGTCATCAATGAACACGACTACGAATCGATCCAAATATGGTCTAAAGATCCGATTCATTAAATCCATAAATACCGCGAGGGCATTAGTGAGCCCAAGCGGCATCACTAGGAACTCATAGTGACCATATCTCGATTAGAAGGCGGTCTTGGGTACGTCCGAATCTCGGATTCGCGATTGATAATAGCCCGATCTCAAATCTATTTTCGAGAACACCGAGGCTCCCTTGATTGATCGAACAAGTCATCAATACGTGGCAGCGGATATTTGTTCTTTATCGTTGCTTTATTAAGTTGGCGATAGTCGATGCACAACCGCATGGTTCCATCCTTCTTCTTCACGAACAATCTTGGCGCACCCCAAGGCGAAAAACTCAGGCGAGCAAAACCTCTATCCACCAATTCTTGCAAGCGAGCTTTCAACTCCTTTAATTCCGTTGGTGCCATACGATGCGGAGCTATCGAAATTGGAGTGGTACGGTACCAATTCGATGCCAAATTCTATTTCCCGAGCAGGTGGTAAACCCGGCAATTCTTGGGGAAAACATCCGGTATTCACAAACCACGGGCGCAGTTCGGGTTTCTTTTACGATTCCTTGTCATCGAGCACGTCGCAAGGTGCGCCGCACCCTTTTCTTACATATTTACGGGCCAACATCGGCTGTTATTACGGTGGCAACCCTTTAAGTCCGTAGACTCAACCCGAATTATTTCATTATTCGCGCACCTCAAATCGATAGTCTTGCTCTTGCAATTTACAACCGCATCGTGCATGGTCAACCAATCCAAACCAAGAATAACGTCGAACTCATCGAGCGGCAAAAGCATCAAGTCCGCCGGAAAACAAGAACCTCGGAACACTAGGGGACTTTTCTTGCACACTTTGTTGACAAGCACGTAATGACCCAAGGGTTTGACACCGAATTACAAACTCGATAGACTCAATGGGCAAAGTCTTCTTTGGATGCTAAGGTTTCACATATATATGAATGAGTAGAACCAGGGTCAATCAAAGCAATCACATTTGTATTGAAAAGAGTGAAAGTACCGGTAATAACATCGGGAGGCAGCATCCTCGCGTGCGCGTATGGCATAAGTCCTAGCAGAACACGAGCCTCGAGATCGATGGTAGCATCTCTAGATCTCTCTCGACCGCCATGACATTGCCCATATTTCTAGGTGGCCTACCTCGGCGATGGTAGCACCGGGTTTGCACTCGACTTACATTACTGTTCATGCATCCTCGGGCAATCCTTCATAAAGTGGTGGCCGATCCACACTTATAGCGAGGCGATCACGAAACCAACAGCTCCCGAATGCCATTTGCCACAATGTGGACACTCCGCCCTCTCTCGACGATCATTTCCACCACCGTGATCGAGGTGACTCGTGTGGTCACCGAAGTCGATCGCGTCCTCGTCTAGAAAAGCCCGAAGCGCCTCTAGACCGGCTCACATCATCGAAATCTCTTGATGCTTGTTGAAGAGACTTTCCGAGGACCTCTTCGAATTCTCCGGTTCCCACATCAGCTTTTGTTTCTCCTTTCTAAGCTCTTGACTTTACAAGCTCGCTCAACAAGTACTACGAACTCTCGTATCTCGAGGATGCCAACAAACATCCTTATATCATCATTTAGCCCATCCTCGAGCGTTTACACATAATAGCCGGACGAAATGCATTCTCGCGTCTGGCTAAGCCTCACAAATTTTCGTTAGTGATCGATGGCGACATCGAACCTTGCTTAAGATCAAGGAATTCCCTCCGCTTTTGGTCGATGAATCTCGGTGATATACTTTTTGAACTCGGTTTGAAAGAATTCCCAAGTCACTTGCTCTCTAGGCACCACAAGTCGAGTACTCCACCAATAGTAGGCGGACTCGCGTAGCAGGAGATGGTACACTTTAAGCACTCATCAGTTATGCAGGATAGCTCATCAAGCACCGGATAGTGTTATCTAACCAAAATTCAGCTCTTCGGCATCATCATCATCTGTAGCCTTAAATTCGGTGGCCCCATGTTTTGAATCCTATCTCTGGGGCTTACTTGACCTTATTTGGTCGATCACCGGAGGTATTGTAGGTCTTGGGTTGCATTTGTCGGGAATGGAGGTTGTGGAACAGCCGTGTTGGTTGAATGTATTGATTAAACCATTCGTTCATCACACTATAAAAGGCTTGCCTAGCCTCGTCATTAGGATTGCTGGCCATAGGTTGAGAGTCCGGTGCTGTCCCTTGGCGGGCAGGCGCCACACTCTCCACATCATCAGCTATCTTTCGGTTGGGATCGGGATCCATTGCTATAAACAAACACAAAGTCAAATTGTCGAAATCACCACACTATCGATTCATCATTTAATGGCATGTATAGCTAGACCCCAAACACATCACGGTAGTCCTAGAATCGACTAAACCGTGGCTCGATACCAATAAAATTGTAACACCCCGAACCCGAGACCATCGCCGGTGTCGGACACGAGGGGTTAACAAGCCAAGTTCACTTGTTTTGCCCATCCATTTGACATTTCCAGTCAGGCTGGAAAACTGCGTCACTGTCGCCTTAAAAATCATATCTCGAGTTTCAAAACTCGGAAACTGGTTTCGTAAATTTTCCCTGGATTTAGACTCATATATCCATCTATGGATTTATTTCTAGAATTTTTTGTCGGGCCAATTGGTACAGTTTATTAGTTAAAGTCACCCGTGATACAGGGATCGACTGCTCTGACCTTCGCGCGGTATAACTTGAATATCTCTCTGTACAGGGCTTTAATGCTGGTTTCGTTTGTTTCTAATGAAACTAGACTCAAAATGGAATCTGTACATATAAGGTATGTCTCCTAATTATTTTTGGATAATTTATAGTAAATTTTTAAAGTTGCGACAGGGAACCCAGAAACCGTTCTGGCCCTGTCTCACAATAGCTTTAATATCTCTTAACATGTAACTCCTATGACCATTTCGTTTCTTCCATATGAAAATAGACTCATCAAGGTTCATTTACATAGCTTATTCACTATTTAATTCCATTCCTACGAATTTTGGTGATTTTTCAAATTCACGTCACTGCAGCTGGCAGCATCTGTTTTAAGGTAGGTCTTACCTATTTGGTAGTCTCCATGAACCAACTAGTCTTGCCATACATAGGTTCATATATGATCATTTTAACCATGCCAATGGCTGATAATATGACCAACATTCCCATTTCCAAGCCATAGCCACATCATGACACCAAATATATACATACAACCCACAATTAGTCTAAGTCGATACTTCACTTTTACGAGCCATTTTCGCATGGCCATATATATACATCACAACATATTCAACCAACAAGGGTAGTCCTATACATGCCATTTCAAAGTTCAACCAAAATTTATACCAAAATAGAGTCGTGGATAGTGTGTATGACTTGACTTTATTGATCCCGAATCCGATTGCTATCGGCGAAATCTATAAAACAGAGAGCCAAAGTAGCAGGGTAAGCATTTTTTATGCTTAGTAAGTCTCAAGGAATATAATCAACTCTAATTACAGCAATACATTCACATAGCCAAATGCATCATTTCATTAATACACATTCTTACTTCACACTTCATCATTATATACTTTCACAAAGTATCAATCAATTCAATAACTGAAATTCATTAGTCGATTGAGCGAATGTTGCTCAAACATGTCGACTTTCAATGCACATATAACGTACCTTATCCTTTGGGCTTTTCGAGTGTACTAATTGAATTCATTACAGCAACCAACACTCACCTCCAGCCCAAGATTCTTGAATATAACCGGATATAATCACGTGCACAAATGCCTTGGTCTTAGCCGGATAGAATAACTTCATACGAATGCCTTGGTCTTAGCAGGATATAGCCACTAGCACAATTGCCTTGGTCTTAACCGGATATAATTTCAACATAATTGTCTTGGGCTTAGCCGGATATCATTCAATTTCTCATGTACACATACATCAATAATCATTGGACATACATATTTCATTTTCGTTACCAAGGCTCAAACGCACATATATTCACAAGCATATTCGCCTTGGGACTTAGCAGGGTATCATTCAATTTCTCATACACATAAATCAATAATCATACACATCCATACTTCATCTCACATAATTCAAGTAAGGTCACTTCTTGAGGACTTACCTCGGTTGTTGTCGAACGGCTTTTTAGGCTATTCGATCACCTTTTCCTTCCCTTGTCCAATTGTGGCCCTCTTAGCTCTTGAGCTAATTCAAACAAATTCAATTTATTAAAACCTCATTGTGCTTGCTTATGGCGAATATGACAAGGAGTTTAAATGGTCATATGGCCACTCTTTAGCTTGAATACACAATGGTCATGCACATTTTATACTACATCAAGCAATTCAATACAATTTATTTGAGCATCAAGGAAAAGCTAAGGCCTTCAATAGGCTACCCAAGGCGAATATTCATGTACATGTTGAGGCCAATTTTGCATAATACCTCACAAAAACAGCATGCATTTTACTAGTTAATGCTTTGCACATTGTATTAAAACTTATAATATAGCATCAAGCACTTATATGTGTGCTAGGCGAATTGTGCTTGCAATTTCACAAGCATTCTTCCACATCTTCTTCTTTAAACCAATATATTCATCACTTACTTCATAGCCAAAACATCATGTGCAAACATATATATACAATATGAGCATGGCGAATTTCAAGGTGTCCATAGCCATCCAAAATACAAATTTTAACTAACATGCAAGAAGCATGAACCATGCTCATGAATGCATCATGGCGAATATGACAATCATGCTCCATTCAACTTCAATCATGGTTAAACACAAAAAGAAAACTCAAAATCTTACTCAAGAGTAGACAATCCATCATTGCATGCATCATCATCAAGCTTCACACTTAGCATGCAATGGCTTTATCACCATAACAACTTTGGCCAAATACCATTTCCATGGCATAACAAGGATTTGAGCCATGGCTAACATGCACATCAAATTAGCAACCAAACCATGCATGAAACTCCCAACACAACCTCATACATACCTTAATCTTGATGCAAACTTAGCCAAATCTCCTTCTAGGTCTCTTCCAACCCAAGCATGAAGCAAAAATCCTCCCCCTTTTCCCTTAGTATTTTCGGCCAAGAAGATGAGAAAGGATGAACAAATTTTTCTTTTCTTTCTTTAGGACATTCGGCCAAAGTGTTTAGAATGGATGAACAAAATTTTTTTTTTTTAATGCTAGTCTTTATTTTATGACTTCCTACATACACCACTAGCAAAACATGTTGGAAACATGTTCCCTTATATAACCTTGTCATGGCCGGCCACTCCTCCTTAGGAAGGGATTATTTGACATGCAACTCCACCTTTTGTTAACATGTACTAACAAGCCATTTAAAATTAGCCTATCATATTTCACCATGTTTCACTTTGATCCCTATTTAATACTTTCTCATACAAATGGGTAAAATTAGAGAATGAAATTTCCACATATGCATGCACACAAATAGTAAGCATAGAATATAACAATTAATTATTTTTATGACTCGGTTTAGTGGTCCCGAAACCACATTCCGGCTAGGGTCTTGTTTGGGCTGTCACACATAACACCAAATATGATCATGATTACCATTCCAATGGCTAATCATTACCAAGCATTCCATACCACTCGGTTGTGACGACCTTAAAACGACCTAGTCGGAATGTGGTTTCGGGACTTCAAAACCGAGGCATAAAAATAATTTGATATTAATTTGATGCCTATAATATGTGTTAACTCATGTGTGACATTTTGATGCTTTAATTTAGAGTTATAAATGTGAATTTCACTAGAAAGGACCTAGTAGTAAACTTTAAAAGTATGAGGGGGAAATGTGTAATGACTAGTTGATCATGCATGCAAAAATGAGGGGTTTGCATGTCAACTTCCCCATTTATTAGCTAATGGCCGGCCATGACAAGGGTGTATGGGCTAAACATGTCATGAAACATGTTTTGTTGGTGCACTAGGGAGAAACAATAAACAAATAAGTATGGGTGATAAAGAAAGAAAAAAAAATGTGTGAAGGCTTCTCCCCCATTGCCGTGAGTAGAGGAAAAGAGGAGAAAAGAATTTTTGTTCATCTTTTTTTCACTTTCTTTGAGCTGAAATTCTAAGGAAGAAGGAAGGGGTCTTGCTTCATGCTTGGTTTGGAGGGGGGATTAGGAGGAGGTTTGGCCATACTTGTGTTGAGATTAAGGTAAGTTTGATGTTTTGCCATGAGATTCATGTATATTTTAGTAGTTAGCTTGAGTTCTAACTAGCCATGGTTCAAATCCTCACTATGTCATGGAGATGATATTCGGCTAAGGTGAGATTGTGTTGACATCATTTGCATGCTAAAAGTGAAACTTTGTAATGGTGCATGTGATGGTGGATTGATGATTTTGAATATTCTTTTTAACACTTTTGAGTGAGAGTTTGATAGATACTATGAGGTTAAACTTCATGACATTGTAAGCTTGTAAGTTGGATGATGAAATCCATGCTTTGTGATGGTAAATGGTGTGGAAGGAACATTGGCCATGATGAAAATATATGGGATAGTTATAATCAATTTGAGATTAGGCCCTTGCACCTACATGCATATATGTTGCACATGATGTATTGGTATGACATATATACTATCTCAAGGTGTATATTTGCTTGTGATGTTGTTTTGGTTATGAAATAAATGAGAGATGTGTATAGAGCTACAATATGTAATCGTTAATTAGGAAAATGTATGCTGTTTTTTTGTGTAGTATTAAGTGTAAAATTGGCCTCAACATAGACATGCATATTTGGCCAAAGGAAGTAGATTGGTGTGCATGTATTCGGTTAGAGGCAACCATATTGAAGCCTTATCTTGGCTTAGATTGTTGACCAAATGGGTAATAAGTGAGGATGGTTGCGAATATACAAACATACATATGCATGTGTAATTGAATTATGAATGTTTAGCAAGAGGGATAAACTAGTTGATTTATTGATTAAGCTCAAGGAGTTAAAGAAGGAGAATCAAGCAAGGGAAAAGCGAAGGTCATCGAGTAGCCGACTTGGACTATTTTACCCAACACAAGGTAAGTCATTAAGCATATATTTGATATTGCTTAAATGATTGTAATATCTATGCAATTGTGTTTAATGAGATGAAATATATACAAATGTATGTGTATGAAAAGATGATATTGTTGAGCGTAAAAGAGATAGTGAAATGTGTAGGAAGTTTGCTTGGCACTAAGTGTGCGAGAAATAGATGTGTGCAGGGGCAGAGATTGGCCTGAGTGTGCGAGCTTGTAATGTATGGCACTAAGTGTGCGAGTTTGGACTATATGGCACTATGTGCGGGCTTGAATCACATGGCACTAAGTGTGCGTGATTGAGTATTAAGTACTATGTGCGAACTCTACACATATCTCGATTGAACATTTATATGGGCGTGACTTCATCAAGATGAGTATGGACAGCGGAAAGAGTAAGTACCTTGAGTTCATGGCTAATAGATGCTATGTTCATGCTCGGGGTGGAGTTGGTAAGATTTAAATCTATGTGATGATTTGGTTGCATTCCCGTAAATAAGGTATCGTGGAATAGATGAAAGTTCATTTGATTGCATGATTGTTGCGGAAATGAAATGATGTATGGAAATTGCTTCAAATATCCTATTGAACAGTATATGAAATGTAAATGTATGACTTGGTATGAGATTGATCCGAAAGATCTAAGGAACTATGGTATAGTTAGGTATGGCTGGAACACTTGGCCTTGTTTCATTATTTCATTTTATGATAATTGTATTAATGGATGGTTGTGGAATGCTTATGACTTACTGAGTTATAAACTCACTCGGTGTTTTCTTGTCACCCATTTTAGGTTTCTTGGACTCGTCTCCTTTTGGGTGTTCGTAACACGTCAATCATGAAGTCATCTGCCGTGAGCAATTTTTGGTATTGACTTCTTAGTCAACTTAGGAGAACATTTGGCATGTATGGGCTATTTTGTTTTGTTAAATTTTGGGTTGTAAACTTTAAGCCATGTGAAAATGGCCTATGTGGTCGTTTGAGTGGGATGCTAGAATCTATAGCCACGAGTCTTATAAACCTTAATTTTGATAAGGTGGCCATAATTTGTGTCACATATGATGGATGATTAGTAAGGCTAAGGAAGGATTCATGAAATTGGCATAGTCTCTGCAGTAACTGTTGCGGACGGCAGCAGTGATATGAGATCGAAAAATCACTAAAAATAGTAGAAGTGGAATTAATAGCTAAAAAATTACGTACTCGAAGCTTGATGGATCTATTTTCATATGGAGGAAACGAAACGACCATATGAGCTGTATTTTAAGAGATATCCAAGATTTCGTGAGACAGGGCCAGAACGGTTTCTGGATTCCCTGTTCCGACTTTGAAAATTCATTATAAATTAACCAGAGATAATTAGGAGTCATACCACATATGTATAAATTCCTCTTTGAGTCTAGTTTCTATATAAACAAACGGCATCAGTATTGAATCCCTACACAGGGAGTTATTCCAGTTGTAACATACGAAGGTCAGTGTAGTCGACCCCTGTAACATGGGAGACTTTAACTAATAAAATGTACTAATTGGCTTGACCAAAAATTCTAGAAAAAAATCTGTAGATGGACATATGAGTCTAGTTTCAGGGAAAAATTACGAAACTGATTTTTGAGTTGTAAAACTCAAGTTATGATTTTTGAAGCGACTAGTACACAGATTGGCAGCTTGTCTGGAAAATTCTCAATAAGTGGTTTGAAGTCTGTTAACACCTCGTGTTCGACTCCGGTGACGGTCTCGGGTTCGGGGTGTTACAATTTTATTGGTATCAGAGCTATGGTTTTGTCGGTTCTAGGACTACCGTAGCGCGTGTGAGTCTAGCTATACATGCCAATGTGTTAGTGCTTAAAAATGTGATGACTTCTGACGGTTGAAATTTTTGTTTTGATTAGCAAATGGAACACAGGGTAGAGAGACCCTTGGCGGATGGCGTTGAAAGTGTAGCGGCTGCTCTGCGCAAGGGACCGCTGTTGAGCCTCGGTCATCGCGAATAATCAAGATGAAGGCGAAACAAGCCTTCTTCACCATGATGAATGAGTGGGTCGCATAATATGCGAACCAATCCGGTGTCCAACCATTCCCAAATTTAAATAATCCACCCCAAGAGCACTGTAATGCCATCGATTTGCTGATCTGTGAAATTTGAGTAAACCACCGTGGACTTGATTAGGAAGCGTGGGGCCGAGGAGTTTAAGGCCATAATTCTTGATGATCTTAGAAAGAAATTTGAGTTACGCTTGATAACACCATTAGAGTGTTTGATGAGCTGTCATGCACACCCGATGAATGTCTTAAGTGTGCTATATCCTTGTTCGAGACTCAACCTACTATTGGTGGAGGACCTTAATTTCCATAGTCCCAAAGGAACAAGTTACTTGGGATTTCTTCCAAACGCAATTTGAAAGAAATACATTAGTCAACAGTTCATCGATCAAAAGCGTAAGGAATTCTTGGAGCTCAAGCAAGGTCGTATGACGGTATCGAATCTGAACATGAGTTCGTAAGACTTAGTCGGTATGCTCGGAGTGTGTGGCTGATGAGGTTGCTATGTGCAAAAGATTTGAAGAGGATTGAATGAAGAGTTAAAGCTCTTGGTGGGTATTTTGGAGATAAAAGAATTTGTAACACTAGTTGAGCGAGCACGCAAGGCGGAAGAGCTCGGAAGGGAGAAGAGGAAGGCTGAATTTGAAGCTAGAGATTATCGTAAAAGATCGTGAGGCAAGGCTCCATTTTCAGCTGTAAAGAAGTTCGGAGAGGACACAAATAAGTCGAGGCATGCGGGGATTTCCATTAGAGCACGACCATCGATGGACTCACGAGCTACTTGGTAGCTAGTGTGGGCAATAATCGTCAAGAAAAGCCGAATGCCCCAATGTGGAAGGCGACACATAGGTGAATGTTGGGGTAAGTCATTAATAGGGCTGTTATGGATGCGGTTGAAGGACCATTTCATTAGAGATTGCAGAGCTAGATGAGAAGAATAAGATGCAAGGTGCAAGATCTAGTGGGACGACGGCTAGGGGTAGACCCAGGATTTGAGGAGGTAGGGGTGGTAATCGAGAGAGGGTCTCGATCGGTTGTTCGATCCGAGACTCGTGCTCTGCTAGAGCATATGCTATCCGCGCGCGAGAGGAGGCATCCTCCCGACGTTATCCTTGGTACTTTCACTCTCTTTGATACTAATGTGATTGCTTTGATTGACCACGGTTCCACTCATTCTTATATATCACGAAACCTTAGCATCCGATAAGACTTTACCTATTGAGTCTACTAAGTTCGTAATTGGTGTCAAATCCCTTGGGTGAATTCGTGCTTGTTGACAAAGTGTGTAAGAAATGCCCCTAGTAATTCGAGGATCCTGTTTTCAAGCGGACTTGATGCTTTTGCCGTTTCGCGAATTTGATGTTATCCTCGGTTTAGATTGGTTGATCGTGCATGATGCGGTTGTGAATTGCAAAGGCAAGACTATTGATTTGAGATGCGCATAAATAATGAGATAATCGAGTTGAGTCTACGGACTTAAAGGGGTTGCCGGTGTAATATCGGCAATGTTGGCCCGAAATATGTGAGAAAGGGGTGCGAAGCATACCTTGCATATGTATGATGACAAGGAATTGGAGAAGAAACCCGAATCTGTGCGGTGGTTTGTGAATACCGGATGTTTTTCGAAGAATTACGGGTCTACCACTGTTAGGGAAGTAGAGTTTGGTATTGAGCTTGTACACAGGACTACGCCGATTTCGATAGCTCCGTGTCGTATGGCACCAACCGAGTTAAAAGAGTTGGCTTCGGTTGCAGAATTGGCGGATAGAGGTTTCGCTCGACCCGTTTCTCACCTTAGGGTGCACCAATATTGTTCGTGAAAAGAAGGGCGGAACCATGAGGTTGTGCATTGACTATCGTCGGTTGAATAAAGTGGCGATAAAGAATAAATATCCGTTACTGCGTATTGATGACTTGTTCGATCAGCTAAAGGGAGCCTCGGTGTTTTCAAAGATAGATTTGAGATCGGGTATTACGATTCTGGATTCGAGATTCGGACGTACCCAAAAGCGCTTTCGAGCGAGGTATGGTCACTCTGAGTTCTTGGTGATGTCGTTCGGGCTCACTAATGCCCTTGCGGTATTTATGGATTTGATGAATCGGATCTTTAGGCGATATTTGGATCGGTTCGTAGTTGTGTTCATCGATGACATCTTGGTCTATTCAAGAGATGAGACCGAACATCTTTGAACACCGAGATTAGTGTTGCAAATTTTACGGGATAAGCGGTTATCGCTAAGTTCAGCAAGTGTGAGTTTTGGTTAAGGAGGTTAGCTTCTTGGGTCATGTGGTATCTGCATCGGGTATCGAGTCGACCCAAGCAAAATTACAGCCATATAGCTGAAACCTCCAAGAAATATTCTTGAGGTTCGAGACTTTTGGGACTTGCGGTTACTACCGACGGTTTGTAAAAGGATTCTCGATGATAGCCACACCCATGGTGAAGCTTGCTTGAGAAGGATGTCAAGTTTGAATGGACGGAAAAGTGTCGGAAAAGTTTCGATCAATTGAAAACTCATTTGTGAAGCTCCGGTTTTAGTGCAGCCGAATCGGCAAAGAGTTTGTCATTTATAGTGGCGCCTCCTACTTGGGTTAGGTTGCGTATTGATGCAAGAAGGTCGAGTTGTGGCCTATCAATTGAAAACTCATTTGTGAAGCTCGGTTTTAGTGCGGCCGAATCGGCAAAGAGTTTGTCATTTATAGTGGCGCCTCCCTACTTGGGTTAGGTTGCGTATTGATGCAAGAAGGTCGAGTTGTAGCCTATCGTCGAGACAATTAAAGCCACATGAGAAAAATTATCCGACCCATGATCTCGAATTGGCTGCCATCGTATTCGCCTTAAAGATATGGCGACATTACTTATTTGGTGAGAAGTGCCATGTGTATTCGGATCACAAAAGTCTCAAATATTTGATGACTCAAAGAGACTTAAATTTGCGACAAAGACGTTGGCTCGAGTTGTTAAAAGATTATGAGCTTGTCATTGATTATCACCCGGGAAAGGCTAATGTGGTTGCGGACGCCTTAAGCCGGAAATCACTGTTTGCTTTACAAGCAATGAATGTACACTTGTCTATTCTACCCGACAATGTGTTAGTAGCTGAATTAAAGGCCAAACCATTGTTGACTCATCAAATTCGTGAAGCTCAGAAAGTTGATGATCGTTGGTTGCAAAAGCGAAATTTGAGTGTGTTCGAACAAGGAATCGAAGTTTCATATTGGTGATGACGATTGTTTGAGGTTGAAGTCGTCTGTGTGTTCCAAAGAATTGAAACTTATTTCAATGATTACGAGCGAAGCCCATTGTAGCCGAATGGCAATCCACCGAGTACGAAGATGTACAACGATTTGAAACGTCGATTTTGGTGGCATGGTATGAAGCAGGACATCTCCAACTTTGTTTCAAGATGTTTAATATGTCAACAAGTGAAAGCGGAACATCAAGTGCCTTTAGGATTGCTTGACCGATTACGATACCCAGTGGAAATAGGATCGAGTCACAATGGACTTTGTGTGGGGACGCCATTGTCGACAAGTAAGAAGAAGGGCGATTTGGGTTGTTGTTGATAGGTGACTAAGTCGGCTCACTTTATCCCTGTGCGTCGGATTTTCATTGGATAAACTAGCTGAATTATCGTTTCTCAGTTGTGAGATTACACGGGTACCGATTTACATTGTGTCGGATAGAGATCCGAGATTCACCTCGCGATTTTGGAAGAAATTGCAAGAAGCTTTAGGTACCAAGTTGCATTTCAGACCGCCTTTCACCCCCAAACCGATGGTCAATCCGGCGGATAATTTAGATACTTGAGGATATGTTGAGATGTTGCATCCTCAAGTTCGATTGGTTCATGGAGCAGTACTTACCTTTGATTGAATTAAACACAACAATAGTTTTCAATCAAGTATTAAGATGGCGCCTTACGAGGCCTTGTGCAGGCGTAGATGCCGTACACCATTGTTTTGGACCGAGCTCGGTGAGAACAAAATTTTGGAGTGGATTTGATTAAAGATCTTTGAGCAGAAAGTAAAAGTAATCCGTGAAAATCTAAAGATAGCCTCCGATCGTCGAAGTCATACAGCGGATCTGAAGCGAAAAGACATTGAGTATCAAGTGGGAGATAAAGTGTTTCTTAAAGTTTCGCCTTGGAAAAAGATACTCGATTTGGCGTAAAGGCAAATTGAGCCGAGGTTTATCGGGCCATATGAGATATCCGAACGAGTCGGTCGATTCGTATCATTTAATTTTGCCCCGAACTTGAAAAGATTCACTACGTCTTTCATGTTTTGATGCTTGATTGCTATAGATCGATCCGTCGCGCGTAATTAGTCCATCGAGGTTGAAATTCAATTCGATATGAGTTATGAAGAAGAACTGATTCGTATCCTAGCTCATGAAGTGAAGGAGTTGCGAAACAAAAGGGTTCCGTTAGTAAAAGTGTTATGGCTCAAACACGGGATGGAAGAAGCTACTTGGGAACCGAGAGCTCTATGAAAGAGCGTTACCCAAACCTATTTACGGTAAAATTTTAGGGACGAAAATTTCTTAAGTGGGGAGAGTTGTGACACCTTAAAAGCGACCCTAGTCGGAATGTGGTTTGGGACCACAAAACCGAGGCATAAAAATAATTTGATATTTAATTTGATGCCTATAATATGTGTTAACTCATGTGTGACATTTTGATGCTTTAATTTAGAGTTATAAATGTGAATTTCACTAGAAAGGACCTAGTAGTAAACTTTAAAAGTATGAGGGGGAAATGTGTAATGACTAGTTGATCATGCATGCAAAAATGAGGGGTTTGCATGTCAACTTCCCTATTTATTAGCTAATGGCCGGCCATGACAAGGGTGTATGGGCTAAACATGTCATGAAACATGTTTTGTTGGTGCACTAGGGAGAAACAATAAACAAATAAGTATGGGTGATAAAGAAAGAAAAAAATGTGTGTGAAGCCTCCCCCCCATTGCCGTGAGTAGAGGAAAAAGGAGAAAAGAATTTTTGTTCATCTTTTTTTCACTTTCTTTGAGCTGAAATTCTAAGGAAGAAGGAAGGGGTCTTGCTTCATGCTTGGTTTGGAGGGGGGATTAGGAGGAGGTTTGGCCATACTTGTGTTGAGATTAAGGTAAGTTTGATGTTTTGCCATGAGATTCATGTATATTTTAGTAGTTAGCTTGAGTTCTAACTAGCCATGGTTCAAATCCTCACTATGTCATGGAGATGATATTCGGCTAAGGTGAGATTGTGTTGACATCATTTGCATGCTAAAAGTGAAACTATGTAATGGTGCATGTGATGGTGGATTGATGATTTTTGAATATTCTTTTTAACACTTTTGAGTGAGAGTTTGATAGATACTATGAGATTAAACTTCATGACATTGTAAGCTTGTAAGTTGGATGATGAAATCCATGCTTTGTGATGGTAAATGGTGTGGAAGGAACATTCGGCCATGATGAAAATATATGGGATAGTCATAATCAATTTGAGATTCGGCCCTTGCACCTACATGCATATATGTTGCACATGATGTATTGGTATGACATATATACTATCTCAAGGTGTATATTTGCTTGTGATGTTGTTTCGGTTATGAAATAAATGAGAGATGTGTATAGAGCTACAATATGTAATCGTTAATTAGGAAAATATATGCTGTTTTTTTGTGTAGTATTAAGTGTAAAATTGGCCTCAACATAGACATGCATATTCGGCCAAAGGAAGTAGATTGGTGTGCATGTATTCGGTTAGAGGCAACCATATTGAAGCCTTCTCTTGGCTTAGATTGTTGACCAAATGGGTAATAAGTGAGGATGGTTGCCGAATATACAAACATACATATGCATGTGTAATTGAATTATGAATGTTTAGCAAGAGGGATAAACTAGTTGATTTATTGATTAAGCTCAAGGAGTTAAAGAAGGAGAATCAAGCAAGGGAAAGACGAGGGTCATCGAGTAGCCGACTTGGACTATTTTACCCAACACAAGGTAAGTCATTAAGCATATATTTGATATTGCTTAAATGATTGTAATATCTATGCAATTGTGTTTAATGAGATGAAATATATACAAATGTATGTGTATGAAAAGATGATATTGTTGAGCGTAAAAGAGATAGTGAAATGTGTAGGAAGTTTGCTTGACACTAAGTGTGCGAGAAATAGATGTGTCTGAGGGGCGAGATTGGCAATGAGTGTGCGAGCTTGTAATGTATGGCACTAAGTGTGCGAGTTTGGACTATATGGCACTATGTGTGCGGGCTTGAATCACATGGCACTAAGTGTGCGTGATTGAGTATTAAGTACTATGTGTGCGAACTCTACACATATCTCCGATTGAACATTTATATGGGCGTGACTTCATCAAGATGAGTATGGACAGCGGAAAGAGTAAGTACCTTGAGTTCATGGCTAATAGATGCTATGTTCATGCTCGGGGTGGAGTTGGTAAGATTTAAATCTATGTAATGATTTCAATTGCATTCCGTAAATAAGGTATCGTGGAATAGATGAAAGTTCATTTGATTGCATGATTGTTGCGGAAATGAAATGATGTATGGAAATTGCTTCAAATATCCTATTGAACAGTATATGAAATGTAAATGTATGACTTGGTATGAGATTGATCCGAAGATCTAAGGAACTATGGTATAGTTAGGTATGGTTTGGAACACTTGGCCTTGTTTCATTATTTCATTTTATGATAATTGTATTAATGGATGGTTGTGGAATGCTTATGACTTCTGAGTTATAAACTCACTCGGTGTTTTCTTGTCACCCATTTTAGGTTTCTTGGACTCGTCTCCTTTTGGGTGTTCGTAACAATCAACGAAGTCATCACACCGGCGAGCAATTTTTGGTATTGACTTCTAGGAGAACATTTGGCATGTATGGGCTATTTTGTTTTGTTAAATTTTGGGTTGTAAACTTTAAGCCATGTGAAAATGGCCTATGTGGTCGTTTGAGTGGGATGCTAGAATCTATAGCCACGAGTCTTATAAACCTTAATTTTGATAAGGTGGCCATAATTTGTGTCACGTATGATGGATGATTAGTAAGGCTAAGGAAGGATTCATGAAATTGGCATAGTCTACTGCAGTAACTGTTGCGGACGGCAGCAGTGATATGAGATCGAAAAGTCACTAAAAATAGTAGAAGTGGAATTAATAGCTAAAAAAATTACGTACTCGAAGCTTGATGGATCTATTTTCATATGGAGGAAACGAAACGACCATATGAGCTGTATTTTAAGAGATATCCAAGATTTCGTGAGACAGGGCCAGAACGGTTTCTGGATTCCCTGTTCCGACTTTCTAAATTCATTATAAATTAACCAGAGATAATTAGGAGTCATACCACATATGTATAAATTCCTCTTTGAGTCTAGTTTCTATAGAAACAAACGGCATCAGTATTGAATCCCTACACAGGGAGTTATTCCAGTTGTAACGTACGAAGGTCAGTGTAGTCGACCCCTGTAACATGGGAGACTTTAACTAATAAACTGTACTAATTGGCTTGACAAAAAATTCTAGAAAAAAATCTGTAGATGGACATATGAGTCTAGTTTCAGGGAAAAATTATAAAACTGATTTTCGAGTTGTAAAACTCAAGTTATGATTTTTGAAGCGACTAGTACACAGATTGGCAGCTTGTCTGGAAAATTCTCAATAAGTGGTTTGAAGTCTGTTAACACCTCGTGTTCGACTCCGGCGACGGTCTCGGGTTCGGGGTGTTACATCAATAACCATATCATAAGACCATATACACAAAATGATTATAATGCTATACATGCCATACTCAAAATATACAAGCCATTATGCCAAGATGGCATACGGATAGTGTGAGCGTGCCTCGACCGTTCCGATTTCGAAGTGGCTTGTCAACACTACAAGGAATGAAAAGGAGGAGTAAGCATAAATGCTTAGTAAGCTCACATGCAAATAGCAAGTAACACAACTCTATAAGCAAACATAAAACATCATTTGCATAATCATCACCGAGACATTCATATCACATTTTCATTTATCATCTTACCATATTGTTGTTATATCGAGTTTTCAACCCGAGGGTTAAGTACATACCTGTTCAAAGTATTCATTTCACAACACTTACCAATACGTCCCTGTCATCTCGGGTATTCCTCCATTTGAGTAGAATTTTACCCGTTGAACACGTCGGAATATAATTCGGATACATGGAAAGTTTGCACATAAGTGCCACATATATAGCCAAGCTACCATGTAACCCGCCCATAAGTGAACTCGGACTCAACTCAACGAGCTCGGGCTTTCGCATCCATAAGTGAACTCGGACTCAACTGAACGAGCTCGGATGCCTAGTTACATCTCTCGAACTCGGACTCAACTCAACGAGTTCGGACATTCGCATCCATAAATGAACTTGGACTCAACTCAACGAGTTCGGATGCCCAAACATCCTAGTGACATGTCACTTGTATCCTAATCTATTCCTAAGGTTCAAACGGGCGTTTTCCTCAATCACACATCTTTGCCATCTTCCACGAAATATCGAAATTGATACTTCGGTGATAGTTCATACTCATCAAGTAATTCACATAATTACATATTATTCAACAATAACCACAAAGCATAATATTTCATGATAATAATCAGCATCATATCATATAAACAACATTAAATTGTTTAAAATGACAATTATGTTACTACATTTACACATGAACTTACCTCTTATGCGAAAATGGCTACTTTTACCATTTCGTCCACAACTTGGTATCTTCCCCATTTTAGCCCGAATTTTAGTTTTCCTTGCTAATCAAGCTTGGAAGCTTGAAAAACCCTAGCCATGGTTTCTCCTTGCTATATTTGGCCATGGGGTTGAAGATGAGCAAAATTGGCTTTTAATTTTGTATTTTAATTCATTTTACCCCTAAATGACCAAAATGCCCTTACTACTAAACTTTCCAAAAATTCCATCCATGTCCAATTTTTGTCCATAGACTTAGAAATTGGTAAAATTGCTATTTAAGACCTCATAATTAATATTTCAAAACAATTTCATACTAGAAACTTCTAGAATGCAAGTTTTACAAGTTATTCGATTTAGTCCCTAATTTCAATTTAAGCACTTTATGTATAAAATTTCTTCACGAAATTTTCACACAATCATGCAATCATATCATAGACCTCAAAATAACCATAAAATAATTATTTCTATCTCGAATTTTGTGGTCACAAAACCCCTATTCTGACTAGGCCCACAATCAGGATATTACAGGTCGGGACTAAACCGAACACATTTAAAATTTTTAGAACTTAGCAAAATTTCTCAATTCTATTGAGGTCACACGCCCGTGTAAGCAGGCCGTGCCAAAACAGAGTTTACATACTGACTTTTCCCCCTGGCCAATAGACACGACCGTGTGCTATGGCCGTGTGGTTCTTAGCTAGCTACTGACTTAAGCCCACGACCAACAGACACGGCGTGTGTTATGGCCGTGTGGCACAATGCAAGCATGGTTTAAGTAAAATTGCCACCCCTTTTTGGGTCAACCTGCAAGCATGGAAACAGACATATATGTACAATCCAATCAACCAATTTGTTTTTATGCTAAAACACATATCACTCATACCATAATATTATCAACCATTTACATACTTATAAACCTTACCTATTTATAATGAACATAATGTAAGATTATATCAAATCAATTCCAAAAATTCACCACACTTACCATCTTCTATATCCAACTTAGCATACTACAATTTCAAATTAACATCACATATCATAAACCATTATCAACTATGAGTTCAAACACAAATTATCCAATTCACATCGCTAAATATATATACATCAAAAAACATACTTTCATAACTACTAGCCTATACATGCCATTCTTTAAATATATATACATTTTTAAAAATACCAAAATGAGGTTTGATAGTGTGGCGATGATTCTTGACGATCCCTGAGCTTGGTAGCTTCAATATCTACAAAATAATTCAAACGCACACACAAAGTAAGCTTTCAAAAGCTTAGTAAGCTCGTACTAAAATCATCAATAGTATGTGAAACATAAAATGACAACATATGAGTATTTGCACAATTTCAATCCATAAGACCCTATAGGGAGGAGTGACTCGAGAAGCTCTCTTCCAAGCTTTGAATGATTTGTTTGCCGAGTTCGTTCGTACGAATCCAGCATTTAGACCTCCACCCCCTCATGATTCTCAGGCTACCCATGTAGCTCAAGCTCCCCCAGTCACAGGTACAGTGATAAGAGAAAAGCCACCAGTTGATAGAATCAGGAAACAAGGGGCAGAAGAGTTCCGAGCAACAAAAGATAATGATGCAGAAAGAGCAGAATGTTGGTTAGAAAATACTATCAGAGTCTTTGACAAATTATCTTGTACACCTGAGGAATGTATGAAATGTGTAGTATCACTTCTTAGAGACTCAGCCTACTACTGGTGGAAGACACTTGTATCAGTTGTACCAAAGGAGAAGGTCACTTGGGATTTCTTTCAGGAGGAATTTCGTAAAAAGTACATCAGTCAAAGGTTTATTGACCAAAAGAGAAAAGAATTCCTAGAATTGAAACAAGGTAATATGACAGTGACCGATTATGAGCGCGAATTTGTCAGGCTTAGTAAATATGCTCGAGAATGTGTGTCCACAGAGGCTATTATGTGTAAAAGGTTTGAGGATGGGTTAAATGATAATATTCGATTGTCAGTGGGTGTCCTAGAAATAAAAGAGTTCGTTATTTTAGTTGAGAGAGCCTATAAAGGCGAGGAGTATTAAAACAAAAGGCAAAGTTGAGATAGAGACACAAGATACAAAGAAGAGACAGATGAGCGGTCATTCGAGGCTACATCCAAAAGGCCAAAGGAGTTTTCTACGGATCTAGTTTCTCGGTAGGGTATTCTAGTCGGAATAGAGGCGATAGATTTAAGGATTGAAGGCTCGAGAACACCTCATTGCGAGTGTAGGTAATGTTAGACGAGGTAGATCGTGGTGTTCACGGTGTGGTAGACTTCATTATGGTCCTTGTCAGGCTGGTAAAAATGTTTGTTATAAATGCGGTGCTCTAGATCATTTTGTACAAGAATGTCTAGAGGTGGCTAATCGAGAGATAACACAGAGTGCTAGATCCAGAAATGCTCCTACTAGAGGCAGATCACCGAGGCAACCGGGAGTAGGAGCAAGTAACAGAGGTACCTCAAGAGATTCGGCCGTGAGACCAGATGTTGGAGTCCCTATGACAGCCTTAAAACGACCCTAGTCGGAATGTGGTTTCGGGACCACAAAACCGAGGCATAAAAATAATTTGATATTTATTTTGATGCCTATAATATGTGTTAACTCATGTGTGACATTTTGATGCTTTAATTTAGAGTTATAAATGTGAATTTCACTAGAAAGGACCTAGTAGAAAACTTTGAAAGTATGATGGGGAAATGTATGATGACTAATTAAAGCATGCATGCAAAACAATGGCCTTGCATGTCAAATACCCTTTTACAAGTGATGGCGGCCATGACAAGGAGTATGGGCTAAACATGTCATGAAACATGTTTTGTTGGTGCATTAGGGAAATAATAAACAAATAAGGATGGGTAGTAAAGAAAGGAAAAAAAAAAATGTGTGTGGTGAAACCCCCCATTGCAGTACATGGAAGAAAAGAAAAGAAAAAATTTTGCTCATCCATTTCATTCTCTCTTGACCGAAAATACTAGAGGGAAGGGAGGAATTTTGCTTCATGCTTGGGTTGGAAGAGGATTAGGAAGAGGTTTGGCTATATTTGCATCAAGATTAAGGTATGTTTGATGTTGTGCCATGAGATTCATGCATGTTTTGGTTGCTAACTTGATGTTCTTATTAGCCCATGGTTCAAATCTTTGTTATATCATGGGGATGGTATTTGGCCAAGGTGGATTTTGAGTTAATGCCATTGCATGTTAAATATGAAGCTTGATGATGATACATGTGATGGTGGATTGAGGACTCTTAGATTTTCTTTGAGCATTTTTGAATGATATACTAAGTTCTTTGTGTAATCATGACCAAAATTATGTTGTTGTGATGTATTCGGCCATGGTACATCCCCAAGTGTGATTTATGCTTTTTGCATGGAGAGTAAGATTTGTGTTTCGAAATCATGTTCATGTTTAGTTACAATCAACTTGAGATTTGGCTCTAGCATACATATATGTATATATGTTTGAGCATGATGTATTGGCATGACATATATACTATCTTAAGGTATATACTTACTTATGATGATGTTTCGGTTATGAAGGAAATGATAGATGTGTATTGAGTTACAATATGGAAAGGTATTAGTTAGTAAAATGTATGCTGTTTTTGTGTGGTAATAAGTGCATAAATGGCCTCAACATGGACATGCATATTCGGCCACATGAGGGGAAATTGGTGTGCATGTATTCGGTTAGAGGCAACCATATTGAAGCCTTATCTTGGCTTAGATTGTTGACTGAATGGGTAATAAGTGAGGATGGTTGCCGAATATACAAACATACATATGCATGTGTAATTGAATTATGAATGTTTAGCAAGATGGTTAAACTAGTTGATTTATTGATTAAGCTCAAGGAGTTAAAGAAGGAGAATCAAGAAAGGGAAAGACGAAGGTCATCGAGTAGCCGACTTGGACTATTTTACCCAACACAAGGTAAGTCATTAAGCATATATTTGATATTGCTTAAATGATTGTAATATCTATGCAATTGTGTTTAATGAGATGAAATATATACAAATGTATGTGTATGAAAAGATGATAATGTTGAGCGTAAAAGAGATAGTGAAATGTGTAGGAAGTTTGCTTGGCACTAAGTGTGCGAGAAATAGATGTGTACGGTGGCGAGATTGGCACTTGAGTGTGCGAGCTTGTAATGTATGGCACTAAGTGTGCGAGTTTGGACTATATGGCACTATGTGTGCGGGCTTGAATCACATGGCACTAAGTGTGCGTGATTGAGTATTAAGCACTATGTGTGCGAACTCTACATATATCTCCGATTGAATATTTATATGGAGGTGTGACTCTAACGAGATGAGTATGGACAGCGGAAAGAATAAGTACCTTGAGTTCATGGCTAATAGATGCTATGTTCATGCTCGGGGTGGAGTTGGTAAGATTTAAATCTATGTGATGATTTCAATTGCATGATTGTTGCGGAAATGAAATGATGTATGGAAATTGCTTCAAATATCCTATTGAATAGTATATGAAATGTAAATGTATGACTTGGTATGAGATTGATCCGAAGGATCTAAGGAACTATGGTATAGTTCGGTATGGCTAGAACACTTGGCCTTGTTTCATTATTTCATTTTATGATAATGTTATTAATGGATGGTTGTGGAATGCTTATGACTTACTGAGTTATAAACTCACTCGGTGTTTTCTTGTCACCCATTTTAGGTTTCTTGGACTCGTCTCCTTTTGGGTGTTCGTAACCGTCAACGAAGTTGTAACACCCCTAACTCGTGACCGACGCCGGTGTCGGACACGAGGGGTTAACGAGACAAATCCTCTTAAAGTACCGACCAATTTGGCATTTCTGGACAGGCTGGAAAACTGCGTCACCGTCGCCTTAAAAATCATATCTCGAGTTCCAAAACTCAGAAACTGGTTTCGTAAATTTTCCCTGAATTTAGACTCATATACCCATCCATGGATTTATTTTAGAATTTTGGTTGGGCCAATTGGTACAGTTTATTAGTTAAAGTCACCCATGTTACAGGGATCGACTGCTCTGACCTCCGCGCGTTACAACTTGAATATCTTTCTGTACAGGGCTTTAATACTGGTGTCGTTTGTTTCTAATGAAACTAGACTCAAAATGGAATCTGTACATATAAGGCATGACTCCTAATTCTTTCTGGATAATTTATGGTAAATTTTCAAAGTCGCGACAGGGGACCCAGAAATCGTTCTGGCCCTGTCTCACGAGAACTTTAATATCTCCCAGTATACTGCTCATATGGTCGTTTCGTTTCGTCCATATAAAATAGATTCATCAAGGATCAGTTCCATAATTTACTCACTATTTAATTCTACTTCTACTATTTTTAGTGATTTTTCAATCTCATCTCACTGCTGCTGTCCGCAACAGTTACTGCAGTAGACTATGCCAATTTCATGAATTTTCCTTGGCCTTAATCATCCATCATACATGACACAAATTATGGCCATCTTAACAAAATTTGAGTTTCTAAGACTCGTGGCTATAGGTTCTAGCATCCCACTCGGCGACCACATAGGCCATTTTCACATGGCTTAAAGTTTACAACCCACAATTCGACAAAATATAATAGCCTATACATGCCAAATGTTCTTCAACAACAAAAAACAATACCACAAGATTTCAGCCGGTGTGATGACTTCAACGACGGTTCCGAGCGCATAACAATCTGAGTCCAAGAGACCTAAAATGGGTGACAAGAAAACACCGAGTGAGTTTACAACTCAGTAAGTCATAAGCATTCGTCAATCCATCGATAAAGTTACTACTACATGTACAACAAATGAGGCTAGGTACTCGTCCATATCGAATCTATACCATAATACCTCGGACCTTTCGGTCCAATCTCGTACTAATTCATACATCCACATTTCATATTCTACACAACAAGATAATCGAAGCATTTTTTACACATTAACTCATTTTCCAGCACAACCATACAATTTCAATCATCACATAGATTTAAGGCTTACCAAATTCAACCCCAAGCATGAGCGTATTACCTATTCGTCATGAGCTCAAGGTACTTACCGATCCGCTGTCCATACTCACTCGATGGAGACACACCTCCATATAATTGTTCGATTGGAGATATTTATATATATATATAGAGTACGCACACACAGTGCTTAATACTCGATTCGCACACTTAGTGCCATGCGATTTAAGCCCGCACACACAGTGCCATGCCCTTGAGCTCGCACACTTAGTGCCATATATTTCCAGCATGCACACTTAGTGCCATATATTTCCAACACGCACACTTAGTGCCAATCTAAATCACCGTACACACGTGTTGCAAGACACTTAGTGCCGAAAGCAAACTTTCTACACATTTCACTATTTCTTTTACATTCAACAATTGTCATCACTCCATACACATACATTTTCATTTATATATATATATCATCCCATTAAAGCGCAATTGCATAAATTTTACAATCATTTAAGCAATATCAAATACGTGCTTAATGACTTACCTCGTGTTGGGTAAAATAGTTCCAAGTCGGCTACTCGATGACCTTCGTCTTTCCTTGCTTGATTCTCCTTCTTTAACTCCTTGAGCTTAATCAATAAATCACTAGTTTAACCATCTTGCTAAACATTCATAATTCAACTACACATGCATATGTATGCTTGTATATTTGGCAACCATTCTTACTAATCGCCCATTTGGTCGATTATACACCTAACCGAATATGCACCAAAAACTTGATTCAACATTACCTACATACTCACTTTAATGGCGAATATATATATATGTACAATGTCAACTAACATCTTTTAATCACCTAATTTCATCTCATGAACATTTAATCAAATTTTCCCAATCTAGCATATATTTTCACATCCATTTGTAACATCATGTACAAACACATATACACATATATCAAAACACAAATTTTTACCTATCATGCAACAAGCATAAATCGCACTTATGAGCATGCCATGGCGAATACATCCCACACCATCCCCTTTCAATTTTTGGTCATGGTTAAACAAAGAAAATCCATGTCTTACTCAAGAATGCTAAAAGAAATTTCAAGAGTAGTCAATCCATCATTACATGTATCATCAACAAGCTTCACATTTAGCATGCAATGGCTTTAACACAATATCAACCTTGGCCAAATACCATTTCCATGGCATAACAAGGATTTGAACCATGGGCTAACATGAACATCAAGTTAGCAACTAAAACATGCATGAATCTCATGACACAACCTCAAACATACCTTAATCTTGACACAAGTATGACCAAATCTCCTTCTAGTTCTCTTCTAAACCAAGCATGAAGCAAAAATCCTTCCTTTTTCCTTAGTATTTTCAGCCAAGATTTTGAGAATGGATGAACAATTTTTTTCCTTTCTTTTCCTCTACTCACGGCAACAAAGGGGGGCATCCATGCTCATTTTTTTCATTTCTTTATTTTTTCTACATAATCCACTAACTAAACATGTTGGAAACATGTTCCTTGCCCATATTCTTGTCATGGCCGGCCACTCACCTTAGGAAGTGGGTTCTTTGACATGCAAGGACAACTATTTTCCACATGTATTAATAGGCCACCTTACAATTGCCTAGCACATTTCTAAATTTTCTCACATAAGTCCTATTTGATAAAAATTCACTTACTATTAACAAAATCCAAACACGAAATTTTCACACATGCATATATACATATAATGAGCATCAATTATGATGGTTAATTATTATTATGACTCGGTTTGGTGGTCCGAAACCACTTTCCGACTAGGGTCGATTTAGGGATGTCACAACTCTCCCCACTTAGAAATTTTCGTCCCGAAAATCTTACCGGTAAATAGGCTCGGTATCGCTCTTTCATAGAGTCCTCAAGTTCCCAAGTGGCTTCTTCCATTCGTGTTTATGCCACAACACCTTCACTAACGGGATTTTCCTATTGCGCAACTCTTTTACTTCACGCCTCATAATGCGAACCGGTTCCTCTTCATAGCTCAAATTAGGCTGAATCTCAATCTCGGATGGAGCAATTACGATGCGATGGATCGGACCTATATCGTCGAAGCATCGAGACATGAAAACGTTGTGAATCCTTTCGAGCTCGGAGGGCAAAATTAATCGATATCGTTGGCCCAACTCATTCGGATACTTCATATGGCCCGATAAACCTCGGACTCAATTTGCCCTTACGACCAAATCTAAGCACCTTCTTCCAAGGTGAAACTTTGAGAAAGACCTTGTCTCCAACCTAATTTTCAATATCTTTTCTTTTCAAATCCGCATACGACTTTTGGCGATCCGAAGCAGCTTTCAAACTTTCACGAATTACTCAAACTTTTTGCTCGGCATCCTTAACCAAATCAGCCCGAAGAATTTACCTTCACTAAGTTCGATCCGAATAATGGGGTACGGCATTTACGACCGTATAAAGCCTCGTAAGGCGCCATCTTAATACTTGATTGAAAGCTATTGTTGTAGGCGAATTCAATCAAAGGTAAATACCATTCCATGAACCACTAAACTCAAGGATGCAACATCTCAACATATCCTCGAGTATTTGAATTATCCGTTCGGATTGACCATCGGTTTGGGGATGAAAAGCGGTGCTAAAATGCGCTTGGTACCCAAAGCATCTTGCAATTTCTTCCAAAATCGCGACGTAAATCTTGGGTCTCTATCCGACACGATAGAAATAGGCACCCGTGTAATCTCACAATCGAGAAAGCGTACAATTCCGCTAATTTGTCCATTGAAAAATCCGTGCGTCTGGGGATAAAGTGAGCCGACTTAGTTAGTCTATCGACAACGACCCAAATCGCATCCTTCTTACTCACGACAATGGCGGTCCGGATACAAAGTCCATTGTGACTCGATCCCATTTCCATTCGGTATCATGATCGGTGAAGTAATCCCGATGGCACTTGATGTTCCGCTTTCACTTATTGACATATCGACACCTTGAAACAAATTGAAATGTCTCGTTTCATACGGGCCACCAAAATTGGCGTTTGGTCATTGTACATTTTAGTACTACCCGAGTGGATTGACATTCGACTACAATGGGCTTCATTTAGAATTATCGAAATAAGTTCCAATTCTTTGGAACACACAGACGACTTCGAACCTCAAACAATCGTCATCATCAATTTGAAACTCGATTCCTTGTTCGAACACACTCGGCCCGTTTTGCAAGCAACTCCTCATCAACTTTCTCGAGCTTCCCGAATTTGATGAGCCAACAATGGTTTGGCCTTTAATTGGCTACTAACACATTGTCGGGTAGAATAGACAAGTGTACATTCATCGTCAGTAAAGCAAGCAGTGATTTCGACTTAAGGCATCCGCAACCACATTGGCCTTTCCGGGTGATAATCAATAACGAGTTCATAATCTTTTAACAACTCGAGCCATCGTCTTTGTCGCATGATTTAAGTCTCTTTGAGTCATCAAATATTTGAGACTTTTGTGATCCGAATACACTTGGCACTTCTCACCAAATAAGTAATGTCGCCATATCTTTAAGGCGAATACGATGGCAGCCAATTCGAGGTCATGGGTTGGATAATTTTTCTCATGTGGCTTTAATTTTCTCGACGCATAGGCCACAACTCGACCTTCTTGCATCAATACGCAACCTAACCCAAGTAGGGAGGCATCACTATAGATGACAAACTCTTTGCCGATTCGGCTGTACTAGAACTGGAGCTTTCGTCAAATGGGTTTTCAATTGGTCGAAACTTTTCGACACTTTTCCGTCCATTCAAATTTGACATCTTTACGAAGCGGTTTGTCATGGGTGTGGCTATCATCGAGAATCCTTTCACAAACCGTCGGTAGTAACCGCAAGCCCTAAAAAGCTCTAACTTCGGTAACATTCCTTGAGGTTTCCAATCGACTATGGCGAAATTTTGTTCAGTCCACCACGACACCGATACGGACACCACGTGCCCCAAAAAGCTAACCTCTTTCAACCAAAATTCACATTCTTGAACTTTGCGTATAGCTCGCTTATCTCGTAAGATTTGCAACACTAGCCTCGGTGTTCAGCATGTTCGGTTTCATCTTCGAATAGACCAAAATGTCATCGATAAATACAACTACGAACCGATCCAAGTATGGCCTGAAAATTCTATTCATTAAATCCATAAACACCATGAGGGCATTAGTGAGCCCAAACGGCATCACCAAGAATTAGTAGTGACCGTACCTCGTTCTAAAAGCGGTTTTGGGTATGTCCGATTCTCGGACCCTCAATGATAGTACCCGACCTCAAATCTATCTTTGAAAACACCGAGGCTCCCTTTAATTGATCAAACAAATCGTCAATTCGTGGCAATGGATATTTATTCTTTATCGTCACTTTATTGAGTTGACGATAGTCGATGCACAACCTCATGGTTCCGTCCTTCTTCTTCACAAACAATACAAAGTGCGCCCATGGAGAAAAAACTTCGGTCGAGCGAAACCTCTATCCGTCAATTCTTGCAATTGTACCTTCAATTCCTTTAATTCCGTTAATGCCATACGATACGGGGCTATTGAAATCGGCGTAGTACCGGTACAACCGATGCGAATTCCACTTCTCGAACCGGTGGCAATCCGGTAACTCCTCGGAAAAACATCTGAATACTCACAAACCACTGGTACCGATTCGAGTTTCCTTTCCGTCTCTTTACTCCCAAACACATACGCAAGGTATGTTTCACACCCCTTTTCACATATCTTCGACGGTCATAGAAGATATTATTGCGGCACTCCTTTTAAATCGATGAGACTCGACTCGGACTACCTCATTATTTGCACTCCTCAAATTAATGGTTTTCCTTTTGCGTCCACCTTTGCATCATGTCTGATCACCAATCCATACCAAGAATAAAATCAATTCATGAAATGGTAGAAGCATCGGATCGGGAAAACAGATTCTCGAATTATTAGGGGCATCTCTTGCACACTTTATCAACAAGCACGTATTGACCCAAAGGGTTTGACACTCGAATTACGAACTCGATGAGACTCAGCGGTAGAGTCTTCTTTGGATGCTAAGGTTTCACATACATATGAGTGAGTAGAGCCGGGTCAATCAATGCAATCACAATAGTATCAAAGAGAGTAAAAGTACCAGTGATAACGTCGGGGAGGATGCCTCCTCTATGCTGGATGGCATATGCTCTAGCAGAGCACGGGTCTCGGATCGGACGGCCGTATTAGAGGCTCCTCTCGATTACCACCCTTACCTCCAGAGATTCTCGGGGCCTACCTCCACCGTCGTTCCACTAGGTCTTGCACCTTGCGTCTTATTCCTCTCATCTAGCTCCGTGCAATCTCTAATGAAGTGGTCCTTGAACCGTATCCATAACAGCCCTATTACAGACTTACCCCAACATTCACCTAGGTGTCGTCTTCCACATTGGGGCATTCAGTCTCTCTTGACGATTATTGCCCACACTAGCTACTGAAGTAGCTCGGAGTCCGTCAGCAGTCGGGCTCTAATGGAAATTCCTTGATCGTCCTCGACTTCTGGTGTCCTCCCCGAACCTCTTTACAGCCGAGAACGGAGCTTTACTCGTCGATCTTTTACGGTAATCTCTTGCTTCAAATTCAGCCTTCTTCTTCTCCTCCCAAGTTCTTCCGCCTTGCAGGCTCGTTCGACTAGTGTCACGACCTCCTTTATCTCCAAAATTCCCACTAGTAACTTTAACTCTTCATTCAATCCTTCTTCAAATCTTTTGCACATCGCAACCTCATCAGCCACACACTCCCGAGCGCATCGACTAAGTCTTACGAACTCATGTTCGTATTCGAATCTGATCATCCGCCTTGCTTGAGTTCCAAGAATTCCTTACGCTTCGATCGATGAACCGTTGACTAATGTATTTCTTTCGAAATTGGATTGGAAGAAATCCCAAGTAACTCGTTCATTTGGGACTATGGAAATTAAAGTCCTCCACCAATAGTAAGTGAGTCTCATAACAAGGATATAGCACACTTAAGACATTCGTCGGGTGTGCATGACATTCATCTAACACTCTAATGGTGTTATCGAGCGAACTTCGGCCTTTTCGGCATCATCGGTAACTATGGCCTTGAACTCCTCGCCCCACGCTTCCTAATCAAGTCCACGGTGGTTTACTCAGCCTCACAGGATCGAGAATCGGAGGCATTGCGGGCTCTTGGGGTGGAGTATTTAAATTCGGGAATGGTTGGACAGCCGGGTTGGTTCGGGCATATTCGCGACCCACTCATTCATCATAGTGAAGAAGGCTTGTTTCGCCCCTTCATTTTGATTATTCGCGGATGACTGAGGCTCAACAGGCGGTGTCCCTTGCGCAGAGCAGCCGCTACACTTTCAACGTCATCCGCCAAGGGTCTCTCTACCGGGTTCCATCGCTAATCAAAACAAAAATTTCAACCGTCAAGTCATCACATTATTAAGCACTATCAATTTGGCATGTATAGCTAGACTCACACGCGCTATGGTAGTCCTAGAACCGACTAAACCATAGCTCTGATACCAATAAAATTGTAACACCTAACTCGTGACCGACGCCGATTGTCGGACACGAGGGTTAACGAGACAAATCCTCTTAAAGTACCGACCAATTTGGCATTTCTGGACAGGCTGGAAAACTGCGTCACTGTCGTCTTAAAATCATATCTCGAGTTCCAAAACTCGGAAACTGGTTTCGTAAATTTTCCTGAATTTAGACTCATATACCCATCCATGGATTTATTTTAGAATTTTGGTTGGGCCAATTGGTACAGTTTATTAGTTAAAGTCACCCATGTTACAGGGATCGACTGCTCTGACCTCCGCGCGTTACAACTTGAATATCTTTCTGTACAGTTCTTTAATACTGGTGCCGTTTGTTTCTAATGAAACTAGACTCAAAATGGAATCTGTACATATAAGGCATGACTCCTAATTCTTTCTGGATAATTTATGGTAAATTTTCAAAGTCGCGACAGGGGACCCAGAAATCGTTCTGGCCCTGTCTCACGAGAACTTTAATATCTCCCAGTATACTGCTCATATGGTCGTTTCGTTTCGTCCATATAAAAATAGATTCATCAAGGATCAGTTCCATAATTTACTCACTATTTAATTCTACTTCTACTATTTTTAGTGATTTTCAATCTCATCTCACTGCTGCTGTCCGCAACAGTTACTGCAGTAGACTATGCCAATTTCATGAATTTTTCCTTGGCCTTAATCATCCATCATACATGACACAAATTATGGCCACCTTAACAAAATTTGAGTTTCTAAGACTCGTGGCTATAGGTTCTAGCATCCCACTCGACGACCACATAGGCCATTTTCACATGGCTTAAAGTTTACAACCCACAATTCGACAAAATATAATAGCCTATATATGCCAAATGTTCTTCAACAACAAAAAAACAATACCACAAGATTTCAGCTGGTGTGATGACTTCAACGACGGTTCCGAGCACGCAACAATACGAGTCCAAGAGACCTAAAATGGGTGACAAGAAAACACCGAGTGAGTTTACAACTCAGTAAGTCATAAGCATTCGTCAATCCACTGATAAAGTTACTACTACATGTACAACAAATGAGGCTAGGTACTCGTCCATATCGAATCTATACCATAATACCTCGGACCTTTCGGTCCAATCTCGTACCAATTCATACATCCACATTTCATATTCTACACAACAAGATAATCGAAGCATTTTTTACACATTAACTCATTTTCCAGCACAACCATACAATTTCAATCATCACATAGATTTAAGGCTTACCAAATTCAACCCCAAGCATGAACGTATTACCTATTCGTCATGAGCTCAAGGTACTTACCCGATCCGCTGTCCATACTCACTCGATGGAGACACACCCTCCATATAATTGTTCGATTGGAGATATTTATATATATATATAAGTACGCACACACAGTGCTTAATACTCGATTTCGCACACTTAGTGCCATGCGATTTAAGCCCGCACACAGTGCCATGCCCTTGAGCTCGCACACTTAGTGCCATATATTTCCAGCATGCACACTTAGTGCCATATATTTCCAGCACGCACACTTAGTGCCAATCTCGTCACCGTACACACGTATTGCCCGCACACTTAGTGCCGAAAGCAAACTTTCTACACATTTCACTATTTCTTTTACATTCAACAATTGTCATCACTCCATACACATACATTTTCATTTATATATATATATCATCCCATTAAACGCAATTGCATAAATTTTACAATCATTTAAGCAATATCAAATACGTGCTTAATGACTTACCTCGTGTTGGGTAAAATAGTTCCAAGTCGGCTACTCGATGACCTTCGTCTTTCCCTTGCTTGATTCTCCTTCTTTAACTCCTTGAGCTTAATCAATAAATCACTAGTTTAACCATCTTGCTAAACATTCATAATTCAACTACACATGCATATGTATGCTTGTATATTCGCAACCATTCTTACTAATCGCCCATTTGGTCGATTATACACCTAACCGAATATGCACCAAAAACTTGATTCAACATTACCTACATACTCACTTTAATGGCGAATATATATATATGTACAATGTCAACTAACATCTTTTAATCACCTAATTTCATCTCATGAACATTTAATCAAATTTTCCCAATCTAGCATATATTTTCACATCCATTTGTAACATCATGTACAAACACATATACACATATATCAAAACACAAATTTTACCTATCATGCAACAAGCATAAATCGCACTTATGAGCATGCCATGGCGAATACATCCCACACCATCCCCTTTCAATTTTTGGTCATGGTTAAACAAAGAAAATCCATGTCTTACTCAAGAATGCTAAAAGAAATTTCAAGAGTAGTCAATCCATCATTACATGTATCATCAACAAGCTTCACATTTAGCATGCAATGGCTTTAACACAATATCAACCTTGGCCAAATACCATTTCCATGGCATAACAAGGATTTGAACCATGGGCTAACATGAACATCAAGTTAGCAACTAAAACATGCATGAATCTCATGACACAACCTCAAACATACCTTAATCTTGACACAAGTATGACCAAATCTCCTTCTAGTTCTCTTCTAAACCAAGCATGAAGCAAAAATCCTTCCTTTTTCCCTTAGTATTTTCAGCCAAGATTTTGAGAATGGATGAACAATTTTTTCCTTTCTTTTCCTCTACTCACGGCAACAAAGGGGGGCATCCATGCTCATTTTTTTCATTTCTTTATTTTTTTCTACATAATCCACTAACTAAACATGTTGGAAACATGTTCCCTTGCCCATATTCTTGTCATGGCGGCCACTCACCTTAGGAAGTGGGTTCTTTGACATGCAAGGACAACTATTTTCCCACATGTATTAATAGGCCACCTTACAATTGCCTAGCACATTTCTAAATTTTCTCACATAAGTCCTATTTGATAAAAATTCACTTACTATTAACAAAATCCAAACACGAAATTTTCACACATGCATATATACATATAATGAGCATCAATTATGATGGTTAATTATTATTATGACTCGGTTTGGTGGTCCCGAAACCACTTTCCGACTAGGGTCGATTTAGGGATGTCACAGAAGTCATCACACCGGCGAGCAATTTTTGGTATTGTCTTCCTAGTCGACTTAGGAGAACATTTGGCATGTATGGGCTATTTTGTTTTATTAAATTTTGGGGTTGTAAACTTTAAGCCATGTGAATATGGCCTATGTGGTAATTTGAGTGGGATGCTAGAATCTATAGCCACGAGTCTTAGAAACCTTAATTTTGATAAGGTGGCCATAATTTGTGTCACGTACGATGGATGATTAGTAAGGCTAAGGAAGGATTCATGAAATTGGCATAGTCTACTGCAGTAACTGTTGCGGACAGCAGCAGTGATGTGAGATCGAAAAATCACTAAAAATAGTAGAAGTGGAATTAATAGCTAAAAAAAATTACGTACTCGAAGCTTGATGGGTCTATTTTCATATGGATGAAACGAAACGACCATATGAGCTGTATTTTAAGAGATATTAAAGTTCTCGTGAAACAGGGCGAGAACGGTTTCTGGATCCCCTGTTCCGACTTTGGAAAATCATTGTCAATTAACCAGAGATAATTAGGAGTCATGCCATATATGTGTAGATTCCTCTCTGAGTCTAGTTTCTATAGAAACAAACGGCATCAGTATTGAAGCCCTGTACAGGGAGATATCCAATTCATAATGCACAAAGGTCAGTGTAGTCGATCCCTGCAACAGGGGAGAATTTAACTAATAAACTGTACTAATTGGCTCGACCAAAAATTTTAGAAAAAAAATCTGTAGATGGACATATGAGTCTAGTTTCAGGGAAAAATTACGAAACTGATTTTCGAGTTGCAAAACTCAAGTTATGATTTTTGAAGCGACTAGTACACAGATTGGCAGCTTGTCTGGGAAATTCTCAATAAGTGGTTTGAAGTCTGTTAGCACCTTGTGTTCGACTCCGGCGACGGTCTCGGGTTCGGGGTGTTATAGTCCCTGCAAGGACTTATGCTATTCGTGCACACAAAGAGGCATCCTTCCCCGATGTGATTACGGGTATATTTTCTCTATATGATATTAATGTCATTGCTTTGATTGATCGGGGTTCAACTCATTCATATGTTTGCAAGAAATTGGTGTCTAGTACAAGTATGCCTATAGAATCTACAGAATTTGTGATTAAAGTTTCCAATCCATTAGGCAAGCATGTATTAGGAGATAAAGAAATTAAGGAACAAAAGTATTGCACTTGTGAAAGTACTATGGAATAAACATGGGGTAGACGAGGCTACTGGGAACCCGAAGAGGGTATGCAAACACATTACCCAAATCTCTTCACAGGTAAGATTTTCGGGGACGAAAATCCCTAAAGGGGGGAGAAATGTAACATCCCGAAATAGGGCCTAAACGAAATAGTGGTTGCGAAACCACAAATCCGTGGTAGAAAAATTTATTTTATTATTATTTTTAGGTTCATGATATGATTACATGATTGTGTGAAAATTTTGTGATGAAATTCTATGCATAAAGTGCTTAAGTTGAGATTAGGGACTAAATCGAATAATTTGCAAAACTTGCATTCTAGAAGTTTTTAGTATGAAATTGCTTTGGAATATTAATTAGGAGGGTTTAAATAAAAATTTGACCGATTTCTAAGTTCATGGACAAAATAGGACATGGATGGAATTTTTGAAAGTTTAATAAGGAAGGGCATTTTGGTCATTTGGATATTAAATGAAATAAAAAGGGAAAAATAACACAAAATTCATCATCTTCTTCATTAGCACGAAATTTCAAGGGTTCTCCATAGCTAGGGTTTGTTTCAAGCTTTCTGTAACACCCCGAACCCGAGACCATTGCCGGTGTCGGACACGAGGGGTTAACAAGCCAAGTTCACATGGTTTGCCCACCAATTTGACATTTCCAGTCAGGCTGGAAGACTGCATCACCGTCGCCTTAAAAATCATATCTCGAGTTTCACAACTCGGAAACTGGTTTCGTAAATTTTCCCTGAATTTAGACTCATATATCCATCCATGGATTTATTTCTAGAATTTTGGTCGGGCCAACTAGTACAGTTTATTAGTTAAAGTCACCCATGTTACAGGGATCGACTGCTCTGACCTTCGCGCGGTATAACTTGAATATCTCTCTGTACAGGCCTTTAATGCTGGTGCCGTTTGTTTCAAATGAAACTAGACTCAAAATGGAATCTGTACATATAAGGTATGTCGCCTAATTCTTTCTGGATAATTTATAGTAAATTTTAAAGTTGCGACAGGGAACCCAGAAACCATTCTGGCCCTGTCTCACAATAGCTTTAATATCTCTTAACCTGTAACTCCTATGACCATTTCGTTTCTTCCATAAGAAAATAGACTCATCAAGGTTCATTTACATAGCTTATTCACTATTTAATTCCATTCCTATGAATTTTGGTGATTTTTCACATTCACGCCACTGCAGCTGGCAGCATCTGTTTTAAGGTAGGTCTTACCTATTTGGTAGTCTCCATGAACCAACTAGTCTTGCCATACATAGGTTCATATATGATCATTTTAACCATGCCAATGGCTGATCATATGACCAACATTCCCATTTCCAATCCATAGCCACATCATGACACCAAATATATACATACAAACCACAATTAGTCTAAGTTCATGCTTCCCTTTTCGAGCCATTTTCGCATGGCCGTACATACTTACATTACAACATATTTAACAAACAAGAGGTAGTCCTATACATGCCATCTCAAGTTCAACCAAAATTTATACCAAAATGGAGGCTTGATAGTGTGGATGACTTGACTTCAACGATCCCGAATCCGATTGCTATCGGCGAAATCTAGAAAACCGAGAGCCAAAGCGGCGGAGTAAGCATTTTATGCTTAGTAAGTCTCAAGGAATATAATCAACTCTAATTACAGCAATACATTCACATAGTTAAATGCATCATTTCATTAATGCACATTCACATAATCATACTTACTTCACCATCCCAACTCTTATGTTCATACACAAATAACGGCTTCATTAAGGCCGATAACTCGCTCCATCATAGGAGCGGATATTCATACGCTCTTACTCCTAGCGCGCAAAGCACACACCGTACTTACCTTATCATTGGGAAATTTCACAAGTGCATTAGCTGAAATTTTCCAGCAAGCTCATAATTTTCAAATCACATACCTTCGAGTTTATCCGGATGTCGGTACTCGTTCAATCGCCTTGGGACATAGCCGGTTATGGTAACCCGCACCAAGGCCTCACGGGACTTTACCCGGATATCACGATTTGCACAAATGCCTTGGTCTTAGCCCGGATTTAACAACTTGCACGAATGCCTTGGTCTTAGCCGGATATAGCTACTAGCACAATTGCCTTGGTCTTAACCCGGATATAAATTTCAGCATAATTGTCTTGGGCTTAGCCGGATATCATTCAATTTCTCATGCACACATACATCAATAATCATTGGACATACATATTTCATTTTCGTTACTAAGGCTCAAACACAATTATAATCATTAGCATATTCGCCTTGGGACTTAGCCGGTGGAATTCAAATACTCATACACACATGATCAATAATCATACACATCCATGTTTCATCTTACATAATTCAAGTAAGGTCACTTCTTGAGGACTTACCTCGGATGTTGTCGAACGGCTTTTTCGGCTATTCGATCACCTTTTCCTTCCCTTGTCCAATTGTGGCCCTCTTAGCTCTTGAGCTAATTCAAACAAATTCAATTTATTAAAACCTCATTGTGCTTGCTTATGGCGAATATGACAAGGATTTTAAATGGTCATATGGCCACTCTTTAGCTTGAATACACAATGGTCATGCACATTTTATACTACATCAAGCAATTCAATACAATTTATTTGAGCATCAAGGAAATGCTAAGGCCTTCAATAGGCTACCCAAGGCGAATATTCATGTACATGTTGAGGTCAATTTTGCACTTAATACCTCACAAAAACAGCATGCAATTTACTAATTAATGCTTTGCACATTGTGGCTCAAAACTTATAATATAGCATCAAGCACTTATATGTGTGCTAGGCGAATTGTGCTTGCAATTTCACAAGCATTCTTCCACATTTTCTTCTTTAAACCAATATATTCATCACTTAGTTCATAACCAAACATAATGTGCAATCATATATATGCATATATGAGCATGGCGAATTTTCAAGGTGTCCATAGCCATCCAAAACACAAATTTTAACTAACATGCAAGAAGCATGAATCATGCTCAAGAATGCATCATGGCGAATATGACAATCATGCTCCTTTTCAATTTCAATCATGATAAAACAAAGAAAACTCAAAATCTTACTCAAGAGTAGACAATCCATCATTGCATGCATCATCATCAAGCTTCACACTTAGCATGCAATGGCTTTATCACCATAACAACTTTGGCCAAATACCATTTCCATGGCTTAACAAAGATTTGAGCCATGGCTAACATGCACATCAAGTTAGCAACCAAAGCATGCATGAAACTCCTAACACAACCTCATACATACCTTAATCTTGATGCAAACTTAGCCAAATCTCCTTCTAGATCTCTTCCAAACCAAGCATGAAGCAAAAATCCTCCTTCTTCCTTAGTTTTGGCTCAAAGAAAGGATGAACAAAATTTTTTCTTTCCTTCTCTACAACTCACGGCAATGGGGGATTACCACACTCACACACATTTTTTTTCATTTTTTATCACCCATACACCTTTGTTTATTATTTCACCCTAATGCACCAACAAAACATGTTTCATGACATGTTTAGCCCATCCTCCTTGTCATGGCGGCCACCACCTATAAAGGGGGAATTTGACATGCAAGTCCATTATTTTGCATGCATGCTTTAATTAGTCATCACACATTTCCTATCATACTTTCAAAGTTCATTACTAAGTCCTTTCTTGTGGAATTCACCCTTATAACACTAAATCAATCATCATAAAATGTCATACATGAGCACACATATTATAGGCATCAAAATAAATTTTAATTATTTTTATGCCTCGGTTTTGTGGTCCCGAGACCACCTTCCGACTAGGGTCAATTTTGGGTGTCACAACTCTCCCCACTTAAGAAATTTTCGTCCCGAAAATCTTACGATAAATAGGTTTGGATATCGCTCTTTCATAGAGTTCTCGGTCTCCCAAGTAGCTTCTTCTATCCGTGCTTGAGCCATAACACTTTTACTAGCGGAACCCGCTTGTTTCACAACTCTTTCACTTCTCGTGATAGGATACGAATCGGTTCTTCCTCATAACTCATATTAGCTTGAATTTCAATTTCTGATGGACTAATCACGTGCGATGGATCGGATCTATAGCGTCGAAGCATCGAAACGTGAAAGACATCGTGAACCTTTTCAAGTTCAGGGGGCAAAATCAAACGATATGCCACTGGATCGACTCACTCGGATATCTCATATGGCCCAACGAACCTCGGGCTCAACTTGCCCTTACGGCCGAATCTGAGTATCTTTTTCCAAGGCGATACCTTGAGAAACACTTTATCACCCACCTGATACTCGATATCCTTACGCTTTAGGTCGCGTACGACTTCTGACGATCGGAGGCTATCTTGAGACTTTCACGGATTACTTTCACTTTCTATTCAGCATCCCTAATCAAATCCACCCCGAAAATCTTGCTTTCACCGAGCTCAGTCCAAAACAATGGCGTACGGCATTTACGACCGTACAAGGCCTCGTAGGGTGCCATCTTAATACTTGATTGAAAGCTGTTGTTGTAAGCAAATTCAATCAACGGCAAATACCGTTCCCATGAACCACTAAACTCGAGGACGCAACATCTTAACATATCCTCAAGTATCTAAATTATCCGCTCGGATTGACCATCGGTTTGGGGGTGAAAAGCGGTCTTGAAATGCAACTTGGTACCCAAAGCCTCTTGCAATTTTTTCCAAAATCGCGACGTAATCTTGGGTCTCTATCCGACCACGATAGAAATAGGCACCCCATTCAATCGAATAATTTGGGAGACGTATAATTACGCCAATTTATCGGCGAAAAATCTGTCGACGACGGGGATAAAATGAGCGGACTTGGTGGATCTATCAACAATGACCCAAATCGCATCTTTCTTACTTGCAAACACCGGTAATCCAGATATAAAATCCATTGTCACTCGATCCCATTTCTATTCAGGTATCATGATTGGCTAAAGTAATCCCGATGGCACTTGATGTTCCGCTTTCACTTGTTGACATATCAGACACCTTGAAACAAATTCAGAAATGTCTTATTTCATACCGGGCCACCAAAATTGGCGTTTCAGGTCATTGTACATTTTAGTACTACCCGGGTGGATTGACATTCGACTACTGTGAGCCTCGCTCAAAATCATCGAAACAAGTTCCGAATCCCTTGGAATACATAATCGACCCTTGAACGTCAAGCAGTCATTGTCGTCAATCTGAAATTCCGATTCTTCATCCGAAACACATTCGGCTCGCTTAGCGACCAATTCAGCGTCGACCTTTTGAGATTCAAGTATTTGATGAATCAATAATGGTTTGGCCTCTAATTCGACTACTAGCACCTCCTCGGGTGAAACGGATAAATGAGCATCCATCGCTCTCAAAGCAAGCAAGTGCCTTGCGACTTAAAGCATCGGCCACCACGTTGGCCTTTCCCGGGTGATAATCAATGCTGAGTTCATAGTCTTTCAACAACTCAAGCCAACGTCTTTGTCGCAGGTTTAAATCGTTCTGAGTCATCAAATATTTTAGACTCTTGTGGTCCGAATAAATATGACACCTTTCTCCAAACAAGTAATGCCGCCATATCTTCAAGGCGAACACTATGGCTGCTAGTTCAAGGTTATGGGTCGGATAGTTTCTCTCATGCGGCTTTAGTTGTCTCGACGCGTAAGCCACAACTCGACCTTCTTGCATCAACACACAACCTAACCCAAGCAAGGATGCGTCACTGTATATGACAAACTCTTTACCAGACTCCGGCTGTACTAGCACTGGGGCCTCGGTTAAACAAGTTTTTAGTCGATCGAAACTTTCTTGACAGCGTTCCGACCACTCGAACTCAACATCTTTTTAGAGTAGTTTCGTCATCGACGCAGCTATCATCGAAAAACCTTTCACAAATCGTCGATAGTATCCGGCAAGCCCCAAAAAGCTCCAAACTTCGGTAACATTCCTTGGAGGTTTCCAATTGACTATGGCCGAAATTTTGTTCGGGTCCACCCGACACCGATCACGGACACCACGTGCCCCAAAAAACTAACCTCTTTCACCAAAATTCACATTTACCGAACTTTGCGTATAACTGCTTATCTCGTAAGATTTGCAACACTAGCCTCAGGTGTTCAGTTTCATCTCTCGAATTGACCTAATTGTCATCGATAAATACAACTACGAACCGATCCAAGTATGGTCTGAAAATTCTATTCATTAAATCCATAAACACCGAGGGCATTAGTGAGCCCCAACGGCATCACCAAGAATTCGTAGTGACCGTATGCCGTTCTAAAAGCGGTTTTGGGTATGTCCGATTCTCGGACCCTCAACTGATAGTACCCCGACCTTAAATCTATCTTTGAAAACACCGAGGCTCCCTTTAATTGATCAAACAAATCGTCAATTCGTGGTAACAGATATTTATTCTTTATCGTCACTTTATTGAGTTGACGATAGTCGATGCACAACCTCATGCTTCCGTCCTTCTTTTCACAAACAATCTTGTGCGCCCATGGAGAAAAAAAAAAAACTCGGTCGAGCGAAACCTCTATCCGTCAATTCTTGCAATTGGACCTTCAATTCCTTTAACTCCGTTAATGCCATACGATACGGAGCTATCGAAATTGGAATGGTACCAGGTACCAATTCGATGCCAAATTCTACTTCCGAACAGGTGGTAAGCGGCAATTCTTGGGAAAACATCCGGTATTCACAAACCACGGCACGATTCGGGTTTCTTTTACGATTCCTTGTCATCGAGCACGTCGCAAGGTACGCACGCCCCTTTTCTTACATATTTACGGGCCAACATCGGCGATATTACGGTGGCAACTCCTTTAAGTCCGTAGACTCAACCAGTATTATCTTGTTATTCGAGCTCCTCAAATCGATAGTCTTGCTCTTTCAATTTACAACCGCATCGTGCATGGTCAACCAATCCGGACCAAGAATAACGTCGAACTCATCGAGCGGCAAAAGCATCAAGTTCGCGGAAAACAAGAACCTCGGAACACTAGGGACTTTTCTTGCACACTTGTTGACAAGCACGTAATGACCCAAGGGTTTGATACCCGAATTACAAACTCGATAAACTCGATAGGCAAGTCTTCTTTGGATGCTAAGGTTTCACATATATATGAATGAGTAGAACCGGGGTAAATCAAAGCAATCACATTTGTATTGAAAAGAGTGAAAGTACGGTAATGACATCCGGAGAGGCAGCATCCTCGCGTCTTGGCGTATGGCATAAGTCCTCGCAGGAGCACGAGCCTCGAGATCGATGGTAGCATCTCTAGATCCTCTCGACCGCCATCGACATTGCCCATATTTCTAGGTGGCCTACCTCGAGCAATGATGAGTACCCGAGTTTCCACTCGACTCACATTCATTTCAAGCATCCTCGGGCAATCCTTCCTAAAGTGGTCGGCCGATCCACACTTATAGCAGGAGTGATCACGAAACCAACAGCTCCCGAATGCCATTTGCCACAATGTTGACACTCCGCCTCTCTCGCGATCATTTCCACCATGGCGATCGAAGTGACTCGTGTGGTCACAGGGTCGATCGCGTCCTCGTCTAGAAAAGCCCAAACGCCTCTAGACCGGCTCACATCATCTCGAAATCCTTCGATGCTTGTTGAAGAGACTTTCCGAGGACCTCTTCGAATTCTCCGGTTCCCACATCACTTTTTGTTTCTCCTTTCTAAGCTCTTGACTTTACAAGCTTGCTCAACGAGTACTCGAACTCTCGTATCTCGAGAATGCCAACAAACATCCTTATATCATCATTCAGCCCATCCTCGAGCGTTTACACATAATAGCTTCGGACGAAATGCATTCTCGCAGCGTCTGGCTAAGCCTCACAAACTTTCGTTCGTAGTCAGTAGCGGACATAGAACCTTGCTTAAGATCAAGAAATTCCCTCCACTTTTGGTCGATAAATCTCGGTGATATACTTTTTTCAGAACTTCGGTTTGAAAGAATTCCCAAGTCACTTGCTCTCTAGGCACCACAGTCGAGTACTCCACCAATAGTAGGCGGACTCGCGTAGCAAGGAGATGGTACACTTTAAGCACTCATCGGGTGTACAGGATAGCTCATCAAGCACCGGATAGTGTTATCTAACCAAAATTCAGCTCGCTTCGGCATCATCATCATCCGTAGCCTTAAATTCGGTGGCCCGTGTTTCGAATCCTATCGATTGGGGCTTACTTGACCTTATTTGGTCATCACCGGAGGTATTGTAGGTGCGGGGTTGCATTTGTCGGGAACGGAGGTTGTGGAACAGCCGTGTTGGTTCAAATGTATTGATTGAACCATTCGTTCATCACACTATAAAAGGCTTGCCTAGCCTCGTCATCAAGATTGCTGGCCATAGGTTGAGAGTCCATGGCGCTGTCCCTTGCGTGGAGCAGCGCCACACTCTCCACACCATCAGCTATCGCTTTCGGTTGGGATCGGGATCCATTGCTAATAACAAACACAAAATCAAATTGTCAGAAATCCCCACACTATCGATTCATCATTTAATGGCATGTATAGCTAGACCCCAAACACATCACGGTAGTCCTAGAATCGACTAAACCGTGGCTCTGATACCAATAAAATTGTAACACCCGAACCCGAGACCATTGCGGTGTCGGACACGAGGGGTTAACAAGCCAAGTTCACATGGTTTGCCCACCAATTTGACATTTGCAGTCAGGCTGGAAGACTGCATCACCGTCGCCTTAAAAATCATATCTCGAGTTTCACAACTCGGAAACTGGTTTCGTAAATTTTCCCTGAATTTAGACTCATATATCCATCCATGGATTTATTTCTAGAATTTTTGGTCGGGCCAACTAGTACAGTTTATTAGTTAAAGTCACCCATGTTACAGGGATCGACTGCTCTGACCTTCGCGCGGTATAACTTGAATATCTCTCTGTACAGGCCTTTAATGCTGGTGCCGTTTGTTTCAAATGAAACTAGACTCAAAATGGAATCTGTACATATAAGGTATGTCGCCTAATTCTTTCTGGATAATTTATAGTAAATTTTTAAAGTTGCGACAGGGAACCCAGAAACCATTCTGGCCCTGTCTCACAATAGCTTTAATATCTCTTAACCTGTAACTCCTATGACCATTTCGTTTCTTCCATAAGAAAATAGACTCATCAAGGTTCATTTACATAGCTTATTCACTATTTAATTCCATTCCTATGAATTTTGGTGATTTTTCACATTCACGCCACTGCAGCTGGCAGCATCTGTTTTAAGGTAGGTCTTACCTATTTGGTAGTCTCCATGAACCAACTAGTCTTGCCATACATAGGTTCATATATGATCATTTTAACCATGCCAATGGCTGATCATATGACCAACATTCCCATTTCCAATCCATAGCCACATCATGACACCAAATATATACATACAAACCACAATTAGTCTAAGTTCATGCTTCCTTTTCGAGCCATTTTCGCATGGCCGTACATACTTACATTACAACATATTTAACAAACAAGAGGTAGTCCTATACATGCCATCTCAAGTTCAACCAAAATTTATACCAAAATGGAGGCTTGATAGTGTGGATGACTTGACTTCAACGATCCCGAATCCGATTGCTATCGAGCGAAATCTAGAAAGCGAGAGCCAAAGCGGTAGAGTAAGCATTTTTATGCTTAGTAAGTCTCAAGGAATATAATCAACTCTAATTACAGCAATACATTCACATAGTTAAATGCATCATTTCATTAATGCACATTCACATAATCATACTTACTTCACCATCCCAACTCTTATGTTCATACACAAATAACGGCTTCATTAAGGCCGATAACTCGCTCCATCATAGGAGCGGATATTCATACGCTCTTACTCCTAGCGCAAAGCACACACCGTACTTACCTTATCATTGGGAAATTTCACAAGTGCATTAGCTGAAATTTTCCAGCAAGCTCATAATTTTCAAATCACATACCTTCGAGTTTATCCGGATGTCGGTACTCGTTCAATCGCCTTGGGACATAGCCCGGTTATGGTAACCCGCACCAAGGCCTACGGACTTTACCCGGATATCACGATTTGCACAAATGCCTTGGTCTTAGCCCGGATTTAACAACTTGCACGAATGCCTTGGTCTTAGCCGGATATAGCTACTAGCACAATTGCCTTGGTCTTAACCGGATATAAATTTCAGCATAATTGTCTTGGGGCTTAGCCGGATATCATTCAATTTCTCATGCACACATACATCAATAATCATTGGACATACATATTTCATTTTCGTTACTAAGGCTCAAACACAATTATAATCATTAGCATATTCGCCGGGACTTAGCCCGGTGGAATTCAAATACTCATACACACATGATCAATAATCATACACATCCATGTTTCATCTTACATAATTCAAGTAAGGTCACTTCTTGAGGACTTACCTCGGATGTTGTCGAACGGCTTTTTGGCTATTCGATCACCTTTTCCTTCCCTTGTCCAATTGTGGCCCTCTTAGCTCTTGAGCTAATTCAAACAAATTCAATTTATTAAAACCTCATTGTGCTTGCTTATGGCGAATATGACAAGGATTTTAAATGGTCATATGGCCACTCTTTAGCTTGAATACACAATGGTCATGCACATTTTATACTACATCAAGCAATTCAATACAATTTATTTGAGCATCAAGGAAATGCTAAGGCCTTCAATAGGCTACCCAAGGCCGAATATTCATGTACATGTTGAGGTCAATTTTGCACTTAATACCTCACAAAAACAGCATGCAATTTACTAATTAATGCTTTGCACATTGTGGCTCAAAACTTATAATATAGCATCAAGCACTTATATGTGTGCTAGGCCGAATTGTGCTTGCAATTTCACAAGCATTCTTCCACATTTTCTTCTTTAAACCAATATATTCATCACTTAGTTCATAACCAAACATAATGTGCAATCATATATATGCATATATGAGCATGGCGAATTTTCAAGGTGTCCATAGCCATCCAAAACACAAATTTTTAACTAACATGCAAGAAGCATGAATCATGCTCAAGAATGCATCATGGCGAATATGACAATCATGCTCCTTTTCAATTTCAATCATGATAAAACAAAGAAAACTCAAAATCTTACTCAAGAGTAGACAATCCATCATTGCATGCATCATCATCAAGCTTCACACTTAGCATGCAATGGCTTTATCACCATAACAACTTTGGCCAAATACCATTTCCATGGCTTAACAAAGATTTGAGCCATGGCTAACATGCACATCAAGTTAGCAACCAAAGCATGCATGAAACTCCTAACACAACCTCATACATACCTTAATCTTGATGCAAACTTAGCCAAATCTCCTTCTAGATCTCTTCCAAACCAAGCATGAAGCAAAAATCCTCCTTCTTCCTTAGTTTTGGCTCAAAGAAAGGATGAACAAAATTTTTTCTTTCCTTCTCTACAACTCACGGCAATGGGGGATTACCACACTCACACACATTTTTTTTTCATTTTTTATCACCCATACACCTTTGTTTATTATTTCACCCTAATGCACCAACAAAACATGTTTCATGACATGTTTAGCCCATCCTCCTTGTCATGGCCGGCCACCACCTATAAAGGGGAATTTGACATGCAAGTCCATTATTTTGCATGCATGCTTTAATTAGTCATCACACATTTCCCTATCATACTTTCAAAGTTCATTACTAAGTCCTTTCTTGTGGAATTCACCCTTATAACACTAAATCAATCATCATAAAATGTCATACATGAGCACACATATTATAGGCATCAAAATAAATTTTAATTATTTTTATGCCTCGGTTTTGTGGTCCCGAGACCACCTTCCGACTAGGGTCAATTTTGGGCTGTCACACTTTCAAGCTCCATAGTAAGTGATTCCAAGCCCAGTTTTTAATGTTCTTTACGTTTTCGGAGTCCCGGTAGCTCGATAAAGCTTATGCTAGCAATAATTTAAGTTAGGGTTCATATTTGGAAAAATACCCATAGGTGAAAAGTGTTTATTTTGATGTTTTATGATAGAATATGAGGTTTTAAATTATGTTAGACAACTTGTGCTACTCGGTTTTAAGTGAAAACGAGTAAAGGGCTTAATCGGTAAAAATACCTAATAGTCATAAGTACATGTTAGAGTGTGAATTTGATGTTGTCATAGAAGGAAAAATGATCAGCATGTCATAAAACATAAGAAAATAGGATGAAGTTTAAATTACGAGCCTTGGGGAAAAAGTGCAAATATGTGAAAGTTTAGGGGCAAAAATATAATTTTGCCAAAGTTTGGGTCAAGGACTATTTTGATAAATTTGAATATTAAATAAGTTAAATTTGCTATTATAGATCAAGAAGAGCGAAATTCGAGAGTAGATCGGGGAAAAGAAAAAGTAAAGGACTAAATTGTAAATTTTAGTCACATTTTGTATCGAGGTAAGTTTCTGATAAATAAATGCAATATTATTTTATTTTATATTATTATTGTCAATTTCAGCATTTATATACTTATTTTTTGAGAATATTTAAAGTCAAATTAAAGTAGTAATGAGAGAAAAAACATTAAGAAGCCCGTTTGAACCTTAGGAATGTTAGGATATTGGGGTTGACAGACGGAGACAGACGAAATGAGCCATGTAAGTCCATATCGGATATATGGCTTTGGAGACAGGAATGAGCCATGTAAGCCCATATTAGATATATATATGGCATTGGAGACAGGAATAATTCATGTAAGTCCATGTCGAAGACATGGCATTGGCAGGATATTGTTAGACAGGAACGACCCTAGTATCCTTGGTATTCAAATATAACATCATCTACCACTTAGGTATTATACATACCTAAATCTTCTTGTACTTATTCACTTTCATACTTACCTCATGTTAATGTTATAAGACTTTCCATAACTTATTCGTATTTTAGACATCTGCACCCTTAGTGCAATAAGATTAGCCGAAGCTGAATACTTTTGCACACTTAGTGCCATCTCAAATAACCGAGAATAAGTCCAAATCGCACACTTAGTGCCAAAGCTAGTTTAAATCGCACACTTAGTGCCAAAACTTGCGATTCATCATCATATTATCCAATTCAATTATATACAACCCATGTATAATAAAGGCATCAAAGCTTACTTAACATCATATTTTAAGTACGAACTTACCTCGTACTTGAAGGTGTCGACTCGAACGTTTATTCTATAATCTTCGATTTTCCTCGATCTAAATTCGAACTCCTCTTTCTTGATCATAAGTTTTCAAAATTAATCCTTTTATTCACCAAATAATTCAATTCAATCCATAAACACATATTTAGGGAAATTTAAAAACTAGCCCTCACATTTTTACGTTTCGACACTTTAGTCTCTATTTCACAAAATCACAAAATACACATAATTTGCATATACGCAAGCTTAGCTGAATTCTCCAAGTACTCACACATTTCATTTATTTCACATTTTAGCCCCTTAAAATAACATTTTTACAAATTAGCCCAATTTACTCAATTTCATCAAAAATTTAAAGACAACATATGTCAACCCAAAACATACCTTCCATAATTCACCATTTAACAACACAAAACTCATGAATTCATCCATGGCATATTTCAAAATCATCACCAAAACTAGAAATTGGAGTTTGGGCTTTGTAGTATACTAAACAACGATCACAAAAACGTAGAAAATTATCAAAAACCGTGTCAAAAGCAACCTTAATCACCAAAAATAGTAGCCAAACCGTAGCTTAGCTTTTCTATTTTATTTTCTTTTCAATTTTGGTGAATGAGCATGAAAATGAGCTTATTTTAAGCTTTGTTTTATTAATATTAACATAAAAATCTAAATGACCATTTTGCCCTTTCATTAAACCAATATAAGTTCACCTAACACATGCCTTTTTATGTCCATTCAAACTTCCAATAGTAAAATAATCCCATAAGGACCTTTATTTTAGAAAGCCAATTCAAATAGGTACTTTAACATCTTGCACACAACTTTTACCTTTTACGCGATTAGGTCCTTTTTACAAATTAGGCGCACAAACAATTAAATTTTCACACGAGACTTTCAAATATGCCAATTCACTTATAATAGGCGGGAAAAATAATATTAAAATATTTTTTTACTCGGATATGTGGTCTCGAAACCATTATTCCAATTAGGGTCAATATCGGATTGTTACAAACCAGAACAGTGGTTTCAGGACCACAAATCCAATTTCGAAAGAAAAATTATTTTTATATTATTTTATGGTCTATAGTATGATAGTAATTTCGTATAAGAATTTCGTAAAGAAATTTTACCATTACAAGTTTAATTTGATAAAGGACTAAATTGCACAAACTACAAAAGTTGAGTTCTAATAGCTAAAGGGATTAAATAGCTAAAGAACTTTAAAGTGGAGGTCCTTATATCGTAAATAGATTATTTAAAAATGCTTAGTGGTTAAGGATGATGATTCATGCATGGAAAATAAAATAAAGAAAATGATGAAATTGGAAAGTGAAATAATAAAAGATGGTAAATGATAAAAATAAATAAAAATATCATCATTTATATCATCTTTCCAAAATTAAAATCATGGAAACCCTAGCCATGGAAACCTAAGCTAAAGAAAACTTATTTTGCTTGATTAGGTAAGTATTCTTGCCCGTTTTTAATGATTTTTATATTTTCGAGGTCATAATAGCTTAATCTAGCTATCTCAGGGATTAACTTGCAAGGTTATCAAGGTAATAGGGTTTTTACATGGAGGAACATAGATGAATTATGATGTTTTATGGTAGAAAATGAAAGGTTGTTGGTATATAAATAACTTTTGCAAAGGGAATTTTGATGAAATTATGATTTAGGGACTAAATTGAAAAGATGTAAAATTCATGGAAAAATTCTAAATTTTATGAAATACACGGGCTGTAAATTTTACATGTACAAATTGGCTAGGCTTGGAATAAGTATTAAATTGCATGAATTTCATTTTCTGAGCCCAAGGATGAAAATTGTCAATAATTAAAAGTTTAAGGGCAAAACGGTAATTTTGCCTAAGATGTGAATTGAATTGAAATGAACATGAATTAATGTTAAATCCATTCATATAAATTCGGATAGACCAAATTTGGAGTTAGAACGAGGAAAAGAGAAAATGTCAGATTAGTAGATTTTACGTACACGAACATTTATCGAGGTAAGTTCGTGTAACTAAATTGTGTATAAATTTATATGCTTAAATTAAATGTTGTGTATGTGAATTGTATAAATTACAAATATATGATATTGAATACATATCCAACAAATCTCGATAAATATTAAATCCCGTTTGAATAATAGAATTCGATGAATACAGGATTTCTTGATTGGTTGTGGTCTTGCATGTGTGGCGGACACACCATAGCTCCTACTAGCATCTTGTTGTAAGCCATCTTAAACTTCCCATTATATGGTTCCTGCTAGCATCCTGATCGGTAGTGATCTTGCATGTTCTATGGGCAAACGCATCTCTTTGTGAGCGTCCTAATATGGCTCACTTGAACTTCCCGATATATGGCTATCAGAAGCTCTTGATCAATGGCTCTTCATGAGCTTCCCGTTTAAAGGCTCTTCGTGAGCTTCCTGATTAAAAGTTCTTTGTGAACTTCCTAATTACAGCTCTTACGAGTTTCCTATTATAGCCCGGATAAGATTCCTGATAGGCTCTTTATGAGCTTCCCAATTAATGGTACTTTGTGAGCTTCCTATTATATGGCTTGAGAGAGGATTTCCCGATTATGTGATTTAAGGAGTACTCCTGAATATGAATTGATGGATTTTTTATTTGTACACTTTGAGTGTACTACCTTTGTATCCATCGGTGTTTTCAATGATTGAACGGGCAAAATCCTCACATGAGAAAAGATGATATTTAATTATTGTTGAGCCCATACATGTTTCTTGATATTTATATGAAATATATGACTAACAAGGGTGATGATGATATTTGTTAGGGCTCGTGATCAAGTTGATTGAATGTGCCTTGTATGTTTATATTGAATTTAAATGAGCGGTAAGTTAATTACCATGTTATACAAACTTACTAAGCATTTCATGCTTACTCTATTTTGTTTTCCCCTGTTCTATTGTAATTCAGAGGCTCGTTGGATTGAAAGCTTGGAATAGATCACTCACACTATCCATCAGCCCATTTCGATATATATATGGTAAATTAATTATGGTTATAATGACATGTATAGGTTATTTAGCCAATAATGACATGTAAATGTTTTGAATGAAACTAGCCATTGGAATGACTTGTGTTTAACATATTTTGATATGTTTATAAGTGGATTTATCATGTTTGAAGAATGAATGTAATCATGCATATATGCATTTGGTAACTAGATAAGTATGAATGATAGATTAACATGATAATAAATTGTCATCTGAGGTACCTAATGGTACATCTGTTGTAATATTTAAGACATGATTTGGACTTGTTCTGAATGCTTTGATATGGTTTGTGAATGTGTTTAAGTGTTGGTGTAGGTGAAAGACAAGATGGGTGAGAAATGTGGCTTGAAAAATAGCTTATTTATGTCCACACGGGCAGAGACACGGGCGTGTGTCTCAGCAGTATGTGATACACGACCTATTACTTGGGCGTGTGGCTTGGCCATGTGTCCTCTACACATTTAAATGTCAAAACAAAATACCTAGAATTGATCACACGGCTTGGCACACGGGTGTGTGACTTGGCCGTGTGACCCCTGCACCTATACACGGCCTAGCACACGGGCGTGTGACTTGGCTGTGTGACCCAAGTCAGAGAGTTACAGGCTTGAGACACGTACGTGTGACCTTTACACCTAGGAAAAATTTTGAGATTTTGAGAAAAATTCTCTGAGTAACCTGTTTAGTCCTGACTCGTTTCTAATGCATGTTTTGGACCTCGAGGATTCATATAAGGGACTTTATGTTTGATTTCTGACATGAATACTGTATAAAATGAAATATCTATTTACTTGATCTATATAATCAAGTAATGCTTCGTAACCCTATTCTGGTGACGGATATGGGTTAAAGGTGTTACACATATAGTATTAAAGTTTTAGAACAGTGAAAATCTTCAAATTGGATCTGATAGACTGGATAGTGCATCTAATGTTATTTCGGCTATGTTGGCATAGAAATATGTTAGAAAAGATTGTGAAGCGTATCTTACTTATATATTTTATTCTAGAGTTTCTAAGTTGAAGCTAGAATCAGTTCTAGTGGTATGTGAGTATAAAGATGTGTTTCCAGAGGAGTTACCAAGGTTATCACTGATCAAAGAGGTTGAGTTTGCTATTGAGTTAATGCCGAGAAAATCTTCAATATTGATAGCTCCGTATAGAATGGCACCTACAGAATTGAAAGAAATGAAAGCTCAATTGCAAGTGTTGATAGATATGGGTTTTGCTTGGCCCAGTTTTTCTCCTTGGGGTGCTCCTATGTTATTTGTTAAGAAAAAGGACAGATCCATGCATCTATTACCAACAGCTTAACAAAGTCACGATCAAGAACAAGTATCCATTGCCACGTATTGATGATTTGTTTGATCAGTTGAAAGGTGGGACGGTATTCTCAAGGATCAGTCTTCGTTCGAGTTATTATCAGTTACGAGTTAAAGACTTGGATGCGTCGAAAATAGCATTCAGAACTAGGTACAAGCATTATGAGCTTCTTGTGATACCATTTGGTTTGACTAATGCACCTGCTGTGTTTATGGACTTGATGAACATAATCTTTAGATTGTATTTAGATAGATTTTTTGTTATGTTCATTGATGACATTTTGATTTATTCCTGAGATGAGATAGACCATGCCTAGCATTTGAGAATTGTTTTGCAAACCTTACATGAAAAACAATTATTCACTAAGTTTAGCAAATGTGAGTTCTGGCTCCGAGAAGTCAGATTTTTGGGACATGTGGCATCGATAGACAGTATTAGAGTTGATCCGAGTAAAATTTCAACTGTGGTTGATTGGAAACCTCCAAGAAATGTATCCAAAGTCAGAAGTTTCTGGGTTTAGCTAGATATTATCAATGATTTGTCAAGGGTTTCTCGATAATTGTTATGTCGTTAACAAGACTGTTTCAAAAAAGTTGTTAAGTTCGAGTAGTTTGAGAAATGTCAGCAAAGTTTTAATTAGTTGAAAGTTTTATTAACCGAAGCACCTGTGTTGGTTTAGCCAGGGTCCAGTAAAGAATTTGTGATTTACAGAGATGCTTCATTGAATGGTTTGGGCTGTGTTTTAATGCAAGAAGGCAAAGTGATAGTGTATGCTTCTCAATAGTTGAAACTGCACAAAAAGAATTATCTGACTCACAATTTAAAGCTTGCAACTATTGTTTTTGCTTTGAAGATTTAGCGACATCATTTGTACGGAGAAAAATGTCGTTTATTCATGGATCATAAAAGCTTGAAGTATTTGATGATGCAAAAAGATTTGAGTTTGAGACAGCATAGATGGCTTGAGTTATTGAATAATTATGATTTGATTATCGACTATCATCCAGGAAAGTCTAATGTCATTGTTGATACATCGAGTATAAAATCTTTATTTGCTTTGCGAGCTTTGAACACGCGATTGACGTCGATTAATGATGGTTCGATTTTAGCTGAATTAAAAGCTAGAGCGACGCTTCTGCAACAGATTAGCAAGGCTCAGAAATATAATGATGTTTTGATCACTAAATGGAAATAGATTGAGACAACACATGATTCAGATTTTCATGATGGTTCTGATGATAGTTTCTACTTCAAAGCAGAATTTGTGTTCTGAGAAATTCTAGTCTTGTTCAGAAAATCTTACAGGATGCTCAGAGTAGTAGCTTGTTGATTCATTTTGGTAGCAATAAAATGTACAACGATTTGAAACAGATGTCCTAGTGGCCAAGTATGATACAAGAGATCTTAGAGTTCATATCAAAATGTTTGATTTGACTGCAAGTTAAAGCCGAGTATCAGGTACCTTCAGGTTTATTACAGCCAGTGATGATTTCAGAATGGAAATGGGAATGTGTCACGATGGATTTCATACCGAGATTGCCCCTATCTCCGAGAAAGAAATATGTTGTTTGGGTCATTGTTGACCGGTTGATGAAATCTGTGCATTTCATTCCAGTGTGTATGAATTTTTTTACTCAAGATATTGCAAGAGTTGTATGTTTCTGAGATTGTTAGATTCCATAGTGTGCTAGTTTCTATTATTTCTACTAGAGATCCACGGTTTACGTCTCAATTCTTGAGCAAATTACATGAAGCTCTTGTTACTCAACTGCATTTTAGCATAGTGTTTCATCAACAAACCGATGGTCAGTACGAGCGAGTAATTCAGATACTTAAGGATATGCTTCGATGTTGTGTTTTAGAGTTTGAAGGTAATTGGGAAAGATTTCTATCGTTAGTTGAATTTGGATACAACAATAGTTATCAATAGAGCATTAAGATGGCACTGTATGAAGCTTTTATGGTCGAAAGAGTCGAACTCCGTTATACTGGACTGAGCACAGTGAGAAAAAGTTGTTTGGTATTGATTTGATATGGGAAACTGAAGAAAAGGTCAAAGTGATACGAAATAGTTTGAACGTAGCTTCAGATCAACAGAAATCTTATGCAGATTTGAAAAGGAAAGATATTGAATTTCAATTCGGTGATAAGGTATTTCTAAAAATATCGCCTTGGAAGAATGTTATGAAATTTGGCTGGAAAAGAAAGGTTAGTCTGTGGTTTATTGGGCCGTACGAGATCACTGAAAGGACCGGGTCGGTAGCTTATAGATTAGCTTTACCGTCAGAGCTAGAAAGTATTCACAATGGACTCCATGTATCTATGTTACGACGGTATCGATCAGATCTTTCACATGTGATTTCACCTATTAACATAGAGATTCAGCCAGATATGACGTACAATGAAGAGTCGATCAGAATTCTAGCTCGAGAGGTTAAATAACTGAAAATTAAAAGTATAGATTTAGTGAAAGTTCTCTGGCAACGTCACGAAATAGAAGAGGCTACCTAGGAACAGAAAGAAGCTATAAAAATGCAAAACCCAAACCTATTTTCTGGTAAGATTTTTTAGGATGAAAATTCTTTTAGGGGGAGAGTTATAACATCCTGTTTTTAGTGAAATCAGAATAGTGGTTTTGGGACCACAAATCTAATGAGTAAATAATTATTTTATTGTTATTTTAATGTCTATAGAATGTTAGTATGGTCGTATTAAAATTTTGTTCAGAAATTTTAACATTTCCATGCTTAATTTAGTAAAAAAGACTAAATCATAAAAAAGTGTAAAAGTATTGTAACATCCCGAACTAGGGCCTAGTTAGAAAAATGATTTTGAGACCACAAATCTAAATTAGAAATAATTATTTTATAATTATTATAAGGTCTATGATATGTTTATATGATTGTGTAAAATTTTCATGAAGAAATTATATGTGAGAAGTGTTTAAGGACTAAATCGCGTAAAGTGCGAAAGTTGCATTCTAATAGATAAAGGTATTAAATAGCTATAGAATTTTTAGTGGAAGCTCTTATGTGGAAATTAGCCCATTAATAAGTTAGTGGAAGATATTTGTTTGGTATTATTGAAATTAGTTAGAAATTAAAAGGGTAAATGGGTAATTAAGTTAAAAAGGTATAATAAGACAAAAATGCAAAAAAGCTATCATCTTTTTTATTTCTCTTTCTTCTCCACTGATTTTTACCCAAGGAAGTGGCCATGGAAGCTTGAAAATTTCAGCAACTTCTAACCCTCACAAGTAAGTGATTTTGATGGTCATTTTTTATGATTTTTGTATTTTTGGAACCCTTGTAGCTTAATTTAGCTAATGAGAGGACTATTTTGCAAAATGGTTGAAAGTCTAGGGTTTTTCCATGACAATATTCATGTTTTTTTCTGCATTTTTATGGAAGAAAATGAATCTTGGTTGTTAAATAAACAACTTTTGTTAAGTGATTTTCATGAAAACACCTAAAATGGACCATTTTATAAAAGTGGTAAAATAGATGATAAAGGTGTGAAATAATGAAATATGTGGGTTGCTGTAAGTAAGATAAATATTCAGCTAGGTTGAGTTGGGATAAAATTGATTGAATTTTATTTTTCAAGCCTAGGGACTAATTTGTAAATAAGTGAAAGTTTAAGGGCAAAATTGTAAATTAGCCAAAAAATGATTTTTGGGTCAATTTGAATATTGTGAGTAATAAATAGGCTATATTTGAAATGTTAGATCAAGAAAATTGAGATTCAGGCTTAAATCGAGGAAGTACGTGGTTAAGGACAAAAAGGGAATAATTAGCTATTTTTGCATTCGAGGTAAGTTCGTGTGATAATAAAATGCAATGTCTTATTTGAATTGAAATACCTAATTTATATAATTTGTATGATTTGTTACGGACATACTCAACGAGGAATCGACAAACAAGTCGTGTGATAAAAATGGTAAGACAATAATGTTATTGTGATTTGTGATTGCAATCTGAATTGATATGAAAATGCGGATGCGTTGAATTATATGTTTGTGGTACTTTTACGTGATGGTGTTATGCTTCATGAAATTAGATTGTAAGCTATGTATATACAATGACCTAAAACATATGTCTATGATGTTTGATGACATTGTAATGAATGGTAACTTGGAGTTAAAGAGTAATATTACATGGAATATGTATGACAAGATTTGTTATTGTAAAACTCCCAGTTGAACCTTAAGAATAGATTGGATATCCATGACAAGACATTTGGTTGATATGTGTGATAGGGTAAGACCATGTCTGGGACATGGCATTGGCCACATTATGAGAGCCAGTGTATGACCATGTCTGGGACATGGCATCGGTGTTGATATGTGTGCTAGTGTAAGACCATGTCTGGGACATGGCATCGGCCACATTATGAGAGCCAGTCTAAGACCATGTCTGGAACATGGCATCGGCGTTGATATGTGTCCTAGTTTAAGACTATATTTGTGACATGGCATCGACCACATTATGAGAGCCAGTGTAAGACCATGTCTAAGACATGGCATCGACCACAATGTGCGAGCCAGTGTAAGACCATGTTTGGAACATGGCATCGGCATTGTTATATGTGTCAGTGTAAGACCATGTCTGGGACATGGCATTGGCACCGATATGTGAGAGCTAGTGTAAGAGCATGTCCGGGACATGGCATCGGCATTTTACCCTTTTGTATAAGGCTTATCGGATATCCTTTAGTATTCCAACAGATTCAACGGGTGATTTAAAGATTGTGTCATGATTGAGAAAAGTTATGATGATGTTGCAAGTGATACGGGTATGTGTGCAAAACTCATGAGAAATGATCTCGGTTTATGATGCACCTTTGGTAAGGATGAAAATAAGTAGTCATGCCCATGAGATCGATTTTGTGATAACCTTATGATTATGGGCCTATGCTTATGATGTATAAATATGTATTTTTACCATGAAGGTTGAAATGATTAGTAAACGTGTTATAAACTTAGTTATCATTATTCTACACTAAATCAGTTTTAGACAACAATAGTAGTTCGAATTTGAAAATCCACTAAAAATTGTAACAATTGAGTTAGAGGTTGGATAAAATATTAAATTAAATCTTATCGAGTCTAGTTTCAAATAGAAGAAACAATGCAAGCAAAAGAATTTCATGTTATAAGATATTTGGATTTCTGTGAAACAGAGCTAGAGTGATTTTGGGTTCCCTTGTCTTAACTTTGGAAAATCATTAAAAATTTTATGAAAATAATTATGGGTTTGAATTCAAATAACTAAATCCTTAATGAGTCTATTTTCATGAAAAGTATGTGGGAACATTATCCAAATTCCGTACTATGAGATAATTAAATTTTAATGAAGAAGGGTTGAAACTATCAAACAGCAGAACAGGGGATACTTTAAGGAATAAACTGTACTTATTGGCTATATAAAAAAATTATGAAAAAATTATGGTAAAAATATATGTGAGTCTAGTTTTAGGGAAAATTAGCGGATCTTAATTTGGTGTTCCTTATCTAAAGATATAAATAATTTAGTGATAGTGACTCGAGTAGACAGCTTGAGATGAGCAAGAGTAAATAGTAGAATTTTGTCCAATTATGATTGTATTAACTTGTGAACATGTTGTGAGAATTGTTAAAAGCATGTTAATAAATTGCTTATTATTTTCATATGGAATTACTAAGCTATATAGCTTACCCCTTTCCTTTCCTTTCTCTCATAGTGCCACAGATGCTAGCTCGGGTTGGACATCGTCGAAGATTCTATCACACTATCCAGCTATTAAAGGGTATAAATGATTTCAAGCACTTTAAGTCTATGGCAAGTATAGGGACTTAGTCAATTCGATATGTGACATTTGATTTGGCCAAATGTATTGGCTCATAATGGGAATATGATTCGTTTTGTATAAGGCCATGTGATGTGGCTCATATTGCTCATGTGTGTGCTAAAAGGTTTCATAGGGTGTGGTCATGTGTGTTTGGTATGGATGAATTGTGAATGTGCCCTAGATTACTTGATGGTTTGAAAGTGACTAAATTGGTCTATGGATAGACCTTAGCATAAGTATGAAGTGTAAGAATGTGTTAATGATAATTATGGCATGAAGTAGATAAGTTTAAACTAGGTAAAGTATGGTGCCTTATGCATGAATAAATCGATATGAAATTGCCTCGAAAAGTGCCATTGAAGTTATGTTTAAGTAAGTGCTAACAAGGGTGCCAAGTGGCTTGGTAAATAGCCATTTTCTGGGCCACACGGGCAAAGACACTGCTATGTGTCTCGTCCGTGTGGAGGACACGGTCTAACACACGGGCATGTGACTTGGCCGTGTGACCTTATATCATTGCTGATGTCATAAACAGAGAGTTACAAGGGTGAAGGACACGAGCGTGTCCTGAGCCACACAGGCGTGTGTGATTACACGGCCTGCCTACACGGGCGTGTGACTCTCCAAAATATGAAAATTTTCTAAGCGTTGTAAAAAGTTCGTAAATTCTCGGTTTAGTCCCAAATCACCCTGATGCATATTGTAGGCATCGTAAGCCCATATAAGGGACATTATGAATGTGGGTGAATTTTTTTAACTTGAATGAAATTTTATGGCCCGATTTTACATAGTTGTGAACATTTAAGTCTTGATAATACCTCGTACCCTATCCCAGCCTCGGACTCGGGTAAGGGGTGTTAGATTTAGTGCTATTAGAGCTATGGTTTAGTCAGTTCTCGGACTAACCTAGCATGTGTGAAGGTTTAGCTATACATGCCACGGATTTGTGATAGTGTAATGTTTCCCAACGCGAATGAGAACCATCTTGTTTAGACAAAGGTACTCTCCAACTGAGCTAACACGATCATGTTGATAGTGATACTAAGGTAATTGAGTAAAGTGCTGTAACACCCCTAACCCGTATCCGTTTCTAGAATGAGGTTATGAGGTATTACCTGACAAAACACAACTTGAAATTTAACATGCATTTCATTTCATACTTAATATATTATTCCCATCAAATAACTCAAGCCATTAATTTTTTTTTAAAAACCTTATAGCTAACATAATCTCTTTTCAAATCATTTCATATCACATAACGAACATATATGTAGTCACATGATTCATAAGCAAAATATCAATTATATCATTTTACCACATAAGCATGTGCGCATATCCAAGCTAATATAATTATTTCATTCCATTATTTCATACATGAATCATATAAATCAAACAGATCAAAACACATATCATTTTGACCATATCATAATCGGCACAATATGCATTTTCATTCTATGATTAAGTTGGTTTATGACCTAAATGGTTAACTAACCAAGTTTAAAGCATGACTAAACATTACCGTTTCCCTATCATCAATTTGACTAACAAATAAACCATGAAATCAAATTCAAATTCAAACATTTACAACCATGACATAAACACATATATAAATACTTCTCAATTTATCTAAATTTGCGAAATTATTATGACATCACTTTCAACTATACCTCTATTTTCATTATAAACATATATCAATATACAATGACATAATATATTTATTCGTTCACTATTCTAAATATGCATAAATAAATACATCAATAGAACAATTAACTAAATCAAATACAACCATTTTCCAAGTATATACTCCTTTTCATTTTCACTATAATTAGCTGAATAATATTATTATATTTTCATCATATACAATTCATTACCCATCAACCAAAGTACTTATTTATGGACATTATTGGCTGTTGATAACTCTCACTTAAATCATATATCCAAAACTGACCAAACAAATAAATTTAACTACTTGTATACATTCGACCTTCATTTCTAAACATACAATAAAACCTTATAGCACATTACTAATCACAACTAATATCCATGATAAAATGATTATAAATTCTTCACTTATAATATCACTTTGTCGAAATAATTTAACCATATCACCATGTACATATCCACACCTCACATATATATAATATGCGTATTATTCAACTAACATATAAAATAACCTAACTCAACTAGCATACAAATTTACCTTATAATCGAAACACATACCTAGCCTTAATAAAACAAGCCAAACATAATACATATATATATTTTAGCCAAATCAACCAAACCACATCCAAAATCATCAACCACTTTCAATGCATACGACACATATAAACTTGACTATAATTTCATATACTTACATAACATAGTAGCCATTTTTGCATGGCTTAATATATACACAACTTCAAACTTAACCAAAATATAATCTAGCCTACACATGCCATAGGTTCAAGTTCAAACTTAACCGAAAACAGTCAATAGTGTGATAGATTTCTCTGACGATCCCCGAGTCCATTACTAGTTCCAAAATCTATAAAATAGAGAGTAAACATACACACAATAAGCTTTCACAGTTTAGTAAATCATAAGAAAATATATATCTAAGAATGCATATTAACATTATAATAACAAGGTCGAATCAACCTATTCTCAATCAAGGGTACATACTCATGCTTATAACTTATGATTCATCTCATAAATATTCACATTTTATAGTCACAAGGCCGAATATGATCAATCATATATACATAGAATTCTATTTGCATCATACATAATTTATATCACATTTCAAATAACTATCTTACCTTTTTCCTTTTTTCATATACGCATTTAACAAGCACATACCTGAACCTTTTAGCTCGATTACACATTTGATCATAACTTATCATTGCCTGTTGAACCGTTTGGAATTGAATAGAATACTCGAATAATCACACATATCGTACAATGCCAACGTCCCAGACGTGGTCTTACATGCAATCACATATTGATGCCACTGTCCCAGATAGGGTCTTACACATAATCACATATCGATGCCACTGTCCCAGACAAGGTCTTACATGTAATCACATATCGATGCCAACGTCCCAGACGTGGTCTTACACGTAATCACATATCGATGCCAACGTCCCAGACATGGTCTTACACGTAATCACATATCGATGCCAACGTCCCAGATGTGGTCTTACACATAATCACATATCGATGCCAACGTCCCAAACGTGGTCTTACACGTAATCACATATCGATGCCAACGTCCCAGATGTGGTCTTACATGTAATCATATATACATCCATGTATCAACTTTATTTTCGCCAAAATACACATATATTCATTAACAAAATTATCATTTACTTCCAAGTTCACAATATCATCATATAGCTGAATATATATACATTCATTTATGTATACTCATGATTCACACTTTAATATCACATACATATATCATTTGGCGAATATAGATTTGCATTCAATAAACATATAATCAACATTTTAACATGTATAATTCATATTATCACTTCAAATACCAAAACTTATACATTGCTTAATCATGAAACATAAATCATTTTACTAGAACATTAGCCAACTAAAAATGTACCATTTCATTTACCATAATTCAAGCAAAAAAAATCTCATATTTAATACAAATAACTTATAAATAAACATTCGCTAATTGATAAATATTTAATATAAAATTTGTAATATACATCATCAAATCCTTATAAACCAACATAACTAATTTATTACATAAACAAATATACCATTATAAGCGAAATTATAAAATCATATAACTCACAAATCATACCACAATCACATTTTTCATTACTCAATGTCGATTCATAACTTACTAATAATAATTAAAATCATTTATAGATCACATATATTGAAATTTAACAACATCTATTTGCTTATAAACTTACCTCAGACAACGAAATTCGGAACGGAACAATAATTCGACAACTTTGGTTTTCCCCCGATCCAAATCCGATTTCTTTGGTTCTTGATCTAAACATATTCAAATTAAACTCATTAAAATATAATTCCATTCAATTTAGTCCAAAAACACATAAATGGAAAATTACCATTTTGCCCCTGACATTTTACATTTTTTACAATTTAGTCCAAATTGCACAAAACACAAAACATGCAAAATTTGCACACACCATGCTTAGGCCGAATGTTACCCATGCTCATACAAGTCTATAAATTTAATTAATTTCACATTTTGACCCCTCAATTTACAAATTTTACAATTTAGTCCTTAATACACATTTTTATCAAAAATCACTTAATTAAACATAATAATCTATCAACAAAGATTTATTTTTCATCATCAAACAACAAATTCATCACATTATCAACAAAGGAAAATCTCAAATTCTTCATTAAATCTGAAAATTAAGGCATGGGTTTACTAATATTCGAAGCAATGATCTCAAAAACGTAAAAATTATCAAAAATCGAGTAAAAACGAACCTTCAATTTAGCTTCCAAAGGTGCCAAACTAAAACAACCTCCATGGCTTTCTTTTTCTCCATATTCGACCATCAAAGATGAAAAAATGCATGGCCAATTTAATTTATGTTTTATTTAATCACATATTATTACATAATTTACTATTTTAACATTTATAAAATAATATAAAAGTTTATAGTGGTTGTCCACAACCATCCATGCTATAATTAAATGGACTAATCTCATTTAAGGCCTCCACCTTTAAAAGAACATAGCAATATAGCACTTTAACAAATAGCAAGTCATTTTTGCATTTTTCGCGATTAAGTCCTTTTTATAAAATCGAACACACAACGATAAAATTTTCACACTAAAATTTCACACATATCAATTCACATACTTTAAGCATAGAATATAATATTAAAATATTTTTCTGACTCGGATTCGTGGTCCCAAAACCACTGTTCCGACTAGGGTCTATATCGGGCTGTTACAAGTGCAATTATGATGAGTTAAAACTCGGAAAGGTACGAATAAGAATTCATGATATATATATTTATGTACATATATGAGACATGAGAAACATGAAATAGAGTGTGTAAGCGGCATAATGAGCTTATCTACGATTGATCGATAATTCCATGATGTGTAAAACTGATTTGGTTGAGTGAATGTATGTGTTCAGGTAACTTACCAAAAATATTAGTGGAATGAATGTCCATGTATAATTATTTGAATAATTATGATTGGAAAACTCGTATAGTTTAAGAAAATGTGTTAAATCGATTGGATTGATTTTATATGATTGTAATGATATGTATATGATGATGTGTGAGATGAAAGTTTTGATTGTGATACATTTATTCATATTTGTTGGCCCTCACATGATGTTATGTGTTTGATATGTTTGATTAAGTGAATGTGACGAGAAAAGACATTCGAAATTCATAGAATGTATGCATAAGTGAACTTGATTGAATAAGATAATCGGAAAATCTGTGAAATACAAATGTGAACGATAGTTTGCCTGAAATGAATGATATAATTGTGATGACGTTACATTAATGATGAAAGTTGTGTCATATGTATATGTATATAAGAGACGAGTTAGGGACCTTACAACCTCACCCTTCCCCCTTACCAGAGTGGTGTTTTGTAATAGAATTTTGTGATAAATGTATTGAATAAACTCACAAGTGTGAAACTGAAGAGTTTAGTGATAGAATAGCTATGAATATGATCAGAGATTGAGAACAGGTTGATAAGTGAAGCCAGAATTAGTAAAGTATCAAATGGACCAGGAAAAATTTTGTGATTCATGCAATATCACAGTTGGTGAAGAAGTTAACTTCGACAAATCGATCTATTCTGATACGATGTCGAGAAATGTATTAATCGAAATTTCTTCAAAACTGATCTCCTTTAGTGAAAAGAATAATATGAAATTCGTAATGGCTGAACAGATTATGACAGTCTCTTCTGGGGTGTTTTATGTGTTTATTTATTCTCAGAAATATTCCTATGGCCATTGATCCTCCGATGAAATTCTTGTTATGTGGGGATGTTTTATAATTGTGATATTAGACGAAAGAATTGTTAGCATGATTGGTTTATAATCTATGTTGCTCTATTCCCCTCAGGCATTTTAATACATTTCGTCTTTTGCTAATGGATGGGAAAATGTGTATGAAGCTATGATTCTGTTTCTTCTAAATATTACTTTACCTAAATTATATATGGGAAGGTACATTTTTATTGTTACATCTAATCCCAATGGTTTGAATGATGTTTTTCTAGACTTTTTTTCCCTAAGGGATTATCGAAATCTTTCATACTTTCTTGTGAGCTATGTTTTCGATATTTAGATACAGTATCGCATCTTGGATTTCTTAATTTTGGAATTTTTGAACTTAGATTTCTTTCTCTTAATTTTCATGTCATCTTTATTTCAGAAATTATCAATCTTGATTCATGTCTAAAGTGTGTTCTTTGGCTTATGATGACTATGTTGACTATGATTATGCTTTTAATTTGAATATTAGTAATGTGGTGACCTTAGTATTTGGATTTCTCAAATTTCTGTGTGAGGAATTGACATCGGCAAAGACTTCTTGATTTTAGTAATGTGTTGCTGAATGAATTGTGAAAGGTTTTAAGACCATAAGACAACGTGATAGCTTAAAGTGTCTAATGTTATAAAAAGTTTTGAGTTTGATATAGTGAAGATGACTTGGGTATTAAAAGATGATGAGATAGTATTAAATGATCTTAGAGGAAGCAAAATGTGATTACAAGTGTTTGGATAGAAAAATCCAAAACTTATATAGAGATTCTTCAAGAAAACTTACGGAAATAATGTGTTAGTGATCGAGTTTGGAACTCGATATTTCTGATATTTGTGTATGAGTAATTGAAATGTTAATGGAATTAAAGCTGAACAACAGGTTTTACCAGAACTACCTCCATCAGTATTGATATTAGAATGGAAATAACAAAGGGATCATTCTCGAGGCCATACCAGAAATTTCCCCTATCTTGTAAAGAGGAAAAAAAATGTTATGTGGCTTGTTGATTAAATGTTTGATGAGATCTGTAAAATTTTTTCGGTATGTACGAAAAAATTTTTGCTCATCAGATTAATGGGATTTCATGTCTCTATGATTGTTGGAATTATTGTAGTGCTAAGTCCTCATTAATCGAATTGAAATCTGGGTTTTATATTGTGACTTTTTGAGGAAGCTAAACGAGACTCTGAAATTTAAGAGCAATTGAGAGTTAAGTCCGCAAGCTATTGGGCTGTATCAAATTATAGAGAGTATAAGGTCGAGATGAACTGGCTAGTTTTACTATTTGAATTCGAAAAGATTCAAGTACATGTGTATACGTGTTACGATGACATGGATCTGACCTTCCATGTGTATGAACTCTTCAATAGAGGTGAGATTCAGTTGATGAGTTGTATAGTGAAAGAATCGCTCATGATTCGAGTATGATAAAATAAAGAGATAACTATTGAAGGTACAGTCGAGTGAGAGTTCTATGACAATGATTATGAGAAGAGAAGTTTTTGCGAAAACCAAACCATTTTTCTAGTAAGATTTTCGGGGACGAAAATCCCTAAAGGTGGGAGAGTTGTAACATCCCGAATTAGGGCTAGTTGGAACAGTGGTTTTGAGACCACAAATCTGAATTAGCAATAATTATTTTATAATTATTATAAGGTCTATGATGTGTTTATATGATTGTGGAAAATTTTCGTGAAGAAATTTTATGCAAGTGTTTAATTTGGCTTTAAGGACTAAATCGCGTAAAGTGCGAAAGTTGCATTCTAATAGCTAAAGGTATTAAATAGCTATAGAATTTTTAGTGGAAGCTCTTATGTGGAAATTAGCCCATTAGTAAGTTAGTGGATTTGGTATTATTGAAATTAGTTAGAAATTAAAAGGCTAAATGGGTAATAAAGTTAAAAAGGTATAATAAGACAAAAATGCAAAAAAGCTATCATCTTTTTTATTTCTCTTTCTTCTCCACTGATTTTTACCCAAGGAAGTGGCCATGGAAGCTTGAAAATTTCAGCAACTTCTAACCCTCACAAGTAAGTGATTTTGATGGTCATTTTTTGATGATTTTTGTATTTTTGGAACCCTTGTAGCTTAATTTAGCTAATGAGAGGACTATTTTGCAAAATGGTTGAAATTATAGGGTTTTTCCATGAGAATATTCATGTTGTTTTCTGCATTTTTATGGAAGAAAATGAATCTTGGTTGTTAAATAAACAACTTTTGTTAAGTGATTTTCATGAAAACACCTAAAATGGACCATTTTGTAAAAGTGGTAAAATAGATGATAAAGGTGTGAAATAATGAAATATATGGGTTGCTGTAATTAAGATAAAAATTCGACTAGGGGTTGGGATAAAATTGAATGAATTTTATTTTTCGAGCCTAGGGACTAATTTGCAAAAAAGTGAAAGTTTAGGGGCAAAATTGTAAATTATCCAAAGTATGATTTTTGGGTCAATTTGAATATTGTGAGTAATAAATAAGCTATATTTGAATGTTAGATCAAGAAAATTGAGATTTGGGCTTAAATCGAGAAAGTATGTGGTTAAGGACAAAAAGGGAATAATTAGCCTTTTTTGCATTCGAGGTAAGTTCGTGTGATAATAATAATGCAATGTCTTATTTGAATTGAAATGCCTAATTATTATTATATAATTTGTATGATGTTTTACGGACATACTCGACGAGGAATCGACAAATGAGTCGTATGATAAAATTGGTAAGACAATAATGTTATTGTGATTTGTGATTGCAATCTGAATTGATATGAAAATACGAATGCGTTGAATTATATGTTTGTGGTACTATGTACGTGATGGTGATATGCTTCACGAAATTATATTTTAAGCTATGTATATGAAATGACCTAAAACATATGTCTATGGTGTTTGATGACATTTTAATGAATGGTAACTTGGTGTTAAAGAGTGATATTACATGGAATATGTGTGACGAGATTTGTTGTGGTAAAAATCCCAGTTGAACTTTAGGAATAGATTGGATATCCATGCCAAACATTTGGTTGATATGTGTGCTAATGTAAGACCATGTCTCGGACACGGCATTGGCCACATTATGAGAGCCAGTGTAAGACAATATCTGGGACATGGCATCGGTGTTGATATGTGTGCTACTGTAAGACCATGTCTGGGACATGGCATCGGCCACATTATGAGAGCCAGTGTAAAACCATGTCTAAGACATGGCATCGGCCACAATATGTGAGCCAGTGTAAGACCATGTTTGGAACATGGCATCAGTATTGTTATATGTGTCAGTGTAAGACCATGTATGGGACATGGCGTCGGCATCGATGTATGAGAGCCAGTGTAAGACCATGTCCGGGACATGGTATCGATATTTTACCCTTTTGTTGAGGCTTATTGGGTATCCTTTAGTATTCCAACTAGTCCAATGGGTGATTTAAAGATTGTGTCATGATTGAGAAAAGTTATGATAATGGTGCAAGTGGTACGGGTATGTGTGCAAAACTCATGAGAAATGATCTCGGTTTATGATGCACCTTTGGTAAGGATGCAAATACGTAAGTCATGCCCATGAGAATGATTTTGTGATGACCTTGTGATTATAGGTCTATGCTTATGATGTACAAATATGTATTTTTACCATGATGGTTGAAATGATTTGTAAAGGTGTTATAAACTTAGTTATCATTATTCTACACTAAAATAGTTTTGGACAGTAGCAGTAGTCCAAATTTGAAAATCCACCAAAAATTGTGAAAATTGAGTTAGAGTTTTAATAAAATATTAAATTAAAGTTTATCGAGTCTAGTTTCACATAGAAGAAACGGTGATTTCTGTGAGACAGGCTAGAGTGATTTCGAGTTCCCTTGTCTTAACTTTGGAAAATCATCAAAAATTTTATGAAAATAATTATGGGTTAGAATTCAAATGAGTAAATCCTTAATGAGTCTAATTTCAAGAGAAATAGATTGGAACATTATCCAAATTCCGTACTATGACATAATTAATTTTTAGTGAAGAAGGGTTGAAATTGTCAAATAGTAAAATAGGGGAGATTTTAAAGAATTAACTTTACTTATTGGCTAAACCAAAAATTATGAAAATTTTATGCTAAGAAGATATTCGTGTCTAGTTTCAAAGAAAATTAGTGGATCTTAATTTCGAGTTCTGTAGCTGAAGATATAAATAATTTAGTGCCAGTTACTCCGGTACACAGCTTGAGATGAACAAGAGTAAAAGTAGAATTTTGTGCAATTATGATTATATTAACTTGTGAACATGTTGTGAGAATTGTTAAAGAAATGTTAATAAATTGCTTATTATTTTCATATGGACTTACTAAGCCATATAGCTTACCCCTTTCCTTTCCTTTCTCTCATAGTGTCAGAGATGCTAGCTCGGGTTGGAGTGTAACAGCCTGATTTAGACTGTAATCAGAACGGTGGTTTCGGGACCACGAATCCGAGTCTGAAAAATATTTTAAAATTATTTTCTATGTTTATTTTGTGTGAATTTATATCTATGAAATTTTCGTGATTTAATTTTGTCGTTTGAGTGTCCGATTAAATAAAAGGACTTAATCGCGTAAATTAAAAAAATTGGTAGTTTAATCTATAAGGGCCAAAATGCTATTGGCTTTTAAAATGGAAGCCTTGATGTTTCACTTAGCCCATAAATTATAAAGTGGACGGCAATAGGTTATATTATAAGGTTTTGATATAAATTAAATAAGGTTACTTTAATAAATTAATATTATAAACTATTATAATATAATATATATCATAAAAGTAAAATAAGAAGCCAAATTCATATTATCTGTTCTTTGACCGAAACCAAAATAAGAAAGAAAAAAAGGAAAGAAAACCTAGTTCGGCCATTCTCAAGCTCGATTAAGGTACGTGCTTAGCTCGGTTTTTGATAATTTCTACGTTTTTGAGATCGTTGCTTAGTAATCTTCAAGACCCATGCTTTAATTTTTGATTTTGATGAATATTTTGAGTTGTGCCATTGTTGAGAGCTTGTGATTTTTGTTGTTTGATGATGAAATATGAAAGATATGTTTTAAATTAACTTATTTTGTATTGGAATTTTTGATGATTTTGAGTAATTAGGACTAAATCACAAAAATAATAATTTGAGAGGACTAAAATGTGAAATAAATGAAAAATGGGCTTGTATGAACACTACAGGTATTGGGCCAAACATGGGTATCTTGAAATTTTGAATATTTTGTGTTTTGTGAAATAGGGACTAAATTGTAAAAAGTGTAAATGTCAGGGGTAAAATAGTAATTTGCCCATTTATGTGTTTTTGTACTAATTGAATGAAAATATATTTGAATGAGCTTAATTTGAATATGTTTAGATCAAGAATCAAAGAAATTAGATTTGGATCGGGGAAAAACGAAAGTCGTCGACTAGCTGTCCCGTTCCGTTTTATATTGTCCGAGGTAAGTTTATAAGTAAATAGAAGTTGTTAAATTTCAATATATGTGATTAATAGATAGTTATATTTATTAAAAGTAAATTAAAATCGATATTGAAAATGGAAATAATTTATGTTTGATAATAAGTGATGAATAAGTTTAGTATTAAATGTGATGACATGAATTATATATATGTTAAAATGTTGGTTATTAGTATATTAATTACAAGCCTATATTCGCTAAATGAAATATGTAAGTGACATTTAAATGTGAATCATGGTTAAATTTGTATATATATATATATATATTTGATTATTTAATGATAATGTGATTTTGGTTATGAATGATAATTTTACTAATGAACTTATGTACAATTTGGTTGATTTTAAAGTTGATACCTGGAAGTATATATGGCATCGATATGGGACTATAATATATGTGTACGAGTAAGTCAATGTTTAATACGTTGGCATCGATATGTGACTCCGATATATGCGTGCAAGTAAGACCACGTTTAATACGTTGGCATCAATATGTGACTCCAATATATGTGTGCGAGTAAGACCACGTTTAATACGTTGGCATCGATATATGACTCCGATATATGTGTACGAGTAAGACCCTGTCTGGGGCAGTGGCATTGATATGTGATTACATGTAAGACCAGGTCTGAGACGTTGGCAATGTACGGTATATGTGATTATTCAAGTGTCCTATCCAATTCCGAATGGTTCAATGGGTAAAATTAAGTTAAGATCGAATGAAAAATCGAGTTAAAAGGTTTAGGAATGTATTCATACTAAGTTATGAAATTATGGTAAGTTAGATACTTGAATCAATGATATAAATGTTATTTGTCATTGTGAATACATATATGCATATGTAAAAGTATACGTTCGGTTTAATAATGTATTCATGATACAAATAAAAGTATATGTGTATATGAAAATTATAAATGGTTAAATGTTTAGTATATGTGAATTTGTAAATGTGATTTATGTATATTCATATATGAATGAGTATATTTGGCCAAGGGTTTATATGTGACCTTAGAAGTGAAAAATAATTATGATGTTAACTACATGTGTATTTATTCTATTTAGATTTGATGCATAGTTATATGTTTGATAAATGCATATTTTTGCAAATTTGAAAATGTATACGAATATAATATAATGATTCCATTTTGTTATAGTGAAACATAAATGTTATTGAGTTACTTAATTGCTTATGACTTACTAAGCTATGAAAGCTTACTATGTGTGTTTATGTTTGTCTTTGTTTTATAGATAGCTTAGGGATCGTCAACAAAGTCCATCACACTATTGACTGTTTTTGGTATTTTATAAGTTTAAACTTGGGTCTATGGCATATATAGGCTAGATTATATTTAGTTAAGTTTGAATTTGAATATGTATTAAGCCATGCGAATATGGCTTGTTTATTTTATTAGGTTCGATTTTAAGGATTGATCAAATTTTGATTCTAATTGATATGGCTGGAGTTTATTTTGGTATGCAAATTTTATGATATGTATGATTTGTATTTTGGTGATATGTTTGTGATGCTGATTGAAAGATTGAAAAGGAAATGTGTTAATGATGAATCATAATCGACCATGAAAGTAGCTCATTTTGGATGTATGATTTGTGGTATATTTTGTAAGGTGATTGATTATAAAATTTGGCTTAAGTGAGGTTAATATGGTTGATAGATATGGATAGGTAAGATGTTTAAGTATAAGCAAGTTTCGGTTTTGATATATATATGTGTGAAGTGGTTGGCACATTTGGTAAGGGTTGTTTAAGTATGGTTTTGGTTTAAATATATTTCGAAAACATCCGACATGCTATATACGAATGATATATTTGACATATCGATGATGATATAGTCATATGATTTAATATGATTAAATAGGTGAAATGTTGTGTTAAGTATATACGATGAGATTTAATATGTTTGTTCGAGTATGATTTAAATTGATATAATTATATGAGTATAGATTTGTGATGAGTAAAAGGAATATTTGATTTTAATATATTGCTTGTTATGTGATATAAGTATGAATGTATATTTAACATGCAATGTGGATGCTATAATATAGAATAATATATATATATATATATATGTGAAATATGATTGATACATATAGTAATGGGATGAGGTTATGCTAAAGAATATGTAAATGGTATATTTGGTTTGAATGAAATTGTAGATGTATATTTTTGAAGAGTGGATGTTAAGCTATGTAACGGAATAGATATAAATATAAGTTTATTACCTTAAATCATTGTTTATAAATAAGATGTTAAGCATAATGAATAGTGTAACATCCTGATTTTCGGATTTATTCGCGGTTTTCAATATTTTGTAAAGATTTTAAAATTTTGTATTTGGATGTGGAATTAATATTTAGAGTAGGTAAATGGGCTTATAGAAGGCCCATGTGTTGGCCAAAAACCCGGTTGAATTTTTGAATTTTGAACTTAAAAGGTTAGGGGTTCTGGCTAAGTGGCCTTTAAGTGGAGTGATGAGCAAATTGCATCACAAAAAGAGCCTTGGTAAAGTGGCCAGGGTGACGCCACTAGGCTCCTAAAAAGGTGGCGTGTGAAACATTGGGGAAGGCATGGGATCGATTCCTAGTGTTGACAAATAGATGCATTTATTTTTAAGTGCAGGAGGGGTAAGTGTTGGAGTCCAGGTGGATTCTGCTAGAGGAGAGTTTGGATCAGTCCAAACGCTTGAATTAAGGAGTGATAAGGGGAGAGATTTAAGGGATATGGAGAGGGTGAGAGTTGGCGAATTTAGGGAATTGAAGAGGAAAATTCGCGAGAGGTTTAGGTAAAATTTCGGCACCTAGGGCTTTGTGAGGTGTCGTTTTCTTCTGCTCAGGCACCACAAGGGTTTTCTTTTTCTCTCTTTTTCCTCTCTAGCCGAAACCACCACCTCCTCTATTCTTCTTTTTCTATTTTTCTCCTTCAAAACCATTCATCAAACCTGCTATTCACCAGCACCTTTGCCGAAGTCGCAAAAGCCGAAATCCTGTGATCACTGCTTGTGCCGATTTCTTCAAAGCCAGGTCCTTCTATGTTCTTTTGTTTTTATTAATCTACGATTATGTTTTCTTAATCCTAGTTACCTGATGGCAATTTTACTTCAAGGTTATAGTTTCACGTCGTCATCTCCTTCATCACCCAAAAGCTGAAAAACCATAGATTTGGGGGCTTATAGTCGAAACTTCAAGACTCCGGGAGTCGAGTTCTACCGTTGTTTGAAAGATAAATTTGCATCAGATTGCGTGGAGATCAAAAAAGAGTAAGGGGTAAGTGTTCATCATCTCAGATCTGGTCATATTTTACAAAGTTAGGAAAAGCCGAAGTACCTAAAATCTAGGGAGGCTGTCGATTTGGGCATGTGGCTCTAAGGGTTTTTAACTGACGTTTTCTGTCAATGATTAGTGTCTTCTTAAGCGTTGGATCAAAAGCGTGAATCATTGGAACAATCGGATTCGGAGCTAGCTATCGATTTTGGCAAAAAGGTAAGGGTTCAAAGGCTTTTTAGGAACATGGTTCGACTTTGGTTGAGCAAGTTTTGGGTTTAGTGATTACAGTTTGTAAATAAGAACTGTACTAATCAATTGTAGGACATCGAAAGGGATCTCGGTAGCAGTCGTCGCGAATCAGGTGTGTACCGAACACCCTTTCTTAGTTCAATTTGGTAAAAGTCGAAATGCCGAAATTTCGGCATTTCATGGGCTTGTGAGTATGCGAATGCTCTCAAGACGTAAAGTAATTGTTAGATCTAGCACCGCAAGATGGTAAGTAAGTTTGTGTGACGTCTTAACGTACTTCGGAAAAAGAAGGCCTCGATGGGCCAAAACTGGGCCCAATGGGCTTACAGACCAATATGGGTAAGAGATGGGCAAGGTAGCCTGTTAGTTAGATGGTGGAACCAAATTGCATAAAACTGCTAAAAATTACTGAAGTAGCTTGTGTAGTTGCGTAAGTTACGAAATTACCCCTAAAGAGCATAATTACCGAAATACCCCTAGGGTTTTAATTAGCTAAACGACATGATTGATTAATACTATATTTTACGTGATATGCTTGTATTAATATCATTGCATGGGATTGGGGTATTGATGGAGGAAGTATTGAAGTGGTTCATCCACGTCTTTGGAGGCTTTGTCTCAACTTCGATATTGAGCGTTCTTTGCAAGCTGTGGAGTGTAAATTTGGGTGGGTTGAGATATCCCCACTTGGAGTGTAGAAATTTGATGCAGGCGGTGTAGCGGTTGGTGGGTTGAGTAGTCTCCCAGTTGGGCTTGCATTAATTACTACTATTGTTACATATGTTCTTGAACGGGCTTATGGGCCACTTTGTTATGTTAAAAAGGGCTAAGGCCTTGCTCTCGTGATTACGAAAAGGGCTTGGTCCACTTGTATCTTGTTATCTGAATAGGGCTTAGGCCCAATGGGCTCAAGCTGATTTGGGCTTTGGATGGGTTTAGATATACTGAGTTTTCCCAAACTCACCCCTTTTTCTTCCATCCTTGCGGTGAGCCCTAGTTGGTGGACTTGGAGTGGCGGGATTGAGTGGCCATGAAGATTGATTGCCGATTTTAAATAAGTTTAGCATTTAATTTGGATTATTTTTATTATGCTTAAAGTTGTCATAAGGCCGCTCTTTTTAAATAATTTTATTTTGAGGATTATTAAACTGGTTAGCACTAGGGTTCGTTTTATAAAAACTACTTGTTTTTAAAAGATCACGATGACGCGCAAAGTTTCCGCAAAGTAAATGTTTTTCCAAGAAAATAAATATTTTAAGCAAACGTTTTTCAACCTTAATCATTTTCTTAATATGGACATAAACAAACTGTTTTCTCCAAATTATACGAGATGTTAGAGTGTGGCAATGGCGGTGTGCATGTCTAGGATTGGATCCGAAGGGAGCTTGGTACTTAAGCAGTCCGACGGACTCACCTCCTCTCCTTCCGGTTTCCTACGGTGCGGCTTCCATTCACTTTAACCTACTTTTAAAAGTGTCTTTTACAACACCAACTAAGTTTTTCCAAACTAAGTAATACGGAATGTTTTGAGCGCTTCGATGTGGCGCATCGATCCGGTCATAACGTCCGGCGGGTTTGGGGTGTTATATTTAGTGGTATCGAGCGAGTTGCAACAACTCGGTACGTGGATCGGGTCCAAAAACTTTTAAAAAAATGTTTTTTATAAGTTTTCAAAGATGTTCAAAGTTTTCTATTGAACGAGGTTAAATCAATAGTTTTAAAATAAAAGTGTTTTCAAATGAAATCTTTTTATTTTGGTGAAACAAAAACATGGGTTTTTTTTTGGGTGATAAGGAAGTGGCTGCTTGAATCCCGGCACCAAGTCTGTAAGTGTTCTTTTTACGCTTTAAATATTTATATGGGCTCGGATGGAAATAATACTATAGATAATCTTGAGCCTTAGAGATAGTGCTATTGATAATGTAGTATTAGGGCTACAAAAGCGAGACCGTAGCTAAATTGTGATCGTGTGAAAATAACTCTGAAACTCTATCATTCATAAGACATTTCGTAATAAGCAGTGAAACCGATGGCGATGTCATAAAATTCGTAATCGATAAATCGTTATGAGTACAAGGGCTACTCGAGGAAGAGGCCGTGGTCGAGGCCGAGGTAGCACTCAAGCTGGATCTGCGTCATCTGAACACATGCCAGCTGGCGAGGCACGTCCACCACCGGCTAATGAAAATGGGCCGTATGACCGGGCCGCAGGGGATGACGCTCTGTCTCAGGCCATGTTGAGGGTTTTGGAAAGGGTGGCTGGAGCTAACATCGGGCCCATGAATAGGGGGTCCATTTCGAACGACTTCAGCCCCATGAATGAGATTTTAAGGGCATATCTGGAGTGGCCCCAAATGTGGTGAAATCTTGGTTGGAAGCCACAGAGCGGATCATGGATGACTGGGACGCTCGAGAGAAACGAAGTTGAAAGGCGGTGTCGTTGCTATGGGATGAAGCGTGTCGGTGGTGCATTCTCGTGAGAGAGGGTACCCCGGTGAGAGGGTAACATGGGAGCTGTTCAAGCAGACCTTTAAGGCAAAATATGTTGGAGCTAGCTATGTGGATGCCGCAGAAAGGAGTTCTTGAATCGACTCGGGGAATAAGACCATTCTGAAAATGAGGCGAGTTTCTACGATTGAGTCGGTATGCTAATGGCATCGTTTCCACTTGAATCTGGCGCAGCGTTCGTTTTGAGGATGGTCTCGAGATGAGTTAAGGGTGCTCATAGCTCTGCAGAGAGAGCGAGATTTCACTTTGCCTTGGTAGAGAAGGCTAAGATAGCCGAGGAGGTGAAACAAATCGAGCGGAAGAATTGTGATAGGGATCGGAATCGATTCGGGAGGGATCTTTGGACGGTGGTCTTTGCAAATCAAAATGTTAAGAGAGCTAGGATAGAGGAACCGGTTCGAAGCGATTCCGGTGAACACGTAGACCGCAAGCTTGTGGGATTGCGGCGAACGCATCAAGGAGAGTCTTTGAGGCGTTAAGGGCTTGTCTTTGTTGTGGGTCTAAGGAGCATAGGATTAAGGATTGTCCTAGGAGGGCCACTCAGGCTCAGGTGGCCGAACAAGGGGCTGTGCGACCGGCTCAACCTGTGAGGGATGGACCGTCGCTGCCAAGAGGTCGTGGACAAGGTCGCGGTGATAATGGTCGTGGATGTGGGGCACCTGGCAGGGGTATTGGTAACGCGGATGCTCGTCAGCCAGCTTTGGTGTATGCTGCTCATCGCCGCGAGGAGAGTGGCCTTTTGATGTCATAAGCGATACGTTTTTTATATGGTGTACCTTATACTGCTGTGATTGATGTGGGATCAACCCACTCATATGTGGCATATAACGTTTACGGGGCCTTTGGGTGTGCACTCGAGGAGACCGTATGTGGGGTGTCTGTGATAAGTCCTTTAGGTCACTCGGTTAAAGTAGAGAAACTCTTCAAGGAGGTGCCTCTGGAGATTCAAGGCAGGGTTTTCTGTGGGGATTTGATGGAGTTACCGTTTGAAGAATTCGATGTGATACTAGGGATGGATTGGTTGACCAAGCATAAGGCAACTTTGGATTGTGCAGCTAAGAGGATGGTGTTAAGGACTGTCAATGATGAAGAGGTAATGATTATTAGAGAACGAAGGGATTACTTATCCATTGTAGTATCGGTGTTGAGGGCTGAGAAACTGATGCGCAAGGGATGCGAGGCATATTTGGCTTTGGTAAGCCAAGCTGAAACGGAGGATCTGACTATGGAGACCATCAGAACTGTTAGGGAATTCCGGGATGTTTTTCCGAAAGAGCTTCTTGGATTACCTCCGAATCGGGAAGTTGAGTTTGGAATCAAATTGTTGCTTGGAACAGCTCTAGTATCTATTGCACCCTATATGATGGCACCGAAGGAGTTAGTGGAACTAAAGGCTCAAATTCAAGAGTTGTTAGATAGAGGCTTCATTAGGCCTAGTGTGTCTCCTTGGGGAGCACCGGTCCTGTTTGTGAAGAAAAAGGACGGAACGATGCGCATGTGCATCGATTATCGCCAGTTGAATAAACTGACGATTAAGAACAAGTATCCACTACCAAGGATTGATGATCTGTTTGATCAACTAAGGGGAGCTTCGGTATTCTCTAAAATCGATCTTCGTTCTGGATACCATCAGCTAAGGGTAAAAGAAGGGGATATTCATAAGACAACATTTCGAACTCGATATGGACATTATGAGTTTGTGGTCATGCCGTTCGGGCTGACGAACGTACCTGTAGCTTTTATGGATCTGATGAATCAAGTATTCCAACCTTACTTGGATCGGTTCGTAGTCGTCTTTATCGATGATATCCTGGTATACTCTGAAAAGGAGGTGAAGCATGATGAGCATCTCCGTATTGTGCTGCAAGTGTTAAGGGAAAAGGAGCTCTATGCGAAATTTAGCAAGTGTGAATTCTGGTTGAAGGAGGTAACCTTCCTAGGGCATGTGGTCTCTGCCGAGGGGATTAAGGTGGATCCTCGTAAAATTGAAGCGATTCTGGAATGGAAGCCACCTAGGTCAGTATCGAAAATTCGGAGTTTCCTAGGGTTGGCAGGTTACTACAGAAGGTTTGTGGAAGGTTTCTCGGTGATGGTGGCACCCTTGACAAAACTCATAAGGAAATGAGTACCATTTGTCTAGACTGAGAAACAGCAAAAAGCTTTTGATCGGTTGAAAAAGGTATTGATCGAAGCGCCGGTGTTGATTCAACGGTGTCAGGAAGGACTTTCTTGTATCTGACGATGCGTCGCATGTGGGGTTAGGTTGCGTCTTGATGCAAGAGGGCAAGGTGGTCGCTTATGCATCGCGACGACTTAAGGCTCATGAGGTGAATTACCCTACGCATGATTTGGAGCTAGCAGTGGTGATTTTTGCGTTAAAAATTTGGAGACACTACTTATATGGGGAAAAGTGCATCATATACACAGATCATAAGAGCCTAAAGTATTTGTTGACTTAGAAGGAGTTGAACCTTAGGCAACAAAGATGGGGTATTGATGGAGGAAGTATTGGAAGTGGTTCATCCACGTACTAGAGGCTCTGCCTCAACTTACTGATATTGAGCAGCGTTGCTGCAACTGTGGAGTGTAGGGCTGGGTGGGTTGAGATATTCCCCACATGGAGTGTAGGGCTGGTACAGGGCAATGTAGCGGTTGGTGGGTTGAGTAGTCTCCCCAGTTGGGCTTGCATTCATTACTACTATTGTTACATATGTTCTTGAGGCGGGCCTATGGGCCACTTTGTTATGTTAAAAAGGGCTAAGGCCTTGCTCTTGTGATACGAAAGGGCTTCGGTCCACTGTGTACTATTATTTGAATAGGGCTTAGGCCCAATGGGCTCAAGCTGATTTGGGCTTTGGATGGGTTTCTGTATACACTGAGTTTTCCCAAACTCACCCCTTTTTTCTTCCATCCTTGCAGGTGAGCCCTAGTTGGTGGACTTGGAGCTGGGCGGGATTCAGAGTGGCCATGAAGATTGATTGCCGATTTTAAATAAGTTTAGCATTTAATTTGGAATATTTTTATTATGCTTAAAGTTGTAATAAGGCCGCTCTTTTTAAATAATTTTATTTTGGGGATTATTAAACTGGTTAGCACTAGGGTTCGTTTTATAAAAACTACTTGTTTTTAAAAGATCACAATGACGCGCAAAGTTTCCGCAAAGTAAATGATTTTCCAAGAAAATAAATATTTTAATCAAGCGTTTTTCAACCTTAATCATTTTCTTAAGATTGACATAACCAAACGGTTTTCTCCAAATTATACGAGATGTTAGAGTGTGGCAATGGCGGTGTGCATGTCTAGGATTGGATCCGAAGGGAGCTTGGTACTTAAGTAGTCCAACGGACTCACCTCCTCTCCTTCCTGGTTTCCTACCTGGTGCACAGCTTCCATTCACTTTAACCTACTTTTAAAAGTGTCTTTTACAACACCAACTAAGTTTTTCCAAACTAAGTGTCTGGAATGTTTTGAACGCTTCGATGTGGCGCATCAGATCCGGTCATAACGTCCAGGCCGGGTTTGGAGTGTTACATTTAGCTTGTGAAATGACTATGTTTAGATTTGGCAAACAAGGTGAATTAACTTTCGGTGGTTGTATAATAATTGAGGGATCATGTATTTGATGAAAAGTTGGATTTCTTTGGTTATATGGATTTATATATATACTTAGCCGAAAATATGGCTATTAAATTAGTTTGAGTATGACATTTGTTAATTTAATTGATATGTGCTAGTAGCATGTCAAAATTTGAGTTGGTATGCTATATATATGCTGGATGAATAATTAATATATTTTATATATATAATATGATGTGTTGGTGTGAATGATAAAATAAAATGTTTAATTATTCAGTCAGGTAATTTGGCAAATGTTTCCTTTATATAAAGTGATAAAGCATAATAGGAGTAGACAACAAACAAGGCATATGTGTTTGCATGTTATATATATGTTTGGTTAAAGATTTAACAAATGACCATACGAATAGTAACTTTGTTGTTAATAAAGTTGCATGTATATCTGATCTAAGTAATTAATAATGAGATGTTTATTTCCATGGCCTATATCCGACCATTAAATAATGATTACAGTTGTATGTTATCTAATTTATGTGTAACTTGTAAATTTGGTTTAATTTAATATATGTTCGGTTGTGATAATTTAAGATGAATAATTTCTATGTGTATTTATAATTATCTGAAAGTTGTGTTTAGTTAGTAATACTTCGTAACCCTTTCCGGCGACGGTTACGGGTTAGGGGTGTTATATTTGATTTGGTATTAGAGCTACGGTTTAGTCGATTCTAAGACTAACGTAGCCCGAGTGGGTCTAGCTATACATGCCATATTATATATTGTGATAGTGTGATGACTTCTGACATTTGAAAATGTGTTGTCATATAGTAAATGGATCCCGAATGAGCTGTAACGGATGGCGTAGAAAATAATGCGCCCGCTCCTGCTCAGGGGGTAACGCTGGCTAATTGAAGGCCAATTTTGAGAAATATAGAGGGAGAGGCTAAGCTAGCCTTTTTACAGTTAATGAATGAATGGCTTACGAAATTCGTTCGAATGAATCCGTTTGCTCAACAAGCACCACCCCCTCAAGCTTTTCTATAACTTCCCAAGCTATACGAAAGGAAAAGAAAAGAAAAACTGATTTTGAAGCCAGAGATTCCTGTAGAGGATCATCGAGTAAGATATTTCAGACAGTATCAAAGAAATGCAGGGATGATTTTAGCCGATCAAAGAATACTATGCGTTTTTCTAGACGTGATCAAGATAGACCACATGTGAGTTCACGAGCCATTTCAATTGCTAGTGTTGGTAATGTTTGGTTGAATCGACCTGAGTGCGGACATTATGGTAAACGACATCTCGGTAGTTGTAGATTGCTTAATCGGGCCTATTTTAAATGTGGATCGATGGATCATCTCATTTGTGAATGCCCTGAGTTAACTGAACAAAACACCATGCAGAATGTGAGACCGAGAAACATGTCAGCTCGAGACAGATCACCCAGACATATTGGTGATGTGAATAACAGTCAGAAAAGAACTGAAAACACAACAGATTGATCTGAAGCTTTTGCACCTACCAGAGCTTATCCTAAATGCACACGCAAGGAGGCTTCATCCTCAAATATTATCACTGGTATAGTATATAGTATATTCACTCTCTATGATATTAGTGTTGTTACATTGATTGATTTTGATTTGACTCATTCTTATGTATGTGAGACTTTAGTATTCAGTAAGACTTTGCTTGTTGAGTCTACTGAGGTTGTGATTAGAGTGTCGAACCCTTGGGCCAATCTGTTCCGGTTGACAAGGTATGTAAGAATTGTCCTTCGATGATTTGAGATTTGTGTTTCCCGGCTAATTTGTTGTTCTTACCATTCAATGAGTTAGATATAATTCTGAGTATAGATTGGCTGACTTTATACAATGCTATTGTAAACTGTAAATGAAAGACTATTGATTTGATATACAAAATGATGAGATTAACTGGATTGGGTCTGATAATCTGAATGGTTTACTGGAAGTAGTATCTTTGATGTTAGTTCAGAAATATGCGAGGAGAGGTTGTGAAGTTTATTTTGCCTATATGCTTGATTGTAAAGTGGCCGAAAGAAAGATTGAATTAGTACTGTTGTGTGTGAGTGTCCGGATGTGTTTCCTAAAAAATTTGTCGGTTTGCTATCTATTCGAGAGGTAGAGTTTGGTATTGAGTTAGTGCCAGGGATGACTCCGATATTGATAGCTTCGTGCAGAATGGCATCTACTGAATTAAAAGAATTGAAAGCTCAGTTGCAAGAGTTGACAGATAGAGGTTTCACGTGACTGAGTTTCTCCCTCTCGGGTGTACCAGTTTTATTTGTGAAAAAAAAAAGGGCCATAATTATATGAATGTGCATCGATTATAGACAGCTCAATAGGGTGACTATAAAGAATAAGTATCTGTTACCACAGATTGATGATTTGTTTGATTAATTGAAAAGGGCTATAGTATTTTTAAAGATAGATTTGAGATCAGGCCATTATCAGTTGCGAGTTAAAGACTCTGATGTGCTTAAAGATTGCTTTCCAAACGAGATAGTATCTGGATCGGTTGGTGGTTTGTGATCATAGATGACATTTTGATCTACTCTCGTGATGAAACCGAGCATGCTGAATATTTGAGACTTGCATTACCGACTTTGCGAAATAAATAGTTGTATTTAAAGTTTTGTAAATGTGAGTTCTGGTTACACGAAGTCAGTTTTTGGGGTCATACTGTAACAGTATCGGGTATTTAGGTTGATCCGAGTAGAATTTCAGCTATACTTGATTGAAAACCTCCGAGAAATGTTTCCAAAGTCTGAATTTTTCTGGAACATGCAATCCCAATGACAAAACTATTACAGAAAGATATTAAGTTCGAGTGGACAGAAAATTTCCAGAAAAGATTCGATCAGTGAAAGCCCTTTTGACTGAAGCTCCAGTACTAGTTCAACTAGAATCGAATTTGTGATGCTCAAAAAATGGCTGATGATTTGTTAGTGAAACGAGCCCATCGTAACTCGAACATGGTTTCAGAATTTAGAGTTGATGCTGAGGGCTGTTGGAGGTTCAGAGACCGATTATGTGTCCTAAGAAATTCAAGGTTGATTAAGATGATTTTGAAAGAAGTTCACAGCAGTCGGTTATCTGTTCATCGGGTAGTATGAAAATGTTTAGTTTGTTAGCAAGTAAAAGCCGAGCATCAAGTACCTTCAAAATTGTTACAGTTGATTACGAGATTTGAATGGAAATGGGACAGAGTTACGATAGATTTATATCTAATTCACCATTGAAATTGAGTAAGAAAGACACAATGAAAGAATATGATCCGAATCTATTCATCGGTAAGATTTTTGGGGACGAATATCCCTAAGAGGGAGAGTTGTAACAGCCCGATTTAGACCCTAATCGGAATGGTGCTTTCAGGACCACGAATCCGAGTCCAAAAAATATTTAAAAATTATTTTTTGTGTTTATTTTGTGTGAATTTATATCTGTGAAATTTTCATGATTTAATTTTGTTGTTTGAGTGTCCGATTAAATAAAAGGACTTAATCGCGTAAATTAAAAAATTGGGTAGTTTAATCTATAAGGATCAAAATGCTATTGGCTTTTAAAATGGAAGCCTTGATGTTGCAATTAGCCCATAAATTATAAAGTGGATGGCAATAGGTTATATTATAAGGTTTTGATATAAATTAAATAAGGTTACTTTAATAAATTAATATTACAAACTATTATAATATAATTTATATCATAAAAGTAAAATAAGAAGCCAAATTCATATTATGTGTTCTTTGACCAAAACCCAAAAAAGAAAGAAAAAAAAAGGAAAGAAAACCTAGTTCGGCCATTCTCAAGCTCGATCAAGGTATGTGCTTAGCTCGGTTTTTTATAATTTCTACGTTTTTGAGATCGTTGCTTAGTAATCTTCAAGACCCATGCTTTAATTTTTGATTTTGATGAATATTTTGAGTTGTGCCATTGTTGAGAGCTTGTGATTTTTGTTGTTTGATGATGAAATATGAAAGATATGTTTTAGATTAACATATTTTGTATTGGAGTTTTTGATGATTTTGAGTAATTAGGACTAAATCACAAAAATAATAATTTGAGGGACTAAAATGTGATATAAATGAAAAATATAGGCTTGTATGAACACTACGGGTATTGGGCCAAACATGGGTATCTTGAAATTTTGAATATCTTGTGTTTTGTGAAATAGGGACTAAATTGTAAAAAGTGTAAATGTCAGGGATAAAATAATAATTTACCCATTTATGTGTTTTTGGACTAAATTGAATGAAAATATATTTGAATGAGCTAAATTTGAATATGTTTAGATCATGAATCAAAGAAATCGGATTTGGATCGGGGAAAAACGAAAGTCGTCGACTAGCTATCCCGTTTCATTTTATATCGTCCGAGGTAAGTTTATAAGTAAATAGAAGTTGTTCAATTTCAATATATGTGATTAATAGATAGTTATATTTATTAAAAGTAAATTACAAATCGTTATTGAAAATGGAAATAATTTATGTTTGATAATAAGTGATGAATAAGTTTAGTATTAAATGTGATGACATGAATTATATATATGTTAAAAGCGTTGGTTATTTGTATATTAATTACAAGCCTATATTCGGCTAAATGAAATAAGTAAGTGACATTCAAATGTGAATCATGGTTAAATGTGTATATATATTTTTGATTATTTAATGATAATGTGATTTTGGTTATGAATGATAATTTTGCTAATGAACTTATGTACAATTTGGTCGATTTTAAAGTTGATACCTGGAAGTATATGTGGCATCGATATGTGACTCTAATATATGTGTATGAGTAATTCCAAGTTTAATACGTTGGCATCAATATGTGACTCTAATATATGTGTGCGAGTAAGAGCACGTTTAATACATTGGCATCGATATGTGACTTCGATATATGTGTGCGAGTAAGACCACGTTTAATACATTGGCATCGATATATAACTCCGATATATGTGTACGAGTGAGACCCTATTTGGGGCAGTGGCATTGATATGTGATTACATGTAAGACCATGTCTGAGACGTTGGCAATGTACGGTATATGTGATTATTCGAGTGTCCTATCCAATTCCGAATGGTTCAACGGGTAATATTAAGTTAAGATCGAATGAAAAATCAGGTTAAAAGGTTCAGGTATGTATTCATACTATGTTATGAAATTATGGTAAGTTAGATACTTGAATCAATGATATAAATGTTATTTGTCATTATGAATTACATAAATGCATATGTAAAAGTATACGTTTGGTTTAATAATGTATTCATGATACAAATAAAAGTATATGTTTATATGAAAATTATAAATGGTTAAATGTTTAGTATATGTGAATTTGTAAATGTGATTTATGTATATTAGTATATGAATGAGTATATTCGCCAAGGGTTTATATGTGACCTTAGAAGTGAAAAATAATTATGATGTTAACTACATGTGTATTTATTCTATTTAGATTTGATGCATAGTTATATGTTTGATAAATGCATATTTTTGCAAGTTTGAAAATGTATTCAAATACAATATAATGATTCTATTTTGTTATAATGAAACATAAATGTTATTGAGTTACTTAATTGCTTATGACTTACTAAGCTATGAAAGCTTACTCTGTGTGTTTATGTTTGTCTTTGTTTTATAGATTTTGGAATCTAATTACGAACTCGGGGATCGTTAGGAAAGTCCATCACACTATTGACTGTTTTTGGTATTTTATAAGTTTAATCTTGGGTTTATGGAATGTCTAGGCTAGACTATATTTAGTTAAGTTTGAATTTCAATATGTATTAAGCCATGCGAATATGGCTTGTTTATTTTATTCGGTTTGATTTTAAGGTTTGATCAAATTTTGATTATAATTTATACGGTTGAAGTTTATTTTGGTATGCATATTTTATGATATGTATGATTTGTGTTTGGTGATATGTTTGTGATGTTGATTGCAAGATTGAAAAGGAAATGTGTTAATGATGAATCATAATCGGCCATGAAAGTAGCTCATTTTGGATGTATGATTTGTGGTATATTTTTTAAGGTGATTGATTATAAAATTTGGCTTAAGTGAGGTTAATATGGTTGATAAATATGGATAGGTAAGATGTTTAAGTATAAGCAATTTTCGGTTTTGATAAATATGTGTGAAGTGGCTGACACATTTGGTAAGGGTTGTTTAAGTATGGTTTTGGTTTAAATATATTTTGAAAACATCCAGCATGCTATATGCGAATGATATATTTGACATATCGATGATGATATAGTCATATGGTTTTATATGATTAAATAGGTGAAATGTTGTGTTAAGTATATACGATGAGATTTAATATGTTTGTTCGAGTATGATTTAAATTGATATAATTATATGAGTATAGATTTGTGATGAGTAAAAGGAATATTTGATTTTAATATATTGCTTGTTATGTGATATAAATATGAATGTATATTTAACATCTTTGTGTGGATGCTATAATATAGAATAATATATATATATGTGAAATATGATTGATACAAATAGTAATGGGATGAGGTTATGCCAAAGAATATGTAAATGGTATATTTGGTTTGAATGAAATTGTGGATGTAAATTTTTGAAGAGTGAATGTTCGGTTGTGTAATGGAATAGATATAAATATAAGTTTATTACCTTAAATTATTGTTTATAAATAAGATGTTAAGCATAATGAATAGCTTGTGAAATGACTATGTTTAGATTTGGCAAACAAGGTGAATTAACTTTCGGTGGTTGTATAATAATTGAGGGATCATGTATTTGATGAAAAGTTGGTTTGCTTTGGTTATATGGATTTATATATATACTTAGCCGAAAATATGGCTATTAAATTAGTTTGAGTATGACATTTGTTAATTTAATTGATATGTACTAGTAGCATGTCAAAATTTGAGTTGGTATGATATATATATATATATATATAATGATGTGTTGGTGTGAAGGATAAAATAAAATATTTAATTATTCAGTCAGGTAATTTGGAAAATGTTTCCTATATATAAAGTGATAAAGCATAATAGGAGTAGACAACAAACAAGGCATATGTGTTTGCATGTTATATATATGTTTGGTTAAAGATTTAACAAATGACCATACGAATAGTAACTTTGTTTTTAATAAAGTTGCATGTATGTTTGATCTAAGCAATTAATAATGAGATGTTTATTTCCATGTGCCTATATCCGGCCATTTGATAATGATTATAGTTGTATGTTATCTAATTTATGTGTAACTTGTAAATTTGGTTTAATTTAATATATGTCTGGTTGTGATAATTTAAGATGAATAATTTCTATGTGTATTTATAATTATCTGAAAGTTGTGTTTAGTTAGTAATACTTCTTAACCCTTTTCGGCAACGGTTATGGGTTAGGGGTGTTACATGGAGATCGTCGGAGATTCTATCACACTATCCAGCTATTGAAGGGTATAAATGATTTCAAGCACTTTAAGTCTATGGCATGTATAAGGACTTAGTCAATTTGATATATTTCATTTGATTTGGCCAAATGTATTGGCTCATAATGGGAATATGATTCGTTTTGTATATGGCCATGTGATGTGGCTCATATTAGTTATTAGGTTGTAAACCTATCCATATATGCATGCATGTGCTAAAAGGTTTCATAGGATGTGGTCATGTGTGTTTGGTATGGATGAATTGTGAATGTGCCTTAGATTACTTGATGGTTTGAAAGTGACTAAATTGGTCTATGGATAGACCTTAGCATAAGTATGAAGTGTAAGAATGTGTTAACGATAATTTTGGGATGAAGTAGATAAGTTTAAACCAGGTAAAGTATGGTGCCTTATGTATGAATAAATTGATATGAAATTGCCTCGAAAAGTGCCATAGAAGTTATGTTTAAGTAAGTGCTAACGAGGGTGCCAAGTGGCTTGGTAAATAGCCATTTTTTGGGCCACACGGGCAGAGACACGGTCGTGTGTCTCATCCGTGTAGAGGACACGGTCTAACACACGGGCTTGTGAATAGGTTGTGTGACCCTATGCTGACATCATAAATGGAGAGTTACACGGGTGGAGGACACGGGCGTGTCCTGAGCCACACGGGCATGTGTTTTCACATGGCCTGCCCACACGGGCGTGTGACTCTCGAAAATATGAAAATTTTCTAAGTGTAACACCCTTCACCCGTATCCAACTCTTTGACAGGGTTCGAGGCGTTACCGGACTTAAACATTCACAAACTACAAAATTGGGTTACCAAATTTTGCCCAAAATTAAAACTTTTCAAACACATGTATATTGTCCCTTATACAGGCCTTCGAAGCCTATAACATACATTGGGGTGGTTCAGGACTAAACCGAGAACTTTCGAAAGTCTTCAGGCAACTTAACAATTTCTAGCTTTGGAGAGTCACACGCCCGTGTGGCTCGGGACACACCTTTGTCCTCAGCCTGTGTAACTATCTGTTTATGACGTCAGCAACCGTTTAAGGGCACACGGCCAAGGCACACACCCGTGGCCAAAGGCCATGTCCTCCACACGGCTGAGACACACGGCCATGTCTCTACCCGTGTGGTCAAGACTTAGGCTAATTTCCAAGCCTTTTTGTCATCTTTACATACACACACATACACAATTTCAATGGCATTCATCATGTACATATGCCATATACTTCTCATACATAGTGAACAAGCACAATCACATAACCACATCACAAGACATTAACACATATCATGGATAAATAGGCTTACAAGCCAAAGTCATTATAAGCCATATCTCATGGATATAAACAAAAAATCAAGATAAACCAATGCCTTTGGCTAATCACAACAATAGTCATCGTAGAAAATCTAAGTCCCTATACATGCCACTCATTTGAAAACATTTAACATAGACATATCAATACTCCACGAATAATGGCTCGATAGTGTGATGCTGCCTCCGACGATCTCCAACCCCAAGCTGACCGGACAAAACTAAAAGAAATGGAAAGGAGGGAGTAAGCTTTACGCTTAGTAAGCTCGCATGAAAATAATAAGCAATGCGATAACATGCTATTTTCATTTTTTTTTCTATTTATTCAAATTCCAACTAAGTTGTTCTCCCGAGTCACAGTCATTAAAATATTTATATCCGAAGCTACGAGACTCCAAATTAAGATCCATTAATTTTCTCAGAAACCAGACTCATATCTCTTATTATCGTAGAATTTTCAGAATTTTTGGTCCAGCCAATAAGTACAGTGTAACACCCTGAATTTGGGCCTAGAAGTTTTGGGCCTTGAGCATGGGAGCGGTTGAAGGCAGCTTTTAATATTTTGTTGTGCATGTAAATTTTGTTAATGAAGGCTTATTTTAGTGGTTAAGTGTCTTGAGAAGTGTTGGAGAAGTCTTGGGTTCAAACACGGAATCTAGTAAAAATTTAAGGTAGATCAAACCACAGGTGTAGTAGGTAGGCCTTAAGAATATTGTTGGAGAAATTGTGACACAAAAAAGAGTGTGGTGTAGTGGCAAGGTGGCGCCACTTAGGGACAAGAAAGTGGCGCCATAGAGGAAGCAAGGGTCCAAGGTTCAAGTCTTGGCTCTTGCAATATATTTTGGTTTTCTTTTCAATAAATCTAGAAGCAAGTAGGTGCGCTTTAAAGTTTAATGTGTTGGATTTATGACACAAATGAGTTGGTGGCCTAGTGGTGATGTGTGAGTTGGCATATAGGAGGACTTTGGTTGAATCCTTGGCATGCAAAGGTTGATTATTTTGCTATGTTGGGATGGCAAGAGTTGGTGTTGAATTTAAACTCGATGATGGAGGGATCCCACAGGTAAGCTAACATAGGAGTGGATCTGGTGGCTTTAAATAGAGAGAACTATGAGGAGAGCAAAGGTACCTTTCTTGGTGATCCCTTTCGCGTTATGGCGAGCTCGTTTGGGTTGGGCATCGGCTAGAAGTGCTTGGAGCGCAGATTAACTCCAGTCTCTTATCGGTGTGTATTTATCACTACTCTTGTTGTTGGATTGCTACTTTGAAATGCGATGGGCGAAAGGGGCCATGTGGGCCCAATGGGCCTCTGAGCCCAATTGGATAAGTTGTTTGATTGTGTAGTAAATATTGGACTAGGCTAGGTGAATCGAATATCTGTGGCTAGGTTTGGGCTAAAAGGGCCACTGGCGTGTGGGCCCATTTGGGCCGAGAATAGGCTTTAGGCCCATTTGTATTGTTATCCATGTTTAGAATACTTTAGTTTACCAATTCTTGAAATGCCCTCGACTTGTAAAATTACCAAAGTACTCCCGATTCTGAATTACCATTTTACCCTCAATTTCTGAATTACCAAAATACCCTTGGTTTATAAAATCACCAAAATACCCACGGTTTGTAAAATTACTAAAATACCCTTCGTTTATAAAATTACCAAAATACCCATGGTTTGAAAAATTACTAAAATACCCACAGTAGGGTAAAATTACTAAAATACCCTTGTGGGGTAAAATTACCATTTGCCCCTAGGGTGTTAAATGACTATTTTGCCCTTGTGGGCAAGTGTTGACTTGGACTGTGTGATATAGACAACTTTGGAGGAGCGGTGAGGCTTGGAGTATCGACTTGGATAAGCTTGAATCGTATTATTGGACCTGTGAAGGTAAGCAACTTATGGTCAATAAGGGTTCTTTGGTAGAATAAGGTAGGGTGGATTTTGAGTTTGTTAAGCATAACTTGTATGCTAAAATGGTGATGAATAATTGTAGGACATCGTAAGGGATCTCGATGGCAGATCATCGCAAAATAGGTGTGTCTAGAACACCCTTCTTTAGTTCAATTAAAAAAAAGAAATGCCAAAATTCGACATTTCATAGGCTTGTGAGTATCTGAATGCTCTCAAGACATAGAGTAATTATTAGATCTAGCACCGCAAAGTGGTAAGTAAGTTTGTGTGACGTATCAACGTACTCGGGAAAAGGGCCTCGATGGGCCAAAAGCTGGGCCCAATGGGCTTACTGACCCAATATGGGCAAGAGGTGGGCAAAGTAGCTGTCGGTTAGATGAGAGAATCAAATTGCATAAAAGCGATACAAATTCTTGAATTAGCTTGTGTAGTAGCGTAGATCATGAAATTACCCTAAAGAGCAAAATTATGAAATTACCCTAAAGAGCAAAATTACCAAATTACCCTAAATAGCAAAATTACCAATATACCCCTAGGGTTTAAATTGGTGAACGCATGATTGATTACTCTGTATTTTGCATGATATGCATTTATTAATATCATTGCATGGGATTGGGGTATTAATGGAGGAAATCTTGAAAGTGGTTCAACCACGTCTTGGAGGCTTTGCCTCAATCGATGAAATTTGAGCGCGTTCTTGCAACACTGTGTGTGAAATTTGGGTGGGTTGAGATATTCCCCACATGGTGTGTAGGGTTGGTGCAGGCGGTGTAGCGGTTGGTGGGTTGAGTAGTCTCCCGGATGGGCTTGCATTCATTATTCTTGTTGTTATTCATGTTCTTGAGCGGGCCTATGGGCCCACTGTTATGTTAAAAGGGCTAAGGCCTTGCTCTTGTATTACGAAAAGGGCTTGACCTCTTGTGTCTTGTTATCTGAATAGGGCTTAGGCCCAATGGGCTCGAGTGATTTGGGCTTTGGATGGGTTTCAGTATACATCGAGTTTTCCCAAACTCACCCCTTCCTCTTCCATCCTTGCGGTGAGCCCTAGAATTGGTGGACTTGGAGTGGGCGGGATTCAGAGTGGCCATGAAGATTGATTGACGATTTTAAATAAGTTTAGCCTTTAATTTGGATTATTTTATTTTATTATCTTAAAGTTGTAATAAGGCCGCTATTTTTAATTAATTTTATTTTGGGGATTATTAAACCTGGCTAGCACTAGGGTTCGTTTTATAAAATCTACTTGTTTTTAAAAGATCACGATGACGCATAAAGTTTCCATAAAGTAAATGTTTTCCCAAGAAAAATAAATAATTTAAGCAAACGTTTTGCAACCTTAATCATTTTCTTAAGATGGTCATAATCAAACGGTTTTCTCAAAATTATACAAGATGTTAGAGTGTGGCAATGGCGGTGTGCATGTCTAGGATTGGATCCGAAGAGCTTGGTACTTAGCGGTCAAGCGGACTCACCTCCTCTTTTCTGGTTTCCTACACGGTGCAGCTTCCATTCACTTTAACCTTCTTTTAAAAGTATCTTTACAACACCAACTCAGCTTTTCCAAACTAAGTGTTTTGAACGCACCAATGTGGCGCATCGATCCGGTCATAACATCCAGGCCGGGTTTGGGGTGTTACATACAGTTTATTATTCAAAGTCTCCCCTATGTCGCTGTTTGAAAGCTTCAACCTTTCTTCACAAAAAATTATTTATCTCATAGTACAAGACTCAGATAATGTTCCCATCTCATTATCCTGAAAGTAAACTCATTAATAATTTCATTCATATAATTTTAACTCATAATTATTTTTGTATAATTTCTAGTGATTTTCCAAAGTTGAGATAGGGGAGTCTGGAATCACTCCGACTCTGTCTCACAAGAATTCAAATATGTCATGATACAGAATTTTTTTGCTTTCACTGTTTCTTTTATATGAAAGTAGACTCATTAAGCTTTAATTTCATACTTTATTAAGCTTCTAACTCAATTTCCACTATTTTAAGTGGATTTTCAAAGTTGAACCAATGCTGCTGTCCAAATCTGTTTTGGTACAATATAATGATCACTATCATAAGATCATTTCCAACTATCATGAACTTACCGTTTCATTTATCCCTTACTCATTTTTTCACAACGGAGCTCAATATAAAAGTTATTATTTCTCATGGGCACACTTAGTCATACATTCCAAGTACAGGATAATTCCCTATCACATGCACTCAATCATCAAATTAGTCTCATGACAATGCACCATGTAAATTTGTCTTACAAGAGCTCATCATTTATCATTTCATTGATGTAGATCATATTAATCCTGTTGAGTTTCTAAGAAATTCTTATGGATTATCCATTTATCGTCAATTCATAAGAATGATCATTTCATGTATGCACTCCCGCGAACCTCACATCTTTTGGCGGGATTACCAATCAGGCTAAATCCCCCGTATCGTAAACTCATAAGGTGATGTCAGGATTACCAGTCCAGGCTAAATCCCTTATTGCGACAAACACCCTTACTGAGTTTGGATCTGAATTGCTAGTCCAGGCTAAATTCAAATCCTAATCAGATTACCCGTCCAGGCTAAATCCAATGCGCATATATTCTTCGGGAGGCTCGACCATCCAAAGGAACACCCGTCCGGGCTAGATCCTTTTCATAATTGAGATCAATGGATTACCTGTCCGTGCTAAATCCTTTCTGCAACACATGCAGGATCTCAATTCACTTGTAAATCATGGTTTATCAATCAAATTCCCTTTTTAAACCTCAACCGAGACATTTTTCAACATATCATTATCAAAGATGCATTTCATGAAATTTTTATGTTATCAATACATGCAAACATCATTCATTCACAAATCATATAATTAGGCACATTAGGAGTTTACTTTAAGTTATCTGAACTTACTTGTCGAAATCTCGTCAAGTACAATCGTGTAGCAATTCATACAACCCAGGTAATAGTAATTTAACACTCAATTCATGTAACAATAATTTGCCATTCAATTTCACATGACACAACAAGCATTACATTTTTCCATATCATACACATTATCCATCAACTTCTCTTAAACATATTAAATCATACAATTTATGCCATATCAGTAGAGAATTACAATTCATGTATGGTATTGCATTATTATTAACACACGAACTTACCTTGATCCAGAAACGACAATTTACCATTTTAGTCTATAACATTGTATTTTCCCGATTTAAACCCAAATCTCAATTTCCTTGATCTATAATATAATATTTAGCCTACTAATTAGTCACATTATTCATACGGGTCCAAAAATCATATTTTTACAAATTTGCATTTTGACCTCTAAACTTTTGCACTTTTGCACTTAGGCAACGTAGGTCGGTGGAATTATTGAAGGATTATGATTGCATAATTGAATACCACCCTGGAAAAGCAAATGTGGTAGCCGACACGTTAAGTCGTAGGGTTAAGTCAGACTTGAGGTCTATGCTCACCCGATTAAGCTTGTTGGATGATGGTAGCTTGTTAGCTGAGCTTCAAGTAAAACCGGTCTGGATCGAACAGATAAGGAGTAAGCAATTAGTGGATGAGACTTTGGGTGCACGTTTTAAACAAGTAGAGAGTGGGGAGACATCGGGCTTTGGGATAAATAGTGAAGGAGTATTGTGTTTCTGTGGGAGAATGTGTATACCAAAGGACGATGATCTAAGGCAATCCATTCTGTGAGAAGCACATAGCGGTCTCTACGCAATGCATCCTGGTGGAAACAAGATGTATCAGAATCTGTGTGAGCTTTATTGGTAGCCTGGTCTTAAGCGCGAGGTTATGGAGTTAGTAAGCGAATGTTTAGTTTGTCAAAAAGTGAAAGCGGAACATCAGTTGCCTTCAGGGTTACTTCAGCTAGTCAAGATTCCACTCTGGAAATGGGAAAGGATCATTATGGAATTTGTTAGTGGGATACCCTTGACACCTACTAGGAAAGACTCGATATGGGTTATAGTGGATCGGTTAACCAAGTCTGTCCATTTTGTACCGGTTCACACCGATTAATCATTGTAAAAGCTGGCAAGGTTGTATGTGGCAGAGATTGTAAGATTGCATGGAGTGCCAATCTCCATAATATCTGATAGGGACCCACATTTCACTTTGTGATTTTGGAAGAAACTACATGAGGCGTTGGGTACTAGGTTGAACTTCAGTACAGTGTTCGACCCTCAAACTGATGGACAGTCGGAAGGGGTGATCCAAGTATTGGAAGATATGTTGAGGGGATGTGTGATTGAGTTCCAAGTAGCTGGGAGGACTATTTGTCGTTGGCTGAATTTGCGTACAATAATAGCTATCAAGCAAGTATTGGGATGGTTCCATATGAGGCACTATATGGGCGAAGGTGTCGAACTCCAACATGTTGGACGGAGTTGGGCGAACGAAGAGTTTTGGGCCTTGAGCTGGTAACAGATACTGAGGATAAGGTGAAGTTGATTCGGGATCGGTTGAAGGAGGCCGCAGATAGACAGAAATCATATGCTGACCTTAAGCGTCATGAGATAAAGTATGCAGTAGGGGACTTAGTTTTCCTTAAGGTCTCTACGTGGAAGAAAGTGTTAAGGTTTGGATGAAAGGGTAAGCTAAGCCCAACGTTCATTGGGCCATACCAAGTTGTAAGACAGATTGGGCCAGTTGCCTACCAGCTGGAGTTACCTCCTAACCTAAGCCAGATCCATGACGTGTTTCATGTTTCCATGCTAAGGCGGTATCGCTCGGAGCCTTCACATGTCGTGGCGGTAGAAGAAATTGAGGTTAGGCCAGACCTAACTTTCGAGAAAGAGCCCATACAAATAATTGATCATGATGTTAAGATACTAAGAAGGAAGTCCATTCCATTAGTCAATGTAATAACTCAAATTTTACGGTTATCAGAAAAAGTGTATTTTCGAGTCTCCGTTACAGAAAAATGGATCCGTAAATAATTATAATTTTATTTTAAAAAAGTTAATTGAGTGGTTAATTAGAGTTTAATTAAGTGAATTTAGCTTAATTAAGGATAATTGATAAAAGAATTAAATTGAATAAAGTGTGAAAGTTTAATTATAGATTAAAAGAAACTAAAAAGGACCAAAATGGAAATTATGCCATTTAGCATAAGTGAGGCGACATATAAAGTAAAAATCTAAGATTTTACTTAGATTTCAAATTATAAAATATATATATTTATTAGTAATAAATGATATTAAATTAATTTATTATAACTATATTATAAGATATTTATATGATAAATAAATTAGTACAAAGACAAATGTATAGTAAATAAAATATACAAGTGTATAGATAAAAATACATACATTTGTAAAACATGTATTAGATATTGAATAGATATTTATTATATTATAAAAGATATTTGTTAATTAAATAATTATATTATAAAATTTTATATGATAAATATATTAAATAATGACAAATGTATGGTTATAAATGAATACAAATGTACTAATAATATACACATGAATAAATAAATAATACTTATTATTTAAGTATAAATACATATGTGTATATATATATATATATATGAAAAGAAAGGAAAAAAAAGATAGAAAGGAAGAAAACAAAGCAAATGAAACAGAGAGCAGGGAAAGGAAAGAGAGAAAAAGAGAAAAGAAAGAAGAAAAGGGGAAAATTAAAGGTGTGATGCCTGAAAGTTTAATAGGTAAGTCAATTTAGTCCTTTTTACTTAATTTTGATGTTTTAGAAGATTTGGAACAAGATTTTGATAAAATTAAGTTGATATTTTGAAAGTTAATAGATTTCTAGATAATGTTCATGTTGAGTAAAATGATGAAATAAGGGTTTAATTGATAGAAATTCAAGTTAGAAATGAAATAAGGATTGAATTGTAAAGTAATTCATAAGTTTTATGTTGAAGGGATAATTTTTAAAGTTATTATGGATGAGTGCTGGAAGCATATGATGAATAAACATAAAATTGAAGCTTTAATTTTGATATATGATAATTTTATCAAGTAAAATTAATGGAAATTGATTTTGGGACCTAATTGTGAAAATGTTTGAAATTAAAGTTTAGTGCTGAAATTATGATTTCCAAAAGTTGTAAAGTAGTTTAAAGTGATATAATAAAGTGTTAATTGAGAAAAATCAGCTCAATTGAGAGGCTAATTGAGTAGGGACGAAATTGTTATTTATTAAAGCTTAAGGGAAAAAAAATGGTAATAAACAACTTGCACTAAAACAATATTAGACAGCAGAAGTAGAGTATATTTGAAAAATCACCATAAATAGTAGAAATCGAATTAGAAGATGAAAAAAATATGAAATTAAAGCTTATTGAGTCTAGTTTCTCATATAAGAAACGGTGTAAGAAATGAATTTGTAAATCTTGAGATATAATGGATTTTGTGAAACAAAGTCAGAATGAATTCGGGTTCCCCTGTTCTGACTTTGGAAAATCATCAAAAATTGGATAAAAATATTTTTGGACTTAAATTTATATGTTTAGAATCCTGAATGAGTCTATTTTCAAAATAAATAAATGAGAATATCACTCAAATTCTGCACAATGAGATAATAAGTTTTTAGTGAAAAAGGGTCAGAACTGTCAGACAGCAGTTAATGGGTAACTTTAAAGAATAAACTGTACTTATTGGCTAAACGAAAAATTCTTAAAATTTTATGGTAAAAATATATATGAGTCTAGTTTCATATAAAATTTTCTTATATTAATTTGGAGTTCTATAGCTCCAGATATAAATAATTTAGTAACTATGACATAGATGGACAACTTGAATATTCATAAAAGTAAATAATAAAAATTATAGATGATGTTACTTACAAGTGTGTTATATACATTAAGGATGTGGAATGGAGAGGAGGAGGAGGAAAATATATATGAATATCCAGCTAGCATGGCTAATTTTCATGTTTTAGGCTTAAGAACTAAATTGAATAAAAGTAAAACTTTAGGGGCAATTTTGTAAAAATGTAAAAAATGACCAAATTGAAGGGAATGAATTTTTTTATTATCGAAAGTAATAAATTGAATGAAATTTTCAATTTAAGATCAAGTGAAAATCGGGAAAATGGTAAATTACCAAAATGCCCCTGAATCTTGATATTTCTGCAATTTCGCTAGGTAAGTTCGTGTAACTTGAATTATATTCTTAAATGCTTAAAATATATGTTTTTTATATGAATATGATTTGAATGTTTATTATATGAAAATTGATAAAACATTGATATATTTGATAAAAAAAAAGAGGGAAGAAATCCCAGTTGAATGAAAGGAAAAATCGATGGATCTCTAAAACGGAATTGACGGTAAAAAGGATCTAGCCCGCACGGGTGATCCTATTCTGATATAGCCCTCCCGAAGAATATGTGAAAAATGGATTTAGCCCGGACGGGTAATCCGAATTAGGGTTTGAATTTAGCCTAGACTGGTAATTCAGATCCAAGCTCATTAGAGTAATTGTCGTTGCAGGGGATTTAGCCTGGACTGGTAATCCCGACAATACTCTATGAGTTTATATTACGTTTGAAATAATTGGTTAAGTTCTGAAAATTTTGAATAAGTTCGGTTTAGTTCTGTCGTTTCTTTAAATGTATATTTTAGGTATTGTAGACCACAATTAGAGTGATTCTGAATTGGTCCGAAATGTTCTGTCTATTTGGTAATGCCTCGTAACCCTAATTCGATGTCGGTTACGGGTTAAGGGTGTTCATTTTATTGGTATCAGAGCTATGGTTTAGTCAATTTTAGGACTACCATAGCGTATTTGAGTCTAGCTATACATGCCATATATCTGAATCTGTGATAGTGTGATGACTCATGACATTGAAATGTTCTTTTATATAGCAAATGGATCCCGATAGAGTTGTAGCTGACGATGTTGAAAGCAATGCGCCTGCTCCCGCGCAAGGGATGGTGCAAGATGATTCACGACTGGCTATGAGTAGCCGTGATAGTAAGGCTAAGCAAGCCTTCTATCAGATGATGAACGATTGGTTCACTCAGTATATCAGAACCAATTCGACTGTAAAACAACCTCCACCCCCGATTATTCCTTCTCAAATTCCTGATATGCCACGAGTAAATCCGGTACAGTTGAGTAGACCACCAGTTGATAAGATTAGAAAGTATAGGGCTGAAGATTTTCGAGCAACCACGAATGATGATGCTGAAAGAGCCAAATTTTGGTTGGAAAATACAATAAGAGTGTTTGTTGAAATGTCTCTGAATCCTAAAGAATGTGAAAAATGTGTTGTTTCACTTCTAAGAGATACGGCATACCATTGGTGGAAAACTTTAATATTTTTGGTTCCGATTGAACGAGTTACATGGTATTTCTTTCAATCTGAATTCTGGAAGAAATATATTAGTTAGGGATTCATTGATTAGAAATGCAAAGAGTTTCTTGAGCTTAAACAAGGCCGTATATCTGTTACTGAATACGAACGTGGATTTGTGAGATTGAGCCAGTATGCCCATAAACGTGTATTGAATGAAGCAATAATGCGAAAAAGGTTTGAAGATGGACTAAACGAAGATATCCGTCGTTTAGTTGGAATTTTGGAAATTAAAAAAATGGTTGTGCTCGTTGAGCAAGCTTGTAAAGCTGAAGAATTAAGTAAAGAGAAAAGAAAAGCTGATTTTGAAGCCAGAGATGTTAGAAAGAGATTTTCGAGTAGACCATTTTAGTCTGTACCAAAGAAATTCTGAGATGATCAAAGCCATTCAAATGCTAATGTGGGACATTCAAACCGAGATCGAGCTAGATCGTATTTAAACTTTAGAGTCCCTGCTACTTCTGTCACAAGTGTCGGGAATGTCTGATCTAAGAGACTTGAATGTAAACACTATGGTAAAATACATCCGGGAAATTGTAGATTGAATGACTGAGCCTGTTTTCGATGTGGATCTCTGAACCATTTTGTAAGAGATTGTTCTGAGCCTGCTGAGCAAGAGAATGTACATAATCTGAAATTGAGAAACACCTCAGCTAGAGGTAGACCTTCTAGAAAAGCAAGAAATGCAAGTAGTGGTCAAAGAGCTACTGGGGATACTGCTGTTAGATCCAAGGCCAGAGCACCTGCCAGAGCCTATGCTATCCGAGCTCATGAGGAAGCCTCATCTCTAGACGTGATTACTGGTACTTTTACTCTCTATGATACTTCCTTGATTGCATTGATAGACCCTAGATTAATGCATTCTTATATTTGTATGAATTTAGTGCACAGTAAGACTTTTTCAGTAGAGTCTACTAAATTCGTAATTAAAGTATCGAACCCCTTAGGCAAAAGTGTCTTAGTTGATAAAGTTTGCAAGAATTTCCCGTTAATGATTCGAGATATCTATTTTCTTGCTGATCTAATGCTTTTACCTTTCGATGAATTTGACATAATTCTGGGAATGGATTGGTTAACTCTGCATGATGCTATTGTGAATTGCAAATGAAAAGTCATTGATTTAAGGTGTAAGAATGATGAAATAATCTGAATTTAGTCTAGTGATCTGAATGGACTATCAATTGTGGTATCTACAATGAAAATACGAAAATATGTGAAAAAAGGTTGTGAAGCTTACTTAGCTTATGTGTTAGATTCAAAAGTGAATGATAAGAAAGTTGAATCAGTACCTGTTGTTTGTGACTTCTCTGATGTGTTTCCTGAAGAACTACCTGGTTTGCCTCTGATTCGAGGAGTCGAGTTTGACATTGAATTAGTAACTAGTACTACTCCGATTTCAATAGCTCCTTATAGAATGGTTCCGACCGAGTTAAAGGAAATAAAATCTCAGTTGCAAGAATTAACTGATCGAGGATTTGCTAGACCGATTTTCTCACCTTGGGGTTCTCCTGTTGTGTTTGTGAAAAAGAAAGATGGCACAATGAGAATGTGTATTGATTACAAACAGCTTAATAAAGTGACTGTAAATAACAAATACCCTTTGCCCAGATTTGATGATTTATTCGATCAGTTGAAAGGTGCTGTTGTGTTTTCAAAGATAGATCTGAGATCGGGTTACTATCAGTTGCGGGTAAAGGACTCTGACATTTCGAAAACTGCTTTCACAACGAGGTACGAGCATTATGAATTTTTAGCTATGCCTTTTGGTTTAACGAATGCACCTACTATATTTATGGACTTAATGAATAGAATTTCCAAACCGTATCTAGATCAATTTGTTGTTGTATTCATTGATGATATATTGATTTATACGCGTGATGAATCTGAGCATGTTGAACATCTGAAAATAGTGCTACAGACTCTACGAGATAAAAAGTTGTATGGAAAGTTTAGTAAATGTGAATCTGGTTGTGAGAAGTTGGTTTTCTGGGTCATATTGTATCAGCTTCCGGTATCTGAGTTGATCCGAGCAAGATTTCAGCTATTCTAGATTGGAAGCCTTCGAGGAATGTATCTGAAGTCCGCAGTTTTTTGGGACTTGTCGGTTACTACAGATGATTTGTAAAAGATTTCTCTGTGATAGCAACTCCATTGAAAAAATTGCTTCAGAAAGATATGAAATTTGAATGGCCTGAGAAATGTCAGAAAGTTTTGATCGGTTAAAAGCTTTGTTAACTGAAGCTCCAATATTGGTACAACCTGAGTCAGGTAAAGAATTTGTTTTTTACAGTGATGCTTCATTGAATAGACTCGGTTGTGTTTTAATGCAAGAAAGAAAAGTTGTTGCTTATGCTTCGAGACAATTAAAGCCGCATGAGAAGAACTATCCGACACATGACCTTGAGTTAGCTGCCATTGTGTTTGCTTTGAAGATCTGGCGTCACTATCTGTTTGGTGAGAAATGTCACGTGTTTTCTGATCATAAAAGTCTGAAGTATTTAATGACGCAAAACTATTTGAATTTACACAGAGAATATGGTTAGAACTGTTAAAAGACTATGAACTTGTAATTGATTATCACCCAGGAAGAGCAAATGTGGTTGCTGATACTTTGAGTCGAAAATTGTTATTTGCAATGAATGCTAATTTAGTTCTGTCTAATGATTGTTCAGTTTTAACTGAATTAAGAACGAGACCTTTGTTTCTACAACAAATTATCAAAGCTCAGAAGATTGATAATGAGATTATGGCTAAACGAACTCAGTGTAATTCTGATTCTGATTTTGAATTCCAGATAGATGTTGATAACTATCTGAGGTTCAGAAATAGACTTTGTGTTCTAAGAAATCCAGATTTGATTCAAACGATTTTGAGTGAAGCCCACAGCAGTAGATTTTTTGTACATCCAGGATGTACAAAAATGTATAACGATTTGAAACAACTATATTAGTGGCCGGGAATGAAAAGAGATATTTCTGACTTTATTTCGAGATGTTTGATCTACCAGCAAGTTAAAGCTGAGCATCAGGTGCCATCTGGGTTATTACAACCAATTACGATTCCAGAGTGGAAATGAGATCGTGTGGTCATGGATTTTGTTTTGGGTTTGCCTTTGTCTCTGAAAAAGAAAGACGCAATTTGGGTTGTAGTTGATCGTTTGACGAAATCAACTCATTTTATTTCGATTCGGTTTAATTATTCACTTGATAAGCTAGTTGAGTTGTATATTTCTGATATTGTGAGATGCATGGTGTGTCATTGTAATATGTCTAATAGAGATCCGAGATTTACATCGCGATTCTGGAAAAAATTACAAGATGCTATGGGTACTAAATTGCATTTTAGCACTGTTTTTCATTCGCAAACGAATGGTCAATCTGAACGGATTATTCAGATACTTGAGGATATGTTGAGATGTTGCATCCTCAAGTTAGAAGGTGCGTGGGAACAATAACTACCTTTGATTGAATTCGCCTATAATAATAGTATTCAATTGAGTATCAAAATGGCACCGTATGAAGCCTTATACGGTAGAAAGTGTAGAACTTCATTATACTGGTCTGAGCTCAGTGAGAATAAAATTCACGGGGTTGATTTGATCAAAGAAACAAAATAGAAAGTGAAAGTAATCCGAGATAGTTTGAAAGCTGCATCTGATCGTCAGAAATCTTATGTAGATTTAAAATAAAAAGATATTGAATTTGAGATCGGTGATAGAGTGTTTCTGAAAGTATCTCCGTGGAAGAAACTGTTCCGATTTGGTAAAAAGGGGAAGTTGAGTCTGAGGTTCATTGGACCTTATGAAATCACCGAGCGAGTTGGGCCAGTTGCTTATAGATTGAGGCTAGCATCTGAGTTAGAAAAGATACATAATGTATTTTATGTATTGATGCTTTGACGGTACAGATCTGATCCTTCGTATGTAATTTCTCTATCTGATATTGAAATCCATTCTGATATGACTTATGAAGAAAAGCTGACTCGTATTCTGTCTCATGAAATCAAAGAATTATGTAATAAGAGAATTCCGTTAGTCAAAGTCCTATGGCATAGACACGAAGTAGAAGAGGCTACATGGCAGCCTGAAGATTCAATGAGACAACAATATCTGAATCTGTTTAACGGTAAGATTTTCAGGGATAAAAATTCCTAAGGGCGGAGAATTGTAACAATTCAATTTTGACCTTAGTCAAAATAGTGGTTTCGGGACCACAAATTCGAGTCTAAAAAAGTTATTTTAATATTATTTTCTGTGTCTGCGATATGTGAATTTACATCTGCGAAATTTCTATGATTAAATTTGTCTGTTTCTGTGCTTCATTATGAAAAAGGATTAAATCGCGTAAAGTGTAAAAGTTGAGTGCTAAATGTTAGAGCACCTAACTGCATTGGCTTTTAAAATATGAGTCCTTGCATGTCAAATTTACCATTTATGTTAATGGTGGACAATTATGGACATGTTAGGTAAGCTTTAATGAATTATAACTAAAGGGTATGTTGGTTAATTGTAAATTAAACATATGTTAAATAATTATAACATAAAATGGTATTCATTTTTACCATTCTCTTGGCCGATTGAAGCAAGAAAAAGAATCAAATTGGGGTTTTGATATTCGGCTAGCTTAATCCTTGATTAAGGTATGAATTTTCGTCCGTTTTTGATAATTTCTATATCTCTATGATCGTTGCTTTCTATTCTTCAAAGCCCATGTCTGAATTTCTGTTTCTGTTAAAGATTTCATAAAATGCAATTGTTGATATCATGAGTGTTGTGATGTTTTTGAATGAATTATGAAGGCTTGGTAGATGGTTAATAAGTTTTGTCTTTGAGCTTTTGATGAAATTGAGCTATTTGGGTTAAATTTTGAAAATGAGGTTTTGAAGGACTAAACTATGAATTTAACATATTTTAGGGGCTTATTAGAAGCCATGAAAATTCAGCTAGCCTTTGTTGTAAAGAAATTTTGCATGTTGGTGATTTTGTGAAAAATGGACTAAATTGTCAAAGTTTGAAAATGTAAGGACTAAAATGTAAAGTGCCCTAAATATGTGTATATGGATTAAATTGAATGAAATGAATGATTAAATGGTTGAATTTGTATTGTATTAGATCAAGAACAAAGAAAACCGGACTTAGATCGGAGGAAGCCCAAAATAGTTGAATAGACGACTCGTTTTACCTGAAATACATCCGAGGTAAGTCAAATTACAATTACGTGTTAATTGAAATAAATTCTGCACATATAAACTGTAATCTGTATTGAATGGCCTTGAGTTCCTGATGTATATCGTTGGAGTAAAGTATGATAATATGTTAATATCTAAAAAACTTTGTATGTTCCTAAGCAAAGTTGACATTTGTTTATGACATCGTGTAAGACCATGTCTGGGACACAGGCCTCGATTGAGATTTACGTATAAGACCATGTCTGGGATATCAACATCGTATCTAATTTCGTGTAAGACCCTATTTGGGACAGAGGCATCGATATTGAATTACATGTAAGACCACGTCTGGGACGTCGGCATTGTACTTGATTATGAGCATCTGTATTGTTTCTGAGCCGTCTTATGAATTGTATAACCTGTGCAGGTACGTTTGTATCATACTAAATTTTTTGAATACGAAAAACTCTGTCTTTGTGAAATATGTATGGAAATGAAGCATGACATATATGCAAACAAAGGAGCATGGTTAAGTTTATAAATTATTCTATGAAATGGTTATGAATCTATATGGTTGAATGGTACATATATGCTTTTGTAATTATACCAATTGTGTTTGGCTTACTAAGCTGTTGTAGCTTACTCTGTGTGTTTACTATCTGTTTTACAGTTATCGTAGCTACTGAAGGCTCAGGGATAGTCGTGGACCGTAACCACACTATTGATCTCATTTTGGTACTTTTGAAAGTGTAAATATTTTAAAGTATGGCATGTATAGGCTAGAAGGTCTATGTATATAAGTTTTGGTGTATATATATTATGCCATGGGAGTTGGCTAACAATGATGAGTTGTGTATGGTTTTGGTGTATGTTGTAAAGCGCTAAGTTCTAATGTGTTTTGGTCATTCTTAAGCATGGAATTGATTGGAAATTTTGGTATGAATGTTGTATATTATTGCTTGTAGGATTGGACCCAAAAAGGGGTGGCAAATTGGCTTTAACCAAGCCTGTTTAGTGCCACACGGTCAAGGTTCACGGGCGTGCCTTGTGGCCGTGTAAGAAAAGCAGTATTCTTCTAAGAATCACATGGTCTCGACACACGGGCATGTCATATGGCCGTGGGCTAAAGTCAGTAGCTAGCTTAGTATCACACGGCCATAGTACATGGGCGTGCCTATTGGCCGTGTGAAAAAGTCAGTATAGGATCTATTTTTTGGCACGACTGGTTCACATAGGCGTGTCTAGTGCCCGTGTGTAAGACACGGCCTAGTCACATGGGCGTGTGACTTTAACAATTTGAAAGAATTGTTTAAGTTCTGAAAATTATGAATAAGTTCAATTTAGTTCCGACCTTTCTTTAAATGTATATTTTAGGTCTCGTAGACCATAATTAGAGATGATTGTTTATGAAATGATGTTAAATAGTATCTGTGATTCTGAATTGGTCCGAAATGTTCTGTCTGTCTGGTAATGCCTCGTAACACTAATCCGACGTCGGTTACGGGTTAGGGGTGTTACAGGTGTGTTGGCTAGACGAGTGGGTTTTGTTTCTTGATTGCATTTATACGTATTTGTTTAAGTGTTCTGGGTAAAGATTATTTGATTGTGTTTTGTGTAACTGAATAACACATGTGACTAAATATCTATTTAGGGCATGGTGTGCTTAAATTGTTTCCTTCTATTGGGACATTGGTTCCAAGTTCACTTTCTGGTTCTGTGTATATCTATGTGTATGTTTTGCGTTCGAACCAGTTTCCAAAAATCTGTTGTTGTCATTTGGAAATCACACTGAGCTCATGTAGCTCACCCCTTTAGTGTTTCCCCTTGTAGGTACGTTTCTAAACTCTGACACTGGACGCAGTATGTGGAGGTCTCGAACAGTCACAGGTACAAATAAAATAACAGTTCTACTTTAGATTTCCATTATGTTATACTGTTTTGAACTATAAGATTTTATTAAAACTGTGGTACAAGTTCTGTTTTGTTTTTTGCACAAATCTTGCTTTGTTAATAAAATTAAACTTAACCGTTATTTTACGAATTGAGACTTAGAAGATTAAATGTTCTTGGTTTGTAAAGAGATAAGTATGAATGTATTGGAATTTGAGATTATTTGTTTTGTAAATTTTCCTACGATTACTTTAGTGATCAATGTAACATCCGAGATTTGATCTAAACTTTTAGGCCGGGTTTAGGGTGTTACATAACCAACTTACCTTATAACTTAACTTGCATAGTGCTCTAGACAAGTAAGGCACACTACACCATCGATGTGCACTCATTCCATATTTACGGCTTTCACATGCCTTACATCTTATTTCAAATAACATAAAAATCTAACATTGAACCACCACTAACTTTCACATGTAATGAAATGTGCCCATCTTGAGTTCCAAAAGAAATACTTGGGCGACACGCCAAACTAAATATTTAGGTCTATGCCCTAGAACCTTGGATTATCCAAAATTGGGGTGTTACATTTTGACTTCAGGCCTGTTTTGCTAGCTCTTAAATTTCTAAAAATTATTATTTGCATATGAATTTATGTTAAATTTAACATTTGTGTACTAATTATAATACAAAAAAAAATTTTAAATGAATAATTATATTATTTTATTTTTAAATTCTTAATCATATTATTTATGAAGGTTAATTTTTTTGTAACACGAAACCCAACCTAGGCATTATGGCCAAATCTGCGATGCCACATTGAAGTGTATTTCGAAAAACGTAGTTCCGTTGAAAAATTTGTTCTAGATTAAAACCTCATTGTGATCTTTACAAAAAAGTTTAGAATAACTTGCTCATTGTTAAAACTCAAGTTGGTTTAGCAAAACGTTAATCATATTAGATTGTTTCGAAAGCTTTTTAAATTGTGTTGCAATAGCATGGTGTTTTGAAATGCATTTATCTCTTTGAAAAAATGTAGCCTACTTCTAACAGATATGATTCAAAGCAAATAAATCCCAAAATCAAAATAAAAACTTAAAAAGGCCTTATTACAAAACAAAAACCCCAAATTAAATTACTTATAAATTAAAAGTTTAAAAGAAGCAAGAACAGTAGTGTGGCCACTGTTGAGTCTCTCGCAGCACCGATTTGCCTAAGGATTACTTGCACAGAAAAGCAGAAGGGTGAGTTTAAGTAAACTCAATGTGCAATCTCTTAACAGTAGTCAATCAAACAGTAGGAAAATTCAGTTTGGGCCTAAGCCTATTTCAGTGACAGTCCAGTATTAGTTAGGGCCATTGCCCATTACAGTAACAGTAACAAAAATGCAATCAAAAGTCCTGCCCGTCCATCCTCTACACTCCACTTCGTCCAGCTCTACACTCTATGTGGGGATAAATTCAACCCACCCATCCCTACACTCCAAAATATAGCACCGGTTACAGCACTCAATAGTACTTGTAGCAGAGCTGCCAGTATAGTACACTTCCTCCAAATATATCAAACCCACCCCCATGCAACATGTCGTGTCATAATATCACACGTGCATGCAAAAATGTCATGCTCGAATACAGTCATACATGTCATAGGGGTATATCAATCATTTTACCTTATAGGGGTATAACAGTCATTTCATCAATATGGGTCTAAGTGTACTTACCGACCCAACGATAGGTCCACAGTCGTCTCGGGTGACCCGTGCAACCTTAACGATCAAACAGTGAAATGGGCCCAAAGCCCATAACACGGCCCATGTGGGCCCACATGCCTGTGTGGCCCACAAAGCCCAAAAATGGCCTTGGTCGTGTAAACTACACAGCCTAGCCCAATAATCTCCACATGTCCATGTGGTTTACCCATGCAGGGCCCATGATCTTGTGGGGCCTACACGGCTCATTTAGGCCCAACGTGGCCTAAGCCCATGAAATTGCTCATGGTGGCCTCTACGATTAAACGCCCATGTTTTACATGTTCGGATTACCACACGAGCGAGCACATGTTCGTGCAGCGTCAATAGTCATATTTTTCGGCTTTTGCCAATTTACAATTATAGCAATGTGGTTACACACCTGTTTGCAAAAACGTGCGTCTAGCTTGAGAGTTCCCCAAACCTATATCAACACGATACACTCTCAGTCCTTTAATCTATGGGGTTAACAATCCCTTAAATAACTCTTAACCAATCTGTAATTTATCACTTGTCTTGAATGAACAAAAGACTCCTCATACTTCAATCGATATCGAAGATTCATTATAGGCTCTTACAGATCATCTGCACTCAAAATGAAATCTATTAACCTCTATTAGTAACGTTCGCATAAACAGTTGAACCAACATATAGCACTTACCAAAATCGCAACACCGATTCTAGGGGAAGAAAACAATCGGTCCTTTATCCCAAAAGAAACCCACACCACAGAGGTAAGGCTAGCACCAACACGTCTTGATTGTTCAAAGAAGAACTGCAAAAATCGAAACAATTAAAGAGGGAGTTAAGTAGAAGTCGGCCCAAGTATCCAAATAGAAAGAGAGGGAAGAAGGTGTAATCGGTTTAAAGGGAAAGTCGATTGAGGGAAAGGGAGAAGAGAGGAAAAACCAATCAAAACCAAAAGTAAAACTCGAACAAGTTTGGGAAAGGGTGTTCGGCCAAACAAAAAGAACAAGGGGAAGAATGACTGTTAAGGGTGTAGAGAAAACAGAGGAGGCCGGTCTGAAAAGCACTGTTGAAGAGTAAAACCCAAACTAAAAGTTCCCAAATGGTCACACTTAGTATTCGGCTACCAAACAAAACCACAAAACCAAAGAAAGACTAGAAGCAAAAGGAGGAAAAACTACCAAAAATGGAGAGCAAAACCATACAATTTTAAACACCAAAAGCCTATGACCGAGTTGACATAGTGGAGTTCCTACATTCGGCAAACTACTCCCACACACCTCAACCACCCAAAACTCTCTCCTAAAATCCCTCCCCAAATCACTCCCACCGATCACTATCCAAATCCCCCCATAATCCTCTAAAATTTCGGCCACACACTCCCCTCACCCTTCTAACACTCCAACTGCCCACAAGCTTCAGAGTTCTACTGATATTCAACTTCCTACACGACACAGCAACAAAATAAAACATTCCTTACGTGACATAGGACTTGAACTTAAGACCTTTAGCTAAAATGAAACGCCACTTACACCTTGACTAGCAGACCCTTCCTGTCATGCTCTACCCACATTAATTTAAAATACTACTAACTAAAGGCAAGGGTTTCTTCTACAAACACAAAGTTTTTGCAAATGCCCAGGTTTGAACACAAGATGTAACACCGCTAACCCGTATCCATCGGCGGATTAAGGTTATGAGGCATTACCGATCAAAAACACAATTTCAATCATTAATATATACACATGAACTAGTCTGGAAAGTCAGTCAAAATTTATTTCATGAACAAATACAACACTTAAATTTGAAGCATTTCATATCATACATATATATACAGTCATATCATTCACAGGCAATAATATGAATTATAACATTCAAATGTTAAAGCATTTACGAACTTTAACAAAGATAAGTTATAAACCTAAATGATTATTCAGCTATTATAATACATGAGCATAAGTATACACTGACTTTCCATATTAACTAATGATATCATTACTCAACTCAAAACTTAAGCATCATTTAAATATCTAATATCAATTAAATTTATACTTAAAATCATATGTCAATACATTATACAAACAAATATCTTTCTAAATTTTTATAGAGTGACTAACCCAATTAGTACCAAATGTCTAATTGATAAACAACCACATGAGTTACATAATTATGTCGAACATTTATGCATGCTACTATCATGTAATAGTTAATTTATGGAACTAATCTTTATGAGTTTAATGAATGTTTTGTCATGGTGACCGAACACATATAGCTATATATATTTCATGCTTTCAATGAACATAAATCACAACCAAATTCCCAATTCCCATATTCTAAATTATTTTTCTTATAAACATATAATTCAAATAATACATCAAACCATTTCTTTACATGTATAATCACAAATGCCTAGCCATAGGTAGCTTAAAAAAAATAATATTCATATCTCCCATCTTATAACCAAATGTCATTATTTCAATCATGGTCATTTAACTAATATATAAATATATATATTTGTAGCATGAATTTACCCGTACCAGATAACGACCATATCAAGACAAGGTTATAACATGTTCAAACATAATCAACTAACCTATAATGTTGAATCACAAATAATTCATTATCCTAATACGACCATCCCATTCACGTATACCTTACTCTACGTATACTTTAACCGATTCAGGTATATATTCATCCATAATCAATAACCATTTCAAAATCATACACCTATCACAAACATTATTTCATCATAGCGTTTAACACTATAACCAAATGAGTTCAAACCACAACCAAGCATAATCGAATTCAACATATAAATTAAGCCATTTTCGCATGGCCTTTATGCATAACCAAAGTTCATTATTTTAAAATATAATCCGGCCTATACATGCCATAGTTTCAAAATGCAACTTATAAAATACTGAAGGCGATCAATAGTTGATAGACTTTGCTAACGATCCCTGAGCTTGTAACTTGAATCCAAAATCTATAAAACAGAGTAAACATGAACACACAGAGTAAGCTATTATAGCTTAGTAAGTCATAAGCAATAAACAACCCCATGATCTAATCAACTCATTTTAAGCTAAATTGAATTACATTATCATTACCAAGCTTAATCTCAAACCTACAAGTGAGATAAATAATACATTTTCATGCACAATTCTACCTTGGCCGAATGCTCACATAATCATATTAACCAAATGTCAATCAACTTTCTAAGCTAAAATGTCATTATATAATCAAACAAACATATACATATTTACTTAAGCTCAAGAATCCGATTATGGTATCATGTACATATACTACTAATATGCCCGAATATACATGGTCACATATATACGCATATCCAAGAATCAATTCCATAATATTCATATCATTTGTTCAAAAACTGAATACACTTATTAAATTCATGTATATTCATCCTTTGCATCACATATAACTTGTAACAACTTTCAAGTCACATACTTACCTTATTATTGGTAGCTGACAAGCTAACTCATACCTAGCCCTTTTAACTCGTTTTACACATCTGATCACGATTTACCTTTGCCTGATGAACCATTCAGAATTGGCTAGGACACTCAGATAATCACACATATATCGTACAATGCCAACGTCTCACACGTGGTCTTACATGTAATCACATATCGATGCCACTGTCCTAGACAGGGTCTTACTCGCACACATATATCGGAGTCACATATTGATGCCATGGTCTTACTTGCACACATATATCGAAATCCTATGTCATGACATATGTATCCTAACTATTCCTAAGGTTCATACGGGGCTTTCGGACGTCGTAACTCGGTCAAAATAAATTCGAAAACATAGTAATCAAGCTTATTCACATTCGGCTTGTATATATATAAAATCACATATTTCATTTCAGCAAGTATAATTTGCATATGACTATAATTAGGTATGTCTATTTGCTGATAAACTTACCTCAGACTATGTAAAACGGAATGGGACAGCTAGTCAACAACTTTCGCTTTCCCCCAATCCAAATCTGATTTCTTTGGTTCTTGATCTAAACATATTCAAATTAAGCTCATTCAAACATATTTTCATTCAATTTAGTCCAAAAACACATAAATAGGCAAATTACCATTTTACCGCTGACATTTACACTTTTTACAATTTAGTCCCTATTGCACAAAACACAAAATATGCAAAATTTTCCTATACCCATGTTTGGTCGAATCTTACCCATATCCATACAAGTCCATATATTTCATTTATTTCACATTTTAGTCCCTCAAATTATTAGTTTTACAATTTAGTCGTAATTACTCAAAATCATCAAAAACTCCAATACAAAACATGTTAATCTAAAACATATCTGTCATATTTCATCATCAAATAACAAAAATCACAAACTCTCAACAATGGCATAACTCAAAATATTCATCAAAATAAAAAATTCAAGCTTGGGTCTTGAAGATAACTTAGCAATAATCTCAAAAATGTAGAAATTATAAAAACCCGAGCTAAATACTACCTTGATTGAGCTTTAAAGATGGTCGAACCTGAGCTTTTGTTATTTCTTTTTCTTTTTGTTTAGTTTCGATCAAGAGAAAATGAATAAAACATGGCTTATTTTATGTTATTATAACATATATTAACATTTTTACCTAATTACATTTTTAACCTTAATAAAATTATAACAAAACCATATAATATATGCCTACTACCGTCCACCATTTCTTTCAATGGGCTAATTGCAACATTAAGGCTTCCACTTATAAAGACAAATGCAATTCAACCCCTTTTAAAAATAACCACTAAATTTTCATTTTGCTCTATTAAGTCTATTATTCAATCGGACACTCAAACGATAAAATTAAAGCACGAAAATTTCATAGATATAAATTCACACAAAATAAACACAGAAAATAATTTTTAAATATTTTTCTGACTCGAATTTGTGGTCCCAAAACCACTGTTCCAATTAGGGTCTAAATCGGGCTGTTACAACTCTTCCCCTTAGGGATTTTTGTCCCCGAAAATTTTACCTGTGAATAGGTTCGGATAACGTTCTCTCATTGCATCATCTGGCTCTCATGTTGCTTCCTCAACTCCGTGTTTATGCCATAGGACTTTAACTAACGGAATCTTCTTATTTCGTAACTCTTTAATCTCGCGAGTCAGAATATGAATTGATTCTTCTTCGTACGTCATATCGGGCTGAATCTTAATCTCAGATAGACTAATTACATGTGAAGGATCAGATTAATATCTACGAAGCATTGAAACATGGAATACATTGTAGATCTTTTCTAGCTCAGGTCGCAACAACAGTTTGTAAGCAACTGGGTCAATGCGTTCTATAATCTCATACGGTCCAATAAACCTCGGACTTAATTTGCCTTTACGACCAAATCTGAGTACTTTCTTCCATTATGAGAATTTCAAGAAGACTTTATCTCTGATCTAAAACTCTATATCTTTACGTTTCAATCTGCATATGATTTCTAACGATCTAATGTTGCTTTTAGACTTTCACGGATCACTTTCACTTTCTATTTAGTTTCTCTGGTCAAATCGACCCCGTGAATCTTATTTTCGCTGAGCTTAGTCCAGTACAATGGTGTACGACATTTACGACTGTATAAAGCATCATAAGGTGGCATTTTGATACTCGATTGAAAGCTATTATTATACGCAAATTCAATCAGAGGTAGGTATCGTTCCCACGTACCTTCGAACTCGAGAATGCAACATCTCAACATATCCTCAAGTATCTAAATGATTCGCTCAGACTGGCCATCTATTTGCAGATGGAAAGCAGTACTGAAATGTAATTTCGTACCAAGTGCATCTTGTAGTTTCTTCCACAATCCCGATGTAAACCTCGGATCTCTATCCAAAACAATAGATATAGGCACACCATGTAATCTCACAATCTGAGAAACATACAGTTCAACTAGCTTATCAAGCGAGTAGTCTATACGTATCAAAACAAAGTGAGCTGATTTAGTCAGTCTTTCCACAATAACCCAAACTGCATCTTTCTTGCTCGGTGTCAACGGTAAGCCAGATACAAAATCCATCATAACTCTATCCCATTTCCACTCAGGTATCATAATCGGCTGAAGCAATCCGGAAGGTGCCTGATGCTTAGCTTTTACTTGTTGACAGATTAAGCATTTTGAAACAAAGTTAGAAACGTCTCGTTTCATACCATGCCACCAGTAAAGCTGTTTCAGATCATTATACATCTTTGTACTACCTGGGTGCACAGAAAACCGACAGCTATGAGCTTCATTCGAGATCATCTAAATCAACTCTGAATTTCTCGGGACACATATCTGATTTCTGAATCTCAAACAGTCATCAACATCAAGTCAAAACTCTGAATCAACATTTGAATCACATTGAGCTTGTTTTGGTATCAAACTCATTATCAACCTTCTGGGCATCACAAATTTGTTAGACAAGTAACAGTCTTGCATTCAATTCAACTATTATCAAACCATCATCAGGCATAGCCATATACGTATTCATTGTACACAAAGTAAACAGTGATTTTCGGCCTAAAGCATTAGCAACAACATTAGCCTTTCTCGGGTGATAGTCAATCACAAGCTCGTAGTCTTTTAGTAATTCTAACCATTGGCGTTGTCTCAAATTCAGATCTTTCTGAGTCATCAAGTATTTCGGGCTTTTTTGATTAGAATAAACATGACATTTCTCACCGAATAGATAGTGGCACCATATCTTTAATGTAAACACAATAGCTGCCAATTCTAAGTCATGTGTCAGATAGTTCCTTTCCTGTGGCTTTAACTGTCTCGAGGCGTAAGCTATAACTTTACCTTCCTACATCAAATCACAGCCCAAACCATTTAAAGATGCATCACTATAAATAATAAATTCTTTACCCGATTCTGGCTAAACTAATACTGTAGCTTCAGTCAAAAGGGCTTTCAACTTATCAAAACTTTTTTGGCACTTTTCTAACCACTCAAATTTAACATCTTTCTGCAATAGCTTCGTTATCGAGGCTGCAATCATAGAGAAACCTTTCATGAACCGTCTATAATAACTAGCAAGTCCCGGAAAACTTTAGACTTCAGAAACATTTTTCAGATGTTTCTAGTCAAGTATAGCTGAAATTTTACTCGGATCAACCCGAATACCTGATGCTGATACAACATGGCCAAAAAAACTGACTTCACTTAACCAGAACTCACATTTACTGAACTTCGTATACAACTGTTTATCTTGTAAAGTCTGTAACATAAGTCTTAGATGTTCAACATGTCTGTTTTCATTATGAGAGTAGGTCGAAATGTCATCTATGAAAACAACTACAAACCGATCCAAGTATTGTCTGAAGATCCGATTCATCAAATCCATAAAAAAAATAGGTGCATTAGTAAGTCTGAAAGGCATAACCAAAAACTCATAGTGTCCGTACCTCATTCGAAAAGTAGTCTTTGGCATGTCAGAGTCTTTAACTCGCAATTGATAGTAGCCTGATCTCAAGTCTATCTTCAAAAACACTGTGGCTCCCTTCAGTTGATCAAACAAATCTTCAATCTGTGGCAATGGATACTTATTCCTTATAGTCACCTTATTGAGCTGTCTATAATCAATGCACATTCTCATAGTTCGATCTTTCTTTTTCACATATAACACAGGCACACCCTAGGGTGAGAAACTCGATCACGTGAAACCTCTATCTGTCAACTCTTTCAACTAAGCTTTCAATTCTTTTAATTCAGTAGGTGTCATTCTGTATGGAGCTATGGATATCAAACTCATCTCGGGCATTAATTCAATACCAAACTCTACCTCCCGAATAGGTGGCAAACCCGGCAATCCTTCAGGAAACACATCCGGATACTCGCACACAACAAGTACTGATTCAATATTTCTTTCGGCCACTTTACTATCAAGCACATATGCAAAGTAGGCTTCGCAACCTTTTCTCACATATTTCTGAGCTAACATCGAAGAAAAATCACTGCTGGTAACCCATTCAGATCACTAAATTCAATCTGAATAATCTCATCATTCTGGCACTGTAAATCAATAGTCTTTCTCTTGCAGTTTACAATAGCATCATACAAAGTTAACCAGTCCATACCCAAAATCATGTCGAACTCATCAAATAGCAACAACATCAAGTCAGCTAGAAAGCACAAATCTCGAACCATTAAGGGACAATTTTTACACACTTTGTCAACTATAACACACTGGCCCAAGGGCTTTGACACTCTAATCACAAACTCAGTAGACTCAACAAGCAGAGTCTTACTGAATACTAAAGTCTCACGCACATAAGAATGAGTCAAACCAGGATCAATCAATGCAATTAAATTAGTATCATAGAGAGTGAATGTACCAGTAATGACATCTGGGGATGAAGCCTCCTCACGTGTGCGAATAGTATAGGCTATGGCAGGTGCATGAGCCTTGATTTGACTGTTGTATCTTTAGTCCCTCTTTGACTGCCACTCATATTACCCGCATTTCTAGATGGTCTACCCCAAGCTGTAGTATTACCTGATCTCGTATTCTACACTGGATTTTCTTTAGCTAGCACTGGGCAATCACATATATAATGATCCATAGATCCACATTTAAAACAAGCCCGATCATGCAATCTGCAACTACCGAGATGTCGTTTGCTGCAATGTTTACACTCAGGTTGATTTGATCTGACATTACCCACACTAGCTATTGAGGTAGCTATCGAGCTCATAGGCGGTCTACTCTGATCCCGTCTAGAATAACCTGAAGTGGTTTTAGAACGGCTGAAATGATCTCAAAACTTCTTTGGTGCTGATTGGAATGACTTACCAAATGTTCTTTTACGTGCATCTCTAGCTTCAAAGTTAATTTTTCTTTTCTCTTTCCCGAGCTCTTCAGCTTTGCAAGCTTGCTCAACCAGTACTACGAACTTTTTTATCTCAAGTATGCCAACGAACAGTTTAATGTCTTCATTCAGCCCACTTCAAATCTTTTACACATTATGGCTTCGGTAGAAACACACTCTCGGACATACTGATTGAGTCTCACAAATTTCCATTCATACTTTGTCACAATCATCCGAACCTGTTTTAGCTCTAGAAATTCTTTGCGTTCCTAGTCAATAAATCTCTGGCTGATATATTTCTTACAGAACTCAGTCTGAAAGAATCCCAGGTGACCCGTTCTTCCGGAACCACTAATACTAGGGTATTCCACCAGTGATATGATGTGTCTCAAAGCAAAAATATAGCATATTTCAAACATTCATTCGGGATATAATAAAGCCCATCAAACACACGGAGAGTATTATCAAGCTAGAACTCAGCCCGCTCAGCATCATCATCATTAGTAGCTTTAAACTCTTCAACCCCATGTTTTCTGATTTTATTGACGAGTGGCTTATATAATCTCAGCAGATCACTTACTTGAAGTACAACAAGCATCGAAGATGGATTAGTTGGGGGTGGAGGTTATTGTGCGGCCGAGTTAGTCCAGATATACTGAGTAAACCAGTCATTCATCATTTGGTAAAAGGCTTGCCTAGCCTCTCCTTCCTGGTTAGTCAAAATCGGTCGAGAATCATCTGACGCTATCCCTTGTGCGGGAGCAGGCGCTACACTCTCGACGTCATCAGCTACAGCTTTGTCGGGATCCATTTACTATATGAAAATACATTTTCAAATGTCAGAAGTCATCACACTATCGCAGTATATAATATGGCATGTATCACTAAACTCACACGTGCTACGTTAGTCCTAGAACCGATTAAACCTGGCTCTGATACCAATAAAATGTAACACCCCTAACCCGTATTCGTTGTAACACCCCAAACCCGGCCTAGACGTTATGGCCGAATCTGGCTTGTCACAATAAAAAACTTTTTCGAAAAACTTTGTCTTATTAAGAAATCTCGCTTGAAAGATAAAAGCCCCTTTGTTTAATTCTAAAGTCAACTTAATTATTTATTAACCATTTTAAACAAGCCTTACCTTTAAAAGCATATTTGTTGCGAAAGCATTTCAACAATGTTGTGGAAACGTGATGTTTCAAAAATAGATATCATTTTGGAAAACCCCGCTCTACCTTTAACAGAAATAAATCATAATAGTTAAAAACCCCCAAATTAAAAGCTAAAAAATTAGAGAAAAGGCCTTATTACATCAAAAACCCAGAGAAAGTAATTTAAGTAATGTAAAAGTAATACGAAAATTTAAAGTTGTTCGTAGTGTGGCCACCTCCGAGTCCTCCGAACATCGATCCACCTATCGCTGGGGATTACCTGCACGGTTAATAAACGAGGTGAGTTTACAAAAACTCAGTGTGTAATCCCCTTACTAGAGTAATAGTCAAGTGATGCAGGCGAGCCCTTTAACAAGATAAAGATGCAGTCCGTTCAGAGCATACGTGGGCCAAAGCCCATTACAATCTCATTTGGATCACAACTCATAATAGAATCAATTGGGCCTAGCCCAAACCAATAATAGAATAAGTGGGCCTAAGCCCAATATAGTGACAGATCTCATAAACAGATATGCAACAGTATGAGGATACATACCACCACAATCTAGCCAACACACCACCCGTACCAGCCCTACACTTACGTAGGGGATAAAATTGACCCACCCAGCTAGCACACCAATGTTAGCACCGATTGCGGCACTAACCGAAATCGCAGCAAAGCTGCTAGTATATATGCTGCTCTAAGCTTTCATTAGTGGTATTATAATTGGCACAAAGCCATCAGTAACTGTATTATGTTTGGCACATAGCCATCAGCGGCGGTAATATAATCGGCACGCAGCCTTGGGTAAATATGATCGACACAGAGTCATCAATAAGTATGTTAGGCACATAGCTATGGGTAAATACGTTTGGCACAAAGCCATAGTCAAGATGGTACAGAGCCATTTTTAGGTTGGCGCTGAGCCATAATCAGATTAAGTGGCACTAAGCCATCCATCGGTCCACAGTCATCTCGTGTGACTCGTGCAACCGTAACAGATCAATACTGGATCCACAGTCATCTCGTGTGACCCGTAGGATAGTATCAGAACTTTCTCCGTATCAATGTCCCAACCCCGTGAAGTATGTCGTGTATGTCATGCTCAATCATCACACGTGTATGCCAAATGGCCATGTTCAATAACAATCATTTAAACATATATTAAAAGCATATCAGTCGCACAACCACTGTCAAGTCAGTTAAAATAGAGTCATACGATCACAGTCAAATTGGTCAAATTCATAGTCTAAGTCGGTCATTTACCCACAAGGGCAAAATAGTCATTTTACCCTGTAGGGGTATTTCAATAATTTTACACTATAAGGGTATTTCAGTAATTTTACAAATCGAGAGTATTTCAGTAATTTTACAAGTCGGGAGTGTTTCGATAATTTCACAAATCAGGGATATTTCAGTAATTTTACAAGTCAGGGGTCTTAATGACCCAACCGAGGGTCCATTGTCACCTCGAGTGACCTAAGTAACCTAAACAGACATAACAGTGCAAGTGGTCCTAAGGCCCACTACTCTGCCCAAGTTGGCCCACACACTCGTGCGGCCCATTTAGATACGGTTATGTGTACACTATAGCCCAGTTCATTAATAGTCACTTATCGTAGATTTTATTCGTGTGGGCCCATGAGTCCATTGGGCCCACACGACCCATTTCAGCCCATCAAGGCCCAAAACAACCTAAGTCACGTGCGCGACATGGCAAGTCTATCTACTTCTTACTTAACAGTGAAATTTACCCACGCAGGCCCACAGGCCCATTGGGCCCATACGACCCATTTAACCCAAAACTATTCACCGTTGTACGAACGACGTAGCCCTGTCCAAAACTTACCACATAACATACATTTTATCTGTGTGGGCCCAAAAGCCCATTGGGCCCACATAGGCCAGTCTGGCCTAACGTGGCCCAGAACGGCCTATGCCATGTACGCGACATGACAAGCCCAACCATATTCCACCTAGCAATTTTTTTCACAAGCGGGCCCACAGGCCCATTTGGCCTACTCAGCCTAATTTGTGGCCCAAGTGGCCCATTACGGCCTAAGCCCACAAATTCGCTCATGGTGGCCTTCCTCGTCGTATGCCCACGTTCCGTGAGCTCAGTTCACCACATGCGCGATCGCACGCTCGTGTGGCATCATACACCATATTTTTCGCTTTTTGGCATTTTGCCGATCTACAGTCATGGTAGAGTAAACAACACACACATTTTTGGCTTTTCAGTCGATTATCAAAATAAGGCATACGGTTACACACATATTTGCGGCCTTTACGCCTATTACCGCTTACAGAGTACGGATACACACCTGTTTGAGATAAGTGAGGAAATCCCACGACGCTAAACCTTAATAGCAACCGATTCCTCTCTTTAACCACCGATGAAAGCCGCCTTCCAAAACTTGACAAAATCACTATTTAGTAGTATTTGGCCTCCTAAGGTACACTCTACGATTTGAGTCCCACGAAAAATAGTCACACTCCTTACTGAAGTGTAGAGGGATTAAGCTCTAAACAGAAAGACAATCAGCTAGCAAAGAAAAACTGAATGAGTGGCGAGGGAGAGGAGGCAAGTGCTATTCAGCTAAACTACAAAGAAGGAAAACACAATTGAGAAAAGGAAGAAAAGAGGAGAAGAGACCAAAAGCTATTCGGTCACGTAAAACAATGAGAGAGGGAGAGGGTGGAGAAGTTCGGTTCAGAAATGAAAGAAAAGAATAGCCACAAACACGTAAAAACAACTCCTATATTTGACCTTTCAATTTTATACTAAAACAGTAAAGAGGTAGAAAGCTTGCACGAAAGGTAAAATTCCAGAATATGTACGGCAATACAGAGAAAAGAGGGAAAAAATAGAAAACAAAGAAAACCCAAAATGGCACAAAAGAATTCGGCACTCTGATAAAAAAAAGTCCCATGACCGAATTTGCACAATGGAGAGTTCAAATTTCGGCAACCAACCCTTCCCATTTCAAATTCCCTGATTTTCTCCTTGAATTAAGCCACCAACAGAGTTTGGACTACAAACAAACTCCTTTATCCAAATCTTCTTCCCTTGAAACACTCCCCTAAATCTTTCAACCTTCAATTAAAATTTCCTTGAAACACTCATGACCAAGTCATCCACAAAGTCTCAGTCGAACTGCACCTCCTTCCATGGCCATCAGTAAAAATAATCTCTATTTGCACAAGCGGGGATTCAAACCTCAGACCACTAGCTCACTTGTTGCGCCACTTCCACTAGACCACATTACTCCTTGTGATATAAATTCATCAAAAATATTCTTAAAGACTACCTACTAACATCAAGGCTCCTTTAAGAGAAAATCATAAATTTTTGCTAAAGCCCAAGTTTTAACTCAGGACTTCTCCAACACTCCCAAACACTCCTAATCACTTAACCACTGAATTAGATACACACTTGTGTAATTTCTTCGACACATAAGCTTTTATGTGCAGTCTCCTAGCGGCTCCTATGCACAAGGTCCAATATTTCTAGGCCTAGAAATTCAGGGCGTTACAATTCATCCCTCCTTAAAGAAATTTCGTCTTTAAAATTTCCAACTAATAGGGTAGTTACCACTGTACACTCTCATCCAAATAACACCAATACACTTTTAACTTAATGTCAAAACCTCTTACACCTAACCAAACATCTAACCACAGAAGCAGACAGATATTTATCACATATGCATACAATTTGAATTATAACCTTCAAATATTAAAGCATTTACGAACTTTAACAAAGATAAGATATAAACCTAAATGATTATTCAGCTATTATAATACACGAGCATAAGTATACACTGACTTTCCATATTAACTAATGATATCATTACTCAACTCAAAACTTAAGCATCATTTAAATATCTAATATCAATTAAATTTATACTTAAAATCACATGTCAATACATTATACAAACAAATATCTTTATAATTTTTATAGAGTGACTAACCCAATTAGTACCAAATGTTTAATTGATAAACAACCACATGAGTCACATAATTATGCTGAACATTTATGCATGCTACTATCATGTAATAGTTCATTTATGAAACTAATATTTATGACTTTAATGAATGTTTTATCATGGTGACCGAACACATATAACTATATATATATATATATATATTTCATGCTTTCAATGAACATAAATCACAACCAAATTCCCAATTCCCATATTCTAAATTATTTTGTCTTATAAACATATAATTCAAATAATACATCAAACCATTTCTTTACATGTATATTCACAAATGCCTAGCCATAGGTAGCTAAAAAAAAATAATATTCATATCTCCCATCTCATGACCAAATGTCATTATTTCAATCATGGTCATTTAACTAATATATAAATATATATATGTGTGTAACAGGAATTTACCTGTACCACATAACGAACATATCAAGACAAGGTTATAACATGTTAGGACATAATCAACTAACCTGTAATGTCGAATCACAAATAATTCATTCTCCTAATACAACCACCCCATTCATGTATACCTTACTCTATATATACTTTAACCGATTCAGCTATATATTCATCCATAATCAATAACCATTTCCAAATCATAATACACCTATCACAAACATCATTTTATCATAGCACTTAACACTATAACCAAAATGAGTTCAAGCCACAACCAAGCATAATCAAATTCAACATATAAATTAAGCCATTTTCTCATGGCCTTTATAAATAACCAAAGTTCATTATTTCAAAATATAATCCAGCCTATACATGCCATAGTTCCAAAATGAAACTTATAAAATACCAAAGGTGGTCGATAGTGTGATAGACTTTGCTGGCGATCCCTGAGATTGTAACTTGAATCCAAAATCTATAAAACAGAGTAAACATGAACACAGAGAGTAAGCTATTATAGCTTAGTAAGTCATAAGCAATAAACAACCCCATGATATAATCAACTCATTTTAAGCTAAATTGAATTACATTATCATTACCAAGCTTAATCTCAAACCTACAAGTGAGATAAATAATATATTTTCATGCACAATTCTACCTTGGCCGAATGCTCACATAATCATATTAACCAAATGTCAATCAACTTTTGAAGATAAGATGTCATTATATAATCAAACACACATATACATATTTAAATAAGCTCAAGAATCTAATTATAGTATCATGTACATATACTACTAATATGGCTGAATATACATGGTCACATATATACGTATATCCAAGAATCAATTCCATAATATTCATACCATTTGTTCAAAAACCGAATACACTTCTTAAATTCATGTATATTCGTCCTTTGCATCACATATAACTTGTAACAACTTTCAAGTCACATACTTACCTTATTATTGGTAGCTGACAAGCTAACTCATACCTGGCCCTTTTAACTCGTTTTACACATCCGATCAAGATTTACCTTTGCCCGATGAACCATTCAGAATTGGCTAGGACACTCGGATAATCACACATGTAGTGCCCCCGTACCCGAGACCGTCGTCGGAGTCGAGCACGAGGTGTTAACGGACTTAATTCATTAATTAAACAGCTCAAACAATTTATTTTAGAATTTCCAGACAAGCTGGCTAACTGCGTCACAGTTGCTAAAAAATCCATATCTTGAGTTACGAAACTCGAAATCCAATTCCGTAAAATTTCTCTGAAAATAGACTCATATATATACTTACTAAATTTTTCTAGAATTTTTGGTTGGGCCAATTAGTACAGTTTATTAGTTAAAGTCTTTCGTGTTTTAGGGTTCGGCTACTCTGACCCCTGTGTATTACGTATCAGATTTATCCTTGTATAGAGTTTCAATGACTATGCCATTTGTTTCTCATAAAACTAGGCTCAATAAGGATTTTATACATGTAAGGTACAACTTCTAGTTGTTTTTGTACAATTTATGGTAAATTTTTAAATTTAGAACAGGGGATTCAGAAATTGCTCTGACCCTGTTTCACCAAAACATAAATATTTCATAAAATACAACTCTTTTACCTATTTTGTTTCTTCCACATGAAAATAGATTCATTAAGCTTAAACTCCATATTTTATTCATCATATAATTCTATCTCTACTTATTTTTAATGATTTTTCAAACTCACGTCACTGCTGCTATGTGATTCTATTTTATAGCCAATTTCACCATTTTATGGATTTCAATAGATTAGTTAACACATAAAGCATACGTGTTATCAAATATAATCTCAATTAGCCACTCCAATAGCTAATCATCCTCAAACATTTCCATATCATACATGAGCTATATCATAAGATTATATACACAAAAGGATTATAATGCTATACATGCCATATTCCCAAAATATGAAGCCACCATACCGAAATGGTCCGTTGATAGTGTGAGCGTGCCTCCGACCGTCCTGATCTCCAAACCGGCTTGTCAAAACTACAAGGAACGGAAGGGAGGGAGTAAGAATAAATGCTTAGTAAGTTTACATGCAAATAACAAATAACTTAACAAAGCAATTATACCAACCAACATTAGCATAATATCACCAAAACAATATTGCATTTCTATTCATCATTCATTGTCTTACTACATTATTGTTGTCGTATCAAGTCTCAACCCGAGGGTTAAGTACATACCTGTCCTAAGTGCCCATTCCAGAACACTTACCAATACGTCACTTGCATCTTGAGTATTCTTCCATTTCACTAGAATTTTATCCATTGAACACATCGGAATATAACTCGGATACATGGAAATTTTGCACATAAGTGCCACATATGTAGCCAAGCTACCATGTAACCCGCCCATAAGCGAACTCGGACTCAACTCAACGAGCTCGGGCATTCACATCCATAAGTGAACTCGGACTCAACTCAACGAGTTCGGATGCCCAAATATCTGAATCTATTCCTAAGGTTCAACAGGATTTTCCTTGTTCGTACTCCTTTACCATTCTCCTTGGAATACCAATGACAATACTTCGGTAGTCTTTCACATTTTTCACATAATTCATAAAATTTTTGCATGTTGTCCAACAATGACCACAAAGCATAGAATTGCATGATAACAATCATAATATCGTATAAATAGCATTAAATGATTTAAAATAACGGTTATATTACAATATTTTACGTATGAACTTACCTCGATACAAAATGAGAATAGTCAAGTCTATTCCTCGTAAACTTTATTTTTCCATTGATCTTGACTCGAATATCTTTTCTCTTGATATATAATACCAAATTAATTTATTTAATACACACAGTCATCAAAATAGCCCTTAATACGAACTTTGGTAAAATGACCATTTTGCCCCTAAACTTTCACATATTTACACTTTTGCCCCAAGGCTCGTAAATTAAACCTCATCCTATTTTCTTATATTTTATGACATGCTGATCATTTTTTCCCTTCTATAGCAACATCAAATTCAAACTCTAACATATACTTATGAATATTAGGTATTTTTACCGATTATGTCATTTTACTTGTTTTTACGAAAAATCACTTAGCAAAAGTTGTTTAACACAATCTCAAACTTCATATTCTACCATAAAACATCAAAATTCATGCATATCATCCATGGGTAAAATTTTAAATATAAACCCTAGCTCAAAATATTGGTAGAAATAGTTAAACCGAGCTACGAGGATTTTAAAAATATAAAGAACATTAAAAACAGGCATAGAAATCACTTACAATCAAGGCTTAAAAGTGTTGAAACCCTAGCTATGGTGAAGAGAAAAATTTGGCAGCAACTTCTGGAGAAGATGATCATTTTTGTGTTATTTTTCCCATTTTATTTCATTTAATATTAAAATGACCAAAATGCCGTTCCTTACTAAACTTTCAAAAATTCCATCCATGTCCAATTTTTGTCCATAAACTTATAAATTGGTCAAATTGCTATTTAAGACCTCCTAATTAATATTTCAAAGCAATTTCATACTTGAAACTTCTAGAATGCAAGTTTTGTAACTTATTCAATTTAATCCCTAACTTCAATTTAAGCACTTTATGCATAGAATTTCTTCACGAAATTTTCACACAATTATGCAATCATATCACAGACCTCAAAATAATCATAAAATAATTATTTCTATCTCAGATTTGTGGTCCCAAAACCACTATTCCGATTAGGCCCTAATTCGGGATATCACAACACATATTTCGTACAATGCCAACATCCCAGACGTGGTCTTACATGTAATCACATATCGATGCCACTATCCTAGACAGGGTCTTACTCGCACACATTTATCGGACTCACATATCAATTCCATGGTCTTACTCGCACACATTATCGAAATCCTATGTCATGACATATGTATCCTAACTATTCCTAAGGTTCATACGGGGCTTTCATACGTCGTAACTCGGTCAAAACGAATTCAAAAACATAGTAATCAAGCTTTTTCACATTCGATTAGTGCATATATAAAATCACATTTTTCATTTCAGCAATTATAATTTGCATATAATTATAATTAGGTACGTCTATTTGTTTATAAACTTACCTCGGGCTATGTAAAACGAAACGGGATAGCTAGTCAAAAACTTTCGCTTTCCCCGATCCAAATTCGATTTCTTTGGTTCTTGATTTAAACATATTCAAATTAAGCTCATTCAAACATATTTTCATTCAATTTAGTCCAAAAACACATAAATGAGCAAATTAACATTTTACCCCTAACATTTACACTTTTACAATTTAATCCCTATTGAACAAAACACAAAATATGTAAAATTTCCCTACACCCATGTTTGGCTGAATTTTATCCATATCCATACCAGTCCATATATTTCATTTATTTCACATTTTAGTGCCTCAAATTATTATTTTTTCAATTTAGACCTAATTACTCAAAATCAACAAAAACTTCAATACAAAACATGTTAATCTGAAACATATATTTCATATTTCATCATCAAATAACAAAAATCACAAACTCTCAATGATGGCATAACTTAAAATATTCATCAAAATCAAAAATTCAAGCTTGGGTCTTGAAGATAACTTAGCAACGATCTCAAAAACGTAGAAATTATCAAAAACTGAGCTAAACACATACCTTGGTTGAGCTTTAAAGATGGCCAAATCCTAGCTTTTACTATTTCTTTTTGTTTTTGTTTAGTTTCTGTGATAAGCCAAATTAGGGCCTAATTGGAATAGTGGTTTCAGGACCACAAAATCTGAGATAGAAATAATTATTTTATGATTATTTTGAGGTCTATGATATGATTTCATGATTGTGTGAAAATTTCGTGAACAAATTCTATGCATAAAGTGCTTAATTTGAAGTTAAGGACTAAATTGAATAAGTTGCAAAACTTGCATTCTAGAAGTTTGTAGTATGAAATTGCTTTGAAAGATTATTTAGGAGGTATTAAATAGCAATTTGACCAATTTCTATGTTTATGGACAAAAATTGGACATGGATGGAATTTTTGAAAGTTTAGTAAGAAAGGGCATTTTAGTCATTTGGATATTAAATGAAATAAAATGGGAAAAATAACACAAAAATGTTCATCTTCTCCATAAGTTGCTGCCAAATTTTTCTCTCCACCATAGCTAGGGTTTCAACACTTTTAAGCCTTGATTGTAAGTGATTTCTATGCCCGTTTTTAATGTTCTTTACACTTTTGAAATCCTCGTAGCTCGGTTTACCTATTTCTACCAATATTTTGAGATAGGGTTTATATTTAAAATTTTACCCATGGATGATATGTATGAATTTTGATGCTTTATGTTAGAATATGAAGTTTGAGATTGTGTTAAACAACTTTTGCTAAGTGAGTTTTCGTAAAAACGAGTAAAATGACATAATCGGTAAAAATACCTAATATTCATAAGTACATGTTAGAGTGTGAATTTGATGTTGCTATAGAAGGGAAAAATGATCAGCATGTCATAAAACATAAGAAAATAGGATGAGGTTTAATTTACGAGCCTTGGGGAAAAAGTGTAAATATGTAAAAGTTTAGGGGCAAAATAGTAATTTTGCTAAAGTTAGTACTAGGGGCTGTTTTGATGAATGTCTGTATTAAATAAATTAATTTGGTATTATAGATCAAGAGAAAAGAGATTCGAGTCGAGAACGGGGGAAAATAAAGTTTACGAGGAATAGGCTCGACTATTCTCATTTTGTATCGAGGTAAGTTTATATGTAAATATTGTAATATAACCGTTATTTTAAATCATTTAATGTTATTTATACGATATTATGATTGTTATCATGCAATTCTATGCTTTGTGGTCATTGTTGGACAACATGCAAAAAATTTATGAATTATGTGAAAAATTTGAAAAAAAACCGAAGTATCATCATTGGTATTCTAAGGAGAATGGTAAAGGAGTATGAACGAGGAAAGTCCCGTTGAGCCTTAGGAATAGACTAGGATATTTGGGCATCCGAGCTCGTTGAGTTGAGTCCAAGTTCACTTATGGATGCGAATGTCTGAGCTCGTTGAGTTGAGTCCGAGCTCACTTATGGATGCGAACGCCCGAGCTCATTGAGTTGAGTTCGAGTTCGCTTATGGGCGGGTTACATGGTAGCTTGGCTACATATGTAGCACTTATGTGCAAACTTTCCATGTATCCGAGTTATATTCTGATGTGTTCAACGGGTAAAATTCTAGTGAAATGGAAGAATACTTAAGATGTAAGTGACGTATTGATAAGTGTTGTGGAATGGGCACTTTGGACAGGTATGTACTTAACCCTAGGTTGAGACTTGATACGACAACAATAGTATGGTAAGACGATGAATGATGTATAGAAATGTGATATATGTTTTGGTGATATTATGCTAATGTTGGTTGGTATAATAGCTTTGTTAAGTTATTTGTTATTTGCATGTGGACTTACTAAGCATCTATGTTTACTCCCTCCTTTTCATTCTTTGTAGTTTTGACAAGTCAATTTGGAGATCGGGACAGTCGGAGGCACGCTCACACTATCACTGGACAATCAGGGTATAATGACTTGTAATTTTTGGAAATATGGCATGTATAGCATTCCAATCATTTTGTGTGTATAATTTTACGATATATGATAACATGTATATGATAACATGTATGCTATATGTCTTAACTAAACCATGAAAATCCTTGGAAAGGTAAAATTGGCCACAAAATAGAATCAGACAGCAGCAGTGACGTGAATTTGAAAAATCACTAAAAATAGTATAAATAGAATTAAATGATGAATAAGTTATTCATATGGAAGAAACAAAACAGGTAAATGAGTTATATTTTATGAGATATTTAAGTTTTGGTGGAACAGGGTCAGAGCGATCTCTGAATCCCCTATTCTGACTTTAAAAATTTACCATAAATTGTACAAAAACAATTAGGAGTTTTACCTTACAATTATGAAATCCTTATTGAGTCTAGTTTTATGAGAAACAAACGGCATAGTCATTAAACTCTTTACAAGGATATATCTGATTCGTAATACACAGGGGTCAGAGTAGCGAAACCCTGAAACAGGGGAGACTTTAACTAATAAACTGTATAATTGGCCTGACCAAAAATTCTAGGAAAAATTTAGTAAGTAGATATATGAGTCTAGTTTCAGGAAAAATTTATGGAATTGGATTTTGAGTTCGTAACTCGAGATATGGATTTTTTAGCGACTGTGACGCAGTTAGCCAGCTTGTCTGTAAATTCTAAAATAAATTGTTTGAGCTGTTTAATTAATGAATTAAGTCCGTTAACACCTCATGCTCGACCCCAGTGACGGTCTAGGGTACGGGGGCATTACAGTTTTGGTCAAGAGAGAATGAATAAAACATGGCTTATTTTATGTTATTATAACATATATTAACATTTTTACCTAATTACTTTTTTAACCTTAAAAAATTATAACAAAACCACATAATATATGCCTATTACCGTCCACCTTTTCTTTCAATAGGCTAATTGCAACATAAAGGCTTCCACTTATAAAGCAAAATGCAATTCAGCCCCTTTTAAAAAAAACCACTAAATTTTCATTTTATGCGATTAAGTCATTTATTCAATCGGACACTAAAATGATAAAATTAAAGCACGAAATTTTTACAGATATAAATTCATACAAAATAAACATAGAAAATAATTTTTAAATATTTTTCTCACTCAAATTCGTGGTCTCAAAACCACGTTCTAATTAGGATCTAAATCTGGCTGTTACACAAGACTTCTCAGGCTTTCCAGGACACTTAACCACTGAAGCAGACATGCATTTGTATTACCCAATATATAGAAAATAAGTACCTATATTTTGGGGCGTTACAACTCTACCCCGTAAAAGAAAATTTCGACCTCGAAATTTACCTGGTCAAAATATATGAAGGTATTGTTGTCGCATCGCCTCCTCGAGTACCCATGTGGCTTCCTCTGAGCTGTGATTACGCAAAAGTACCTTAACCAGTGGGATAGACTTCTTTCTTAATACCTTTACATGACGTTCTAAAGTCCGATCTGGTCTAACCTCAATCTCCTCAGTCGAGACAATGTGCACAGGATTAGAGCTGTAATGCCTTAGCATGGAGACGTGGAACACGTCGTGAATTTGGTCCAATTCTGGAGGTAACTCAAGTTGATAGGCAACCAGTCCCACACGCTTCAGTATGCGATAACCCAATGAACCTAGGGCTCAACTTGCCCTTCCATCCTAACCTCAGTACCTTCTTCCATGGCGAGACCTTGAGAAAGACGAAATCCCTTATAGAATATTCAATTTCCTTACGCTTCAGATCTGCATATGACTTCTATTAGTCAGATGTCACCTTTAATTGATCCCAATTAGTCTAACTTTATCCTTAGTATTAGAAACTAACCTAGGACCAAGAACTCACCGCTCACCTAACTCACTCCAACACGAAGGAGTTCGACACCTACGACCATATAATGCCTTGTAAGGTGCCATCTGTATGCTATACTGGTAGCTATTGTTGTACGCAAACTCTGCCAACGGTAAGTAATCCTTCCAACTGCCCTAGAAATCAATCACACAATTCCTTAACATGTCCTCTAGTATCCGAATCACCCTCTTTGACTGACCATCTGTTTGAGGATGGAACGCAGTACTGAAGTCCAACCTTGTACCTAATGCCTCATGTAACTTTTTCCAGAACCGAGACGTGAAGCGAGGATCTCTATCAGATATTATGGAAATTGGTACCCCATGCAGTCGCACTATCTCAGACACGTACAGTTTAGCCAGCTTCTGCAATGAGTAATGAGTACCAACAGGTATGAAATGGGTAGATTTGGTCAATTGATCAACGATGACCCATACTGAATCTTTCTTAGTAGACGTTAAGGCAGCCCACTAACGAAGTCCATAGTCACTCTCTCTCACTTCCATAGTGGAATCTAACTGGCTGAAGCAACCTTGAAGGTAACTGGTGTTTAGCCTTAACCTGCTGACAAGTAAGGCATTTACCCACGAAGTCGGTAACTTCACATTTAAGACCTGGCCACCAATATAACTTACGAAGGTCTTGGTACATCTTATTCCCGCCGGGATGTATAGCATAAGGACTACTATGCGCCTCCTACAGTATCATAGCCTTAGATCAGTATCCTTCGGTACACAGACTCTCCCACAGAAACAAAGTACCCCTACGCTATTCAGTCCAAAATCTGAAGTTTCCCTACTCTTTATCTGTCGAAAATGAGGACATAAAGACTCATCCTCCAACTGTTTCCCCTTAATTTTCTCAATCCACCTTGGTTTAACTTAAAGTTCTGCTAATAAGCTTCCATCGTCAAACAAATTGAGACAAGCAAACATCGCCCTCAGATTCGTCATAGCCCGACGACTCAGTGCGTCGGCCACTACGTTTGCCTTACCAGGATGGTATTCAATCGAACAGTCATAATCTTTAAGCAGCTCAATCTATCTACATTGCCTAAGATTTAACTCCTTCTAAGTGAAGAGATACTTGAGGTTCTTGTGATCCGTGTAAAGAATACACTTCTCACCGTATAGGTAATGCCTTCAAATTTTTAGTGCAAATACTATCGCGACCAATTCCAAGTCATGTGTCAGATAGTTCGCCTCATGCGTCTTCAGCTGACGAGATGCATAAGCCACCACCTTACCTTCTTGCATCAACACACAACCCAAACCAACGGGTGATGCATCGTTGTAGATAGTAAACTCTTTCCCAGACTCCGGCTGAATCAAGACAGGAGCCTCAGTCAGAACCTTCTTAAGCCTCTCAAAACTTTCTCACTGTTTATCAGTCCAGTTAAGCGGCACCCCTTTACGCAACAACTCAGTCAGAGGTGCAGCAATCAATAAAAATCCCTCTACAAAACGTCTATAATACCCTACCAGACCCAAAAAACTTCGAATCTCAGATATCGTCTTAAGTGGCTTCTATTTTAGAACAGCTTCAATTTTCAAAGGATCAACCCTAATCCCCACAACAAATACCACATGGCCTAGAAATGTTACCTCTCGTAACCAGAATTCACACTTTCTAAACTTAGCGTACAATTATTTCTCCCTCAAAATCTACAGAACAACTCGGAGATGTGCATCATGTTCATATTCAGTTCTCGAATACACCAGAATGTCATCTATAAACACCACTACGAACCGATCCAGATAGGGCCGGAACACTCGATTCATAAAATCCATAAAAGCGGCTGGTGCATTTGTTAGTCCAAACAGCATCACTAGGAACTTGTAATGATCATAACGAGTCCTAAATGTTTCTTGTAAACATCATGTAACACCCCTAGCCCGTATCTGTCGCCGGATTAGAGTTATGAGGCATTACCGATTATATTATTATTCATATAAATATTCATTATAAATTGCAATTAAAGATCTAGATCACGTTTATGCTTGTAACTCAATCAAATATCAGACCTTAAAAAAAATTTAACATGCACAACGCAGCATAAATATTGCATAACCCAATATATATATTTACATATATTAAACATTTTATACATATACAGGACTTAGAACACATCAATAACTTCATTATTCATTTATGCGGCATTTGTATATTTTCCTATATAGATTTCATGTGCTATTCATATTTACATAATTTAAGAACAAGCATTCGGGTACATTAAAAAAAAAAAAAACATTCCATTGTTTATCTACTTGGCTGTCTCAATTCATTTACACATTTCATAACTTGCAAATAATCAATGAATTTATACTACCATACACATATACATATCAACTGTAATATAAAAATATACATATATATAAGCTCATTTACAAGCCATGGCCTAAAATCTAAGCACACATATTCTTGTCATTACCAAACTCCTTATGTTAACCTAAGGCCCGGTATGTTTAAATTATCATGATAATTAAATTTAATACCATACTCATCATTAATCTAATCGATTCGGCTATCATGAATCGTTTGTACCTATTTGCAAACTTATAAGCAACTTGCAAGTTTATATATACAACCACATGCATATATACATAACATCCATAATATAATCACTTTTATACACAAGTAAAGCATATAAAATGTCAACTCATATAGTAAGATTGAATATCAAATACACATGCCTTGGTAAAAACCACAAATGAACATCAAATTATATCTTGACATACGACATAATAATTAAATAGACTTACAACCAAACTAAATTCAAACCTAAGATTAACGCCCCCCTTTTTTTTAATGCATGAAATGCTTACCATAAGTATCAAACCTAACAATAATATAATTCATTAGTAACCACCGAATCTACCTCTTGCAATTATATGTATTTTCAATACATTGTACCATAGTCAAACCTGTTAACGATGTACATATATAATATATGCAACTTACCTAAAATTTATATCACACTTAATATAATATGATTACCACACATTTAGCCGAATTCTATTCAAGAAGCATATACAATATATATCAACACCCAAGCTCAATGAACATTTAACCAAAACACATAAAACCTGATTTAAGCGTAACAAGTAAACCATTTTCCAAGCATATGAGGCCTAACACAAACATTATACATACATGACACATGACCAAAGGACCAAGGTGAACATTAGCTAAACTTAACATAAACAAATTTAAAGATAAAAGCTTAGCCATTTTCGCATGGCTTATATACATAACCAACATTCAGCATTTTCAAAATATGTTCTAGCCTATACATGCCATAGTTCCCAAAATGCAACTTATAAAATACCGAAGGCGGCTGATAGTGTGATAGACTTTGCTGATGATCCCCGAGCTTGTAAGTTTATTCAAAATCTATAAAATAAAAACACATATAAAATAGAGAGTAAGCTTTTGAAGCTTAGTAAGTTATAAGCAAACAGGCAAACCAATAATATAATCAACTTAAGTTAACCAACCAAATTACAAAGTCAATAACAAATTTATTCTTAACTTACAACTTCAATAAAAATATACCCAACACATATCTCTATTAGCTTGGCCGAATATTCACAAAGTTAAATCATCAAATCATAGTTCAATTTTCAAAAGCCAAAATGTCTTAATATAATCAAACATACACTTACACAATTATACAAGTTCGAGAAACATAATTTAATATCATGCACTTATACCACTTAAATGGCCGAATATACATGATCACTTATATATGCATATCCAAAAATCAATTCCATAATTACATACCATTTGTTCAAAACAGAATACACTTGTTTAATTCATGTATATTTAACCTTGCATCACATATAACTTATCAACTTTAAAGTTATATACATACCTTATTATCGATAGCTAACAAGCTAAATCATACTTGGCCTTTTAGCCCACTTTACACATTCGATCACGGTTTACCTTTGCCCGATGAACCATCGGAATTGGATAGGACACTCGGATAATCACATATATCGTACAATGCCAACGTCCCAGACGTGGTCTTACATGTAGTCACATAACGATGCCACTGTCCCAGACAGGGTCTTATTTGTACACATATATCGGAATCACATATTGATGCCATGGTCTTACTCGTACACATATATCGGAATCCTATGTCATGACATATGTATCCTAGCTATTCCTAAGGTTCATACGGGGCTTTTGGACGTCGTAACTCGGTCGAAACGAATGCTCGAACATGGTTACCAAGCTTATACAAATTCAACAATGGCATATATAAATTCTTATTTTCCATACCAGCATAATATTTAACATTTAACTACAATTAGATACGTCTATTTGCTTATAAACTTACCTCGAACAGTGAAAACTGATACGAATCAACTTATTTAAATTAAACTCATTCAAACATATTTTCATTCAATTTAGTCCAAAAACACATAAATGGGTAAATTTCCATTTTACCCTTGACATTTACAATTTTTACAATTTAGTCCCTATTGCACAAAACACAAAATATGCAAAATTTCAAAGTACTCATGTTTGGCCAAATCTTACCCTTTACTATACAAGTCCATATATTTCATTTATTTCACATTTTAGTCCCTCAAATTATTATTTTTGCAATTTAGTCCTAATTACTCAAAATCATCAAAAACTCCAACAAAAATTTGTTAATCTAAAACATATCTTCCATATTTTATCATCAAACAACAAAAATCACAAGCTATCAACAATGGCACAACTCAAAATATTCGTCAAAATCAAAAATTAAAGCATGGGTTTTGTAGTACTCGAAACAACGATCTCAAAAACGTAAAAATTATCAAAAACCGAGCTGAAAACTTACCTTAATCTAGCTTGAACAAGACTGAAACCTAACTTTCCTTTTCTTTTCTTTCTTGTTTATGTTTCGGCAAAGTGAAAATAATATAAACTATGGTTTTAATTATGTTATTATAAGATATATTATAACAAATTATTTAATTTACCTAACTAACCTTATTATATAATATAATTTCTTTATATTGGTTATCTACAACCATCCAACATTTATTATGTTGGTCTAATTGCAACTTAAATGCCTCCTTTTAAAAAGAAATCAACAATTTAGCCCTTTTACAATTAACTGTCAATTTTTCATTTTACGCGATTAAGTCCTTTTATTTAATCGGACACTCAAACGATAAAAATTAAATCACGAAAATTTTACAGATATAAATTCACACAAAATAAACACAGAAAAAATATTTAAAATATTTTTCTGATTCAAATTCATGGTCCCGAAACCACCGTTCTGATTATGGTCTAAATCAGGCTGTTACACATCAGCCTCTTTGACTCTCAGTTGATGATACCCTAATCGGAGATCAATCTTAGAGAAGACCAAAGCTCCTCGAAACTGGTCGAGCAAATCATCTATCCTCGGTAGGGGGTACTTGTTCCTAATAGTTAATTTGTTCAATTGCCGGTAATCGATGCACATACGCATGGTTTCATCCTTCTTTTTCACAAATAAAACCAGTGCTCCCCACGGAGACACACTAGGGAAGATGAAACCTCGATCTAGTAACTCTTGAATTTGAGCTTTAAGCTCTACAAGCTCCTTCGGTACCATCCGATAAGGGGCGATGGACACCGGAGCTGTACCAGATAGGAGCTCAATGATGTGATCTGGCTCGAGTGATTGAGTCGAGTTCACGTAGTTTGCCCGATCGTCTACCGGAAGGGTCGTTCAAAAATTATCGATTTGTTTAAAATGGCTTAGAAGGCTGAATGTTAATGGAATGGGGTTCAAAAGTGTCATTTGGATGAGCTAGGTTCGACTAAAGAAACAAAGGTAGAAAGTATTTGGATGGCTCGGTTTAAGCGAATAGTTTGGTAAAGAAATAATATGGGGATGGAAAAATGGACTTAAACTTCAGGAGTGATTCAACACTATGAAGAGTTTTACCCCGGTTCCTATATTGTTTAAAGCGATAAAGATGGATGGTAAAAGGATAGTTGAACGCAACACCAATGCTTGGTGATAAGTTCAGAAACAAGTTCGAGTTGACGCCACTAGCGAACTAGATAAGTCACTCGAGACTCGTATGAAATTGGAGAGGAAATTAACCTCACAAGAACAAATGTTCATTCAAGTAAAATGGCAAAAAGTCCTTTACATTAGAAATTTGTAAACTATTTATAGCCTAATATGGGATAGCCAAATGGACAAATGACTAGCTTAAAAACTAAGTAATTCGGCTATGAATGTGCTAGAATAATCTAGAAAATATTAATTGATAAACTAAGTCTATATTTGGCTGAATGTAACTCCAATCGGTAGCTTCATGATTAAGGAAAATCAACTTGTATGATTATGAATGTATGGAAGCTCAATGGCTTGTCTAAATTCGGTTATGGGATGAATGGGGCTTTCAATAAGTGCCTCTTGGCCGAATAGACACCTAGGGAAGTCAATTGATCAGCAAACAAATTCATGTAGCAAGTTGTTAATGCATCCTCCCATTCATTGTAACTTGCTGTCCATGGATCTACATTAAACTTCAGTCATGAATTTAACTTGGGAATTAATTACGTAGCTACTCCTTGGCCAAATAGGTGTTTAGGGAAGCTAACAATCAGATCAAAATGCATGTAACAAGTCATTCATTACTCCTTCTTGGCCTTGGACCTGGATGTACATGAATCTTTCCAAACATTGAACCAAGTCGTGCATGCTCTTAGAGTTAAATGCTCTTTCAAATTCAGCTGCACCTACAAAATTCATGAACACATTAAATCAAATGCATATTCAGCTGAACATAATTAAAATAGCAACTAGACAACTTAAATAACAAATTAAACTAAATGGGACACAATTAATTTTAGACTAGTTAACACATTAAATTCGGCTAGCTTGAATAAGCGAAAACAATTTAAGGAGCTAACTTGAGCTGGAATATTCGGTCATGAGCTATAATAAAGTAAATAAAATAAAATTAACACGTAATTTATTTAATGACTAAAAAGATGAGCTGAAATGAAACTGAATTGAGCTCAAACGAGCTGAAATAAGCTCAAGTGAGCTGATTAGAGCTGAGTTGAGCTCAGAGAGCTAGAGAGGAGCTGAATTCGGCTTGCACAAGGATGCAAGGGTTTTTTAGGGAGCTGGTCCGAACTTCCTCATTGACATGGAGCATTGATTCATCCTAAAGTCGAGCAAATAAAGCTGAAACAACTTCTTGAAATTCCCTAGCTCGTGCTCGGGTCATTAGGCCTTTTGGAAGTTTGATGGGGTCTTGGTTCGAAGTTGTTGAACCCCCGGGTGTGCTTACATCACTCAATCCCAAACTCCACCTCACTGTTCAGAGGTAACCCAGGTAGTTTGTCAAGAAAAACATCCGAAAAATCTTTAATCATTCTAATATCTTTAATAGAAGAACCCTCAGAATTAGAAACACCAATGTAGGCTAGATACGCCACACAACCCTTACAAACCAGTTTCTTAGCCCTAAGTGCAGAAATCACATTCGAAAAATAATTTCGATGCTCTCCGATTACCACTACCTTATCACCCTCCACAGTTTTTAGTACCACCCGTTTAGTAGCACAATCCAAATTCACTTGATGTTTAATTAGCCAGTCCATACCCAATATTAAGTCAAATTCTCCAAAAGGGAGTTCCATTAAATCAGCCAAAAAGAAAGTCCCCTAAACCTCCAAAGGTACATCCTTAAATAGTTTATTCACTCTCACTGACTGCCCTAATGGACTTAACACAGTAACCTCACTCGTAGCATTTTCAACCATAATACCCAAAGTCTAAGACACAATGCATGCTATATAAGAATGCGTAGACCCAACATCAATCAATGTAGTATAAGGTATATTATGGATAAAGAACGTAACTGTAATAACATCCGGGGTGTCTCCATCCTCTCGGCGACGACAAAGATAAACCAGATCTGACCGCCTCACCTCAAGATGACCAAGCACCTCGCCGGTGTGTGACACCCTAATCGACCCTAGTCGAAATGTGGTTTGGGACTACTGAAACCGAGTTTTATAAATAATTGAAAGTTATATTCTATGTTCATGAGGTGAGTAAATGCATGTGTAAAAAAATTTCAAGCATTTATTTTGCCATTTGTATGTGAAATTTTGAAACGGGACTTATGTGAAACATTGGTAAAATGGGTTAGGTAAATATATAAAGTGATCCAATAGAGCATGTATTCAAAAATGTGAACTTGCATGTCAATTAGACCATTTTTGAATGCAAATGGCCGGCCAACACATGCATGTAACAATGTGTTCTCTTGTCTCCATTTTTTATTGGTAGGAATTAAGGTATGATTTCATATGTTTTTCTTTGGATTTTGAGAAATTTAAATTGGTTTTAAAGCTCCTAGAATGACCCATGTATGTGATTTTGTGTTTGTGATGCATGAAGCATTCGGCCATGAGCTCAATGGGTTACATTGTGTATGTTTTGATAATTTGTGAGAAATGTGACTGTCCTAATTCGACCCTAGTTGGAATGTGGTTTCGGGGCCACAAAACCGAGTCCCAAAATTTATTTAAAATTTGGTTGCGTATCCTCCATGTATATTAGTGCATGTGTGAAAATTTGATGTTTTAATTTAGACTTATGAAGGTGAATTTCATGTGATTGACTTAGTTGAGAACCTAAGAAAATATGATAGGGGAATATGTAAGGATCAAATGATAACAAAGTGAGGAAACTTGGGTTTGCATGTCAAATCACCCAAACCTCAAGTAGTGGCCGGCCAAGCAAGGATGGTGCTTCCATTGAGTTGAATTTTTAATGATGCTTTTATTAGTGAATGATTAAAATAGATCAAAAAAAAAAAAAGAAAGGGGAATAAAATAAGAAAGCTAGAGAAAGTCTTCATCTTCTTTCTTTTCTTGAAGTGCCGTGAGCTAGGGAAGGAGGGGAGAAATGTTCTAAGACGTTCGGCCATCATAAGGGAAGATTAAGGTAGGATTCATGTTAGTTTTGTTAAATTTTTGTGAAAATCTAGCTAGTAGCCAATGTCTTATCATGTCCCATATGTTAATTTTCTACCTAAATAAGTAATTAAATGGCATACGGTTAGGGAGAGGTAAATGCTAAGAGTATGGTGCTTTTGATGTTGTGAAGGAAATAATAGGAAGGTGAAAGAAGATTTAGGTAGAAATGTAGTTATATGTGGATTTATATGATGTTACAAATAGATGTGAAGCTATGCTAGATTAGAAGAAAAAATTCTACCAAGTGTTCATGGGAGGAAACTATGTGTTTGAAAGAATAAAATGATACTATAATTGATAGTATAGGTATTCGCCATTTAATCAAGTGTATAGGTGATGTTAGATCTAATTTTAGCACATTCGGCTATATAAGTATGCCCATTTGTGATATTACCTTTGATTGTATAAAATCGACTAAAATGGGTAGTTAGTAAGGGTGGTTACCTAATATACAAATATGTATATGTGTATGTGTAATTGGATTATTGATAGTAATGATATTACATGGTTATTAGCCGAATGGCCCAAAAGCATAAGGTAGAGAGCTCAAGAGGGTAAAGGAGGGGAATCAAGCAAGGGCAAAGCAAAGAACATCGAGTAGCCGAGTTGGAACCGTTTTACCCAACACAAAGTAAGTTCTTAAGCATTTGAGTTTGATTCCTTTGTAAGTTTTAAGTGATTAAATGTTGAGTAAATTCAATCATAATAGGACATAATGAGTTTATTTAATAAGATATGATGTGTGTGACAGCCCAAAATTGACTCTAGTCGGGAGGTGGTTTCGGGACCACAAAACCGAGGCATAAAAATATTTTATAATTTATTTTGATGCCTATAATATGTGTTAATTCATGTGTGACATTTTGATGTTTCGATTTAGAGTTATAAATGTGAATTTCATTAGAAAGGACCTAGTAGTAAACTTTGAAAGTATGATGGGGAAAGGTGTGATGACTAGTTGAACATGCATGCAAAAATAAGGGATTTGCATGTCAATTTCCCTCCCCAACATGAAGTGGCCGCCATGGCAAGAGTGGATGGGCAAAACATGTCATGAAACATGTTTTGTTGGTGCATTAGGGTGAAATAATAAAATAAAGAGCATGGGCAAAGAAAGAAAAAATGGTCTCATCCATGCTTCCCCCTTGGCCGTGAGTTGAGAGAAAGGAAAAGAAAAAATTTGGTTCATCCATTCTCATTTTCTTTGGGCTGAAAATTCTAAGAAGGAAGGAAATTTTGCTCCATTTTTAGTTTACAAGAGATCTAGAAGGAGATTTGGCTATACTTGCATCAAGATTAAGGTATGTTGAGGTTGTGTCATGAGATTCATGCTTGTTTTGGTTGCTAACTTGATGTGCATGTTAGCCATGGTTCAAATCCTTGCTATGCCATGAAAAATGGTATTTGGCCAAGGTTGATATTGTGTTAAAGCCATTGCATGCTAAATGTGAAGCTTGTTGATGATGCATGTAATGATGGATTGACTACTCTTGAAATTTCTTTTTAGTATTCTTGAGTAGGACATTGAATTCTTTGTTTAACCATGACCGAAGTTGAAAGAGTATGGTTGTGATGTATTCGCCATGGTGCATTCATGAGCATGATTTATGCTTGTTACTTGATTGGTAAAATTTGTGTTTGGATGGGTATGAACCCCTTGAGATTGACCTTGCACCTATATGTGTATACATGTTTGCACATGATGTATTGGCATGACATATATACTATTTCAAGGTATATATTTGCTTGTGATGATGTTTGGTTATGAAGTACATGAGAGATGTGTATTGAGCTACAATATGTAATCGTTAGTTAGTAAAATGCATGCTGTTTTTGTGTGGTATTAAGTGCATAATTGGCCTCAACATGGACATGCATATTCGCCACATGAGGGGAAATTGGTGTGCATGCATTCGGTTAGAGGCAAGCATATTGATGCCTATTCTTGGCTTAGAAAATTCGCTAAGAGGAATATTAACTAATGTGTTGAGTTCGATTAGTGATTTCGTACATATGCGACTTTGATGCCTAATGAGCATATATATTGGCTAGGCATCTTGAATTCCTCTTCGATGCTCAAATGATAAAACCAATTTATTTGTTAAATTAAGCTCAAGAGCAAAGGGAGCTAAATCCGATAAGGGAAGGAAAAGTCGTCGAATAGCCGTCGAAATCGTTCGACCACGTCTGAGGTAAGTTTTCGAGTATCGAAACTTAGATTTTGATTCGATTGAATGAAGTAATAAGCAATCAAAATTGTGCCTTTGTATGTGGCCATTGAGCCGAAATGATATTTTTGCTAAGTGAATTGTGCATAAAAGTTGTGTTATGAAATTGAAACAAAGATGTGTATGAATGTTCGAGTGATATCTGGGCTAAGCCCGAAGACAATTGTGCGAGTTATGATATCCGAGCTAAGCCCGAAGGCAATTGGGCGAGTTATGATATCCGGGCTAAGCCCGAAGGCAATTGTGCAAATTGTGATATCCAGGTTAAGTCCCGAAGGCCTTTGTGCGTGTTACCATAACCGGGCTATGTCCCGAAGGCGTTTGAACGAGTAGCTATATCCGGATAAACTCCAAAGGTATGTGATTCGAGAACTTTGAACTTGCTGGAAAATTTTCAGTTAATGCACTTGTGAAATTCCCAACAACAAGGTATGTGACACCCCTAATGTGACCCTAGTCGGAGAGTGGTTTCGGGACCACGAAACCGAGTCACAAGAATAATTAGGTGTTACATTCCGTGCTTATTGTAGGTGGAATTTGTATGCGTAAATATTTCGTGTCTCGATTTTTATTAATTAGGTGCAAATTTATAAGAAAGGACCCATGTGCTAGGACTTGAAAATGTGATAGGTGTATTTTAAGTGGCCTAATAATGCATGAAGTGAAATAAATGGAGTTGCATGTCAATTATCCCATTTCCTAAGGTGGATGGCCGCCATGACAAATTATGGGCAAGGGAAACATGTTCCCAACATGTTTTACTAATGGATGATGTTAGAAACAATAAAATAAGAGTATGGAAAAAAAATTAATGTTAGTAGGATGAGAAACAAAAAAAGTGTTCATCTTTCTCCATAGCCTTGGCGAATATCCTAAAGAAAGAAAAGAAAAAAATTTGTTCATCTATTTTCACTTCTTGGCGAAAATACTAAGGAAAAAGGGGAGGATTTTGCTTCATGCTTGGGTTGGAAGAGATCTAGAAGGAGATTTGGCTAAGTTTGCATCAAGATTAAGGTATGTATGAGGTTGTGTTAGGAGTTTCATGTATGTTTTGGTTGCTAACTTGATGTGCATGTTAGCCATGGCTCAAATCTTTGTTAAGCCATGGAAATGGTATTTGGCCAAAGTTGTTATGGTGATAAAGCCATTGCATGCTAAGTGTGAAGCTTGATGATGATGCATGCAATGATGGATTGTCTACTCTTGAGTAAGATTTTGAGCTTTCTTTTGTTTTATCATGATTGAAGTTGAAAAGGAGCATGATTGTCATATTCGCCATGATGCATTCATGAGCATGGTTCATGCTTCTTGCATGTTAGTTAAAATTTGTGTTTTGGATGGCTATGGACACCTTGAAATTCGCCATGCTCATATATGTATATATATGTTTGCACATGATGTTTTGGTTATGAAGGAAGTGATGAATAAGTTTGTTTAAAGAAGAAGATGTTGAAGAATAATTGTGAAATTGCAAGCACAATTGACCTAGCACACATATAAGCGCTTGATGCTATATTATAAGTTTTGAGCCACAATATGCAAAGCATTAACTAGTAAAATGCATGCTGTTTTGTGAGGTATTAAGTGCATAATTGGCCTCAACATGTACATGAATATTCGCCTTGGGTAGCCTATTGAAGGCCTTAGCATTTCCTTGATGCTCAAATAAATTGTATTGAATTGCTTGATGTAGTATAAAATGTGCATGACCATTGTGTATTCAAGCTAAAGGGTGGCCATATGACCATTTAAACTCCTTGTCATATTCGCCATAAGCTAGCACAATGAGGTTTTAATAAATTGAATTTGTTTGAATTAGCTCAAGAGCTTAGAGGGCCACAATTGGACAAGGGAAGGAGAAAGTGATCGAATAGCCGAAAAAGCCGTTCGACAACATCCGAGGTAAGTCCTCAAGAAGTGACCTTACTTGAATTATGTGGAATGAAATATGGATGTATTGATTATTGATTTATGTGTGTATGAGTATTGAATAATGCCGGGCTAAGTCCGAAGGCGATTATGCTAGTGATTATAATTGTGTTTGAGCCTTAGTAACGAGAATGAAATATGTATGTCCAATGATTATTGATGTATGTGTGCATGAGAAATTGAATGATATCCGGGCTAAGCCCGAAGACAATTATGCTGGAAATTATATCGGGTTAAGACCAAGGCGATTGTGCTAGTGGCTACATCCGGGCTAAGACCGAAGGCATTCGTGCGAGACATTCTATCCGGGCTAAGACCGAAGGCATTTGTGCGTGGTTATATCCGGTTATATTCGAAGAATCTTGGGCTGGAGGTGAGTGTTGGTTGCTGTAATAAATTCAATTAGTACACTCGAGAAGCCCAAAGAATAAGAATACGTTTATATGTGCATTGGAAAGTCGACATGTTTGAGCAACATTCGCTCAATCGACTAATGAATTTCAGTTATTGAATTGATTGATACTTTGTGAAAGTATATAATGATGAAGTGTGAAGTAAGAATGAGTATTAATGAAATGATGCATTTGGCTATGTGAATGTATTGCTGTAATTAGAGTTGATTATATTCCTTGAGACTTACTAAGCATAAAATGCTTACCCGTTGCTTTGGCTCTCTGTTTTATAGATTTCGCTCGATAGCAATCGGATTCGGGATCAATAAAGTCAAGTCATCCACACTATCAACGTCTCTATTTTGGTATAAATTTTGGTTGAATTTTGAAATGGCATGTATAGGACTACCCCTTGTTGGTTAAATATGTTGTGATGTATTTGTGTACGGCCATGCGAAAATGGCTCGTAAAAGTGAAGTATCGACTTAGACTATTTGCGGTTTGTATATGTATATATTTGGTGTCATGATGTGACCATGGATTGGAAATGGGAATGTTGGTCACATGATCAGCCATTGGCATGGTTAAAATGATCATATATGAACCTATGTATGGCAAGACTAGTTGGTTCATGGAGACTACCAAATAGGTAAGACCTACCTTAAAACAGATGCTGCCAGCTGCAGTGACGTGAATGTGAAAAATCACCAAAATTTGTAGGAATTTTATTAAATAGTGAATAAGCTATGTAAATGAACCTTGGTGAGTCTATTTTCATATGGAAGAAACGAAATGGTCATAGGAGTTACATGTTAAGAGATATTAAAGCTATTGTGAGACAGGGCCAGAACGGTTTCTGGGTCCCCTGTCGCAACTTTACAAATTTGCTATAAATTATCCAGAAAGAATTAGGAGTCATGCCTTATATGTACAGATTCCATTTTGAGTCTAGTTTCATTAGAAACAAACGGCACCAGTATTAAAGTTCTGTACAGTGAGATATTCAAGTTGTAACGTGCGAAGGTCAGAGCAGTCGATCCCTGTAACATGGGTGATTTTAACTAATAAACTGTACCAATTGGCCCGACCAAAAATTCTAGAAATAAATCCATGGATGGATACATGAGTCTAAATTCAGGGAAAATTTACGAAACCAGTTTCCGAGTTTTGAAACTCGAGATATGATTTTTAAGACGACGGTGACGCAGTTTTCCAGCCTGACTGGAAATGTCAAATTGGTGGGCAAAACAAGTGAACTTGGTTTGTTAACTCCTCGTGTCCGACACCGGCGATGGTCTCGGGTTCGGGGTGTTACAAGGTATGTTTTGTGTGTGCTTCGCACACTATGAGTAAGTGCGTATGAATATTCGCTCTAATGATAAATGAGCTATCGGCATTAACTAGGCCGTTATTTGTGTATGAATATAAGAGTTGGGATTGTGAAGTAAGCATGTCTTTGAGAAATTGTGCATATGAATTATTGTTTAGCTACTTGAATGCTATGCTTTGGTTGTGTGTATATTATGGCTCGAAACTTACTAAGCATAAATTGCTTACTCCGTTTCTTTGTTTCTCTGTTTATAGATTTTGCTCGTTAGCGATCGGATTCGGGATCATAGAAGTTGAAGTCAACCGCACTATCAAAGCCCTTTTTGGTACTCCTTTAGTTGAGTTTTGGATATGGCATGTATAGGACCACCCTCGGTTGTTTTTAAGTACTTTGTGATGTATATGTGTGTGTGCCATGCGAAAATGGTTCATAAAAGTGGAGTATGGAATTTGACCATATGTGGTTTGTAATTATATTTGGTTTCATGATGTGATTATGGTTTGGAATGAGAGTGTTGGTCACATGATCAGCCATTGGAATGGCTAAATATGATCATATGTGGACCTAAGTATGACTAGACTATAGTTGGTCCATGGGAACTACAATATAGGTAAAGCCTACCTTAAAAACAGAGACTGCCAGCTGCAGTGACGTGGATGTGAAAAATCACCAAAATTTGTAGGAATGGTGTTAAATAGTTAATAAATTATGTGCTCGAACCTTGACGAGTCTATTTTCATATGAAAGTAACGAAACGATCATATGAACAGTATATTGAGAGATATTAAAGTTCTCGTGAGACAGGGCCAGAACGGTTTCTGGGTCCCCTGTCGCGACTTTGAAAATTTACCATAAATTATCCAGAATGAATTAGAAGTCATGTCTTATATTTCCAGATTCCTTTTTCAGTCTAGTTTCATTAGAAACAAACAGCATCAGTATTGAAACCCTGTACAGATAGATATTCAAGTTGTAACGCGCGAAGGTCAGTGTAGTCGACCCCTGTAACATGGGTGACTTTAACTAATAAACTGTACCAATTGGCCCGACCAAAAATTCTAGAAAAAAAATCCGCGGATGGATATATGAGTCTAAATTCAGGGAAAATTTACGGAATCAGTTTCCGAGTTCTGTAACTCGAGATATGCTTTTTAAGGCAACAGTGACGCAGTTTTCCAGCTTGCCTGGGAATGTCAAGTTGGTCGGTGCTATAAGTGTTTTGGCTTGTTAACCCCTCGTGTCCGACACCGGCAACGGTCTCGGGTTTGGGGTGTTACAATTTTATTGGTATCAGAGCTACGGTTTAGTCGATCCTAGGACTACCGTGATATGTTTGGGGTCTAGCTATACATGCCATTGAGTGATAATTGATAGTGTGGTGATTTCTGACATTTTGAAATTTGTGTTTGTTTATAGCCATGGATCCCGATCCCAACCGAGCAATAGCTGATGATGTGGAGAGTGTGGCGCCTGCTCCCGCGCAAGGGACAGCGCCGGCGGACTCTCAAGCTATTGCTAGCGATCCGAATGATGAGGCTAAGCAAGCCTTCTATAGCGTGATGAATGATTGGTTCAACCAATACATTCGAACTAACACGGCTGTTCCACAACCTCCATTCCCGACTAATGCAACCCCCGCACCTACAATACCTCCGGTAACTAACCAAATAAGGTCAAGTAAGCCCCGATCGACGAAATTGAAAACATGGGGCTACTTGAATTTAAAGCTACGGATAGCGGCGATGCCGAGCAAGCTGAATTTTGGTTGGACAACACTATCCGGTGCTCGATGAGCTATCATGTACACCGATGAATGCTTAAAGTGTACTATCTCCTTGCTACGCGATTCCGCCTACTATTGGTGGAGTACTCTAACTTCATTGTGCCTAGGAGCACGTAACTTGGGAGTTCTTTCTAACCGAGTTCGAAAGAAGTATATCGATCGAGATTTATGGATCAAAAGCGGAAGGAATTTCTTGAACTTAAACAAGGTTCCATGTCGGTTACCGACTACTGAACGAAAATTTGTCGAGCTTAGCAGATGCAGCTGAATGCATTTCTTGAAGGCGTGATGTAAACGCTCAAGATAGGTGAATGATGATATAAAGTCGTATGTTGGCATTTTGGAAATCCGAGAGTTTGTGGCTCTTGTCGAGCGGCGTGCAAAGCCGAGAAGCTCGATATGGAGAAAAGAAAAGTGAAGTGGGAGCAAGGGAGTTTCAGTAAGAGGTCTTGGGAAGCCCTTCCACGATCATCAAAGAAATTTAGAGATGGCTTAGGCGGTCTAGAGACACCGGGCTTTTCTAGACGAGACCGCGATCGACCCCTATGGGCACTGTGAGTCACTTCGATCGCCGGTGTTGGCAATGATCGTCGAGGCGAGCGGAGTGCCAATATTGTGGCAAATGGCATTCGGGAGTTGTAGACTCGTGACCGCTCTGTTACAAGTGCGGATCGGTCGATCATTTCATTAAGGATTGCCCGAGTTTATCTAAACAAAGCGTAAATCAAAGTGGGAACCCGGTGCTACCACAACTCGAGGTAGGCCACCTAGAAATATGGGCAATGCTAGTGGTTTGTGAATACCGGATGTTTTCCTGAAGAATTGCGGGATTACCACTGTTCGGAAATAGAGTTTGGCATCGAATTGGTACCGGTACCACCCCAATTTCGATAGCTCCGTATCGTATGGCACCAACGGAATTAAAGGAGTTGAAAGCTCGGTTGCAAGAATTGGTGGATAAAGGTTTTGCTCACCGAATTTTTCACCTTGGGGTGCACCGGTGTTGTTTGTGAAAAGAAGGATGGAACCATGAGGTCGTGCATCGACTATCGTCGACTTAATAAAGCGGCGATAAAGAACAAATATCCGTTATCAGCGTATCGACGATTTGTTCGATCAACTGAAGGAGCTTCGGTGTTCTCGAAAATAGATTTGAGATCGGGCTATTATCGATTCTTAATTCGAGATTGAGACGTACCCAAGATTGCCTTGAGCGAGATATGGTCACTACGAGTTCCTAGTGATGCCGTTTGGGCTTAGTAATGCCCTGCGGTATTTATGGATTTAATGAATCGGATCTTGGACCATATTTGGATCGGTTCGTAGTCGTGTTCATTGATGACATCTTGGTCTATTCAAGAAATGAGACCGAACATCTTTGAACACACGAGGTTAGTCTTTGCAAATTTTACTGGAATAAGCAATTATATGCTAAGTTCAGCAAGTGTGAGTTCGGTTAAGAGAGGTTAGCTTCTTGGGGCATGTGATATCGCATCGGGTATTCGAGTCGACCGAACAAAATTTCAGCCATACTTAGCTGGAAGCCTCAGAAATATTACCGAGGTTCGAGCTTTTGGGGCTTGCAGGTTATTACCGACGATTTGTAAGAGGTTTCTCGACGATAGCCACGCCAATGACGGCTTACTCCAAAAGGATGTTAAGTTGAATGGACGGAGAAATGTCAAAAAAAAAGTTTCGATCAACTGAAAACTTATTTGGTGAAGCCCCAATTCTAGTGCAACCCGAATCGGGCAAAGAGTTTGTTATTTATAGTGACGCATCCCTACCGGGTTATGTTGCGTATTGATGCAAGAAGGTCGAGTTGTGGCCTATCGTCGAGGCAATTAAAGGCACACGAGAAAAATTATCCGACCCATGATCTCGAATTGGTCGCCATCGTATTCGCCTTAAAGATATGGCGACATTACTTATTTGGTGAGAAGTGCCATGTGTATCCGGATCACAAAAGTCTCAAATATTTGATGACTCAAAGAGACTTAAATCTGCGACAAAGACGTTGGCTCGAGTTGTTAAAGGATTATGAGCTGGTCATTGACTATCACCGGGAAAGGCGAATGTGGTTGCGGATGCCTTAAGTCGTAAATCATTATTCGCTACGAGTGATGAATGTACACTTATCATTCTACCCGATAATGTATTAGTAGCTGAATTGAAAGCCAAACCATTATTGATACGTCAAATTCATGAAGCTCAGAAAGTCGACGATGAGTTGGTTGCAAAACGGGCTGAGTGTGTTCCGAACAAGGACTCGGAATTTCAAATAGATGATGACGAATTGACTATCACCCGGGAAAGGCGAATATGGTTGCGGATGCCTTAAGTCGTAAATCATTATTCGCTTTACGAGTGATGAATGTACACTTGTCTGTTCTACCCGATAATGTGTTAGTAGCTGAATTGAAAGCCAAACCATTATTGATCGTCAAATTCGTGAAGCTCGTAAAGTCGACGATGAGTTGGTTGCAAAGCGGGCTGAGTGTGTTCGAACAAGGACTCGAATTTCAAATCGATGATGACGATTGTTTGAGGTTCAAAAGTCGTCTGTGTGTTCCAAAGAATTGAACTTATTTCGATAATTACGAACGAAGCCCATTGTAGCCGAATGGCAATCCACCCGGGGAGTACGAAGATGTACAACGATTTGAAACGTCGGTTTTGGTGACATGGTATGAAACGAGACATCTCCGACTTTGTTTTGAGATGTTTAATATGTCAACAAGTGAAAGCGGAACATCAAGTGCCTTGAGATTACTTGATGACCACGATACCCGAGTGGAAATGGGATCGAGTCACAATAGACTTTGTATCCGGACCGCCATTGTCGCAAGTAAGAAGGATGCGATTTGGGTCGTGGTAGATAGATTGACTAAGTTGGCTCACTTTATCCCCGTCGCACGGATTTTTCAATGGACAAACTAGCCGAATTGTATGCGTTTCTCAGTTGTGAGATTACACGGGTGCCTATTTCCATCGTATCGGATAGAGATCCGAGATTTACCTCGCGATTTTGGAAGAAGTTGCAAGAAGCTTTGGGTACCAAGCTACATTTCAGCACCGCCTTTCACCCCCAAACCGATGGTCAATCCGGCGGATAATTCGAGATACTTGAGGATATGTTAAGATGTTGCATCCTCGAGTTCGATGGTTCATGGGAACGATATTTGCCTTTGATTGAATTCGCCACAACAATAGTTTTCAATAAAGTATTAAGATGGCACCCTACGAGGCTTTATGCGGTCGTAAATGCCGTACACCATTGTTTTGGATTTGAGCTCGGTGAAAGCAAAATTTTCGGGTGGATTTAATTAGAGATCTTTGAGCAGAAAGTGAAAGTAATCCGTGAAAGTCGAAGATAGCCTCCGATCGTCGAGAAGTCGATGCTGGTGCAAACGAAAAGACATCGAGTATCGGTGGGAGATAAAGTGTTTCTCAAGGTTTCGCCTTGGAAAAGATACTCGACTCGGCCGTAAGGGCAAGTTGAGCTGAGGTTCATTGGGCCATATGAGATATCCGAAGCGAGTCGGTCCGGTGGCATATCATTTGATTTTGCCCCGAACTCGAAAAGATTCACGATGTCTTTCATGTTTCGATGCTTGACGCTATAGATCGATCCATCGCACGTGATTAGTCCATCAAAGGTTGAAATTCAAACCAATATGAGTTATGAGGAAGAACCGATTCGTATCCTATCACGTGAAGTGAAAGAGTTGCGAAACAAGCGGGTTCCGCTAGTGAAAGTGTTATGGCTCAAACACGGGATAGAAGAAGCTACTTGGGAAACCGAGAACTCTATGAAAGAGCGATACCCAACCCTATTTACGGTAAGATTTTCGAGGACGAAAATTTCTTAAGTGGGGAGAGTTGTGACACCCAAAATTGACCCTAGTCGGGAGGTGGTTTGGGACCACAAAACCGAGGCATAAAAATAATTTATAATTTATTTTGATGCCTATAATATGTGTTAATTCATGTGTGACATTTTGATGTTTTGATTTAGAGTTATAAATGTGAATTTCATTAGAAAGGACCTAGTAGTAAACTTTGAAAGTATGATGGGGAAAGGTGTGATGACTAGTTGAACATGCATGCAAAAATAAAGGATTTGCATGTCAATTTCCCCAACATGAAGTGGCGGCCATGGCAAGAGTGGATGGGCAAAACATGTCATGAAACATGTTTTGTTGGTGCATTAGGTGAAATAATAAAATAAAGAGCATGGGCAAAGAAAGAAAAAAATGGTCTCATCCATGCTTCCCCCCTTGGCCGTGAGTTGAGAGAAAGGAAAAGAAAAAATTTGGTTCATCCATTCTCATTTTCTTTGGGCTGAAAATTCTAAGAAGGAAGGAAATTTTGCTCCATTTTAGTTTAGAAGAGATCTAGAAGGAGATTTGGCTATACTTGCATCAAGATTAAGGTATGTTGAGGTTGTGTCATGAGATTCATGCTTGTTTTGGTTGCTAACTTGATGTGCATGTTAGCCATGGTTCAAATCCTTGCTATGCCATGAAAAATGGTATTTGGCCAAGGTTGATATTGTGTTAAAGCCATTGCATGCTAAATGTGAAGCTTGTTGATGATGCATGTAATGATGGATTGACTACTCTTGAAATTTCTTTTTAGTATTCTTGAGTAGGACATTGAATTCTTTGTTTAACCATGACCGAAGTTGAAAGAGTATGGTTGTGATGTATTCGACCATGGTGCATTCATGAGCATGATTTATGCTTGTTACTTGATTGGTAAAATTTGTGTTTGGATGGGTATGAACCCCTTGAGATTGACCTTGCACCTATATGTGTATACATGTTTGCACATGATGTATTGGCATGACATATATACTATTTCAAGGTATATATTTGCTTGTGATGATGTTTGGTTATGAAGTACATGAGAGATGTGTATTGAGCTACAATATGTAATCGTTAGTTAGTAAAATGCATGCTGTTTTGTGTGGTATTAAGTGCATAATTGGCCTCAACATGGACATGCATATTCGGCCACATGAGGGGAAATTGGTGTGCATGCATTCGGTTAGAGGCAAGCATATTGATGCCTATTCTTGGCTTAGAAAATTGGCTAAGAGGAATATTAACTAATGTGTTGAGTTCGATTCGTGATTTCGTACATATGCGACTTTGATGCCTAATGAGCATATATATTGGCTAGGCATCTTGAATTCCTCTTCGATGCTCAAATGATAAAACCAATTTATTTGTTAAATTAAGCTCAAGAGCAAAGGGAGCTAAATCCAATAAGGGAAGGAAAAAGTCGTCGAATAGCCGTCGAAATCGTTCGACCACGTCGAGGTAAGTTTTGAGTATCGAAACTTAGATTTTGATTCGATTGAATGAAGTAATAAGCAATCAAAATTGTGCCTTTGTATGTGGCCATTGAGCCGAAATGATATTTTGCTAAGTGAATTGTGCATAAAAGTTGTGTTATGAAATTGAAACAAAGATGTGTATGAATGTTCGAGTGATATCGGGCTAAGCCGAAGACAATTGTGCGAGTTATGATATCCGAGCTAAGCCGAAGGCAATTGGGCGAGTTATGATATCCGGGCTAAGCCGAAGGCAATTGTGCAAATTGTGATATCCGAGTTAAGTCCGAAGGCCTTTGTGCGTGTTACCATAACCGGGCTATGTCCCGAAGGCGTTTGAACGAGTAGCTATATCCGGATAAACTCCAAAGGTATGTGATTCGAGAACTTTGAACTTGCTGGAAAATTTTCAGTTAATGCACTTGTGAAATTCCCAACAACAAGGTATGTGACACCCCTAATGTGACCCTAGTCGGAGAGTGGTTTCGGGACCACGAAACCGAGTCACAAGAATAATTAGGTGTTACATTCCGTGCTTATTGTAGGTGGAATTTGTATGCGTAAATATTTCGTGTCTCGATTTTTATTAATTAGGTGCAAATTTATAAGAAAGGACCCATGTGCTAGGACTTGAAAATGTGATAGGTGTATTTTAAGTGGCCTAATAATGCATGAAGTGAAATAAATGGAGTTGCATGTCAATTATCCCATTTCCTAAGGTGGATGGCGGCCATGACAAATTATGGGCAAGGGAAACATGTTCCCAACATGTTTTACTAATGGATGATGTTAGAAACAATAAAATAAGAGTATGGAAAAAAAATTAATGTTAGTAGGATGAGAAACAAAAAAAAAGTGTTCATCTTTCTCCATAGCCTTGGCGAATATCCTAAAGAAAGAAAAGAAAAAATTTGTTCATCTATTTTCACTTCTTGGCGAAAATACTAAGGAAAAAGGGGAGGATTTTTGCTTCATGCTTGGGTTGGAAGAGATCTAGAAGGAGATTTGGCTAAGTTTGCATCAAGATTAAGGTATGTATGAGGTTGTGTTAGGAGTTTCATGTATGTTTTGGTTGCTAACTTGATGTGCATGTTAGCCATGGCTCAAATCTTTGTTAAGCCATGGAAATGGTATTTGGCCAAAGTTGTTATGGTGATAAAGCCATTGCATGCTAAGTGTGAAGCTTGATGATGATGCATGCAATGATGGATTGTCTACTCTTGAGTAAGATTTTGAGCTTTCTTTTGTTTTATCATGATTGAAGTTGAAAAGGAGCATGATTGTCATATTCGCCATGATGCATTCATGAGCATGGTTCATGCTTCTTGCATGTTAGTTAAAATTTGTGTTTTGGATGGCTATGGACACCTTGAAATTGCCATGCTCATATATGTATATATATGTTTGCACATGATGTTTTGGTTATGAAGGAAGTGATGAATAAGTTTGTTTAAAGAAGAAGATGTTGAAGAATAATTGTGAAATTGCAAGCACAATTCGGCCTAGCACACATATAAGCGCTTGATGCTATATTATAAGTTTTGAGCCACAATATGCAAAGCATTAACTAGTAAAATGCATGCTGTTTTTGTGAGGTATTAAGTGCATAATTGGCCTCAACATGTACATGAATATTCGGCCTTGGGTAGCCTATTGAAGGCCTTAGCATTTCCTTGATGCTCAAATAAATTGTATTGAATTGCTTGATGTAGTATAAAATGTGCATGACCATTGTGTATTCAAGCTAAAGGGTGGCCATATGACCATTTAAACTCCTTGTCATATTCGCCATAAGCTAGCACAATGAGGTTTTAATAAATTGAATTTGTTTGAATTAGCTCAAGAGCTTAGAGGGCCACAATTGGACAAGGGGAAGGAGAAAGTGATCGAATAGCCGAAAAAGCCGTTCGACAACATCCGAGGTAAGTCCTCAAGAAGTGACCTTACTTGAATTATGTGGAATGAAATATGGATGTATTGATTATTGATTTATGTGTGTATGAGTATTGAATAATGCCGGGCTAAGTCCCAAGGCGATTATGCTAGTGATTATAATTGTGTTTGAGCCTTAGTAACGAGAATGAAATATGTATGTCCAATGATTATTGATGTATGTGTGCATGAGAAATTGAATGATATCGGGCTAAGCCCGAAGACAATTATGCTGGAAATTATATCCGGTTAAGACCGAAGGCGATTGTGCTAGTGGCTACATCCGGGCTAAGACCGAAGGCATTCGTGCGAGACATTCTATCCGGGCTAAGACCAAGGCATTTGTGCACGTGGTTATATCCGGTTATATTCGAAGAATCTTGGGCTGGAGGTGAGTGTTGGTTGCTGTAATAAATTCAATTAGTACACTCGAGAAGCCCAAAGAATAAAATGCGTTTATATGTGCATTGGAAAGTCGACATGTTTGAGCAACATTCGCTCAATCGACTAATGAATTTCAGTTATTGAATTGATTGATACTTTGTGAAAGTATATAATGATGAAGTGTGAAGTAAGAATGAGTATTAATGAAATGATGCATTTGGCTATGTGAATGTATTGCTGTAATTAGAGTTGATTATATTCCTTGAGACTTACTAAGCATAAAATGCTTACCCGTTGCTTTGGCTCTCTGTTTTATAGATTTCGCTCGATAGCAATCGGATTCGGGATCAATAAAGTCGAAGTCATCCACACTATCAACGTCTCTATTTTGGTATAAATTTTGGTTGAATTTTGAAATGGCATGTATAGGACTACCCTTGTTGGTTAAATATGTTGTGATGTATTTGTGTACGGCCATGCGAAAATGGCTCGTAAAAGTGAAGTATCGACTTAGACTATTTGCGGTTTGTATATGTATATATTTGGTGTCATGATGTGACCATGGATTGGAAATGGGAATGTTGGTCACATGATCAGCCATTGGCATGGTTAAAATGATCATATATGAACCTATGTATGGCAAGACTAGTTGGTTCATGGAGACTACCAAATAGGTAAGACCTACCTTAAAAACAGATGCTGCCAGCTGCAGTGACGTGAATGTGAAAAATCACCAAAATTTGTAGGAATTTTATTAAATAGTGAATAAGCTATGTAAATGAACCTTGGTGAGTCTATTTTCATATGGAAGAAACGAAATGGTCATAGGAGTTACATGTTAAGAGATATTAAAGCTATTGTGAGACAGGGCCAGAACGGTTTCTGGGTCCCCTGTCGCAACTTTACAAATTTGCTATAAATTATCCAGAAAGAATTAGGAGTCATGCCTTATATGTACAGATTCCATTTTGAGTCTAGTTTCATTAGAAACAAACGGCACCAGTATTAAAGTTCTGTACAGTGAGATATTCAAGTTGTAACGTGCGAAAGTCAGAGCAGTCGATCCCTGTAACATGGGTGATTTTAACTAATAAACTGTACCAATTGGCCCGACCAAAATTCTAGAAATAAATCCATGGATGGATACATGAGTCTAAATTCAGGAAAATTTACGAAACCAGTTTCGAGTTTTGAAACTCGAGATATGATTTTAAGACAGCGGTGACGCAGTTTTCCAGCCTGACTGGAAATGTCAAATTGGTGGGCAAAACAAGTGAACTTGGTTTGTTAACTCCTCGTGTCCGACACGGCGATGGTCTCGGGTTCGGGTGTTACAAGGTATGTTTTGTGTGCTTCGCACACTATGAGTAAGTGCGTATGAATATTCGCTCTAATGATAAATGAGCTATCGGCATTAACTAGGCCGTTATTTGTGTATGAATATAAGAGTTGGGATTGTGAAGTAAGCATGTCTTTGAGAAATTGTGCATATGAATTATTGTTTAGCTACTTGAATGCTATGCTTTGGTTGTGTGTATATTATGGCTCGAAACTTACTAAGCATAAATTGCTTACTCCGTTTCTTTGTTTCTCTGTTTATAGATTTTGCTCGTTAGCGATCGGATTCGGGATCATAGAAGTTGAAGTCAACCGCACTATCAAAGCCCTTTTTGGTACTCCTTTAGTTGAGTTTTGGATATGGCATGTATAGGACCACCCTCGGTTGTTTTTAAGTACTTTGTGATGTATATGTGTGCGGCCATGCGAAAATGGTTCATAAAAGTGGAGTATGGAATTTGACCATATGTGGTTTGTAATTATATTTGGTTTCATGATGTGATTATGGTTTGGAATGAGAGTGTTGGTCACATGATCAGCCATTGGAATGGCTAAATATGATCATATGTGGACCTAAGTATGACTAGACTATAGTTGGTCCATGGGAACTACAATATAGGTAAAGCCTACCTTAAAAACAGAGACTGCCAGCTGCAGTGACGTGGATGTGAAAAATCACCAAAATTTGTAGGAATGGTGTTAAATAGTGAATAAATTATGTGCTCGAACCTTGACGAGTCTATTTTCATATGAAAGTAACGAAACGATCATATGAACAGTATACTGAGAGATATTAAAGTTCTCGTGAGACAGGGCCAGAACGGTTTCTGGGTCCCCTGTCGCGACTTTGAAAATTTACCATAAATTATCCAGAATGAATTAGAAGTCATGTCTTATATTTCCAGATTCCTTTTTCAGCCTAGTTTCATTAGAAACAAACAGCATCAGTATTGAAACCCTGTACAGATAGATATTCAAGTTGTAACGCGCGAAGGTCAGTGTAGTCGACCCCTGTAACATGGGTGAATTTAACTAATAAACTGTACCAATTGGCCCGACCAAAAATTCTAGAAAAAAAATCCACGGATGGATATATGAGTCTAAATTCAGGGAAAATTTACAGAATCAGTTTCCGAGTTCTGTAACTCGAGATATGCTTTTTAAGGCAACAGTGACGCAGTTTTCCAGCTTGCCTGGGAATGTCAAGTTGGTGATTGCTATAAGTGTTTTGGCTTGTTAACCCCTCGTGTCCGACACCGCACAGCGGTCTCGGGTTTGGGGTGTTACAATTTTATTGGTATCGAGCTACGGTTTAGTCGATCCTAGGACTACCGTGATATGTTTGGGGTCTAGCTATACATGCCATTGAGTGATAATTGATAGTGTGGTGATTTCTGACATTTTGAAATTTGTGTTTGTTTATAGCCATGGATCCCGATCCCAACCGAGCAATAGCTGATGATGTGGAGAGTGTGGCGCCTGCTCCCGCGCAAGGGACAGCGCCGGCGGACTCTCAAGCTATTGCTAGCGATCCGAATGATGAGGCTAAGCAAGCCTTCTATAGCGTGATGAATGATTGGTTCAACCAATACATTCGAACTAACACGGCTGTTCCACAACCTCCATTCCCGACTAATGCAACCCCCGCACCTACAATACCTCCGGTAACTGACCAAATAAGGTCAAGTAAGCCCCCAGTCGACAGAATTCGAAAACATGGGGCTACTGAATTTAAAGCTACGGATAGCGACGATGCCGAGCAAGCTGAATTTTGGTTGGACAACACTATCCGGGTGCTCGATGAGCTATCATGTACACCCGATGAATGCTTAAAGTGTACTATCTCCTTGCTACGCGATTCCGCCTACTATTGGTGGAGTACTCTGACTTCTATTGTGCCTAGGGAGCACGTAACTTGGGAGTTCTTTCTAACCGAGTTCAAAGAAGTATATCGATCGAGATTTATGGATCAAAAGCGGAAGGAATTTCTTGAACTTAAACAAGGTTCCATGTCGGTTACCGACTCTGAACGAAAATTTGTCGCTTAGCCGATGCAGCTGAATGCATTTCTTGAAGTCGTGATGTGTAACGCTGAAGATGGATGAATGATGATATAAAGGCGTATGTTGGCATTTTGGAAATCCGAGAGTTTGTGGCTCTTGTCGAGCGGCGTGCAAAGCCGAGAAGCTCGATATGGAGAAAAGAAAAGTGAAGTGGGAGCAAGGGAGTTTCAGTAAGAGGTCTTGGGAAGCCCTTCCCACGATCATCAAAGAAATTTAGAGATGGCTTAGGCGGTCTAGAGACACTTCGGGCTTTTCTAGAGCGAGACCGCGATCGACCCCTATGGGCACGCTGAGTCACTTGATCGCCGGTGTTGGCAATGATCGTCGAGGCGAGCGAGTGCCAATATTGTGGCAAATGGCATTCGGGAGTTGTAGACTCGTGACCGCTCTGTTACAAGTGCGGATCGATCGATCATTTCATTAAGGATTGCCCGAGTTTATCTAAACAAAGCGTAAATCAAAGTGGGAACCCGGGTGCTACCACAACTCGAGGTAGGCCACCTAGAAATATGGGCAATGCTAGTGGTTTGTGAATACCCGGATGTTTTCCCTGAAGAATTGCCGGGATTACCACCTGTTCGGGAAATAGAGTTTGGCATCGAATTGGTACCTGGTACCACCCCAATTTCGATAGCTCCGTATCGTATGGCACCAACGGAATTAAAGGAGTTGAAAGCTCAGTTGCAAGAATTGGTGGATAAAGGTTTTGCTCACCCGAATTTTTCACCTTGGGGTGCACCAGTGTTGTTTGTGAAAAAGAAGGATGGAACCATGAGGCTGTGCATCGACTATCGTCAGCTTAATAAAGCGACGATAAAGAACAAATATCCGTTATCACAGATCGACGATTTGTTCGATCAAGCGAAGGAGCTTGGTGTTCTCGAAAATAGATTTGAGATCGGGCTATTATCGATTCTTGAATTCGAGATTCAGACGTACCCAAGATTGCCTTGAGCGAGATATGGTCACTCGAGTTCCTAGTGATGCCGTTTGGGCTTAGTAATGCCCTGCGGTATTTATGGATTTAATGAATCGGATCTTGAGACCATATTTGGATCGGTTCGTAGTCGTGTTCATTGATGACATCTTGGTCTATTCAAGAAATGAGACCGAACATCATTTGAACACCGAGGTTAGTCTTTGCAAATTTTACGGAATAAGCAATTATATGCTAAGTTCAGCAAGTGTGAGTTACGGTTAAGAGAGGTTAGCTTCTTGGGGCATGTGATATCTCGAATCGGGTATTCGAGTCGACCGAACAAAATTTCAGCCATACTTAACCGGAAGCCTCGAGAAATATTACCGAGGTTCGAGCTTTTGGGGCTTGCGGTTATTACCAACGATTTGTAAGAGGTTTCTCGACGATAGCCACGCCAATGACGGCTTACTCCAAAAGGATGTTAAGTTGAATGGACGAGAAATGTCAAAAAAAAAAGTTTCGATCAATGAAAACTTATTTGGTGAAGCCCCAATTCTAGTGCAACCCGAATCGGGCAAAGAGTTTGTTATTTATAGTGACGCATCCCTACTCGGGTTATGTTGCGTATTGATGCAAGAAGGTCGAGTTGTGGCCTATCGTCGAGGCAATTAAAGGCACACGAGAAAAATTATCCGACCCATGATCTCGAATTGGTCGCCATCGTATTCGCCTTAAAGATATGGCGACATTACTTATTTGGTGAGAAGTGCCATGTATCCGGATCACAAAAGTCTCAAATATTTGATGACTCAAAGAGACTTAAATCTGCGACAAAGACGTTGGCTCGAGTTGTTAAAGGATTATGAGCTGGTCATTGACTATCACCCGGAAAGGCGAATGTGGTTGCGGATGCCTTAAGTCGTAAATCATTATTCGCTACAGTGATGAATGTACACTTGTGCATTCTACCCGATAATGTGTTAGTAGCTGAATTGAAAGCCAAACCATTATTGATACGTCAAATTCATGAAGCTCAGAAAGTCGACGATGAGTTGGTTGCAAAACGGGCTGAGTGTGTTCCGAACAAGGACTCGGAATTTCAAATCGATGATGACGAATTGACTATCACGGGAAAGGCGAATATGGTTGCGGATGCCTTAAGTCGTAAATCATTATTAAACTTACGAGTGATGAATGTACACTTATCATTCTACCCGATAATGTGTTAGTAGTGAATTGAAAGCCAAACCATTATTGATACGTCAAATTCGTGAAGCTCGAAAAGTCGACGATGAGTTGGTTGCAAAGCGAGTGAGTGTGTTCGAACAAGGACTCGAATTTCAAATCGATGATGACGATTGTTTGAGGTTCAAAAGTCGTCTGTGTGTTCCAAAGAATTGAACTTATTTCGATAATTCGAACGAAGCCCATTGTAGCCGAATGGCAATCCACGGGAGTACTGAAGATGTACAACGATTTGAAGCGTCGGTTTTGGTGACATGGTATGAAACGAGACATCTCCGACTTTGTTTTGAGATGTTTAATATGTCAACAAGTGAAAGCGGAACATCAAGTGCCTTGAGATTACTTCACCGACCACGATACCCGAGTGGAAATGGGATCGAGTCACAATAGACTTTGTATCCGGATCGCCATTGTCGCGAAGTAAGAAGGATGCGATTTGGGTCGTGGTAGATAGATTGACTAAGTTGGCTCACTTTATCCCCAGACGCACGGATTTTTCAATGGACAAACTAGCCGAATTGTACGTTTCTCGTTGTGAGATTACACGGGTGCCTATTTCCATCGTGTCGGATAGAGATCCGAGATTTACCTCGCGATTTTGGAAGAAGTTGCAAGAAGCTTTGGGTACCAAGCTACATTTCAGACCGCCTTTCACCCCAAACCGATGGTCAATCCGGCGGATAATTCGAGATACTTGAGGATATGTTAAGATGTTGCATCCTCGAGTTCGATGGTTCATGGGAACGATATTTGCCTTTGATTGAATTCGCACAACAATAGTTTTCAATAAAGTATTAAGATGGCACCCTACGAGGCTTTGTACGGTCGTAAATGCCGTACACCATTGTTTTGGTGAGCTCGGTGAAAGCAAAATTTTCGGGTGGATTTAATTAGAGATCTTTGAGCAGAAAGTGAAAGTAATCCGTGAAAGTCGAAGATAGCCTCCGATCGTCGAGAAGTAAATGCTGGTCTCAAACGAAAAGACATCGAGTATCGTGGGAGATAAAGTGTTTCTCAAGGTTTCGCCTTGGAAAAGATACTCGAGACTTCTACCGTAAGGGCAAGTTGAGCTGAGGTTCATTGGGCCATATGAGATATCCGAAGCGAGTCGGTCGGTGGCATATCATTTGATTTTGCCCCCTGAACTCGAAAAGATTCACGATGTCTTTCATGTTTCGATGCTTCGACGCTATAGATCTGATCCATCGCACGTGATTAGTCCATCAAAGGTTGAAATTCAAACCAATATGAGTTATGAGGAAGAACCGATTCGTATCCTATCACGTGAAGTGAAAGAGTTGCGAAACAAGCGGGTTCCGCTAGTGAAAGTGTTATGGCTCAAACACGGGATAGAAGAAGCTACTTGGGAAACCGAGAACTCTATGAAAGAGCGATACCCAACCCTATTTACCGGTAAGATTTTCGAGGACGAAAATTTCTTAAGTGGGGAGAGTTGTGACACCCAAAATTGACCCTAGTCGGGAGGTGGTTTGGGACCACAAAACCGAGGCATAAAAATAATTTATAATTTATTTTGATGCCTATAATATGTGTTAATTCATGTGTGACATTTTGATGTTTTGATTTAGAGTTATAAATGTGAATTTCATTAGAAAGGACCTAGTAGTAAACTTTGAAAGTATGATGGGGAAAGGTGTGATGACTAGTTGAACATGCATGCAAAAATAAGGATTTGCATGTCAATTTCCCCCAACATGAAGTGGCCGCCATGGCAAGAGTGGATGGGCAAAACATGTCATGAAACATGTTTTGTTGGTGCATTAGGGTGAAATAATAAAATAAAGAGCATGGGCAAAGAAAGAAAAAAAAAATGGTCTCATCCATGCTTCCCCCCCCTTGGCCGTGAGTTGAGAGAAAGGAAAAGAAAAAAATTTGGTTCATCCATTCTCATTTTCTTTGGGCTGAAAATTCTAAGAAGGAAGGAAATTTTGCTCCATTTTTAGTTTAGAAGAGATCTAGAAGGAGATTTGGCTATACTTGCATCAAGATTAAGGTATGTTGAGGTTGTGTCATGAGATTCATGCTTGTTTTGGTTGCTAACTTGATGTGCATGTTAGCCATGGTTCAAATCCTTGCTATGCCATGAAAAATGGTATTTGGCCAAGGTTGATATTGTGTTAAAGCCATTGCATGCTAAATGTGAAGCTTGTTGATGATGCATGTAATGATGGATTGACTACTCTTGAAATTTCTTTTTAGTATTCTTGAGTAGGACATTGAATTCTTTGTTTAACCATGACCGAAGTTGAAAGAGTATGGTTGTGATGTATTCGCCATGGTGCATTCATGAGCATGATTTATGCTTGTTACTTGATTGGTAAAATTTGTGTTTGGATGGGTATGAACCCTTGAGATTGACCTTGCACCTATATGTGTATACATGTTTGCACATGATGTATTGGCATGACATATATACTATTTCAAGGTATATATTTGCTTGTGATGATGTTTAGGTTATGAAGTACATGAGAGATGTGTATTGAGCTACAATATGTAATCGTTAGTTAGTAAAATGCATGCTGTTTTTGTGTGGTATTAAGTGCATAATTGGCCTCAACATGGACATGCATATTCGCCACATGAGGGGAAATTGGTGTGCATGCATTCGGTTAGAGGCAAGCATATTGATGCCTATTCTTGGCTTAGAAAATTCGCTAAGAGGAATATTAACTAATGTGTTGAGTTCGATTAGTGATTTCGTACATATGCGACTTTGATGCCTAATGAGCATATATATTGGCTAGGTATCTTGAATTCCTCTTCGATGCTCAAATGATAAAACCAATTTATTTGTTAAATTAAGCTCAAGAGCAAAGGGAGCTAAATCCGATAAGGGAAGGAAAAAGTCGTCGAATAGCCGTCGAAATCGTTCGACCACGTCCGAGGTAAGTTTTGAGTATCGAAACTTAGATTTTGATTCGATTGAATGAAGTAATAAGCAATCGAAATTGTGCCTTTGTATGTGGCCATTGAGCGAAATGATATTTTTGCTAAGTGAATTGTGCATAAAAGTTGTGTTATGAAATTGAAACAAAGATGTGTATGAATGTTCGAGTGATATCGGGCTAAGCCGAAGGCAATTAATGCGAGTTATGATATCCGGATAAGCCCGAAGGCAATTGGGCGAGTTATGATATCCGGGCTAAGCCCGAAGGCAATTGTGCAAATTGTGATATCCGGGTTAAGTCCGAAGGCCTTTGTGCGTGTTACCATAACGGGCTATGTCGAAGGCGTTTGAGCAGTAGCTATATCCGGATAAACTCCGAAGGTATGTGATTCGAGAACTTTGAACTTGCTGGAAAATTTTCAGTTAATGCACTTGTGAAATTCCCAACAACAAGGTATGTTTTGTGTGTGCTTCGCACACTATGAGTAAGTCGTATGAATATTCGCTCTAATGATAAATGAGCTATCGGCATTAACTAGGCCGTTATTTGTGTATGAATATAAGAGTTGGGATTGTGAAGTAAGCATGTCTTTGAGAAATTGTGCATATGAATTATTGTTTAGCTACTTGAATGCTATGCTTTGGTTGTGTGTATATTATGGCTCGAAACTTACTAAGCATAAATTGCTTACTCCGTTTCTTTGTTTCTCTGTTTATAGATTTTGCTCGTTAGCGATCGGATTCGGGATCATAGAAGTTGAAGTCAACCACACTATCAAAGCCCTTTTGGTACTCCTTTAGTTGAGTTTTGGATATGGCATGTATAGGACCACCCTCGGTTGTTTTAAGTACTTTGTGATGTATATGTGTGCGGCCATGCGAAAATGGTTCGTAAAAGTGGAGTATGGAATTTGACCATATGTGGTTTGTAATTATTTTGGTTTCATGATGTGATTATGGTTTGGAATGAGAGTGTTGGTCACATGATCAGCCATTGGAATGGCTAAATATGATCATATGTGGACCTAAGTATGACTAGACTATAGTTGGTCCATGGGAACTACAATATAGGTAAAGCCTACCTTAAAACAGAGGCTGCCAGCTGCAGTGACGTGGATGTGAAAAATCACCAAAATTTGTAGGAATGGTGTTAAATAGTGAATAAATTATGTGATCGAACCTTGACGAGTCTATTTTCATATGAAAGTAACGAAATGATCATATGAACAGTATACTGAGAGATATTAAAGTTCTCGTGAGACAGGGCCAGAACGGTTTCTGGGTCCCCTGTCGCGACTTTGAAAATTTACCATAAATTATCCAGAATGAATTAGAAGTCATGTCTTATATTTCCAGATTCCTTTTTCAGTCTAGTTTCATTAGAAACAAACGGCATCAGTATTGAAACCCTGTACAGAGATATATTCAAGTTGTAACGTGCGAAGGTCAGTGTAGTCGACCCCTGTAACATGGGTGACTTTAACTAATAAACTGTACCAATTGGTCTGATAAAAAATTCTAGAAAAAAATCCAGGGATGGATATATGAGTCTAAATTCAGGGAAAATTTACGGAATCAGTTTCCGAGTTCTGTAACTCGAGATATGCTTTTTAAGGCAACAGTGATGCAGTTTTCCAGCTTGCCTGGGAATGTCAAGTTGGTCGGTGCTATAAGTGGTTTTGGCTTGTTAACCCCTCGTGTCCGACACCGGCAGCGGTCTCGGGTTCGGGGTGTTTCAATGTGGCCATGATATGTTTTAAACTCAAATGGTAAGTTCATAAGTGTTTGGACTTGGAAATTTAAGAGCAAACTGTAATAATTTGTTTAGGACAGCTTCAGTAACGTGGTTTTAGAAAATCACCATAAATTTTTGGTGTGGAATTATAGGCTGAATAAAATATGTAATCAAAGCTTAATTAGTCTAGTTTCTTGTAAAAGAGACCGTGTGAGCAAAGAAATTTCCTATAAAGAGATATTTAAAGTTGTGTGAGACAGTGTCGGAATGACTCCGAAATCCCCTGTTCTGTTTTTAGAAAATAATTATAATTTGTACAAAAATGGTTATAAGATAAAATTTATATTCTTAGACTCCTTAATGAGTCTAGTTTCAAATGAAATCAAATAGAACATATTTTGAATTCTGTACAATGAGAAATTTGATTCGGTAGTGAAGAGTGTCAAGATTAGACAAACAGTGAAACAGGGAAACTTTAAGAAAAATCTGGTATTGATTGGCCAAACCTAAAATTCTGAAAATTTTATGGATGGAAGATATATGAGTCTATATTCAGGGAAAATTAACGGCATATAATTTGGAATTTCGTAGCCCTAGTTACAAATAATTTAACAACTGTTGCTCAGGAAAACAGCTTGTAGAGAAATTGTGGTCATGTTGTAAACATGGATAAAACTTGTTTTAGTTGCTCATAAGCTATTGATTAAACTCATACGTGAATTCTAAATTGTGATGTTATAAAATGATATATGAGTGTTAGATGGATCTTTGATATTAAAATTTGTGAAATATGTAAGTTTATAAGTATTCGAATATGAAATGATAGTATGGCTTGAAATTGAATTACTCATCGGAAAATGATAGATGTAGATTCAGCCAAGACAAAGTGTATACATGAAAGTATATGTGGTATGTGAAGTATATTTGGATAATTGTGATGTGAATACATGGAAATTTATATTTTGATTTAGGATTTTATGTGATGAATGTGAACATGCGTATGTGTGATAAGGCCGAATGGCCAATGTGAACATGCATATATGAGATAAGGCCGAATGGCCAATGTGATGAATGTGAAAATGCGTATGTGTGATAAGGCCGAATGGCCAATGTGATGAATGTGAACATGCGTATGTGTGATAAGGCCGAATGGCCAATGTGATGAATGTGAACATGCATATATGAGATAAGGCCGAATGGCCAATGTGATGAATGTGAACATGCATATATGAGATAAGGCCAAATGGCCAATGTGATGAATGTGAACATGCGTATGTGTGATAAGGTCGAATGGCCAATGGGATGAATGTGAACATGCATATATGAGATAAGGCCGAATGGCCAATGTGATGAATGTGAACATGTATATATGTGGTAAGGCCGAATGGCTAATGCGAAATGTGTATGAGATAGATATGAGGAAAAGCCGAATGGCTAATGCGAAACGTGTATGAGATGGATATGTGGTAAAGCCAAATGGCTAATGTAACACCCCAAAACCCGAGACCATCGCCGGTGTCGGACCCGAGGGTTAACAAACCAAGTTCACATGTTTTTGCCCACCAATTTGACATTTCCAGTCAGGCTGGAAAACTGCGTCACTGTCGCCTTAAAAATCATATCTCGAGTTTCAAAACTCGGAAACTGGTTTCGTAAATTTTCCCTGAATTTAGACTCATATATCCATCCATGGATTTATTTCTAGGATTTTGGTCGGGCCAATTGGTACAGTTTATTAGTTAAAGTTACCCTGTTACAGGGATCGACTGCTCCGACCTTCGCGCGGTATAACTTGAATATCTCTCTGTACAGGGATTTAATTCTGGTGTCGTTTGTTTCTAATGAAACTAGACTCAAAATGGAATCTGTACATATAAGATATATCTCCTAATTCTTTTGGATAATTTATAGTGAATTTTTAAAGTTGCGACAGGGAACCCAGAAACCATTCTGGCCCTGTCTCACAATAGCTTTAATATCTCTTAACCTGTAACTCCTATGACCGTTTCATTTCTTCCATATGAAAATAGACTCATCAAGGTTCATTTACATAGCTTATTCACTATCTAATTCCATTCCTATGAATTTTGGTGATTTTTCACATTCACGCCACTGCAGCTGGCAGCATCTGTTTTAAGATAGGACTCACCTATTTGGTGGTCTCCATGATTCAACTAGCCTTACCATACATAGGTTCATATATGATCATTTTAACCGTGCCAATGGCTGATCATATGACCAACATTCTCATTTCAAGCCATAGCCACATCATGACACAAAATATATACATACAACCCACAATTAGTCTAAGTTCATACTTCCTTTTCGAGCCATTTTCGCACGGCCGTACATACGTACATTACAACATATTTAACAAACAAGGGTAGTCCTATACATGCCATCTCAAGTTCAAACAAAATTTATACCAAAATGGAGGCTTGATAGTGTGGATGACTTGACTTCAACGATCCCAAATCCGATTGCCTCGGCGAAATCTAGAAAACTAAGAGCCAAAACAACGGGTAAGCATTTTTATGCTTAGTAAGTCTCGAGAATATAATGAACTATAATTTACAGCAATACATTCACATAGCCAAATGCATCATTTCATTAATACACATTCTTACTTCATACTTCATCATTATATAAGTTCGCAAAGCATCAATCAATTCAATAACTGAAATTCATTAGTCGATTGAGCGAATGTTGCTCAAACACGTCGACTTTCCAATGCACATATAACGTACCTTATCCTTTGGGCTGTCCGAGTGTACTAATTAAATTCATTTCAGCAACCAACACTCACCTCCAGCCCAAGATTCTTGAATATAACCGGATATAATCAAGTGCACAAATGCCTTCGGTCTTAGCCGGATAGAATAACTTCATACGAATGCCTTTGGTCTTAGCCGGATGTAGCCACTAGCACAATTGCCTTCGGTCTTAACCGGATATAATTTCCAGCATAATTGTCTTCGGCTTAGCCCGGATATCATTCAATTTCTCATGCACACATACATCAATAATCATTGGACATACATATTTCATTTTCGTTACTAAGGCTCAAACACAATTAATATCATTAGCATATTCGCCTTGGGACTTAGCCGGGTGGAATTCAAATACTCATACACACCTAATCAATAATCATACACATCCATATTTCATCTCACATAATTCAAGTAAGGTCACTTCTTGAGGACTTACCTCGGATGTTGTCGAACGGCTTTTTCGGCTATTCGATCACCTTTTCCTTCCCCTTGTCCAATTGTGGCCCTCTTGGCTCTTGAGCTAATTCAAACAAATTCAATTTATTAAAACCTCATTGTGCTTGCTTATGGCGAATATGACAAGGATTTTAGAAGGTCATATGGCCACTCTTTAGCTTGAATACACAATGGTCATGCACATTTTATACTACATCAAGCAATTCAATACAATTTGTTTGAACATCAAGGAAATGCTAAGGCCTTCAATGGGCTACCCAAGGCCGAATATTCATGTACATGTTGAGGTCAAAATTTGCACTTAATACCTCACAAAAACAGCATGCAATCTACTAATTAATGCTTGCACATTGTGGCCCAAAACTTATAATATAGCATCAAGCACTTATATGTGTGCTAGGCAATTGTGCTTGCAATTTCACAAGCATTCTTCCACATTTTCTTCTTTAAATCAATATATTCATCACTTAGTTCATAACCAAACAAAATGTGCAATCATATATATGCATATATGAGCATGGCGAATTTTCAAAGTGTCCATAGCCATCCAAAACACAAACTTTTAACTAACATGCAAGAAGCATGAATCATGCTCAAGAATGCATCATGGCCAAGTATGACAATCATGCTCCTTTTCAACTTTAATCATGATAAAACAAAGAGAAAACTCAAAATCTTACTCATGAGTAGAAAATCCATCATTGCATGCATCATCATCAAGCTTCACACTTAGCATGCAATGGCTTTATCACTATAACAACTTTGGCCAAATACCATTTCCATGGCATACCAAAGATTTGAGCCATGGCTAACATGCACATCAAGTTAGCAACCAAAACATGCATGAAACTCCCAACACAACCCCATACATACCTTAATCTTGATGCAAATTTAGCCAAATCACCTTCTAGATCTCTTCTAAACAAAGGAAATGAAGCAAAATCCTTCTTCCTCTTAGTATTTTCGGCTAAAAAGATGAGAAAGGATGAACAAGTTTTTTGTTTTCTCCTCTTGGTTGCACGGCAATGGGGGGGGAATGCTACTCTCTCACACACATTTTTTTTTTTTTCATTCTTTTCTCACCCATGCTTATTTGTTTATGATTTTCTCCCTAATGCCCAACAAAACATGTTTCATGACATGTTTAACCCATATTTCTTTGTCATGGCCGGCCATTACTTGTAAAAAGGGGGAATTTGACATGCAAGTCCATTATTTTGCATGCATGCTTTAATTAGTCATCACATATTTCCCTATCGTACTTTCAAAGTTTACTACTAAGTCCTTTCTTATAAATTAGCACCTAATTAATAAAAATCGAGACGCGAAATATTTACGCATACCAATTCCACATTCAATAAGTACGGAATATAACACTTAATTATTCTTGTGACTCGGTTTCGTGGTCCCGAAACCACTCTCCGACTAGGGTCACATTCGGGGTGTCACAACTCTCCCCCACTCAAGAGATTTTCGTCCCCGAAAAGCTTACCGGTAAATAGGTTCGGATATCGCTCTCTCATAGAGTTCTCGGTCTCCCAAGTAGCTTCTTCTATCCCGTGCTTGAGCCATAACACTTTCACTAGCGGAACCCGCTTGTTTCGCAACTCTTTCACTTCTCGTGATAGGATACGAATTGGTTCTTCCTCATAACTCATATTAGCTTGAACTTCAATTTCTGATGGACTAATCACGTGCGATGGATCGGATCTATAACGTCGAAGCATCGACACGTGGAAGACATCGTGAACCTTTTGAGTTCGGGGCAAAATCAAACGATATGCCACCGGACCGACTCGCTCGATATCTCATATGGCCCAATGAACCTCGGGCTCAACTTGCCCTTACGGTAGAACACGAGTATCTTTTCCAAGGCGATACCTTGAGAAACACCTTATCACCCACCGATACTCGATATCCTTACGCTTCATATCCGCGCACGACTTCGACGATCGAAGGCTATCTTCAAACTTTCACGGATTACTTTCACTTTCATTCAGCATCCCTAATCAAATCCACCCGAAAATCTTGCTTTCACCAAGCTCGGTCCAAAACAATGGTGTACGGCATTTACGCTCGCACAAAGCCTCATAAGGTGCCATCTTAATGCTCGATGAAAATTTGTTGTTGTAAGCTTAATTCAATCAACGGCAAATACCGTTCCCATGAACCACTAAACTCGAGGACGCAACATCTTAACATATCCTCAAGTATCTCGAATTACCCGCCGGATTGACCATCGGTTTGGGGGTGAAAGGCGGTCTTTGAAATGCAACTTGGTACCCAAAGCTTCTTGCAACTTTTTCCAAAACCGCGAGGTAAATCTCGGATCTCTATCCGACCACGATAGAAATAGGCACCCGTGTAATTTCACAATGAGAAACGTACAATTCCGCTAATTTGTCCATTGAAAATCCGACGACGGGGACAAAGTGGGCCGACTTAGTCAATCGATCTACCACGACCCAAACCGCATCCTTCTTACTTGCTGACAATGGCAGTCCGGATACAAAGTCCATTGTGACTCGATCCCATTTCCACTCGGGTATCGTGATTGGTGAAGTAATCCTCAAGGCACCGATGTTCCGCTTTCACTTGTTGACATATTAAACATCTTGAAACAAAGTCGGAGATGTCTCGCTTCATACCATGCCACCAAAATCGACGTTTCAAATCATTGTACATCTTTGTACTCCCCGGGTGGATTGCCATTTGGCTACAATGGGCTTCATTCAGAATTATCGAAATGAGTTCAATTCCTTGGGACACAGACGACTTTTGAACTTCAAACAATCGTCATCGTCGATTTGAAACTCCGAGTCCTTGTTCGAACACACGCAGCCCGTTTTGCAACCAACTCGTCGTCGACTTTTCCGAGCTTCTCGAATTTGGTGTGTCAATAGTGGTTTGGCTTTCAATTCAGCCACTAACACACCGTCGGATCGGATGACAAGTGCACATTCATCGTCGTAAAGTGAATAACGATTTACGACTCAAGGCATCCGCAACCACATTCGCCTTTCCGGTGATAATCAATGATCGATTCATAATCCTTTAACACTCAAGCCAACGTCTTTGTCGCAGATTTAAGTCTCTTTGGGTCATCAAATATTTGAGACTTTTGTGATCCGAGTATACATGGCACCTTTCACCAAATAAGTAATGTCGCCAAATCTTTAAAGCGAATACGATAGCGGCCAATTCGAGATCATGAGTCGGATAATTTTTCTCATGTGGCTTTAATTGCCTCGACGACAGGCCACAACTCGACCTTCTTGCATTAATACATAACCTAACCCAAGTAGAGAGGCGTCGCTATAGATAACAAACTCCTTGCCGGACTCGGGTTGCACTAGAATTGGGGCTTCAGTCAAATAAGTTTTCAGTTGATCGAAGCTTTTTTGGCATTTCTCCGTCCATTCGAACTTAACATCCTTTTGGAGTAAGCCGTCATCGGCGTGGCTATCGTTGAGAACCCTTTACAAATCGTCGGTAATAACCAAGCCCCAAAACTCTCGAACCTCGAGAATATTTCTCGGAGGTTTCCAATTAAGTATGGCTGAAATTTTATTCGGGTCGACTCGAATACCCGATGCAGATACCACATGACCCAAGAAGCTAACCTCTCTTAACCAGAACTCACACTTGCTGAACTTAGCATATAATTGCTTGTCCCATAAAATTTGCAAAGACTAACCGCAGTGTTCAAGATGTTCGGTCTCATTTCTTGAATAGACCAAGATGTCATCAATGAACACGACTACGAATCGATCCAAATATGGTCTAAAGATCCGATTCATTAAGTCCATAAATACCGCAGGGGCATTAGTGAGCCCAAACGGCATCACTAGGAACTCATAGTGACCATATCTCGTTCTGAAGGCAGTCTTGGGCACGTCTGAATCTCGGATTCGCAATTGATAGTAGCCCGATCTCAAATCTATTTTCGAGAACACCGAGGCTCCCTTGATTGATCGAACAAGTCATCAATACGTGGCAGCGGATATTTGTTCTTTATCGTCGCTTTGTTGTCGACGATAGTCGATGCACAAATGCATGGTTCCATCCTTCTTCTTCACGAACAAGACCGGCGCACCCAAGGCGAAAAACTCAAGCGAGCAAAACCTCTATCCACCAATTCTTGCAATCGAACTTTCAACTCCTTTAATTCCGTTGGGGCCATACGATACGGAGCTATCGAAATTGAGTGGTACCGGTACCAATTCGATGCCAAATTCTATTTCCGAACGGTGGTAAACCGGTAATTCTTCTGGGAAAACATCCGGTATTCACAAACCACGGGCACAGATTCGGTTTCTTCTCGATTCCTTGTCATCGAAAGCACGACGCAAGGTACGCCGCACCCTTTTCTTACATATTTCGGGCCAACATCGCGATATTACGGTGGCAACCCTTTTAAGTCCGTGGACTCAACCCAATTATTTCATTATTCGCACCTCAAATCGATAGTCTTGCTCTTGCAATTTACAACCGCATCGTGCATGGTCAACCAATCCAAACCAAGAATAACATCGAACTCATCGAACGGCAAAAGCATCAAGTCCGCCGGAAAACAAGAACCTCGGAACACTAGGGACTTTTCTTGCACACTTTGTTAACAAGCACGTAATGACCCAAGGGGTTTGACACCGAATTACAAACTCGAGAGACTCAATGGGCAAAGTCTTCTTGGATGCTAAGGTTTCACATATATATGAATGAGTAGAACCGTGGTCAATCAAAGCAATTACATTTGTATTGAAAAGAGTGAAAGTACCGGTAATAACATCCGGAGAGGCAGCATCCTCGGCGTGCGCGATGGCATAAGTCCTAGCAGAGCACGAGCCTCGGATCGATGGTAGCATCTCTAGATCCTCTCGACCGCCATCGACATTGCCCATATTTCTAGGTGGTCTACCTCGGCGATGGTAGCACCCGGGTTTGCACTCGACTTGCATTCTGCTCGTGCATCCTCGGGCAATCCTTCATAAAGTGGTCGGCCGATCCACACTTATAGCAGGAGCGATCACGAAACCAACAGCTCCCGAATGCCATTTGCCACAATGTGGACACTCCGCCCTCTCGGCGATCATTTCCGCCACCCGCGATCGAGGTGACTCGTGTGGTCACGGGGTCGATCGCGTCCTCGCCTAGAAAAGCCCAAACGCCTCTAGACCGGCTCGCATCATCTCGAAATCTCTTCGATGCTTGTTGAAGAGACTTTCCGAGGACCTCTTTCGAATTCTCCAATCCCCACATCAGCTTTTTGTTTCTCCTTTCTAAGCTCTTCGACTTTACAAGCTCGCTCAACAAGTACTACGAACTCTCGATCTCGAGAATGCCAACAAACATCCTTATATCATCATTCAGCCCATCCTCAAGCGTTTGCACATAATAGCTTCGGACGAAATGCATTCTCGCAGCATCGGCTAAGCCTCACAAACTTTCGTTCAGAGTCGGTAACGGACATAGAACCTTGCTTAAGATCAAGGAACTCCTCCGCTTTTGGTCGATGAATCTCGATCGATATACTTTTTTGAACTCGGTTAGAAAGAATTCCCAAGTCACTTGCTCTCTAGGCACCACGTAAGTCGAGTACTCCACCAATAGTAGGCGGACTCGCGTAGCAAGGAGATGGTACACTTTAAGCACTCATCGGTGTACAGGATAGCTCATCAAGCACCCGGATAGTGTTATCTAACCATAATTCAGCTCGCTCGGCATCATCATCATCCGTAGCCTTAAATTCAGTGGCCCCATGTTTTCAATCCTATCGATTGGGGCTTACCGACCTTATTGGGTCATCCACGGAGGTATCGAGGTGCGGGGTTGCATTCGTCGGGAATGGAGGTGGTGGAACAACCGTGTTGGTTCGAATGTATTGATTAAACCATTCGTTCATCACACTATAAAAGGCTTGCCTAGCCTCATCATTAGGATTATGGCCATAGGTTGAGAGTCCCATGGCGCTGTCCCTTGCGCGGGAGCAGCGCCACACTCTCCACATCATCAGCTATCGCTTCGGTTAGGATCGGGATCCATTGCTATAAACAAACATGAAGTCAAATTGTCGAATTCATCACACTATCGATTCATCATTTAATGGCATGTATAGCTAGACCCCAAACACATCACGGTAGTCCTAGAATCGACTAAACCGTGGCTCTGATACCAATAAAATTGTAACACCCCAAAACCCGAGACCATCGCCGTGTCGGACCCGAGGTTAACAAACCAAGTTCACATGTTTTTGCCCACCAATTTGACATTTCCAGTCAGGCTGGAAAACTGCGTCACTGTCGCCTTTAAAATCATATCTCGAGTTTCAAAACTCGGAAACTGGTTTCGTAAATTTTCCTGAATTTAGACTCATATATCCATCCATGGATTTATTTCTAGGATTTTGGTCGGGCCAATTGGTACAGTTTATTAGTTAAAGTTACCCTGTTACAGGGATCGACTGCTCCGACCTTCGCGCGGTATAACTTGAATATCTCTCTGTACAGGGATTTAATTCTGGTGTCGTTTGTTTCTAATGAAACTAGACTCAAAATGGAATCTGTACATATAAGATATATCTCCTAATTCTTTTTGGATAATTTATAGTGAATTTTTAAAGTTGCGACAGGGAACCCAGAAACCATTCTGGCCCTGTCTCACAATAGCTTTAATATCTCTTAACCTGTAACTCCTATGACCGTTTCATTTCTTCCATATGAAAATAGACTCATCAAGGTTCATTTACATAGCTTATTCACTATCTAATTCCATTCCTATGAATTTTGGTGATTTTTCACATTCACGCCACTGCAGCTGGCAGCATCTGTTTTAAGATAGGACTCACCTATTTGGTGGTCTCCATGATTCAACTAGCCTTACCATACATAGGTTCATATATGATCATTTTAACCGTGCCAATGGCTGATCATATGACCAACATTCTCATTTCAAGCCATAGCCACATCATGACACAAAATATATACATACAACCCACAATTAGTCTAAGTTCATACTTCCTTTTCGAGCCATTTTCGCACGGCCGCGTACATACGTACATTACAACATATTTAACAAACAAGGGTAGTCCTATACATGCCATCTCAAGTTCAAACAAAATTTATACCAAAATGGAGGCTTGATAGTGTGGATGACTTCGACTTCAACGATCCCAAATCCGATTGCCTCGGCGAAATCTAGAAAACTAAGAGCCAAAGCAACGGGTAAGCATTTTTATGCTTAGTAAGTCTCGTGGAATATAATGAACTATAATTTACAGCAATACATTCACATAGCCAAATGCATCATTTCATTAATACACATTCTTACTTCATACTTCATCATTATATAAGTTCGCAAAGCATCAATCAATTCAATAACTGAAATTCATTAGTCGATTGAGCGAATGTTGCTCAAACACGCCGACTTTCCAATGCACATATAACGTACCTTATCCTTTGGGCTGTCCGAGTGTACTAATTAAATTCATTTCAGCAACCAACACTCACCTCCAGCCCAAGATTCTTCGAATATAACCGGATATAATCAAGTGCACAAATGCCTTCGGTCTTAGCCCGGATAGAATAACTCGCATACGAATGCCTTCGGTCTTAGCCGGATGTAGCCACTAGCACAATTGCCTTCGGTCTTAACCCGGATATAATTTCCAGCATAATTGTCTTCGGCTTAGCCCGATATCATTCAATTTCTCATGCACACATACATCAATAATCATTGGACATACATATTTCATTTTCGTTACTAAGGCTCAAACACAATTAATATCATTAGCATATTCGCCTTGGGACTTAGCCCGGGTGGAATTCAAATACTCATACACACCTAATCAATAATCATACACATCCATATTTCATCTCACATAATTCAAGTAAGGTCACTTCTTGAGGACTTACCTCGGATGTTGTCGAACGGCTTTTTCGGCTATTCGATCACCTTTTCCTTCCCCTTGTCCAATTGTGGCCCTCTTGGCTCTTGAGCTAATTCAAACAAATTCAATTTATTAAAACCTCATTGTGCTTGCTTATGGCCGAATATGACAAGGATTTTAGAAGGTCATATGGCCACTCTTTAGCTTGAATACACAATGGTCATGCACATTTTATACTACATCAAGCAATTCAATACAATTTGTTTGAACATCAAGGAAATGCTAAGGCCTTCAATGGGCTACCCAAGGCGAATATTCATGTACATGTTGAGGTCAAAATTTGCACTTAATACCTCACAAAAACAGCATGCAATCTACTAATTAATGCTTGCACATTGTGTATTAAAACTTATAATATAGCATCAAGCACTTATATGTGTGCTAGGCGAATTGTGCTTGCAATTTCACAAGCATTCTTCCACATTTTCTTCTTTAAATCAATATATTCATCACTTAGTTCATAACCAAACAAAATGTGCAATCATATATATGCATATATGAGCATGGCCGAATTTTCAAAGTGTCCATAGCCATCCAAAACACAAACTTTTAACTAACATGCAAGAAGCATGAATCATGCTCAAGAATGCATCATGGCCAAGTATGACAATCATGCTCCTTTTCAACTTTAATCATGATAAAACAAAGAGAAAACTCAAAATCTTACTCATGAGTAGAAAATCCATCATTGCATGCATCATCATCAAGCTTCACACTTAGCATGCAATGGCTTTATCACTATAACAACTTTGGCCAAATACCATTTCCATGGCATACCAAAGATTTGAGCCATGGCTAACATGCACATCAAGTTAGCAACCAAAACATGCATGAAACTCCCAACACAACCCCATACATACCTTAATCTTGATGCAAATTTAGCCAAATCACCTTCTAGATCTCTTCTAAACAAAGGAAATGAAGCAAAATCCTTCTTCCTCTTAGTATTTTCGCTAAAAAGATGAGAAAGGATGAACAAGTTTTTGTTTTCTCCTCTTGGTTGCACGGCAATGGGGGGAATGCTACTCTCTCACACACATTTTTTTTTTTCATTCTTTTCTCACCCATGCTTATTTGTTTATGATTTTCTCCCTAATGCCCAACAAAACATGTTTCATGACATGTTTAACCCATATTTCTTTGTCATGGCCGGCCATTACTTGTAAAAAGGGGGAATTTGACATGCAAGTCCATTATTTTGCATGCATGCTTTAATTAGTCATCACATATTTCCCTATCGTACTTTCAAAGTTTACTACTAAGTCCTTTCTTATAAATTAGCACCTAATTAATAAAAATCGAGACGCGAAATATTTACGCATACCAATTCCACATTCAATAAGTACGGAATATAACACTTAATTATTCTTGTGACTCGGTTTCGTGGTCCCGAAACCACTCTCCGACTAGGGTCACATTCGGGGTGTCACAGCTAATGTGAGATATGTATGAGATGTGTATATATATATATATATATTGTGGCCAAATGACAAACGGTGGAGGGTGTGTTTTATTAGATATTTGATAAGGTAAATTAATTACAATTATGATAGTCGATGTGAATGTTGTAACATGTGAATAAATATGCATGAAACTCTATGATGTAAACCTGGGATTAAAGACCAGATGACCATATGTGGTGACTATGTCCGGGTAAGACCCGATGACTACGTGTGGAGATTTTGTCCGGGTAAGACCCGATGATTACGTGTGGAGATTTTGTTCGGGTAAGACCCGATAACTTTGTGTGGAGATTTCATCTGAGCTAAAGGTTTCGTCGATAATCCGAGTAAAGGTTAAAGCTATAAGACTTCGTAATAAGAATTGCTTATAAATATATTCAATGCGAAAGGTTAAACAGGTATGTACTCAAAGTTATATGTGAGCTTGATTTGAGCTAAATCATAAGGTAGTCATGTGATGCATACGTGAGTAATCTATGAGACTATTCCTATGTTTATGTGACATCGGATCAGTGTGAGAGGTTATGTGAAATTATACAATATATCTATGTCACATGAGCTCACTTTTATGTGAAAGTTTATCTGCCTATTGTATATGATGAGATGTGCATATTCGGTAAAAGGGACGGTATGCCCGAAGGAAAAGTGAAATAAAAATATGAACAACTATGTTATAATTTGATTGTTATCTGTTGACACTGCTTAAAACTTACTAAGCATTGTAATGCTTACTCCGTTTACTTTGTTTCCTCTGTTTTATAGATCTCATTTCAAGCTACGTGCTCGGGATCGTCAAGAACTAGTCACACTATCACTATCCACCGTCTGCATCGCTATGTTTTGGATTATCTTATGGCATGTATAGAATAGACTAGTAGTGGGAGGATATTTTGGTTAATGTATATAAGCCATACGAATATGGCATCTTTTGAATGTGTACTTATAGAAGTTTAAATTGTATCCCTGACTGTCTTTAGTATTTACCCAAAGGAATGCTCCTTATTTCAAAAAAAAAAAAAATTTTACTGTTCTGATAGGAGTTTCAAGTCCGGTAATGCCCCTTTACCTATTCCGGCAACGGATACGGGATTGGGGTGTTACACGGTGCTCCACAACCATGGCCCATACCATTTCCACCTCTGGCCTGACCATGGTCTCTCAGTGGCTGCTAAACACCTCTCAACAGTTGAGCAGTACCCATACCAGTAGCTTGCATCTGATCGGGCCTCCGTGGACAATCTCTGATACGGTGCTCCAAAGATCCGCACATCAAACATGCATCAATCCTTTTCTAGCACTCGCCCTGATGGCGTCTCCCACAATCCACACAAGGCTGTAGTTTAGTAGCAGCAATAGGGGCCCCAACTCTAATCGGCCCATCAACTCTGGCCTTCTTCTTAGGCCTCAGAAATGAACTTGAGGGCTCTGAATCCCTCTTGTTCCTACCATTTTCCTTCTTATGGTTCTGGCACTCAACACGCTTCACATCCTCGGTGATCTTCTTCTTATCGACCAACACAGCAAAATCTCGCTCCCTCTGTGGTGCTATTAGAATCCTTAAACTATCCCTGAGGCCATCCTCGAAACGAACACAAAACACATATTCCGTTGCCACCATCCGACATGCATAGCGGCTAAGTCGCAAAAACTCAAACTCATATTCAGCTACTGATTTATCCCCCTGAGTCAAATTTAAAAACTCCTTCCTCCGGGCATCCACATAACTAGCACCCACATATTTCCCTTGGAATCCAGTCTTGAAAAATTCCCAAGTCTTCTGGAAACACAAAAATTTATATACTTTTTCATACCCTTTTTAACTTAAAACTAGGCTATTCCGGTTAAATTCTTATAAAAAAATAATTAAATATTATAAAATAATTAAATTATGTTAAAAATATGAACATTATGAATTTTAATTAATTTTATAGTTAATTTTGATTAAATTTGGTTGTTTTTGACAGAATTACACAATTGGAGAAAAAGGGCCCGGTGAACACTGCGAGAAGAACAAAACCGAGAGTAATTTGAAGTATCGAGGACAATTAATTTCCAGCCCAAGACAGTTCAGAAATATGTATTAATTCATAATTAAATTAATTTTAATTTATTTCCTATTTAATTTAGGTTAATTGAATTAATTTTAATTAATTATGAAGAAAGGACCTAGTGAACCGCACTGGTTGAACTGAATGGAGTGAGCCGAACTAGCCACTAATTGGGCTGACCAGAACTATCCATTGGCTGACCCAAATCAGAAAATTAGCTGATAAAATATGCTTGCAAAAAGGACCTTGAAAAGCCTCCAAATTCCGTTCAAACCCCACATTTATTTTAGGCTTTGTAGATTTGCCCCAGCCTATTTTTAACAAGGTTGAAAGCTTCAACCTTGCCATGTGTGTGGCCGGCCATGGGAGGGCTCTCTTGGCTGCTAAATTTGCCATTTTTAGCAGTCCTCTTCAGCTATAAAATCCACCCTATGCTGCCCATTTCAAAGCATCCCTCAACATCCCTCATTCCACAACATTCTCTCATCCTCTCTTCACTTCTCTCAAAGTTTCCTCTCCATTTTTCCATCCCATTTTCCCTTCTCTTGTGCCGATTTCCTCTCTTGAGAAGGAGGTGTTCTTTAGCCATCTTGGGTAGCAATCAAGGATTCATAGAAGCCTTGCTCGGCAAAGACAATGGAGACTAAGAACGGAGCAACAGTCAAGCTGCAAAGAAACACTGGATTTGCTTTCTATTCCCTTTCTTTTTAATTTCTGTTGTTTTTATGATGAAATAACTATGAAAAATATTTTTGTTGAAATGATTAGTTTAATCAATTTAGCTTGAATTTAATTCGTGTTGGGTTGATTATATTTTTCCTACTTGAATTATTAAATTAGTGTTTATGCTGTTATAAGCCTCAGTGAAATGCTTGATTAAGTAAAATCATGCTTAGGTTATCTGGCATTATAATTGTTTAGATAACTAAAGAATTAATTGTTTAAGCGGATTGAAATTGCAATTAATGGACTCAATACTTAATCAGTGCATGTTTAATTCTTCTAAGGTAACTAAAAATTAAATCAACATTGTATTTGGCGATACATATGCCTTGCATAACTTGCAAGATTGTTGTGATTAAATTGTTTCAAGGTATGGCTACTTTGTTACTTCACATAATCTTTTACATGTTTATTAAGTTGAATTAATCAGTTGAATCGACATAGGAATATGCGAGAGATAATTTAATTCAATAAGTATGTATGTGCGATAGCATGTTTACTTTATTAAATCTGTTTAGTCGTTTGGATTGGCATAGGGATATGTTTAAGAGATAAATGGAATTCTTTTAATTAGTAAATATGTTCATAAGTTAGCAAATTACTAGGTTGCCATGAATTTATTCATGACAGCATAAGCACAAATTTAATATTTCTTTTATTTTATTTAAATTGTTTGCTTAGTTTTAAAATCTTAGTTTATAAATCACTCTTTTCAAACCAAAATTTTTTTTACCTCACCAAAGTGTTTTAATTAATTTCATAAATATTGCTTTTTACAGTCCCTGTGGGTACGATAACTCGGCATTTACTTGTCACTTTATTACTTGTTACGATTGTGTACACTTGCACATTTCCACCGTTCCAAGTTTTTGGAGCCGTTGCCGGGGACAGTTTTTTAAAAAAAAATTATTTGTGAATTTATTTTTACATTTTGGTTCTTTTATTTTCTTGTTTAATATTACTTACTTAATTAATTCTTCTCTGATTATTTCAGGTGTTTATGAGTATTGACCGAATTATCGACTTACTCCCATTGGACCCTGAAATAGAACGAACCTTTCACCAACGAAGAAGTCAAGCGAACCAGAGAAGGACCGAAGAGATGAATTTCGAAAATATCAATCAGGGAAACGGAGCAAACCTTGCTCAAAATCCTATCCTTATTGCTGATGATAGGGATAGAGCTTTACGACAATATGCCGTGCCAGTTTTTAATAACCTTAATCCAGGTATTAGAAGACCCTAGATCGAGGCACAACAATTCGAGCTGAAACCAGTCATGTTCCAGATGCTTCAGACAGTGGGCCAGTTTAGTGGAATGCTTACTGAAGATCCTCATCTTAATTTAAGAATATTTATGGAGGTGAGCGACTCTTTCAAGCTAGCTGGAGTACCCGAAGATGCATTACGATTAAAACTATTCCTGTACTCGCTGAGGGACAAAGCTCGAGCCTAGTTAAACTCACTACCACTGAACTCGATTTCTACATGGCAAGAGTTAGCAGAGAGATTTCTTGTGAAGTATTTCCCGCCTAGCAAGATTGCTAAGCTGAGAAATGAGATTACTACTTTCCAACAAATGGATGATGAGTCCTTGTATGAGGCATGGGAAAGATTCAAAGAGTTATTATGAAAGTTCCCTCATCACGGAATTCTGCATTGCATCTGTGACAGCCCAAAATTGACCCTAGTCGGGAAGTGGTTTCGGGACCGCTAAACCGAGTCACCGAAATGTTTGGACGTAATATTTATTGTCTAGAATATGTATATGTGAATGTGTGAAAATTTCAAGTTTCGATTTAGTAAATTTCATGTGAATTTAGCCAATAGAACTTGTGTGACACTTTTGAAATGTGATAGGCTAATCTATAAAGACCTAATAGTGCATGTAATCAAAAGGGAGGACTTGCATGTCAAATTTTCCCCCCTAATTGCTAGTGGCGGGCCATGACAAGGGAGTATGGGCAAAACATGTCATGACACATGTTGTGTAAGTGTTTCATGTTGGAATAAATAAAATAAGGTGCATGGGTAATAAAAAAATGAAAAAAAAATGTGTGTGAAGGCTTCTCTCCCTCCCCATTGCCGTGAGTTGAAGAAAAGAAAAGAAAAAAAATTTGTTCATCCTTTCATTCTCTCTTGGCCGAAAATCCTAAGGAAGAAGGAGGGGGTTTTTGCTTCATGCTTGGTTTGGAAGAGGATTAGGAGGAGGTTTGGCCATACTTGTATCTAGATTAAGGTATGTTTGAGGTTGTGCCATGAGATTCATGCATGTTTTTAGTTGATAGCTTGATGCTTTTATTAGCCCATGGTTCAAATCTTTGTTATATCATGGGGATGGTATTTGGCCAAGGTGGATTTTGTGTTAATGCCATTGCATGTTAAATATGAAGCTTGCTAATGATACATGTGATGGTGGATTGATGGCTCTTGGACTTTCTTTTTAGCATTTTGAGTAAGACATTAAGTTCTTTGTTTAACCATGACCAAAATCGAAACGGTATGGTGTTGTGGTGTATTCGGCCATGGTATATCCATAAGTATGGTTCATGCATATTGCATGGTAGGTAAGATTTGAGCTTTGGATATATGTTTATATTTGGATAAGCAACTTTGAGATTCGGCTCTAGTATATATATATAGATATACATGTTTGTACATGATGTATTGGTATGACATATATACCATCTCAAGGTATATATTTGCATATGATGATGTTTGGTTATGAAATAAATGATTGATGCGTATTGAGTTACAATATGGAATCGTTAGTTAGTAAAATGTATGCTGTATTTGTGTGGTATTAAGTGTATAATTGGCCTCAACATGGACATGCATATTCGCCACATGAGGGAATTGGTGTGCATGCATTCGGTTAGAGGCAAGCATATTGATGCCTATTCTTGGCTTAGAAAATTCGCTAAGGAGAGTACTAACTAATGTGTTGAGTTTGATTCATGATTTCGTACATATGTGACTTTAATGTCTAATGAAAATATGTGGGCTAAGTACCTTGAATTCCTCTTCGATGCTCAAATGATTAAATCAATTTATTTGTTAAATTAAGCTCAAGAGCAAAGGGAGCTAAATCCGATAAAGGGAAGGAAAAGTAGTCGAGTAGCAGTCGAAATCGCTCGACCACGTCCGAGGTAAGTCTTGATAATGACCCTACTTGAATTATATTGAAATGATTTGTCCTATTATGGCGGACAGCCGAATGTGCGAGGGACTAAGTTATAAAGTCAATTGAAATCATGCTCTTTGTGTGTGGCTATTGAGCGAAATTGGAAAGGTTTGATAAATGTTTTGTGTTTGAGCCTTAGTAACGAGAATGAAATATGGATGTGTCGTGATTATTGATATATGTGTACATGAGCATTTGAATAATACCCGGGCTAAGTCCCGAAGGCAATTATGCTAGTGATTATATCCGGGCTAACACCCGAAGGCATTCATGCTAGTTGTTATATCCGGGCTAAGACCCGAAGGCATTTGTGCAAGTTACCAAATCCGGGTTAAGACCCGAAGGCAATTGTGCTTGTGGTTATATCCGGTTAAATTTTGAAGAAGCTCGGTTGAAGGTGAGCGTTTTGGTGCTGTAATAAATTCAATTAATACGCTCGAAAAACCCATACGATAAGGTATGTTTACATGTGCATCGGAAAAGTCGATCCGTTTGAAATAGTATTCGTTCAATCGACTAACGAACTTTCGGCTCTTAGATAGGTTGATACCTTGTGTGTATATGTTGATGAAGTGTGAAGTAAGTATGATTATGAGAATGTGTATTAATAAAGTGAATGTAATACTTTAGTCAAAGCTGATTTCATTACTTGAGACTTACTAAGCATTAAAATGCTTACCCCGTTGCTTTGGCTCTCTATTTTATAGATTTTGCTCGCTAGCTATCGGATTCGGGATCATCGAAGTCGAAGTCATCCACACTATCAAAGCCCTTTTGGTACTCTTTAGTTGAACTTTAGATATGGCATGTATAGGACTACCCTTTGCTGTTTTTCAAGTACTTTTGTGATGTATGTGTGTACGGCCATGCGAAAATGGCTCGTAGAAGTGGAGTATGGCATTAGACCATTTGTGTTTATGTATGTATATATGGTTTCATGATGTGACTATGGACTGGAATGGAAGTGTTGGGCAATGATCAGCCCTTGGAATGGTTAAACATGATCATAGGTTGTAACACCCCGTACCCGAGTCCGTTACCGGAGTCGAACACAAGGTGCACACAGACTTAACTTAATTGTTTTCACAGTCCTAAAAAAAAAAATTTCCAGACTAGCTGGTTACTGCATCACTGTCGCCTTAAAAATCATATCTTGAGTTTTAAAGCTCGAAAACCAGTTTCGTAAATTTTACCTGAAACTAGACTCATAAGTCCATCAACATATTTGTTTCTAGAATTTTTGGTTAGGCCAATTAGTACAGTTTATTAGTTAAAGTCTCCCCTAATCCAGGGTTCGACTACACTGACCCTCACGCATTACGAATTGGATATCTCCCTGTAAAGGGCTTCAATACTGATGCCGTTTGTTTCTATAGAAACTAGACTCAGAGAGGAATCTATATATATATGGCATGACTCCTAATTATCTCTGGTTAATTTACAATGAATTTCCAAAGTCGGAACAGGGGATCCAGAAACCTTTCTGGTCCTGTTTCACGAGAACTTTAATATCTCTTAACATATAACTCATATGACCATTTCGTTTCTTCCATATGAAAGTAGATTCATTAAAGTTCATTTACATAATTTATTCGCTATTTAATACCATTCCTACTATTTTTAGTGATTTTTCACATCCACATTACTGCTGCTGTCAGCATCTGCCTTTAAGGTAGGCTTTACCTATTTCATGATTTCCATGATTCAATTGGCCCTTTTTGCATACATAGCACAAAGTGTGATCATGATTAACCATTCCAATGGTTAATCGTTTCAAAACAATTCCATACCTCATAATGATCAACATACAAACGATTATAGTACTATGCTAAAACGATATAAGCCATTTTCGCATGGCTATCCAAGTTTACACAAAACCGAAAGGTACATGACCGCAACAAAAGGGTAGTCCTATACATGCCATTTCAAAGTTCAACCAAAATTGTACCAAAATGGGGTCTTTGATAGTGTGGATGACTTCGACTCGATGATCCCGAATCCGATAGCTAACGAGCAAAATCTATAAACAGAGAGCCAAAGCAACGGGTAAGCATTTTAATGCTTAGTAAGTCTCAAATAATGAAATCAGCTTTGACTAAAGTATTACATTTACATAACTAAATGAATCACTTTATTAATACACATTATCATAATCATACTTACTTCACATTACCGACCCTTATGTTTATACACAAAAGAACAACTTAGCCAAAGGCGGTAGCTCGTTTATCAACCGAGCGAGTACTTACTTGTAAGGGCTCAACTAATTCAAGCACATACTGAACATACCTCATTGCTGGAATTTTCACAAGTGTATAAACTGAAATGTTTACAGCAAGATTGCTCATTTCCGAGTCACGTACCTTGGATTCAACCGGATATAACCACAAGCACAATTGCCTTGGTCTTAACCCGGATTTGGTAACTTGCACAATTGCCTTGGTCTTAGCCCGGATATAACAACTTCATACGAATGCCTTGGTCTTAGCCCGGATATAATCACTAGCATAAATGCCTTGAGACTTAGCCGGGTATCATTCAAATGCTCATGTACACATATATCAATAATCACGACACATTCATATTTCATTTTCGTTACTAAGGCTCAAACACAAAATATTTATCAAACCTTTACAATTTCGGCTCAATAGCCACACACAAGGAGCATGATTTCAATATAATTCAAGTAGGGTCATTACAAGAAGACTTACCTTGGATGTTGTCGAGCAATTTCGACGGCTATTCGATCACTTTTTCCTTTCCCTTATCCAACTGTTGTCCTCTAAGCTCTTGAGCTAATTCACACAAATTTAACTTATTAAAATCTCATTATGATAGCTTATGGCCGAATATGACAAGGAGTTTAAATGGTCATATGGCCATCCTTTAGCTCAAATACACAATGGTCATGCACAATTTTTTAATCACAACAAACAATTCAATACAATTCATTCAAACATCAAAGTGAAGCTCAAGGTACTTAGCCCTTATATACATTAGACATTAGAGTCACATGTACGAAATCACGAATCGAATTCAACACATTAGTTAGTACTCTCCTTAGCCAATTTTCCAAGCCAAGAATAGGCATCAATATGCTTGCCTCTAACCGAATGCATGCACACCAACCCCCCCTTCATGTGGCCGAATATGCATGTCCATGTTGAGGCCAATTATACACTTAATACCACACAAAAACAGCATACATTTTACTAACTAACGCATTACATATTGTAGCTCAATACACATCTCTCATGTACTTCATAACCGAAACATCATCACAAGCAAATATATACCTTGAAATAGTATATATGTCATGCCAATACATCATGTGCAAACATATATACATATAGGTGCAAGGGTCGAATCATAAGGATGACTATGACTACCTCATATATTTTCATTATGGCGAATGCTCCTTCTACCCCATTTACCTTCACAAAGCATGAACTTCATCATCCAACTCACAAGCTTACAATGTCATGAAGTTTAACCTCATGGTATCTATCAAACTCTCACTCAAAAGTGCTAAAAAGAATATTCAATAATCATCAATCCACCATCACATGCACCATTACAAAGCTTCACTTTTAGCATGCAAATGATATCAACACAACCTCACCTTAGCCGAATATCATCTCCATGACATAGTAAGGATTTGAACCATGGCTAGTTAGAACTCAAGCTAGCTACTAAAATATACATGAATCTCATGGCAAAACATCAAACTTACCTTAATCTAGGTACAAGTATGGCCAAACCTCCTCCTAAACCTCTTCCAAACCAACATGAAACAAGAATTCCTTCCTTCTTCCTTAGAATTTTCAGCCCAAAGGAAATGAAAAATGATGAACAAAATTTGTTCTTTCTTTCTCCACAACTCACGGCAATGGGCATGCATGAGACCATTTTTTTCTCTTTTTTTTTTTCATTCTTTATTACCCATACTCATTAATCTATATTTTTTTTTCACCCATGATGCACCAACAAAACATGTCTATGACATGTTTTGCCCATCCTCCTTTGTCATGGCCGGCCATTAGCTAATAAAAGGGGAAATTGACATGCAAACCCCTCATTTTTGCATGCATGATCAACTAGTCATCACACATTTCCCCCCTCATTCTTTTAAAGTTTACTACTAGGTCCTTTCTAGTGAAATTCACATTTATAACTCTAAATTAAAGCATCAAAAATGTCACACATGAGTTAACACATATTATAGGCATCAAAATAAATATCAAATTATTTTTATGCCTCGGTTTTGTGGTCCCGAAACCACATTTCGACTATGGTCGTTTTAAGGCTGTCACAACTCTCCCCCACTTAAGAAATTTTCGTCCCCGAAAATCTTACCGGTAAATAGGTTTGGGTAACGCTCTTTCATAGAGTTCTCGGGTTCCCAAGTAGCTTCTTCCATCCCGTGTTTGAGCCATAACACTTTTACTAACGGAACCCTTTTGTTTCGCAACTCATTCACTTCACGAGCTAGGATACGAATCGGTTGTTCTTCATAACTCATATCGGCTTGAATTTCAACCTCTGATGGACTAATTACGTGCGACGGATCAGATCTATAGCGTCGAAGCATCGAAACATGAAAGACATCGTGAATCTTTTCAAGTTCGGGGCAAAATCAAACGACACATAATGGACCGACTCGTTCGGATATCTCATATGGCCCGATGAACCTCGGACTCAATTTGCCCTTGCGCCCAAATCGAGTATCTTTTTCCAAGGCGAAACTTTAAGAAACACTTTATCTCCCACCGATACTCAATGTCTTTTCGTTTCAGATCCGCGACGACTTCGACGATCGGAGGCTATCTTGATTTTCACGGATTACTTTTACTGCTCAAAGATCTTTAATCAAATCCACTCGAAAATTTTGCTTTCACCGAGCTCGGTCCAAAACAATGGTGTACGGCATTTACGCCGCATAAGGCCTCGTAAGGCGCCATCTTAATACTTGATTGGAAACTATTGTTGTAAGCGAATTCAATCAAAGGTAAATACTGTTCCCATGAACCACCGAACTCGAGGATGCAACATCTCAACATATCCTCAAGTATCTCGAATTATCCGCCGGATTGACCATCGATTTGGGGTGAAAGGCGGTGTTGAAATGCAACTTGGTACCCAAAGCTTCTTGCAATTTCTTCCAAAATCGCGAGGTGAACCTCGGATCTCTATCCGACAATGTAAATCGGTACCGTGTAATCTCAAAATCGAGAAACGTACAATTCAGCTAGTTTATCCAATGAAAATCCGACGACGGGATAAAGTGAGTGACTTAGTCACCTATCAACAACAACCCAAATCGCATCCTTCTTGCTTGTCGACAATGGCGTCGGACACAAAGTCCATTGTGACTCGATCCCATTTCCACTCGGGTATCGTGATCGGTCAAGTAACCTCAAGGCACTTGATGTTCCGCTTTCACTTGTTGACATATTAAACATCTCAAACAAAGTCGGAGATGTCTCGTTTCATACCATGCCACCAAAACCGACGTTTCAAATCGTTGTACATTTTCGTACCTCGGTGGATTGCCATTCGGCTACAATGGGCTTCGCTCGAATTATCGAAATAAGTTTGAGTTCTTTGGAACACACAGACGACTTCAACCTCAAACAATCGTCATCATCAATTTGAAACTCCGATTCCTTGTTCGAACACACTCACCCGCTTTTGCAACCAACTCATCGTCAACTTTTCGAGCTTCACGAATTTGATGAGTCAATAATGGTTTGGCCTTTAATTCGCTACTAACACATTGTCGGGTAGAATGGATAAGTGTACATTCATCGTCAAAAGCAAGCAGTGATTTCGCTTAAGGCGTCCGCAACCACATTAGCCTTTCCGGGTGATAATCAATAACAAGCTCATAATCTTTTAACAACTCGAGCCAACGTCTTTGTCCCAGATTTAAGTCTCTTTGAGTCATCAAATATTTGAGACTTTGTGATCCGAATACACATGGCACTTCTCACCAAATAAGTAATGTCGCCATATCTTTAAGGCGAATACGATGGCGACCAATTCGAGATCATGGGTCGGATAATTTTTCTCATGTGGCTTTAATTGTCTCGACGATAGGCCACAACTCGACCTTTTGCATCAATACGCAACCTAACCCAAGTAGGGAGGTGTCACTATAGATGACAAACTCTTTGCCGATTCGGCTGCACTAATCTCGAGCTTCCGTCAAATGAGTTTTCAAAACTTTTCGACACTTTTCCGTCCATTCAAACTTGACATCTTTCAAGCGGCGTCATGGGTGTGGCTATCATCGAGAATCCTTTTACAAACCGTCGGTAGTAACCTAAGCAAGTCCCAAAAAGCTCGAACCTCAAGAATATTTCTGAGGCTTCCAGTTAAGTATGGCTGAAATTTTACTCTGGTCGACTCAATACCGATGAGATACCACATGACCCAAGAAGCTAACCTCTCTTAACCGTAACTCACACTTGCTGAACTTAGCGTATAACTGCTTATCCCGTAAAATTTGCAACACTAATCTCAGGTGCTCCGCATGTTCGGTCTCATCTCTTGAATAGACCAAGATGTCATCAATGAACACAACTACGAACTGATCCAAATACGGTCTGAAGATCCGATTCATCAAATCCATAAATACCGCAGGGGCATTAGTGAGCCCAAACGGCATCACTAAGAACTCGTAGTGACCATATCTAGTTCTGAAGGCAGTTTTGGGTATATCCGAATCTCGGATTCGCAACTGATAATAGCCCGATCTCAAATCTATTTTTGATAACACTGAGGCTCCCTTTAGTTGATCGAACAAATCATCGATACGTGGTCACGGATATTTGTTCTTTATTGTCACTTTATTAAGCTGACGATAGTCGATGCACAACCTCATGGTTCCGTCCTTCTTTTTCACAAACAATACTGGTGCACCCCAAGGTGAAAAACTCGGGCGAGCAAAACCTCTATCCACCAACTCTTGCAACTGAGCTTTCAACTCCTTTAATTCCGTTGGTGCCATACGATACGGAGCTATCGAAATCGGTGTGGTCCTAGGTACAAGCTCAATACCAAACTCTATCTCCCGAACAGGTGGCAAACCGGTAATTCTTCGAAAAACATCCCGTATTCACAAACCACCAGACAGATTCGGTTTTATTTCTAACTCCTTATCATCAAGTACATACGCAAGGTATGCTTCGCACCCTTTCTTACATATACGGGCCAACATTGATAATATTACAGCTGGCAACCCCTTCAAGTCCGTAGATTCAACTCGGATCATCTCATTATTTACGCACCTCAAATCAATAGTCTTGCTTTTGCAATTCACAACCGCATCATGCACGGTCAACCAATCACAACGGCAAAAGCATCAAGTCCGCCGAAAAACAGGAACCTCGAATTATTAGGGGACATTTCTTACACACTTTGTCGACAAGCACGTAACGACCCAAGGGATTTGACACCCGAATTACGAACTCAAGAGACTCAATAGGTAAAGTCTTATTGGATGCTAACGTTCGCATATATAAGAATGAGTAGAACCAGGTCAATCAAAGCAATCACATTAGTATCAAAGAGAGTGAAAGTACCGTAATAACATCCGGCGAGGAAGCATCCTCGCGTGCTGCAGATAGCATAAGCCCTAGCAGAGCGCGAGCCTCGGATCTGGTCGTAGCATCTCTAGATCCTCTCGACCACCACTAGCATTGCCCGTATTTCTAGATGGTCTACCTCAAGCGATGGTAGCGCCCGGCTTCCCACTGATCTACATTCTGCTCGCACAACCTTGGGCAATCTTTAATGAAGTGGTCAATCGCTCCGCACTTGTAACAGAGCGGTCACGGAATCTACAACTTCGAATGCCATTTGCCACAACATCGGCACTCCGCTCTCTCTCGACGATCATTTCCACCATCGGCGATCAAGTGACTCGTGTGGTCACAGGGGTCGATCGCGATCTCGCCTAGAAAAGCCCAAGTGTCTCTAAACCGCCTAAGCCATCTCTCAATTTCTTTGATGATATGGGAAGGGCTTCAAGACCTCTTACTAAACTCCCTTGCTCCCACTTCACTTTTCTTTTCTCTATATCGAGCTCCTCGGCTTTGCACGCCGCTCGACAAGAGCCACAAACTCTCGGATTTCCAAAATGCCAACATACACTTTATATCATCATTCACCCATCTTGAGCGTTTACACATCACGACTTCAAGGAATGCATTCCGCTGCTCGGCTAAGCCTCACAAATTTTCGCTCATAGTCGGTAACCGACATGGAACCTTGTTTAAGTTCAAGAAATTCTTCCGCTTTTGATCCATAAATCTCGATCGATATACTTTTTCTCAAACTCGCTTTGGAAAAACTCCCTGTTACTTGCTCTCGGGGCAATGTAAGTCGAGTACTCCACCAATAGTAGGCGTAATCACGTAGCAAGGAGATAGTACACTTTAGGCATTTATCGGGTGTACAAGATAGCTCATCGAGTACCCGGATAGTGTTGTCCAACCAAAATTCAGCTTGCTCGGCATCGCCGCTATCTCGTAGCTTTAAATTCAAGAGCCCCATGTTTTCGGATTCATCAACTGGGGCTTATTGGACCTTATTTGGTCGATTACGAGGCATTGTAGGTGCGGGGTCGATTAGTCGGGAATGGAGGTTGTGGAACAGTAGTGTTAGTTCGAATGTATTGGTTGAACCAATCATTCATCACGCTATAGAAAGCTTGCCTAGCCTCATCATTCGGATTGTTAGCAACAGGTCGAGAGTCCGCCAAGATCTGTCCCTTGTGCGGGCAGCGCCACACTCTCCACATCATCAGCTATCGCTCGCTTGGGATCGGATCCATTACTATAAATAAACACAAATTCAAATGTCGAAATCACCACACTATCAATTAATCACATAATGGCATGTATAGCTAGACCCAAACGTATTACGGTAGTCCTAGAATCGACTAAACCGTAGCTCTGATACCAATAAAATTGTAACACCCCGTACCCAAGTCCGTTACCGGAGTCGAACACAAGGTGCACACAGACTAGACTTAATTGTTTTCACAGTCCTAAAAAAAAAAATTTCCAGACTATCTGGTTACTGCATCACTGTCGCCTTAAAAATCATATCTTGAGTTTTAAAGCTTGAAAACCAGTTTTGTAAATTTTACCTGAAACTAGACTCATAAGTGCATCAACATATTTTTTTATAGAATTTTTGGTTGGGCCAATTAGTACAGTTTATTAGTTAAAATCTCCCCTAATCCAGGGTTCGACTACACTGACCCTCACGCATTACGAATTGGATATCTCCCTGTAAAGGACTTCAATACTGATGCCATTTGTTTCTATAGAAACTAGACTCAGGGAGGAATCTATACATATATGGCATGACTCCTAATTATCTCTGGTTAATTTACAATGAATTTCCAAAGTCGGAACAGGGGATCCAGAAACCGTTCTGGCCCTATTTCACGAGAACTTTAATATCTCTTAACATATAACTCATATGACCATTTCGTTTCTTCCATATGAAAGTAGATTCATTAAGGTTAATTTACATAATTTATTCGCTATTTAATACCATTCCTACTATTTTTAGTGATTTTTCACATCCACATCACTGCTGCTGTCAGCATCTGCCTTTAAGGTAGGCTTTACCTATTTCATGATTTCCATGATTCAATTGGCCCTTTTTGCATACATAGCACAAAGTGTGATCATGATTAACCATTCCAATGGCTAATCGTTTCAAAACAATTCCATACCTCATAATGATCAACATAAAACGATTATAGTACTATGCTAAAACGATATAAGCCATTTTCGCATGACTATCCAAGTTTACACAAAACCGAAAGGTACATGACCTACAACAAAAGGGTAGTCCTATACATGCCATTTCAAAGTTCAACCAAAATTGTACCAAAATGGGGTCTTTGATAGTGTGGATGACTTCGACTTCGATGATCCCGAATCCGATAGCTAACGAGCAAAATCTATAAAACAGAGAGCCAAAGCAACGGGGTAAGCATTTTAATGCTTAGTAAGTCTCAAATAATGAAATCAGCTTTGACTAAAGTATTACATTTACATAACTAAATGAATCACTTCATTAATACACATTCTCATAATCATACTTACTTCACATTACCGACCCTTATGTTTATACACAAAAGAACAACTTAGCCAAAGGCGGTAGCTCGCTTATCAATTGAGCGAGTACTTACTTGTAAGGGCTCAACTAATTCAAGCACATACGAACATACCTCATTGCTGGAATTTTCACAAGTGTATAAACTGAAATTTTTACAGCAAGATTGCTCATTTCGAGTCACGTACCTTGGATTCAACCGGATATAACCACAAGCACAATTGCCTTTGGTCTTAACCGAATTTGGTAACTTGCACAATTGCCTTTGGTCTTAGCCCGGATATAACAACTCGCACGAATGCCTTCGGTCTTAGCCCGGATATAATCACTAGCATAAATGCCTTCGAGACTTAGCCCGGGTATCATTCAAATGCTATGTACACATATATCAATAATCACGACACATTCATATTTCATTTTCGTTACTAAGGCTCAAACACAAAATATTTATCAAACCTTTACAATTTCGCTCAATAGCCACACACAAGGAGCATGATTTCAATATAATTCAAGTAGGGTCATTACTCAAGACTTACCTTGGATGTTGTCGAGCGATTTCGACGACTATTCGATCACTTTTCCTTTCCCTTATCCAACTGTGGTCCTCTAAGCTCTTGAGCTAATTCACACAAATTTAACTTATTAAAATCTCATTATGATAGCTTATGGCGAATATGACAAGGAGTTTAAATGGTCATATGGCCATCCTTTAGCTCAAATACACAATGGTCATGCACAATTTTTAATCACAACAAACAATTCAATACAATTCATTCAAACATCAAAGTGAAGCTCAAGGTACTTAGCCCTTATATACATTAGACATTAGAGTCACATGTGTACGAAATCACGAATCGAATTCAACACATTAGTTAGTACTCTCCTTAGCGAATTTTCCAAGCCAAGAATAGGCATCAATATGCTTGCCTCTAACCGAATGCATGCACACCAACCCCCTTCATGTGGCCGAATATGCATGTCCATGTTGAGGCCAATTATACACTTAATACCACACAAAACAGCATACATTTTACTAACTAACGATTACATATTGTAGCTCAATACACATCTCTCATGTACTTCATAATCGAAACATCATCACAAGCAAATATATACCTTGAAATAGTATATATGTCATGCCAATACATCATGTGCAAACATATATACATATAGGTGCAAGGGCGAATCATAAGGATGACTATGACTACCTCATATATTTTCATTATGGCCGAATGCTCCTTCTACCCCATTTACCTTCACAAAGCATGAACTTCATCATCCAACTCACAAGCTTACAATGTCATGAAGTTTAACCTCATGGTATCTATCAAACTCTCACTCAAAAGTGCTAAAAAGAATATTCAATAATCATCAATCCACCATCACATGCACCATTACAAAGCTTCACTTTTAGCATGCAAATGATATCAACACAACCTCACCTTAGCCGAATATCATCTCCATGACATAGTAAGGATTTGAACCATGGCTAGTTAGAACTCAAGCTAACTACTAAAATATACATGAATCTCATGGCAAAACATCAAACTTACCTTAATCTAGGTACAAGTATAGCCAAACCTCCTCCTAAACCTCTTCCAAACCAACATGAAACAAGAATTCCTTCCTTCTTCCTTAGAATTTTCAGCCCAAAGGAAATGAAAAATGATGAACAAAATTTCTTCTTTCTTTCTCCACAACTCACGGCAATGGGCATGCATGAGACCATTTTTTTCTCTTTTTTTTTTCATTCTTTATTACCCATACTCATTAATCTATATTTTTTTTTCACCCATGATGCACCAACAAAACATGTCTATGACATGTTTTGCCCATCCTCCTTTGTCATGGCCGGCCATTAGCTAATAAAAGGGGAAATTGACATGCAAACCCCTCATTTTTGCATGCATGATCAACTAGTCATCACACATTTCACCCCTCATTCTTTTAAAGTTTACTACTAGGTCCTTTCTAGTGAAATTCACATTTATAACTCTAAATTAAAGTATCAAAAATGTCACACATGAGTTAACACATATTATAGGCATCAAAATAAATATCAAATTATTTTTATGCCTCGGTTTTGTGGTCCTGAAACCACATTCCGACTAGGGTCGTTTTAAGGCTGTCACATAGGTAGACCTATGTATGACAAAACTCTAGTTGGTCCATGGAAACCACGAAATAGGTAAAGTTACCTTGAAAACAGATGCTGACAGCAGCAGTGGTGTGGATTTGAAAAATCACTAAAATTTTTAGGAGTGGAATTAAATGGAGAATAAATTATTTAAATTAATCTTGATGAATTTACTTTCATATGGAAGAAACGAAACGGTCATATGAGTTGTATGTTAAGATATATTTAGGTTTTCGTGAAACAGGGCCAGAACGGTTTCTGGATTCCCTGTTCCGACTTTGGAAATTCATTGTAAATTAACCAGAGATAATTAGGAGTCAGGCCATATATGTATAGATTCCTATTTGAGTCTAGTTTCTATAGAAACAAACGGCATCAGTATTGAAGCCCTGTACAGGGAGATATTCAAGTTGTAATGCGCGAAGGTCAGTGTAGTCGACCCCTGTAACATGGGAGACTTTAAGTAATAAACTGTACTAATTGGCCCGACCAAAAATTCTGGAAAAAATATAGTAGATGGACATATGAGTCTAATTTCAGGGAAAAATTACGAAACTGATTTTTGATCTTTGTAACTCAAGATATGATTTTTAAGGTGACAGTGATGCAGTAACCAGCTCGTCTGGAAAATTTTAAAAGGACTGTGAAATGATTAAGTTAAGTCTGTGTGCACCTTGTGTTCGACTCCGGTAACGGACTCGGGTACGGGGTGTTACAGCATCCAACTTGAGACATTTTACAATGGTCTCAACGCTCACACAAGGATGGTAGTAGATGCTTCTGCTAATGGTGCTATCTTATCTAAGTCTTACAATGAGGCTTATGAAATCATCGAGAGGATCGCCAGTAACATTTATCAGTGGCCAACCAATAGAGCAACGTCAAGAAGATGAGCTGCTGGAATCCATGAAGTGGACGCTCTCACTTCACTTACATCCCAGGTATCTTCGATATCTTCAATGTTAAAGAATCTTACAACTAATGGGTCTAACAGTTTTGCAGCTCAACTACCTAACCAATATGAGAATATAGCCAGTGTCTATTGTGGGGAAGGACATGTGTTTGAAGAATGTCCGTCAAACCCAGAATCCATGTACTACATAGGTAATCAGAACCAGAACCGAGGAAGGCAAGGGTTGCAATCCAACTTTTACAACCCATCGTGGCGAAATCACCCCAATATTTCCTGGAGTAACCAAGGGGCTGCAGGCAGTAACAACTACGCCCAACCTAGACCAACCCAGCCGCCTAGTTTTTCACAGCAAGTTCAGAAACCAGTTCAGGCTGAATCGTCCAATAGCTTAGAGAATTTATTGAAGGCATACATGGCGAAGAATGATGCCACTCTAAGGAATTTGGAGAATCAAATGGCCCACCTTGTTACTGAACTTAGGAACCGTCCACAAGGTACTCTACCTAGTGATATGGAAAATCTGAGAAATTCAGGGAAGGAGCATTGTAAAGCACTAACATTCAGGAGCGAAAAAACGGTAGAGCCTAACACCATTGAAGCTGAAAAGGAGCATGCTAAAGCTCAAGATTTGGAAGAAGTTCAACCGAGTGTTGAAGTTCCAGTTCCACTAGAACCAGAACCTGCAAGACCTGGAAAGGTAACCTCAAAATCAGCCAACTCTGATTAGCCAACCACTCCGTTAGCAGCAGAATTTCCACCAAAGACAAATCAACCAGTACCAACTCCAGTATATAAACCTCTACCACCTTACCCTTAAAGACTCTAGAAGCAAAAATAGGAGGTCCAATTCAAGAAGTTTCTTAATGTACTCAAGCAACTTCATATCAACATCCCGTTGGTTTACGCACTTGAACAAATGCCAAATTACGTAAAATTCATGAAAGATATCCTGTCCAAGAAGCGAAGACTTGGAGAATTTGAGATGGTAGCTTTGACGAAGGAATGCAGTGCATATCTTCAAGACAAATTACCCCTCAAGCTGAAGGATACTGGGTGTTTTACCATACCATGCAACATTGGAGTAGATTATTGTGGTAAGGCACTATGTTACTTGGGCGCAAGTATCAACTTGCCTATGTCGATATTTAAGAATTTGGGGATAGGTGAAGTTAGACCTACTATGGTTACACTTCAGCTAGCAGATCGATCCTTAGCACATCCAAAAGGAAAAATTGAGGATGTATTGGTACGTGTAGATAAGTTTATATTTCCTGTTGATTTTGTAATTTTAGATTTCAAAGTAGACAAAGAAGTACCAATTATCCTGGGGAGACCGTTCTTAGCAACCGTAAGGACACTTATTGATGTGCAGAAGGGCGAACTTACTATGCACGTTTAGGATGATCAGGTAACATTTAACGTTTTCAAGTCAATGCGATTTCCTGACACAATAGATGATTGTTCTGTAGTATCCCACTTAGAGGATTTCATAGTGGAGAAGGAACTCAACTCTGTTGAGGATGGAAACTTAGCTTTGCTAGAAGCTAATCAAAAGGGATTTAATTCACAATCCCGTTTTGAATCTTTGGATTTAGAGGAGAGAGATTACACACAGCCAAAAGCATCAATTGAGGAGCCACCTAAACTAGAACTTAAGGTATTACCTTCTTATTTAAAATATATTTATTTAGGTGATGCTTTTACTTTGCCTGCGATTGTTTCAGCAGAGTTAACTACTGAGCAAGAAGAGAAACTTATCTTAGTTCTGAAACAATTTAAGAAGGCTATCGGATGGACCATAGCCGATATTCGCAGTATTAGTCCATCTGTATGCATGCACAAGATCATCTTGGAAGATGGTGAAAAAGGGATGATCGATAAACAACGAAGGCTGAACCCCATAATGAAGGACGTAATGAAAAAAGAGATTATCAAGTGGTTAGATGCGAGTATCATTTTCCCCATTTCAGACAGTTCATCGGTAAGTCCGGTCCAGTGCGTACCAAAGGAAGGAGGTATCACGGTCATAGAGAATGAGAATAACGAGTTGATACCTGTAACACCCCTTACCCGTACTTGAGGCTGGGATAAGGTACGAGGCGTTACCGGACAAACATACAAACATTAAACTAAAATACGGGCCATAAAATTTCATTATATTTTTCAAAATGTTCATTCACTTACACATAGTCCCTTATTTGAGCCTACGAAGCCCAAAACATACTTTAGAAAGGGTTCGGGACTAAACTGAGAACTTACAAAAATTTTAGAAATTTCATGCTTTAAGGCTCCACACGCCTGTATCCCAAAGTCATATTCCATACAATGCTGAGACACATGGTCGTGTCTCCGCCTGTGTGGAATATACCTAGGCTATTTTCCAAGCTTTGGTCAACCTTAATCTCTTACACACTTATACAAAATCAAAAGCATATAACATGGTATTCATTTAATGATTAAATATTCTCAATTAAACCAAAAACATAGCATTTGTATGTCAGCATACATGTGTATCTCATACTAATTTTACCTTGTTTATTATAGTACCACTTATACATTTATATCAAGATTATCATCTTACCAAATATCTTCAGCTTAATCATCAAGCATTCATATTTAAAACTAGATCATATCTTTATTAAATACCACAATTCAGATGAGCAAAACAACATGTTTTCCTGAAACATTTCAATTGAACTCCATACCCAACAAGCATTACATTGAGACTAGTCATATATATATATATATATATATATATATATACATGTCATGATACATATCATTCTCTTTGCTTTTCTTATAAACACATATCATTTATTTCATTATATCAATATTTCATATACCATAGTTTCCATGTATTCCACATATATTTATTTTCCTCCTCCTTTCCATTCCACATCCTTAATGTATATAGCATTCTTGTAAGTACGATTTCACAATTTACTAATAAATGCTCACATCAAACTGTCCACACGAGTCATAGTCACTTACTTATTTATAATTCGAGCTAAAGAGCTCAAAATTAAGATCCGTAAATTTCTCCTAAAACTAGACTCACATATCTTTCCACCATAAAATTTTCATAATTTTTGGTATAGCCAATTAGTACATTTTATTCATTAAAATTTCCCCTGTTTCACATTATGACAGCTTCGACCTCTCTTCACTAAAAATTAATTATCTCACAAAGATGAACTCGGATAATGTTCTTGTTGATTTATCTTGAAAATATACTCATTAGGGATTTTAAAAATATAAGTTTAAGCCTCTAATTATTTTTATCCATATTTTTGTGATTTTCCAAATTCAGAACAGGGGATCACGTAATCATTCTAAACCAATCTTACAAAAACATAAATATATCAAAATGTAGAACTCATTTTCTTTCTCTATTTCTTTTATATGAAAATAGACTCATTAAGATTTAATTCGATATCTCATTCAGTCTCTGATTCAATTTCTACTATTTTTGGTGATTTTTGAAAATCACATCACTGCTACTGTCCAAAACAGTTTTATTGCTAATTCACTCTTTCACACTTTCTTTGTATTAACCTCATTTTAACATACATATCAAAAATCATTTTCACCACATTTCATACATCACAAGTATAGGCCCATGATCACAAGGTTACCATAAAATCATCCTCATGTATAACTTACTTGTTTATAACCTTACCACATCATGGTCACTTAATGAACACATCATTCACATAACCAAGTTCCTACACTTATTCATCACAAAACTCACAAAGCAATACATAGAGAGTCTCCCGTTGAACACTTCAGATCAATCCTCGATACTTGGTGGTTTTAGCACATAGCTGCACCCATCATATAGTTCGGCTCTCTTGTACACATGGTGAACACTCAGTACCACCCATGTGACCTAGCCAATTTATCTCGTAGCTCTCTTGTCTACATGGTGTCCTTCACCTGGAACCACGCATGCGACCTAGCTACATATATCCCGTAGCTCTCTTGTCTACATGGTGTACACATAGTATCACCCATGCGACCTAGCTACATCATAATGTCTTGTAGCTCTCTTGTACACATGATGTGCACTCAGACCATACATGTGACCTAGCTACATACTATCTCAGATCATCCAATCTTTCCAAGGTTCAACCAGATGTCTCTCTCTTTCCAACAATTTCACCAATCAAGTAATTATCCACAAACATATTTCCAATATTATTATAAAATATCATAATACAAGTAATATTGATGTATTACTTACATATAAACTTGCATCTCATTTAATATCAAGGCAATAACATTAAATTACACATTGCCTTATTAAAAATCATATGAACTTACAATTTCCCATAATATCCATAATCATAGAAATCACATTTATGTATGATAATTCAATGCACTTCATGTACCATAAACATATTTTTAAATCAATTCATAAACTTGGCACCATAATCATTTAATTTAACATAATTCAATTAATTCACTAAATTTAACTTTCAAATATAAATTACAAAGATTATTATTGTATTATTATCATACCAACTTACATACTTTCAACACCTCGAAAATTATAATAAATATATCAATTTTACATTGAAACATGCATAAATTAATGCTTATTATACATATGAACTTACCTCGATACTAAAACGACCATTTTACCAACTTTCCCAACTTTCGATTTTTCTCTCATTCTAGGTTCAAATCTCATTTTCTGGGATCTAAAACATCATATTTTACTTATTTAATTAATGTACTATTCAAAAAATTCCTTAACTCAAACTTTGGAGAAATTACAATTTTGCCCCTAAACTTTTGCATATTTACACTTTTGCCCCTAGGCTCAGGAATTAAACTTCATCCCTTATTCTTATGTTTTATGACATGATGATCACTTTTCCCTTCTATGGCAACATCAAATTCTCACTCTAACATATACTTATGACTATTAGGTATTTTTACCGATTAAGCCCTTTTACTCGTTTTCACTCAAAACTGAGTAGCATAAGTTGTCTAACATAATTTAAAACCTCATATTCTATCATAAAACAGCAAAATAAACACATTTCACTATGGGTGTTTTTCCAAATATGAACCCTAGCTTAAATTATTGCAAGAATAAGCTTAATAAATTATCGGGATTCCAAAAACGTAAAGAACTTGAAAAACGGGGTTAGAACGGACTTACTATTGAGTTTAGAAAGCTTGAAAACCCTAGCCATGGCATCCTCCATGCTAATTTTTGCCTCCATGAAAAAGATGAGTCAATTTTGGCTTTATTTTCCCTTTTTATTTCTTTTAATTACCAAATGACCAAAATGCCCTTCCTTACTAAACTTTCAAAAATTCCATCCATGTCCAATTTTTGTCCATCACTTAGAAATTGGTAAAATTTATATTTAAGACCTCCTAATTAATATTTCAAAGTAATTTCATACTAGAAACTTCTAGAATGCAAGTTTTGCAACTTATTCAATTTAGTCCCTAACTTCAAATTGAGCACTTTATGCATAGAATTTCTTCACGAAATTTTCACACAATCATGTAATCATATCATAAACCTAAAAATAATCATAAAATAATTATTTCTCTCTCAGATTTTGTGGTCCCGAAACCTCTGTTCCAACTAGACCCAATTTTGGGCTATTAAAATACCAACTAGAACAGTTACGGGATGGAGAATCTGCATCGATTACCGGAAGCTGAACAAGGCAAATAGGAAGGATCACTTCCCTTTTTTATTCTTAGACCAGATGCTGGATAGACTCACGTTGCGGGATTACTATTGTTTTCTCGATGGATACTCGGGGTACAACTAGATTACGGTAGCACCGAAAGATCAACACAAGACCACATTCACTTGCCCGTACGGTAAATTTGCATTTAGACGCATGCCATTTGGTTTATGAAATGCACCTGATACATTTCAAAGATGTATGATGTCTATTTTCATTGACATGGTTGAGAAATTTTTGGAAGTTTTCATGGATGACTTTTCAATGTTTGGAGATACGTACGATGATTGCTTATCCAATCTGGCTAAGGTACTTAGGCGATGCGAAGAAACGAACCTAATACTTAATTGGGAAAAGTGCCATTTTATGGTACAAGAAGGTATCGTTCTGGGGCATCGGATAACAAGACATGGGATCGAGGTAGAAAGAGAAAAAGTAAATGTTATTGAGAAACTCCCACCTCCAACATTTGTAAAGGGTGTTAGGAGCTTTTTGGGCCACGTCGGGTTCTATCAAAGATTTATCAAGGACTTCTCCAAAGTTGCTAAACCTTTATGCAAATTATTGGAGAAGGACACGATATTCAAATTTAATAAGGAATGCTTAAAAGCTTTCAATGAATTGAAGAATCGATTAGTCATCGCACCCATAATTGTCACACCAAACTGGGACTTGCCATTTGAATTGATGTGTGACGCAAGAGACTTCGCAATAGGAGCTGTCATAGGCCAGCGAAGGAACAAATTTTTCATCCCATCTACTATGCAAGCCGAACTCTAACAGGAGCTCAGTTAAACTATATGGTAATAGAAAAAGAGTTATTTGCTATCGTATTTTCTTTCGACAAGTTTCGATCTTATCTTGTAGGTACCAAGGTAACTGTCTATACAAACCACTCAACAATTAAATATTTACTTGCCAAGAAAGACACTAAGCCGAGGTTGATCCGATGGGTACTTCTACTTGAAGATTTCGATTTGGAAATTCAAGATCGAAAGGGAGTAGAAAACCAAGTAGCAGATCACTTGTCCAGATTGGAGCAGCAAGAAGGGAATTCTCCACTTGTACCGATTCAAGAAACATTTCCAGATGAACATATACTAAAGGTAAGTCATGTCCATAATACCCCTTGGTTTGCTGATATCGCTAACCTTTTAGCTTGTGGTTTAATGCCGTATGATAAGACATATCAACAAAGGAGAAAGTTTCTTCACAATGTGAAGTACTATTTCTGGGAGGAACCATATCTGTTTAAAAAGTGTGCAGATCAGATGATTAGGAGATGCGTGGTAGAAGAAGAAATACTGAAGATTCTATACCACTATCACTCAGCCCCAAGTGGGGGTCATTTCGGAGGAACTCGTACTGCAGCCAAAGTATTGCAAGCCAGATTCTTTTGGCCAACACTATTCAAGGATGCATATACATACGTAAAGAGTTGTGACCGATGTCAAAGAGTTGGAAATGTCACCAACAGAAATGAGATGCCTCAAACAAACATCATTGAGGTTGAATTATTCGATGTTTGGGGTATTGATTTTCTTGGGCCCTTCCCTTCGTCTTTTGGTCACAAGTATATACTAGTAGTAGTAGATTATGTATCCAAGTGGGTCGAGACAGAGGCATATCCGACAAACGATGCTAGGATTGTGATGAAGTTTTTGCAGAAACACGTGTTCACGAGGTTTGGAGCCTTGAGAGCCATCATTAGTGATGAAGGGTCCCACTTTGTGAACAAGTGGTTAAAATGGTTACTAGACAAGCACGGGGTGAAACACAAGGTTGCAACGGCTTACCATCCGTAGACGAATGGACAAGCTGAACTGGCAAATAAAAAAATCAAGGGCATATTGGAGAAGGTAGTTTGCCCGAACCGACGAGACTGGTCCAAAAGACTAGATGACGCTTTATGGGCCTACAGGACAGCGTACAAGACACCATTAGGGATGTCACCCTATAGGCTGGTTTTCGGTAAAGCATGTCATCTACCTTTGGAGTTAGAGCACAAAGCTTACTGGGCTCTTCGACGACTCAACTTAGATCCTAAGCTCGCAAAAGAAAGACGGATGTTCCAACTCAACGAGTTAGAAGAATTCTGAATGTTCTCATATGAAAATGCCAAATTACTCAAAGAGAGACTCAAGAAATGGCATGACAAACACATCCGTGTTCGAGAATTTGAAGCAGGTCAACAAGTATTGTTCTTCAACTCGAGATTGAAGTTCATTCCAGGTAAGCTAAAATCACGTTGATCCAGTCCATTTACAATTCACAGAGTCTATCCATACGGAGTTGTTGAACTCCAAGGTAAGAGAGGTAATTTTCAAGTTAATGCTCAGCGTTTGAAACATTATTGGGGGAATAAAACCGAACAGGATAATGTCTCGTTCATTTTATCAGATATTTAATTTTTTTTTTTGTGTTTTGTTTAATAAATAATTTAGGGTCTATTTTTCGAGTTTAGTATGTTTAAATAAATTCTGTCTAGAAGGTTGGAACTTAAGCGGGACCATTTGTGACCCCTCCAATCTTTCCTGGGAATTTATTTTAACATAATTTTCCAAGAAAGTTTTCCCTAATCAACAAAATAAATTTTTGTTTTTTAAATAAATGGGTCAATTTGATCCAATTTTTAATTTGCAACTCAATTTTAATTTTCATTGAGTCTAAGGACTTCAATTGAATTATTTTTAAAGTTTGATTGCTCTTTTGTAAATAATGAAAATTAGGTGCCTTTCTTTGTAAATATTTTTTAAAGGCATCTAGAAGAAATATTTTTATTTTTTAACATTATTAATAATTTGATAAACTTTAATATATAATTATATTCATTATAGTTTATATATTAATTTTTATCAACTTAGATTAGAATTAGGATTAATTTAATTTCAATTTTTATTTTATGTTTATCTTAATAATTAATAGCAATTGATAATTCTATATGCTTATATTTAATTATTAATTATTGTTAAATTTGAGGAGGATTAGAATTAAACTCTCATATTTAATTATTAAATTAGAATAAGAGTTCTATTTTAAGTCCTATTACTTATGCTATAAATACCACCTTATACCTCCCATCCATGCATCAACTAAAAACCAAAACACCTTGTGCCGCAACACCCCTAGCTCCAGCAGCCTAGTCGGCAAACACCCAGCAACATCACGCTGCGCGACCCGATTAGCACCCAGCTTCCACTTGTGCACCTGCTGTTTCAATCCAGCAGCTACCCAGGTCACATTCTGCTGCTCTAGCGCCCCACCTGCGCGCCCTTGCTGCTGCTACCCAGGCCACGTCCCAGCTCCCGCACAAGCTCCAGGCCTTTTCGACGAAGTGCCACACGCTTCTTGCTGCACACCCTTGTGTGCTACTGCTTGTTCTCTAGCCTTGTACGGCACCCTCTTTGCACACCAAGCCTTAAGCCAAAATTCTTCAACCCTCCTCCTTTTAATTTACCATCTTTTTCTTGCTTTAATTTTCTTTAAGTTCTTATATTTTTGCAAAAAGGTCAATTATGCCTCGCAAGATAACTCGCGCCTCTGCTCAAATCGACGAAACACAAAGGAAGTTCCATTGTGTTGAAGCTAAAGTGAGATATGAAAGTACCAACAAAAATAAACAGATGCATCCTGAGAAAGGCTTCACACTGAAGGAGAGCAACTACAGAGACTTCATGGCACGTATTCGTCAAATTACTAAAGCTCTCAATTGGGAACTATTTTGTGAAAAGAGACCTGGTGTGGATGAGGAGCTAGTTCGTGAGGTTCACACGAATTTAACTTCAAGCGAGATGACAAAAGTCCCTGTTCGCTGAATCAAGGTACCTATAAATTCGAATGCTATTAATGAGTTCTACGAATTACCTGATTTCGAGAACGATGAGTATTCGTCTTTGATGAGAATATCAAGCCGGAACTTCTGCAAGAAATTCTCGAGGAGCTTACAGTTGAAGGTTCCAGTTGGACTATGTTGAAACAAGGAATCCACACATGTCAAAGAGAATACTTAACACCTATTGTAAAGGTATGGTTTTATTTCATCCATTTCATCCTTCTACCTAGCTCACATGGGACTACAATTTCATTGGAGCGAATGGTCTTACTATACTCGATCTTAACGGTTAAGACCATTGGTGTGGGAAAGATCATCCTGAAAGAAATTCAAAACTATGCCGCTAGACGTTCTGGCCCTGCTTACTTCCCCTTTACAATAACTATTCTGTGCTTGAAAGCAGAAATTTTTGCTAATGTCAAGAAGACAGGGTACACCCAAGGCACAATTACAGATTGGGACCTCTACCGAGTAGCCAGAGACTCAGTTCTACAACAACAAGTTGAAGAAAGTGAAGAGCCTGAGGAACCTGATGAAGAAGAAGATCCCACGATGCAATCATTTGAAGTCCCTGATAAGGTGGACCCAGTAGAGCCACAAGATGAATCGGATGCTGGAACTCCAATGTTTAGAGCTTAGTCGCCTAGCCCAGACTTTCGAGATGAGTTGTCAAATTTGATGGACTTAATGCAACGCATGCAATGGTAGCAACAAGCATACTGGAGATACTCAAAAATAAGGGATGGCTCGATTCGAAGTGATTTCTAGAGAATATACAATGACCTATTTATTTTTGTGACTGAATTTCTAGATTTCATATTCGAGCCATGGACTCCACTCTCGAAAAAGGAGCGAAGCGATTCATGCAAAGGCAATAATGATGGAGCAAAAGATGAGTCCAAGTTGGAAGGATCTGAAAATAAATAAAAGGGAGGGATCTTGACTCTATTTTATTTATGTTTTTTAGGTTATTTTAGGATCAAGTTTATATTAGGAACTTTAATTTTTGCATAATAAAACAAGAGAAGGAAATCCTGAATAAACATGGACAAGTCATAAAGTATAAAGTGTGGCAATAGGTATATACATGTCTAGGATTGGATTTCGAAAGAGCTTGGTACTTAAGCAGTCACATTGACTCACCTCCTCTTTTTTGAATTCCTACCTGGTGTATAGTATCTATTCACTTTAAACAATAAGGACATTGTTCATTTTAAGTTGGGGGGACTGAAATTTGAAATTATCTTCATCCAGAATAAAATTTTTCTTTTAATTATGATTAGGGTATATTTCTGTTCAATAAATTTGAATTTCGTTAAGTATGCTAAACTTGAGTATGAATAAAGTTCTATTTTTTTTTCAATAAATTATTATGTAGTTTAATGATGACATGAATGCATTTTTAATAAAGCATGCAACTTCATACCATAAATTTTTTATTTCTTTAGGAAAGTTAGGTATGCATGAAAGTTTAAGTCTTTAGAATTGACTTAGTAGTTTCTTGAGGCGAAATCCTAGGAAGCTTGGAACATTGGAAATGATTCAGGCAGCAATTGTTTGGACCATTTAATCCTTTCAAGCCTACCATGGTAAATTTTATCCTTTGAAACCCAACTTTGAGACTATATGGCCTAATTTTTGGAACCTATACAAATTTAGCCCATCACGTTTCTCTTAATTATCTTTAAATTGCCCCAAACACAAGACTCAGTACTATTCAAGAATATCGTTTGAAAATAAGTTTGGGGGAGTTGAAAAGAAATATCAAATGCTAAAAAAAACACATATATTTGAAAAAGAGCATGTGAAAGTTGGTGATTGAAGGTAAAAATAAAATAAAATTTGAAGGTTCTATTTACACTGAGTTTAGGGTTTTTAGCCAAAATTTATCTATCTTTTTACCTAAGCCTAAGCCCAGCCACGTTACAACCTTGTTAAAGACCTATTGATTCGAAGTTCCAAAGTTACCTACATTAGTGAAGAGAAATTGCTTTGTTCAACATATAAAGACATAGGTTAAGCTTAATAATTGCGACTTGATCTTGAATAAAGGATTAAAAAATTGAATTGGTAGGAATCAGTATGTCTTTATTAAGAAACATTTAGTCTAATTTTGCTATTGTAATAATTGTTGAGATTAATTTGAATAATATGAACGCTTGAGTAGCAGAATGATCAAATTTCTTATTCTTTGAGCATAAGTATATCAAATTCATAATTTTGAGAAAACTGTTGTTCTGAAGAAGGTTTTCAAAGTGTTTCCGAGAAACTCTTTTCAAAATTTGTGCATTACTCGGGACGAGCAATGAATTAAGTTTGGGGGTGTGGAAACACAAATTTATATACTTTTTCATACCCTTTTTAACTTAAAACTAGGCTATTCCGGTTAAATTATTGTTGAAAAATAATTAAATATTATAAAATAATTAAATTATGTTAAGAATATGAACATTATGAATTTTAATTAATTTTGTAGTTAATTTTGATTAAATTTGGTTATTTTTGATAGAATTACACAATTGGAGAAAAAGGGCCCGGTGAACACTGCGAGAAGAACAAAACCGAGAGTAATTTGAAGTATCGAGGCCAATTAATTTCCAGCCCAAGACGGTCCAGAAATGTGTATTAATTCATAATTAAATTAATTTTAATTTATTTCCTATTTAATTTAGGTTAATTGAATTAATTTTAATTAATTATGAAGAAAGGGCCTAGTGAATCGCACTAGTTGAACCGAATGGAGTGAGCCGAACCAGCCACTAATTGGGCTGACCAGAACTGTCCATTGGATGACCCAAATAAAAAAATTAGCTGATAAAATATTCTTGCAAAAAGGCCCTTGAAAAACCTCCAAATTACATTCAAACCCCACCTTTATTTTAGGCTTTGTAGATTTTCCCCAACCTATTTTTAGCAAGGTTGAAAGCTTCAACCTTGCCATGTGTGTGGCTGGCCATGGGAGGGCTCTCTTGGCTGCTGAATTTTATATTTTTAGCAGCCCTCTTCAGCTATAAAAGCCACCCTATGCTGCCCATTTCAAAGCATCCCTCAACATCCCTCATTCCACAACATTCTCTCATCCTCTCTTCACTTCTCTCAAAGTTTCCTCTCCATTTTTCCATCCCATTTTCCCTTCCTCTTGTGCCAATTTCCTCTCTTGAGAAAGAGGTGTTCTTCAGCCATCTTGGGCAGCAATTGTAATATCCTGATTTTGGGCCTAGTCAGAATAGTGGTTTCGTGACCACAAAATCCGAGATAGAAATAATTATTTTATGATTATTTTGAGGTCTATGATATGATTTCATGATTGTGTGAAAATTTCGTGAAGAAATTTTATGCATAAAGTGCTTAAATTGAAATTAGGGACTAAATCGAATAATTTGTAAAACTTGCATTCTAGAAGTTTCTAGTATGAAATTGTTTTGAAATATTAATTAGGAGGTCTTAAATATAATTTTACCAATTTCTAAGTCTATGGACAAAAATTGGACATGGATGGAATTTTTGGAAAGTTAGTAGTAAGGGCATTTTGGTCATTTAGGGGTAAAATGTATTAAAATACAAAATTAAAAGCCAATTTTGCTCATCTTCAACCCCATGGCCGAATATAGCAAGGAGAAACCATGGCTAGGGTTTTTCAAGCTTCCAAGCTCGATTGTAAGTCCATTCTAGCCCCGTTTTTCAAGTTCTTTACGTTTTTGGAGTCCCGATAGCTCGATTAAGCTTATGCTAGCAATAATTCAACCTAGGGTTCATATTTGGAAAAATACCCATAGGTGAAATTTGTGTATTTTGATGTTTTATGATAGAATATGAGGTTTTAAATTATGTTAGACAACTTGTGCTACTCGGTTTTAAGCGAAAACTAGCGAAAGGGCTTAATCGGTAAAAATACCTAATAGTCATAAGTACATGTTAGACTGAGAATTTGATGTTGCCATAGAAGGGAAAAATTATCAGCATGTCATAAAACATAAGAAAATAGGCTGAAGTTTAATTTACAAGCTTTGGAGCAAAAGTGTAAATATGCAAAAGTTTAGGGGCAAAATTGCAATTTTTCCAAAATATGATTTTGGGTCAATTTGAATAATGTGAGTCCTAATTAGACTATATTTTAAATGATAGAGCAAGGAAAACTAAAATTCGGGCTAAAATGGGGAAAATACCAAGTTGTGGACGAAATGGTAAAAGTAGCCATTTTCGCATACGAGGTAAGTTCATGTGTAAATAATGTAGCATAATTGTTATTTTTAAGTTATTGATGTTAATTATATGATATGCTGATTTTTTTATCGTGAAATATTATGCTTTGTGGTTAATGTTGAGTAATATGCAAATTATGTTTACTACTTGATAAATATGAATTGCTACCGAGTATCGGTTCCGATATTCCATGGAAGACGACAAATGTGAGATCGAGGGAAAAAGCCCGTTTGAACCTTAGGAATAGATTAGGATACAAGTGACATGTCACTAGGATGTTTGGGCATCCGAACTCGTTGAGTTGAGTCTGAGTTCACTTATGGATGCGAATGTCCGAACTCGTTGAGTTGAGTCCGAGTTCGAGAGATGTAACTAGGCATCCGAACTCATTGAGTTGAGTCCAAGTTCACTTATGGATGCGAACGCCCGAGCTCATTGAGTTGAGTCTGAGTTCACTTAGGGGCGGGTTACATGATTTCTTGATTACATATGAGGCACTTATGTGCAAATTATCCGTGTATCCGAGTTGTATTCCGATGTGTTCAACGGGTGAAATTTCTAGTGAAATGAAAGAACACTTAAGATGCAAGCGATGTTTTGGTAAGTTTTGTGAAATGGACACTTTGGACTGGTATGTTCTTAACCCTCGGGTTGATAATAGATACAACAACGATAAGGTAGTAAGATGATGAATGATGTTTAGAAATATGATATATGTTTTGGTGATACCATGCTAAAGTTGTTTGGTATATTTGTATTGTTATGTTACTTGTTATTTACATATGAACTTACTAAGCATTTATGCTTACTCCCTCCTTTTCATTCCTTGTAGTTTTGAACAAGCCAGCTCGGGAATCGGAATGGGTCAAAGGTTCGATCACACTATCCAAAGGACTTTCATCTAGGTAAATGGCTTGTAAAACTTAAGTATGGCATGTATAGCAATATATTTATTTTGTGTAAATAATTTTATGATATGGCCATGATTGGTTGAGAAAATTTTTGATATTGATAAGTCATGGTGATGGTTAAATTTAGATCATGTTTGATATCATGGAAGTTTAATAGGTTATCTAGTTCATAACAACTCATGAAAAGATGAAATTTGCCTTAAAACAGAATATTGCTGCAGCAATGTCATGAATTTGAAAAATTACTAAAAATAGTATAAATGGAATTAAATAATGAATAAGTTATGGAATCGAATCTTGATGAGTCTATTTTCATATGGAAGAAGCGAAACAGGTATATGAGCTATATTTTATGAGATGTTTAAATTTTTGTGAAACAGGGCCAGAGTGATTTCTGGATCCCCTGTTCTGACTTTGGAAATTCACCATAAATTTTAAAAAGATAAGTAGAAGTCATTATTTATATGTAAAGATTCATTATTGAGTCTAGTTTTATTAGATACAAACGGAATAGTCATTGAAGCTTTGTACAGGGAGATATCTGATTCGTAATACACAGAGGTCAGAGTAGTTGAACCCTGAAACAGGGGAGACTTTAACTAATAAACTGTACTAATTTGCCAAACCAAAAATTCTATAAAACAATTAATAGATAGATATATGAGTCTAGTTTCAGGAAAAGTTTGCGAAATTGGATTTCGAGTTTCGTAACTCAAGATATGATTTTTAAAGCGACTGTGATGCAGTTAGCCAGCTTGTCTAGAAATTTTAAAAATAAATTGTTTGAGCTGTTTAAATAATGAATTAAGTCTATTAACACCTCGTGTTCGACTCTGGCGACGGTCTCGGGTACGGGGCGTTACAGCAATCAAGGATTCATAGAAGCCTTTCTCGGTGAAGACAACGGAGACTAAGAACAAAGCAACAGTCAAGCTGCAGAGAAACACTGGATTTGCTTTCGGTTCCCTTTCTTTTTAATTTCTGTTGTTTTTATGATGAACATATCTATGAAAAATATTGTTGTTGAAATGGTTATTTTGATCAATTTAGCTTGAATTTAATTCGTGTTGGGTTGATTATATTTTTCCTACTTGAATTATTAAATTAGTGTTTATCTTTGTTATAGGCCTCGGTGAAATGCTTGATTAAGTAAAATCATGCTTAGGTTATCCGGCATTATAATTGTTTAGATAACTAAAGAATTAATTTTTTAAACGGATTGAAATTGCAACTAATGGACTCAGTACTTAATCAGTGCATGTTTAATTCTTCTAAGGTAACTGAAAATTAAATCAGCATTGTATTTGGCGATACATATGCCTTGCATAACTTGCAAGATTGTTGTGATTAAATTGTTTCAAGGTATGGCTACTTTGTTACTTCACATAATCTTTTACATGTTTATTAAGTTGAATTAATCGGTTGAATTGACATAGGAATATGTGAGAGATAATTTAATTCAATAAGTATGTATGTACGATAGCATGTTTACTTTATTAAATCTGTTTATTCGGTTTAATTGGCATAGGGATATGTTCAAGAGATAAATGGAATTCTTTTAATTAGTAAATATGTTCATAAGTTAGCAAATTACTGGGTTGCCGTGAATTTATTCATAACAGCATAAGCACGAATTTAATATTTCTAAGTTAAAAAGGTATAATTAATCCAACACAATTATATCATCTTGATTAAATCTTAATTGAAATCGTGCACTAGAACTCTTTTATTTTATTTAAATTGTTTGCTTAGTTTTAAAATCTTAGTTTATAAATCACTCTTTTCAAACCAAAATTATTTTTACCTCACTAAAGTGTTTTAATTAATTTCATAAATATTGCTTTTTACAGTCCCTGTGGGTACGATAACTCGACATTTACTTGTCACTTTATTACTTGTTACGATTGTGTACACTTGCACATTTCTACCGTTCCATCTACCGGTCGGGCTGAGTACCCTCTTTAACTATAAGCCACCATTGATTGGCTTCATCTCGTAGCAACAACACTGCACCTTTAGTTCCTGTTCTAGGGTGCCATGATCCTCTCTGTGGCCTCAATCCAATATTCAGCCACGTTAGGGGCAACTCCAGCGATACCCTTAAAAATCTCAGCCCCATTGGACCTGAGCCATTCCGTCACCAACCCACAGCCCACAATACCAGTATTAAGCCCAAAGACCCTTTCTAGAATTCACAACATAGCTTGGGACAGTGCGTCGTCCCCAGCTACACGATCGTGTAACCCAGTCTCAGTCACAGGTGAAGTCAGTGCCTCCCTAGCTTTATTGTTAGGCATATGACCCGATGCCAAAGACCAAACCCGAACACCTCCACGACCCCTGCCACAGCCTCTTGTACCCCTTCCATGAGTACCTCTGGTGCTCATTATCGATTTATGTATTATCTGAATTATAAATTTTATGCATCAGTTTATAGTTCCAGTGTTTATTACAGGATATTTTATGGAAAATATTATCAGTAATTTAGAGTTTTTTTTTCACAGATCGCAGCCTTACTAAAGTTTGAGGTTACCCTAAATAAAGTATTTCGCTACAGTCTACTACCTATAGTAGTCGTAGTATTTCAATTTAAACAAGATGTAGTTTTAGAGAACTTACAGGATCGGCGCTGGAGACTCGGTATACCACACATTCAGTAAAACATTTCCAAGTATTTGAAACAGTTCTTTTTTCGAAATTTTAAGCTTTAAGGAAACCCAAATCCACAACTGAGTTTTGCAAACCTGGCTTTGAAACCACTAAATGTAACACCCAAACCCAGCCTAGACGTTATGGCTGAATCTGTGATGTCACATTGAAGTGTATTTTGAAAAATGTAGTTCCATTGAAAAATTCGTTCTATATTAAAACCTCGTTGTTATCTTTACAAAAAAAATTTAGAATAACTTGCTCATTGTTAAAACTCAAGTTGGTTTAGCTAAGCGTTAATCATATTAGATTGTTATTGCATTTTAAAAATATGATTGTTGCAGAAGCTTTTTAAATTGTGTTGCAATAGCGTGGTGTTTTAAAATGCATTTATCTCTTTCAAAAACCACGGCCTACTTCTAACAGATATGATTCAAAGTAAATAAATCCCAAAATCAAAATAAAAACTTAAAAAGGCCTCATTACAAAACAAAAACCCCAAATTAAATTACTTATAAATTAAAATTTTAAAGGAAGCAAGAACGGTTGTGTGGCCACCATCGAGTCTCTCACAGCACCGATCCGCCTAAGGATTACCTGAGCAAAAAAGCAAAAGGGTGACTTTAAGTAAACTCAGTGTGTAATCCCTTAACAGTAGTCAGTCAAACAATAGGCAAATTCAGCTTGGGCCGAAGCCCTTTTCAGTGACAGTCCAGTATTAGTTAGGGCCATAGCCCATTACAGTAATAGTAATAGAAATGCAATCGAAGTCCTACCCATCCATCCTCTACACTCCACTCCATGTGGGATAAAATCGACCCACCCATCCTTACACTCCAAAATATAGCATCGGTTGCGGCACTAAACAGTATTTGCAGAAGAGCTGCCAGTACAGTACACTTCCTCCAAATATATCAAACCCACCCCCATGCAACATGTCGTGTCATAATATCATACGTGTATGAAAAAATGTCATGCTCGAGTACGGTCATACATATCATAGGGGTATATTAGTCATTTTACCTCATAGGGGTATAATAGTCATTTCATCAGTATGTGGTCTAAGTGTACTTACTAACCCAATGGTAGGTCCACAGTCGTCTCAGGCGACCCGTGCATCCTTATCGATCAAATAGTGAAAATGGGCCCAAAGCCCATAACACGGCCCATGTAGGCCCACACGCCTGTGTGGCCCACAAAGCCCAAAAATGGCCTTGGCCGTGTAAACTACACAGCCTAACCCAATAATCTCCACACGTCTCTGTGGTTTACCCATGCGGAGCCCACGAGCCTGTGAGGCCCACATGGCCTATTTCGGCCCAACGTGGCCCAAAACGACCTAAGCCCATGAAATCGCTCATGGTGGCCTCTACGATCAAACGCCCATGTTTAATGCATTTGGATTACCAAACGAGCGAGTGCATGCTCGTGTAGCATCAATGGTTATATTTTTTGGCTTTTGCCAATTTACAATTATAGCAATATGGTTACACACCTGTTTGCGAAAACGTGCGTCTAGCTCGAGAGTTCCCCAAACCTATATCAACACGATACACTATCAGTCCTTTAATCTATGGGGTTAACAATCCCTTAAATAACTCTTAACCAATTTGTAATTTATCACTTGTCTTGAATGAACAAAAGACTCCTCATACTTCAATCAATATCAAAGATTCATTATAGGCTCTTACAGATCATCTGCACTCAAACTGAAATCTATTAACCCCTATTAGTAACGTTCACATAAACAATTGAACCAACATGTAGCACTTACCAAAATTGCAACACCGATTCTAGGGGAGGAAAACAATCGGTCCTCTATCTCAAAAGAAACCCACACCACAGAGGTAAGGCTAGCACCAACACGTCTCGATTGTTCAAAGAAGAACTACAAAAATCGAAACAATTAGAGAGGGAACTAAGCAGAAGTTGGCCCAAGTATCCAAATAGAAAGAGAGGGAAGAAGGTGTAATCGGTTTAAGGGGAAAGTTGATTGACGGAAAGGGAGAAGAGAGGAAAAACCAATCAAAACCAAAACTAAAACTCGAACAAGTTTGAGAAAGGGTGTTCGGCCAAACAAAAAGAACAAGGGGAAGAATGATTGTTATGGGTGTAGAGAAAACAGAGGAGGCCGGTCTGAAAAGCACTGTTGAAGAGTAAAACCCAAACTAAAAGTTTCCAAATGGTCACACTTAATATTTGGCTACCAAACAAAACCACAAAACCAAAGAAAGACTAGAAGCAAAAGGAGGAAAAACTACCAAAAATGGAGAGCAAAACCATACAATTTTAAACACCAAGAGCCTATGACCGAATTGACATAGTGGAGTTCCCACATTTGGCAAACTACTCCCATACACCTCAACTATCCATAACTCTCTCCGAAAATACCTCTCCAAATCACTCCCTCCGATCACTATCCAAATCCCCCCATAATCCTCCTAAATTTTGGCCATACACTCCCCTCACCCCTCAAACACTCCAATCACCCACAAGCTTCAGAGTTCTACTGATATTCAGCTTCCAACACGGCACAGCAACAAAATAAAACATTCCTTACGTGACACAAGACTTGAACTCTAGACCTCTAGCAACAATGACACGCCACTTTTCCCTTGACAAGCAGGCCCTTTCTATCATGCTCTACCCACATTAATTTAAAAGACTACTAACTAAAGGCAAGGGTTTCCTCTACAAACACAAAGTTTTTGCAAATGCCCAGGTTTAAACCCAAGACTTCTCAGGCACTTCCCAGGACACTTAACCACTGAAGCAAACATGTATTTATGTTACACAACATACAGAAAATAAGTACCTATATTTGGGATGTTACATTTTTGGATATGTAATTGCCCACAAAAAAAGGGTAAATTAAAAAAATATTTTAGTTTAAGTTTTAGGGTTATTTTTTTTATATTTCTCGGGATATGCTATTTTTTGGGAAAGAAATGAAAACGCATTCTATAGGTCACGTTTTTAAGAGAGAGAAATAAAAACACACCTCGTATGATGTATTTTTAGGGCAACGGTAACTTTTTCAACAGTTACAATTCCAACAACTACACCCCAACAACAATTTTTTTCCTTTATAAACTCTTCCAAATTTCATTCTTTTCAATTCAAACTCAATTCTTAATTCTCAATTCTCTCGATAATTTTGTTTCAAATGTTTCTTTGAATCCTATTCTCTTCGATTTTATTTTATTCCTTATAATTTGTAAAATGACAAATCAACTTATTTGTTTAGATAACAAGCATATCTCCAGCGTTCAATTACAAATAGTAAGAAAATATAATGAAATTATTTAATTTTAATTAGTTAATTATTATGTTGTTAACATTATTAAATTTTTATGTTTATATACTCAGGCCGAAGATCAGATTTTGAAGACATACATACACAATTTAAGTGTGAGTGCATCGGTTGCCATTCATGGACACTTGTGAGTTGTGAAATTTTTATGCATGGCTCGCATGCTCGGGGGACTAAATTGGATCCCCCACTTATTAGTGCTTTGGTGGAAATATGGAGACTTGAGACACACAAATTTCATCTTCCCTATGGTGAGTGTACAATTACACTCGAGGATGTTGATTTACAGCTCGGTCTACCAGTTGATGGGAAAGCTGATACGGGGCTAGTGGTGTAATGCCCTGAATTTTGGGCCTAGAAGAAATGGGCTTTGAATATCGGAACAATTGGAAATTAGTTGTGCAAGAAAATTTTACAAATGGATTGTCTGCTGTAATGGCTAAGTGTTTGGGCATATTTAGGAGTGTTAGAGAAGACTGGGTTCAAGTTCTTGCTTTTGCAAAAGTTTTAGTTTTTGCTCTTAAGTGAATCTGGATGTTAGCTTTTTGGCCTTATATTTAAATGTGAGGGATTTTTTTCACAAAAAGCCTTGTGGCTTGGTGGCAAGTGGCGTGACTTGGTAACTGGGAGAAATTGGGTTCGAATCCCGTGGCATACAAGGTGTATTTATTTTATTGCCATGAGGTGAAAGAGGTAGAGTTGGATTGAAATTCTATTGAGGTGGTTGCAGACTTGGTCAAGGGAGAGAATCAAGGGTTTGGATGATGGTTGTTATGGATATAGAGGAGATTTTGGTGGAGAAAATCGTGGAGTTTGACAAGGGGTGGAATTGGCTGAATTTGGGAGTCTATGGGTGCCTATTCAATTTTGACTTAGTTCCATTTTGGTAAGGGAAAATGTAACGCCCCCACGCCCGATACCATCACCGGAGTCGAGCTTGAGGGGTTACCGAACATAATTTATCAATTTAAGAACTTCAAATCATTTGTTTCTACATTCACAGCTTTCTAGCTACTCGCGTCACAGTTACAAGAAAAATCATATCTCGAGTTACGAAACTTGAAATCAAGATCCATAAATTTTCCCTGAATCTATACTCATATATATATTTACTAATTTTTTTCTATAATTTTTTATTTGGCCAATTAGTACAGTTTATTAATTAAAGTATCCCCTGTTTCAGGGTTTGACTGCTCTGACCTCTGCATATTATGAATCAGATATATCTCTATACAAAATTTCAATGACTATGAGGTTTGTTTCTATTAAAACTAGAATCAATAAGGAATCTGTAAATATAAATAAAAACTTCTAATTATTTTAGTAAAATTTATTATGAATTTTTAAAGTCAGAACAGGGGATCCAGAAATCACTCTGGCCCTGTTTCGTAAAAGTTTAAATATCTCATAAAATGTAATTTATATTCCTGTTTTGTTCAATCCATATGAAAATAGACTCATTAAGCTTCAATTTCATAACTTACCAATCATTTAGTTCTATTTATACTATTTTTAGTGATTTTTCAAATTCATGTCATTGCTGCAGCAATATTCTGTTTTAAGGCAAGTTTCATCTTTCCATGAATTTTTATGAACTAGATAACCTGTTAAACTTCCATGATATCAAACATGATCTAAATTAGCCATCACCATGACTTATCAATATCAAACATTTTCTCAACCAAACATGGCCATATCATAAAATTATTTACACAAAATAGGTATATTGCTATACATGCCATACTTAAGTAGTTGTACAAGCCATTTACCAAGATAAAAGTCCTTTGGATAGTGTGATCGAACTTTCGACCTGTCCCGATTCCTGTGTGACAGCCCTAAATTGACCCTAGTCGGAAAGTGGTATCGGGACCACTAAACCGAGTCATAAAAATAATAAACCGTCATAGTTGATGCTCATTATATGTACATATGCATGTGTGAAAATTTCATATTTGGATTTTGTTAATTGTAAGTGAATTTTATCAAATAGGACTTATGTGAGAAAATTTAGAACTGTGCTAGGCAAATGTAAGGTGGCCTATAAATGCATGTTGTGAAAATGCTGGGTTTGCATGTCAATTTACCCAAAATTTAAGCATAGTGGCCGGCCATGCTATGAATGGAAACATGTTGCAAACATGTTTAGTTAGTGGTTATGTTAGAAAGAATAAATAATGAAAAGGAATATGATGAAAACAAAGAAAAGAAAAAAAAGTGTCCATCCTTTCACATTTTGTTGGCTTGGCGAATGTTCTAAGAAGAAGGGGGAAGAGCTTGAGAAAATCAGCCATGGGAGATTGCTAGACTAAGGTATGTTTGATGTTGTCCATGAGATTCATGCATGTTTTAGTTGTTAGTTTGAGTTCTACCTAGCCCATGGTTTAAATCTTTGCTATGAGATGGGGATGATATTCAGCCATGGGTGTTGTCTTCTTGGTTGATGTTTGATGCTTGATGTTGTCGTGATGAGGCATGAAGATGAGTTAAGTTTCGGCTAAGGTGGATTTGTGTTGATGTCATTTGCATGCTAAGTGTGAAGCTTTGTAATGATACATGTGTATGGTGCTTTTGATGTTGTGAATGGAAGTAGAGGAAAAGTAAAAGAAAATTTATGTAGAAATGTGATATATGTGGATTTATAGGATGTTACAAATATATGTGAAGCCATGCTAGATTAGGAAAAATTCAGTCAAGTGTTCATGAGATGAAATTTTGTGTTTAGGTGAATTAAAGATGATAGTATAGTTGATATTATATATATATATGTATGCATATTCGCCATCAAATTAAGAGCATAGGTGATGATGAGTCTAAGCTTTGTACATTCGCCATATATATATATATGCATGTGTGATTGGATTATTGATAGTAGGGCGATAGCATATGGTTATTAATGAATAGCTAAGAGCATAAGGTAGCAAGATAAAAATTTTACCATGCCGTTCCGTATGTCATAAAATCATTAAAATGTGAATACCAATATATGTAGCAAAGCGGTTGAATGAGTTAATTTATTTGTTTAAGCTAAAGATCCTAAAGGAGAGGAGTCCAACAAGGGGAAATCGAAGGTCATCGAGTAGCTGACTTGGAATTATTTTACCCAACACAAGGTAAGTCATTAAGCATATAGTTGGTATTGATTTAAATGATCGTAATACCTATGCAATTGTGTTTAATCAGGTGAAATGTATACAAATGTATATGTATGTAGAGATGAAATTGTCGAATGTAAAAAGGAAGTGAAGCGTATATAGTGGCTGGTTTTCGGCACTAAGTGTGCGGACAATAAGTGTTCACGGTTGAGAGAATGGCACTAAGTGTGCGGGCTTGAAATGCATGGCACTAAGTGTGCGAGTTTAAAGTACATGGCACTAAGTGTGCATGGTTGATTATTAAGCACTATGTGTGCGAACCCACTATATAAATATATATATATATTTTCTATCAATTATTTATATTAAGGGTGCGACCTTACCGAATCGATTTCGAACAGCGGAAAGGGTAAGTACCTTGAGTTCATGGCTAATAGGTGCTATGTTTATATATGGAGTTGAGCGTGGTAAGTTTTGAACCTATGTGATGATTATAATTGAAGTCACGTACATAAGGTTCATCGTGGAATAGGTGAAAGTTCGTTTAGTTGTATGATTGTAACGAAAATAAAATGATGTATGGAAATGCCTCAATTATCCTATTGAATAGCGTATGAAATGTCAATGTAGGAGTTGGAATGAGATTGAATCGTAAGGTCTAAGAAACTATGGCATAGTTCGGTATGGATGGAGTACTTAGCCTCATTTCATTGTTTCCTCTTGTGAAAATTTTATTAATGGATGGTAGTGTAATGCTTATGACTTACTGATTTATATACTCATTCGGTGTTTGCTTGTCACCCATTTTAGGTTTCTTGGACTCGACTTTTTATGCATTCGGGACCGTCATCAAGTCATCACACCAGCTTGCAACTTTTGGTATCTTCTTCTTAGTTGGTCTAAGAGAACATTTCGCATGTATAGGCTATTATGTTTGTTTGAACTTTGGTATGTAAAACTTTGGATAGCCATGCGAAAATGGCTTATATACGTTTTTAGCATAGTACTATAATCGTTTGTATGTTGATCACTAAGAGGTATGGAAATGTTCGGAAACGATTAGCCATTGGAATGGTTAATCATGATTATACTTTGTGCTATGTATGCAAAAAGGGCTAATTGAATCATGGAAACCATGAAATAGGTAAAGTCTACCTTAAAGGCAGATGCTGACAGCAGCAGCGATGTGGATGTGAAAAATCACTAAAAATATTAGGAATGGAATTAAATAGTGAATAAATTATGTAAATGAACCTTGATGAATCTACTTTCATATGGAAGAAACGAAACCGTCATATGAGTTGTATGTTAAGAGATATTTAGGTTTTCGTGAAACAGGGCCAGAACGGTTTCTGGATTCCCTGTTCCAACTTTAGAAATTCATTATAAATTAACCCGAGACATTTAGAAGTCATGCCATATATGTATAGATTCCTTTTTGAGTCTAGTTTCTATAGAAACAAATGGCATCAGTATTGAAGCCCTGTACAGGGAGATATCTAGGTCGTAATGCATGATTGGTCAGTGTAGTCGTACCCTGGAACAGGGGAGACTTTAACTAATAAACTGTACTAATTGGCCCAACCAAAAATTCTAGAAAAAAATTTGTAGATGGATATATGAGTCTAGTTTCAGGGAAAAATCACGAAACTAATTTTTCAGTTGTAGAACTCAAGATATGATTTTTAAGGTGACAGTGACACAGTTAGCCAGCTGTTTGGAAAATTTTTTTTATGAACGGTGAAATTAAGTGAACGAAGTCTGTTAACCCCTTGTGTCCGACCCCGGCGACGGTCTCAGGTACGGGGTGTTACAATTTTATTGGTATCAGAGCTATGGTTTAGTCGGTTCTAGGACTACCATAGCGCGTATGAGTCTAGCTATACATGCCTTAATGTTAGTGCTTAATAATGTGATGACTTCTGACGGTTAAAATTTTTGTTTTGATTAGTAAATGGAACCCGGGGTGGAGAGACCCTTAGCGGATGATGTTGAAAGTGTAGCGGCTGCTCCTGTGCAAGGGACACCACCTGTTGAACCTCAGTCATCTGCAAATAATCAGGATGAGGGGGCAAAACAAGCCTTCTTCACCATGATGAATGAGTGGGTCGCGCAATATGCCCGAACCATTCCGGCTGTCCAACCATTCCCGAATTTGAATAATCCACCCCAAGAGCCCGTAATGCCATCAGTTACTGATCCTGTGAGGCTGAGTAAACCACCTGTAGACTTGATTAGGAAGCGCGGAGCCGAGGAGTTCAAGGCCATAGTTACTGATGATGCCGAAAGGGCCGAGTTCTGGCTTGATAACACCATTCGGGTGTTCGATGAACTGTCATGCACACCCGATGAATGTCTAAAGTGTGCTATATCCTTGTTGTGAGACTCAGCCTACTATTGGTGGAGGACCTTGATTTCCATAGTCCCAAACGAACGAGTTACTTGGGATTTCTTCCAAGCGGAATTTCAAAAGAAATATATTAGTCAACAGTTCATCGATCAAAAGCGTAAGGAATTCTTGGAACTCAAGCAAGGCCGTATGACAGTATCTGAATACAAACATGAGTTCGTAAGACTCAGTCGGTATGCCCGGGAGTGTGTGGCTGATGAGGTTGCTATGTGCAAGAGATTTGAAGAAGGATTGAATGAAGATTTAAAGCTACTAGTGGGTATTTTGGAGATAAAAGAATTCGTAACACTAGTTGAACGAGCCTGCAAGGCGGAAGAACTTGGAAAGGAGAAGAAGAAGGCTGAATTTGAAGCCAGAGACTATCGTAAAAGATCGATGGGTAAAGCTCCATTCTCGGCTGTAAAGAAGTTCAGGAGGACACTATTAAATCGAGGACGATCAGGGAATTTCCATTAGAGCACGACCATCGACGGACTCCGAGCTACTTGGTAGCTAGTGTGGGCAATAATCGCCAAGAGAAACCTGAATGCCCCCAATGTGGAAGAAGACACATAGGTAAATGTTGGGGTAAGTCTACTAACAGGGCCTGCTACGGATGCGGTTCGAAGGACCACTTCATTAGAGATTGCACGGAGCTTGATGAGAAGAATAGGATGCAAGGTGCAAGACCTAGTGGAATGACAGCTAGAGGTAGACTGTGACAGCCTTAAAACGACCCTAGTCGGAATGTGGTTTCGGGACCACAAAACCGAGGCATAAAAATAATTTAATATTTATTTTATTTCCTATAATATGTGTTAACTCATGTGTGACATTTTTGATGTTTTGATTTAGAGTTATAAATGTGAATTTCACTAGAAAGGACCTAGTAGAAAACTTTGAAAGTATGATGGGGGAATGTGTAATGACTAATTAAAGCATGTATGCAAAACAATGGCCTTGCATGTCAAATATCCCTCTTTTTATAAGAGGTGGCCGGCCATGACAATGAGGGATGGGCAAAACATGTCATAGACATGTTTTGTTGGTGCATTAGGGAGAAAAGAAATAAACAAATAAGCATGGGTAATAAAGAATGAAAAAAAAATGTGTGTGAGTGAACCCCCCCTATTGCCGTATATTGAAGAAAAGAAAAGAAAAAAAAATTGATCATCCTTTCATTCTCTCTTGACCGAAAATCCTGTAACACCCCGAACCCGAGACCGTTACCGGTGTCGGACACGAGGGGTTAACAAGCCAAAACCACTTATGGCACCGACCAATATGACATTCCCAGGCAAGCTGGAAAACTGCGTCGCTGTCGCCTTAAAAAGCATATCTCGAGGTTCACAACTCGGAAACTGATTCCGTAAATTTTCCATGAATTTAGACTCATATATCCATCCATAGATTTATTTCTAGAATTTTTGGTTGGCCCAATTGGTACAGTTTATTAGTTAAAGTCGCCCATGTTACAGGGGTCGACTACACTGACCTTCGCACCTTTCAACTTAATTATCTCTCTGTACAGGGTTTAAATACTGATGCCGTTTGTTTCTAAGGAAACTAGACTCAAAAAGGAATCTGTTCATATAAGGCATGACTTCTAATTCATTCTGGATAATTTATGGTAAATTTTCAAAGTCGCGACAGGGGACCCAGAAACCGTTCTGGCCCTGTCTCACGAGAACTTTAATATCTCTCGGTATACTGTTCATATGATCGTTTCGTTACTTTCATAGGAAAATAGACTCATCAAGGTTAGATCACATAATTTATTCACTATTTAACACCATTTCTAAAACTTTTGATGATTTTTCACATCCACGTCACTGCAGCTGGCAGCATCTGTTTTAAGGTAGGCTTTACCTAATTTGTAGTCTCCATGGGCCAACTATAGTCTTGCCATACATGGGTCCACATATGATCCTATTTATGCTTTCCAATGGCTGATCATGTGACCAACACTCCCATTCCAATCCATAATCACATCATGAAACCATATATAATTATAAACCACAAATGGTCTAATTCCATACTCCACTATTACGAACCATTTTCGCATGGCCGTACACATATACATCACAAGTACTTAAAAACAACCGAGGGTAGTTCTATACATGCCATATCCAAAACTCAACTAAAGGAGTACCAAAAAGGGCTTTGATAGTGTGGTTGACTTCAACTTCTATGATCCCGAATCCGATCGCTAGCGAGCAAAATCTATAAACAGAGAAACAAAGAAACGGAGTAAGCAATTTATGCTTAGTAAGTTTCGAGCCATAATATACACACAACCAAAGCATAGCATTCAAGTAGCTAAACAATAATTCATATGCACAATTTCTCAAAGACATGCTTACTTCACAATCCCAACTCTTATATTCATACACTAGTAACGGCGTAGTCAAGGCCGATAACTCATTTATCATTGGAGCGGATACGCACATACACTTACTCACACGAAGCGTACCTTGTTGTTGGGAGTTTCACAAGCGCATTAACTGAAAATTTTCCAGCAGCTTATAAATTTCAAATCACATACCTTCGGAGTTTAACCGGATATAGCTACTCGTTCAAACGCCTTCGGGACATAGCCCGGTTATGATAACCCGCACAAATGCCTTCGGGACTTAACCCGGATATCACAACTCGCACAATCGCCTTCAGGCTTAGCCCGGATATCATAGCTCGCACAATTGCCTTCGGGCTTAGCCCGGATATCACAATTTGCAACAATTGCCTTTGGGCTTAGCCCGGATATCACAATTCGCACATTCATTCACATCTTTGTTTCAATTTCATAACAAACTTTTATGCACATTTTACTTAATCAAAAATATCATTTCGGCTCAATGGCCATATACAAGGGCACAATTTCGATTGCTTATTACTTCATTCAATCGAATCAAAATCTAAGTTTCGATACTCGAAAACTTACCTCGGATGTTGTCGAATGATTCGATGGCTATTCGACTACTTTTTCCTTCCCTTTATCGGATTTGGTCCTCTTTGCTCTTGAGCTTAATTTAGCAAATAAATTGATTCAATCATTTGAGTATCAAAAGAGGAACTCAAGGCACTTAGCCCACATATATTCAGAGACATTAAAGTCACATAAGTACGAATTCATGAATCGACTCAACACACAAAGCCTTCAACATGCTTACTCATGGCCGAACAACACAACCTCTTAGGTACTCATTCATGGGCCGATTATGCATGTTGATGTTGAGGCCAATTACATGTTTAATACCACACATGCATGGCACACATTTTACTAGCTAGTGCTTTACATATTGTAGCTCAATACACATCTATCATTTGCTTCATAATCAAAACACAATCACATGAAAATACATACTTTGAGGTAGTATATATGTCATTCCAACACATCATGTGCAAACATATATATACATATAGGTGCATGGCCGAATCTCAAGGTGTTCATAACCATCTAAAACACAAATTTTTTTACCATTCAAGTAACAAGCATAAATCATGCTCATGAATGCACCATGGCCGAATACATCACAACCATACCCTTTCAACTTCGGTCATGGTTAAACAAAGAATTCAATGTCCTACTTAAGAATACTAAAAAGAAATTTCAAGAGTAGTCAATCCATCATTACATGCATCATCAACAAGCTTCACATTTAGCATGCAATGGCTTTAACACAATATCAACCTTGGCCAAATACCATTTTCATGGCATAACAAGGATTTGAACCATGGCTAACATGCACATCAAGTTAGCAACCAAAACAAGCATGAACCTCATGACACAACCTCAAACATACCTTAATCTTGATGCAAGTATAGCCAAATCTCCTTCTAGTTCTCTTCTAAACCAAGCATGAAGCAAAAATCCTTCCTTTTTCCTTAGTATTTTCGGCCAAAGAAGAGAAACAATGGATGAACAAAAATTTTTTTCCTTTCCTTCTCTACAACTCACGGCAATGGGGAGAAGATACCACACTCACACACATTTTCTTTTTCATTCTTTACTTACCCATACTCTTTATTTTATCATTTCTCCCTAATGCATCAACAAAACATGTTTCATGACATGTTTAACCCATACACCCTTGTCATGGCCGGCCACTACATGTTGGGGGGGGAAATTTGACATGCAAATCCCTTATTTTTGCATGCATCATCTACTAGTCATCACACATTTCCCCATCACACTTTCAAATTTTACTACTAGGTCCTTTCTAGTGAAATTCACCTTTATAACACTAAATCAAATCATCAAAAATGTCACACACAAATTAACACATATCATAGGCATCAAAATAAATTTTTAAATTATTTTTATGCCTCGGTTTTGTGGTCCCAAAACCACATCCCGACTAGGGTCAATTTTGGGCTGTCACAACTCTCCCCCACTTAAGAAATTTTCGTCCCCGAAAATCTTACCCGTAAATAGAGTTGGGTATCGCTCTTTCATAGAGTTCTCGGTTTCCCAAGTTGCTTCTTCTATCCCGTGTTTGAGCCATAACACTTTCACTAGCGGAACCCGCTTGTTTCGCAACTCTTTCACTTCACGTGCTAGGATACAAATCGGTTCTTCTTCATAACTCATATTGGCTTGAATTTCAACCTCTGATGGACTAATCACGTGCGATGGATCAGATCTATAGCGTCGAAGCATCGAAACATGAAAGACATCGTGAATCTTTTCGAGTTCAGGGGGCAAAATCAAACGATATGCAACTGGACCAACTCGCTCAGATATCTCATATGGCCCAATGAACCTTGGACTCAATTTGCCTTTACGGCCAAATCTGAGTATCTTTTTCCAAGGCGAAACTTTAAGAAACACTTTATCTCCCACCTGATACTCGATGTCTTTTTGTTTCAGATCCGCGTACGACTTCTGACGATCGGAGGCTATCTTCAGATTTTCACGGATCACTTTCACTTTCTGTTCAGCATCTTTAATCAAGTCCACCCCGAAAATTTTTCTTTCACCGAGCTCCGTCTAACACAATGGTGTACGGCATTTACGCCCGTACAAGGCCTCGTAAGGTGCCATCTTAATACTTGATTGAAAACTATTGTTATAAGCGAATTCAATCAAAGGCAAATACCGTTCCCATGAACCACTGAACTCGAGGATGCAACATCTTAACATATCCTCAAGTATCTGAATCATCCGCTCGGATTGACCATCGGTTTGGGGGCGAAAGGCGGTGCTGAAATGCAACTTGGTACCCAGAGCCTCTCGCAACTTCTTCCAAAATCGTGAGGTAAATCTCATATCTTTATCCGACACGATGGAAATAGGCACCCCGTGTAATCTCACAATCCGAGAAACGTACAATTCGGCTAGTTTGTCCATCGAAAAATCCGTACGTACGGGGACAAAGTGAGCCGACTTAGTCAATCTATCAACAACGACCCAAATCGCATCTTTCTTACTCGCTGACAATGGCAGTTCGGATACAAAGTCCATTGTGACTCGATCCCATTTCCACTCGGGTATCGTGATCGGCTGAAGTAATCCTGAAGGCACTTGATGTTCCGCTTTCACTTGTTGACATATTAAACACCTCGAAATGACGTCGGAGATGTCTCGTTTCATACCATGCCACCAAAACCGACGTTTCAAATCATTGTACATTTTCGTACTCCCCGGGTGGATTGCCATTCGGCTACAATGGGCTTCTTTCAGAATTATCGAAATATGTTCTGAATTCTTTGGAACACACAGACGATTTCACAACCTCAAACAATCATCATCATCGATTTGAAACTTCGATTCCTTGTTCGGAACACACTCAGCCCGTTTTGCAACCAACTCATCGTCGACTTTCTGAGCTTCACGAATTTGACGTATCAATAATGGTTTGGCTTTCAATTCAGCTACTAACACAATGTTGGATCGAACGGACAAGTGCACATTCATCGCTCAGAAGCGAATAATGATTTACAACTTAAGGCATTCGCAACTACATTCGCCTTTCCGGGTGATAGTTAAAGACCACTCATAATTCTTTAGCAGCTCGAGCCAACGTCTTTGAGTCATCAAATATTGGAGACTTTTGTGATCCAAATACACATGGCACTTCTCACCGAATAAGTAATGTCGCCATATCTTTAAAGCGAATACGATGGCCGCCAATTCGAGATCATGGGTCGGATAATTTTTCTCATGTGGCTTTAATTGTCTCGGACGCATAAGCCACAACTCGACCTTCTTGTATCAATACGCAACCTAACCCAAGAAGGAGGCGTCACTATAAATGACAAACTCTTTGCCCGATTCGGGTTGCACTAGAATTGGGGCTTCGATCAAATAAGTTTTCAGTTGATCGAAACTTTTCGACATTTCTCCGTCCATTCGAACTTAACATCCTTTCGGAGTAGCTTCGTCATTGGCGTGGCTATCGTCGAGAAACCTTTTACAAATCGTCGGTAATAACCGGCAAGCCCCAAAAGCTCCGAACCTCAGTAATATTTCTCGGAGGCTTCCAGTCAAGTATGACTGAAATTTTGTTCGGGTCGACTCGAATACCCGATGCAGATACCACATGCCCCAAGAAGCTAACCTCTCTTTACCAGAACTCACACTTGCTGAACTTAGCATATAATTGCTTATCCCATAAAATTTGCAGCACTAACCTCAGGTGTTCAGCATGTTCGGTCTCATTTCTTGAATAGACCAAGATGTCATCAATGAACACGACTATGAACCGATCCAAATATGGTCCAAAGATCCGATTCATCAAATCCATAAATACTGCAGGGGCATTAGTAAGCCCAAACGGCATCACTAGGAACTCGTAGTGACCATATCTTGTTCTGAAGGCCGTCTTGGGTACGTCCGAATCTCGAATTCGCAACTGATAATAGCCCGATCTCAAATCTATTTTCGAGAACACTGAGGCTCCCTTCAGTTGATCGAACAAATCATCGATATGCGGTAACGGATATTTGTTCTTTATCGTCGCTTTATTAAGCTGACGATAGTCGATGCACAGCCTTATGGTTCCATCCTTCTTTTTCACAAACAACACTGGTGCACCCCAAGGTGAAAAACTCAGGCGAGCAAAACCTCTATTCACCAATTCTTGCAAGCGAAACATCAACTCCTTTAATTCCGTTGGTGCCATACGATACGGAGCCATCGAAATTGGAGTGGTACCAGGTACCAATTTGATGCCAAACTCTATTTCCGAACAGGTGGTAAACCGGCAATTCTTGGAAACATCCGGTATTCACAAACCAGCAGCGATTCGGGTTTCTTTTCGACTCCTTGTCATCGAGCACATACGCAAGGTATGCTTCACACCCTTTCTTACGTATTTACGAGCCAACATTGCGATATTACATTGGCAATCCCTTTAAGTCCGTAGACTCAACCCGAATTATCTCGCTATTCGTGCACCTCAGATCAATAGTTTTGCTTTTGCAATTTACAACCGCATCGTGCATGGTCAACCAATCCAAACCAAGAATAGCGTCGAATTCACGTCGAATGGCAAAAGCATCAAGTCCGCCGGAAAACAAGAACCTCGAAATACTAGGGGACTTTTCTCACACACTTTGTTGACGAGCACGTAATGACCCAAGGGTTTAGCACCAATTACAAACTCGATGAGACTCAATGGGCAAAGTCTTCTTTGGATGCTAAGGTTTCGCATATATAAGAATGAGTAGAACCAGGGTCAATCAAAGCGATCACATTAGTATTAAAGAGAGTGAAAGTACCGGTAATAATATTTGGCGAGGAAGCATCCTCACGTGCACGTATGGCATAAGTTTTAGCAGGAGCACGAGCCTCAGATCTGATGGTGGCATCTCTAGATCCTCTCTGACCGCCACTAGCATTGCCCGTGTTTCTAGACGGCCTACCTCGAGTTGTGGTAGCGCCCGGGTTCCCACTTTGATTTACGTTTTGTTCAGATAAGCTCGGGCAATCCTTAATAAAATAATCGACTGATCCGCACTTGTAACAGGAGCGGTTACGGAATCTACAACTCCCAGAATGCCATTTGCCACAATATTGGCACTCCGTTCTGTCTCGACGATCATTGCCAACACTGGCAATCGAAGTGACTCGTGTGCCCATAGGGGGGTCGATCGCGGTCTCGTCTAGAAAAGCCCAAAATGTCTCTAGACCGGCCTAAGCCATCTCTAAATTTCTTTGATGACTGTGGGAAGGGCTTCCCCGAAGACCTCCTACGAAACTCCCTTGCTCCCACTTCAGCTTTTCTTTTCTCCATACTGAGCTCCTCGGCTTGCACGCTCGCTCGACAAGAGCCACAAACTCTCGGATTTCCAAAATGCCAACATACAGCTTATATCATCGTTCAGTCCATCTTCGAAGCGTTTACACATCACAGCTTCTGAAGAAATGCACTTCAGCAGCGTCTGGCTAAGCCTCACAAATTTTTGTTCGTAGTCGGTAACCGACATGGAACCTTGCTTAAGATCAAGGAATTCCTTTCGTTTTTGGTCCATAAATCTCTGACTGATATACTTCTTTCGGAATTCAGTTTGGAAGAACTCCCAAGTTACTTGCTCTCTAGACACCACAGAAGTCAGAGTGCTCCACCAATAGTAGGCGGAATCGCGTAGCAAGGAGATAGTACACTTTAAGCATTCATCGGGTGTACATGATAACTCATCGAGCACCCGGATAGTGTTGTCCAACCAAAATTCAGCTTGCTCGGCATCGTCGCTATCCGTAGCTTTAAATTCAGTAGCCCCATGTTTTCAATTACATCGATTGGGGCTTACTTGACCTTACTTGGTCGGGTTACGAGGTATTGTAGGTGCGGGGTTGCATTAGTCGGGAATGGAGGTTGTGGAACAGTAGTGTTAGTTCGAATGTATTGGTTAAACCAATCATTCATCACACTATAAAAGGCTTGCTTAGCCTCATCATTGGATTGCTGGCAATAGGTTGAGAGTCATGGCGCTGTCCCTCTTGCGCGGAGCAAGCGCCACACTCTCCACATCATCAGCTATTGCTCGGTTGGGATCGGGATCCATTGCTATAAACAAACACAAACTCAAATTGTCAGAAATCACCACACTATCAATTTATCACTTAATGGCATGTATAGCTAGACCCCAAACATATCACGGTAGTCCTAGGATCGACTAAACCTGTCTCTGATACCAATAAAATTGTAACACCCCGAACCCGAGACCGTTACCGGTGTCGGACACGAGGGGTTAACAAGCCAAAACCACTTATGGCACCGACCAATATGACATTCCCAGGCAAGCTGGAAAACTGCGTCGCTGTCGTCTTAAAAAGCATATCTCGAGTTTCACAACTCGGAAACTGATTCCGTAAATTTTCCATGAATTTAGACTCATATATCCATCCATGGATTTATTTCTAGAATTTTTGGTCGGCTCAATTGGTACAGTTTATTAGTTAAAGTCGCCCATGTTACAGGGGTCGACTACACTGACCTTCGTATGTTTCAACTTGAATATCTCTCTGTACAGGGTTTCAATACTGATGCCGTTTGTTTCTAATGAAACTAGACTCAAAAAGGAATCTGAACATATAAAGCATGACATCTAATTCATTCTGGATAATTTATGGTAAATTTTCAAAGTCGCGACAGGGGACCCAGAAACCGTTCTGGCCCTGTCTCACGAGAACTTTAATATCTCTCGGTATACTGTTCATATGATCGTTTCGTTACTTTCATATGAAAATAGACTCATCAAGGTTCGATCGCCTAATTTATTCACTATTTAACACCATTTCTACAAATTTTGATGATTTTTCACATGCACGTCACTGCAGCTGGCAGCATCTGTTTTAAGGTAGGCTTTACCTAATTTGTAGTCTCCATGGGCCAACTATAGTCTTGCCATACATGGGTCCACATATGATCATATTTAGCCATTCCAATGGCTGATCATGTGACCAACACTCCCATTCCAATCCATAATCACATCATGAAACCTTATATAATTACAAACCACAAATGGTCTAATTCCATACTCCACTATTACGAACCATTTTCGCATGGCCACACATATACATCACAAGTACTTAAAACAACCGAGGGTAGTTCTATACATGCCATATCCAAAACTCAACTAAAGGAGTACCAAAAGGGCTTTGATAGTGTGGTTGACTTCAACTTCTATGATCCCGAATCCGATCGCTAGCGAGCAAAATCTATAAACAGAGAAACAAAGAAACGGAGTAAGCAATTTATGCTTAGTAAGTTTCGAGCCATAATATGCACACAACCAAAGCATAGCATTCAAGTAGCTAAACAATAATTCATATGCACAATTTCTCAAAGACATGCTTACTTCACAATCCCAACTCTTATATTCATACACTAGTGCTTGGCGTAGTCAAGGCCGATAACTCATTTATCATTGGAGCGGATACGCACATACACTTACTCACACGAAGCGTACCTTGTTGTTGGGAGTTTCACAAGCGCATTAACTGAAAATTTTCCAGCAGCTTATAAATTTCAAATCACATACCTTCGGAGTTTAACCGGATATAGCTACTCGTTCAAACGCCTTCGGGACATAGCCCGGTTATGATAACCCGCACAAATGCCTTCGGGACTTAACCCGGATATCACAACTCGCACAATCGCCTTTGGGCTTAGCCCGGATATCATAGCTTGCACAATTGCCTTCGGGCTTAGCCCGGATATCACAATTTGCAACAATTGCCTTCGGGCTTAGCCCGGATATCACAATTTGCACATTCATTCACATCTTTGTTTCAATTTCATAACAAACTTTTATGCACATTTTACTTAATCAAAAATATCATTTCGGCTCAATGGCCATATACAAGGGCACAATTTCGATTGCTTATTACTTCATTCAATCGAATCAAAATCTAAGTTTCGATACTCGAAAACTTACCTCGGATGTTGTCGAATGATTCCGATGGCTATTCGACTACTTTTTCCTTCCCTTTATCGGATTTGGTCCTTCTTTGCTCTTGAGCTTAATTTAGCAAATAAATTGATTCAATCATTTGAGTATCAAAAAGAGGAACTCAAGGCACTTAGCCCACATATATTCAGTGAGACATTAAAGTCACATAAGTGCGAATTCATGAATCGACTCAACACACAAAGCCTTCAACATGCTTACTCATGGCGAACAACACAACCTCTTAGGTACTCATTCATGGGCCGATTATGCATGTTGATGTTGAGGCCAATTACATGTTTAATACCACACATGCATGGCACACATTTTACTAGCTAGTGCTTTACATATTGTAGCTCAATACACATCTATCATTTGCTTCATAATCAAAACACAATCACATGAAAATACATACTTTGAGGTAGTATATATGTCATTCCAACACATCATGTGCAAACATATATATACATATAGGTGCATGGCGAATCTCAAGGTGTTCATAACCATCTAAAACACAAATTTTTTTACCATTCAAGTAACAAGCATAAATCATGCTCATGAATGCACCATGGTCGAATACATCACAACCATACCCTTTCAACTTCGGTCATGGTTAAACAAAGAATTCAATGTCCTACTCAAGAATACTAAAAAGAAATTTCAAGAGTAGTCAATCCATCATTACATGCATCATCAACAAGCTTCACATTTAGCATGCAATGGCTTTAACACAATATCAACCTTGGCCAAATACCATTTTCATGGCATAACAAGGATTTGAACCATGGCTAACATGCACATCAAGTTAGCAACCAAAACAAGCATGAACCTCATGACACAACCTCAAACATACCTTAATCTTGATGCAAGTATAGCCAAATCTCCTTCTAGTTCTCTTCTAAACCAAGCATGAAGCAAAAATCCTTCCTTTTTCCTTAGTATTTTCGGCCAAAGAAGAGAAAAATGGATGAACAAAATTTTTTCCTTTCCTTCTCTACAACTCACGGCAATGGGGAGAAGATACCACACTCACACACATTTTTTTTTTCATTCTTTACTTACCCATACTCTTTATTTTATCATTTCTCCCTAATGCATCAACAAAACATGTTTCATGACATGTTTAACCCATACACCCTTGTCATGGCGGCCACTACATGTTGGGGGAAATTTGACATGCAAATCCTTATTTTGCATGCATCATCTACTAGTCATCATACATTTCCCCATCACACTTTCAAAGTTTACTACTAGGTCCTTTCTAGTGAAATTCACCTTTATAACACTAAATCAAATCATCAAAAATGTCACACACAAATTAACACATATCATAGGCATCAAAATAAATTTTTAAATTACTTTTATGCCTCGGTTTTGTGGTCCCAAAACCACATCCCGACTAGGGTCAATTTTGGGCTGTCACAAATCCTAAGGAAGAAGAGGGAATTTTTGCTTCATGTTTGGTTTGGAAGAGGATTAGGAAGGGGTTTGGCTATACTTGCATCAAGATTAAGGTATGTTTGAAGTTGTGCCATGAGATTCATGCATGTTTTTAGTTACTAGCTTGATGTTCTTATTAGCCCATGGTTCAAATCTTTGTTATATCATGGGGATGGTATTTGGCCAAGGTGGATTTTGTGTTAATGCCATTGCATGTTAAATATGAAGCTTGTTAATGGTATATGTGATGGGGGATTGATGGCTCTTGGACTTTCTTTTTAGTATTTTTGAGTAAGACATTAAGTTCTTTGCTTAATCATGACCAAAATTATGGTGTTGTGATGTATTCGGTCATGGTATATCCATAAGTATGATTCATGCATGTTGCATGGTAGGTAAGATTTGAGCTTTGGATATGTGTTTATATTTGGATATAAACAACTTGAGATTCGGTCCTTGCACCTACATGAATATGTGTTTGCACATGATGAATTGGTATGACATATATACTATTTCAAGGTGTATATTTGCTTGTGATGATGTTTCGGTTATGTAGTAAATGAGAGATGTGTATTGAGCTACAATATGTAATGCGTTAGTTAGTAAAATGTATGCTGTTTTTTTTGTGTGGTATTAAGTGTAAAATTGGCCTGTTTTTTTTGTGTGGTATTAAGTGTAAAATTGGCCTCAACATAGACATGCATATTCGGCCAAATGAAGTAGATTGGTGTGCATGTATTCGGTTAGAGGCAACCGTATTGAAGCCTTATCTTGGCTTAGATAATTGACTAAATGGGTAAAAAGTGAGGATGGTTGCCGAATATACAAACATACATATGCATGTGTAATTGAATTATGAATGTTTAGCAGGATGGTTAAACTAGTTGATTTATTGATTAAGCTCAAGGAGTTAAAGAAGGAGAATCAAGCAAGGGAAAGACGAAGGTCATCGAGTAGCCGACTTGGACTGTTTTACCCAACACAAGGTAAGTCACTAAGCATATATTTTGTATTGATTTGAATAGACATAATGTCTATGTAATTATGCCGAAAGGAATGATGAATTTATATACATGTGTGTATGTGATGATGGAAGTATTGAATGGAAGGAAAAGAGGTGAGATGTATTGAGTTGTTGATTTCGGCACTAAGTGTGCGGGTATAAACATTTGTGATCATGAGAATGGCATTAAGTGTGCGGGTTTAAAATGTAACACCCCGAACCCGAGACCATTACCGGTGTCGGACACGAGGGGTTAACAAGCCAAGTTCACATGGTTTGCCCACCAATTTGACATTTCCAGTCAGGCTGGAAGACTGCATCACCGTCGCCTTAAAAATCATATCTCGAGTTTCACAACTCGGAAACTGGTTTCGTAAATTTTCCCTGAATTTAGACTCATATATCCATCCATGGATTTATTTCTAGAATTTTTGGTCGGGCCAACTAGTACAGTTTATTAGTTAAAGTCACCCATGTTACAGGGATCGACTGCTCTGACCTTCGCGCGGTATAACTTGAATATCTCTCTGTACAGGGCTTTAATGCTGGTGCCGTTTGTTTCAAATGAAACTATACTCAAAATGGAATCTGTACATATAAGGTATGTCGCCTAATTCTTTCTTGATAATTTATAGTAAATTTTTAAAGTTGCGACAGGGAACCCAGAAACCATTCTGGCCCTGTCTCACAATAGCTTTAATATCTCTTAACCTGTAACTCCTATGACCATTTCGTTTCTTCCATAAGAAAATAGACTCATCAAGGTTCATTTACATAGCTTATTCACTATTTAATTCCATTCCTATGAATTTTGGTGATTTTTCACATTCACGCCACTGCAGCTGGCAGCATCTGTTTTAAGGTAGGTCTTACCTATTTGGTAGTCTCCATGAACCAACTAGTCTTGCCATACATAGGTTCATATATGATCATTTTAACCATGCCAATGGCTGATCATATGACCAACATTCCATTTCCAATCCATAGCCACATCATGACACCAAATATATACATACAAACCACAATTAGTCTAAGTTCATGCTTCCCTTTTCGAGCCATTTTCGCATGGCCGTACATACTTACATTACAACATATTTAACAAACAAGAGGTAGTCCTATACATGCCATCTCAAGTTCAACCAAAATTTATACCAAAATGGAGGCTTGATAGTGTGGATGACTTGACTTCAACGATCCCGAATCCGATTGCTATCGGCGAAATCTAGAAAAGCGAGAGCCAAAGCAATGAGTAAGCATTTTATGCTTAGTAAGTCTCAAGGAATATAATCAACTCTAATTACAGCAATACATTCACATAGTTAAATGCATCATTTCATTAATGCACATTCACATAATCATACTTACTTCACCATCCCAACTCTTATGTTCATACACAAATAACGGCTTCATTAAGGCCGATAACTCGCTCCATCATAGGAGCGGATATTCATACGCTCTTACTCCTAGCACGCAGCACACACCGCACTTACCTTATCATTGGGAAATTTCACAAGTGCATTAGCTGAAATTTTCCAGCAAGCTCATAATTTTCAAATCACATACCTTGGAGTTTATCCGGATGTCGGTACTCGTTCAATCGCCTTCGGGACATAGCCCGGTTATGGTAACCCGCACCAAGGCCTACGGGACTTTACCCGGATATCACGATTTGCACAAATGCCTTCGGGTCTTAGCCCGGATTTAACAACTTGCACGAATGCCTTGGTCTTAGCCGGATATAGCTACTAGCACAATTGCCTTCGGTCTTAACCGGATATAAATTTCAGCATAATTGTCTTGGGGCTTAGCCGGATATCATTCAATTTCTCATGCACACATACATCAATAATCATTGGACATACATATTTCATTTTCGTTACTAAGGCTCAAACACAATTATAATCATTAGCATATTCGCCTTCGGGACTTAGCCCGGGTGGAATTCAAATACTCATACACACATGATCAATAATCATACACATCCATGTTTCATCTTACATAATTCAAGTAAGGTCACTTCTTGAGGACTTACCTCGGATGTTGTCGAAGCGGCTTTTTTGGCTATTCGATCACCTTTTCCTTCCCTTGTCCAATTGTGGCCCTCTTAGCTCTTGAGCTAATTCAAACAAATTCAATTTATTAAAACCTCATTGTGCTTGCTTATGGCGAATATGACAAGGATTTTAAATGGTCATATGGCCACTCTTTAGCTTGAATACACAATGGTCATGCACATTTTATACTACATCAAGCAATTCAATACAATTTATTTGAGCATCAAGGAAATGCTAAGGCCTTCAATAGGCTACCCAAGGCGAATATTCATGTACATGTTGAGGTCAATTTTGCACTTAATACCTCACAAAACAGCATGCAATTTACTAATTAATGCTTTGCACATTGTGGCTCAAAACTTATAATATAGCATCAAGCACTTATATGTGTGCTAGGCGAATTGTGCTTGCAATTTCACAAGCATTCTTCCACATTTTCTTCTTTAAACCAATATATTCATCACTTAGTTCATAACCAAACATAATGTGCAATCATATATATGCATATATGAGCATGGCGAATTTTCAAGGTGTCCATAGCCATCCAAAACACAAATTTTTAACTAACATGCAAGAAGCATGAATCATGCTCAAGAATGCATCATGGCGAATATGACAATCATGCTCCTTTTCAATTTCAATCATGATAAAACAAAGAAAACTCAAAATCTTACTCAAGAGTAGACAATCCATCATTGCATGCATCATCATCAAGCTTCACACTTAGCATGCAATGGCTTTATCACCATAACAACTTTGGCCAAATACCATTTCCATGGCTTAACAAAGATTTGAGCCATGGCTAATCATGCACATCAAGTTAGCAACCAAAGCATGCATGAAACTCCTAACACAACCTCATACATACCTTAATCTTGATGCAAACTTAGCCAAATCTCCTTCTAGATCTCTTCCAAACCAAGCATGAAGCAAAAATCCTCCTTCTTCCTTAGTTTTGGCTCAAAGAAAGGATGGACAAAATTTTTTTCTTTCCTTCTCTACAACTCACGGCAATGGGGGGATTACCACACTCACACACATTTTTTTTCATTTTTTATCACCCATACACCTTTGTTTATTATTTCACCCTAATGCACCAACAAAACATGTTTCATGACATGTTTAGCCCATCCTCCTTGTCATGGCGGCCACCACCTATAAAAGGGAATTTGACATGCAAGTCCATTATTTTGCATGCATGCTTTAATTAGTCATCACACATTTCCCTATCATACTTTCAAAGTTCATTACTAAGTCCTTTCTTGTGGAATTCACCCTTATAACACTAAATCAATCATCATAAAATGTCATACATGAGCACACATATTATAGGCATCAAAATAAATTTTAATTATTTTTATGCCTCGGTTTTGTGGTCCCGAGACCACCTTCCGACTAGGGTCAATTTTGGGCTGTCACATAAAACTTGTACAGCACTAAGTGTGCGAGTTTGATCATGTAGCACTAAGTGTGCGAGTTGATTATATAGCACTAAGTGTGCGGACACACTATATGCTTTTGAATCACTATTGACACTGAGTGTGCGACACTATTGAGTTGATCACGGACAGCGGATCGGGTAAGTACCTTGAGTTCATGGCTAATAGGCGCTATGTTTATATTTGGGGTCGAGCTTGGTAAGTTTGAACCTATGTGACAATGTAAATTGAAGTCACGTACATAAGAATTATTGCGGAATGAGTGAAAGGTCATATAGATGTATGATTGAATCGAAAGGTCTAAGGAACTATGGTATAGTTCGGTTTGAATGGAGTAATTAGCCTCGTTCCATTTTGTTTCCTCTTGCGATAATGTTATTAATGGTTGTTAGTGCATTTCTTATGACTTACTGAGTTATATACTCATTCGGTGTTTGCTTGTCACCTATTTTAGGTTTCTCGGACTCGACTTTTTGCGTATTCGAGACCGTCATCAAGTCATCACACCGCTAACAACTTTTGGTATTTTCTTCGTAGTTGGTCTTGGAGTACATTTCGCATGTATAGGCTATTATGTTTTGTTTGAACTTGGTATGTAAAATTTTGAATAGCCATGCGAAAATGGCTTATAAATGTTTTGAGCATAATGTTATAATCATTTGGTATGTATATGCTCATTAAGAAGCACGGAAATGTTTGGCAATGACCAGCCATTAGAATGGGTCATCATGATTATATTTTGGACTATATATGTAAAAGGGGTGGTTGAATCATAGAAACTATGTGTTAGAGAAAGTCTACCCTAGAAATAGATGCTGGCAGCAACAGTGACGTGGATGTGAAAAATCACTAAAAATAGTAGGAATGGAATTAAATAGTGAATAAATTATGTAAATGAACCTTGATGAATCCATTTTCATATGGAAGAAACAAAACTGTCATATGAGTTGTATGTTAAAAGATATTTGGGTTTTCGTGAAACAGGGCCAGAACGGTTTCTGGATTCCCTATTCCGACTTTGAAAATTCATTATAAATTAACCAGAGATAATTAGGAGTCATACCATATATTTATAAATTCCTCTTTGAGTCTAGTTTCTATAGAAACAAACGGCATCAGTATTGAAGCCTTGCACAGGCAGTTATTCGAGTTGTAATGCACGAAGGTCAGTGTAGTCGACCTCTGTAACATGGGAGACTTTAACTAATAAACTGTACTAATTGGCTTGACCAAAAATTCTAGAAAAAATTATGTAGATGGACATATGATCTAGTTTCAGGAAAAAATTACGAAACTGATTTTCGAGTTGTAAAACTCAAGTTATGATTTTTGAAGCGACTAGTACACAGATTGGCGGCTTGTCCGGGAAATTCTCAATAAGTGGTTTGAAGTATGTTAACACCTCGTGTTCGACTCCGTGACGGTCTCGGGTTCGGGTGTTACAATTTTATTGGTATCGAGCTATGGTTTAGTCGGTTCTAGGACTACCATAGCACGTATGAGTCTAGCTATACATGCCTTAATGTTAATGTTTAAATGTGTGATGACTTCGACGGTTAAAATTATTGTTTTGATTAGTAAATGGATCCGGTGTAGAGAGAACCTTGGCGGATGACGTTGAAAGTGTAGCGGCTGCTCCCGCACAAGGGACGCCACTGTTGAACCTTAGTCATCTGCGAATAATCGGGTGAGGGGCTAGACAAGCCTTCTTTACCATGATGAATGAGTGGGTCGCATAATATGCCCGAACCAATCCGGCTGTCCAATAATTCCGAATTTGAATAATCCACCCCAAGAGCCCATAATGCCATCGATTCATCGACCACTGTGAGGCTGAGTAAGCCACCTGTAGACTTGATTAGGAAGCGCGGGGCTGAAGAGTTCAGGCCATAGTTCTTGATGATCTTTGAAAGGGTCGAGTTTCGCTTGATAACACCATTCGGTGTTTGATGAACTGTCATGCACACCGATGAATGTCTAAAGTGTGCTATATCCTTGTTGCGAGACTCACCTACTATTGGTGCAGGACCTTGATTTCCATAGTTCCAAACGAACGAGTTACTTGGGATTTCTTTCAAACGGAGTTTGAAAGAAATATATTAGTCAACAGTTCATCGATCAAAAGCGTAAGGAATTCTTGGAACTCAAGCAAGGCCGTATGACGAGATCTCGAATCTGAACATGAGTTCGTAAGACTCGATCGGTATGCCCGAGTGTGTGGCTGATGAGGTTGCTATGTGCAAGAGGTTTGAAGAAGGATTGAATGAAGATCTAAAGCTACTAGTGGGTATTTTGGAGATAAATGAATTCGTAACACTAGTTGAACGAGCACGCAAGGCGGAGGAACTTGGAAAGAAGAAGAAGAAGGATGAATTTGAAGCTAGAGACTATCGCAAAAGATCGACGGGTAAAGCTCCGTTCTCTACTGTAAAGAAGTTCGTGGAGGACACCAATAAATCGAGGACGATCAAGGAATTTCCATTAGAAAGCACGACCATTGGCGGACTCCGAGCTACTTGATAGCTAGTGTGGGCAATAACCGTCAAGAGAAACCTGAATGCCCCCAATGTGGGAGAAGACACATAGGTGAATGTTGGGGTAAGTCTACCAATAGGGCTTGTTACGGATGCGGTTCGAAGGACCACTTCATTAGAGATTGCACGGAGCTTGATGAGAAGAATAGGATGCAAGGTGCAAGACCTAGTGGAATGATAGCTAGAGGTAGACAACCAAGAATTTCAGGAGGTAGGGGTGGTAGTCAGAGAGGGGCCACTGATACGGCTGTTCAATCTGAGACCCGTACTCCTGCTAGGGCATATGCCATCCGTGCACGAGAGGAAGCATCCTCCCCTGATGTTATCATTGGTACTTTCACTCTCTTTGATACTAATGTGATTGCTTTGATTGACCCTGGTTCTACTCATTCTTATATATGCGAAACCTTAGCATCTAGTAAGACTTTACCTATTGAGTCTACTAAGTTCGTAATTCGGGTGTCAAATCCCTTGGGTCGTTACGTGCTTGTCGACAAAGTGTGCAAGAAATGTCCCCTAGTAATCCGAGGGTCCCGCTTCCGCAGAGACGATGCTTTTGCCGCTTGATGAATTTGATGTTATTCTTGGTTTGGATTGGTTGACCGTGCATGATGCGTTGTGAATTGCAAAAGCAAGACTATTGATTTGAGGTCTTGCGAATAACGAGATAATCCGAGTTGAGTCTACGGACTTAAAGGGGTTGCCAGCTGTAATATCAACAATGTTGGCCCAGAAACATGTAAGAAAAGGGTGCGAAGCATACCTTGCGTATGTACTTGATGATAAGGAATTGGAAAAGAAACCCGAATCGGTGCCGGTGGTTTGTGAATACCCGGATTTTTTCCTGAAGAATTACCGGGTTTACCACCTGTTCGGGAAGTAGAGTTTGGTATTGAGCTTGTACCTGGGACTACGCCAATTTCGATAGCTCCGTATCGTATGGCACCAACCGAGTTGACGGATAGAGGTTTCGCTCGACCAAGTTTTTCACCTTGGGGTGCACCAGTGTTGTTTGTGAAAAAGAAGGACAGAACCATGAGGTTGTGCATCGACTATCGTCAGCTTAATAAAGTGACAATAAAGAACAAATATCCGTTATCAGCAGATCGATGATTTGTTCGATCAACTGAAGGGAGCCTCGGTGTTCTCAAAAATAGATTTGAGATCGGGCTATTATCGATTATGAATTCGGGATTCGGACATACCCAAAACCGCTTTGAGCGAGATATGGTCACTACGAGTTCTTAGTGATGCCGTTTGGGCCCACTAATGCCCCTGCGGTATTTATGGATTTGATGAATCGGATCTTCGGACCGTATGTGGATCAGTTCGTAGTTGTGTTCATTGACGACATCTTGGTATATTCAAGAGATGAGACCGAACATGTGGAGCACCCGAGATTAGTGTTGCAAATTTTACGGATAAGCGGTTATATGCTAAGTTCAAGAAGTGTGAGTTCGTTAAGAGAGGTTAGCTTCTTGGGTCATGTGGTATCGCAGACGGGTATTCGAGTCGACCGAGCAAAATTTCAACCATACTTAACTGGAAGCCTCCAAGAAATATTACCGAGGTTCGAGCTTTTGGGACTTTGGGTTACTACCGACGGTTTGTAAAAGGATTCTCGATGATAGCCACACCCATGACTTAAACCGCTTCGTAAAGATGTCAAGTTTGAATTGACGAAAAAGTGTCAGAAAAGTTTCGACCAATTGAAAACTCATTTGACGGAAGCTCCAGTACTAGTACAGCCCGAATCTGGCAAAGAGTTTGTCATCTATAGTGATGCCTCCCTACTTGGGTTAGGTTGCGTATTGATGCAAGAAGGTCGAGTTGTGGCCTACGCGTCGAGACAATTAAAGCCACATGAGAAAAATTATCCGACCCATGATCTCGAATTAGCTGCCATCGTATTCGCCTTGAAAATATGGCGACATTGCTTATTTGGTGAGAAGTGCCATGTATTTTCGGATCACAAAAGTCTCCAATATTTGATGACTCAAAGAGACTTAAATCTGAGACAAAGACGTTGGCTTGAGTTGTTGAAAGATTATGAGCTGGTCATTGATTATCACCCGAGAAAGGCTAATGTGGTTGTGGATGCCTTAAGCCGAAAATCACTGTTTGCTTTACGAGCAATGAATGTACACTTGTCTATCCTACCCGACAATGTGTTAATAGTCGAATTAAAGGCCAAACCATTATTGACTCATCAAATTCGCGAAGCTCAGAAAGTTGACGATGAGTTGGTTGCAAAACGGGCTGAGTGTGTTCCGAACAAGGAATCGGAGTTTCAAATTGATGATGACGATTGTTTGAGGTTCGAAATCGTTTGTGTGTTCCAAGAAATTCGGACCTCATTTCGATGATTTCGAACGAAGCTCATTGTAGCCGAATGTCAATTCACCCGGAGTACGAAGATGTACAACGATTTGAAATGTCGGTTTTGGTGGCATGGTATGAAACGAGACATCTCGGACTTTGTTTGAGATGTTTAATATGTCAACAAGTGAAAGCGGAACATCAAGTGCCTTGAGGTTACTTCAACCGATCATGATACCCGAGTGGAAATGGGATCGAGTCACAATGGACTTTGTGTCCGGCCGCCATTGTCGACTAGTAAGAAGGATGCGATTTGGGTTGTTGTTGATAGACCGACTAAGTGGGCTCACTTTATCCCCTATGCGTCACGGGATTTTCAATGGATAAACTAGCTGAATTGTACGTTTCTCGATTGTGAGATTACACGGGTACCGATTTGCATTGTGTCGGATAGAGATCCGAGGTTCACCTCACGATTTTGGAAGAAATTGCAAGAAGCTTTGTGTACCAAGTTGTATTTCAAAGACCGCTTTCACCCCCAAACCGATGGTCAATCCGAGCGAATAATTCAGATACTTGAGGATATGTTGAGATGTTGCATCCTCGAGTTCGAGTGGTTCATGGGAACGATATTTACCTTTGATTGAATTCTCTTACAACAATAGTTTTCAATCAAGTATTAAGATGGCGCTTACGAGGCCTTATGCGAGCGTAAATGCCGTACACCATTGTTTTGGACCGAGCTCGGTGAGAGCAAAATTTTCGAGTGGATTTGATTAAAGATCTGAACAGAAAGTAAGAGTAATCCGTGAAAATCAAGATAGCCTCCGATCGTCGAAGTCGTGACGCGAATCAAACGAAAAGACATTGAGTATCGGTGGGAGATAAAGTGTTTCTTAAAGTTTCGCCTTGGAAAAAGATACTCGATTTGGGCGCAAGGGCAAATTGAGTCCGAGGTTCATCGGGCCATATGAGATATCCGAACGACTCGGTCCGATTTATGTATCGTCGATTTTGCCCTCGAACTTGAAAAGATTCACGACGTCTTTCATGTTTCGATGCTCGACGCTATAGATCCGATCCGTCGCATACGTAATTAGTCCATCGAGGTTGAAATTCAAGCCGATATGAGTTATGAAGAAGAACCGATTCGTATCCTAGCTCTTGAAGTGAAGGAGTTACGAAACAAAAGGGTTCCGCTGGTGAAGGTGTTATGGCTCAAACACGGGATAGAAGAAGCGACTTGGGAACCCGAGAACTCTATGAAAGAGCGATACCCAAATCTATTTACGGTAAGATTTTCGGGACGAAAATTTCTTAAGTGGGGAGAGTTGTGACAGACTTTAAAACGACCCTAGTCGGAATGTGGTTTCGGGACCACAAAACCGAGGCATAAAAATAATTTAATATTTATTTTATTGCCTATAATATGTGTTAACTCATGTGTGACATTTTGATGTTTTGATTTAGAGTTATAAATGTGAATTTCACTAGAAAGGACCTAGTAGAAAACTTTGGAAGTATGATGGGGAATGTGTAATGACTAATTAAAGCATGCATGCAAAACAATGGCCTTGCATGTCAAATATCCCTCTTTTATAAGAGGTGGCCGGCCATGACAATGAGGATGGGCAAAACATGTCATAGACATGTTTTGTTGGTGCATTAGGGAGAAAAGAAATAAACAAATAAGCATGGGTAATAAAGAATGAAAAAAAATGTGTGTGAGTGAACCCCCCTATTGCCGTGTATTGAAGAAAAGAAAAGAAAAAAATTTGATCATCCTTTCATTCTCTCTTGACCGAAAATCCTAAGGAAGAAGAGGGAATTTTGCTTCATGTTTGGTTTGGAAGAGGATTAGGAAGGGTTTGGCTATACTTGCATCAAGATTAAGGTATGTTTGAAGTTGTGCCATGAGATTCATGCATGTTTTAGTTACTAGCTTGATGTTCTTATTAGCCCATGGTTCAAATCTTTGTTATATCATGGGGATGGTATTTGGCCAAGGTGGATTTTGTGTTAATGCCATTGCATGTTAAATATGAAGCTTGTTAATGGTATATGTGATGGGGATTGATGGCTCTTGGACTTTCTTTTTAGTATTTTTGAGTAAGACATTAAGTTCTTTGCTTAATCATGACCAAAATTATGGTGTTGTGATGTATTCGGTCATGGTATATCCATAAGTATGATTCATGCATGTTGCATGGTAGGTAAGATTTGAGCTTTGGATATGTGTTTATATTTGGATATAAACAACTTGAGATTCGGCCCTTGCACCTACATGAATATGTGTTTGCACATGATGAATTGGTATGACATATATACTATTTCAAGGTGTATATTTGCTTGTGATGATGTTTCGGTTATGTAGTAAATGAGAGATGTGTATTGAGCTACAATATGTAATGCGTTAGTTAGTAAAATGTATGCTGTTTTTTGTGTGGTATTAAGTGTAAAATTGGCCTCAACATAGACATGCATATTCGGCCAAATGAAGTAGATTGGTGTGCATGTATTCGGTTAGAGGCAACCATATTGAAGCCTTATCTTGGCTTAGATAATTGACTAAATGGGTAAAAAGTGAGGATGGTTGCCGAATATACAAACATACATATGCATGTGTAATTGAATTATGAATGTTTAGCAGGATGGTTAAACTAGTTGATTTATTGATTAAGCTCAAGGAGTTAAAGAAGGAGAATCAAGCAAGGGAAAGCGAAGGTCATCGAGTAGCCGACTTGGACTGTTTTACCCAACACAAGGTAAGTCACTAAGCATATATTTTGTATTGATTTGAATAGACATAATGTCTATGTAATTATGCCGAAAGGAATGATGAATTTATATACATGTGTGTATGTGGTGATGGAAGTATTGAATGGAAGGAAAAGAGGTGAGATGTATTGAGTTGTTGATTTGGCACTAAGTGTGCGGGTATAAACATTTGTGATCATGAGAATGGCACTAAGTTTGCGGGTTTAAAACTTGTACAGCACTAAGTGTGCGAGTTTGATCATGTAGCACTAAGTGTGCGAGTTGATTATATAGCACTAAGTGTGCGGACACACTATATGCTTTTGAATCACTATTGACACCGAGTGTGCGACACTATTGAGTTGATCACGACAGCGGATCGGGTAAGTACCTTGAGTTCATGGCTAATAGGCGCTATGTTTATATTTGGGGTCGAGCTTGGTAAGTTTGAACCTATGTGACAATGTAAATTGAAGTCACGTACATAAGAATTATCGCGGAATGAGTGAAATGTCATGTAGATGTATGATTGAATCGAAAGGTCTAAGGAACTATGGTATAGTTCGGTTTGAATGGAGTAATTAGCCTCGTTCCATTTTGTTTCCTCTTGCGATAATGTTATTAATGGTTGTTAGTGCATTGCTTATGACTTACTGAGTTATATACTCATTCGGTGTTTGCTTGTCACCTATTTTAGGTTTCTCGGACTCGACTTTTTGCGTATTCGGGACCGTCATCGAAGTCATCACACCGGCTAACAACTTTTGGCATTTTCTTTGTAGTTGGTCTTGGAGTACATTTCGGCATGTATAGGCTATTATGTTTTGTTTGAACTTGGTATGTAAAATTTTGAATAGCCATGCGAAAATGGCTTATAAATGTTTTGAGCATAATGTTATAATCATTTGGTATGTATATGCTCATTAAGATGCACGGAAATGTTTGGCAATGACCAGCCATTAGAATGGGTCATCATGATTATATTTTGGACTATATATGTAAAAGGGGTGGTTAAATCATAGAAACTATGTGTTAGAGAAAGTCTACCCTAGAAATAGATGCTGGCAGCAACAGTGACGTGGATGTGAAAAATCACTAAAAATAGTAGGAATGGAATTAAATAGTGAATAAATTATGTAAATGAACCTTGATGAATCCATTTTCATATGGAAGAAACGAAACTGTCATATGAGTTGTATGTTAAAAGATATTTGGGTTTTCGTGAAACAGGGCCAGAACGGTTTCTGGATTCCCTATTCCGACTTTGAAAATTCATTATAAAGAAACCAGAGATAATTAGGAGTCATACCATATATTTATAAATTCCTCTTTGAGTCTAGTTTCTATAGAAACAAATGGCATCAGTATTGAAGCCCTGCACAGGGAGTTATTTGAGTTGTAATGCACGAAGGTCAGTGTAGTCAACCTCTGTAACATGGGAGACTTTAACTAATAAACTGCACTAATTGGCTTGACCAAAAATTCTAGAAAAAATTATGTAGATGGACATATGATCTAGTTTCAGGAAAAAATTACGAAACTGATTTTCGAGTTGTAAAACTCAAGTTATGATTTTTGAAGCGACTAGTACACAGATTGGCAGCTTGTCTGGGAAATTCTCAATAAGTGGGTTGAAGTCTGTTAACACCTCGTGTTCGACTCCCATGACGGTCTCGGGCTCGGGTGTTACAATTTTATTGGTATCGAGCTATGGTTTAGTCGGTTCTAGGACTACCATAGCACGTATGAGTCTAGCTATACATGCCTTAATGTTAATGTTTAAATGTGTGATGACTTGACGGTTAAAATTATTGTTTTGATTAGTAAATGGATCGGTGTAGAGAGAACCTTGGCGGATGACGTTGAAAGTGTAGCGGCTGCTCTCGCACAAGGGACGCCACCTGTTGAACCTTAGTCATCTGCGAATAATCGGGGTGAGGGGCTAGACAAGCCTTCTTTACCATGATGAATGAGTGGGTCGCATAATATGCCCGAACCAATCCGGCTGTCCAATAATTCCAATTTGAATAATCCACCCCAAGAGCCCATAATGCCATCCATTCTTGTGAGGTGAGTAAGCCACAGAGACTTGATTAGGAAGCGGGCTGAAGAGTTCAGGCCATAGTTATCGATGATGCCGAAAGGGCCGAGTTTCGCTTGATAACACCATTCGGTGTTTGATGAATCATGCACACCGATGAATGTCTAAAGTGTGCTATATCCTTGTTGCGAGACTCACCTACTATTGGTGCAGGACCTTGATTTCCATAGTTCCAAACGAACGAGTTACTTGGGATTTCTTTCAAACGGAGTTTCGAAAGAAATATATTAGTCAACGGTTCATCGATCAAAAGCGTAAGGAATTCTTGGAACTCAAGCAAGGCCGTATGACAAGATCTGAATCTGAACATGAGTTCGTAAGACTCGATCAAGATGCCCAGAGTGTGTGGCTGATGAGGTTGCTATGTGCAAGAGGTTTGAAGAAGGATTGAATGAAGATCTAAAGCTACTAGTGGGTATTTTGGAGATAAATGAATTCAGTAACACTAGTTGAACGAGCACGCAAGGCGGAGGAACTTCGAAAGGAGAAGAAGAAGGCTGAATTTGAAGCTAGAGACTATCGCAAAAGATCGACGGGTAAAGCTCCGTTCTCGGCTGTAAAGAAGTTCGGGGAGGACACCAATAAATCGAGGACGCATCTGCGGGAATTTCCATTAGAGCGGGACCATTGACGGACTCCGAGCTACTTGGTAGCTAGTGTGGGCAATAACCGTCAAGAGAAACTGAATGCCCCCAATGTGGGAGAAGACACATAGGTGAATGTTGGGGTAAGTCTACCAATAGGGCTTGTTACGGATGCGGTTCAAGGACCACTTCATTAGAGATTGCACGAGCTTGATGAGAAGAATAGGATGCAAGGTGCAAGACCTAGTGGAATGACAACTAGAGGTAGACCACCAAGAATTTCAGGAGGTAGGGGTGGTAGTCGAGAGGGCCACCGACACTACTGTTCGATCCGAGACCAGTACTCTGCTAGGGCATATGCCATCCGTGCACGAGAGGAAGCATCCTCCCCGATGTTATCATTGGTACTTTCACTCTCTTTGATACTAATGTGATTGCTTTGATTGACCCCGGTTCTACTCATTCTTATATATGCGAAACCTTAGCATCCAAGAAGACTTTACCTATTGAGTTTACTAAGTTCGTAATTCGTGTCAAATCCCTTGGGTCGTTCGTGCTTGTCGACAAAGTGTGCAAGAAATGTCCCTAGTAATCCGAGGGTCCCGCTTTCCGTGGACCGATGCTTTTGCCGCTTGATGAATTTGATGTTATTCTTGGTTTGGATTGGTTGACCGTGCATGATGCAGTTGTGAATTGCAAAAGCAAGACTATTGATTTGAGGTGCGCGAATAACGAGATAATCCGAGTTGAGTCTACGGACTTAAAGGGTTGCCATTGTAATATCAACAATGTTGGCCCGAAACATGTAAGAAAGGGTGCGAAGCATACCTTGCGTATGTACTTGATGATAAGGAATTGGAAAAGAAACCGAATCGGTCTTGCGGTGGTTTGTGAATACCCGGATTTTTTCTGAAGAATTACCGGTTTACCACTGTTCGGAGGTAGAGTTTGGTATTGAGCTTGTACAGGACTACTCGATTTCGATAGCTCAGATCGTATGGCACCAACCGAGTTAAAAGAGTTGAAAGCTCGTTGCAAGAATTGACGGATAGAGGTTTCGCCGACCAAGTTTCTCACCTTGGGGTGGACCAAGATTGTTTGTGAAAAGAAGGACGGAACCATGAGGTTGTGCATCGACTATCGTCGGTGAACAAAGTGACAATAAAGAATAAATATCCGTATCACAGATTGAAGATTTGTTTGATCAACTAAAGGGAGCCTCGGTGTTTTCAAAGATAGATTTGAGATCGGGTTATAATCGCCATGGATTCGAGATTCGGATATACCCAAAACTACTTTCGTAACGAGATACGGCCTCTGAATTCTTAGTGATGCCGTTTGGGCTCACTAATGCCCTCGCGGTATTTATGGATTTGATGAACCGGATCTTGACAAGATTTGGACCGGTTCAGTAGTTGTGTTCATTGACGACATCTTGGTCTATTCAAGAGATGAGACCGAACATGCCGAGCACCGAGATTAGTGTTGCAAATTTTACGGATAAGCGGTTATATGCTAAGTTCAGTAAGTGTAAGTTCTGGTTAAAAGAGGTTAGCTTCTTGGCCCATGTGGTATCTGGATCGGGTATTCGAGTTGACTCGAGCAAAATTTCAGCCATACTTAACTGGAAGCCTCCAGAAATATTATCGAGGTTCGACTTTACGGGACTCTTGATTACTACCGACGGTTTGTAAAAGGTTTCTCGATGATAGCCACACCCATGTCGAAGCTACTTCTAAAAGATATTAAGTTCGAATGGACGGAAAAATGTCAGAAAAGTTTTGATCAACTGAAAACTTATTTGACTGAAGCCCCAATTTTAGTGCAGCCCGAATCAGGCAAAGAGTTTGTCATCTATAGTGACGCCTCCCTACTTGGGTTAGGTTGCGTGTTGATGCAAGAAGGTCGAGTTGTGGCCTATGCGTCGAGACAATTAAAGCCACATGAGAAAAATTATCCGACCCATGATCTCGAATTAGCTGCCATCGTATTCGCTTTGAAAATATGGCGACATTACTTATTTGGTGAGAAGTGCCATGTATTTTCGGATCACAAAAGTCTCAAATATTTGATGACTCAAAGAGACTTAAATCTGCGACAAAGACGTTGGCTTGAGTTGTTGAAAGATTATGAGCTGGTCATTGATTATCACCCAGAAAGGCTAATGTGGTTGCGGACGCCTTAAGCGGAAATCACTGCTTGCTTTTACGAGCAATGAATGTACACTTGTCTGCTTTTACCCGACAATGTGTTAGTAGTGAATTAAAGGCCAAACCATTATTGATTCATCAAATTCGTGAAGCTCGAGAAAGTCGACGATGAGTTGGTTGCAAGGCGGGCTGAATGTGTTCCAAATATGGAATCAGAGTTTCAAATTGATAATGACGATTGTTTGAGGTTCGAAGTCGTTTGTGTGTTCCAAGAAATTCGAACTCATTTCGATGATTCGAACGAGGCTCATCGAAGCGAATGTCGATTCACCCGGGAGTACGAAATGTACAATGATCTAAGACGTCGGTTTTGGTGGCATGGTATGAAACGAGACATTTCCGATTTTGTTTCGAAGTGTTTAATATGTCAGCAAGTAAAGGCGGAACATCAAGTGCCTACGGGTTTACTTCAGCTGATCATGATACCTGAATGGAAATGGGATCGAGTCAAGATGGATTTTGTGTCTGGGTTGCCATTGTCGACAAGTAAGAAAGATGCGATTTGGGTTGTTGTTGATAGACTGACTAAGGCGGCTCATTTTATCCCCGTACGTACGGATTTTTCATTGGATAAACTAGCTGAATTGTATGTTTCTCAGATTGTGAGATTACACGGGTACCGATTTCTATTGTGTCGGATAGAGATCCGAGATTCACCTCACGATTTTGGAAGAAATTTCAAGAAGCCTTGGGTACCAAGTTGCATTTTAGCACTGCTTTTCACCCCCAAACCGATGGTCAATCCGAGCGGATAATTCAGATACTTGAGGATATGTTGAGATGTTGCATCCTCGAGTTTAGTGGTTCATGGGAACGGTATTTACCTTTGATTGAATTCGCTTACAATAATAGTTTTCAGTCAAGTATTAAGATGGCACCTTACGAGGCTTTGTACGGTCGAAAATGCCGTATGCCATTGTTTTGGACCGAGCTCGGTGAAAGTAAAATTTTGAGTGGATTTGATTAATGATGTCGATGAAGTAAGTATAATTCGTGAGAGTCCAAGGCAAGATCGATCGTCGAAGTCATACGCGGATTTAAAAGGAAGAGATATTGAGTATCGTGGGAGACAAAGTGTTTCTCAAGGTATCACCTTGGAAAAAGATACTCAGATTTGGCCGTAAGGGCAAATTGAGTCCGAGATTCATTGGGCCGTATGAGATCTCCGAACGAGTTGGCCCAGTTGCATATAGGTTGCTTTTACCCCCTGAACTCGAAAGGATCCACAACGTTTTTCATGTTTTGATGCTTCGACGTTACCGATCCGATCCTTCGCATGTAATAAACCCCTACGAGATTGAAATTCAAGCCGATATGAGTTATGAAGAAGAACCGATCCGTATCCTAGCTCGTAAAGTGAAAGAGTTGCGAAACAAAAGGGTTCTGTTAGTGAAAGTGTTATGGCTCAAACACGGAATGGAAGAAGCTACTTGGGAACCTGAGAACTCTATGAAAGAACGATACCCAAACCTATTTACGGTAAGATTTTCTGGGCGAAAATTTCTTAAGTGGGGAGAGTTGTGATGACCCTAAATTGACCCTAGTCGGAAAGTGGTTTGGGACCACTAAACCGAGTCATAAAAATAATTAAACGTCATAGTTGATGCTCATTATATGTACATATGCATGTGTGAAAATTTCATGTTTGGATTTTGTTAATTGTAAGTGAATTTTATCAAATAGGACTTATGTGAGAAAATTTAGAAATGTGCTAGGCAAATGTAAGGTGGCCTATAAATGCATGTTGTGAAAATGCTGGGTTTGCATGTCAATTTACCCAAAATTTAAGCATAGTGGCGGCCATGTTATGAATGGAAACATGTTGCAAACATGTTTAGTTAGTGGTTATGTTAGAAAGAATAAATAATGAAAAGGAATATGATGAAAACAAAGAAAAGAAAAAAAAGTGTCCATCCTTTCACATTTTGTTGGCTTGGCGAATGTTCTAAGAAGAAGGGGAAGAGCTTGAGAAAATCAGCCATGGGAGATTGCTAGACTAAGGTATGTTTGATGTTGTCCATGAGATTCATGCATGTTTTTAGTTGTTAGTTTGAGTTCTACCTAGCCCATGGTTTAAATCTTTGCTATGAGATGGGGATGATATTCGGCCATGGGTGTTGTCTTCTTGGTTGATGTTTGATGTTTGATGTTGTGGTGATGAGGCATGAAGATGAGTTAAGTTTTGCTAAGGTGGATTTGTGTTGATGTCATTTGCATGCTAAGTGTGAAGCTTTGTAATGATACATGTGTATGGTGCTTTTGATGTTGTGAATGGAAGTAGAGGAAAAGTAAAAGAAAATTTATGTAGAAATGTGATATATGTGGATTTATAGGATGTTACAAATATATGTGAAGCCATGCTAGATTAGGAAAAATTCAGTCAAGTGTTCATGATATGAAATTTTGTGTTTAGGTGAATTAAAGATGATAGTATAGTTGATATTATATATATATATATATGTATGCATATTCGCCATCAAATTAAGAGCATAGGTGATGATGAGTCTAAGCTTTGTACATTCGCCATATATATATATATGCATGTGTGATTGGATTATTGATAGTAGGCGATAGCATATGGTTATTAGTGAATAGCTAAGAGCATAAGGTAGCAAGATAAAATTTTACCATGCCGTTCGTATGTCATAAAATCATTAAAATGTGAATACCAATATATGTAGCAAAGCGGTTGAATGAGTTAATTTATTTGTTTAAGCTCAAGATCCTAAAGGAGAGGCGTCAAACAAGGGGAAATCGAAGGTCATCGAGTAGCCGACTTGGAATTATTTTACCCAACACAAGGTAAGTCATTAAGCATATAGTTGGTATTGATTTAAATGATCGTAATACCTATGCAATTGTGTTTAATGAGGTGAAATGTATACAAATGTATATGTATGTAGAGATGAAATTGTCGAATGTAAAAAGGAAGTGAAGCGTATATAGTGGCTGGTTTTCGGCACTAAGTGTGCGGACAATAAGTGTTCACGATTGAGAGAATGGCACTAAGTGTGCGAGTTTAAAGTACATGGCACTAAGTGTGCGTGGTTGATTATTAAGCACTATGTGTGCGAACCCACTATATAAATATATATATATATATATATATTTTCTATCAATTATTTATAATACGGGTGCGACCTTACCGAATCGATTTTGAACAGCGGAAAGGGTAAGTACCTTGAGTTCATGGCTAATAGGTGCTATGTTTATATATGGAGTTGAGCGTGGTAAGTTTTGAACCTATGTGATGATTATAATTGAAGTCACGTACATAAGGTTTATCGTGGAATAGGTGAAAGTTCGTTTAGTTGTATGATTGTAACGAAAATAAAATGATGTATGGAAATGCCTCAATTATCCTATTGAATAGCGTATGAAATGTCAATGTAGGACTTGGAATGAGATTGAATCGTAAGGTCTAAGAAACTATGGCATAGTTCGGTATGGATGGAGTACTTAGCCTCATTTCGTTGTTTCCTCTTGTGAAAATTTTATTAATGGATGGTAGTGTAATGCTTATGACTTCATCGAGTTATATACTCATTCGGTGTTTGCTTGCCACCCATTTTAGCTTTCTTGGACTTGACTTTTTGCGTATTCGGGACCGTCATCAAGTCATCACACCAGCTTGCAACTTTTGGTATCTTCTTCTTAGTTGGTCTAAGAGAACATTTCGCATGTATAGGCTATTATGTTTGTTTGAACTTTGGTATGTAAAACTTTGGATAGCCATGCGAAAATGGCTTATATATCGTTTTAGCATAGTACTATAATCGTTTGTATGTTGATCACTAAGAGGTATGGAAATGTTTGGAAACGATTAGCCATTGGAATGGTTAATCATGATTATACTTTGTGCTATGTATGCAAAAAGGGCTAATTGAATCATGGAAACTATAAAATAGGTAAAGTCTACCTTAAAGGCAGATGCTGACAGCAGCAGCGATGTGAACGTGAAAAATAACTAAAAATAGTAGGAATGGAATTAAATAGTGAATAAATTATGTAAATGAACCTTGATGAATCTACTTTTATATGGAAGAAACGAAACGGTCATATGAGTTGTATGTTAAGAGATATTTAGGTTTTCGTGAAACAGGGCCAGAACGGTTTCTGGATTCCCTGTTCCAACTTTGGAAATTAATTATAAATTAACCTGAGACATTTAGAAGTTATGCCATATATTTATAGATTCATTTTTGAGTCTAGTTTCTATAGAAACAAACGGCATCAGTATTGAGGCCCTGTACAGGGAGATATCTAGGTCGTAATGCATGAAGGTCAGTGTAGTCGCACCCTGGAATAGGGGAGACTTTAACTAATAAACTGTACTAATTGGCCTAACCAAAAATTCTATAAAAAAATTTTTAGATGGATATATGAGTCTAGTTTCAGAGAAAAATCACGAAACTGATTTTCGAGGTGTATAACTCAAGATATGATTTTTAAGGTGACAGTGACACAGTTAGCCAGCTGTCTGGAAAATTTTTTTTTTATGAACGGTGAAATTAAGTGAACGAAGTCTGTTAACCCCTCGTGTCCGACCCCGGCGACGGTCTCGGGTACGGGGTGTTACATCCTAAGCCGCCTTGTTCAAAACTATAGTGAATGAAAAGGAAGGAGTAAGCATAAATGCTTAGTAAGTTCATATGTAAATAACAAGTAACATAACAATACAAATATACCAAACAACTTTAGCATGGTACCACCAAAACATATATCACATCTTTAAACATCATTCATCATCTTACCACCTTATCATTGTTGTATCTATTTTCAACCCGAGGGTTAAGAACATACCTGTTCAAAGTGTCCATTTCACAACACTTACCCAAAACATCACTTATATCTTAAGTGCTCTTCCATTAAACTAGAAATTTCACCGTTGAACACATCGAATATAACTCGGATACATGGATAATTTGCACATAAGTGCCACATATGTAATCAAGAAATCATGTAACCCGCCCTAAGTGAACTCGGACTCAACTCAATGAGCTTGGGCGTCAGATCCATAAATGAACTCAGACTCAACTCAACGAGTTCGGATGCTTAGTTACATCTCACGAACTCGGACTCAACTCAACGAGTTCGGACATTTGCATCCATAAGTGAACTCGGACTCAACTCAACGAGTTCGGATGCTCAACCATCCTAGTGACATGTCACTTGTATCCTAATCTATTCCTAAGGTTCAAACGGGCTTTTTCCTCGATCTCACATTTGCCGCCTTCCATGGAATATCGAATCGATACTCGGTAGCAATTCATATTTATCAAGTAGTAAACATAATTTGCATATTACTCAACATTAACCACAAAGCATAATATTTCACGATTAAAATCAGCATATCATATAATTAACATTAATAACTTAAAAATAACATTTATGCTACATTATTTACACATGAACTTACCTTGGTACCAAAATATAAAGATTTTGCAATTTAGTCCACAATCTTTTCTTTTCCTTGATCACGACTTGAATCTCGTTTTTCTTGATCTAAAATACCAAATTAATCTTATTTAATACATACATTTATCAAAACAAGATTTAATACTTAACTTTAAAAATTACACTTTTGCCCCTAAACTTTTGCATAATTACACTTTTTCCCTAGGCTCTGGAATTAAACTTTATTCCTTATTCTTACGTTTTATAACATGTTGATCACTTTTCCTTCTATGGCAACATCAAATTTCTCTCTAACATATACTTGTGACTATTAGGTATTTTTGCCGATTAAGCCCTTTTACTCGCTTTTCACTAAAACCGAGTAGCACAAGTTGTCTAACATAATTTAAAACCCCATATTCTATAATAAAACATAAAATACACAAATTTCACCTATGGGTATTTTTCCAAATATAAACCCTAGGTTGAATTATTGCTAGCATAAGCTTAATCGAGCTTCCAGATTCCAAAATGTAAAGAACATTAAAAGCGGGCTTGGAATCACTTACTATGGAGCTTGGAAGCTTGAAACAAACCCTAGCTATGGAGAACCCTTGAAATTTCGGCCTAATGAAGAAGATGGACAAAATTGGCTTTTAATTTTGTTTTAATTCATTTTAATAACTAAATGACCAAAATACCCTTACTACTAAACTTTCCAAAAATTCCTTCCATGTCCTAATTTTGTCCATGAACTTAAAATTGGTCAAATTGCTATTTAAGACCTCCTCATTAATATTCCAAAACAATTTCATACTAAAAACTTCTAGAATGCAAGTTTTGCAACTTATTCGATTTAGTCCCTACTTTCAATTTAAGCACTTTAGGCATAGAATTTCATCACGAAATTTTCACACAATCATGCAATCATATCATAAACATCAAAATAATTGTAAAATAATTATTTCTATCTCGAATTTGTGGTCACGAAACCACTATTCCGATTAAGCCCTAATTCAGGATATTACAGAAAAACATAGGAATTCGGCTAGGTGGGTTCTCTTTCACTTTTGGTCATTTTCTTTATTTTTGAATTTCTGAGTTCCTAATCTCATTTTCTCTCTAGTACCGAAATTGCATGTAACCATTCGTACCTTTTCTTTTCGTTTCATTAAGATTCTATTGTTCTGTAACTATTCAGCAAATGTGCCGAAACCTTTAATTGTCAAAATACTGAAGCCTTGTGTTGTTTTGCCCAAGTCTAATTCTTTTTGTTTTAATCTCTGCCGAATCACTCAATTGTGAGTTATCTCTTCTACCTTTTCTTGCTTTGGCCGAACAGTGTTAGGACTCTACCTTGTTTTCTTTCAAATTTTCTCAGAGTCGAATTCCCCATCTTTTTTTCTTTAATTTATTTTTTGCTCTTCTTTCTTCAGTCGATTCTCCTCTTGACTGAGTACTTTGTTCTCCATTTTCTCTCAATCAGTTTTTTTTGTTGGCCGAATATTACTGGTAAGTGTTTCTTCGATATCGGGTTCTTCTCTTTTTCTTTTTAGCTACACTCATCTTGCTTTTCTCTTCGATACAGTCTCATTCCATTAACACCTTCTTGTTTTGTCATTGCTTGAATAGGGATACATCGGTGTGTGTTGTCTCTGCTATTTCTAATACGTTTAGTTTAAACTTGTGAAGGGGTGTAGCCTGACTCCTCCTATCATCAAATCTTGGACAATTGCGTTGTTTGTAAGTGTTGAACCGAATGGTATTTTCTTTTTGGAGAAGAGTTTTCATGTTCTTTCGTTAGACTATTATCTGTTTAACCATGATTATAGTCAATAACAATGGATAGATTGCACTTGTGATTCAATTAATCGACAAGGGACGTGTGGGCAGCTATAGTTAGTGGCTTAAGGTGAACAAATCAATTTTTAGCCGATCAAGGTGAGTAGGAGTTGGCATTTTGGGTCGATTAGTTCTCAAATCGATTGGTGATAGTATATTTTGTTTGTAACAGGGTTTGGAGCTCGTGGATCTTAGCTTAAGTTCTTAAACAGGTGTGTAATCGTATGCCACTCAATTACTATCAAAGCCAAAAGAGGTGTGTAATCGAACACACGTGGGGTGATCTGAACCAACAGAACATGGGCGATAGGCTAAAGAGGCCACCATGTACGTTTCCGTGACTTGGGCCGTTATGTTCCTCGATGGGTTGAAATGGGCCGTGTGGGCCCAATGGGCTTGTGGGCCCCACACAGGTAAAATCCTCGGTAAGAGATAGTTAATGGATTGGACTATAAGGCTCGCATTGCCATGTCTAAATTTGGGCTAGATGGGCCACACGAGTGTGTGGGACCACTTGGGCCCAATAGCGGGTTTTGGGCTCATATACACTATTCTGGCCATGTAGGTTATCTGAGTCGCTCGAGGCGACAATAGACCCTCTAAGAGGTCGTAATATGTGCCGAGACACCAAAATTAGCTAAATGACCAAAATACCCCTAAGAGGTAAAATTATGATCTTTTGTATGCACAATATATTTATGACATGACATTCTACATGGGGTTGGGGCCTGATTTGGAGGAAGTTCTATACTAGTGGTTTTGCCATGTATTCTGATTCTAGTGGCTCCGCCACGTTTTCTGTTTTTAGCAGCTTCGCTGCGTTATTGGTGTGTTGTCTAGGTGGGTCGATCAAATCCCCACATGGTGTGTTGGCTGGTACGGATGGTGTGCTGGTTGGACTGGGTTGGGATACTTATTTGCTCTGTATTGATTCTTTTTTGGGCTTGGGCCCACTCTACTACTGTATAGGGCTAAAGCCCAGACTGTTCTGTTACTGAATTAGGCTACGTCCGAGACTGTTTTGCATATTCTGATTTCTGTTGTCTGTTAAGGGATTACACACTGAGTTTTCGCAAAATCACCTTTTCTTTTTAACCGTACAGGTAATACCTAACCTTAGACGATTTGGAGCTGCGAGGGACTTGGAGGTGGCCACATGAATACTGCTATTTGGATTTGATTTTAATTATTTCAAAATTTCAGTTTAGGTTTTTAATTCTGTAATAAGGCCTTTCTAAATTTTCTAGCTTTTAATTTGGGACTTTTGATTATTATGTTTTATACCTACTAAGAGTAGAACGTGGTTTTTCCAAAACAATAATTGTTTTCAAAACACTACATTTCTGCAACACTTATGAAATGCTTCCGCAACAAACAATGTTTTAAAGGTGATGACAATTTAAAATGAATAATGACTTTTAGAATGATTCAAGTTCTAACTATTCTTGCTTTTAAATTTCCAAACGGGTTTTTGTCAGTAACAGCAAGTCTTCGAAAAGCACTCCAATGTGACACCGCCAGATTTGGCCATAACGTCTAGGCTGGGTTTGGAGTGTTACAAGAGGCAACTACCGACTGGAGTGCAATATGTGAGCAACTATTAAGAAAGGTGTCGAACAAGTTTAAGATAGCTGGATTGAGATAGGGTGGTTGTAGGACAACTTCAAACATATCAAAACCTCTGCGAGTGACGTTGAAAAAGAACAATTCGTGCTGGCATTCATCTTGAGCTATCGATTTCAGCTGGCCCGATTCGCGTTTCACTAAGAAATCGCTATCGGCCCGATTCACATTTGATCTTTTCTGTACTACACAACAACTCCTCCCCATTGGAAACCTTGTTACTGCCAACTCTGCCACAGGTTATAGCAACGAGGTCACCGCCTTTGGTAGTGACGGATAAAACAAATTACTTGAGTATACTAGAAGACCCTTGTGTTTTTCGCTATGACTATGATCTTAGAGTTCTACATGTGTTTTATAAAACATCTGATAAGCTATAAAAGATACATATTTTAATCTCATTCTTAATGCGTTTTTGGATGATTAATTATGCAAATTAGTGAATTTGATGCTCCTAATCCTTTAAATTCATGTTTCTATACTTAGGAGAACATTTGGGAGTTAAAAGAGCAAAAAATGAGCCAAAATCAGACAAATAGAGATGCTTTCAATATCCACATGGCCTAGGCATTTCCACAAGGGCTAGACATATGCCCGTGTGAGCCACACGAGCTGGACACACGCCTATGTGCCAACTCGTGTGAATTTCAAACCCTGTTTCCAAAATACACGAAAAAAACCCAATTTTTAGGCTTTTTGAGCATTCTAAAGTATATAAATACCAATTAGAAGAAGACATAAGGGGGCAATAAATGAAGATTGAAGAAACCACTCGAAGAACACCATCGGAATCAACTCAAAATCAGATCTCCTTCAAGATCAAAGATCTTCTTTTAATTTCTTTCAAAGTTTTATTGAGTTTTTTTATGTCTTGTGGTTGTTCTGACTTTGAGATGTTTCTATTCAAGATTATGAACTAAATTCTCTAGATACCTAGGGAAGATGAAATCTACGATGAATCCTTTTATTTAATTTTTATTTTTACGTGATAAATACTTGATTCTTGTTCTCAATTATGTATGCTTATTTCTTGTTTTAATATTTTCGGGATATTAATTCATGTTTAATGTTCTTATTTCAGTGGAGGAAAAGTCCTATTTAAGAGTAGATCTAGCATAATTGAGTGGAGTTACATGCAATCCTAAAAATATGATGACATAAATCTACTGGATTAGAGTCAAATCTAATAGGGGAATTCATAGATTGATTTACTGAGATGATAGGGGTTTTAATTAGAAAGAGATTTCAATTAATCAACCTAGAATCAGTTGCTCTTACTCTCAAAAGAGATATTAACATAATTTAGGGATTTCTACAGATCAAAACACAAGTGAATAAATCATTTAATTCATATTAATAATAAAAGGTGAAGTCTAGGTGGATTCTTTCTTGGGTACTGTCTATCTCATTGGTTATCTTCGATTATTTCCATGATTCATTCTCTGCTGCGTACTTAGTTAAATTAGTTTTGTAATTTTAGATTTAAAACACAATTGTTCCAATTTGTCGGCTAAATAATAAGTTAGTAATTACTAATACTTTTAGTCCTTTTGGATACGATATTCTCTGCACAACATAGTTATATTATTATTCGATAGGTGCACTTGCCTTTGTCGTATTTATAGTTAGTTTAGTGACCATCAAGTTTTTGGCGCTATTGTCAGAGACTAAAATATTAGGAACACTTTTTTTTTATTAATTTAGCCATTTTTATTTTTATACATATTTTTGTTTTTTAGTCTAATTTTTATTTTATTTGCTTCTGGTAGTTACTTTTAGTTCATGACAAGAAGAAACCTATTGGGACCATTGTTATTTGACAATGAAATTGAAACTACTGCTTGTAGAAACTGTAAAGGTAAAGTCGACAAAATATCTTAGGCAAATAAGAGGACATTATTATTGAAGAGATGGGTGATAATAAAAATAATCAGCTACCTTTTGTAGTTACTGCAAATCCAGATCTTGTTCCTCATATTATGTACGATTATGCCAAATCCACTCTAACTGAGGCTGAATCGAGTACTCTGAGACCCACCATTGCTGCAAATAATTTCGAGCTGAAGCCGAACACTATTCAAATGATACTGTAATAGCCTGATTTTGGGTCTAGTCAGAACAGTGGTTTCGAGACCACAAATCTGACATAGTAAAGTTCACTTTTATTATATTTTTATAGTCTAAAATTTCACGGGACGATTTTTTAAAAATTTCATTTGAAAATTTCGACGTTTGGGCACTCAATTTAGTCAAAAGGACTAAATTGTAGTTGAGTTCTACATGTTAGAGTTGTCCAATTGTTATGAGATTTTAAATTGGAGATCTTTAAATGGCACTTAGTGTAAAGCCCCGTAGCCGAGACTGTTGCCGAAGTCGAACACGAGGTGTTAACGGACTTAATTCATTACTTAAACAGCTTATACAATTCATTTTAAAATTTCTAGACAAGTTGACTAACTGCATCATAGTCGATCTAAAAATCATATATCGAGTTCTGAAACTCGAAATCCAATTTCGTAAATTTTTCCTGAAACTAGACTCATATATCTATCTATTAATTTTTTTTCTAGAATTTTTGGTTGGGCCAATTAGTACAGTTTATTAGTTAAATTCTCCCCTATTTCAGGGTTTGACTACTCTGACCTCTGTGTATTACGAATCAGATATCTCCCTGTACAGAGCTTCAATAACTCTGTAGTTTGTCTCTAATAAAACTATACTCAATAATGAATCTGTACATATAAAGCATGACTTCTAATTATCTTTGTAAAATTTATGGTGAATTTAAAAAATTTGAACAGGGGATCCAGAAATCGCTCTGGACCTGTTTCACAAAAATTTAAACATCTCATAAAATATAGCTCATATACCTGTTTCGCTTCTTCCATATGAAAATATACTCATCAAGCTTCGATTCCATAACTTATTCATTATTTAATTCCATTTCTACTATTTTTAGTGATTTTTCAAATTCACGTTACTACTGCTGTCTGAATCTATTTTATGGTAAATTTTACCTATTTCATGGTTTTCCATGGATTAGCTAGTAATTTGACATACATAACACCAAATATGATAATGATTAGCCATTCCAATGGCTAATCATTACCAAGCATTTCCATACCACTCAATAACCATATCATAAGACCATATATACAAAATGATTATAATGCTATACATGCCATACTCAAAATATACGAGCCATTATGCCAAGATGGTATACGGATAGTGTGAGCGAGCCTCCACCATTCCTGATTTCCGAGCTGGCTTGTCAAAACTACAAGGAATGAAAAGGAGGGAGTAAGCATAAATGCTTAATAAGTTCACATGCAATTAGCAAGTAACATAACCATATAAGCAAACATAAAACATCATTTGCATAATCATCACCAAGACATTCATATCACATTTTCATTTATCATCTTACCATATTGTTGTTATATCGATTTTTCAACCCGAGGGTTAAGTACATACCTGTTCAAAGTACCCATTTCACAACACTTGCCAATACGTCTCTTTTATCTTGAGTATTCCTCCATTTCAGTAGAACTTTACCCGTTGAACACATCGGAATATAATTCGGATACATGGAAAGTTTGTACATAAGTGCCACATATGTAGCCAAGCTACCATGTAACCCGCCCATAAGCGAACTCGGACTCAACTCAATGAGCTCGGGCGTTCGCATCCATAAGTGAACTCAGACTCAACTCAACGAGCTCGGATGCCTAGTTACATCTCTCGAACTCGGACTCAACTCAACGAGTTCGGATGCCCAAATATCCCGGTGATATGTCACTTGTATCCTAATCCATTCCTAAGGTTCAACAGGACCTTGTTTTCGAATCATGTGTCTCAACCATCTTCTACGGAATGCCGTTACCGATACTCGGTAGTATTTCACATTTTCCAAGTATATCACATAATTTGACATATTAACAAACAATTATCACAAGATAATATTTCATAATAATTATCATATCATTTAAATAACATTAAAACATTTAAAATAATAACCATGTCACCAACATTTACATATGAACTTACCTCGTATGCTAAAATGGCTACTTTTACCATTTCGTCCACAACTTGGTATTTTCCCCATTTTAGCTCAATTTCAGTTTTCCTTGCTCTATCATTTAAAATATAGTCTAATTAGGACTCACATTATTCAAATTGACCCAAAATCATATTTTGGAAAAATTACAATTTTGCCCCTAAACTTTTGCATATTTACACTTTTGCCCCAAAGCTCGTAAATTAAACTTCAGCCTATTTTCTTATGTTTTATGACATGCTGATCATTTTTCCCTTCTATGGCAACATCAAATTCTCACTCTAACATGTACTTATGACTATTAGGTATTTTTACCGATTAAGCCATTTTGCTCGTTTTCGCTTAAAACCGAGTAGTACAAGTTGTCTAAAATAATTTAAAACCTCATATTCTATCATAAAACACCAAAATACACAAATTTCACCTATGGGTATTTTTCCAAATATGAACTCTAGGTTGAATTATTGCTAGCATAAGCTAAATCGAGCTACCAGGACTCCAAAAAAACGTAAAAATCATTAAAAACGAGGCTAGAACGGACTAACAATCGAGCTTAGAAGCTTGAAAAACCCTATCCATGGTTTCTCCTTGCTACATTCGGCCATGGGGTTGAAGATGAGCAAAATTGGCTTTTAATTTTGTATTTTAATTCATTTTACCCCTAAATGACCAAAATGCCCTTACTACTAAACTTTCCAAAAATTCCATCCATGTCCAATTTTTGTCCATAGACTTAGAAATTGGTAAAATTGCTATTTAAGACCTCCTAATTAATATTTCAAAACAATTTCATACTAGAAACTTCTAGAATGTAAGTTTTGCAAATTATTCGATTTAGTCCCTAATTTCAATTTAAGCACTTTATGCATAAAATTTCTTCACTAAATTTTCACACAATCATTTCTATCTCGAATTTTGTGGTCACGAAACTACTATTCCGACTAGGCCCAAAATCAGGATATTACACTTAGACCATTGGTTAAGTTGGTGGACAAAAATGGACATGGTTTGGTATATTTATAAAGTTTTTCATTAAGGGTGATTTGATCATTTGGTAATTAAAATGAATTAAAAAAAAAACTAAAAGCCAATTTTGTCCATCTTCAACCCCTTGGCCGAATTTCACATGAGGTAGACATAGCTAGGGTTTGTGTTTAAAAATTTACCCATGGATGACATGCATGTGTTTTGACGTTTTATGGAAGAATATGAAAGTTTGGTGTGTGATAAACAACTTTTACTAAGTGATTTTTGATGAAATTGCATAAATGGACCTATTTGTAAAAGTTGTAAAATTATGTGTAGAAAATGTGATTTAGTGAAAACTGTGGGCTGCTATAAGAGGCAATATGAATCGGCTAGGCTTAGGATTTGAGAAAAATAAGTGCTTTTCATCTTACGAGCCTAGGGGCAAATTGTAAATATGTAAAACTTTAGGGGCAAAAATATAATTTTACCATAGTGTGATTTTTGGACTAAATTGAATAATGTGAGTATTAAATGAGTTAAATGTGTTATTATAGATAAAGAAAGACGAGGAATTGACGTTGATCAGTGAAAAGAAAAGGTTATGGACTAAATTGCAAGTCATATTTTGCACCAAGGTAAGTTTGTATTTAAATAATGCATGGTTTTTACTTACGTTATCACATTTTGTAACAGCCAAATTTTTCAGTGGTGTCGGAAACAGTGATTCGAGATCACTAAATCCGACGAGTAAGTTTAGAAATTTTAACAAATACTAATTATAGGCCAAGCGAACTTAAAAGAATTATTTTAATTAGTGAATTTTGCGATTTTAAAAGAATTAATCGTAAATTTGGTTGAAAATGAGGTATCAAGACCTCGATGAGAACCGAGCCATAAATATTTTATAAATATTTATGGAGTGTTATTAAGTTAGTATTAAAGTTTCGTTAGAAAATTTTAACGCTTGGTTAGTCAATTAATTAAAAGGACTAAATTGAAAATAGTGCAAAATTTATTAAATTGTGATTAAATAGTTTAAGTGATTAAAAAGGAGGAATTTAAAAGGCAATTGGACCCAAATTGTATGGGCTGGTCGGTTGGGCAAGAAAATCAGCAAAAAAGACAAGGAGAAACAAGGGCAAAATGGGAAATTTTGCAAATTAAACATATAAAACAAGACAAATTTGAAAAATCTAGAGATATCATCATTTTTCTTCAGCAAAAACGCCATGGGAGGTCTGAAAGCTGTTGGTTTTTCATACTTTGACATATGTGAGTTCAATTCTTACCCTTTGCTTTGATATTTTTATGTTTTTGTGACTTTTACAATTAGGTCCAAGTGTTTAATTCATTAGTTTTTGATTTTATGAACAAAATTGAAAGCTATCATTGATAAGTGTTAGCTTTTTATGATGAAATAAAATGAATTTGAAGCTTTGATTTTGTTGTTTGATGATTTTATCAAGTAATTTCAATAGAAATTGATTTTAGGACCTAATTGTGAAAAAGTTGTGAATTAAGGTTTAGTGTTAAAATTCTGATTTTTAAAGATTGTGTAATAGTTTAGAATGATGGAATAAAATTTTAATTGAGAAAAATTAGCTTAATAGATGGGCTAATTGAGCAAGGACTGAATTGTATGACCTTTGAAATTTAGAGGAAAAATGGTAATAAACATCTTGCACTAAAACAATATTGGACAGCAGAAGTAGACTAAATTTGAAAAATCACCATAAATTTTAGAAATCGAATTAGAAGATGAATAAAATATGAAATTAAAGCCTATTGAGTCTAGTTTTTCATAGAAGAAACGGTGTAAGCAATGGATTTGTAAATTATGAGATATAATGAATTTTGTGAGACAATGTTAGAATGAATTCGGGTTCCCCTGTTTTAACTTTGAAAAATCACCAAAAATTGGAGAAAATTAATTAGAGTCTCAAATTTATATGCTTAGAATCCTTAATGAGTCTATTTTCAATATAAATCAATGGGAACATTATCCGTGTTTTGTACTGTGATATAATTAATTTTTAGTGAAGATAGGTTAGAACTGTTGGATAGTGAAACAGGGGAAATATAATGAATAAACTGTACTAATTGGCTAAACCAAAAATTCTTAAAATTTTATGGTGGAATTTTATGTGAGTCTAGTTTTAGGTAAAATTTACGGATATTAATTTTGAGCTCTGTGGCTCGAATTATAAATAATTGAGTGACTATGACTCGTGTGAACAGATTGATGTGAGCATTAATAAGTAAATTGTGAAATCGTACTTACAGAAATGTTATATACATTAAGGATGTGAAATGGAGAGGAGGAGGAGGAAAAATATATATGAATATTCAGTTAGCATGGCTAATCTGCATGTTTTAAGCTCATGGACTAAATTGAATAAAAGTAAAACTTTTGGGGGCAATTTTGTAAAAATATCAAAAATGACTAAATTGAAGGGAATAAATTGTTTTATTATCTAAATTAATAAATTGAATGAAATTATCAATTTAAGATTGGGTGAAATTTGGGAAAATGGTAAATTACCAATATGCCCCTAAATCTTGGTATTTCTGCAATTTAGTCAGGTAGGTTCGGATACCCTGAATGAGCATGTAAATATGAAAATTTAAGTATTGTATCGTATTTTATATGATATTTTGAATTGAATATATGAAAAGGATGTTACATGAAACATGAAAATGAATACTAAATAATATAAATTAATTGAAATTATTCTGAAAATTTCGGTAATACCTCGTATCCTATCCCGGTCTCAGGTACTGGTATGGGGTATTACATTTAATGGTATCAGAGCTAAGGTTTAGACGGTTCTCGGACCGAACGTAGCATATGTGAAGTCTAGAAATATATGCCATTATATAACTTGTGATAAGATAATGTAATATCTTCCAACTCTGATGAGATTTATTTTACTTAAAGATAGAGATACTTTCCCAACCGAGCTAATTACGATAATGATAAAAGCGATACTCAAATATATGAGCAAAAGTAGATTATGATGAGTCGGAACTCATAAAGGTATGAATAAATGTTATATTTAAATTTATGTGTATAGTAAGTAAAATTTTAAGGTAAGTATTAATATTGAATTGAATTTGTATGGATATATGTGATTGATGTGGAAATAGAATTTTGGATATATGTTATATTTGAAAATTTTATTGATTGGGAATGTGATGAAATTGATATGAATATGTGATTAATTGAAATGTGTATTGATTGGAAACTGGAAAGTGAATTGAATACCCTATTAATTGTAGCGGACTGAGTCGGATATAGTTGGCATGCCATAGGATTTTGAGAAGGGATTTGGAGATGAGATTTGGATATGCTGATGTTTATATCCTTCGGATTTATCCGAAGAGGCACTTTGTGCTATTCTGGTGTGTTTAGGAGGATTATATGATACTGGTGTGTTTTGGAGGATTATACTGGTGTGTTTTGGTTGGACATTTTGGTGTGTTTGGACGGAATCCGTGTATCCGCCAAAGTCCGAGTCTTGTTAATAGGGGTAAATATGAATATTAAGTGAAATTGAAATGAGAATTGAATTCCTATTAACTTGTCGGACTAGTCGGATATAATTGGCATGCCATAGGAACCGGAAGTGTACGGATTTGTCGGCTATCTTGATCGGGCACTTTATGTGTCGATTTCGTGCACCTTGTGTGTCGATCGCACCTCGTGTGTCGTTCGGGGACCTCGTGTGTCATTTCAGGCACTTATGTGTCAGATATCGATCAGTACTACGTACCGTTTTAGGCACAATGTGCCGTACTGGTGTGTTTGGTTGGATCCGTGTATCCGTTTGAGTCCGAGTTATGTTAATAGGGTTGAGTAAATGAAATGAGAAAATCGAATGAATTTGATCGCATAAACTATTGAAAGTGTGAAAAAGTGGAATTATGAAAAGAAATGTGAATTGTGAATTGAAATAGAGATATGAGATTGAAAGCTTGAACCAAAGGTTCATGAATTGATTAAAGATAATATAGATGATATATGATGCCATTTGATAAAAGACTATTGCCGAGATATGAAATTAAAGCATAATTAACACATATGACTTATATTGTTACATGTTTGATGTCTATTATTTATTATAGCATTTATAATTTGAATTATGGTAATACCAATCGAGTACAAACATGCTCAACATACGATTATATTATTATAATTCAAATTATTTATTATTATTAAGTGTTAAATCCTATCACTCCATATGGGATTCAATTCTATTATGTTTGGAAAAGAAGTCGATGGTGAAACTTACATGAGACTATTCTTCATCTCTTTCGCTTTTCTCGAGAAATCATTTGGATATTTATTATTATTTTCGTATGAGTTATGTTCTCGGACTTACGGTATGGTATCGTATTTTGGAGTTCTTTATCTCGCTTTTCCTATCACTCTTATTTCGTAAATTATTGATCATGATTTATCCTTAAAGTATGTTCTTTGGTTTATGATGACTATGTCTATTATGATAAGACTATCCGTGTTCATTTGGCATGTCTACGATGTTATGTGCCCAACATGTTTGATTAAGTAAATTTTATTCAAAACTGAATAAGTGTGTGTTTATGTACACTTGGTTGAATAAGTATGATTAGTAAGTTCATATGGCTAAATTTAATGTTGTGATATGAAAATTTCATGAATGATATAGTATATTATTGCATATGAATGTCATTAAACTGTGATAGTTGTAAAATGATATTTGAATAAAAGAACAAATTAAGTGGAACAACGGATTTGAGTACTTTTGTTCATTGGCTAAGACGAATTGACGGAAAAGACCATGGTTGGACCATGGCATCAATGTGATATGTGATCTGTGTAAGACCATAGCTGGGCTATGGCATCAGAGATATGTGATTACATGCTTCCGTATAAGACCATATCCGGGATATGGCATCAGTGTGATATGTGATTCGTGTAAGACCATGGCTGGCTATGGCTACGGTGTGTGATATGTGACTGACCATGGCTGGCTATGGCTACGGTGTGTGATATGTGACTATGTGCAAGACCATAGTTTTACTATGGCATGATGAAAACGAAGTACTCAATTCCGAAATGGTTCCCTAAATTGATTAAGAAAGGTAAGTGATAAATGGACTTAAAAGATTGAAATTGATTAATTGTTGATATTGAGCTAAACTAAGTGAATTCATTGGTTGAAATTGTAGATGGTAGAAAATATTGATAGACTATATAAGTGTATAAATTTTCTTGAAGTGAATTATGTGAAAAAGATAATGTTATGTATGAATGTCAAGTCATATGTGTGTAGTTATGAGAGTTAAGTTAGGGGCTTTACGACCTCCCCCCTTACCAGAGTTGTAATTATGAGGAATAAGTGAGATTTTGATGATATGCTCGACTTCGTATGCTACTGATCTAAAGGTTATTGGGAAGAGATGTTTGAGATTAATTGGTTGTGATTCGAGAAATTTTGTGGAAGTTTTTCATTAGAGTTGAAAGCAACTTTTTCGGTAAGATTTTCTGGGACGAAAATCCTAAAAGGGGGAGAGTTGTAATGACCAAATTTTTTGATGGTGTCGGAAATGTTGATTCGAGATCACTAAATCCGACGAGTAAGTTTAGAAATTTTAACAAATAATAATTATAGGCCAAGCGAACTTAAAAGAATTATTTTAATTAGTGAATTTTGCGATTTTAAAAGAATTAATCGTAAATTTGGTGAAAACGAGGTATCGAGACCTCTCGATAGAACCGAGCCATAAATATTTTTATAAATATTTATGGAGTGTTATTAAGTTAGTATTAAAGTTTCAGTTAGAAAATTTTAACGCTTGGTTACTCAATTAATTAAAAGGACTAAATTGAAAATAGTGTAAAATTTATTAAATTGTGATTAAATAGTTTAAGTGATTAAAAGGAGGATTTAAAAGGTAATTGGACCCAAATTGTATGGGCTGGTCGGTTGGGCAAGGAAATCAGCAAAAAAGACAAGGAGAAACAAGGGCAAAATGGGAAATTTTACAAATTAAACATATAAAACAAGACAAATTTGAAAAATCTAGAGATATCATCATTTTTCTTCAGCAAAAACGCCATGGGAGGTCTGAAAGCTGCTGGTTTTTCATACTTTGACATATGTGAGTTCAATTCTTACCCTTTTCTTTGATATTTTTATGTTTTTGTGACTTTTACAATTAGGTCCAAGTGTTTAATTCATTAGTTTTTGATTTTATGAACAAAATTGAAAGCTATCATTGATAACTGTTAGCTGTTTATGATGAAATAAAATGAATTTGAAGCTTTGATTTTGTTGTTTGATGATTTTATCAAGTAATTTCAATAGAAATTGATTTTAGGACCTAATTGTGAAAAAGTTGTGAATTAAGGTTTAGTGTTAAAATTCTGATTTTTAAAGATTGTGTAATAGTTTAGAATGATGGAATAAAATGTTAATTGAGAAAAATTAGCTTAATAGATGGGCTAATTGAGTAAGGACTGAATTGTATGACCTTTGAAATTTAGAGGAAAAATGGTAATAAACATCTTGAACTAAAACAATATTGGAGAGCAGAAGTAGACTAACTTTGAAAAATCACCATAAATTGTAGAAATCGAATTAGAAGATTAATAAAAGATGAAATTAAAGCTTATTGAGTCTAATTTTTCATAGAAGAAACGGTGTAAGCAATAGATTTGTAAATTATGAGATATAATGAATTTTTGTGAGACAATGTTAGAATGAATTCGGGTTCCCCTGTTTTGACTTTGAAAAATCACCAAAAATTGGAGAAAATTAATTAGAGTCTAAAATTTATATGCTTAGAATCCTTAATGAGTCTATTTTCAATATAAATCAATGGGAACATTATCTAAGTTTTGTACTGTGATATAATTAATTTTTAGTGAAGAGAGGTTAGAACTATTGGATAGTGAAACAGGGGAAACTTAAATGAATAAACTGTACTAATTGGCTAAACAAAAAATTCTTTAAATTTTATGGTGGAATGATATGTGAGTCTAGTTTTAGGTGAAATTTACGGATCTTAATTTTGAGCTCTTTAGCTCGAATTATAAATAATTGAGTGACTTTGACTCGTGTGAACAGATTGATGTGAGCATTAATAAGTAAATTGTGAAATCGTACTTAAAAGAATGTTATATACATTAAGGATGTGGAATGGAGAGGAGGAGGAGGAAAAATATATATGAATATTCAGTTAGCATGGATAATTGGCATGTTTTAAGCTCATGGACTAAATTGAATAAAAGTAAAACTTTAGGGGGCAATTTTGTAAAAATGTCAAAAATGACTAAATTGAGGGGAATAAATTGTTTTATTATCTAAATTAATAAATTGAATGAAATTATCAATTTAAGATTGGGTGAAATTTGGGAAAATGGTAAATTACCAATATGCCCCTAAATCTTGGTATTTCTGCAATTTAGTCAGGTAGGTTCGGATACCCTGAATGAGCATGTAAATATGAAAATTTAAGTATTGTATCATATTTTATATGATATTTTGAATTGAATATATGAAAAGGATGTTACATGAAACATGAAAATGAATACTAAATAATATAAATTAATTGAAATTATTCTGAAAATTTCGGTAATGCCTCGTATCCTATCCCGGTCTCAGGTACGGGTATGGGGTATTACACATTTTATTATGTTTTATGAAATGTGGCTGAATATTGAATGAAATTCACAAGTATCGAAAAGTGAGAAATTTCCCTGTTGAACATTAGGAACAGAATAGGATACAAGTGACACGTCACTAGTGACTCAAGTGTGGTACTATGTGAAGGCCACTTTGAGAAGAGATAGCTTGGTCACAAGTGTGGTACTATTTGAAGGCCACTTTGTGAAAAAGGTAGCTTTGACTACAAAGGTGGTACTATGTGCATGGCACCAGGTATTCGTTATTATTTCGATATGTTCAATGGGAAATGACTAGGTGTAATTGAATATGACTATGTGATGAATAAGTGCAGGTACATGTGTGTAAACTTATGAGCAATGTGCTCGATATGTGATCGAACTTTGGTAAGATTGGTATAGAGTAAGTGTTACAATGAAAGTTACTACAAAGAAAACATGAAAGAATGAAATTTAGTAATAAAACAGTTTTGGACAGCAACAGTTGTGTGACTTTGATAAATCTCCAAAAATGGTGGAAATCAAATTAGAAGCTGAATAAGATATGAAATTAAATCTTCATATAAAGGGAACGGTGTAAGCAAAAGAATTTCATATTATGAGATATTTGAATTTTTGTGAGACAGAGTCAGAATGATTTCAGAATCCCCTGTTCTGATTTGGGAAAATCATTAAAAATTGTAAAAAGATAATTATTGGTTATAATTTATATGATTAAAATACTTAATAAGTATAGTTTCAAAAGAAACAAATTGGAACATCATCTGAATCTTGTATGAGGAGATAATTAATTTTTAGTGAAAAGGGGTCGGAACTATCGGACAGCGAAACAAGGATGACTTTAAAGAATGAACTGTACTTATTGGCTAAGTCAAAAATTCTGAAAATTTTATGGTAAGAATATATGCGAGTCTAGTTTTTGGAAAAATTAGCAGATCTTAATTTGGATTCCATAACTCTAGATATAAATAATTTAGTGACTATGACTAGAATAGACAACTTGTTTTGAACTTAGGTAAATAGTGGATCTATGTGTAGTTATGATTGTATTATTTTGAAAACATATTTTGAGGATTTATAAAAGCATGTTAATAATTTGTTTATTATTTACATACTTGCTTACTAACCTATATGCTCACTCCCCTCTTTTTTCCCTTGTTTTATAGTGTCACCAAGCTAGCTCAGTGTACAGAGATCGTCGGAGATCCATCCACACTATCATCATTCTTTTGGTATTTTGAAATTCATATTTTGAATTATGGTATGTACAGTGGACTTAGTTATTTTGTTATATGTCATAATTGATTTGGCCTAAAATGTTGGCCGTTAATATTTGATAACTCATTTTGTATAAGGTCATCGATGTTGGCTAATATTAGTTAAGTTATATGTTATGGTGATTCATTTTGTGAGAGGCATAAGTTGGTTGAATAAGTGTGTAATGACTAAGTATGGAAAATGTGGCATGTGAATGGTTGTGTGAAAGACATAGCCTTGGACACGGGCATATTCCCCTATTTTCAAAAAAAATTTCCAATGTTTTTCAAAATTCTCGGTTTAGTCCGGACTACTTCCATAGTATGTTTTGGGCCTCGTAGATCCTTATCAGGGACTTAGTGATGAAAATTGAAAAGTTTAATTTGGATGTAAAAATTATGTCTCGGTTTTGTACAATTGCATGTGTATGTTTTGGTAATGCCTGATACCCTGTTCCGGTGTCGAACACGGGTAAGGGGTGTTACAAATACAACAGTTTGTTCAATTCGATGGTTTGCAAGACAAAGATCTAAATACTCATTTGTCTAATTTTCTAGAAATCTGCGACACTTTCAAGATTAGTGGCGTCATTGACAACGCCATTCGCCTACAGTTATTCCCTTTCTCGTTGAAAAACAAAGCTAAATAGTGGTTAAACTATTTACCACGAGGTTTCATCATTACATGGGCTCAAATGACTGAGAAATTTTTACTGAAGTACTTCCCACCGGCTACGAAAGCCAAGTTGAGGAATGATATCTCTTCCTTCATTCAAATCTATTTAGAGACCCTATATGATGCAGGGAGAGGTATAAGGACTTATTGAGGTAGTGCCCTCACCATGGGTTACCTCTATGGCTACAAGTTCAAACCTTCTACAATGGTTTAAACCCTTCAACAAGGTAGTTAATAGATGCAATTACTGTGCGAGATGAAGAAGGGTTTGTTTAACCTGAACCTGAACCGAGGCAAGAAATTATAATAAAGAATGATAAGGTTGAGGTAAGCCAGAAAGAGCAAAATTCAGTTGCCAAAGAATATAAACGTCTAGTGCCATATCTTAATGCAATGAAAAGAGACCACACGAGTGAACAATTTGGTAAATTTCTTAAACTTTTGAAAAAAATTACATATTAACTTACCATTTGTTGAAGCACTTTCGCAGATGCTCGATTACGTCAAATTTTTAAAGGAGCTTTTGGAAAACAAAAGGAAGTTAGACGATTCATCGACTCTGGAGCTAAATGTAGTTTGTTCGACCATATTACAAAATAAACTACCCAACAAATTGAAAGATCCAGGGAGTTTTACTATTCCTTGCTTAATTGGTAGTTTAAATATTGATAATGCTTTGGCTAATTTAGGGGCTAGTATTAATGTCATTCCCTATAAAATGTTTAAGCAATTAGGCCTTGGGAAACCCAAACAAACTAGGATGAGTATTCAATTAGCAGATAGAACCATTAGATTTCCTAGGGGTATTATTGAAGATGTACTTGTAAAAATTGATAAATTCATATTCCCAGTTGATTTTTTTTTGTTTTAGACATGGATGAGGATAGTGACGTACATTTGATTTTAGGGTGACCCTTTTTAGCAACTTCAATGTAACAGCCCAATTTTGAGTCTAATCAGGACAGTGGTTTCGAGACCACAAATCTGACGCAGAAAAATTTATTTTTACTATATTTTTATGGTCTACAGTTTTATGGAATGATTTCGTGAAAATTTTGTTCAAAAATTTTGACATTTGGGCACTCAATTTGGTCAAAAGGATTAAATTGTAAAAGTGTAAAACTTGAGTTCTATAAGCTAGAGGTGTCTAATTGTTATAAAATTTAAAATTGGAGGTCCTTAAATGGTAATTATACCATTGGTTAAGTTGGTGGACAAAAATGGACATGGTTAGGTATGTTTTTAAAGTTTTTCATTAAGAGCATTTTAGTAATTTGGTAATTAAATGAATCAAAAAGAGAAATTAAAAGCCAATTTTTGCTCATCTTCTACCCCATGGCTGAATGTACCAAGAAGAAACCATGGCTAGGGTTTTCAAGCTTCTAAGCTCGATTATAAGTCCGTTCTAACCCCGTTTTTAGTTATTTTTATGTTTTTGAAATCATTCTAACATGATCTATCTATTTCTACCACTAATTTAAGAAATAATCAAAGTCTAAAATTTTACCCATGATGGATATTTGTGTATTTTGATGTTTAATGGTAGAAAATGCATGTTAGTTGTTTGATAAATGACTTTTGCTAAGTGATTTTCGATGAAAATTCTTAAAAAGGACTTATTTGTAAAAAGTTGTAAAATGGGTGTTAAAATGAAAATAAAAGAAAAATGTGCGCTGGTATAAGCATGTATAAGATTTGGCTAGGCATGGGTATTGAAGAAATGGATTACATTTCATTTTACGAGCCTAGGGACTAAAATGTAAAAATGTGAACTTTAAGGGCCAAAATGTAATTTTTGCCATAATAGGATTTTGGGCTGATTTGAATAGTATAATGATTAAATAAGTTAAATGTGATATTAAATATAAAGAAAAACGAGGTTTAGAATTAGAACGTGGGAAAAACAAGTATTTGACGGTTAGGTCCTTTTCGCCATTTTTATGCCGAGGTAAGTTCGTATGTTTAATAAGTATTAAATTATATATGTATAAATGCTTAATTGATATAATTGTGGTAAATGCTATATTATTGAAATGAAATGTGAATGCTATTGAGTACAATACTACTGAAGTGACCGATAGAGATTCGACACAATGAAAGTCTCGGTTGAACTTTAGGAATAGATGGGATACAAATGTCATGACATTAGGGTTACTAAGATTACGTGTAAGACCATATCTGGGATATGGCATCGATACGAGACTTCGTGTATGTAACACCCCTAACCCGTATCCATCGCCGAACTAGGGTTAAAGGCGTTACCGGACAAATCGGAACATTTCACAAATAATTCACAAACATCATTCACACATAATCATACATCATTTTGGAGTCCCTTACATAGGTCAACTAGACCTTAAACATGCTTTAAAAAGGGGTTGGGACTAAACTGAGCTCATACAAAATTTTTCAAAACCTAAACATTTTTCAAAGTTGTACAGATCACACGCCTGTGTGATCAGGCCGTGTGCCTCACACGGTTTTAGACACGTTCGTGTGTCTAGGCCGTGTCAAAACAAGGCATACATACTGACTTGTCCACACGGCTACAAGACACGCTCGTGTGCCAGGCCGTGTGAAAATTAGGAAGGCTACTGACTTGGGTCAAATGGCCAGTCACACGCCCGTGTGTCTAGCCCGTGGTCGAAACTAACTTGGCCACATGGCCTAGCACACGCCTGTGTGTGCGACTATGTAGTCTGCTCAGGCTCATTTCAAAATGGCCCTCGAGTAACACGGCTAAGACACACACCCGTGTATCTACCCATGTGGGCAAAAATAGGCCATTTACAAGGCTAATTTGCCACTCCTTAAGGGTCCTCCGTACAAGCAACAAATAAGCATCAATTACATACCAAATGTTCACCCATTTCATAACCAATACATACACCAATCATGCCACAACATTATCAACCATTTCATGCTTAATAGTCATACCAAATTATGAAAAAACATAAGACAAAATCATATCTAAACATTAGTTTCATAACCTCATTTTACTTCATTCAATCACTTATTATAAACTTACCAATTTCTCAAATATACACATACCAAAACTTACCAAAATTGTCCATTTTATTTGGTCAACCAAATGCACATCATAATGGCACATTTGCATCACATATCATATGTCAAAATCAAACCAAAAGTTCAAACACAAACTAGCCATATCACATGGCATGATATATATACATTACAAAGCATATCCAAATACTTCTAGCCTATACATGCCATACTTTTATATTCACAATATCAAAAGGTACCAAAATAAGGTTCGATAGTGTGGTGACGATCCTTGACAATCCCCGAGCTTTCAGTAGCTTCGATATCTATAAAACAGTAGAAAGACACAAAGAATAAGCTTTCAAAAGCTTAGTAAGCCATATACAAATAAACTTATCAATTAAAGCATATAAGCATCATCTAAATACATATACTCCATAGTCAAATACTATCACAAACCACATAATTCATGTACATTTCCCATATACTTAATTCATTTGCACAAATAGCATACTTTCTCATACTTATATTACATATCATCACTTGTACATATACTTACCTTTTAATCTCAAACATAGTATACATTTCAAGCATTCTTGAATCAGATATACATCTCATACAGTCATTCATTTCTTGAAATGCCCGTTGAACTATTCAGAATCATAAGGATACGCGGATAGCTTGGAAAGCTTGTACAATGCCAACGTCCCAGACGAGGTCTTACATGTAATCAAATATCGATGCCACTGTCCCAGACAAGGTCTTACACGAAATCAAATATGATGCCAACGTCCCAGACGTGGTCTTACATATAAATCATAAGTCGATGCCAACGTCCCAAACGTGGTCTTACATGATAACACATATCAGAATCCTATGACATATGTATCCTAACTATTCCTAAGGTTCGTACGGGGCTTTTCGGACGTTTGAACTTTGTTGATGCTTTCTTGGATGTCTCATTTTTCTCAACTCATATATTCATTCATCATAGTTAAATAGCATATAATTGATAGTAATTCAATTTAAAACACATTTTATTTGTATATAGACTTACCTCGTACGGATTCGGATAGACGGAATCGACTACTCGACAACTTTTGACTTTCCCCGATCTAATTCTATTTTCTTTAGTTCTTGATCTATATAAATTCAAATTTAACTCTTTTATTTACCAAATGATTCAAATCAATCCAAAAACACATATTTAGGGCATTTTACAAATTAGCCCTCACATTTTCATATTTTAACAATTTAGTCCTTAATTACAAAAATCACAAAATACACAAATTTCCATATACTTATGCTTAGCTAAATATTCATAGCACTAATACAAGTCCATATATTTCATTTATTTCACCTTTTAGTCCCTCAATTTACAAATTTTACAATTTAGCCCAAATTACTCAAATTCATCAAAAATTTAAAGACAAAACTTAGTAATCTAGCACATATCTTTAATTTACTATCATCAAACTTCATAAAGCTCATAGTTTCATCAATGGCATAACTCAAAATCATCAACAAAATCAAAAATTAAGACATGGGCTTGATAGTATACAAAGCAACGATCACAAAAATGTAGAAATTATCAAAAAACCAAACTAAACACATACCTTAATCCACAATCACAAGTTTCGAACCCTAAATTAATCTTTTTCTTTCTTATTTCTTTTATTTTCAGCAATGGTGGTGAATATAACACCAAATTTATGTTTTTGTTTTATTAATATAACATTTATACTCATTTTACCATTTTAGCCTTGCTATTTTCATTAGAATTCCACTATCTAATCTCCAACTATGTCCATACACTAATTCAATGGTCCATTTACAACATAAGGACCTCACATTTAAAGAGACACATCAAATAGGCACTTTAACAAACAACAAGTAACTTTTACATTTTACGTGATTAGGTCCTTTTATCAAATTAAGCACACAAATGATCAAATTTTCATACGAAACTTTCACACATGTCAATTCACATACTTTAAGTACAGAAAATAATATTTAAATATTTTTTGACTCAGATTTTTGGTCCTGAAACCACTATTTCGACTAGGGTCTAAACCTGACTGTTATAGTGTAAGACCATAGTTGGGCTATTGGCATCGATACGAGATTTCATGTAAGACCACATCTGGGATATGGCATTGGTATGGTACTGTATGTACGAGATTCCCGAGTATCCTTTAATATTCCAAATTGTTCAACGGGAAATTCAATGGGTATGTCAATGAAGAGAAAAAAGTATGTAAGTATTACGAATTGTTACAGGTATGTACGTAAAGTCTATATGCATTAACTTCATGAAATTGTGAGTTCATGATTTCCACGAGAATGATTTGTGAAAACCTTATGATTTTTGGCCTATACTTGTGACGTATGAAATTCATGATAAATTTGGTTGTGGATCATGTGATTGGCTTCAAGGCCAAATTGAGTTATGATATAGAATGTTTTATTCACACAAATTGTGATTTATTGGATATGAGAAAAAGGAATGATTGGCATAATTGCCTATTAAAATGGCAATGGAAGTATGGGAAGATATGAGTTTTAACAATTGAACGAAGTTAAAATATATGCTTGAAAAGTGAATATTCATAATTAATGTGTATGTTTATTATGAGGTTTAAAATGATGGGTTGATTATGGTAATCTGTTATAATGGAGAGATTATGGTTGTTAAGCTAAAGTCAAGACATGTTAAATTATGCTTGCAAATTGATATAGCAAATGATGTGACTACATAATTTATAACTATGAGGTTTATAGCAATTTATACTATTTTGTTTTGTGTTTATATTGTTAGACTTGGTAAATAATTGGTAAGAGTTGCTTATTATGTTCATACAGACTTACTAAGCTATATGGCTTACCCCCTTCCTTTCCCATGTTTTATAGTACCATCAAGCTAGCTCGAGTTGGAGATCACCGGAGAACCTATCACACTATCAAGCTATCATTTTGGGTATTGATAAATTCAAGTATTTTGAGTTATGGCATGTATGGGGACTTGGTCATTTTGTTATATGCGTCATATGATTTTAGCCAATGTAATCGCTTGTAATTGTCAAAGGCTTGTTTTGCTATTTGGTAATGTAAGTTGGCTTATATTTGCAACATGGTTGTAAGCCTAAGTATAATCATATATGTGTCAATTTCTATGGTGATATGATCATGGAATGCTTGGTGAATGTGAAATATTTGGAAATGTGATTTATGGCATGATTGTGTAATGTTTGGAATTGTGAACTATTGATGAGATGAGGAATTTGAGTATAATTTGGTAACTAGTAAGTAATTGAATGAAGCCTAATGAATGTGAGATCTGTATGTTTGATTTAGGGCTTAATAAATGTAGTGAATATGTTAGATAAAGATATAAAGTTGATATGTTTTAACTATGAATGTGGATGTTTTGGATTGCCTAAGTATGTATTGTGTCGTGCCTTTGAATTGTGGTAAGTGTATGTGTGAATAAGGGTGGAAAGTGGCTTGGTAAATAGCCTTATTATTGTCCATACAGATAGACACACGGGCGTGTATCTAGGCCGTGTGTGACACACGATCAGCTCCATGGGCGTGTGATCCGGCCGTGTGTCCCTTGCACCTAAATTGTTGAAAACAAAATGTTCAGTATCATGCACACGAGCATGAGACACGGATGTGTGTCTCAGCTGTGTGAAGGACACGGCCCCGGGACATGGGCATGTGCCTTGGCCTTGTGATTGCAATTTTCTCTTGGGTGACAAACAGAGAGTTACACGGGTTCAAGATGCGGGCGTGTGTGACGACATGGCCTGCCCACACAGGCGTGTCCCAGGCCATACGGGCATGTGACTCCTATTTAGACAAAAATTTTCTAAGTGTTGTAAAATTTTATAAAGTTCTTGATTTAGTCCTGAATCACTTCCAAAGCATATTTTGGGCCTCGTAGGCTCGTGTTAGGGACTTTATGCTTGATTTCAAAAAGTTTTAATTTGGACAAAAATTTGTGGCTCGAAAAAGTGTGTTTGCTTGTGTTTAAGTCCGGTAATGCCTCGTACCTTGTTCCGGTGTCAGATAAGGGTAAGGGGTGTTACATTCTAGGACAATAATTTATGTTGGTTTGGGTGAATTAGTACTTCATGTAGGTGATGAAACGATTACTTTCCAAGCATGTGATTCTGTGAGAGACTCTAGTAATCGAGATGATTTTAAATGTTCTGTTAACGTGAGTAACCATGTGGCTTAATCTTCTTTGCAGGAAACCCCTTGAAAAAATGTAATGGAGCCATGTTCCAATCTAGACAATAGAAACAAAACCACTTATGAAGAACAAATGTTACAAATCAATGAACAAGATGAATGGTGAACACGTGTTAAGGAGAACTGAGAGAGCACGATGAAGAGCCAAAGCGACGCCATGATGAGCACGTTATAAGAACAAACCAATTTATGGTTGGAGACAAAGTACAGCTGGAAAAAATAGATCACGAATCTCCCCTTCAGAGTTCAAGTCAAACAGATCAACCCTATGTACGGTACTGAATGTTTTCCCCTATAATACAATTGAGGTAACTCATTCTAAATTTGACACATTTAAGGTAAAGAAATATCGAGTTAAACCTTATTTTCATAACAGAATTGATAGCCAGAAAGAGGAGCCTTAGCTCTGCGAACCACTATGACCGTGCAAATACAAGGTAAGTCAAGCTTAGACTCTAAATAAGCACTTCTCGGGAGGCAACCCGAGTGTTAACACTCTACTAATTCTTTTATTTTTATTTCATGTTATTTTTTAAAGACTAATTAATTTTTAAAAATTTTAAAAAAAATTGACCCACATAGCCTAGACACATGGGCGTGTCCCAAGCCGTGTGTACAATAAGGGTTTCGACAGTGAGTTACACGGCTTGGCAACATGGCCATATGACCCACACGGCTTAGGGACATAGGCGTGTCCTTGGCTGTGCGGATCTTGGGAATTAAGTTTTCAAAAATTCAAAGGTTACACAGCCTAAAATAGTCTACACGGTCATGTGACAAGGCCGTGTGAATCCTGGAGCTATTTTTTTTAATTTTATTCAAAGTCAGATAGTTACACGGGCAAGAGACACGGCAATGTATGAGACATTATCGAGCCAGACGAACATGGGAGAAGGGAAGGAGCACACACACGGTTGTGTGAAGACTAGGTTAAATTAGTTAATTGTACACGGGCTGAGAAGGAACCACACGGGCATGTAACACGGCCGTGTCAACCCTTTTATTCCTCAAAACCTAACTTGTTTTGTTTGTCTTCTTCTCACCCTAAAATCCCACCTAGCCACCGTTCACCCACATCCAGTCCACTTTCCAGCTACCGACGCCCCACGTGTGTCCCCTTACTTTCATTGTCGACCACCCTCCCTCTCCTTCCCTCATATAGCACCCATGCACACCCCAACTCTTTTCCCTTCTCCCTTCCTCGCCTTTCACCCTCGTCACACAGCCCGCACCCACCCCCTTCACCGACCACACCTTCCTCAACCCCACCCAGACCCCTTTCTTCTTTCCCCTCTTCCTCCTCCCTCTTGTCGACCAGCCCTTTTACTTCCACTCGTGTCGCGCCTTCCTCACCTTCACCCAGCCTCGTCGTGCCCTATCGTCGTGCATCTTCACCCTTAACCGCTGCCGTTGGTGAACCTTATTTTACCCTTTCTTTTCATTTATTTTATTTATTTTATTTGTTTATTTTTAATATTCTTTGTTATTATTATTCTTTTCTTTATTATTATTATTTTTAAGTTTCTTATTTTTTTTATTTTAAATCGGTTTATTATTCTTTATGTTCTTGTTTTAGACTATTATTATAGTTAATTACTCTTATTAGTTCTTAGTTTACTATTTTGAATTATTTACTTACTGTTTCTATTAATACTGTCATTGTTGTTAGTATTTGACTTAGTTTTTTTAGATACTTTTATTCTTCTCATTAGTATGTGTTCTTATTTTATTTATCTTAATTATTACTGCTATTTTATTATTTATATTATTGTTTTAGTATTCCATTTTGTTTCTTATTTTATTTTCCTTCATTATTATTTTTGCATGATTGATATTGGTAAATAGTGTTTTAGGAGTCGATTTTCTATTTTCAGCTGTTTTGATTTTGATGCGCGTCATAAGATGATTCTTAATATCATATTTTAATTTCCATGACTGTTTCTCAGCCTCTTTTATTTGTTTAGTTAGTGATGCATATTTTATTTTTTCTAATATTGGATTATTTTCTTTTTCAGGCACACCACGACGAATACTCGTAGTAAATCTAAAGTTTTCGTTCCCATTTTGAAAAAGCAGAAGACCCCTAGCACGACCTTCTCCTCGAGCACTTCCGCAAAGGCCAGCCATCCGTACCTCCACTGTAACAGCTCGTTTTTAGTCAAATCAGAATAGTGGTTTCGGGACCACAAATCTGAAGTCAAAATATTTAATTTATTATTATTTTAATGTCTACATCATGAAAGTGTGATTTTTTGAAATTTTTGTTAAGAAATTTTATCATTTGAGTGCTTAATTTGATAAAAAAGGACTAAATCGCGTAAAGCGTAAAACTTGAGTTCTAATAGCTAAAGGTGTCAAATAGCTATAGAACCTTAAATTTAAGGTCCTTATATGGTAAATAGACCATTAATTAGATAGTGGATGATAATGGTTTGGCATAATTGAAATTTTGAATTAATAATAAGGTTAATTTTGTCATTTAGTAATTAAAGGTTAATTAAATAAAACAAAAGCCATTAATTTCATTCATATTCTTCCTTATACATTTATAACATGAAGAATAGCCATTTTTAGGTCTTGGTATTCAGCCAAGCTTTGTATGTTCAATTAGGTACGATTTTTGTCCCTTTTTTTTAATGATTTTTGTGTTTTTGAGATCGTTGTAGCTTAGTCTAGCTAGCCCAGGGACTATTTTGCAAAACTGTTAAAGATTTTAGATGTTTCCATTGATGAATACATGAGTATTTTGATGTTTAATGATAGATTATGAATGTGTGATTTTAGTTATACAAGTTTTGTTAAGTGATTTTTAGTGAAAATGCAAATTAGGGATTAAATTGTGAAATGTGGAAACTTTATGGTTAAAATATGAAATAAATGGAAAATATGAGCTGTTAGGGACATAATAGTAATTCAGCTAGGATGGGTTGTGGTTAAATTGCATGAATTTGTGTTTTTTATGAGATAAGGACTAAATGGTAAAAATGTGAAACATTAGGGGCAAATATGAAAAGGTGTCTTAATGTTAATTTTGGACTAAATTGAATAGAGAGATAAATAAATAAGTTCATTTTGATTACATATAGATCAAGAAAAGCAAAAATCAAATCTAGATCAAGGGAAAAACAAAGTTCTCGACTAATCGACTAGTTTAGTCGTTTTTACATCTGAGGTAAGTTCGTATGTAATAGGTTTTGTTATAAATGTATTTTAAATGCTTTGATATTGCATAAACTGTGAATACGAGGCTACGGACATGTTCGATAATGTTTCAACGATGTTTCGACATTTGAAATCCCGATTGAACCATAGGAATAAATTAGGATACGAATGACATGTCATTAGGAGTTATTGTGATTATGTGATCTGGGTGCTGGTCCTGTACGTCCTACCGGTGGCTAAGTATATCGGCATGTGTTACGGTTACTTGACAGCTTGTGTGAGAAGCACCGTGTAGCTACGTCTTGACCCACAACTTGTGTGAGCAGGCCCATTGATAGCACGAGAGTGAGTATATTTGTGATATGAGATAGCTTCGACTAGATATGTGGCACTTCGGGTGTGAGTTACATTAATTTGGCTTTGAGCTATTATACTTGCACTTAGTGTGCGAGACTTCCGAGTATCCGACTTTTATTCTGAATGGTTCAACGGGAAAAGATTATGTTTCGAGGATGAAAACAATGATATGGATCAACTCAGGTACTTTTAATAAGTGTGGCAAGTAAGTGATAATCGATAAGTAAATTGTAAAGTAAGTAAGTTAATGAATTTTATTCATGATATCAATAATCATGGTAATGTGCGAATTGTTAAATTGAATGTATTATTTCTGTTCTTTAAATTGTGATTGAATTGGAAATTATACTTATTTTCGTACGAGCTTATTAAGCTATAAAGCTTACTATATTTATTCTTTCGTGTTTTATAGTGAAAGTAAGCTAGCTCAGATTCGGGGGTCATCGAAGATTTCGTCACACTATCCTACAATCACTTTGGTTCCTTTTGAGCTTATGCTTTGATATATGGCATGTATAACGACATTGGTCATTTTGGTTTATAAGTTGATGATGAATGTAGCCATTTGAATTGGCTTGAAAATGTTCCATGTTTGTTTTGTATATTTCCATATAAGTTGGCTTATTTTGGGTGATTGAATCATGTGTATATATATGTGTCTATGGCTTGTGTGATGTTTTGAATGTTGGATATGTGATGCTTGTGGATAATTAGTATTATGGATAGCAAATGGTTGAATTATGAATATTGGTATGCTAGTGAATCTAGGCATTAATGCATATTTAAGTTTGGTATGAATTTAGATGGCATATTGTGGTATTGATATGTTTGTATTGGTTGGTGTTGGAAATGGTATGAAATATGCTTAAGAGAGGTTGATTGAATGCCTATTATATGCTAAGGTTTGTGCCATTTGTATTTGGTGTAGGTGTCCATAAGTTTGGGTGGCAAATTGGCTTAGTAAATAGCCTATTTTTGTCCACACGGGCAGAGAGACAGGTGTGTGTCTCAGCCGTGTGTGACACACGGTTATGTTACATGACCGTGTGTCCCTTGGTGTTGAAATTAAAATCAAGTCAGTATGCTTCACACGACCTCACAAACGGGCGTATGACTTGGCCGTGTGGCAAAAGTCATTATACCCTACAGGTTTGGCAGGGCCTAGTACACGGCCTGGCACACGGGCGAGTATGGCCATTTTAGGTCACATGGGCGTGTGTGTTGGCCGTCTGACCCAAGTCAGAGAGTTACATGAGGTCAGACACAGGCTAAGACATGGCCATGTGCTCCCATTTCGAATGTCCACATGGCCTGCGACACGGGTGTGTCTTTGGCCATGTGAGAGACACAGTCGGGCCACATGGGCATCTGTCCCCTGTTTTTGAGAAAATTTTCTAAGTGTTTAAAAAGTTTCCAAAGTTATCGGTTTAGTCCCGAACTACTCCCAAAGCATGTTTAGGGCCTTGTAAACTTCTATTAGGGACAAAATATTTGGTTGTGAATGAAATGTTTATGATTTGATTAAATGTATATTTAAAATGTGGTATAATTTTGGTAATGCTCCGTAACCCTATTCTGGCGTTGAATACGGGTGAGGGGTGTTACATCCACTTTCCTCAGGGTCCCCAATAGAACTTATATCAACTTCTTCAACTGAGGCCACTCGGTTTAGGCCAATGTATTGATTGGGCCGCCTTAGAGCAGGTCCAGTTAGCTTATCACGTTTGCGCCATCATTGCTATAGCCCTATAGGATCGGTTCTTTTCCATCATCGAGCTCACATACATAGAGCTTACTTTAGAGTTCTATTTTACATTTACCTTGTAGCAGGTGATGATGGCCCATAACGAGCCAAAGACCATCACTTTCAGACTCGGTAGTACGACATGCCATATGAGTGTCCCAGAGTTCGGAACGGCATTGAGACAATACACTGCAGAGTTCATGAGTGCTGAGAACTTCCTCTAATTATAACGACACATTCACTACTTGCTATCTCTTTGTTGGGTTGACCTCGTGGCAAGTATGAGACTTTATGATGCAAGTCACTCGAAGGCGACTTCTCTTCCCCTGACTTTGAGATATATTCATGCCATCCTGGCCTATACATTGACCGGTAGGAGAGAGAGCACTGGAGTCATCGATACCAATAATGCATATTTTCGATTTAGCCTACTTCATCGCTCTCGTCTTTCACCATCAGATAGAGCGCAATAGGAAGGGTCCTATCTGTTTAGGCCCTTATGTGACTTGACTCACTTAGCACTTTAGTCTCCTCGACACACCGAAGCAGTCCTCCTCGCTTACACTAGTTGGCCAGATGTCCCCGCAGGGATTATTGAGCATGACCCATATGAGGATGATTGAGTGACTTTGTGGATTGGATCCTCCTCAGTACTGACTATATCATGCTAACCCTCAGAATGAACCTGAAAACTTAGTGAAGATGTCCCTTTCCATCACAAGGATCCACCTTATCCTCCACCTTCGAGTCACTGTCCTGCTTCTTCTGCTGCTACCTTAGAGGACCTCTCCGAGCTGTTCACTCACTTCGAGCAACATTACTTTCAAAGGTTAGACAGTATTGACAACTTTGCAGCAGATCTATCAGCATCTCCATATCTCCTCTTCATCACTGATGACTCACGACACTGACGCCTCTGATGATGAGGACCATTGAGTTTATTTATTTTCTTTTTAGTTTTATTTTTTTTATGTTTATGTTTATTTTTATTTTTAGTTCTTTGTTTTCTTAGACTTCTTTCGTTTCTTATCTTTTGAACTATATTTTTTATTTTTATGGTTGTTTCTAATCGAGTTAGCAAGCTTTCAATCTTCTTCACTATTTCTGTTTATTTTCTTATTAGTTTACTCGGAATCATGCACTACATTAGATTTGCCTACAATTCCACTTTTCACCACCTTGGCAATTTCATCCAATATTAGGTTAGTTTCAGTTTCTCCCTTTCTTATAATATTCTGCTTATATTGTGCTTATATCTGTTTGTACATTGAGGACAATGTACATCTTAAGTGTGGAGAGGTTATTTATATGACCATTAGAAAATCCCTGAATTATTCTTGTGTTTATGTAATTTTCTCATTAGAATGAATTTTTATCAATTTGGTATTTTTGTTGATGTGTTTTTGATTAATTTGTAGATATTTGTGATTGGTTGATTTAAACTTTAATGCATTAGAGAATTAAGCATGATAAGTTTATTTATAGAATAAAAAAATTTAGGTTATTTCCCTGAATTGATGTATTATCTTGAAGTTTTAAATTTGCAAGTTTGACGTAAAAAACCATGAGTTTTTGTGAGGTTTTGAGCTTTTATAGCATACATTTTTTCTTAGTCATTTTATTATTGGTTATGAGTGTGTCAATTTGATTTGTTATTCTAGAACTTGCTTCGATTATACATGTTAAGACCACACCTTTAATTTGATATATTGAGATGATTAAGGCACTTAGGTTTTAACCCACTTATCCTATAAAAAGCCTACCTTTTTAATTAACCTTTAGTGAACCACGTTGAGCCTAACATACTGTTTCTTGATTTACCCATTAATGTTAACCCATAACTTATTTTTTTTGTTGAGACTTTTTCCCGTTTTATTAACTCCATTATTGTCGAGATTTGATTTGGTTAATTGCCTAGCTGTGCTCTTCTAGTTGATCTGCTGAATTATTTCCTATTGTTCTTGTAGAAAGGAAAAGAAAAAAAATCAAAAAAACATATATATAAAAATATTGATTATTATTTAGTTCTAATTGAATGAGCTTGAATAGTTAAATTCATATTTTGAGAAGAAGCTCATTTTTACTCTTGAATAGTTCTTGATTTATGCACTTGTTTTTAATTCAACATTTGTTTATTTTTTCTAATTTGGTAATTTATCAATTTGATCTCGACTATAACCAAATTTTTTGGCCTTTATCCATACCCTTAACCCAAGCCCCATTGCAACCTCTTAAAGATCTTTTGATTTGTGTATCATCTCATTTTATAGTGGTGGAGATTTGATTTTCATGCAAGTATATGATAATAACCTTTCTTGTTTATCTATTGAGTGCTTATCATGAACCTTAAACACTTTGAGTGATTTGAGTGAATCTATAGTGAGGATGTTGATTCTTGTCGATTTTGAATTAAAGGTAATTACTTAAAAAGGGGAGACACCTATGTTTTCGTGTTTAAAAATGTTAGATTGGATTGTTTAAGACTTTAGTGCTCTTTTAGTTGAATTTACAATGCATGATTATTTGTGAATTATTTTGAGACATTATTGATGGCAATTACAAGTTGAGAAATATTAAATTTTAATGTGAGTTGAGGATTTTGCTTGAGGACAAGCAAACGCTTAAGTGTGGGGATATTTAATAAGCTATAAAAGTAACATATTTTAATCTCATTCTTAATGCATTTTTCGATGATTAATTATGAAAATTAGTGAATCTGATGCTCCTAATCCTTTAAATTCATGTTTCTATACTTAGGAGACCATTTGGGAGCAAAATGAACAAAAAACAAGCTTAAATCAGACAAATAGAGCTGTTTTCAAGATCCACACGACTTGAGCATTTCTACATGGGTTGGACACAAGCCCATCTGCTAGCCCGTGTCAATTTCGCACCCTGCTTCCCAAATACGCGAAAAAACTCAATTTTTTGTCTTTTTGAGAATTCTAAAGTCTATAAATACCAATTAGAAGAAGACATAAGGGGCCAATTGGTGAAGATCGAAGAAAACACTTGAAAAACACCATCGGAATCAACTCAGAAGCGGATCTCCTTCAAGATCGAAGATCTCCTTCTAATTTCTTTTGAAGTTTTATTGAGTTTCTTTATGCCTTTTGGTTATTCTGACTTTGAGATGTTTCTATTCAGGATTATGAATGTAACACCCCTCACCCGTATTCAGAGCTGGAATAGGGTTACGGAGCATTACCAGACATAATATATCATGACACATACATATCACATACACTTTCAAATATCAAGAAAATATCATTCAATATCAACCGCATTTCCCTAAAATAAGCCTACAAGGCCCTAAACATGCATTCGGGGTGGTTTGATACTAAATCGATAACTCAAGAAACTTTTGGAACACTTAGAAAATTTTGCAAACTACAAGGGACACATGCCCATGTGTGATACGATCACGCCCTATGAACGACCTTGGCCAAGCTGCCCAATCGAGCATTGCAATTTGTTTTTAGCTGATTAGCTAGATCCTAGCTTATTGAGCTTGATTCAGCTCGAATTTTGGTTCATTGAGCTCAATTTAGCTCCATCTTAGCTCATTGAACTTGATGCTATTTTATTTTAATTTATGCATTTGGTAGTTGCTTGAATAATTTCATGTTTTAGCTATGTGTTAAATATGTTTTTAAGTTGCTCAATTTGTCTAAAATATTTTCGGCATTAATAGGTTAAGTCATTTAGTTTGTCCAAATTACCACAACAATTTAAGTCATCTTAGCTCATTTAATTTGTCTTAGTTTGTGCATTACTTTAATGTGTCAAGAATAGGACATATTTAATTGTTTTGTCCAGCTGAACATGGCATTGATCGTTAATTAAGCTTTCCAGCCGAATTAAGGATTGTTTTAGGCTCCGAATTTTACTGTGTCTTGAGCTGACTTAATTTGATTTTCAAAGTGCAGGTATTCATATGTTTTGGACTGAATTTAATTGGTGTTTAATTCAGCTGATCAGCAAGCAAGGTGCTTTGGACGGCATTTAACGAGGAAGCATGCATCTTGCATGTTCATGGACGGTATTTAAGAAAGGAGCTACTGATTGGAATTTTCCATGTGCCTTTTTGTGCAGCTCAATGGACCATGAATTGAGCTTAAATCCAGTAGCTGCCTAGCTTCTCTATGCACCTCTTCGTGGACACCAATGGTCAAAGGAGCCGATGTTTCCTTTCTCAAGCTGGCCATCCAGTTCTCTAACTCTTAAGGCCAAATCTGTCCAGCAACATCAGCTCAATTCAACTCTTAACTAAAGGCCAAATATCAGCTGATTAAAATCTCCATTAAGCTGTCCATTGGCATTCTGTATGCTGAAGAAACTACAAGGAAATTACTTGGTTGATCAATTCGAAAATATATATTAGAAGCGCAAAATTTGAAAATATAAAAAAAATTATTATGAAAATATAAAAAATAAAAAAGTGAAATTTAGTTGCATCAATTATTTTCTGCTCGAGATCATTTCATGTAACTCCCTGATTTTCGGGATTTTTTCAGGTTTCTGTGATTTTTGGTAAATTTTGGAATTTTGGTGTTCTGAATAATGGAATTGTGTTTAAATGTGTTAGTAGGTCTTTAGAAGGCCCAAGCCTAGGTTAAACATGGTAAAATATCAAGGTTGGATTTTAAGTGAATAGGAGACTAGGTTAAGTGGGCTTTAAGAAGAACTTCGTAAGTCATGACACAAATAAGGCTTTGGTAAAGTGGCAAGGTGGCGCCACTAGATTCCTAAAAAGATGGCGCATGGAAAGGAATTGAAGGTCCAAGGTTCGAGTCGCAAGGTAGGCATGTAGTTACTTTTTAATTTTGGACATGTGCTGGGCACATGATCACTCAAGAGAATTTCAGCAAGGGCCTTAGGGAGGTTGGGCCGATTGCTTTTGTAACACCCTGAATTTGGGCCTAGAAGTTTTGGGCCTTGAGCATGGGAGCGGTTGAAGGCAGCTTATAATATTCTGTTGTGCTGAAAATTTCGTTATTGAAGGCTTGTTTTAGTGGTTAAGTGTGCTGAGAAGTGTTGGAGAAGTCCTGGGTTCAAACCTGGACTCTAGCAAAAATTTTGGTTTAAGGTGAATCAACCCTGGTGTAGTAGGTAGGCCTTAAGAATATTGTTGGAGAAATTGTGACACAAAAAGCCTTGTGGCTTAGTGGCAAGTAGCGTGTGGAGCATCCGAGGGAGGCATGGGTTGAATCCCATGGCAAGCAAAGAGCATTTATTTTGCTAACAGGCGGCAAGAGTTGGTGTTGAGTTTAAACTCGATGATGGAGGATCCCGATCGGGAAGCTAACAAAAGAGTGGATGCGAAGCTGGCTTTAAATATAGAGAACCATGAGGAGAGTAAAGGTACCTTTCTTGGCTGATCCCTTTCACTTTATGGCATGCTCGTTGGGGTTGGGTGTCGGCTAAGAGTGCTCGGAGCGTGGCTTAACTCCAGTCTCCAATCAGGTGTGTATTTCTCGCTACTCTAGTCAGAGGATGGATACTTGACATGATGGTGAAAGGGCCATGTGGGCCTAATGGGCCTACGGGCCCAATTGGATAAGTTGTTTGATTGTGTAGTAAATATTGGACTAGGCTAGGTGAATCTCATATCTGTGGCTAGATTTGGGATAAAAAGGGCCACATGAGCGTGTGGGCCCATTTAGGCCGAGAATAGGCTTTAGGGCCATTCGTATTGTTATCCCTGTTTAGAATACTTTAGTTTACAAAATTACCAAAATACCCCTGGTTTGTAAAATCACTAAAATACCCTTGGTTTATAAAATCACCAAAATACCCCTGATTTGTAAAATTACCAAAATACCCTTGGTTTACAAAATTACCAAAATACCCCTGGTTTGTAAAATTACTAAAATACCCTTTGTTTATAAAATACCCCTGTAGGATAGAATTACCGAAATACCTCTATAAGGTAGAATTACTGAAATACACCTATAGGGTAGAATTACCCCTGTAGGGTAGAATTACCAGAATACCCCTGTAGGGTAGAATTACCGAAATACCCCGTAGGGTAGAATTATTGCAGTACCCCTGTAGGGTAGAATTATCGAAATACCCCTGTAGGGTAGAATTAACGAAATACCCCTGTAGGGTAAAATTACCGAAATACCCCTGTAAGGTAGAATTACTGAAATACCCTTGTAGGGTAGAATTACTAAAATACCCCTGTAGGGTGGAATTACTGAAATACCCCTGTAGGGTTGAATTACTAAAATACCCCTGTAGGGTGGAATTACCGAGATACCTTGTGGGGTAAAATTACCATTTTGCCCCTAAGGTGTTAAATGACTGTTTTGCCTTTGTGGCCAAGTGACTAACTTGGACTGTGTGGTTGACGAATTTGATTGTGAATATATGTTGGTATATGAATGACTTGACTGTGATTGTTTGGTTCAAATATGGACATGACATTCTGCATACATGACATGTTACATGGGTTGGGATTTTGTACGGAGGAAGATCTGATCTGTTAGGATCGCATGTTTGCTTGATGACTGTGGATCCACCGAAGGTTTAAGAGCCGTATATTCGTACTGATTTGATAAGGTCACACGGGTCGCCTAAGACGACTGTGGACCGATCAATGGCTGAGTGCCGATCATATTTACCTGAGGCTGTGTACCGACTATATTAACGTCGTTGATGGCTATGTGCCTAACATGATACAGCTACCGATGGCTTAAAGCCTTCTGATTATGGCTTTGTGTCAACCTATGTGACAGCCTTAAAACGACCCTAGTCGGAATGTGGTTTCGGGACCACAAAACCGAGGCATAAAAATAATTTAATATTTATTTTATTGCCTATAATATGTGTTAACTCATGTGTGACATTTTTGATGCTTTAATTTAGAGTTATAAATGTGAATTTCACTAGAAAGGACCTAGTAGAAAACTTTGAAAGTATGATGGGGGAATGTGTGATGACTAATTAAAGCATGCATGCAAAACAATGGCCTTGCATGTCAAATACCCCTCTTTTTACAAGTGATGGCCGGCCATGACAAGGGAGTATGGGCTAAACATGTCATGAAACATGTTTTGTTGGTGCATTAGGGAGAAACAATAAACAAATAAGTATGGGTAATAAAGAAAGAAAAAAATTGTGTGTGAGTGAACCCCCCCATTGTTGTGCATGGAAGAAAAGAAAAGAAAAAAATTTTGCTCATCCATTTTTTCTCTCTTGACCGAAAATACTAGAGGAAGGAAGGAATTTTGCTTCATGTTTGGTTTGGAAGAGGATTAGGAAGAGGTTTGGCTATACTTGCATCAAGATTAAGGTATGTTTGAGGTTGTGCCATGAGATTCATGCATGTTTTAGTTGCTAGCTTGATGTTCTTGTTAGCCCATGGTTCAAATCCTTGCTATGTCATGGGAATGACATTCGGCCAAGGTGGATGTGGTGTTAATGCCATTGCATGCTAAATATCAAGCTTGATAATGATACATGTGATGGGGGGGTTGAGGACTCTTAGATTTTCTTTTAGCACCTTTGAATGAGATACTAAGTTCTTTGTTTAACCATGACCAAATTGAAACGGTATGGTGTTGTGGTGTATTCGGCCATGGTATATCCATAAGTATGATTCATGCATGTTGCATGGTAAGTAAGATTTAAGCTTTGGATATGCGTATATATTTGGATATAAGCCACTTGAGAATCGGCCCTTGCACCTACATGAATATATGTTTGCACATGATGTATTGGTATGACATATATACTATTTCAAGTGTATATTTGCTTGTGATGATGTTTCAGTTATGAAGTAAATGAGAGATGTGTATTGAGCTACGATATGTAATGCGTTAGTTAGTAAAATGTATGCTGTTTTTGTGTGGTATTAAGTGTATAATTGGCCTCAACATGGACATGCATATTCGCCACATGAAGGGAAATTGGTGTGCATGCATTCGGTTAGAGGCAAGCATATTGATGCCTATTCTTGGCTTAGAAAATTCGGCTAAGAGGAATATTAACTAATGTGTTGAGTTCGATTCATGATTTAGTACATATGCGACTTTAATGCCTAATGAGTATATATATTGACTAAGTACCTTGAATTCCTCTTTCGATGCTCAAATGATTAAATCGATTTATTTGTTAAATTAAGCTCAAGAGCAAAGGGGAACTAGATCCGACAAAGGGAAGGAAAAAGTGGTCGAATAGCCATTGAAATCGTTCGACGACATCCTAGGTAAGTCTTCGAGTAATGACCCTACTTGAATTATATTGAAATCATGCTCCTTGTGTGTGTAGCTATTGAGCCAAAATTGTAAAGGTTTGATAAATATTTTTGTGTTTGAGCCTTAGTAACGAAAATGATTTATGGATGTGTCGTGAATATTGATATATGTGTAAATGAACATTGGAATGATATCCTGCTAAGTCCCGAAGGCAATTGTGCTAGTAATTATATCCGGCTAAGACCAAGGCATTCGTATGAAGTTGTTATATCCGGCTAAGACCAAGGCATTTGTGCAAGTTACCAAACCGGTTAAGACCAAGGCAATTGTGCGAGTCACTATAACCAAGCTTCATCCGAAGGCATTTGAGCGAGTCATTATAATCGGTTAAATTCAAGGTACGTGATTCGAGAATAAGCGATCTTGCTGTAAAATTTCAGTTAATACGCTTGAAAAATTCCAGCAATGAGGTATGTTCATATAAGCTTGAATTAGTTGATTCCTTGAATAATATTCGCCGATCGAGTAATGAGTTTCCAGTATTTGACTAAGGTGATCCCTTCAGTATGAACATAGGGGTTGGAATGTGAAATGAGTATGATATTGAGAATTTGTGTATATGAAACTATCCGTTAGCTTTATGAATGCTATGCTTTTGTTGTGTGGAATTTCTTGCTCAAACTTACTAAGCATAAATTGCTTACTCCGCTTTCTCTGCTTTCTGCTTTTATAGATTTTGCTCGTTAGCTATCGGATTCGGGATCATTGAAGTCAAGTCATCCACACTATCAAAGCCTCCATTTTGGTATAATTTTGGTTGAACTTTGAAATGGCATGTATAGGACTACCCTTTTGTTGAAGGTCATGTACCTTTCGGTTTTGTGTAAACTTGGATAGCCATGCGAAAATGGCTTATATACGTTTTTTAGTATAGTACTATAATCTTTTGTATGTCGATCATTATGAGGTATGGAATTGTTTTGAAATGATTAGCCATTGGAATGGTTAATCATGATCACACTTTGTGCTATGTATGCAAAAAGGGGCAATTGAATAATGGAAATCATGAAATAGGTAAAGCCTACCTTAAAGATAGATGCTGACTGCAGCAGTGATGTGGATATGAAAAATCACTAAAAATAGTAGGAATGGTATTAAATAGTGAATAAATTATTTAAATTAACCTTGATGAGTCTACTTTCATATGGAAGAAACGAAACGGTCATAGGAGTTACATGTTAAGAGATATTAAAGTTCTCGTGAAACAGGGCCAGAACGGTTTCTGGATCCCCTGTTTAGAATTTGGAAATTCATTGTAAATTAACCAGAGATAATTAGGAGTCATGCCATATATGTATAGATTCCTCTCTGAATCTAGTTTCTATAGAAACAAACGACATCAGTATTAAAGCCCTGTACAAGGAGATATTAAATTCGTAACGCACAAAGGTCAGTGTAGTCGAACCCTGGGATAGGGGAGACTTTAACTAATAAACTGTACTAATTGGCTTGACCAAAAATTCTAGAAAAAATCTGTAGATGGACATATGAGTCTAGTTTCAGGGAAAAATTACGAAACTAATTTTCGAGCTTTGAAACTCAAGATATGATTTTTAAGGCGACAATGATGCAGTAACCAACTTGTCTGGAAAATTCTAAATGGACTGTGAAAATAGTTAAGTTTGTGTGCACCTTGTGTTCGATTCCGGTAACGGACTCGGGTACGGGGTGTTACAACCTACATATGGCTCTATTCTAACTTGATTATGGCTGTATGCCAAACGTATTTGCCTAAGGCTATGTGCCAATATATGGTTATTGACGACTCTATGTCGATCACATTTACCTAGGGTTGTGTGCCGATTATGTTACTCTAGTTAATGGTTATGTGCCTAACATAATGCAGTTATCGATGGCTTTGTGCCACGTATTCTGTTAAGTGGCTTTGCCACATTATTCGCTTTCGGTGGCTATGCCACAAATATCTGCTCGTGGCTCGCCACAATATTCAGATCGTGACTCTGTCACAATATCGATAACCGAGCGACAATCTGCGAATCAGAGAGTGTAGAAATTTGGGTGGGTTGAGCTATTCCCCACATGGAGTGTAGGGCTGGTACAAGCAGAGTGTAGCGTTTGGTTATAGGCTGGATTGGGTTGGGATTACATTCATATTCTGATTTTTGATTCTGTTTTTGATTCTGTTACCTGATACTGATTCTAATTCTGATTCTGATTCTCTCACCTAATTCTGATTCTAATTCTGATTCTAGTTCTGATAATGTTTCTTATTCTGTAATGGGTTAAGGCCCATCTAGTACTGTCTGTTAAAATGGCCTAAGGCCCAATTGATACTGAAACTGTAAGTAGGGCTGGGGCCAACTTTTAATTCTTTTATATGACTGAGTGTTCCTTTTATATAGTAGGGATTTCACATCGAAGTTTTCGTAAACTCACCCGCTTATTAACCTTTCGTAATTTCTAGCCTTAGACAGATCGGGTGCGAGGGGCTCGGAGGAAGCCACACACACTGTTTTTATTATGGTTTTGATTATTGCTTTTAAATGTTTTTATGTGGGTTGCAGTAAAGCCGTTGTAATTTTTTGGATTTCAAATTTGGAATTTTATTTATTGTTCTAATAATTGCTAGTATTAAAACATGGTTTTCCAAAGCAACTACTGTTGTTCAAAACATCACGTAACCGCAATTGTTTAAATTAAGCTTCCGCAACTGCTAGGATTTTTTACAAAGTTGTTAAGAATGTTATTCAGCTGAGGTTTTCTAACAAGGTTTAAAAAGGGTACAAGTTTTTTAATTATTAAGAAGGGTTTTTAATGGAAACATGATTTTCGAAAAACACTTCAATGTGACACGCCAAATTCGAGCCAAACTTTCAGGCTGAGTTTAGGGTGTTACATTTAGTGGTATCAGAGCCTGGGTTGCAACTACTCGGCTGTGGATTGGGTTTTCAAAGGTTGAAGTTCAAAAAATTATTTTCAACCACGTGCTCAGTTTGAAGTATTTCTCTTAAAAAGTGTGGCACAGCGAGTCTCTGGCGCCGAATCCGTAAGTCTTTTGAATACTTTTGTCTGTTTAGAAATTGAAATACTGTGGATTTTTTAGATATTGGTCTGAATTTAAATTTGGTATTTATTTTATGTGGATGTGATGTTTGGATATATAAATTGTATATATGTGTGTTAAATATGTGGCTACTTCTGTGAATAAGTGTTGTATGTATGAGATGTTTCAAGTTCTAGTTGAAGTGTGATAGTGATAGTAGGATCAGAGTGCGCAGCAGTAGCGTAGTAGGGTAGATGTTGCATGACTACCCTGTTTGATGGAAATTTCGGGGACGAAGTTTCTTTAAGGGAGGTAGAGTTGTAACACCCTGAATTTGGGCCTAGAAGTTTTGGGCCTTGAGCATGGGAGCGGTTGAAGGCAGCTTATAATATTCTGTTGTGCTGAAAATTTCGTTATTGAAGGCTTGTTTTAGTGGTTAAGTGTGCTGAGAAGTGTTGTTGAAGTCCTGGGTTCAAACCTGGACTCTAGCAAAAATTTTGGTTTAAGGTGAATCAACCCTGGGTGTAGTAGGTAGGCCTTAAGAATATTGTTGGAGAAATTGTGACACAAAAAGCCTTGTGGCTTAGTGGCAAGTAGCGTGTGGAGCATCTGAGGGGAGGCATGGGTTCGAATCCCATGGCAAGCAAAGAGCATTTATTTTGCTAACAGGGGGCGGCAAGAGTTGGTGTTGAGTTTAAACTCTGATGATGGAGGGATCCCGCATCGGGAAGCTAACAAAAAAATGGATGCGAAGCTGCCTTTAAATATAGAGAACCATGAGGAGAGTAAAGGTACCTTTCTTGGCTGATCCCTTTCACTTTATGGCGTGCTCGTTTGGGTTAGGCGTCGGCTAAGAGTGCTTAGAGCATGGCTTAACTCCAGTCTCCAATCAGGTGTGTATTTCTCGCTACTCTAGCTGTAGGATGGCTACTTCGGGCCGCGATGGGCCGAAAAGGGCCATGTGGGCCTAATGGGCCTACGGGTCCAATTGGATAAGTTGTTTGATTGTGTAGTAAATATTGGACTAGGCTAGGTGAATCTCATATCTGTGGCTAGATTTGGGATAAAAAGGGCCACACGAGCGTGTGGGCCCATTTGGGCTGAGAATAGGCTTTAGGGCCATTCGTATTGTTATCCCTGTTTAGAATACTTTAGTTTACAAAATTACCAAAATACCCCTGGTTTGTAAAATCACTAAAATACCCTTGGTTTATAAAATCACCAAAATACCCCTGATTTGTAAAATTACCAAAGTACCTTTGGTTTACAAAATTACCAAAATACCCCTGGTTTGTAAAATTACTAAAATACCCTTTGTTTATAAAATACCCCTGTAGGGTAGAATTATCGGAATACCTCTATAAGGTAGAATTACTGAAATACCCCTATAGGGTAGAATTACCCCTGTAGGGTAGAATTACCAGAATACTCCTGTAGGGTAGAATTATCGCAATACCCCTGTAGGGTATAATTACCGAAATACCCCTGTAGGGTAGAATTAACGAAATACCCCTGTAGGGTAGAATTACCGAAATACCCCTGTAGGGTAGAATTAATACACCTATAGGGTGGAATTACCGAGATACCTTGTGGGGTAAAATTACCATTTTACCCCTAAGGTGTTAAATGACTGTTTTGCCCTTGTGGCCAAGTGACTAACTTGGACTGTGTGGTTGACGAATTTGATTGTGAATATATGTTGGTATATGAATGACTTGACTGTGATTGTTTGATTCAAATATGGATATGACATTCTGCATATATGACATGTTGCATGGGTTGGGATTTTGTACAGAGGAAGATCTGATCTGTTAGAATCGCATGTTTGCTTGATGACTGTGGATCCATCGAAGGTTTAAGAGCCGTATATTCATACTGATTTGATAAGGTCGCACGGGTAGCCTAAGATGACTATGGACCGATCAATGGCTGAGTGCCGATCATATTTACCCGAGGCTGTGTGCTGACTATATTAACGTCGCTGATAGCTATGTGCCTAACATGATATAGCTACCGATGGCTTAAAGCCTTCTGATTATGGCTTTGTGTCAACCTACATATGGCTCTGTGCTAACTTGATTATGGCTGTATGCCAAACGTATTTGCCTAATGCTATGTGCCAATATATGGTTATTGACGACTCTATGTCGATCACATTTACCTAGGGCTGTGTGCCGGTTATGTTACTCTAGTTGATGGTTATGTGCCTAACATAATGCATTTATCGATGGCTTTGTGCCACGTATTCTGTAAAGTGGCTTTGCCACATTATTCGCTTCTCGGTGGCTATGCCACAAATATTGATTCGGTGGCTCGCCACAATATTCATATCTGGTGACTCGTCACAATATCTAATAACCGAGCAAACAATGCTGCAATCAGAGAGTGTAGGGTTGGGTGGGTTGAGCTATTCCCCACATGGAGTGTAGAAATGGTACAAGCGAGTGTAGCATTTGGTTATAGGTGGATTGGGTTGGGATTACATTCATATTCGATTTTTGATTCTTTTTGATTACATTCGACATCGATTGTGATTCTGATTCTGATTCTCTCACCTAATTCTTATTCTAATTCTGATTCTAGTTCTGATAATGTTTCTTATTCTGTAATGGGTTAAGGCCCATCTAGTACTGTCTATTAAAATGGCCTAAGGCCCAATTGATACTGAAACTGTAAGTAGGGCTGGGGCCAACTTTTAATTCTTTTATATGACTGACTGTTCCTTTTATATAGTAGGGGATTTCACACTGAGTTTTCGTAAACTCACCCCGTTTATTAACCTTTCAGGTAATTTCTAGCCTTAAACAGATCGGGGCTGCGAGGGCTCGGAGGAAGCCACACACACTGTTTATATTATGGTTTTGATTATTGCTTTTAAATGTTTTTATGTGGGTTGCAGTAAAGCCGTTGTAATTTTTTGGATTTCAAATGTGGAATTTTATTTATTGTTCTAATAATTGCTAGTATTAGAACATGGTTTTCCAAAGCAACTACTGTTGTTCAAAACATCACGTAACCGCAATTGTTTTTAAACTAAGCTTCCGCAACTGCTAGGATTTTTTACAAAGTTGTTAAGAATGTTATTCAGCTGAGGTTTTCTAACAAGGTTTAAAAAGGGTACAAGGTTTTAATTATTAAGAAGGGTTTTTAATGGAAACATGGTCTTCGAAAAACACTTCAATGTGACATGCCAAATTCGAGCCAAACTTTCAGGCCGAGTTTGGGGTGTTACAACTTTAGTTGATATTAGGGTTAGGTTCTTTTCTTTTTCTATCTTGGAGGATTAGGGTTAGCCACCTGAAAGTTTTCATTCATTCATTCTGAGTTCTCACAAAAGCCGAAAACGCAAGCTCCTCTTTTTGATGCCGAATTTTCTCCCTCTCTTTTTCTCCATTTTCTTTCTTCCCTTATGCTTCTTCTGTTAGCCAAAACCTTCTGATCACCCTACTCACCTTCTCTGTCGATCCCATCCTCCACAAAACCTCCATAGCCGATTGCCATAAAAGCCGAATCCCGAAACTCACTGCTTGTGTCGATTTCTCCAAAGCCAAAATCCTTCAATATTTTTGTTCCTCTTGATCAACATTCATATTCTCTAAACCCTTGGTACTGGTCGGCAGCATTATTCCATGGTTATAGCCTCGAATCATCATCTTCTTCACCACTTAAAAAGCCGAAATACCATAAGACTTAGGGGCTTATAGCCGAAACTTCAGATCTCCTGGATTCGAGTTCTGCCATCGTTTAGAGGATAGATCTACATCAGACCTGTGTAGAAATCAAAGACGAATAAGTGGTAAGTGCTTATTACTTCAGATCTAGTCTTATTTCTTTCAAGTTAGAAAAAGCCAAAGTCCCTAAAGGTTAGGGAGGCTGTCGATTTGGGCTTCTAGCTCTAAGGGATGTTATAATTGTTTTATTTTGATAATAGTGTGATCTAGAGGCTGCTGATCGAAGGCTTGGACAAGTGGAATGACTGGATCTAGACCTAGTCGCTAATTTCGGCAAAGGTAGGATCGCTAGTGCCTAAGGTGCTTTTGGCCGAATATGGTAAGGGGGTTAATACGTAGTTCATTTTTGATAGTTAGATTAACGTGTTAGTAATCCAATTGTAGGTAGTTTGTGTGTGTGGATCTCGTCAGCATATCGTCCAAACAGGTGTTGTGACAGCCCCAAATTGACCCTAGTCGGAAAGTGGTTTCGGGACCACTAAACCGAGACATAAAAATAATTAACCGTCATAGTTGATGCTCATTATATGTACATATGCATGTGTGAAAATTTCATGTTTGAATTTTGTTAATTGTAAGTGAATTTTATCAAATAGGACTTATGTGAGAAAATTTAGAAATGTGCTAGGCAAATGTAAAGTGGCCTAATAATGCATGTTGTGAAAATGATGGGTTTGCATGTCAAATTACCCAAAATTAAAGCATAGTGGCGGCCATGCTATGGGTGGAAACATGTTGTAAACATGTTGTGTAGTGTGTTATGTTAGAAAGAATAAAAAAAGGGGTTAGGATTAAAGTAATGCAAAGGGAGGAGTGATGAAAAAAAAATTGTCTCACCCATGCCCCCCCATTGCCGTGAATTGAAGAAAGAAAACAAAAAAAAAGTGTTCATCCTTGAACATCTTTGGCCGAAAATTTTAAGGAGAAAGGAAGAAGAAAGGATTTTCTTGCTTCTTGTTCGGTTGGTTGGTGTTTAGGAGGAGGTATGTTTGGTGTTGTTCCATGAGATTCATGCATGTTTTTATTTTATTTTATTTTATTTATTTGTTAGCTTGAGTTCTATCTAGCCCATGGTTTAGATCTTTGCTATGTGATGGAGATGATATTCGGCCATGGGTGTTGTCTTCTTGGTTGATGTTTGATGTTGTGGTGATGAGGCATGAAGATGGGTTAAGTTTCGGCTAAGGAGGATTTGTGATTGATGCCATTTGCATGCTAAATGTGAAGCTTTGTAATGATATATGTGGTGGTGGATTTTCTTTTTAGCATTCTTGAGTTAGGCCTTAAGTTCTTTGTTTAACCCATGACCAGAATTTAAGTGGTATGGTGTCTTGATGCATTCGGCCATGTTAGGAAGTAGAAGAGAAGCATGGTTGTTGATCATGTTATTTGGATGAAAATGGTAGTAAGGTGAAGTGCAAATGTTAGTATTTGATCTCTAGAGTATATATGTGTATTAGCCGAGTTTTGAACTTAAAACGAATTGGTATTTCGTCAATACAAGTAACCATAATTGTAGAATGTATTAAGTGTTGCAATCAGCCTCAACATAGACATGCATATTCGGCCATAGAAAGAAGATTGGTGTTGCATGTATTCGGTTAGAGGCAAGCATATTGATGCTTTTATTTTGGCTTAGACAATCGGCTAAAAGGGAGTGTGGGTTAATATGTTGAGTTGATTCATGATTTCATATGTATGAGACTTTAATGTCTAATGTATATATATGGGCTAAGTACTTTGAGTTCCTCTTTTCGATGCTCAAATGATTAAATCAATTTATTTGTTAAATTAAGCTCAAGAGCAAAGGGAACTAAATCCGATAAAGGGAAGGAAAAAGTGGTCGAATAGCCATCGAATCGCTCGACAACATCCGAGGTAAGTTTTCGAGTAACGAGACTTAGTTTACGATTTGATTAAGTCATGACGTATGAGCATAACAAATATACGGTGATATGATGATTCTACTTGAATTATATGTTGAGTTAATTAGTCTATCGTATGACGGTAGCCGTATGTGCATAGAGATCGTGTCATAAAGCAAACTAAACCATGCTGTTTGTATGTGGCTAGTGAGCCGAAAATGGGATTGCTTAATACATGACTTGTGTTTGAACTCTAATTATGAAAATGAAATATAGATGTGTCATGATTTATTGATATGTGCATGAATATTTGGATGATAACCGGGCTAAGTCCCGAAGGCATTTTGCACTAGTGACTAGTTCCGGGCTAAGTCCCGAAGGCATTTGTGCGAGTTACTATATCCGGGCTAAGTCCCAAAGACATTTGTGCGAGTTACTATATCTGGGCTATGTCCCGAAGGCATTGAGCGAGTAGCTATATCCGGTTAAATCCCGAAGGTACTTGGCTTCGGAATGAGCGACCTTGCTGTAATAGTTTCAATTAATATGCTCGTAAAATCCCAGCAATGAGGCATGTCTCGTATATGCATTGATTTAGTTGATCCCTTACAATTAGTATTCGCTCAGTCGATAAATGAGCTACCGGCCTTTAGCTAAGTTGATCTTTTGTGTATGAATATAAGGGTTGGTAATGTGAAGTAAGTATGATATTGAGAATTTGTGCATATGAAATTATCTGTTTAGCCATATTAATGCTACACTTTAGTTGTGTCTAATTTTATGGCTCAAACTTACTAAGCATTAAATGCTTACTCCGTTCTTTGAATCTCTTTTATAGATTTTGGTTCGTCACTATCGGACTCGGATTATTGAAGTCGAAGTCGCCCACACTATCAAAGCCCCCTTTGGTACACTTTTGGTTGAACTTTGAAATGGCATGTATAGGACTACCCGTTTTGTTGTTGGTTATGGACCCTTTGGTTTTGTATAAATTTGGATAGCCATGCGAAAATGGCTTATATACACTTTGAGCTTAGTATTATAATCGTCTTGTATGATGTTCGTTAAGAGGTATGGAAATGTTTGGGAACGATTAGCCATTGGAATGGTTAATCATGATCATATTTTGTGCTATATATGCTAAAGGGCTAGTTGAATCATGGAAACTATGTAATAGGTAAAGTCTACCTTAAAAATAGATGCTGATAGTAGCAGTGACGTGAATGTGAAAAATCACTAAAAATATTAGGAATGGAATTAAATATTTAATAAATTATATAATCGAACCTTGATGAATCTATTTCCATAGGAAAGTAACGAAATGATCATATGAACAGTATATTATGAGATATTTAAGTTTTCGCGAAACAGGCCCAGAACGGTTTCTAGATTCCCTGTTCCGACTTTGGAAATTCATTATAAATTAACTAGAGATAATTAGAAGTCATACCATATATGTATAGATTCCTTTTCGAGACTAGTTTCTATAGAAATAAACAGCATCAGTATTGAAACCCTGTACAGGGAGATATCCAAGTCGTAATGCGCAAAGGTCAGTGTAGTCGAACCCTGAAACAGGGGAGACTTTAACTAATAAACTGTACTAATTGGTTTGACCAAAAATTCTAGAAAGAAATTTGTAGATGTATATATGAGTCTAGTTTCAGGAAAAATTTATGGAACTGGTTTTCGAGTTTTGGAACTCGAGATATGATTTTTAAGGTGACAGTGATGCAGTTAGCCAGCTCGTCTGGAAATTTAAAATGGACTGTGCAAATAAGTGATTTAAGTCTGCAAACCCCTCGTGTCCGACTCCGGCAACGGTCTCGGGTACGGGGCGTTACAGGTGTGTAATTGAAACCCTTTCACAGTCTAGATCGGCAAAAGTTGAAAAGCCGAAATGTAGAAAAACCAGTATTTTGTGGACTTGGGAGTGTGCGAATGCCCGTGAGGTAAATCGATTAACGTTTTTGGTAAACTACAATGTTTAGACTGCAGAGTGCATGATTTCTGTGCCTTCGATATTTTTGGGCTTTATGGGCCAAAATTGGGATAGTGGGCCAACAGGCCCAATTCGGTAAGTGTAACACCCCGTACCCGAGACCGTTGCCGGAGTCGGACACGAGGGGTTTGCAGACTTAAAACACTTGCTTTCACAGTCCATTTTAAATATTTCCAGGCAGTTGGCTAACTGCGTCACTGTCACTTTAAAAATCATATCTTGAGTTCCAAAACTCGAAAATCAGTTTTGTAAATTTTTTCCTGAAACTAGACTCATATGCCCATCTACAGATTTTTTTATAGGATTTTTGGTCAGGCCAATTAGTACAGTTTATTAGTTAAAGTCTCCCCTATTACAGGGTACGACTACACTAACCTTCATGCATTACGATTCAGATATCTCCCTGTACAGGGCTTCAATACTGATTCTGTTTGTTTCTATAGAAACTAGACTCAAAAAGGAATCTATACATATATGGCATGACTTCTAAATATCTCTGGTTAATTTATAATGAATTTCCAAATTTGGAACAGGGACTCCAAAAACTGTTCTAGCCCTATCTCACGAAGACTTAAATATCTCTTAACATACTATCCATATGATCATTTTGTTACTTTCCTATGAAAATAGACTCGTCAAGGTTCGTTTACATAATTTATTCGCAATTTAATTCCATTCCTACTATTTTTAGAGATTTTTCACATTCACATCACTGCTGCTGCCGGCATCAATTTTTTTAAGGTAAACTTTACCTATCTCATGATCCTCCATGGATCAACTAGAGTTTGTCATACATATACCAAAATTGATCATGAATAACCATTCCCATGACTAACCGTTACCAACATTTCCATACCACTCGACGGACGACATACAAAATGATTATAATGCTATGATCAAAGTATACTTAAAGCCATTTTCGCATGGCTTATATACATTAACCAAAATATCCTCCCACTACTAGTCTATTCTATACATGCCATAAGATAATCCAAAACATAGCAGTACCAAACGGTGGATAGTGATAGTGTGACTAGTTGTTGACGATCCCCGAGCACTGTAGCTTCAAATGAGATCTATAAAACAGAGGAAACAAAGTAAGCGGAGTAAGCATTACAATGCTTAGTAAGTTTTAAGCAAGTGTCAACAGATAACAACCAAATTATAACATAGTTGTTCGTATTTTATTTCACTCTTCCTTCGGGCATACCATTCCTTTACCGAATATGCACATCTCATCATATATAATAGGCAGATAAATTCTCACTTGATAGTGATCTCTTGTAAACATAGGTACATTACATATTTTCACCTAACTTTCCACATCGACCAAATGCACAATAATCATAGAACAGTCTTATTACTTTACTCACATATGCATCATATAACGACCTTGTGATTTAGTCCAAATCAAGCTTAAATATAATCTCAAAATACATACCTGACCAACTTAACGCATTGAATGTATTTATTACCAATTGTTACTGTGAAGTCGTATAATCTTACGCTTTACTCGAATCTTCAGCGAAACCTTTAGTTCAGGGCTTACCCGAACAAAATCTCCACCCGTGGTCATCGGGTCTTACCCGGACATAATCTCTAGACTGAGTCATCGGGTCTTTAGAGCTCGGATATAGTACGAGCACGGAGCTTACGGACATTAATCAGGATAATATTCTCGCATAAAGTCTGCGGGGTTTTAACCCGGATATAGTACTGACACAAATGCCCTTCGGGACTTATCACATTTATACACTTTCACATCCATCACATTGGCCACTCGGCCTTATCACATATATACACTTTCACATTCATCACATTGGCCATTCAGCCTTATCACATATATGCACTTTCACATTCATCACATGGGCCATTAGGCCTTGTCACATATATACACTTTCACATTCATCACATCGGCCATTAGGCCTTATCTCATATATGCACTTTCACATTCATCACATTGGCCATTCGGCCTTATCACATATATACACTTTCACATTCATCACATCGGCCATTAGGCCTTGTCACATATATACACTTTCACATTCATCACATCGGCCATTAGGCCTTGTCACATATATACACTTTCACATTCATCACATCGGCCATTAGGCCTTGTCACATATATACACTTTCACATTCATCACATCGGCCATTAGGCCTTGTCACTTATAGACACTTTCACATTCATCACATCGGCCATTAGGCCTTATCACATATATACACTTTCACATTCATCACATCCATCACATCGGCCATTAGGCCTTGTCACATATATACACTTTCACATTCATCACATCGGCCATTAGGCCTTGTCACATATATACACTTTCACATTCATCACATCGGCCATTAGGCCTTATCACATATATACACTTTCACATTCATCACATCGGCCATTAGGCCTTATCACATATATACACTTTCACATTCATCACATCGGCCATTAGGCCTTGTCATTTATATACACTTTCACTTTCATCACATCGGCCATTAGGCCTTATCACATATATACACTTTCACATTCATCACATCGGCCATTAGGCCTTTTCACATATATACACTTTCACATTCATCACATCGGCCATTAGGCCTTGTCACTTATATACACTTTCACATTCATCACATCGGCTATTAGGCCTTATCACATATATACACTTTCACATTCATCACATCGGCCATTAGGCCTTATCACATATATGCACTTTCACATTCATCACATTGGCCATTCGGCCTTATCACATATATATATCTCATACATATTTCATATTTTTCTTGTACATCAATTTCAGCAATAGCTTATAAGCAACTCAAATAGTTTCATCAAAGTTTACAACAAAATCACATATTCACTACAAGCAGTTTTCGTGAGCAACAGTCACTAAATTGTTTATAACTGGGGCTACAAAACTCAAAATCAATTGTCGTTAATTTTCCCCGAATGTAGACTCATGTATCTTTCATCCATAAAATTTTCAAAATTTTAGGTGTGGTCAATCAATACCAGATTTGTCTTAAAGTTTTCCCCTGTTTCACTGTTCGACTAATCTGACCACTCCTCACTACGAATCAGATTTCTCATTGTAAAGAATTCAAAATGTGTTATATTCAATTTCATTTGAAACTAGACTCATTAAGGAGTCTAAGCATATAAATTTTACCTTATAACCATTTTTTCCAAATTATAATGATTTTCTAAAAAGCGAGCAGGGATTTGAGTCATTCGACACCGTCTCACACAACTTTAAATATCTCTTTATAAGAAATTTCTTTGCTCACACTGCCTCTTTTATGAGGAACTAGACTAATTAAGCTTTGATTACATATTTTATTCAGCCTATAATTCCACACCAACAATTTATGGTGATTTTCTAAAATCACGTTACTGTTGCTGTCCTAAGCAAATTATTACAATTTGCTCTTAAATTTCAAGTCCAAACACTTATGAACTTACCATTTGAGTTTAAAACATATCATGGCCACATCATATCTTATTAAATCAACTCATTATGTTCTATTATGATTGAATTTACTCAACGTTTAATCACTTAAAACTTACCTCAAAAGTGGTCGACGACTAGATATCCACGACTATTCGTTTACTTCCTCTTTTCCCCTATCCGACTTTGATCCTCTTTGCTCTTAAGCTTAAGTAAAACAATAGATTTGCTTAAGTACTTAACTAATATTATTCACTTAACAATCACATTTGGCAATCACATATCATTTAATCTATATCTAAAACAATAGATTTCAATATGTATCATATTTATGGTCAAACATAGCAAGAAAACTAAATAGGCTTTACTAGCCACACTTAGTTCTATTATAACATAACTCCACTTACTTATATGCACATTCGCACAAGCAAACTTCATTTCAATTTTGCCACTCTTGAACTTATCCATAATATCCTAAGTTCATTTAGTAGCTAGGCAACAATTATACAAATCAACAAGCATTTAACAACAATGTACTTAACCAATCCTTCAAGGATACATTCGACAATATATATATATATGTTAATGACGAAAACACTTAGGCCAATTCTAAAACTTCCACAAATCTTCATGCTTACATGCCATAACCGTATGGTTCTTATCACACTTGGACCACAAAATGCATAAATTTCCCAAATTCTAATTACTATCATAAGCTCAATTTCGCACTCATTTAGCACTTCAACATAGCCGATTGTCATTAAGCAATTAAGCCACAACTATTCAATTTTTACCAAGCTCAACTCATCTATAATCAACCTTCAATACACTAAAGCATCAAAAACAACATCAAAAAAAATACAAACATCCATGACCGAATGTCATCTTCATAAATTTACAAAACATTTGCCATGAGCTAGCTTCTATACTTGATGACCACTCCAAATATACAAAGATTTTCAATGAAAGAGCATTAACATACCTTAATCCCCTTAAAGGTGACCAAATGCCTTAACTTCAATTTCTCCCTTTTTCTCTTTAGGTACGGCAATGGAGAAGAGAAAGATGAACCAACTTTGTTTTTATCACCTATTTCTTTTAATATAAGTCCATACTTCATATTATTTATTCATTTAACATTTAATTTATTAATATAAAAGGCATAAAATGGCAATCGTCCACTAGCCTTGCCGTCCACTAACTTGAGGGAGGGATATTTGACATGCAAGTCCTCATACTTTAAACCATACAATATTTGGCCACTACAAATCAACCTATCACATTTTCAAGTTTCTCACATAAGTCCTTTTTAATAATTCCACATTCAAATGACAAAATTAAAACAAGATACTTTCACACATGAAACTTTACATATAATAAACATAGAAAAGAAAATTTATATACTTTTGTGACTCGATTTTGTGGTCCCGAAACCACTTTCCGACCAGGGTCAAGTTAGGGGTGTCACAGTAAGAACCCTCGGTAAGTGTTTCTGTTAGTACGTGAAAGGTGGGAATATGCATGAAAACCCTTAAAACTAATAAATTACTGAAATACCTTTATAGGTGGACAATTTATAGATTTACCCCTAAGAGTAAAATTACTGATTTACCCCTAGGGTTAAGGTTGACCTGAATGCATGTTTGACTGCTTTTATTTACTGCATGCCATGTTACTATTATCTGATGCATGGGACTGGGATATTGGCGGAGGAAGTAGTGAAAGTGGCTTGTCCACGAACTGGAAGCTTTGCCTCAACTTACTAATAACTGAGCAGTAATGCTGCAACTGTGGAGTGTAGGGCTGGGTGGGTTAAGCTATTCCCCACATGGAGTGTAGGGCTGGTACGGGTAGAGTGTAACGGTTGGTTATAGGCTGGGTTGGGCTTGCATACACGAATATGTCTGATCTATTCTGGAATGGGCCTCTGGGCCACTATTATCTAAAAATAGGGCTAAGGTCCAATTTATTCTGAAAAGGGCTTCGGCTCAATACATACTGTTATCTGAATGGGCTTAGGCCCAATGGGCTTGAGCTGACTTGGGCTTTGTGTGACAGCCCAAAATTGACCCTAGTCGGGAGGTGGTTTCGGGACCACAAAACCGAGGCATAAAAATAATTTATAATTTATTTTGATGCCTATAATATGTGTTAATTCATGTGTGACATTTTGATGTTTCGATTTAGAGTTATAAATGTGAATTTCATTAGAAAGGACCTAGTAGTAAACTTTGAAAGTATGATGGGGAAAGGTGTGATGACTAGTTGAACATGCATGCAAAAATAAGGGATTTGCATGTCAATTTCCCCCAACATGAAGTGGCCGGCCATGGCAAGTGGATGGGCAAAACATGTCATGAAACATGTTTTGTTGGTGCATTAGGGTGAAATAATAAAATAAAGAGCATGGGCAAAGAAAGAAAAAAATGGTCTCATCCATGCTTCCCCCCTTGGCCGTGAGTTGAGAGAAAGGAAAAGAAAAAAATTTGGTTCATCCATTCTCATTTTCTTTGGGCTGAAAATTCTAAGAAGGAAGGAAATTTTGCTCCATTTTTAGTTTAGAAGAGATCTATAAGGAGATTTATAAGGAGATTTGGCTATACTTGCATCAAGATTAAGGTATGTTGAGGTTGTGTCATGAGATTCATGCTTGTTTTGGTTGCTAACTTGATGTGCATGTTAGCCATGGTTCAAATCCTTGCTATGCCATGAAAAATGGTATTTGGCCAAGGTTGATATTGTGTTAAAGCCATTGCATGCTAAATGTGAAGCTTGTTGATGATGCATGTAATGATGGATTGACTACTCTTGAAATTTCTTTTTAGTATTCTTGAGTAGGACATTGAATTCTTTGTTTAACCATGTGACAGCCCAAAATTGACCCTAGACGGGATATGGTTTCGGGACCACAAAACCGAGGCATAAAAATAATTTAAAATTTATTGTGATGCCTATGATATGTGTTAAATTGTGTGTGACATTTTTGATGATTTGATTTAGTGTTATAAAGGTGAATTTCACTAGAAAGGATTTGTGTGAGAAAACTTAGAAATGAGATAGGCAAATGTTGAAGTGGCCTATTGATGCATACTAGGAAATGTTGTCCTTGCATGTCAAATTTCCCAAATTTGACTATAGTGGCTGGCCAAGGTGGGTGTTGATGGGCAAAGGAAACATGCTCCCAACATGTTTGGTTAGTGAGTGATGTATGAAACAATAAAATAATGTGCTAGCATTAAAGAAAATGTTGACAAAAAAAAGGTGTGTGGATGCCCCATTGCCGTGACTAACCAAAGAAAGAAAAAAAAAGGAATTTGGTTATGCTTTGTTCTTCTTGCCGTGAACCAAAGGAAAGAAATGGGAGAGCTTTTCATTAAGCAAATTCGCAACCCTTCTTCTAGTTGGAGGTAAGCTTTGAGATGTTGGCTTTAACTTCTTGAGTTTGTTGAGCTAATTGTCATAATGCATTTTGGTAATGTCATGAAAATCAAACTTTCATGGGGATTTGAACATCAAGCCGTGTATCAAGAGGTTAGGAGAAGGATTGTTTCATGTTGTATTGAACAAGTTGAGGTCGATATGAGGTTAAAATTTGTGAAAGTTTAGTTAGGAAATGTTTGGTACATTCGGCCATGAGGGTGAGGTTTTCGGCTATGGTGATTAATAATGGTGATAGTTGTTGTTCATACTAAATCTAGATGAACAAGGGTAGTTGCTTACATCTTAATAATTATGAGGTTCTTTCTTGAATCTACCTTAAACCCATGAAGCATTCGGCCATGGTTGATAGTGAAGAGGTTGATATATTTTCTTTATGTTAAATGAATAAGTGTGGATGGGTGAAGCTTGAATTAGTTAAATGTTCATATAGGTTGTTTGGATGCTAATGCCGTATATGAGGATGTTGAACTTGATTAAACAATATTCGCTAGCATGATAGGTATGAAATATTAAGTAAATGAAAATGCTAAATTGTGCTTATATATGTATTCGCCAAGGAAGTGTGGTATGAAGCTTGGTAAGTTTGAGAGATGAATGACCAAATGAGCTATGGGTCATGTATGATTAAATTTTATGCATATGTGTGTGTGGCATTAGTAGCTAATAGCATTCGGCATTGTTTAACTAAAATTTGAAATGAATGCTTAAAAGTTAAATGGGTCGCCTAAGTGACCGAATGTGTTAAAACAATATATGGTTGCCGTATGTGTGTGTTTGATTGGGAAGTAAATTTGTTTGATTTAGCTCAAGAGCTCAAAGGATCGAAGTTGGACAAGGGAAAGAAAAAGTAATTGAATAGCCGTTGAAGACGATGCGACAACGTCCGAGGTAAGTCATTAAGCACATATGTTTGATATTGCTTAAATGATTGTAAAATCTATGCAATTGTGTTTAATGGGATGCTATATATATATAAATGAAATTGTATGTGTATGGAGTGATGACAATTGTTGAATGTAAAAGAAATAGTGAAATGTGTAGAAAGTTTGCTTTCGGCACTAAGTGTGCGGGCAATACGTGTGTACGGTGACGAGATTGGCACTAAGTGTGCGTGCTGGAAAAATATGGCACTAAGTGTGCATGCTGGAAATATATGGCACTAAGTGTGCGAGCTCGAAGGGCATGGCACTATGTGTGCGGGCTTAAATCGCATGGCACTAAGTGTGCGAAATCGAGTATTAAGCACTGTGTGTGCGTACTCTATATATATATATAAATATCTCCGATCGAACAATTATATGGAGGGTGTGTCTCCATCGAGTTGAGTGTGGACAGCGGATCGGGTAAGTACCTTGAGCTCATGACGAATAGGTAATATGTTCATGCTCGGGTTGAGCTTGGTAAGCTTTAAATCTATGTGATGATTGCAATTGTATGATTGTGGTGAAAATGAGTTGGTGTGTAAAATGCCCCAAATATCTTATTGTATAGAATATGAAATGTGGATGTATGACTTGGTATGAGATTGAACCGAAGGTCCAAGGAACTATGATATAGTTCGATATGGATGGAGTACTTAGCCTCGTTCATTATTTCATGTTGTAATAATTTTGTTAATGGATGGTTGTGGAATGCTTATGACTTACTGAGTTGTAAACTCACTCGGTGTTTTCTTGTCACCCATTTTAGGTCTCTTGGACTCGTATTGTTGCGTGCTCGGAACCGTCGTTGAAGTCATCACACCGGCTGAAACCTTGTGGTATTGTTTTTGTTGTTGAAGAACATTTGGCATGTATAGGTTATTATATTTTGTCGAATTGTGGGTTGTAAACTTTAAGCCATGTGAAAATGGCCTATGTGGTCGTCGAGTGGGATGCTAGAACCTATAGCCACGAGTCTTAGAAACTCAAATTTTGATAAGGTGGCCATAATTTGTGTCATGTATGATGGATGATTAAGGCCAAGGGAAAATTCATGAAATTGGCATAGTCTACTGCAGTAACTGTTGCGGACAGCAGCAGTGGGATGAGATTGAAAAATCACTAAAAATAGTATAAGTAGAATTAAATAGTGAGTAAATTATGGAACTGAACCTTGATGAATCTATTTTATATGGACGAAACGGAACGACCATATGAGCTGTATACTGAGAAATATTAAAGTTCTCGTGAGACAGGGCCAGAACGGTTTCTGGGTCCCTGTCGGGACTTTGAAAATTTACCATAAATTATCCAGAAAGAATTAGGAGTCATGCCTTATATGTATAGATTCCATTTTGAGTCTAGTTTCATTAGAAACAAACGGCACCAGTATTAAAGCCCTGTACGGAGAGATATTCAAGTTGTAACGCGCGAAGGTCAGAGCAGTAGATCCCTGTAACATGGGTGACTTTAACTAATAAACTGTACCAATTGGCCCAACCAAAATTCTAAAATAAATCCATGGATGGGTATATGAGTCTAAATTTAGGAAAATTTACGAAACCAGTTTCGAGTTTTGAAACTCGAGATATGATTTTAATACGACGGTGACGCAGTTTTCCAGCCTGACTGGTAATGTCAAATTGGTTGGTATCTTGAGAGGATTTGGCCGTTAACCCCTCGTGTCCGACACCGGCGTCGGTCACGAGTTTGGGGTGTTACAAACCATGACCGAAGTTGAAAGAGTATGGTTGTGATGTATTCGGCCATGGTGCATTCATGAGCATGATTTATGCTTGTTACTTGATTGGTAAAAATTTGTGTTTGGATGGGTATGAACCCCTTGAGATTCGACCTTGCACCTATATGTGTATACATGTTTGCACATAATGTATTGGCATGACATATATACTATTTCAAGGTATATATTTGCTTGTGATGATGTTTCGGTTATGAAGTACATGAGAGATGTGTATTAAGCTACAATATGTAATGCGTTAGTTAGTAAAATGCATGCTGCTTTTGTGTGGTATTAAGTGCATAATTGGCCTCAACATGGACATGCATATTCGGCCACATGAGGGGAAATTGGTGTGCATGCATTCGGTTAGAGGCAAGCATATTGATGCCTATTCTTGGCTTAGAAAATTCGGCTAAGAGGAATATTAACTAATGTGTTGAGTTCGATTCGTGATTTCGTACATATGCGACTTTGACGCCTAATGACCATATATATTGGCTAGGTATCTTGAATTCCTCTTTCGATGCTCAAATGATAAAACCAATTTATTTGTTAAATTAAGCTCAAGAGCAAAGGGAGCTAAATCCGATAAGGGAAGGAAAAGTCGTCGAATAGCCGTCGAAATCGTTCGACCACGTCGAGGTAAGTTTTAGTATCGAAACTTAGATTTTGATTCGATTGAATGAAGTAATAAGCAATCGAAATTGTGCCTTTGTATGTGGCCATTGAGCCGAAATGATATTTTTGCTAAGTGAATTGTGCATAAAAGTTGTGTTATGAAATTGAAGCAAAGATGTGTATGAATGTTCGAGTGATATCCGGGCTAAGCCCGAAGGCAATTGTGCGAGTTATGATATCCGGGCTAAGCCCGAAGGCAATTGTGCAAATTGTGATATCCGGGTTAAGTCCCGAAGGCCTTTGTGCGGGTTACCATAACCGGGCTATGTCCCGAAGGCGTTTGAACAAGTAGCTATATCCGGATAAACTCCGAAGGTATGTGATTCGAGAACTTTGAACTCGCTGGAAATTTTCAGTTAATGCACTTGTGAAATTCCCAACAACAAGGTATGTTTTGTGTGTGCTTCGCACACTATGAGTAAGTGCGTATGAATATTCGCTCTAATGATAAATGAGCTATCGGCATTAACTAGGCCGTTATTTGTGTATGAATATAAGAGTTGGGATTGTGAAGTCAGCATGTCTTTGAGAAATTGTGCATATGAATTATTGTTTAGCTACTTGAATGCTATGCTTTGGTTGTGTGTATATTATGGCTCGAAACTTACTAAGCATAAATTGCTTACTCCGTTTCTTTGTTTCTCTGTTTATAGATTTTGCTCGTTAGCGATCGGATTCGGGATCATAGAAGTTGAAGTCAACCACACTATCAAAGCCCTTTTGGTACTCCTTTAGTTGAGTTTTGGATATGGCATGTATAGGACCACCCTCGGTTGTTTTAAGTACTTTGTGATGTATATGTGCGTGCCATGCGAAAATGGTTCGTAAAAGTGGAGTATGGAATTTGACCATATGTGGTTTGTAATTATATTTGGTTTCATGATGTGATTATGGTTTGGAATGAGCGTGTTGGTCACATGATCAGCCATTGGAATGGCTAAATATGATCATATGTGGACCTAAGTATGACTAGACTATAGTTGGTCCATGGGAACTACAATATAGGTAAAGCCTACCTTAAAAACAGAGGCTGCCAGCTGCAGTGACGTGGATGTGAAAAATCAACAAAATTTGTAGGAATGGTGTTAAATAGTGAATAAATTATGTGATCGAACCTTGACGAGTCTATTTTCATATGAAAGTAACGAAACGATCATATGAACAGTATACTGAGAGATATTAAAGTTCTCGTGAGACAGGGCCAGAACGGTTTCTGGGTCCCCTGTCGCGAATTTCAAAATTTACCATAAATTATCCAGAATGAATTAGAAGTCATGCCTTATATGTACAGATTCCTTTCTCAGTATAGTTTCATTAGAAACAAACGGCATCAGTATTGAAACCCTGTACAGAGAGATATTCAAGTTGTAACGTGCGAAGGTCAGTGTAGTCGACCCCTGTAACATGGGTGACTTTAACTAATAAACTGTACCAATTGGCCTGACCAAAAATTCTAGAAAAAAATCCAGGGATGGATATATGAGTCTAAATTCAGGAAAAATTTACAGAATCAGTTTCCGAGTTCTGTAACTCGAGATATGCTTTTTAAGGCAATAGTGACGCAGTTTTCCAGCTTGCCTGGGAATGTCAAGTTGGTCGGTGCTATAAGTGGTTTTGGCTTGTTAACCCCTCGTGTCCGACACCGGCAACGGTCTCGGGTTCGGGGTGTTACAATTTTATTGGTATCAGAGCTACGGTTTAGTCGATCCTAGGACTACCGTGATATGTTTGGGGTCTAGCTATACATGCCATTATGTGATAATTGATAGTGTGGTGATTTCTGACATTTTGAAATTTGTGTTTGTTTATAGCCATGGATCCCGATCCCAACCGAGCAATAGCTGATGATGTGGAGAGTGTGGCGCTGCTCCGCGCAAGGGGCAGTGGGCGGACTCTCAACCTATTGCTAGCAATCCGAATGATGAGGCTAAGCAAGCCTTCTATAGCGTGATGAATGATTGGTTCAACCAATACATTCGAACTAACACGGCTGTTCCACAACCTCCATTCCCGACTAATGCAACCCCCGCACCTACAATACCTCCGGTAACTGACCAAATAAGGTCAAGTAAGCCCCAGTCGACAGAATTCGAAAACATGGGGCTACTGAATTTAAAGCTACGGATAGCGGCGATGCCGAGCAAGCTGAATTTTGGTTGGACAACACTATCCGGTGCTCGATGAGCTATCATGTACACCGATGAATGCTTAAAGTGTACTATCTCCTTGCTACGCGATTCCGCCTACTATTGGTGGAGTACTCGACTTACATTGTGCCTAGGAGCACGTAACTTGGGAGTTCTTTCTAACCGAGTTCCGAAAGAAGTATATCAGTCAGAGATTTATGGATCAAAAACGGAAGGAATTTCTTGAACTTAAACAAGGTTCCATGTCGGTTACCGACTACGAACGAAAATTTGTGAGGCTTAGCAGATGCAGCGAATGCATTTCTTGAAGGTGTGATGTAAACGCTTCAAGATGGACTGAATGATGATATAAAGGCGTATGTTGGCATTTTGGAAATCAGAGTTTGTGGCTCTTGTCGGCGAGCGTGCAAAGCCGAGGAGCTCGATATGGAGAAAAGAAAAGCTGAAGTGGGAGCAAGGGAGTTTCGTAAGAGGTCTTGGGAATCCTTCCACATCATCAAAGAAATTTAGAGATGGCTTAGGCGGTCTAGAGACACTTGAGCTTTTCTAGACGAGACCGCGATCGACCCCTATGGGCATGCGAGTCACTTCGATCGCCGGTGTTGGCAATGATCGTCGAGACGAGCGGAGTGCCAATATTGTGGCAAATGGCATTTCGGGAGTTGTAGACTCGTGACCGCTCCTGTTACAAGTGCGGATCAGTCGATCATTTCATTAAGGATTGCCTGAGTTTATCTGAACAAAACGTAAATCAAAGTGGGAACCCGGGTGCGGTGGCATAAACACGGAATTGAAGAAGCCACTTGGGAACTTGAGGACTCTATGAAAGAGCGATACCCGAGCCTATTTACCGGTAAGATTTTCGGGGACGAAAATTTCTTAAGTGGGGGAGAGTTGTGACAGCCCAAAATTGACCCTAGACGGGATATGGTTTCAGGACCACAAAACCGAGGCATAAAAATAATTTAAAATTTATTGTGATGCCTATGATATGTGTTAAATTGTGTGTGACATTTTTGATGATTTGATTTAGTGTTATAAAGGTGAATTTCACTAGAAAGGATTTGTGTGAGAAAACTTAGAAATGAGATAGGCAAATGTTGAAGTGGCCTATTGATGCATACTAGGAAATGTTGTCCTTGCATGTCAAATTTCCCAAATTTGACTATAGTGGCCGGCCAAGGTGGGTGTTGATGGGCAAAGGAAACATGCTCCCAACATGTTTGGTTAGTGAGTGATGAATGAAACAATAAAATAATGTGCTAGCATTAAAGAAAATGTTGACAAAAAAAGGTGTGTGGATGCCCCATTGCCGTGACTAACCAAAGAAAGAAAAAAAAGGGAATTTGGTTATGCTTTGTTCTTCTTGCCGTGAACCAAAGGAAAGAAATGGGAGAGCTTTTCATTAAGCAAATTCGCAACCCTTCTTCTAGTTGGAGGTAAGCTTTGAGATGTTGGCTTTAACTTCTTGAGTTTGTTGAGCTAATTGTCATAATGCATTTTGGTAATGTCATGAAAATCAAACTTTCATGGGGATTTGAACATCAAGCCGTGTATCAAGAGGTTAGGAGAAGGGATTGTTTCATGTTGTATTGAACAAGTTGAGGTCGATATGAGGTTAAAATTTGTGAAAGTTTAGTTAGGAAATGTTTGGTACATTCGGCCATGAGGGTGAGGTTTTCGCTATGGTGATTAATAATGGTGATAGTTGTTGTTCATACTAAATCTAGATGAACAAGGGTAGTTGCTTACATCTTAATAATTATGAGGTTCTTTCTTGAATCTACCTTAAACCCATGAAGCATTCGCCATGGTTGATAGTGAAGAGGTTGATATATTTTCTTTATGTTAAATGAATAAGTGTGGATGGGTGAAGCTTGAATTAGTTAAATGTTCATATAGGTTGTTTGGATGCTAATGCCGTATATGAGGATGTTGAACTTGATTAAACAATATTCGCTAGCATGATAGGTATGAAATATTAAGTAAATGAAAATGCTAAATTGTGCTTATATATGTATTCGCCAAGGAAGTGTGGTATGAAGCTTGGTAAGTTTGAGAGATGAATGACCAAATGAGCTATGGGTCATGTATGATTAAATTTTATGCATATGTGTGTGTGGCATTAGTAGCTAATAGCATTCGGCATTGTTTAACTAAAATTTGAAATGAATGCTTAAAAGTTAAATGGGTCGCCTAAGTGACCGAATGTGTTAAAAACAATATATGGTTGCCGTATGTGTGTGTTTGATTGGGAAGTAAATTTGTTTGATTTAGCTCAAGAGCTCAAAGGATCGAAGTTGGACAAGGAAAAGAAAAGTAATTGAATAGCCGTTGAAGACGATGCGACAACGTCCGAGGTAAGTCATTAAGCACATATGTTTGATATTGCTTAAATGATTGTAAAATCTATGCAATTGTGTTTAATGGGATGCTATATATATATAAATGAAATTGTATGTGTATGGAGTGATGACAATTGTTGAATGTAAAAGAAATAGTGAAATGTGTAGAAAGTTTGCTTTCGGCACTAAGTGTCGGGCAATACGTGTGTACGGTGACGAGATTGGCACTAAGTGTGCGTGCTGGAAAAATATGGCACTAAGTGTGCATGCTGGAAATATATGGCACTAAGTGTGCGAGCTCGAAGGGCATGGCACTATGTGTGCGGGCTTAAATCGCATGGCACTAAGTGTGCGAAATCGAGTATTAAGCACGTGTGTGCGTACTCTATATATATATATAAATATCTCCGATCGAACAATTATATGGAGGTGTGTCTCCATCGAGTTGAGTGTGGACAGCGGATCGGGTAAGTACCTTGAGCTCATGACGAATAGGTAATATGTTCATGCTCGGGGTTGAGCTTGGTAAGCTTTAAATCTATGTGATGATTGCAATTGTATGATTGTGGTGAAAATGAGTTGGTGTGTAAAATGCCCCAAATATCTTATTGTATAGAATATGAAATGTGGATGTATGACTTGGTATGAGATTGAACCGAAGGTCCAAGGAACTATGATATAGTTCGATATGGATGGAGTACTTAGCCTCGTTCATTATTTCATGTTGTAATAATTTTGTTAATGGATGGTTGTGGAATGCTTATGACTTACTGAGTTGTAAACTCACTCGGTGTTTTCTTGTCACCCATTTTAGGTCTCTTGGACTCGTATTGTTGCGTGCTCGAACCGTCGTTGAAGTCATCACACCGGCTGAAACCTTGTGGTATTGTTTTTGTTGTTGAAGAACATTTGGCATGTATAGGTTATTATATTTTGTCGAATTGTGGGTTGTAAACTTTAAGCCATGTGAAAATGGCCTATGTGGTCGTCGAGTGGGATGCTAGAACCTATAGCCACGAGTCTTAGAAACTCAAATTTTGATAAGGTGGCCATAATTTGTGTCATGTATGATGGATCATTAAGGCCAAGGGAAAATTCATGAAATTGGCATAGTCTACTACAGTAACTGTTGCGGACAGCAGCAGTGGGATGAGATTGAAAAATCACTAAAAATAGTATAAGTAGAATTAAATAGTGAGTAAATTATGGAACTGAACCTTGATGAATCTATTTTTATATGGACGAAACGGAACGACCATATGAGCTGTATACTGAGAAATATTAAAGTTCTCGTGAGACAGGGCCAGAACGGTTTCTGGGTCCCCTGTCGGGACTTTGAAAATTTACCATAAATTATCCAGAAAGAATTAGGAGTCATGCCTTATATGTACAGATTCCATTTTGAGCTAGTTTCATTAGAAACAAACAGGACCAGTATTAAAGCCCTGTACAGAGAGATATTCAAGTTGTAACGCGCGAAGGTCAGAGCAGTAGATCCCTGTAACATGGGTGACTTTAACTAATAAACTGTACCAATTGGCCCAACCAAAAATTCTAAAAATAAATCCATGGATGGGTATATGAGTTTAAATTTAGGGAAAATTTACGAAACCAGTTTCCGAGTTTTGAAACTCGAGATATGATTTTTAATGCGACGGTGACGCAGTTTTCCAGCCTGACTGATAATGTCAAATTGGTTGGTATCTTGAGAGGATTTGGCCGTTAACCCCTCGTGTCCGACACCGGCGTCGGTCATGAGTTTGGGGTGTTACAATTAAATTGGTATCAGAGCCATGGTTTAGTCGATTCTAGGACTACCATAGCGCGTGTGAGTCTAGCTATACATGCCAAACTGTTAGTGCTTAAAAATGTGATGACTTCTGACGGTTGAAATTTTTGTTTTGATTAGTAAATGGAACCCGGGGTAGAGAGACCCTTGGCGGATGACGTTGAAAGTGTAGCGGCTGCTCCGCGCAAGGGACACCGCTGTTGAGCCTCGGTCATCCGCGAATAATCAAAATGAAGGCGAAACAAGCCTTCTTCACCATGATGAATGAGTGGGTCGCGTAATATGCCCGAACCAACCCGGCTGTCCAACCATTCTCGAATTTAAATACTCCACCCCAAGAGCCCGTAATGCCTCCGATTCATCGATCCTGTGAGGTCGAGTAAACCACCGTGGACTTGATTAGGAAGCGTAAATGAGGAGTTCAAGGCCATAGTTCTTGATGATGCCGAAAAGGCCGAGTTCGCTCGATAACACCATTAGAGTGTTAGATGAACTGTCATGCACACCGACGAATGTCTTAAGTGTGCTATATCCTTGTTAGAGACTCACTTACTATTGGTGGAGGACTTTAATTTCCATAGTCCCAAATGAACGAGTTACTTGGGATTTCTTCCAATCCAATTTCGAAAGAAATACATTAGTCAACGGTTCATCAATCGAAGCGTAAGGAATTCTTGGAACTCAAGCAAGGCCGGATGATCAGATCTCGAATCTGAACATGAGTTCGTAAGACTTAGTCGGTATGCTCGGAGTGTGTGGCTGATGAGGTTGCGATGTGCAAAAGATTTGAAGAAGGATTGAATGAAGAGTTAAAGTTACTAGTGGGAATTTTGGAGATAAAGGAATTCGTGACACTAGTCGAACGAGCTGCAAGGCGGAAGAACTTGGGAAGGAGAAGAAGAAGGCTGAATTTGAAGCAAGAGATTACCGTAAAAGATCGACGAGTAAAGCTCCGCTTCTCGGCTGTAAAGAGGTTCGGGAGGACACCAAGAAGTCGAGGACGATCGGGAATTTCCATTAGAGCCCGACCACGACGGACTCGAGCTACTTCAGTAGCTAGTGTGGGCAATAATCGTCAAGAGAGACCTGAATGCCCCAATGTGGAAGACGACACCTAGGTGAATGTTGGGGTAAGTGCATTAATAGGGCTGTTATGGATGCGGTTCAAGGACCACTTCATTAGAGATTGCACGAGCTAGATGAGAGGAATAAGACGCAAGGTGCAAGACCTAGTGGAACGACGGCCGGAGGTAGGCCCCAAGAATCTCTCGGAGGTAGAGGTGGTAATCGAGAGGAGCCTCTAATACGGCTGTCCGATCCGAGACCCGTACTCCTGCTAGAGCATATGCCATCCGCGCACGAGAGGAGGCATCCTCCCCTGACGTTATCACTGGTACTTTTACTCTCTTTGATACTATTGTGATTGCATTGATTGACCCCGGCTCTACTCACTCATATGTATGTGAAACCTTAGCATCTAGTAAGACTCTACCTGTTGAGTCTACTGAGTTCGTAATTCGAGTGTCAAACCCTTTGGGTCAATACGTGCTCGTTGATAAAGTGTGCAAGAGATGCCCCCTAACAATTCGAGAATCCTATTTTCCGGCCGATCTGATGCTTCTACCATTTAATGAATTCGATGTTATTCTTGGTATGGATTGGCTGACCGTACATGATGCAGTGGTGGATCGCAAAAGGAAAACCATTGATTTGAGGAGTGCAAATAATGAGGTAGTCCGAGTCGAGTCTCTCGATTTAAAAGGGCGCCAATGATAATATCTTCTATGACCGCCGGAGGTATGTGAAAAGGGTGTGAAACATACCTTGCGTATGTGTTTGGAAGTAAAGAGACGGAAAGGAAACTCGAATCGGCACGATGGTTTGTGAGTATTCAGATGTTTTCCCGAGGAGTTACCGGATTGCCACCGGTTCGAGAAGTGGAATTCGCATCAAAGTTGTACCGGTACTACGCCGATTTCAATAGCCCGTGATCGTATGGCATTAACGGAATTAAAGGAATTGAAGGTTCAATTGCAAGAATTGACGGATAGAGGTTTCGCTCGACCGAAGTTTTTCTCCATGGGGCGCTTTGTATTGTTTGTGAAGAAGAAGGACGGAACCATGAGGTTGTGCATCGACTATCGTCAACTCAATAAAGTGACGATAAAGAATAAATATCCATTGCCACGAATTGACGATTTGTTTGATCAATTAAAGGGAGCCTCGGTGTTTTCAAAGATAGATTTGAGGTCGGGTACTATCGGTTGAGGGTCCGAGAATCGGACATACCCAAAACCGCTTTTAGAATGAGGTACGGTCACTACTGAATTCTTGGTGATGCCATTTGGGCTCACTAATGCCCTTCGGTGTTTATGGATTTAATGAATAGAATTTTCAGGCCATACTTGGATCGGTTCGTAGTTGTATTTATCGATGACATTTTGGTCTATTCGAGAGATGAAACCGAACATCTTGAACACCGAGGCTAGTGTTGCAAATCTTACGAGATAAGCGATTATACGCAAAGTTCAATAAATGTGAATTTTGGTTGAAAGAGGTTAGCTTTTGGGGCACGTGGTGTCCGTGACGGTGTCGTGGTGGACCCGAACAAAATTTCGCCATAGTCGATTGGAAACCACCAAGGAATGTTACCGAAGTTAGGAGCTTTTGGGGCTTGCGGTTATTACCGACGATTTGTAAAGGTTTCTCGAAGATAGCCACGCCAATGACGGCTACTCCAAAAGGATGTTAAGTTCGAATGGACGGAGAAATGTCGAAAAATTTCGATCAACTGAAAGCTTATTTGATGAAGCCCCAATTCTAGTGCAACCCGAATCGGGCAAAGAGTTTGTCATTTATAGTGACGCATCCCTACTTGGGTTGGGTTGCGTATTGATGCAAGAAGGGCGAGTTGTGGCCTGCGCGTCGAGGCAATTAAAGCCACATGAGAAAAATTATCCGACCCACGATCTCGAATTGGTCGCCATCGTATTCGCCTTAAAGATATGGCGACATTACTTATTTGGTGAGAAGTGCCATGTGTATTCGGATCACAAAAGTCTCAAATATTTGATGACCCAAAAGACTTAAATCTGCGACAAAGGCGATGGCTCGAGTTGTTAAAAGATTATGAGCTCGTCATTGATTATCACCGGGAAGGGCTAATGTGGTTGCGATGCCTTAAGCCGGAAATTACTATTTGCTTTGCGAGCGATGAATGTACACTTGTCTATCCTACCCGACAATGTGTTAGTAGCTGAATTGAAAGCCAAACCATTATTGATACGTCAAATTCGTGAAGCTCAGAAAGTCGACGATGAGTTGGTTGCAAAACGGGATCGAGTCACAATGGACTTTGTATCCGGACTGCCATTGTCAGTGAGTAAGAAGGATGCGATTTGGGTCGTTGTCGATAGACTGACTAAGTCGGCTCACTTTATCCCCGTACGTAAGGATTTTTCAATGGACAAACTAGCCGAATTGTACGTTTCTCAGATTGTGAGATTACACGGGGTGCCTATTTCCATCGTGTCGATAGAGATCCGAGATTTACCTCGCGATTTTGGAAGAAATTGCAAGAGGCTTTGGGTACCAAAGCGCATTTTAGCAATTTTCACCCCAAACCGATAGTCAATCCGAACGGATAATTCAAATACTCGAGGATATGTTGAGATGTTGCATCATTGAGTTTAGTGGTGCATGGGAGCGGTATTTACCTTTGGTTGAATTCGCACAACAATAGCTTTCAATCAAGTATCAAGATGGCGCCTTACGAGGCTTTTTACGGTCGTAAATGCCGTACCCCATTATTCGACTGAACTTAGTGAAGGAAAAATCTTGAGGTTGATTTGGTTAAGGATGCCGAGCAAAAGTTCGAGTAATTCGTGAAAGTTTGAAAGCTACTTGGATCGCCAAAAGTCGTATGCGGATTTGAAAAGAAAAGATATTGAATATCGTGTTGGAGACAAGGTATTTCTCAAAGTCTCACCCGGAAGAAAGTGCTTAGATTTGGCCGTAAGGGCAAATTGAGTCCGAGGTTCATCGGTCCGTATGAAGTATCTGAACGAGTTGGGCGAAGGCGCATCGATTAATTTTACCCCGAGCTCGAAAAGATTCACAACGTTTTCCATGTTTCGATGCTTGACGATATAGGTCTGATCCATCGCACGTAATCGCCTGCCCGAGATTGAGATTCACCTAATTTGAGCTATGAAGAGGAACCGGTTCGCATTATGATGCGTGAAGTAAAAGAGTTGCGCAATAAGAAAATCCCGTTAGTGAAGGTGTTGTGGCATAAACACGGAATTGAAGAAGCCACTTGGGAACTTGAGGACTCTATGAAAGAGCGATACCGAGCCTATTTACTCGGTAAGATTTTGGGGACGAAAATTTCTTAAGTGGGGAGAGTTGTGACAGCCAAAATTGACCCTAGACGGGATATGGTTTCAGGACCACAAAACCGAGGCATAAAAATAATTTAAAATTTATTGTGATGCCTATGATATGTGTTAAATTGTGTGTGACATTTTGATGATTTGATTTAGTGTTATAAAGGTGAATTTCACTAGAAAGGATTTGTGTGAGAAAACTTAGAAATGAGATAGGCAAATGTTGAAGTGGCCTATTGATGCATACTAGGAAATGTTGTCCTTGCATGTCAAATTTCCCAAATTTGACTATAGTGGCCGCCAAGGTGGGTGTTGATGGGCAAAGGAAACATGCTCCCAACATGTTTGGTTAGTGAGTGATGTATGAAACAATAAAATAATGTGCTAGCATTAAAGAAAATGTTGACAAAAAAAGGTGTGTGGATGCCCCATTGCGTGACTAACCAAAGAAAGAAAAAAAAAAGGGAATTTGGTTATGCTTTGTTCTTCTTGCCGTGAACCAAAGGAAAGAAATGGGAGAGCTTTTCATTAAGCAAATTCGGCAACCCTTCTTCTAGTTGGAGGTAAGCTTTGAGATGTTGGCTTTAACTTCTTGAGTTTGTTGAGCTAATTGTCATAATGCATTTTGGTAATGTCATGAAAATCAAACTTTCATGGGGATTTGAACATCAAGCCGTGTATCAAGAGGTTAGGAGAAGGGATTGTTTCATGTTGTATTGAACAAGTTGAGGTCGATATGAGGTTAAAAATTTGTGAAAGTTTAGTTAGGAAATGTTTGGTACATTCGGCCATGAGGGTGAGGTTTTCGGCTATGGTGATTAATAATGGTGATAGTTGTTGTTCATACTAAATCTAGATGAACAAGGGTAGTTGCTTACATCTTAATAATTATGAGGTTCTTTCTTGAATCTACCTTAAACCCATGAAGCATTCGGCCATGGTTGATAGTGAAGAGGTTGATATATTTTCTTTATGTTAAATGAATAAGTGTGGATGGGTGAAGCTTGAATTAGTTAAATGTTCATATAGGTTGTTTGGATGCTAATGCAGTATATGAGGATGTTGAACTTGATTAAACAATATTCGCTAGCATGATAGGTATGAAATATTAAGTAAATGAAAATGCTAAATTGTGCTTATATATGTATTCGCCAAGGAAGTGTGGTATGAAGCTTCGTAAGTTTGAGAGATGAATGACCAAATGAGCTATGGGTCATGTATGATTAAATTTTATGCATATGTGTGTGTGGCATTAGTAGCTAATAGCATTCGGCATTGTTTAACTAAAATTTGAAATGAATGCTTAAAAGTTAAATGGGTCGCCAAGTGACCGAATGTGTTAAAAACAATATATGGTTGCCGTATGTGTGTGTTTGATTGGGAAGTAAATTTGTTTGATTTAGCTCAAGAGCTCAAAGGATCGAAGTTGGACAAGGAAAAGAAAAAGTAATTGAATAGCCGTTGAAGGCGATGCGACAACGTCCGAGGTAAGTCATTAAGCACATATGTTTGATATTGCTTAAATGATTGTAAAATCTATGCAATTGTGTTTAATGGGATGCTATATATATATAAATGAAATTGTATGTGTATGGAGTGATGACAATTGTTGAATGTAAAAGAAATAGTGAAATGTGTAGAAAGTTTGCTTTCGGCACTAAGTGTCTGAGCAATACGTGTGTACGGTGTGAGATTGGCACTAAGTGTGCGTGCTGGAAAAATATGGCACTAAGTGTGCATGCTGGAAATATATGGCACTAAGTGTGCGAGCTCGAAGGGCATGGCACTATGTGTGCGGGCTTAAATCGCATGGCACTAAGTGTGCGAAATCGAGTATTAAGCCTTGTGTGTGCGTACTCTATATATATATATAAATATCTCCGATCGAACAATTATATGGAGGGTGTGTCTCCATCGAGTTGAGTGTGGACAGCGGATCGGGTAAGTACCTTGAGCTCATGACGAATAGGTAATATGTTCATGCTCGGGGTTGAGCTTGGTAAGCTTTAAATCTATGTGATGATTGCAATTGTATGATTGTGGTGAAAATGAGTTGGTGTGTAAAATGCCCCAAATATCTTATTGTATAGAATATGAAATGTGGATGTATGACTTGGTATGAGATTGAACCGAAAGGTCCAAGGAACTATGATATAGTTCGATATGGATGGAGTACTTAGCCTCGTTCATTATTTCATGTTGTAATAATTTTGTTAATGGATGGTTGTGGAATGCTTATGACTTACTGAGTTGTAAACTCACTCGGTGTTTTCTTGTCACCCATTTTAGGTCTCTTGGACTCGTATTGTTGCGTGCTCGGAACCGTCGTTGAAGTCATCACACCGGCTGAAACCTTGTGGTATTGTTTTTGTTGTTGAAGAACATTTGGCATGTATAGGTTATTATATTTTGTCGAATTGTGGGTTGTAAACTTTAAGCCATGTGAAAATGGCCTATGTGGTCGTCGAGTGGGATGCTAGAACCTATAGCCACGAGTCTTAGAAACTCAAATTTTGATAAGGTGGCCATAATTTGTGTCATGTATGATGGATGATTAAGGCCAAGGGAAAATTCATGAAATTGGCATAGTCTACTGCAGTAACTGTTGCGGACAGCAGCAGTGGGATGAGATTGAAAAATCACTAAAAATAGTATAAGTAGAATTAAATAGTGAGTAAATTATGGAACTGAACCTTGATGAATCTATTTTTATATGGACGAAACGGAACGACCATATGAGCTGTATACTGAGAAATATTAAAGTTCTCGTGAGACAGGGCCAGAACGGTTTCTGGGTCCCCTGTCGGGACTTTGAAAATTTACCATAAATTATCCAGAAAGAATTAGGAGTCATGCCTTATATTTATAGATTCCATTTTGAGTCTAGTTTCATTAGAAACAAACGGCACCAGTATTAAAGCCCTGTACGGAGAGATATTCAAGTTGTAACGCGCGAAGGTCAGAGCAGTAGATCCCTGTAACATGGGTGACTTTAACTAATAAACTGTACCAATTGGCCCAACCAAAAATTCTAAAAATAAATCCATGGATGGGTATATGAGTCTAAATTTAGGGAAAATTTACGAAACCAGTTTCCGAGTTTTGAAACTCGAGATATGATTTTTAATACGACGGTGATGCAGTTTTCCAGCCTGACTGGTAATGTCAAATTGGTTGGTATCTTGAGAGGATTTGGCCGTTAACCCCTCGTGTCCGACACCGGCGTCGGTCACGAGTTTGGGGTGTTACAAACCATGACCGAAGTTGAAAGAGTATGGTTGTGATGTATTCGGCCATGGTGCATTCATGAGCATGATTTATGCTTGTTACTTGATTGGTAAAAATTTGTGTTTGGATGGGTATGAACCCTTGAGATTCGACCTTGCACCTATATGTGTATACATGTTTGCACATAATGTATTGGCATGACATATATACTATTTCAAGGTATATATTTGCTTGTGATGATGTTTCGTTATGAAGTACATGAGAGATGTGTATTAAGCTACAATATGTAATCGTTAGTTAGTAAAATGCATGCTGTTTTTGTGTGGTATTATGCATAATTGGCCTCAACATGGACATGCATATTCGCCACATGAGGGGAAATTGGTGTGCATGCATTCGGTTAGAGGCAAGCATATTGATGCCTATTCTTGGCTTAGAAAATTGCTAAGAGGAATATTAACTAATGTGTTGAGTTCGATTCGTGATTTCGTACATATGCGACTTTGACGCCTAATGACCATATATATTGGCTAGGTATCTTGAATTCTCTTCGATGCTCAAATGATAAAACCAATTTATTTGTTAAATTAAGCTCAAGAGCAAAGGGGAGCTAAATCCGATAAGGGGAAGGAAAAAGTCGTCGAATAGCCGTCGAAATCGTTCGACCACGTCCGAGGTAAGTTTTCGAGTATCGAAACTTAGATTTTGATTCGATTGAATGAAGTAATAAGCAATCAAATTGTGCCTTTGTATGTGGCCATTGAGCGAAATGATATTTTGCTAAGTGAATTGTGCATAAAAGTTGTGTTATGAAATTGAAGCAAAGATGTGTATGAATGTTCGAGTGATATCCGGGCTAAGCCCGAAGGCAATTGTGCGAGTTATGATATCCGGGCTAAGCCCGAAGGCAATTGTGCAAATTGTGATATCCGGTTAAGTCCGAAGGCCTTTGTGCGGGTTACCATAACCGGCTATGTCCCAAGGCGTTTGAACAAGTAGCTATATCTGGATAAACTCCAAGGTATGTGATTCGAGAACTTTGAACTCGCTGGAAATTTTCAGTTAATGCACTTGTGAAATTCCCAACAACAAGGTATGTTTTGTGTGCTTCGCACACTATGAGTAAGTGCGTATGAATATTCGCTCTAATGATAAATGAGCTATCGGCATTAACTAGGCCGTTATTTGTGTATGAATATAAGAGTTGGGATTGTGAAGTCAGCATGTCTTTGAGAAATTGTGCATATGAATTATTGTTTAGCTACTTGAATGCTATGCTTTGGTTGTGTGTATATTATGGCTCAAACTTACTAAGCATAAATTGCTTACTCCGTTTCTTTGTTTCTCTGTTTATAGATTTTGCTCGTTAGCGATCGGATTCGGGATCATAGAAGTTGAAGTCAACCACACTATCAAAGCCCTTTTTGGTACTCCTTTAGTTGAGTTTTGGATATGGCATGTATAGGACCACCCTCGGTTGTTTTTAAGTACTTTGTGATGTATATGTGCTGCCATGCGAAAATGGTTCGTAAAAGTGGAGTATGGAATTTGACCATATGTGGTTTGTAATTATATTTGGTTTCATGATGTGATTATGGTTTGGAATGAGCGTGTTGGTCACATGATCAGCCATTGGAATGGCTAAATATGATCATATGTGGACCTAAGTATGACTAGACTATAGTTGGTCCATGGGAACTACAATATAGGTAAAGCCTACCTTAAAACAGAGGCTGCCAGCTGCAGTGACGTGGATGTGAAAAATCAACAAAATTTGTAGGAATGGTGTTAAATAGTGAATAAATTATGTGATCGAACCTTGACGAGTCTATTTTCATATGAAAGTAACGAAACGATCATATGAACAGTATACTGAGAGATATTAAAGTTCTCGTGAGACAGGGCCAGAACGGTTTCTGGGTCCCCTGTCGCGACTTTCAAAATTTACCATAAATTATTCAGAATGAATTAGAAGTCATGCCTTATATGTACAGATTCCTTTCTCAGTATAGTTTCATTAGAAACAAACGGCATCAGTATTGAAACCCTGTACAGAGAGATATTCAAGTTGTAACGTGCGAAGGTCAGTGTAGTCGACCCCTGTAACATGGGTGACTTTAACTAATAAACTGTACCAATTGGCCTGACCAAAAATTCTAGAAAAAAATCCAGGGATGGATATATGAGTCTAAATTCAGGAAAAATTTACAGAATCAGTTTCCGAGTTCTGTAACTCGAGATATGCTTTTTAAGGCAATAGTGACGCAGTTTTCCAGCTTGCCTGGGAATGTCAAGTTGGTCGGTGCTATAAGTGGTTTTGGCTTGTTAACCTCGTGTCCGACATCGCAACGGTCTCGGGTTCGGGTGTTACAATTTATTGGTATCGAGCTACGGTTTAGTCGATCCTAGGACTACCGTGATATGTTTGGGGTCTAGCTATACATGCCATTATGTGATAATTGATAGTGTGGTGATTTCGACATTTTGAAATTTGTGTTTGTTTATAGCCATGGATCCCGATCCCAACCGAGCAATAGCTGATGATGTGGAGAGTGTGGCGCTGCTCCGCGCAAGGGACAATGCGGCGGACTCTCAACCTATTGCTAGCAATCCGAATGATGAGGCTAAGCAAGCCTTCTATAGCGTGATGAATGATTGGTTCAACCAATACATTCGAACTAACACTACTGTTCCACAACCTCCATTCCCGACTAATGCAACCCCGCACCTACAATACCTCCGAGAATCGACCAAATAAGGTCAAGTAAGCCCCAATGACGAATTGAAAACATGGGGCTCTGAATTTAAAGCTACGGATAGCGACGATGCCGAGCAAGCTGAATTTTGGTTGGACAACACTATCCGGTGCTCGATGAGCTATCATGTACACCGATGAATGCTTAAAGTGTACTATCTCCTTGCTACGCGATTCCGCCTACTATTGGTGGAGTACTCGACTTCTGTTGTGCCTAGGGAGCACGTAACTTGGGAGTTCTTTCTAACCGAGTTCAAAGAAGTATATCACCAAAGATTTATGGATCAAAAGCGGAAGGAATTTCTTGAACTTAAGCAAGGTTCCATGTGGGTTACCGACTACTGAACGAAAATTTGTGAGGCTTAGCCAGACGCTGCTGAATGCATTTCTTGAAGCGTGATGTGTAAACGCTCAAGATGGACTGAATGATGATATAAAGTCTGTATGTTGGCATTTTGGAAATCGAGAGTTTGTGGCTCTTGTCGAGCGGCGTGCAAAGCCGAGGAGCTCAAGATGGAGAAAAGAAAAGTGAAGTGGGAGCAAGGAGTTTCAGAAGAGGTCTTCGGGAAGCCCTTCCCACATCATCAAAGAAATTTAGAGATGGCTTAGGCGGTCTAGAGACACTTCAGCTTTTCTAGACGAGACCGCGATCGACCCCTATGGGCATGCGAGTCACTTGATCGCCGGTGTTGGCAATGATCGTCGAGATGAACGGAGTGCCAATATTGTGGCAAATGGCATTCGGGAGTTGTAGACTCGTGACCGCTCTGTTACAAGTGCGGATCATCGATCATTTCATTAAGGATTGCTCGAGTTTATCCGAACAAAACGTAAATCAAAGTGGGAACCCGGTGCTACCACAACTCGAGGTAGGCCACCTAGAAATATGGGCAATGCTAGTGGTTTGTGAATACCCGGATGTTTTCCCTGAAGAATTGTCGGGATTACCACCTATTCGGGAAATAGAGTTTGGCATCGAATTGGTACCTGGTACCACCCCGATTTCGATAGCTCCGTATCGTATGGCACCAACGGAATTAAAGGAGTTGAAAGCTCAGTTGCAAGAATTGGTGGATAAAGAACAAATATCTGTTACCGCGTATCGACGATTTGTTCGATCAACTGAAGGGAGCTTCAGTGTTCTCGAAAATAGATTTGAGATCGGGCTATTATCAGTTGCGAATTTGAGATTCAGACGTACCCAAGATTTCCTTCAGAACGAGATATGGTCACTACGAGTTCCTAGTGATGCCGTTTGGGCTTACTAATGCCCCTGCGGTATTTATGGATTTAATGAATCGGATCTTCAGACCATATTTGGATCGGTTCGTAGTCGTGTTCATTGATGACATCTTGGTCTATTCAAGAAATGAGACCGAACATGCTGAACACCGAGGTTAGTCTTGCAAATTTTACGGAATAAGCAATTATATGCTAAGTTCAACAAGTGTGAGTTTCGGTTAAGAGAGGTTAGCTTGGGGCATGTGATATCTGCATCGGGTATTCGAGTCGACCGAACAAAATTTCAGCCATACTTAACTGGAAGCCTCAGAAATATTACCGAGGTTCGAGCTTTTGGGGCTTGCGGTTATTACCGATGATTTGTAAGAGGTTCCTCGACGATAGCCACGCCAATGACGGTTACTCCAAAAGGATGTTAAGTTCGAATGGACGGAGAAATGTCAAAAAAAAAAGTTTCGATCAATGAAAACTTATTTGATGAAGCCCCAATTCTAGTGCAACCCGAATCGGGCAAAGAGTTTGTTATTTATAGTGACGCATCCCTACTCAGGTTAGGTTGTGTATTGATGCAAGAAGGTCGAGTTGTGGCCTATGCGTCGAGGCAATTAAAGCCACAAGAGAAAAATTATCCGACCCATGATCTCGAATTGGTCGCCATCGATTCGCCTTAAAGATATGGCGACATTACTTATTTGGTGAGAAGTGCCATGTATCCGGATCACAAAAGTCTCAAATATTTGATGACTCAAAGAGACTTAAATCTGCGACAAAGACGTTGGCTCGAGTGTTAAAGATTATGAGCTGGTCATTGACTATCACCCGGGAAAGGCGAATGTGGTTGCGGATGCCTTAAGTCGTAAATCATTATTCACTTTACGAGTGATGAATGTACACTTGTCTGCGTTTCTACCCGACAATGTGTTAGTAGCTGAATTGAAAGCCAAACCATTATTGATACGCCAAATTCGTGAAGCTCGTAAAGTCGACGATTAGTTGGTTGCAAAACGGGAAATGAGTGTGTTCGAACAAGGACTCGAATTTCAAATCGATGATGACGATTGTTTGAGGTTCAAAAGTCGTCGTGTGTTCCAAAGAATTTGGAACTTATTTCGATAATTCGAACGAAGCCCATTGTAGCCGAATGGCAATCCACCCGGGAGTACGAAGATGTACAACGATTTGAAACGTCGGTTTGGTGACATGGTATGAAACGAGACATCTCCGACTTTGTTTTGAGATGTTTAATATGTCAACAAGTGAAAGCGGAACATCAAGTGCCTTCAGATTACTTCACCGACCACGATACCCGAGTGGAAATGGGATCGAGTCACAATAGACTTTGTATCCGGACCGCCATTGTCGCTAAGTAAGAAGGATGCGATTTGGGTCATGGTAGATAGATTGACTAAGTTGGCTTACTTTATCCCCGACGCACGGATTTTTCAATGGACAAACTAGCCGAATTGTACGTTTCTCAGATTGTGAGATTACACGGGGTGCCTATTTCCATCGTATCGGATAGAGATCCGAGATTTACCTCTGTGACATCCCTAATTTGACCTTAGTCGAAAAGTGGTGTCGGGACCACTAAACCGAGTCTTATAAGTAATTAAAAGTTATATTCTATGTTTATGATGTTAGTAAATGCATGTGTGAAAGTTGCATGCATTAATTTGATCATTTCTATGTGAATTTATTAAAATGGACTTATATGAAACATTGTTGAAAGGTGATAGGCTAATCTTTCAATGGTCTAATAGTATATGCATGCAAAAGAATGGTTTTGCATGTCAATTTACCCAAAGAAAAGGAAGTGGCGGCCATGGTAATGAAGATGGGCAAAAGAAAACATGTCTTAAACATGTTTTGCTAGTGGTGGATGTTAGAAATAATAAAATAAGAGCATGGGTAAAGGAATGAAAAAAAATGAGTGTGGATGCTTCCCCCTTTGCCGTACATGAGAGAAACAAAACAAAGAAAGAAAAAAAAGAAAGGAAGAAAAGTGTTCATCCTCCTTAGCTTGGCCGAACCTCAAAGGAAGAAGGGGAGATAGCCAATCGGTCACCCTTAAGCTTGGAACAAGGTAAGTGATTTCATGTTAGTTCTTGAAATATTAGCATACATCAAGCTAGTTACTAAGTTTTCTACTTAGCCTTGTCAAGATCTTGATTGTGTGGTGATAGTGGGTAATCGGCCATGAAAGAAATGGAGGAAAATGATTGTTGTCTTGTGTTTTAAGGAGAAATGGTGGATGGGTGAAAGAAACAAGTTTTTGTTTCTTGTTTCTTCTTGGCCGATTCTAAGGGAGCAACCATTCAGCTTCTAAGCTATAAATAAAGTGAGAAATTCATGTGAATTCCTGAAACGTTAGATGAAATTGAGCTAGTTACCAAGTTCTCTAGGTAACCCATGCTAGAAATTGTGATTTTGGGTTGACTAGGATTTTCGGCCATAGTGGTCATTGAGGATTAAGGTTTATGTTTCATGCTAAACTTGATGAATCTTGGTGTATGGGTGTTTGAACTAAACTAATGATCAAATAGATGCACAAATACAAAGTAAGAAGAATCGGCTATTGTATGTAATACTATTGCCGAATGTGAAATTACTATACTTGAGTAATGAATGTGGTTGGAGTTGATAATCTGAAAGGAATGCTTAAATGTGTTTGTTTAAAGAAGAAATTGATGAAGAATGTATGTGAACCTAGCAAGTGTATTCGCTTAGTACCTTATAATGTGAAAACCTTGGAATTTATTTTTGATTTCGTGTATGTATGACCAAGAACAATCGGCCTTATAATGGCGTTTTGGTTTAAAAAGTCGATTGATAGTTTATAATAAAATGAGTTGATATGAGATGCTGAATGTGATTAACAAGTAAACATTATTGAGAAAAATATTGAATACTTCTACTTGCATTCGTTAAGCTCAAGAGCAAAGGGGAGCTAAATCCGATAAAGGGAAGGAAAAAGTGATCGAATAGCCGTTGAAGCCGCTCGACAAAGATCCGAGGTAAGTCCTCAAGAAATGACCCTACTTGAATTATGTGAAATGAAATATGGATGTGTAATGATTATTGATTTATGTGTGTATGAGTATTTGAATGATACGGGCTAAGTCCCAAGGCGATTATGCTAGTGATATGTTTGTGTTTGAGCCTTAGTGACGAAAATGAAATATGAATGTGAAATGATTATTGATGTATATGTGTGCATGAGCAATTGAATGATATCCGGCTAAGTCCCAAGACATTTATGTTGGAAATTATATCCGGTTAAGACCAAGGCAATTGTGCTAGTGACTACATCCGGCTAAGACCAAGGCATTCGTGCAAGTCGTTCTATCCGGCTAAGACCCGAGGGCATTCATGCATGTGGTTATATCCGGTTGTATTCAAGAAGCTTGGGCTGAAGGTGAGCGTTGGTTGCTGTAATAAATTTAATTAGTACGCTCGAAAAGCCCAAAGGAAAAGGTATGTTTATATGTGCATTGGAAAAGTCGATATGTTTGAGTAACATTCGCTCAATCGACTAACGAATTTTCAGCTATTGAATTGGTTGATATCTTGTGAAAGTATACAATGATGAAGTGTGAAGCAAGTATGATTATGTGAATGTGTATTAATGAAATGATTCATTTGGCTATGTGAATGTAATGCCTTAGTTAAAGCTGATTTTATTGCTTGAGACTTACTAAGCATAAAAATGCTTACCCCGCTGCTTTGGCTCTCTGCTTTATAGATTTTGCTCGTTAGCGATCGGATTCGGGATCATTAAAGTCGAAGTCATCTACACTATCAAAGCCTCCATTTTGGTATAATTTTGGTTGAACTTTGAAATGGCATGTATAGGACTACCTTAATGTTGAAGGTCATGTACCTTTCGGTTTTGTGTAAGCTTGGATAGCCATGCGAAAATGGCTTATATACGTTTTTAGTATGATTCTATAATAGTTTGTATGATAATCATTATGGGGTATGAAATTGTCTGAAAGGATTAGCCATTGGAATGGTTAATCATAATCACACTTTGTGCTATGGTGCAAAAAGGGCCATTTGAATCGTGGAAATCATGAAATAGGTAATGGTTACTTTGAAAATAGATGCTGGCAGCAGCAGTGGTATGGTTTTGAAAAATCACCAAAATTTGTAGGAATGGTATTAAATAATGAATAAATTATGTAAATTAACCTTAATGAGTCTACTTTCATGTGGAATAATCGAAACGGTCATAGGAGTTACATGTTAAGAGATATTAAAGCTATTGTGAGATAGGGCCAGAACGGTTTCTGGGTCCCCTTTCGCAACTTTAAAAATTTATTATAAATTATCCAGAAAGAATTAGGAGTCATGCCTTATATGTACAGATTCCATTTTGAGTCTAGTTTCATTAGAAACAAACGGCACCAGTATTAAAGCCCTGTACAGAGAGATATTCAAGTTGTAACGCGGGAAGGTCAGAGCAGTCGATCCCTGTAACATGGGTGACTTTAACTAATAAACTGTACCAATTGGCCTGACCGAAAATTCTAGAATTAAATCCATGGATGGATATATGAGTCTAAATTTAGGGAAAATTTACGGAATCATTTCTGATTTTGAAACTCGAGATATGAGTTTTAAGGTGACAAGGACGTGATTTCCGGCGTCTGAAATGTCAAATTGGTGGGTGAAATATGTGGATTTGGCTTGTTAACCCTCGTGTCCCATAACCGCGATGGTCTCGTGTTGGGTGTTACAATTTAATTGGTATCGAGCCACGCTTAGTCGATTCTAGGACTACCGTGATATGTTTGGGGTCTAGCTATACATGCCATAAAATGATGAATTGATAGTGTGGTGATTTCGACAATTTGACTTTGTGTTTGTTTATAGCAATGGATCCCGATCCCAACCGAGCAATAGCCGATGATGTGGAGAGTGTGGCGCGCTGCTCCGCGCAAGGGACGGCGTCGGTGGACTCTCAACCTATGGCCAAGAATCCGAATGATGAGGCTAGGCAAGCCTTTTATAGTGTGATGAATGATTGGTTCAACCAATACATTCGAACTAACACTACTGTTCCACACCTCCATTCCCGACTAATGCAACCCGCACCTACAATACCTCCCAGAATCGACCAAATAAGGTCAAGTAAGCCCCAATGACGTAATTCAGTAAACATGGGGCCACTGAATTCAAGGCTACGGATAGCGACGATGCCGAGCAAGCTGAATTTGGTTGGATAACACTATCCGGTGCTCGATGAGCTATCTTGTACACCGATGAGTGCTTAAAGTGTACCATCTCCTTGCTACGCGATTCGCCTATTATTGGTGGAGTACTCGACTTCGTGGTGCCTAGAGAGCAAGTGACTTGGGAATTCTTTCGCATCGAGTTCAAAAAAGTATATCGATCGAGATTCATCGACCAAAAGCGAAGGAATTTCTTGATCTTAAGCAAGGTTCTATGTCGCCATCGACTACGAACGAAAATTTGTGAGGCTTAGCGATGACGCGAGAATGCATTTCGTCCAAGCTATTATGTGTAAACGCCGAGGATGGGCTGAATGATGATATAAGGATGTTCGTTGGCATTCTCGAAATACGAGAGTTCGTAGTACTTGTTGAGCGAGCTTGTAAAGTGAAGAGCTTAGAAAGGAGAAACAAAAGTTGATGTGGGAACCGGAGAATTCGAAAAGGTCCTCGGAAAGTCTCTTCAACAGCATCGAAGAGATTTCGAGATGATGTGAGCCGTCTAGAGGCGCGGGCTTTTCTAGATGAGGACGCGATCGACCCCTGTGACCACACGAGTCACTTGATCGCTGATGGTGGAAATGATCGCCGAGAGGCGGAATGTCGCGCATTGTGGCAAATGGCATTCGGGAGTGTTGGTTCCATGATCGCTCTCGCTATAAGTGTGGATCGGCCGACCACCTTATGAAGGATTGCCCGAGGTTGCTTGAACAAAATGTAAGTCGAGTGGAAACCGGGTGCTACCATCGCCGAGGTAGGCCACCTAGAAATATGGGCAATGTTAGTGGCGGTCGAGAGGATCTAGAGATGCTACCATCGATCCGAGGCTCGGGCTCTGCTAGGACTTATGCCATATGCGCACGCGAGGATCTTGCCTCTCCGGATGTCATTCTTGGTACTTTCACTCTTTTCAATACTAATGTGATTGCTTTGATTGACCCTGGTTCTACTCATTCTTATATATGTGAAACCTTAGCATCCAATAAGACTTTGCCTATTGAGTCTCATTGAGTTTGTAATTGGTGTCAAACCCTTGGGTCATTACGTGCTTGTCAACAAAGTGTGCAAGAAAAGTCCCCTAGTGTTCCGAGGTTCTTGTTTTCCCGGACTTGATGCTTTTGCCGTTCGATGAATTCGACATTATTCTTGGTTTGGATTGGTTGACCATGCATGATGCGGTTGTAAATTGCAAAAGCAAGACTATCGATTTGAGGTGCGCGAATAACGAGATAATTCGGGTTGAGTCTACGGACTTAAAAGGGTTGCCAGCTGTAATATCAGCAATGTTGGCCCGGAAATATGTAAGAAAAGGGTGCGAAGCGTACCTTGCGTATGTGCTCGAGGACAAGGAATCAGAAAAGAAACTCGAATCAGTGCCAGTGGTTTGTGAATACCCGGATGTTTTCCCTGAAGAGTTGCCGGGTTTACCACCTGTTCGGGAAATAGAATTTGGCATCGAATTGGTACCTGGTACCACTCCAATTTCGATAGCTCCGTATCGTATGGCACCAACGGAATTAAAGGAGTTGAAAGCTCAGTTGCAAGAATTGGTGGATAGAGGTTTTGCTCGCCCGAGTTTTTCGCCTTGGAGTGCGCCAGTGTTGTTTGTGAAAAAGAAGGATGGAACTATGAGGCTGTGCATCGACTATCGTCAGCTTAATAAAGCGATGATAAATAACAAATATCCGTTACCACGTATCGATGACTTGTTCGATCAACTGAAGGGAGCCTCAGTTTTCTCGAAAATAGATTTGAGATCGGGCTATTATCAATTACGAATTCGAGATTCGGACGCACTCCAAGACCGCCTTGAGCGAGATATGGTCACTATGAGTTCCTAGTGATGCCGTTTGGGCTCACTAATGCCCTCGCGGTATTTATGGATTTAATGAATCGGATCTTCGCACCATATTTGGATCGGTTCGTAGTCGTGTTCATTGATGACATCTTGGTCTATTCAAGAAATGAGACCGAACATTGAACACCGAGGTTAGTAATGCAAATTTTACGGATAAGCAATTATATGCTAAGTTCAACAAGTGTGAGTTCGTTAAGAGAGGTTAGCTTCTTGGGTCATGTGGTATCTCGCGACGGTATTCGAGTCGACCCAAATAAAATTTCAGCCATACTTAATTGGAAGCCTCAGAAATATTATTGAGGTTCGAGCTTTTTGGGGCTTGCGGTTATTACCGACGATTTGTAAAGGTTTCTCAACGATAGCCATGCCGATGACGGCTACTCCAAAAGGATGTTAAGTTCGAATGGACGGAGAAATGTCAGAAAAGTTTCGATCAACTGAAAACTTATTTGACTGAAGCCCCAATTCTAGTGCAACCCGAATCCGGCAAAGAGTTTGTCATCTATAGTGACGCCTCCCTACTTGGGTTAGGTTGTGTATTGATGCAAGAAGGTCGAGTTGTGGCCTATGCGTCGAGGCAATTAAAGCCACATGAGAAAAATTATCCGACCCATGATCTCGAATTGGCCGCCATCGTATTCGCCTTAAAGATTTGGCGACATTACTTATTTGGTGAGAGGTGCCATGTGTACTCGGATCACAAAAGTCTCAAATATTTGATGACCCAAAGAGACTTAAATATGTGACAAAGACGTTGGCTCGAGCTGTTAAAAGATTATGAGCTGGTCATTGACTATCACCCGGGAAAGGCGAATGTGGTTGCGGATGCCTTAAGTCGTAAATCATTATTCGCTTTACGAGCAATGAATGTGCACTTGTCTGTTCGATCCGACAGTGAGTTAGTAGCTGAATTGAAAGCCAAACCATTATTGATACATCAAATTCGTGAAGCTCAGAAAGTCAACGACAAGTTGGCTGCAAAACGGGCTGAGTGTGTTCCGAACAAGGACTCGGAGTTTCAGATCGATGATGACGATTGTTTGAGGTTCAGGAGTCGTCTGTGTGTTCCCAAGAATTCGGAACTTATTTCGATAATTCTGAACGAAGCCCATTGTAGCCGAATGGCAATCCACCCGGGGAGTACGAAGATGTACAACGATTTGAAACGTCGGTTTTGGTGGCGTGGTATGAAACGAGACATCTCGACTTTGTTTGAGATGTTTAATATGTCAACAAGTGAAAGCGGAACATCAAGTGCCTTGAGATTGCTTCACCGATCACGATACCCGAGTGGAAATGGGATCGAGTCACAATGGACTTTGTATCCGGACCGCCATTGTCGATGAGTAAGAAGGACGCGATTTGGGTCGTTGTAGATAGATTGACTAAGTCGACTCACTTTGTCCCCGACGTACGGACTTTCCAATGGACAAACTAGCCGAATCAGACGTTTCTCATATTGTGAGATTGCACGGGTGCCTATTTCCATCGTGTCGATAGAGATCCGAGATTTACCTCGCGATTTTGGAAAAAGTTGCAAGAAGCTTTGGGTACCAAGTTGCATTTCAGCACGCCTTTCACCTCAAACCGATGGTCAATCCGAGCGGATAATCTGATACTTGAGGATATGTTGAGATGTTGCATCCTCGAGTTCGGTGGTTCATGGGAACGGTATTTGCCGTTGATTGAATTCGCTTACAACAACGACTTTCAATCAAGTATTAAGATGGCACCCTACGAGGCTTTATACGGTCGTAAATGCCGTACCCATTATTCTGGTGAACTTAGTGAAGGAAAAATCTTCGGGTTGATTTGGTTAAGGATGCCGAGCAAAAGTTTGAGTAATTCGTGATAGTTTGAAAGTCGCCCGGATCGCCAAAAGTCGTATGCGGATTTGAAAAGAAAAGATATCGAATATCAGGTTGGAGACAAGGTCTTTCTCAAAGTTTCACCTTGGAAGAAGGTGCTTAGATTTGGTCGTAAAGGCAAATTGAGTCCGAGGTTCATCGGGCCATATGAAGTATCCGAACGAGTTGGGCCAGTCGCATATCGATTAATTTTACCCCCTGAGCTTGAAAGGATCCACAACGTTTTTCATGTCTCGATGCTTCGACAATATAGGTCTAATCCATCGCACGTGATCGCTCCGTCCGAGATTCAGCCTAATTTGAGCTATGAAGAGGAACCAGTTCGCATTATGATGCGTGAAGCGAAAGAGTTGCGCAATAAGAAAATCCCGTTAGTGAAGGTGTTGTGGCATAAACACGGAATTGAAGAATCCACTTGGGAGCTTGAGGACTCTATGAAAGAGCGATACCCGAGCCTATTAACCGGTAAGATTTTCGGGGACGAAAATTTCTTAAGTGGGGGAGAGTTGTGACATCCCTAATTTGACCTTAGTCAGAAAGTGGTGTCGGGACCACTAAACCGAGTCTTATAAGTAATTAAAAGTTATATTCTATGTTTATGATGTTAGTAAATGCATGTGTGAAAGTTGCATGCATTAATTTGATCATTTCTATGTGAATTTATTAAAATGGACTTATATGAAACATTGTTGAAAGGTGATAGGCTAATCTTTCAATGGTCTAATAGTATATGCATGCAAAAGAATGGTTTTGCATGTCAATTTACCCAAAGAAAAGGAAGTGGCCGCCATGGTAATGAAGATGGGCAAAAGAAAACATGTCTTAAACATGTTTTGCTAGTGGTGGATGTTAGAAATAATAAAATAAGAGCATGGGTAAAGGAATGAAAAAAAATGAGTGTGGATGCTTTCCCCCCTTTGCCGCACATGAGAGAAACAAAACAAAGAAAGAAAAAAAAAGAAAGGAAGAAAAGTGTTCATCCTCCTTAGCTTGGCCGAACCTCAAAGGAAGAAGGGGAGATAGCCAATCGATCACCCTTAAGCTTGGAACAAGGTAAGTGATTTCATGTTAGTTCTTGAAATATTAGCATACATCAAGCTAGTTACTAAGTTTTCTACTTAGCCTTGTCAAGATCTTGATTGTGTGGTGATAGTGGGTAACCGCCATGGAAGAAATGGAGGAAAATGATTGTTGTCTTGTGTTTTAAGGAGAAATGGTGGATGGGTGAAAGAAACAAGTTTTTGTTTCTTATTTCTTCTTGGCCGATTCTAAGGAGCAACCATTCGACTTCTAAGCTATAAATAAAGTGAGAAATTCATGTGAATTCTTGAAACGTTAGATGAAATTGAGCTAGTTACCAAGTTCTCTAGGTAACCCATGCTAGAAATTGTGATTTTGGGTTGACTAGGATTTTCGCCATAGTGGTCATTGAGGATTAAGGTTTATGTTTCATGCTAAACTTGATGAATCTTGGTGTATGGGTGTTTGAACTAAACTAATGATCAAATAGATGCACAAATACAAAGTAAGAAGAATCGGCTATTGTATGTAATACTATTGCCGAATGTGAAATTACTATACTTGAGTAATGAATGTGGTTGGAGTTGATAATACGAAAGGAATGCTTAAATGTGTTTGTTTAAAGAAGAAATTGATGAAGAATGTATGTGAACCTAGCAAGTGTATTGTGACAGCCCTATTTTGACCCTAGTCGGGAAGTGGTTTCGGGACCGCTAAACCGAATTACCGAAATATTTGGATATAATATTTTATATCTAAAATATATGTTTATGCCTGTGTGAATTTTTAAATGCTTTAATTTTTACCAATTGATGTGAAATTAATTGAAAATGGACTTATGTGAAAATTTTGAGAATTGTGTTAGGTAAATTTTGAAAGGACCTTGTATTATGTGACTTTAAAACCCAAGGACTTGCATGTCAAATTAACATTTTATATATATAGTGGCCGGCCATGTGGGATAATCAATGAAAATGTATGTATTTTATACATATATTAGTATTATTATATTATTATAATAATATATGTTATTAGTGTTATAATAAAATAAATAGAATAGTGAAAGGTGAAAAGAACAAGGCTTAGTTCATTTTCTTTGTTCTTCAATTGCCGAATATAGGAGGGGAAAAGTTAGGCTTTCGGTCACTCTTGGATTTTTGCTAGATTAAGCTCAAGAGCTTAAAGGATCAAAGTTGGATAAGGGGAAAGAAAAAGTAATTGAATAGCCGTGGACATCTAATCGTCAACCACTTCCGAGGTAAGTTTTAAGTGATTAAACGTTGAGTGAATTCAATCATAATAGGATATGATGAGCTGAATTAGTAAGATATGATGTGGCCATGATATGTTCTAAACACAAATCATAAGTTCTCAATTGTTTGAACTTGGAAATTTTAAGAACAAAAATTTTAATAATCTGCTTAGGACAGCAGCAGTAACGTGATTTTAAAAAATCACCATAAATTGTTGGCGTTGAATTAGAGGCTGAATAAAATGTGTAATCAAAGCTTAATGAGTCTAGTTTCTTATAAAAGAAACTGTGTAAATAAAGAAATCTCCTATAAAGAGATAATTAAAGTTGTGTGAGATGGTGTCGAAATGACTCGGAAATCCCCTGTTCCATTTTTAGAAAATCATTATAAATTGTACAAAAATGTTTATAAGATAAAATTTATATGCTTAGACTCCTTAATGAGTCTAGTTTCAAATGAAATCAAATAGAACACATTTTGAATTTTTTTCAATGAGAAATTTGATTCGTAGTGAAGAGTGGTCAGATTAGTCAAACAGTGAAACAGGGGAAACTTTAAGAAAAATCTGGTATTGATTGGCCAAACATAAAATTTTGAAAATTTTATGGATAGAAGATATATGAGTCTATATTCAGGAAAATTAACGGCAATTGATTTTGAGTTTTGTAGCTCCAGTTATAAATAATTTAGTGACTATTGCTCAGGAAAACAGTTTGTAGTGAATATGTGAATTTGTTGTAAACATTGATGAAACTATTTGAGTTTCTTATAAGCTATTGCTGAAATTGATGTATAAGATATGTATATGTGGTAAAGCCGAATGGCCAATGTGATGAATGTGAATGTGTATATATGTGATAAGGCCGAATGGCCAATGTGACGAATGTGAATATGTATATATGTGATAAGGCCAAATGGCCAATGTGATGAATGTGAATGTGTATATATGTGATAAGGCCGAATGGCCAATGTGATGAATGTGAATGTGTATATATGTGATAAGGCCGAATGGCCAATGTGAGGAATGTGAATGTGTATATATGTGATAAGGCCTAATGGCCAATGCGATGAATGTGAATGTGTATATATGTGATAAGGCCGAATGGCCAATGTGACGAATGTGAATGTGTATATATGTGATAAGGCCGAATGGCCAATGTGACGAATGTGAATGTGTATATATGTGATACGGCCGAATGGCCAATGTGACGAATGTGAATGTGTATATATGTGATACGGCCGAATGGCCAATGTGATGAATGTGAATGTGTATATATGTGATAAGGCCAAATGGCCAATGTGATGGATGTGAAAGTGTATAAATGTGATAAGTCCCGAAGGACATTTGTGTCAGTACTATATCCGGGTCAAAACCCCGCAGGCTTTATGCGAGAATATTATCTTGATTAATGTCCATAGGCTTCGTGCTTGTACTATATCCGAGCTTTAAAGACCCGACGGCTAAATGCTAGGATTCAAGTAAGACTTTGATATTGAGTATCGCAATAAGTTACCATCAAATATGTGTTATGTATTTAAGATGTTCAGTACGACATTACTTACTCATCGGTGGAGTGATTTCGAGGTGAATTATCAAGATCGAAGAGGTAGGTAATGTGATTAATATTATGACTCCAAATATGTGAATGATCTAATTGGTAATGGTATGCTGTATAATGAAGTATGTGATGAAATGTTCTTATGTATTAGAGCATATTCTGCCCAAAAGCCTTATGGTTTGAGTATGGGTTGGGCTAAATGTACCAAAGACAAGGTAAGGATTATGTTTTGCACATTTACGTATATGTGATAAGGAATATGTTTGTTTCTTTATGTGCCTACGGTAATTTAGTATTTGTCATGTTGAAATACTTAAAAATAAGGGTGTGATTATGAATAAGTGGAAAGGAACATGGAAAGTTGAAAATTGATGAAGAATGTGCTTTGGAAATATTTGACCATCTAGGTCATTATTATTCGAAAGTATATATGTGATAGCCAAGTGCTGCGTTTAATGATATTATAGTTCGAGATGAAGCTCTAGATTAACTTCATCGAATAGTTGAAATGAATGACCAACGATAGTGATTGAGAACACTTTGTTTTGCTTAAAACTTACTAAGCATTAAATGCTTACTCCGTTCTTTGAATCTTTGTTTTATATTTTGGTTCGTCAGCTATCGGACTCGGGATTATTGAAGTCGAAGTCGCCCACACTATCAAAGCCCTTTTGGTACACTTTTGGTTGAACTTTGAAATGGCATGTATAGGACTACCCATTTTGCTGTGGGTCATGTACCCTTTGGTTTTGTATATATTTGGATAGCCATGCGAAAATGGCTTATATACACTTTAAGCATAGTATTATAATCGTTTTGTATGTTGTTCATTAAGAGGTATGGAAATGTTTGGAAACGATTAGCCATTGGAATGGTTAATCATGATCATATTTTGTGCTATATATGCTAAAAGGGTTAGTTGAATCATGGAAACTATGAAATAGGTAAAGTCTACCTTAAAGGCAGATGCTGACAGCAGTAGTGATGTAAATTTGAAAAATCACTAAAAATAGTAGGAATGGAATTAAATAGTGAATAAATTATGTAATCAAACCTTGATGAGTCTACTTTCATATGGAAGTAACGAAATGATCATATCAGCCGTATCTTATGAGGTGTTTAAGTTTTCGTGGAACAGGGCTAGAGCGATTTCTGGATCCCCTATTCCGACTTTGCAAATTTACTATAAATTAACCAGAGATAATTAGAAGTCATTCCCTATATGTAAAGATTCCTTTTTGAGTCTAGTTTCTTTAGAAACAAACGGCATAAGTGTTGAAGCCTTGTACAGGGAGATATTCAAGTCGCAATGCATGAAGGTCAGAGCAGTCAAACCCTGAAACGGGGGAGACTTTAACTAATAAACTGTACTAATTGGCTTGACCAAAAATTATAGAAAAAAATGTGTAGATGGACTTATGAGTCTAGTTTCAGGAGAAATTTACGGAACTGGTTTTTGAGTTCTGGAACTCGAGATATGATTTTTAGGTAACAGTGACGCAGTTAGCCAGCTTGTCTGGAAATGTTAAAATGGGCTGTGCAAGAAATGAATTTTGTCTGTGAACCCCTCGTGTCCGACTCCGGCAACGGCCTCGGGTACGGGGTGTTACATGTATTCGGCTTAGTACCTTATAATGTGAAAACCTTGGAATTTATTTTTGATTTCGTGTATGTATGACCAAGAACAATCGGCCTTATAATGGCGTTTTGGTTTAAAAGTCGATTGATAGTTTATAATAAAATGAGTTGATATGAGATGCTGAATGTGATTAACAAGTAAACATTATTGAGAAAAATATTGAATACTTCTACTTGCATTCGTTAAGCTCAAGAGCAAAGGGAGCTAAATCCGATAAAGGGAAGGAAAAAGTGATCGAATAGCCGTTGAAGCCGCTCGACAAAGATCCGAGGTAAGTCCTCAAGAAATGACCCTACTTGAATTATGTGAAATGAAATATGGATGTGTAATGATTATTGATTTATGTGTGTATGAGTATTTGAATGATACCCGGCTAAGTCCCAAGGCGATTATGCTAGTGATATGTTTGTGTTTGAGCCTTAGTAACGAAAATGAAATATGAATGTGAAATGATTATTGATGTATATGTGTGCATGAGCAATTGAATGATATCCGGGCTAAGTCCCAAGACATTTATGCTGGAAATTATATCCGGTTAAGACCAAGGCAATTGTGCTAGTGACTACATCCGGCTAAGACCAAGGCATTCGTGTAAGTCGTTCTATCCGGCTAAGACCGAGGGCATTCGTGCATGTGGTTATATCTGGTTGTATTCAAGAAGCTTGGGCTGAAGGTGAGCGTTGGTTGCTGTAATAAATTTAATTAGTACGCTCGAAAAGCCCAAAGGAAAAGGTATGTTTATATGTGCATTGGAAAAGTCGATATGTTTGAGTAACATTCGCTCAATCGACTAACGAATTTTCAGCTATTGAATTGGTTGATATCTTGTGAAAGTATACAATGATGAAGTGTGAAGCAAGTATGATTATGTGAATGTGTATTAATGAAATGATTCATTTGGCTATGTGAATGTAATGCCTTAGTTAAAGCTGATTTTATTGCTTGAGACTTACTAAGCATAAAAATGCTTACCCGTTGCTTTGGCTCTCTGTTTTATAGATTTTGCTCGTTAGCGATCGGATTCGGGATCATTAAAGTCGAAGTCATCTACACTATCAAAGCCTCCATTTTGGTATAATTTTGGTTGAACTTTGAAATGGCATGTATAGGACTACCTTAATGTTGAAGGTCATGTACCTTTCGGTTTTGTGTAAGCTTGGATAGCCATGCGAAAATGGCTTATATCGTTTTAGTATGATTCTATAATAGTTTGTATGATAATCATTATGGGGTATGAAATTGTCTGAAAGGATTAGCCATTGGAATGGTTAATCATAATCACACTTTGTGCTATGGTGCAAAAAGGGCCATTTGAATCGTGGAAATCATGAAATAGGTAATGGTTACTTTGAAAACAGATGCTGGCAGCAGCAGTGGTATGGTTTTGAAAAATCACCAAAATTTGTAGGAATGGTATTAAATAATGAATAAATTATGTAAATGAACCTTAATGAGTCTACTTTCATGTGGAATAATCGAAATGGTCATAGGAGTTACATGTTAAGAGATATTAAAGCTATTGTGAGATAGGGCCAGAACGGTTTCTGGGTCCCCTGTCGGGACTTTGAAAATTTACCATAAATTATCCAGAAAGAATTAGGAGTCATGCCTTATATGTATAGATTCCATTTTGAGTCTAGTTTCATTAGAAACAAACGGCACCAGTATTAAAGCCCTGTACGGAGAGATATTCAAGTTGTAACGCGCGAAGGTCAGAGCAGTAGATCCCTGTAACATGGGTGACTTTAACTAATAAACTGTACCAATTGGCCCAACCAAAAATTCTAAAAATAAATCCATGGATGGGTATATGAGTCTAAATTTAGGGAAAATTTACGAAACCAGTTTCCGAGTTTTGAAACTCGAGATATGATTTTTAATACGACGGTGATGCAGTTTTCCAGCCTGACTGGTAATGTCAAATTGGTTGGTATCTTGAGAGGATTTGGCCGTTAACCCCTCGTGTCCGACACCGGCGTCGGTCACGAGTTTGGGGTGTTACAAACCATGACCGAAGTTGAAAGAGTATGGTTGTGATGTATTCGGCCATGGTGCATTCATGAGCATGATTTATGCTTGTTACTTGATTGGTAAAAATTTGTGTTTGGATGGGTATGAACCCCTTGAGATTCGACCTTGCACCTATATGTGTATACATGTTTGCACATAATGTATTGGCATGACATATATACTATTTCAAGGTATACCATGCACCTATATGGGTATGAACCCCTGTGCAACTTTAAAAATTTATTATAAATTATCCAGAAGAATTAGGAGTCATGCCTTATATGTACAGATTCCATTTTGAGTCTAGTTTCATTAGAAACAAACGGAACCAGATAAAGCCCTGCAGAGAGATATTCAAGTTGTAACGCGAAGGTCGAGCAATCGATCCTCGTAACATGGGTGATTTTAACTAATAAACTGTACCAATTGGCCCGACCGAAAATTCTAGAATTAAATCCATGGATGGATATATGAGTCTAAATTCGTGGAAAATTTACTTGAATCGGTTTCGAGTTTTGAAACTCGAGATATGATTTTAAGGTGACAAGGACGCAGATTTCCAGCACTGTCTGAAATGTCAAATTGGTGGGTGAAATATGTGGATTTGGCTTGTTAACCCCTCGTGTCCGACACCAGCGATGGTCTCGGGTTTGGGGTGTTACAACCTCGCGATTTTGGAAGAAGTTGCAAGAAGCTTTGGGTACCAAGCTACATTTCAGCACCGCCTTTCACCCCCAAACCGATGGTCAATCTAAGCGGATAATTCAGATACTTGAGGATATATTAAGATGTTGCATCCTCGAGTTCAGTGGTTCATGGGAACGATATTTTCCTTTGATTGAATTCGCTTACAACAATAGTTTTCAATCAAGTATTAAGATGGCACCCTACGAGGCTTTGTATGGTCGTAAATGCCGTACACCATTGTTTTGGACTGAGCTCGGTGAAAGCAAAATTTTCGGGGTGGATTTAATTAGAGATGCTGAACAGAAAGTGAAAGTAATCCGTGAAAGTCTAAAGATAGCCTCCGATCGTCGAAGTCGATGCTGGTCCGAAACGAAAAGACATCGAGTATCGTGGGAGATAAAGTGTTTCTCAAGGTTTCGCTTTGGAAAAGATACTCGATTCGGCCGTAAGGGCAAGTTGAGCCCGAGGTTCATTGGGCCATATGAGATATCCGAGCGAGTCGGTCCGATGGCATATCATTTGATTTTGCCCCGAACTCGAAAAGATTCACGATGTCTTTCATGTTTCGATGCTTGACGCTATAGATCCGATCCATCGCACGTGATTAGTCCATCGAGGTTGAAATTCAAACCAATATGAGTTATGAGGAAGAACCGATTCGTATCCTATCACGTGAAGTGAAAAGTTACGAAACAAGCGGGTTCCGCTAGTGAAAGTGTTATGGCTCAAACACAGGATAGAAGAAGCTACTTGGGAAACCGAGAACTCTATGAAAGAGCGATACCCAACCCTATTTACGGTAAGATTTTCGGGACGAAAATTTCTTAAGTGGGGAGAGTTGTGACAGCCCAAAATTGACCCTAGTCGGGAGGTGGTTTCGGGACCACAAAACCGAGGCATAAAAATAATTTATAATTTATTTTGATGCCTATAATATGTGTTAATTCATGTGTGACATTTTGATGTTTCGATTTAGAGTTATAAATCAATTTCATTAGAAAGGACCTAGTAGTAAACTTTGAAAGTATGATGGGGAAAGGTGTGATGACTAGTTGAACATGCATGCAAAAATAAGGGATTTGCATGTCAATTTCCCCAACATGAAGTGGCCGCCATGGCAAGAGTGGATGGGCAAAACATGTCATGAAACATGTTTTGTTGGTGCATTAGGGTGAAATAATAAAATAAAGAGCATGGGCAAAGAAAGAAAAAAAAATGGTCTCATCCATGCTTCCCCGCCCCCCTTGGCCGTGAGTTGAGAGAAAGGAAAAGAAAAAATTTTGGTTCATCCATTCTCATTTTCTTTGGGCTGAAAATTCTAAGAAGGAAGGAAATTTTGCTCCATTTTTAGTTTAGAAGAGATCTAGAAGGAGACTTGGCTATACTTGCATCGAGATTAAGGTATGTTGAGGTTGTGTCATGAGATTCATGCTTGTTTTGGTTGCTAACTTGATGTGCATGTTAGCCATGGTTCAAATCCTTGCTATGCCATGAAAAATGGTATTTGGCCAAGGTTGATATTGTGTTAAAGCCATTGCATGCTAAATGTGAAGCTTGTTGATGATGCATGTAATGATGGATTGACTACTCTTGAAATTTCTTTTAGTATTCTTGAGTAGGACATTGAATTCTTTGTTTAACCATGACCGAAGTTGAAAGAGTATGGTTGTGATGTATTCGCCATGGTGCATTCATGAGCATGATTTATGCTTGTTACTTGATTGGTAAAATTTGTGTTTGGATGGGTATGAACCCCTTGAGATTGACCTTGCACCTATATGTGTATACATGTTTGCACATGATGTATTGGCATAACATATATACTATTTCAAGGTATATATTTGCTTGTGATGATGTTTCGTTATGAAGTACATGAGAGATGTGTATTGAGCTACAATATGTAATCGTTAGTTAGTAAAATGCATGCTGTTTTTGTGTGGTATTAAGTGCATAATTGGCCTCAACATGGACATGCATATTCGCCACATGAGGGGAAATTGGTGTGCATGCATTCGGTTAGAGGCAAGCATATTGATGCCTATTCTTGGCTTAGAAAATTCGCTAAGAGGAATATTAACTAATGTGTTGAGTTCGATTCGTGATTTCGCATCTATGCGACTTTGATGCCTAATGAGCATATATATTGGCTAGGTATCTTGAATTCCTCTTCGATGCTCAAATGATAAAACCAATTTATTTGTTAAATTAAGCTCAAGAGCAAAGGGAGCTAAATCCGATAAGGGAAGGAAAAGTCGTCGAATAGCCGTCAAATCGCTCGACCACGTCCGAGGTAAGTTTTGAGTATCGAAACTTAGATTTTGATTCGATTGAATGTAGTAATAAGCAATCGAAATTGTGCCTTTGTATGTGGCCATTGAGCCGAAATGATATTTTTGCTAAGTGAATTGTGCATAAAAGTTGTGTTATGAAATTGAAACAAAGATGTGTATGAATGTTCGAGTGATATCGGGCTAAGCCCAAGGCAATTGTGCGAAGTTATGATATCCGGCTAAGCCCAAGGCAATTGGGCGAAGTTATGATATCCGGCTAAGCCCAAGGCAATTGTGCAAATTGTGATATCCGGGTTAAGTCCCGAAGGCCTTTGTGCGGGTTACCATAACCGGGCTATGTCCGGAAGGCGTTTGAACGAGTAGCTATATTCGGATAAACTCCAAATGTATGTGATTCGAGAACTTTGAACTTGCTGGAAAATTTTCAGTTAATGCACTTGTGAAATTCCCAACAACAAGGTATGTTTTGTGTGTGCTTCGCACACTATGAGTAAGTGCGTATGAATATTCGCTCTAATGATAAATGAGCTATCGGCATTAACTAGGCCGTTATTTGTGTATGAATATAAGAGTTGGGATTGTGAAGTAAGCATGTCTTTGAGAAATTGTGCATATGAATTATTGTTTAGCTACTTGAATGCTATGCTTTGGTTGTGTGTATATTATGGCTCAAACTTACTAAGCATAAATTGCTTACTCTGTTTCTTTGTTTCTCTGCTTATAGATTTTGCTCGTTAGCGATCGGATTCGGGATCATAGAAGTTGAAGTCAACCACACTATCAAAGCCCTTTTGGTACTCCTTTAGTTGAGTTTTGGATATGGCATGTATAGGACCACCCTCGGTTGTTTCTAAGTACTTTGTGATGTATATGTGCTGCCATGCGAAAATGGTTCGTAAAAGTGGAGTATGGAATTTGACCATATGTGGTTTGTAATTATATTTGGTTTCATGATGTGATTATGGTTTGAATGAGAGTGTTGGTCACATGATCAGCCATTGGAATGGCTAAATATGATCATATGTGGACCTATGTATGACTAGACTATAGTTGGTCCATGGGAACTACAATATAGGTAAAGCCTACCTTAAAAACAGAGGCTGCCAGCTGCAGTGACGTGGATGTGAAAAATCACCAAAATTTGTAGGAATGGTGTTAAATAGTGAATAAATTATGTGATCGAACCTTGACGAGTCTATTTTCATATGAAAGTAACGAAACGATCATATGAACAGTATACTGAGAGATATTAAAGTTCTCGTGAGACAGGGCCAGAACGGTTTCTGGGTCCCCTGTCGCGACTTTGAAAATTTACCATAAATTATCCAGAATGAATTAGAAGTCATGCCTTATATGTCCAGATTCCTTTTTCAGTCTAGTTTCATTAGAAACAAACGGCATCAGTATTGAAACCCTGTACAGATAGATATTCAAGTTGTAACACGCGAAGGTCAGTGTAGTCGACCCCTGTTACATGGGTGATTTTAACTAATAAACTGTACCAATTGGCCTGACCAAAAATTCTAGAAAAAAATCCAGGGATGGATATATGAGTCTAAATTCAGGGAAAATTTACGTAATCAGTTTCCGAGTTCTGTAACTCGAGATATGCTTTTTAAGGAAACAGTGACGCAGTTTTCCAGCTTGCCTGGGAATGTCAAGTTGGTCGGTGCTATAAGTGGTTTTGGCTTGTTAACCCCTCGTGTCCAACACCGGCAACGGTCTCGGGTTCGGGGTGTTACACTTTGAATGGGTTTTCCTTACATACTGAGTTTTCGAAACTCACCCATTTCCCTTCCATCCTTGCAAGTGAGCCCTAGTTGGTGGACTTGGAGCTGGGCGGGATTCAGAGTGGCCACGAAGATTAATTTCTATTTTTTTTAAGTTTCACAATTATTATTTTGATTATCTTGTTTCTGGTTTAAGTTGTAATAAGGCCGCTCTTTTTATTATTTTATTTATTTTGGGTTATTAAATTGGTTAGCTTTAGGGCGCGTTTTATAAAAGTTTCCTATTTTCAAAATATCACAATAACCGAGCAAAGCTTTCGCAATGTAAATGTTTTCAAAGGAAATGAATATTTTAAATAGACTTAACCTTAATTAATATTCGGGGACTAGTAACAGGCTTAAAGTGTGGCAATGGATGTGTGCATGTCTAGGATTGGATCCGTGGAGAGCTTGGTACTTAAGCAGTCCAACAGACTCACCTCCTCTTTTCTGGCTTCCTACCTGGTGCACAGCTTCCGTTCACTTTAACTTAAAACAAAACATTCTTCAAACCCTAAGAAAGATTTTTAGATAAAACATGAATTTTATAGAAACGCTTCAATGTGACACGCCGAATTCGATCGTAATGTCTGGGCTGGGTTTAGGGTGTTACATTTAGTGGTATCAGAGCCTAGTTGCAAAACTTGGCTGTGGATTGGGTCCAAAAAGGTTTTCAAAACTTTAAGTCCAAAGAGGGTATTTTTGGAGAAATCTGACTTTTGAAAACAAATTCTTTTTGTTGAAAGGAGATAATTTCCAAACCTGTTTTCTTTAAATCAAATGTGTTAAAAATGGATCTCAAAAAGGCCTAAATCTTTTGAGTTTGTCTGAAAATTGATGAGGTGGTACACTGAATCCCCCGCACCAAGTCTGTAAGTATCTTTCCATTTTATATCTTGAATCGCATCGTAGATAGTCCGAGCCTTAGAGATAGTACTATAGATAATGTAGCATTAAGGCTACAAAACTGAGACTGTAGGGTAAGCCCTAGGGTACTGAGACAGTAGCTAAACTACGGTCGGGCAAGAACAACTATGAAACTTGATCTGTTCATAAGATATTCTGTAAAAAAACAATGGAAACAGTAAACTAATGGCATAAAATTCGTAATCAGATAAATCGATATGAGTACGAGAGCTACTCGGGGAAGAGGCCATGGTCGAGGCCGAGGTAGTACTCAAGCTGGATCTTCGTCTTCTGAGAACATACCAGCTGGCGAGGCACGACCACCACCGGTGGATGAAAATGGGTCGTATGATCGGGCCGCGAGGGATGACGCTCTGTCCCAGGCCATGTTGAGAGTTTTGGAATGGGTGGCCGAAGCTAGTGTCGGCCCCATAAATAGGGGGTCCATTTCTGAGCGACTCTGGGCCAACGGAGCTGAGGTTTTTAGGGGTATATCTGGAGTAGCCCCAAATGTGGCTGAGTACTAGCTGGAAGCCACGGAGCGGATTATGGATGACCTGGACTGCTCAGTGGAGCAGAAGTTAAAAGGGGCAGTGTCATTACTGCGGGATGAGGCATATTAGTGGTGGATCACTGTGAGAGAGGGTACCCGAGCTGAGAGGGTAACTTGGGAGTTTTTCAAGCAATCCTTCAAGGTGAAATATGTCAGAGGTAGCTATGTGGATGCACGAAGAAAGGAATTCCTGAACCTGACCCAATGTAGTAAGACCGTTGCTGAATATGAGGTAGAGTTTCTGCGATTGAGCCGTTACGTTAGTGGCATTGTCTCTACCGAATATGAGCGCAGTGTTCGTTTTGAGGATGGCCTCAGGGATGAGCTAAGGGTGCTCATAGCTCATTAGAGAGAGTGCGATTTTGCTGCACTAGGACTGAGGAACCAGTTCGAGCGGTTCCGGTGAACATGGTTAGACCACAAGCTTGTGGAGATTATGGTAGAATGCATCTGGGGGAATACTAGAAGCGTTCTGGAGCTTGTCTTCGCTGTGGATCAAAGGAACATAGGATCAGGGAATGTCCTAGGAGGCCAGCTCAGACTCAAGTGGCTGAACAAGGGGCTGTGCAACCCGTCTAACCCGCGCGAGGTGGGCCACCGCCGCCGAGAGGTCGTGGACAAGGTCGCGGTGGCAATGGCCGTGGACGTGGGGCACCTGGCAGGGGTACTGTTAATGCTGAGGCTTGTCAGCCAGCTTTGGTATATGCTGCTCGTCGCCGCAAGGAGGGTGACGCACCTGATGTTATAACTGGTACGTTTTTTTATCTCTGGTGTACCTTATACTGCTCTGATAGATGTGGGGTCAACTCATTCGTATGTTGCATGTGACATTTCTGGGGCATTGGGTGTTCACTTTGAGGAGATTGTGTGTGGGGTAACTGTAATAAGTCCTTTAGGTCACTCAGTTAAAGTAGAGAAACTCTTTAGGGAGGTGCCTTTAGAGACTCAAGGTAGGATTTCCTGTGGAGACTTGATGGAGTTACCGTTCGGAGAATTCGATTTGATCCTAGGGATGGATTGGTTGACCAAACATAGGGAAACGCTGGATTGTGCAGCTAAGAGGTTGGTGTTAAGGACTATTGAGGGTAAAGAGGTAATGATTATTGGAGAACGAAGAGATTACTTGTCTAATGTAGTATCGGCTTTGAGGGCTGAGAAACTGATGCGTAAGGGATGCGAGGCATATTTGGCTTTTGTAAGCCAAGTTGAAGCTGAGGATCTGACTGTGGAGACCGTCAGAACTGTTAGGGAATTCTAGGATGTTTTCCCAGAAGAGCTTCCTGGATTACCTCCGAATCGGGAGGTTGAGTTTGGAATCGATTTGCTGCCTGGAACAGCTCAGTATCCATTGCACCCTATAGGATGACACCGAAGGAGTTAGTGGAACTGAAAGCTCAAATCCAAGAATTGTTGGATAGAGGCTTCATTAAACCTAGTGTGTCTCAATGGGGAGCACCGGTCCTGTTTGTGAAGAAAAAGGACGGGACGATGCGTATGTGCATCGATTATCACCAGTTGAACAAACTGACGATAAAGAACAAATACCCACTGCCAAGAATTGATAACTTATTTGACCAACTTAGAGAAGCTTCGGTATTTACCAAGATTGACCTTCGATCTGGATACCATCATCTAAGGGTAAAGGAAGTAGATATTCATAAGACAGCATTCAGAACTCGATATGGCCATTACGAGTTCCTGGTTATGCCATTTGGGTTGACGAACGCACCTGCCACTTTCATGGATTTAATGAATCGGGTATTCCAACCTTACTTGGACCGATTCGTGGTAGTTTTCATCGATGATATTCTGGTATATTCGAAAATCGAGGAGAAACATGAGGAGCATCTACGTATTGTGCTGCAAGTGCTGAGAGAGAAGTAACTGTACGCGAAGTTTAGTAAGTGTGAATTCTGGTTGTGAGAAGTGGCTTTTCTAGGTCATGTGGTTTCTACTGAAGGAATTAGAGTGGATCCTCGGAAAATTGAGGCAGTTCTGAGATGGCAACCACCAAAGTCAGTATCGAAAATTCAGAGTTTTCTAGGTTTGGCAAGCTATTACAGAAGGTGCGTAGAGGGATTTTCTCTTATTGCTGCACCAGTGACGAAACTGTTGAGGAAAGGGGTAGCATTTGTCTGGACTGAGAAACAGTAAAAAGCTTTTGACCATTTGAAAAAGGTATTGACTGAAGCGCCAGTGTTGATTCAACCGGAGTCTGGAAAGGACTTCACTGTGTACAGTGATGCGTCGCATGTGAGGTTAGGATGTGTACTGATGCAAGAGGGTAAGGTGGTCGCTTATGCTTCGCGATAGCTTAAGCCTCATGAAGCGAACTACCCTACGCATGATTTAGAGCTAGCAGCAGTGATCTTTGCGTTGAAAATCTAGAGACATTACTTATATGGAGAAAAGTGTATCATATACACAGACCATAAGAGCCTAAAGTATCTATTGACTCAGAATGAGTTAAACCTTAGGCAACAAAGATGGGTAGAGTTGCTTAAGGATTACGACTGTTCGATTGAGTACCACCCAGGTAAGGCTATCGTGGTGGCTGATGCATTGAGTCGAAGGGTTGTTACCGATTTGAGAGCCTTGTTTACACGTTTGAGTCTGTTCGACAATGGAAGTCTGTTCGTAGAATTGCAAGTGAGGCCTACTTGGACTGAGCATATTAAAGAAAAACAGTTAAAAGATGATTCGTTAGTTCTTCGGTTTCGACAAGTTGAGAATGGTGAGAATGAAGATTTTAGACTGAACACTGACGGTGTTCTGTGCTTTTGTGGAAGGGTTTGTATTCTGAAAGACCCTAAATTGAGGCGGTTAATTTTAAAGGAGGCTCATGGTGGACCCTGTGCCATGCATCCTGGAGGGAATAAGTTATATCGAGATCTGTAAGAGGTGTACTGGTGGCCTGGACTGAAACAAGAGGTGATTGAATTTGTTGGGAAATACCTGACGTGCCAGCAAGTTAAGGCCGAGCACCAATTGCCTTCTAGATTACTGCAACCGGTGAAAATTCTACTATGGAAGTGAGAGAGGGTAACTATGGACTTCGTGAGTGGGCTACCTTTGACACCCACCAAGAAAGATTCTGTGTGGGTAGTTGTGGATAGGTTAACAAAATCTGCACATTTCATACCAATTCGTACTGATTACTCACTGCAAAAATTGGCCAAGTTGTATGTGGCAGAGATAGTGTGACTGCATGGAGTGCCAGTGTCGATTATTTCTGATCAAGACCCTAGGTTTACATCTCGGTTTTGGCAGAAGTTGCAGGAGGCATTGGGTACACGATTGGATTTCAGTACTGTCTTTCACCCTCAGACAGATGGACAGTCGAAAAGGGTTATTCAAATTTTGGAGGATATGTTAAGAGGTTGTATCATCGATTTTCGTGGTAGTTGGGAGGACTACTTGCCATTGGCGGAGTTTGCGTACAACAACAGCTACCAAACAAATATTCAGATGGCTCCATATGAGGCACTTTATGGGCGGAGATGTCGTACGCCTACGTGTTGGACAGATTTGGGTGAATGACAAGTCTTGGACCGGAGTTAGTGGCAGATACTGAAAGTAAGGTTAAGTTGATAAGAGGTCAATTAAAGGAGGCATCTGATAGACAGTTGTAATAGCCCAAAATTGGGTCTAGTTGGAACAGAGGTTTCAGGACCACAAAATCTGAGATAAAAATAATTATTTTATGATTATTTTGAGGTCTATGATATGATTGCATGATTGTGTGAAAATTTCGTGAAGAAATTCTATGCATAAAGTGCTCAATTTGAAGTTAGGGACTAAATTGAATAAGTTGCAAAACTTGCATTGTAGAAGTTTCTAGTATGAAATTGATTTGAAATATTAATTAGGAGGTCTTAAATAGAAATTTTACCAGCTTCTAAGTGATGGACAAAAATTGGACATGGATGGAATTTTTGAAAGTTTAGTAAGGAAGGGCATTTTGGTCATTTGGTAATTAAAAGAAATAAAAAGGGAAAATAAAGCCAAAATTTACTCATCTTTTTCATGGAGGCCGAAATTAGCATGGGGGAAGCCATGGCTAGGGTTTTCAAGCTTTCCAAGCTCAATAGTAAGTTCGTTCTAACCCTATTTTTCAAGTTCTTTACGCTTTTGGAATCCTGGTAATTTGATTAAGCTTATTCTAGCAATAATTTAAGCTAGGGTTCATATTTGGAAAAATACCCATAGGTGAAATGTGTTTATTTTGCTGTTTTATGATAGAATATGAGGTTTTAAATTATGTTAGACAACTTGTGCTACTCAGTTTTGAGTGAAAATGAGTAAAAGGGCTTAATCGGTAAAAATACCTAATAGTCATAAGTATATGTTAGAGTGAGAATTTGATGTTGCCATAGAAGGGAAAAAGTGATCAAAATGTCATAAAACATAAGAATAAGGGATGAAGTTTAATTCCCGAGCCTAGGGGCAAAAGTGTAAATATGCAAAAGTTTAGGGGCAAAATTGTAATTTTTCCAAAGTTTGAGTTAAGGACTGTTTTGAATAGTACATTAATTAAATAAGTAAAATATGATGTTTTAGATCCTAAAAAATGAGATTTGAACCTAGAATGAGAGAAAAATCGAAAATTGGGAAAGTTGGTAAAATGATTGTTTTAGTATCGAGGTAAGTTCATATGTATAATAAGCATTAATTTATGCATGTTTCAATGTAAAATTGATATATTTATTATAAATTTCGAGGTGTTGAAAGTATGTAATTGGTATGATAATAATACAAACAATAATGTCAGTAATTTATATTTGAAAGTTAAATTTAGTGAATTAATTGAATTATATTAAATTAAATGATTATGGTGCCAAGTTTATGAATTGATTTAAAATATGTCTATGGTACATGAAGTACATTGAATTATCATACATAAATGTGATTTCTATGATTATGGATATTATGGAAATTGTAAGTTCATATGATTTTTAATAAGGCAATGTGTAATTTAATGTTATTGCCTTGATATTAAATGAGATGTAAGTTTATATGTAAGTAATACATCAATATTACTTGTATTATGATATTTTATAATAATATTGGAAATATGTTTGTGGATAATTACTTGATTGGTGAAATTGTTGGAAAAGAGAGAATCCTGTTGAACCTTGAAAAGATTGGATGATCTGAGATAGTATGTAGCTAGGTCACATGTATGGTGCTGAGTGCACATCATGTGTACAAGAGAGCTACAAGACATTATGATGTAGCTAGGTTGCATGGGTGATACTATGTGTACACCATGTAGACAAGAGAGCTACGGGATATATGTAGCTAGGTCGCATGCGTGGTTCCAGGTGAAGGACACCATGTAGACAAGAGAGCTACAAGATAAACTGGCTAGGTTACATGGGTGGTATTGAGTGTTCACCATGTGTACAAGAGAGCCGAACTATATGATGGGTGGAGCTATGTGCTGAAACCACCAAGTATCGAGGATTGATCTGAAGTGTTCAATGAGAGGCTCTCTATGTATTGCTTTGTGAGTTTTATGATAAATAAGTGCATGAACTTGGTTATGTGAATGATGTGTTCATTAAGTGACTAGGATGTGGTAAGGTTATAAACAAGTAATTTATACATGAGGATGATTTTATGGTGACCTTGTGATCATGGGCCTATACTTGTGATGTATGAAATATGGTGAAAATGACTTGTGATATGTATGTTAAAATGAGGTTAATACAAAGAAAGTGTGAAAGAATGAATTAGCAATAAATTTGTTTTGGACAGTAGCAGTGATGTGATTTTGAAAAATCACCAAAAATAGTATAAATTGAATCAGAGACTGAATGAGATATTAAATTAAATGTTAATGAGTCTATTTTCATATAAAAGAAACAGAGCAAGAAAAGGAGTTCTATATTTTGATATATTTATGTTTTTGTGAGACTGGTTCAGAATGATTGCATGATCCCCTGTTCTGACTTTAGAAAATCACAAAAATTTGGATAAAAATAATTAGAGGCTTAAAATTATATTTTTAAAATCCTTAATGAGTCTATTTTCAATATAAATCAACAAGAACATTATCTGATTTCTGTATTGTGAGATAATTAATTTTTAGTGAAGAGAGGTCAAAACTGTCAGAATGTGAAACAGGGGAAATTTTAATGAATAAACTGTACTAATTGGCTAAACCAAAAATTATGAAAATTTTATGGTGCAAATATATGTGAGTCTAGTTTCAAGGGAAATTTATGGATCTTAATTTGGAGCTCTGTAGCTAAAATTATAAATAATTAAGTGACTATGACTTGTGTGGACAGTTTGATGTGAGCATTTATTAGTAAATTGTGAAATCGTACTTACAAGAATGCTATATACATTAAGGATGTGGAATGGAGAGGAGGAGGAGGAAAATAAATATATTTGGAATACATGGAAACTATGGTATATGAAATATTGATATAATGAAATAAATGATATGTGTTTATAAGAAAACAGAAAGAGAATGATATGTATCATGACATGTATATATATATATGACTAGTCTCAATGTAATGCTTGTAGGGTATGGAGTTGAATTAAAATGTTTTAGGCAAACATGTTATTTGCGCATCTGAATTATGGTATTTTATAAAGATATGATCTAGTTTTAAATATGAATGCTTGATGATTAAGCTGAAGAAATTTGGTAAGATGATAATCTTGGTATAAATGTATAAGTGGTACTATAATAAACAAGGTAAAATGAGTATGAGAGACACATGTATGATGATATACAAATGCTATGTTTGTGGTTTAATTGAGAATATTTAATCATTAAATGAATACCATGTTATATGCTTTTGATGTTGCTTTTGAAATTTCTAATATTTTCGTAAGTTCTCGGTTTAGTCCCGAACCCTTTCTAAAGTATGTTTTGGGCTTCGTAGACTCAAATAAGGGACTATGTGTAAGTGAATGAACATTTTGAAATATGAATGAAATTTTATGGCCGGTATTTTAGTTTAATGTTTGTATGTTTGTCCAGTAACGCCTCGTACCTTATCCCGGCCTCGGGTATGGGTAAGGGGTGTTACAACAGAAGTTGTATGCGGATCTAAAGTGCAAAGAGATTGAGTTCACTGTTGGGGATATGGTTTTCTTGAAAGTTTCACCTTGGAAGAAGATCTTGAGGTTTGGCAAGAAAGGCAAGTTGAGTCTGCGGTTTATAGGGTCTTATCGGGTTCTTAAATGGGTAGGGCCAGTAGCGTATCAGTTAGAGTTACCACTAGAGTTGGACAGAATCCATGACGTCTTTTATGTGTCTATGTTGAGACGATATCGATTGGATCCTTCACATGTCGTGCCAGTGGAGGAGATTGAAGTAAAGCTGATTTGACCTTTGAAGAAGAACCCGTACAAATTTTAGATCGAGAGGTTAAAGTTTTAAGAAGGAAGTCGGTTCCATCGGTAAAAGTACTGTGGCGTAATCATGGAAGGGAAGAGGCTACTTAGGAGTCAGAAGAGACTATGCGTCAACAATACCCTCAACTATTTAGATCAGGTAAATTTCAAGGCCGAAATTTCTTTAAGGGAGGTAGAGTTGTAGCATACGATTTTCGGGATTTTTCAGTTTCGTGATTTTGGTAAATTTTGGAATTCTGGTGTTCTGAATAATGGAATTGTGTTTAAATGTGTTAGCCGGTCTTTAGAAGGCCCAAGCCTAGGTTAAACATGGTAAAATATCAAGGTTGGATTTTAAGTGAATAGGAGACTGGGTTAAGTGGGCTTTAAGAAGAACTTCGTAAGTCATGACACAAATATGGCTTTGGTAAAGTGGCAAGGTGGCGCCACTAGATTCCTAAAAAGATGGCGCATGGAAAGGAATTGAAAGTCCAAGGTTCGAGTCGCAAGGTAGGCATGTAGTTACTTTTTAATTTTGGATATGTGCTGGGACATGATCACTCAAGAGAATTTTGGCAAGGGCTTTAGGGAGGTTGGGCCGATTGCTTTAGTTGATATTAGGGTAAGGTTCTTTTCTTTTTCTATCTTGGAGGATTAGGGTTAGCCACCTGAAAGTTTTCATTCATTCATTCTGAGTTCTCACAAAAGCCGAAAACGCATGTTCCTCTTCTTGATGCCGAATTTTATCCCTCTCTTTTTCTCCATTTTCTTTCTTCCCTTATGCTTCTTCTGTTAGCCGAAACCTTCTGACCACCCTACTCACCTTCTCTGTCGATCCCATCCTCCACAAAACCTCTATAGCCGATTGCCATAAAAGCTGAATCCTGAAACTCACTGCTTGTGCCGATTTCTCCAAAGCCAAAATCCTTCAATATTTTTGTTCCTCTTGATCAACATTCATCTTCTCTAAACCCTTGCTACCGGTCGACAGCATTATTCCAAGGTTATAGCCTCGAATCATTATCTTCTTCACCACTTAAAAAGCCGAAATACCATAAGACTTAGGGGCTTATAGCCAAAACTTCAGATCTCCTGGATTCGGGTTCTGCCATCGTTTAGAGGATAGATCTACATCAGATCTGCGTAGAAATCAAAAAGGAATAAGTGGTAAGTGCTCATTACTTCAGATCTAGTCTTATTTCTTTCAAGTTAGAAAAAGCCGAAGTCCCCAAAGGTTAGGGAGGCTGTCGATTTTGGCTTGTAGCTCTAAGAGATGTTATAATTGTTTTATTTTGATAATAGTGTGATCTAGAGGCTGCTGATCGAAGGCTTGGACAAGTGGAACGACTGGATCTAAACCTAGTCGCTAATTTCGACAAAGGTAGGATCGCTAGTGCCTAAGGTGCTTTTGGCCGAATATGGTAAGGGGGTTAATACGTAGTTTGTATTTGATAGTTAGATTAACGTGTTAGTAATCCAATTGTAGGTAGTTCGTGTGTGTGGATCTCGTCAGCATATCATCCAAACAGGTGTGTAACTGACACCCTTCCATAGTCTAGATCGGCAAAAGTGGAAAAGCTGAAATGCCGAAAAATCGGTATTTTGTGGACTTATGAGTGTGCGAATGCTCGTGAGGTAAATCTATTAATGTTTTTGGTAAACTACAATGTTTAGATTGCAAAGTGCATGATTTCTGTGCCTTCGATATATTTGGATTTTATGGACCAAAATTGGGATAGTGGGCCAACAGGCCCAATTCGGTAAGTACCCTCGATAAGTGTTTCTGTTAGTACGTGAAAGGTGGGAATATGCATGAAAACCCTTAAAACTGATAAATTACTGAAATACCTTTATAGGTGGACAATTTATAGATTTACTCTTAAGAGTAAAATTACTGATTTACCCCTAGGGTTAAGGTTGACCTGAATGCATGTTTGACTGCTTTTATTTACTGCATGCCATGTTACTATTATCTGATGCATGGGACTGGGATATTGACGGAAGAAGTACTGAAAGTGGCTTATCCACGTACTGGAGGCTTTGCATCAACTTACTGATAACTGAGCAGCAATGCTGCAACTGTAGAGTGTAGGGCTGGGTGGGTTGAGCTATTCTCCACATAGAGTGTAGGGCTGGTATGGGTGGAGTGTAGCGGTTGGTTATAGGCTAGGTTGGGCTTGCATACATGAATATGTCTGATCTATTCTGGAATGGGCCTTTGGGCCATACTGTTATCTAAAAATGGGGCTAAGGTCCAGTTTATTCTGAAAAGGGCTTCGGCCCAATACATACTATTATCTGAATGGGCTTAGGCCCAATGGGCTTGAGCTGACTTGGGCTTTGATTGGGTTTTCCTTACACACTGAGTTTTCCAAACTCACCCCTTTCCCTTCCATCCTTGCAGGTGAGCCCTAGTTGGTGGACTTGGAGCTGGGCGGGATTCAGAGTGGCCACGAAGATTAATTTCTATTTTTTTAAAGTTTCGCAATTATTATTTTGATTATCTTGTTTCTGGTTTAAGTTGTAATAAGGCCGATCTTTTTATTATTTTATTTATTTTGGGTTATTAAATTGGTTAGCTTTAGGGCGCGTTTTATAAAAGTTTCCTATTTTCAAAATATCACGATAACCGAGCAAAGGTTCCGCAATGTAAACATTTTTAAAGGAAATGAATATTTTAAATAGACTTAAACTTAATTAATTATTCGGGGACTAGTAGCAGGCTTAAAGTGTGGCAATAGATGTGTGCATGTCTAGGATTGGATCCGTAGAGAGCTTGGTACTTAAGCAGTCCAACAGACTCACCTCCTCTTTTCTGGCTTCCTACCGTACACACTTAGCTCACTTTAACTTAAAACAAAACATTCTTCAAACCCGAAGAAAGATTTTTAGATAAAACATGAATTTTATAGCAACGCTTCAATGTGACACGCCGGATTCGGCCGTAACGTCTGTGCTTGGTTTGGGGTGTTACATTTCATTTCTCTTTATTACCCAAATGGCCACACTTAAAACCCCATTCTGTTGTTTTTGAAGCCTACCCTTGTCCCAATATCATTCCTTACCCCAAACCGTACACCACCCTTGTAAACCGACTACACACCGACGGTCACTAAGTTTAAGTAGTCCTTTGTGAACTTAGAGAGGAGAAACGAGCAGTAAAAGGCACGAGTGTTGAAAAAACACTCTAGTGTAGAAAAAGCCATTTAATGAGTGCATAACACGAGTGTGAGTGCCATCCAATTTTTCTTTGTGAGTGAAACGTGAGGTTTTGTGGTGAGGTATTTACTTTCTGTTTTGTTTTAATCACTTTTCTTTTCAGCAATAAATTTATGTTTCGAGAAGAATCTTCAGAATCGGAATTCCAATATGTGATGCAAGAGATGCGAAGAATGGTGAAATCTAAATTTTACAAATTGCATGAATGATTGGACCGAGTGAAGGAAAGAGCCCGACGAAAACAAATTTCGCCAAGTCGAGGGATGGAGATAAGATCATCACGGAGGCACGCATCCAATGATTATTCAAGAAGGGATCCATACAGTGATTCTTACATGACAAAAAATTCAAGACGAAGCAAAGCAAGCTCCGAGTATGAAACCCTTCAAGTTGACAAACGCAAAGGTGCGAGTATCTCTTCAAGTGCGCCAAAGTACTCATCTATGAAAATTCAACCACAAAGAGGTGATCATGTTTCGTATGTAAATCATTCTATTCATACCCAACGAAAGTCTTCCTGTTCTGATTCTTACATGATATCTTCTTCTTGTAATGAAAGAACAAGAGAAAATTAACTTATAAGAAAAGAAAGGCAAGAAATGTTAATAAGGGAAAATGAGTGAATATGGAATGAATTTGGGAGGAGAAAAATGAAAAAAAAAAGAAAGCGAAAAAGAAAAAGAGAGTGAAAGAAGGGAAAAAGAAATTGAAAGAGAAAAAGAGTTTGAGCAAGAAAATTAATTTGAAAAAGAGAGAAAGACTGAAGAAAGAAAAGACGATGAACAAGAATTGAGTGTAAAATAAAGTGAAAAGAAGAATGAAAGTGAGTTTTCAATAGAAAAAGAGATGAGTGAAAAAGATGAGAGTGCACAAGAGAAAGTGAGGAATGTTTCTACTAACCTATATGCAAGTTGTCCTCGTATTGTATTTTCTTCTTTTTAGGTATCTAAAGAATCATTCAAAAAGTTCCAACTTTCATACCTTTCCGATGTGAGAAGATTCTAAATGATCGAGAAAGGTAACATCAAAAATGACATTAGTCCACAAGTGCTTAAAGGTAAGCGAGGTAAGGAATCTTTATCAATTAAGTCATGTCAATCTGATTGGAACATTGTTGAAAAAGGTACTGATGACTTAGTTTTCGAAAGATCTCCGCACCCTATTGTGATTTATTGTCATTCTCTAATTGTTGTTGATGATTTTTTCTCAAGTGGCGTCCAAAAGAGTTTGTCTTATGACATGTATTGTGTTGGTAAGTCTATTGATGCCAATAGAATAAATTGTCATATACAAAATTTGGTCACATGTGATAAAAGTTTTCTTGTAAGACCTTTAATCTATTTGATTGCGATGATAGTGTGAAATCTCTAAATTCCTGTACGAAATACTCTTGCATTTACATGCCCATTCGAAAAAGATTTAAAAGACTTAATTGTTTGCATATTTGTTTGCTTAAATCCTTTTCATTTGGCATGAGTGACTTATTGATGAAAACAAAATTCTTGCGGTATTGTGGAATAAGTGACCAAAACCATGTGTTCAAGCCCGGAGTATGCGATCCTAATATGTTGCTAATTAAAGGTGACACATTGAAATGGTTGTCTCCTAAAGAGGGAAGGCATGTTATGTGTGATTTTCAGGTTCTCGGGAGCAACTATGCCAATTCTATCGACCAAAGGGTTGGTGATGATGCTAAATTTTTCTCGACCAAGTGGCCCGATTTGAGAACAAATAATCTATCCAGCAATATCAGCTCAATTCAACTCTTAACTAAAGGCCAAATATCAGCTGATTAAAATCTCCATTAAGCTGTCCATTGGCATTCTCTATGCAGAAGAAACTACAAGGAAATTACTTGGAAAGTTCAAGGAAGCTTCCAGCTGCAATAAGTTGTTGCATTTGTCCATTTAGTTACCTATGTGCCTATTCGGCTAACTTAGAGTTCTAACTATAAGTATATGTTTCAGCTGGTTGCAAAAGGTTACTTACTTCTAGACTTTGTCAATTTTATGAACTATATTGTTCTAGTGAGAATTCAATTCTCTTTGTTCACTAAGGACTGAATTGACTTATCGAGATTCATCTTGTGGTGTCAATCTTTCCATGTTAAACCAAACTTATCACCTTTTCTTGGTATGGCATTCAAAATTATACCTTTGGTTCCTATCACTCTTGATAATGGGTCAACGTTCTTGTTATCTCTTCTAAACCAAAATCCATCTAAACCCATTTTGAGATTCGGGTCAAATATCCCTATTGTTGGTTCTTTCTCCGATCTTAGTTGTTATTCACATCCACCGTCCAAATATCATAAACCTTTCAATTGATACCCTTTTAAGGCTATTCCACAATTTGACTTCATCTTCTTTTCTAACGAACCAAAGACTTACCCAATTTACAATCGGGCAACATAAATGATTCAAATCATCACCGAGACGAGATTGTATCAATGTGACCCGGTCGTGTGACACGCACGTGTCACAGGCCGTCTGGACATTCGAAATGGTACCACATGGCCGTGTCCCAGCCCATGTCTGACCCCGTGTAACTCTCTAACTTAGGTAACACAACCAACACACACGCTCGTGTGGCTAGCCTGTGTGCCAAAAAAATGGCCATACATTTCGTGTGCTAGCCCGTGTACTAGGCTGTGCCAAACCTGTAGGGTATACTGACTTAGACCACACGGCCAATCACATGCCCGTGTGTTGGGCTGTGTGGAGCATACTGACTTGATTTTTAATTCAACGCCAGGGGACACACAGGTGTGCAACATGATTATGTGTCACACACAGCTGAGACACACGCTCGTGTCTTTGCCCTTGTGGACAAATATAGGCTATTTACCAAGCCATTTTTCCCGTCAAACTTGTACACACCTAAACCAACCCAATTGGCACAAAACATAGCATATGCAGGCATTCATCTAATCTCAACCAAGCATAAATCAAACCATTTTAATACCAAAAACAACAAGGCACACATATACTCCAATATGCTTTTCCATTTTATACCAAATTCACATTCTCAACTCAACTAAATGGACGCTTTCAAACATTCATTAATTTGCCTAAATTTACAAGCATACAGATTCTCAAATCATCAACCATTTGACTTCCACAATACCCATTATCAACAAGCATTATATATCCATCATCAAATTCACAACACAAGCCATATGCACTAATATATACACAACCAAACCAACCAAATTAAGTCAACTTTCATGGCTATAAACAAAACCAAACTTTAGACACTTACAAGCCAATTCAAATGGCTAAATTCATTACCAACAGATATATCCAAATGACCAAAGTTCCTATACAGGCCATATACTCAAAATACTTAAGTTCAAAAGTACCAAGGTGATAGTTGGATAGTGTGATAAAGTCTCCAACAATCCCGAATTTGAGCTAGCTTTGATTTCACTATAAGATACAGAAAATTAAATAAAGTAAGCTATAAAGCTTAGTAAGTTCGTATAGCATTTAAATCAACTCATCATATATGCTCAAATTAAGCAAATAAAACATAACATAGCTTATACTGAATCACCAACCTACCACATTTGCATTCACAAAGTTAGATGTAACTTTCATAATTTTCCTTATTTTAATGTATTTCTCGGTTCATGTAGATACTTGTACCAGCCCGTATCAAACTCATACTTATCCATATATTTGACATACCTATTGAACCATTAGGAATACTATCGGATACTCGGGAATCTCGCACCCTAAGTGCCATATACATAGCCGAAGCTATCTTAATCTCGTATCACATATAATGCTCACACTAGAACTATCAACCGGTCTGCTCACACAAGTTGACAGTCATGAAGAAGTTACATGGTGTGCTCACACAATTTGACGAGTATTTGTAACACATGTTGGATAACTCAGCAACTAGTAGGACGTATGGACCATCACCCAAATCACATAACCCCTAATGACATGTCATTTGTATCCTAATCTATTCCTAAGGTTCAATCGAGATTTCTCATTTTCTGAATCATCGTCAAATATATCCGCAAGGTCGAATTCACATTTTATGCAATACCAAAGCATTTATAATACAAATATAACAGTGCTTATTACATGCTAACTTACCTCGAATGCAAAAACGACGAATTAAGTCGATTAATCCGAAACTTAGTTCTTTCCCCGACCTAAATCCATATTTAGCCTTTCTTGATATAAATATAATCAAAATTAACTTATTTAATAATCTCTCTATTCAATTTAGTCCAAATATACATTAAGGCAATTTTACACATTTGCCCCTAATATTTCACATTTTTACAATTTAGTCATTATTTCATAAAATCACAAATTCATGCAATTCAACCAAAAATCATGCTATCCAAATCTCAATTAGGTCCCTAGAATTCCATATTTTTCATTTATTTCACAATTTACCACAAAAATTACACATTTCACAATTTAATCCCTAATTCGACTTTTCACTAAAAATCACTTAACAAATGTTTTTTATCTAACAATAAGCAAGGATTTTCTATCATAAAACATCAAAACACACCAACATTAATCAATGGAAAAACTCTAAACCTTTAACAGTTTTGCAAATTAGTCCTTGGGCTAGCTAGACTAAGTTACAACGATCTAAAAAAAATAGAAATCATTAAAAACAGAACAAAAATCGTATCTAATTGAGCATAGATAACATGGCCGAATATCAAGCCCTCAAAATGGCTATTCTTCTTATTAAGAATCAGCTAGGAAGATGATAACGCAAAAAAAAAAAAGTTTTTGTTTTATTTATTTTACTTTAATAATCAAATTACTTAATTAACCTTAATGACAAAACATTAAAATCATCTAAATAGTGTCCAAGAATGTCCAATCATATTAAAAATGGGCTAATTGCAACATAAATCCCTTAACTATTTAATTTCATAGCCATTTAATACCTTTAGCTAATAGAACATCACTTTTGCATTTTACGCGATTTAGTCCTTTTTATCGAATTGACCATTTAGACAATAAAATTTCTTAACGAAATTTTTAAAAAATCATTTAATCATACTGTAAAAATTAAAATAAGAATAAAAAAATTATTTCGACTTCAGATTTGTGGTCCCGAAGCTACGTTTTGATTTAACTAAAAACTGGCTGTTACAATGAACTAAATCCCCTAGATACCTAAGGAAGATGAAATCTATGATGAATCCTTTTATTCAATTTCTGTTTTTACGAGATAAATACTTGATTCTTATTCTCAATTATGTATGCTTATTTCTTATTTTAATATTTCCGGGATATTAATTCATGTTTAATATGCTTATTTCAGTAGAGGAAAAGTCCCTGTTTAAGAGTAGATCTAGCATAATTGAGTGAAGTTGCATGCAATCCTAGAAATAGGACGACATAAATCTACTGAATTAGAGTCAAATCTAATAGGGGAATCCATAGATCGAGTTAATGCGATATAGGGGTTTTAATTAGAAAGAGATTTCAATTAATCAACCTAGAGTCAGTTGTTCTTACTCTTGAAAGAGATATTAACATAATTTAGGGATTTCTACGGATCAAAACGCAAGTGAATAAATAGTTTAATTCAGATTAATAATAAAAGGTGAAGTCTAGGTGGATTCTTTCCTGGGTATTGTCTATCTCATTGGTTATCTTCGATTATTTCCTTGATTCGTTCTCTGTTGCGTAGTTAGTTAAATTAGTTTAGTAATTTTAGATTTAAAACGTAATCACTCCAATTTGTCAGTTAAATAATAAGAAAACAGTAACTACTAGTACTTTTAGTCCTCGTGGATACGATATTCTCTACTCAATATAGCTATACTATTGTTCGATAGGTGCGCTTGCCTTTGTCGTATTTATAGTTAGTTTAGTGGCCATCAACATCCTTCTCTAATGAGGTGAAACTCTTTGCCATGCTCGCATAACCACTGCCAATTGAGGCCCCCAGTTATACTCCATCCCTTGACAACAACTTTTGTAAACTTGAAGCCCTAGATACACTTCAATCCATGACCGTTTAATTAGTGTCAACTGGGACCTTGAGTTGCAATGCAATCACGACTTCTCAGGTGATGGCTCCATTCTTAGATGACAGATGAAATTTTTAGGTCACCGCGTTCCACGGTATCACTGTGAATTTAAATGTACCTTAAAACTATAATAATGTTTATCTCAAATATAGACAAAAATAAATCTATAAACTTCTAAATTTTAACAGCAAAAAAAAAAATAACAAAATGAAAACCGACCTATAGAACCCATTTTCATTTCTATCTCCTACCAAAGCATCCTATAAAGCGCGTTTTCATTTCTCTCCCAAAGCAACATATCTCAAAAAAATAGAAAATTTGGTTAATTTACCCCATCAAAAGCTATAAATAAATTATTTTTAATTCTTAGTCAATATTATCTCTACTTTATTATCATTAGCTTTGGTGATTAAAAATCTATTAATGACAAAGAAAATAATAACCAAATAGAAAGAAGCCGCGGGTAAGGAAAACGCAGTTTTTCTACCAAGTCATATGTTCAGACAATCACATATATTAATTTCTTTCCCCATCTTTTAAGGCCTTAAACTTGAAGCTTTCCAGCCCACATTCCCTTCAATATCTTAATTTCTTCTTCCTTTTCTTCTTCAGTAACCCTGTCTTGCTCTTCTGCTTACTTTTTCCTTTTCATGTATTTATATTATTTTCTTTGTTCCTTTTATTTTCAGCAGTAAAGGGGAAAAAAACAAAAGAAAAGAAAAGAAAGTATCTTTACTTTACCTTGTGAAGAGCATATTTTCTATTGCAACTTTCAAAGAAAAAAGATTTTATTTTTATTTTTTCTTTGCATGTCTAACTCAGAAATCAATATCACAACCAAACCCAGTTCAACTTTGACTTTAATTGCTCTTATCCTTATTCTAATAAACTGTTCTAGTAGGTGGAATTTTTTCTTTTTCATTTTTTACTTCTGTTTTCTTTCAAAAATTTCTAGCTTAGCTTTTTTTTTTTTAATCTTAAAAAAATTTTCGTTTGTGATACCTTTGTCTAAAATCCCTTTTCCAGCTTTGAATAGGACTGCATTTTTCCAACATTGCATATCTATGCTCCAAAATTTAGGTCTCATCTATGCCTTAAAAGTTTCTCTTTTTTTTTTTTTTCTAATCCACCTGCTCATCAAAGCCACATGTTTTGAAATCTCTTTACAGTTCATTCATGCATTAATAAATAACTTTGGATTAAGTCATATTCTTTTCCATTATCCTGATATTCATTCAATCACTCCTCAAATCTTGTTGTTTTAGTCAAATTATTAATGCTCATTCGTTGGTAAGGGCCCTGAAGGGTAGCTTCGGGTTCTTCCCTTTTTCTTTTTGGGTTATGGTGAAGGTGGTATTTTATGCCGGCTACTTGAATTTGTGGGCTCCTGACTTTACCTTTCAGGTACCAAACTAGGAAAATGCTTGCTTCCATTTCTTCAGTATTATTAACCTTACGTTTTCTTTCTTTGATTTTTGTTGTCAATCCTTTGAAATGTTCAATTTTTAGCCGGTTTTTACCTAATCATCATTGAAATGTTGTTTCCATCACGTTGATTAAACTTAAATAGGTCACGAATTTTGAAGGTTTCAGTTATAGTTTTCTATGAGCTGCATTATGCTTGGTCTTGAAAATGATGTACTTTGCCTATTTTCCTCCTTTCTTAGCCTAATTATATGCTAAATGAGGTTAAATGGCTAGATTTATAGTGCTCTTTTTTTGTGTGTTATTGTACTGATTTTCTTGTGTTGACTCTTTAAAGCATATGCAATATGCTTGAACAGGATAGATTTCTCCATGGTTTTGCTCTCCTTTTATGTATCTGTCTTGGATCATTGCTATCTGGGATTGCAGTTTCAGAAATCCCATTGGGGTCAAAACTTTCTGTAGGAGAAAGTAATTCCTGGGTTTCTTCTAATGGTGATTTTGCAATTGGATTTTATAACTTCCCTGATCAGCCAAAACAGTTTAGTGTTGGCATTCGTTTCAATTCGAAGTCTGTTCCTGTCGACAAACAGACAGTGGTTTGGGTTGCCGGGGGTGATGTTACTGTGGGTAACAATTCATATTTCCAGCTTCAAGAGAATGGGGAATTGGTTCTTTTTGATGCCTTGCAGGGTGAAGAAGTGTGGACCAGCAAAACAAGCCAGTTATCTGTGGCATTAGCGGTTCTTCGTGACGATGGCAATCTCGTCTTACTGAATGAGAATAGAGATGTAATTTGGCAAAGCTTCGATAGTCCAACAGATACACTTCTTCCTGGCCAGAGACTTTCTACCTTTAGAACATTGAGAGCTGCCAGTCAAAATTATGTTTCGAGTTTATATAGCCTCTACATGAATGTGTCTGGTCAGTTACAACTAAGGTGGGAAAGCAGCATCATCTATTGGAGTGCCGGAAGGCCTTCTCATTCAAATCTCAGTGCTGTTCTCAGTTCAGATGGAAGCCTGCAACTTGTGGCCCCAAATTTGGAACGGTTTTGGTCCGTGTTTGGAGAAGATCATAATGACACTGTGAGATTCAGGTTTCTCCGGCTGGATGTGGATGGTAATTTGCGGTTATATTCATGGATGGAGGTTTCACAAACGTGGAGATCAGTTTGGCAAGCTGTTGAGAATCAGTGTAATGTCTTTGCAACTTGTGATCAACAAGGCATCTGCGCATTTAATGCTTCTGGTTCCCATGTTTGCACTTGCCCATTTCACCATGCAGTACAATCAAATTCAAAATGTTTGGTTTCATCTCAGCATGACTGCAAACCAGGATCCATTATGGTTGAGCATGCCAACATGTTTCTTTACGGAATTTACCCAGTTCACGATTTTATCTCCCTAACTAGTCTAGACAAATGCAAAAGCATGTGCCTAAGCGACCCAAGTTGCACTGCAGTAACCTTCACAAATGATGGAAGTGCAAAATGCAGGATGATGAAAACTCAGTATGTCAGTGGTTATTCGGATCCATCACTTAGTGCAACCTCTTTTGTTAAGAGGTGTTCGGACCCCTTAGCTGCTGATCCCATCTTCCCATTGAAGTCTCCACCGCAAGCATACAAGGAGCCTTATAATATTTGCATTCCTTGTCTAGTTGGAGCAGCCTCGGGCACAATTTTTGTTTTTATTGTGATTCAGTTGGGAATGGGATTTTACCTGTACAAAAGAAAAAACATCTACAGGAGATTGGCTTCTTTAGCTCATTCCCGTCCTGGTTCAAAATGTTTAATCATGTTATCCTTCACTGAGATCAAGGAGCTTACTGGGAATTTCAGTGATCAAATTGGGCCAAAAATGTTCAAAGGTGCCTTACCTGATAAACAACCAGTCGCAGTCAAAGAGCTGGAAGGAACTATTGAAGCAAGAAAATTTCGAGCTGCTGTGTCAAAGGTGGGAAGCATTTATCACAAAGGTCTTGCCAAGCTGGAAGGCTATTGTTGTGAGTTCGATCACAGGTATTTGGTCTATGAATATGCTGAGAATGGCTCTCTGGACAAATACATAGAAAATCCAACACTTGCTGAGAGACTGACATGGAGAAAGAGAATGGATATTAGCTTAAGTGTTGGTAGAGCCATATTTTATTTGCATACTGAGTGTAGAGAATTTCTATGCCATGGAAATTTGAAATGTGAAAACGTAGTCCTTGATGAAAACTTTGAGGCTAAAGTGAAGGAATTCGGGTTGGGGATGCTTTATGGTGAAGCATCCTCCCGTAGGGCTTCAGCACAGAAAGATGTGGAAGATTTTGGCAAGATGGTTTTGACATTAGTTAGTGGGTTTAAAGAAGTGAAGGATGTTCTCGATTGGGCTTACAAAGAATGGATGGAAGGTAACCCGGAGAACGTAGTAGATAAAAGACTCAAGAACGAAGTGGATGCTGAGGAACTGGAATGTGCATTGAGAATCGCATTTTGGTGCCTTCAAGCAGATGAACGGGTGAAACCATCTATGGGGGAGGTAGTGAAGGTGTTGGAGGGCACACTTCCCGCCGATCCTCCTCCGCCACCTTTCAGTTGTCTGATATCAGCGAGGGAGGTTGAAGATACCTCTGAATCTGGCTCAGAGGTATAGAATTGTAATCCTTTTCATTGATTTTCGCTTTTCAATTGTGTAGTTGAATTAGAGCTAACATTCTCACCTATAACAATGAGGTTTTGTTCCATAGGGCATATGCTCTTTTTCCCTACTGATGTTAGTGCAAAAGCATCTTTTGTCAAATTGTTTGCTTCTACACTATGACTTGGCTTGGACTTAAACTGCTTGATTTTTACTGTACTTGGCTTAGAGTTTGCAGTACAGTATGTGGCGGGCATTCTCTGGTTAAGTGGTTCTCATTTTTCCATGAAATTTGAAGGTATTTCCTTGTATAATTTCAATACAATGTTTGAAATCATTCTCAGTTCTTGAATTTGTGTCGATACCAAAAAGGAAAAAAAAAAAATTGTATGTTTAATTACACTATAATGATTTTAATAACTTTTTTTATATTAATGATTTTATCAACTAATGTGTTCTATTTCTTGATTTGAAAAAAAAAATACAATATTTAAAGTCAGTTATTTCTTTATCTTATTAAAATTAAAGAATCCCGTCTGCTTTTGCTTGAATTTGAAATTTGCTATCACATTTTGGACCAATCCCATTCCTCAGAAGTATGATTTTTCAATTAAATTTTTATTGTCAAATGAGTTCTGGTTTGGATAATGTTTATTATTATTATTATTATTATTTCAAAATCGATCTTAAAAAAAAAAAAAGAAAAAGAACACTTAAGTGAAAAAATGCTGAAGGGATCATTCCATTCCTAGTGAAAATTGATGCCTTCAACAGTTGGTTTTTCGAATTTAAAAACATTTTATCCCATGCTTTAGTGGCCGATAGCTTCAAATGCCTAGTTGTTTTCAGCCCTTTTCTTTTTCCTTTCATTCTCAGATCAATGCCAACGGTCCAAAGCTTTGATTCAAGCTTTATAAATTGTGTATGGCGTACTTTTCTGACATGGTATTAACTTATAATATCAACAGTGACAAATCTTGATATTAATTTAATTTTGAAGGTCAAATTAAAAGTTTATAAACTACACAAATAATCATCCAATTATAAGTGCCTTTATTTTGATCATTCAATTATAAAAATTTTCGATTTAGTCACTATATTTTTTAATTTTGATTTTTTGGTCATTGTCATTAAGTCACTAACGAAGTTGATACGCCATAATTTAATATGACAAATTAGGTTGTTTTCAAACTTAAGGAGCTTGTAATCAAACATTTTAATGCTATTTTAGTAGCTTTACAAATTAAATGTTAGTTATCTTTATTGAATAAAATGAGTCTTTTTATTATGTTTCTTAACCAATTAGGCCAATTTGAGCCTAAGGAATTCTAACGAGTTGAGGTAGTGTGCAGGAAACGACTTGAACCATGTAAAGCCAAGGAGTTAGTGGACTAGACTAAATGTCTCAACATTAAGGCACTAAAGTCATGACATTGAAGCTGCTCCAACACTTACACGAATTTGTGACCAACATTGACAGGACAAGTAAACTGTGGTCAAAGTTGCAACATTCGACCTTAGAGTCACGACATTCAACCTTTCTCCAAAGATTCGAGCAAACTGTCTCCAAAGTTGCGACATTGGACTAGGAATGTCACGACATTGATGCTCGATGGGCTTAAATTTTGCAAGGGTGTTTTTGTCCACACAATAAACATTAGCTTATAATCAAGGGCCAAGTCGACCAAGACCATGAACTCAATAATTGTAACTTAAAAACATTAGAAAAGGGGAACTCAATTATGCTTTAATTTAGTAGAGTACATAGATTTAGAGATTAAGTATTGCTCTTTTTTAGTTTTTCGTTTGATGTAAATTTTAGTTCCTTTAATTTCGTTTTTCGCTTCTTTTAATTACTATTCGCCCTCGTGGTTTACAACAGAATTTTCAATCATGGGTGTTCAAGGATCTCCATTGCCGCCCAAGTGATCTTTAGCATCATATTCATTTGATTCCTGAGCATCTCTGAACCTTTATTCTTCGCTTTTCATTATTTTGATGTTTTACGAATTAATTAGGTTAAGTGTATTTAGAATGGGTAGTAACTAAATTCGTAGGGAGATTGGTTAATTGAAGTGAGTGTAATTAATCTAAATTAGGGTTCAAAACAAATTAATTGGATTAAATCTAATGTGTTCAAAACCTTAGAATTGACAACTCAAGGTAGTAATTTACATAGATGAGATTGAAAGGATATTCTACTTAGAACCAATCTGATTTAACCCGATTTAGATCCATCAAGTTGAAAGATAAGTGGACTATGTTGATTAATTGATCGAATTATAAGCCGAAAGGTATTAATTAGTGTTGGAAAAAAATCAGCTTGAAAACGGTTTTCTTGAATAGTGAAAAAATTAAAATTTTGAAAATCAATTCGATTTGTGATATTTATAGTAATAAAACTTGAACTGAAATCATACATGTGTTTTCAGATAAGCAAATCCTTAACGTTTTCCGACTTTCAACTAAACGATCTTCTCTGCTATTCTCGTACCATGAACTGCTTCGCGTATGTGCTCAAACCAATTAAATTGAAACACAGAACTAGAAAAATTTTTCTTTTATCTATGAGGTGAAAACAAAAATTTTACAAGGTCAACCCACATCTTACCATATTTTTTCCTTGATTACAAGGTCAATATTCCCCTTTTCACTCCTATGATCCCCTTTTCATGCCTTTGTCCCTTCAACAAACCAAATTCCTCCTTTACCTTTCCTTGGCTGGCCGTGCACCTAGACATATTCATTTCACTTTTTATATTTTTCATTTTTCTCCACCCCTCTCTTTTCCATCCACCACCTTGCTCCTCTTTTTTTTTCTTCCATTTCACCACATAAGTCACCCTTTTCTTCTCATTTCTCCTCCACTCCACCACCACATAAGGTCGCCGCACCTCCACCTCACCACCATTTCTCCTCCATCGTCATCGCGCCGTCACACCACCACTGCGCCGCCATTGTCGATCACAACTGAAAATTCTCGATTTTCTTCTTTTCTCCTCTTTTCGTAATTTTTTTCTTTAACCTTTAAATTTTGATTTTTTTTCATAAAAAGATTATCCCACATTTTATTTTTTTTTCTTTCTAACTTTTATTTTTATAAAATGATTTTCTCCCTTGATGTTTCCTAGCTTTCAGCCAAACAATCTTCTTGTAACGCCCCGTACCCGAGTCCGCTGCCGGAATCGGACACGAGGGGCTAACGGCTTAAACCATTCACTTTTACAGTCCATTTTAAAATTTTTCCAAGCAGTCGGCTAACTGCGTCACTGTCACTTTAAAAATCATATCTTGAGTTCCAAAACTCGAAAACCAGTTTCGTCCTGAAACTAGACTCATATATGCATCTACAAATTTTTTTCTAGAATTTTTGGTCGGGCCAATTAGTACAGTTTATTAGTTAAAGTCTCCACTGTTACAGGGTGTGACTACACTGACCTTCATGCATTACGACCTGGATATCTCCCTGTACAGGGATTCAATACTGATGCCGTTTGTTTCTATAGAAACTAGACCCAAAGAGGAATCTATACATATATAGCATGACTCCTAATTATCTCTGGTTAATTCACAATGAATTTCCAAAGTCAGAACAGGGAATCCAGAAACCGTTCTGGCCCTGTTTCACGAAAACCTAATTATCTCTTAACATACAACTCACATGACCGTTTCGTTTCTTCCATATGAAAGTAGATTCATTAAGGTTCATTTACATAATTTATTCACTATTTAATTCCATTCCTACTATTTTTAGTGATTTTTCACATCCACCTCACTGCAGCTGTCAACCTCTGTCATTAAGGTAGATTTTACCTACTTCATAATTTCCTTGATTCAACTAGCCCTTTTAACATACATGGCACAAAAGATAATCACGATTAACCATTCCAAGGGCTAATCGATTCCAAACATTACCACATCTCTTAATGAACAACATACAAAATGATCATGATACCATGCCAAGGTGCATACAAGCCATTTTCGCATGGCTAAAAGTTTACATACCAAATTTTCAACAAAACATATTAGCCTATACATGCCAAAATGCTCTCCTAGACCCACTAAGAAGAAAGTACCAAAAGTTGCTAGCCGGTGTGATGACTTTGACGACGGTCTCGAGCACACCAAAATGGATCAAGAACCTAGGTAAGCAACAAACAAGCACACCAAATGAGAACATAACTCAGTAAGTCCTAAGCACTACTCTACCATCCAACATTAATAATCATTTTTTTGTTTCTTTCAAATCATAACAACTACGCTACAGTTTCTTAAATTCTTGGTTCGATCTCATGCCAAGTCCTTCGATTAATTCAATGCCAAGTTAGCCCAATCAATGTAGACCCATTTCCTCAAGTTTGGAACAACGATGCACTAGATAAATCTATGCATACACCGCACAACCTCAAATTCGATATTTAGTTAATAGCTCAATCACTTACCTCATTCATCACAATTTATACCAACAACCAAACGTTGCACACATAGTGCTTATTATGTTCGCACACATAGTGCCATAGTAAATCGCACACATAGTGCTATAGTAAATCGCACACATAGTGCATTTGAGATTCCCTCATGCTTCAACCTCCCAATCGGAACACATAGTGCCACTTAATTTTTGCACACATTGTGCCCTATGTCAATTCATCATGGTAAAGCAATTTGCTAAATTCAAATTGTACATATGGTCATATTAACAAGTAGGAGAATCACAGCGAAAAATATCTATCCAAGGAGTTCTCACAACAAGTGCTTAAGGACTTACCTTGCGTTGAGTATAACGGTTCCGACCCGGCTACTCGATGTCCTTGGCTTTGCCCTTGCTTGTTTCTCCTTCTTTAACTTCTCGGGCTTAATAGATAAATAAACTAGTTTAATCATCTTGCTGTACATTTATAATTCAATTACACATGCATATGTATATTTGCATATTCGCAACCCTCTTACTAATTACCCATTTAGTCGATTATATACATGATTAAAGGTAACATCATGAATGGGCATACTTATATATATATATACATACCCGATTGTGCACCAAAATTTGACTCAACATCACCTACATACTCACTTTGATGGCGAATATATATATACATGTATAGTGTTATCTACAACATCATCTAAACACCTAAATTTTTCTCATGCATACTTGATCAACCTTTTTCCCAATCTAGCATAGCTTCACCTCCATTTGTGATATCATATAAATTTGCATGTTGCTACATTTCTTAAGTTCAACATCTCTATGCCCATTATAGCCACTTCCATAATCAAATTCTAAAATCGGCAACATCCCCTTTCAACTATGTTAGCCGAATACTCCTCCCCTTCTTAGTCCCAACTTCGGCACCTCCAACAAAAAGGACTTAACATCTTCCCTTTCATGCTAACATAACAAGCAACTTAGTTCATCCATACAACTAACATGTTAATAGCATCAAGGTATCAACTAAAATTTTTAAGCTTCTTGTCAACTTCCAACTTTCCAACAACCCCAAATCCAACCTTGGGATAGATAGTATTTAGACCCATCACCCAAAGGTTGTGTAAACTTCCAAAAAATATCATTGAACATACCTTGATCTAAAGGACCACCTTGGCCGAATCTTGCTTCCTCTTCTTCCTCTAGTTACGACAATTGCAAAAGAAAGAAAACATGAGCACTCCTTCTTCCCTCCTTATTAAGCATTCAAACTCTCTCATTTTCATGCCACAAGAAGTGAAAGAAAATGATGAACATTTTTTTCTTTCTTCCCTCCCTCAACTCACGGCAATGGGGGGTACACCCACACCATTCTCTTTTTTTTTTCTTTATTACCCATGTTTCTTATTTTATTTTTTTCTACATACCCACTAACTAAACATGTTTGCAACATGTTTCCACCCATAGCATGGCCGGCCATCATGCTTAAATTTGGGTAAATTGACATGCAAACCCACCTTTTTTCACAACATGCACTTATAGGCCACCCTACATTTGCCTAGCACATTTCTAAATTTTCTCACATAAGTCCTATTTGACAAAATTCACTTATAATTAACAAAATTCAAACATGAAATTTTCACACATGCATATGTACATATAATGAGCATCAACTATGATAGTTAATTATTTTTATGACTCGGTTTAGTGGTCCCGAACCCACTTTCCGACTAGGGTCAATTTAGGGTGTTACAACTCTCCCCACATAAGGAATTTTCGTCCCCGAAAATCTTACCGGTAAATAGGTTTGGGTAACGCTCCTTCATAGAGTTCTCGGGTTCCCAAGTTGCTTCTTCCATCCCGTGTTTGAGCCATAACACTTTTACTAACGGAACCCTTTTGTTTCGCAACTCCTTCACTTCACGAGCTAGGATACGAATCGGTTCTTCTTCATAACTCATATTGGTTTGAATTTCGACCTCTGATGGACTAATTACGTGTGACGGATCAGATCTATAACGTCGAAGCATCGAAACATGGAAGACGTTGTGAATCCTTTCAAGTTCAGGGGGCAAAATCAAACGATACGCAATCGGACCGACTCGTTCGGATATCTCATATGGCCCGATGAACCTCGGACTCAATTTGCCCTTACGGCCAAATCTGAGTATCTTTTTCCAAGGTGAAACTTTAAGAAACACTTTGTCTCCCACCTGATACTCAATGTCTTTTCGTTTCAGATCCGCGTACGATTTCTGACGATCTGTGGCCGCCTTCAGACTTTCACGGATTACCTTTACTTTTTGTTAAGCATCTTTAATCAAATCAACTCCGAAAATTTTACCTTCACCGAGCTCGGTCCAAAACAATGGTGTACGGCATTTACGACCGTACAAAGCCTCGTAAGGTGCCATCTTAATACTTGATTGAAAACTATTGTTGTAAGTGAATTCAATCAAAGGTAAATACCGTTCCCATGAACCACTAAACTCGAGGATGCAACATCTCAACATATCCTCAAGTATCTGAATTATCCGCTCGGATTGACCATCGGTTTGGGGGTGAAAGGCGGTCTTTGAAATGCAACTTGGTACCCAAAGCTTATTGCAATTTCTTCCAAAATCGTGAGGTGAACCTCGGATCTCTATCCGACACGATAGAAATAGGTACCCCGTGTAATCTCACAATCGAGAAACATACAATTCAACTAATTTATCCATTGAAAAATCCATGCGACGGGGATAAAGTGAGCCGACTTAGTCAATCTATCAACAACGACCCAAATCACATCTTTCTTACTTGCCGAACGGCAACCCGGATACAAAATCCATCGTTACTCGATCCCATTTCCATTCAGGTATCATGATCGGTTGGAGTAGACCCGTAGGCACTTGATGTTCCGCCTTCACTTGCTGACATATTAAACACTTCGAAACAAAATCGGAGATGTCTCGTTTCATGCCATGCCACCAAAACCGACATTTCAAATCGTTGTACATCTTCGTACTCCCCGGGTGAATTGAGCTTCGTTCAGAATCATCGAAATGAGTTCTGAATTTCTTGGAACACACAAACGATTTCTGAACCTCAAACAATCGTCATCATCAACTTGAAACTCTGATTCCACATTCGGAACACATCCAGCCCGTTTTGCAACCAATTCATCATCGACTTTCTGAGCTTCACGAATTTGACGAATCAACAAGGGTTTGGCCTTTAATTCGCCATTAGTACATTGTCGGATAGAATGACAAGTGTACATTCATCGTCCGCAGGCAAAAAGTGATTTACGACTTAAGGCATCCGCAACCACATTAGCCTTTCCGGGTGATAGTCAATGACAAGCTCATAATCTTTCAAAGAACTCGAGCCAACGTTTTTGTCGCAGATTCAAGTCTCTTTGAGTCATCAAATATTTGAGACTTTTGTGATCCGAATACACATGGCACTTCTCCCCAAATAGGTAGTGTCGCCATATTTTCAAAGCGAATACGATGGCGGCTAGTTCGAGATCATGGGTCGGATAATTTTTCTCATGTGGCTTTAATTGTCTCGACGCATAGGCCACAACTCGACCTTCTTGCATCAATACGCAACCCAACCCAAGTAGGAGGCGTCACTATAGATGACAAACTCTTTGCACGATTCAGTTGCACTAAATTGAGCTTAGTCAAATAAGTTTTCAGTTGATCAAAACTTTTCGACATTTTTCCGTCCATTCGAACTTAACATCTTTTGAAGTAGCCGTCATGGGTGTGGCTATCATCGAGAATCCTTTTACAAACCGTCGGTAGTAAGCAAGTCCCAAAAAGCTCGAACCTCATTAATATTTCTCGGAGGCTTCCGATTAAGTATGGCTGAAATTTTGCTCGGTCGACTCGAATACCCGATCGAGATACCACATGACCCAAGAAGCTAACCTCTCTTAACCGAACTCACACTTGCTGAACTTAGCATACAACCGCTTATCCCGTAAAATTTGCAACACTAATCTCGGTGCTCGCATGTTCGGTCTCATCTCTCGAATAGACCAAGATGTCGTCAATGAACACAACTACGAACCGATCCAAATATGGTCGAAGATCCGATTCATCAAATCCATAAATACCGCAGGGCATTAGTGAGCCCAAACGGCATCACTAAGAACTCGTAGTGACCATATCTCGCTCAAGGCGGTTTGGGTATGTCCGAATCTCGAATTCGCGGTGATAATAGCCCGATCTCAAATCTATTTTTGAGAACACCGAGGCTCCTTCAGTTGATCAAACAAATCATCGATCTGTGATAACGGATATTTGTTCTTTATTGTCACTTTATTAAGGCGACGATAGTCGATGCACAACCTCATGGTTCGTCCTTCTTTTCACAAACAACAGGTGCACTCCAAGGTGAAAAACTCGGCGAGCAAAACCTCTATCCACCAACTCTTGCAACCGAGCTTTCAACTCCTTTAATTACTGTTGGTGCCATACGATACGGAGCTATCGAAATCGGTGTGGTCCTGTACAAGCTCAATACCAAACTCTATCTCCGAGCATGTGGCAAACCCGGTAATTCTTCGGAAAAACATCCGGTATTCACAAACCACCGCACAGATTCGGTTTTATTTCTAACTCCTTATCATCAATTACATACGCAAGGTATGCTTCGCACCCTTTCTTACATATTTACGGGCCAACATTGATGATATTACACCGCAACCCCTTTAAGTCCGTAGACTCAACTCGGATCATCTCGTTATTTGCGCACCTCAAATCCATAGTCTTGCTTTTGCAATTCACAACCGCATCATGCACGGTCAACCAATCTAAACCGAGGATAACATCAAATTCGTCAAGCGGCAACGACATCAAGTCCACGGAAAGCGGGAACCTCGAATTACTAGGGGCATTTCTTACACACTTTGTTGACAAGCACGAACGACCCAAGGATTTGACACCGAATTACGAACTCGATGAGACTCAATAGGTAAAGTCTTCTTTGGATGCTAACGTTCGCATATATAAGAATGAGTAGAACCGGGGTCAATCAAAGCAATCACATTAGTATCAAAGAGAGTGAATGTACCGGTGATAACATCGGGGAGGATGCCTCCTCTTGTGCACGGATGGCATATGCCCTAGCGAGTACGGGTCTCAGATCGAACAACCGTATCAGTGGCCCCTCTCGACTACCACCCTACCTCTGAAATTCTCGGTGGTCTACCTCTAGTGTCATTCCACTAGGTCTTGCACCTTGCATCCTATTCTTCTCTTCAAGCTCCGTGCAATCTCTAATGAAGTGGTCCTTGAACCGCATCATAATGAGCCCTGTTAGTAGACTTACCCCAACATTCACCTATGTGTCTTCTCCCACATTGGGGGCATTCAGTTTCTCTTGACGGTTATTGCCCACACTAGCTACCAAGTAGCTCGGAGTCCGTCGATGGTCGTGCTCTAATGGAAATTCCCATGATCGTCCTCGATTTATTAGTGTCCTCCTGAACTTCTTCACGGTAGAGAGCGGAGCTTTACCGTCGATCTTTTGCGATAGTCTCTAGCTTCAAATTCAGCCTTCTTCTTCTCCTTTCCAAGTTCCTCCGCCTTACAGGCTCGTTCAACTAGTGTTACGAATTCTTTTATCTCCAAAATACCCACTAGTAGCTTTAAATCTTCATTCAATCCTTCTTCAAATCTCTTGCACATAGCAACCTCATCACCACACACTCCGGGCATACCTGACTGGGTCTTACGAACTCATGTTCAGATTCGAGATCTTGTCATACGGCCTTGCTTGAGTTCCAAGAATTCCTTACGCTTTTGATCGATGAACTGTTGACTAATATATTTCTTTCAAATTCTATTTGAAAGAAATCCCAAGTAACTCGTTCATTTGGGACTATGGAAATCAAAGTCCTCCACCAATAGTAAGTCGAGTCTCATAACAAGGATATAGCACACTTTAGACATTCATCGGTGTGCATGACGGTTCATCAAACACTCGAATGGTGTTATCAAGCGAACTCTCCTTTCGGCATCATCAGAACTATGGCCTTGAACTCCTCAGCCCGCGCTTCCTAATCAAGTCTGGTGGCTTACTCACCTCACGGGGTCATTAAGCGATGGCATTACGGGCTCTTGGGTGGATTATTCAAATTGAATTGTTAGGCAATAGGATTGGTTCCGCATATTATGCGACCCACTCATTCATCATGGTAAAGAAGGCTTGTTTAGCCCCTCACCTTGATTATTCGCAGATAATCGAGGTTCAACAGCGGCGTCCCTTGTGCAGAGCAGCCGCTACACTTTCAACGTCATCCGCCAAGGTTCTCTCTACACCGGATCCATTTACTAATCAAAACAAAAAAAATTTTAACCGTCGAAGTCATCACACATTTAAACATTAACATTAAGGCATGTATAGCTAGACTCATACGTGCTATGGTAGTCCTAGAACCGACTAAACCATAGCTCTGATACCAATAAAATTGTAACGCCCGTGCACTCGAGTCCTTTGCCGGATTCGGACACGAGAGGCTAACGGCTTAAACCATTCACTTTTACAGTCCATTTTAAAATTTTTCCAGCGATCGGCTAATCTGCGTCCATTGTCACTTTAAAAATCATATCTTGAGTTCCAAAACTCGAAAACCAGTTTCGTAATTTTTCCTAGCTTTCAGCCAAACAATCTTCTTGTAACGCCCCGTAGCCGAGTCCGCTGCCGGAATCGGACACGAGGGGCTAACGCTTAAACCATTCACTTTTACGGTCCATTTTAAAATTTTTCCAAGCGATTGGCTAAGCTGCGTCCTTTGTCACTTTAAAATCATATCTTGAGTTCCAAAACTCGAAAACCAGTTTTGTCCTGAAACTAGACTCATATATGCATCTACAAATTTTTTTCTAGAATATTTGGTCGGGCCAATTAGTACAGTTTATTAGTTAAAGTCTCCACTGTTACAGGGTGTGACTACACTGACCTTCATGCATTACGACCTGGATATCTCCCTGTACAGGGATTCAATACTGATGCCGTTTGTTTCTAAAGAAACTAGACCCAAAGAGGAATCTATACATATATAGCATGACTCCTAATTATCTCTGGTTAATTCACAATGAATTTCCAAAGTCAGAACAGGGAATCCAGAAACCGTTCTGGCCCTGTTTCACGAAAACCTAATTATCTCTTAACATAAAACTCACATGACCGTTTCGTTTCTTCCATATGAAAGTAGATTCATTAAGGTTCATTTACATAATTTATTCACTATTTAATTCCATTCCTACTATTTTTAGTGATTTTTCACATCCACCTCACTGCAGCTGTCAACCTCTATCATTAAGGTAGATTTTACCTACTTCATAATTTCCTTGATTCAACTAGCCCTTTTAACATACATGGCACAAAAGATAATCACGATTAACCATTCCAAGGGCTAATCGATTCCAAACATTACCACATCTCTTAATGAACAACATACAAAATGATCATGATACCATGCCAAGGTGCATACAAGCCATTTTCGCATGGCTAAAAGTTTACATACCAAATTTTCAACGAAACATATTAGCCTATACATGCCAAAATGCTCTCCTAGACCCACTAAGAAGAAAGTACCAAAAGTTGCTAGCCGGTGTGATGACTTTGACGACGGTCTCGAGCACACCAAAATGGATCAAGAACCTAGGTAAGCAACAAACAAGCACACCAAATGAGTACATAACTCGATGAAGTCCTAAGCACTACTCTACCATCCAACATTAATAATCATTTTTTGTTTCTTTCAAATCATAACAACTATGCTACAGTTTCTTAAATTCTTGGTTCGATCTCATGCCAAGTCCTTCAATTAATTCAATGCCAAGTCAGCCCAATCAATGTAGACCCATTTCGAAGTTTGGAACAACGATGCACTAGATAAATCTATGCATACACCGCACAACCTCAAATTCGATATTTAGTTAATAGCTCAATCACTTACCTCATTCATCACAATTTATACCAACAACCAAGCGTTGCACACATAGTGCTTATTATGTTCGCACACATAGTGCCATAGTAAATCGCACACATAGTGCTATAGTAAATCGCACACATAGTGCTATAGTAAATCGCACACATAGTGCATTTGAGATTCCCTCATGCTTCAACCTCCCAATCGGCACACATAGTGCCACTTAATTTTTGCACACATTGTGCCCTATGTCAATTCATCATGGTAAAGCAATTTGCTAAATTCAAATTGTACATATGGTCATATTAACAAGTAGGAGAATCACTCCGAAAAATATCTATCCAAGGAGTTCTCACAACAAGTGCTTAAGGACTTACCTTGCGTTGAGTATAACGGTTCCGGCCCGTCTACTCGATGTCCTTGGCTTTGCCCTTGCTTGTTTCTCCTTCTTTAACTTCTCGGGCTTAATAGATAAATAAACTAGTTTAATCATCTTGCTGTACATTTATAATTCAATTACACATGCATATGTATATTTGCATATTCGGCAACCCCTCTTACTAATTACCCATTTAGTCGATTATATACATGATTAAAGGTAACATCATGAATGGGCATACTTATATATATATATACATACCCGATTGTGCACCAAAAATTTGACTCAACATCACCTACATACTCACTTTGATGGCCGAATATATATATACATGTATAGTGTTATCTACAACATCATCTAAACACCTAAATTTTTCTCATGCACACTTGATCAACCTTTTTCCCAATCTAGCATAGCTTCACCTCCATTTGTGATATCATATAAATTTGCATGTTGCTACATTTCTTAAGTTCAACATCTCTATGCCCATTATAGCCACTCCCATAATCAAATTCTAAAATCGGCAACATCCCTTTCAACTATGTTAGCGAATACTCCTCCCCTTTTAGTCCCAACTTGGCACCTCCAACAAAAAGGACTTAACATCTTCCCTTTCATGCTAACATAACAAGCAACTTAGTTCATCCATACAACTAACATGTTAATAGCATCAAGGTATCAACTAAAATTTTAAGCTTCTTGTCAACTTCCAACTCTCCAACAACCCCAAATCCAACCTTGGGATAGATAGTATTTAGACCCATCACCCAAAGGTTGTGTAAACTTCAAAAAAATCTCATTGAACATACCTTGATCTAAAGGACCACCTTGGCGAATCTTGCTTCCTCTTCTTCCTCTAGTTACGACAATTGCAAAAGAAAGAAAACATGAGCACTCCTTCTTCCCTCCTTATTAAGCATTCAAACTCTCTCATTTTCATGCCACAAGAAGTGAAAGAAAATGATGAACATTTTTCTTTCTTCCTCCCTCAACTCACGGCAATGGGGGCTACACCACACCATTCTCTTTTTTTTTTTCTTTATTACCCATGTTTCTTATTTTATTTTTTCTACATACCCACTAACTAAACATGTTTGCAACATGTTTCCACCCATAGCATGGCCGGCCATCATGCTTAAATTTGGGTAAATTGACATGCAAACCCACCTTTTTTCACAACATGCACTTATAGGCCACCTACATTTGCCTAGCACATTTCTAAATTTTTCACATAAGTCCTATTTGACAAAATTCACTTATAATTAACAAAATTCAAACATGAAATTTTCACACATGCATATGTACATATAATGAGCATCAACTATGATGAGTTAATTATTTTTATGACTCGGTTTAGTGGTCCGAACCCACTTTCCGACTAGGGTCAATTTAGGGCTGTTACACTTCTTCACTATTCTTGTACCACAAACTGCTTCGAGTATGGGTTCAGACCAATTATGTGACACCCCTAATGTGACCCTAGTCGGAAAGTGGTTTCGGGACCACAAAACCGAGTCACAAAAATAATTAGATGTTATATTCTATGCTTATTGTATGTGGAATTTGTATGTGTGAATATTTCATGTTTGAATTTTGTTAATTGTGAGTGAATTTTATTAAATAGGACTTATGTGAAAGAATTTAGAAATGTGCTAGGCAAATGTAAGTGGCCTATTTATGCATGTTGCAAAATAATTGTACTTGCATGTCAAATTCCCACTCTAGAGGAAGTGGCGGCCATGATGGTATGGGATACAAAAAACATGCATTTTGTGTTAATATTATAATGACTACATGGTTTTATAATAGGAAATAAGTATTAGAAAAAAAAAAAGAAAAGAAAGCCATACATTCCCACCTTGCTCTTGCCGAATGTTGGAGAAAGAAAGAAGAAATATGCTTTGAGAATTTCAGCAAGATAGCAAGCTAAAAATCCAAGGTATGTGCATTGGGTCATAGAGAAAATTGAATCAAAAATTGGTTGATCTTTGTCCTCCATTGCCGTAGCCTAAAGGGAGGGAGAAGAAAGTTTGGTTGCTTTGATTTTTGGCTTAGAAGATGGCTAGAATGAGGTATGTATTGAATGATTCTTGAAAATCTATGCATGTTTGAGATGATTAGTTCAAACTCTACTCATCCCATAGATGTGTTTTGGTTTTGGTTTGATAATGATGTTAGTGATGGTGAGTTTCGGTCATGCATTAACTGAAATTGTAAGTATGATTTATGGTATAATTTGTGTGATGGAATGGTCTTGAGAGTTGGCTTGATTAAATGGGTAAAATGCTAAGTGTTTTAAAGATGATGTAATGGTTATTTGGTTTATGTGAAGTAAATATAGATGATGGTTATAAGCTGTTTTATGATTTGATAATGGTGATTAAATCTTGTAGTTAAGTGTTTAGATATATATATATTAATAATGAATTTAGTTGTACTTGCTATGTGAGAAATGTGCAATGCTATAGGTATTTGATTATTAGATATGGCTATTTTAAGTTGATTTGTGATGGTATGATTGCATTGATGAAGTGGTGGGAAGAATTAGCTATTATGCTTGATACTAATGCGAAAATGAGAATGTTGTACTTGAAAATGTAGGTGAACATGACAAGTGTATTCGCTTAGGGCCTAGAGGATATGAAAAATTGGTATTTATTTTTGATTGTGTGCGTATGACCATGGATAATTGGCTGCACAAATATTATGAATACACAATGTATGATAAGTTTATTAAGTTACAAAACATTATACATGATCGGCTAATGTAAATTATTTGAGTAAAGCATATCTTGATGGTACATTTCGGCTAGTATAAAATGTTTATGGATGTGTATGACTATGTTTAATTTGGGAAGTAAATTGTTTGATCTAGCTCAAGAGCCTAGAGGATCAAAGTTGGATAAGGGAAAGAAAGAGGTGATCGAATAGCCGTCGTAATCGTTCGACAACGTCCGAGGTAAGTTTTAAGTGATCAAACGTTGAGTAAATTCAATCAAAATAGGACATAATGAGTTGATTTAATAAAATATGATGTGGTCATGATATGTTTAAAACTCAAATGGTAAGTTCATAAGTGTTTGGACTTGGAAATTTAAGAGCAAATTGTAATAATTTGCTTAGGACAGCAGCAGTAACGTGATTTTAGAAAATCACCATAAATTGTTGGTGTGGAATTATAGGCTGAATAAAGTATGTAATCAAAGCTTAATTAGTCTAGTTCCTTATAAAAGAGGCCGTGTGAGCAAAGAAATTTCCTATAAAGAGATATTTAAAGTTGTGCGGGACAGTGTTGGAATGACTCTGAAATTCCCTATTCTGTTTTTGGAAAATCATTATAATTTGTACAAAAATGGTTATGAGATAAGATTTATATGCTTAGACTCCTTAATGAGTCTAGTTTCAAATGGATCCAAATAGAACACATTATGAATTACGTACAATGAAAAATTTGATTCGTAGTGAAGGGTGGTCAGATTAGTCAAACAGTGAAACAGGGGAAACTTTAAGAAAAATCTGGTATTGATTGGCCAAACCTAAAATTCTGAAAATTTTATGGGTGGAAGATACATGAGTCTACATTCGGGGAAAATTAACGGCAATTGATTTTGAGTTTTTTAGCTCCAGTTATAAACAACTTAGTGACTGTTGTTCAGGAAAACTGCTTGTAGTGAATATGTGATGTTGTTGTAAACTTGATGAAACTATTTGAGTTGCTTATAGGCTATTGCTGAAATTGATGTACAAGAAAAATATGAAATTTGTATGAGATATATATATGTGATAAGGCCTAATGGCCGATGTGATGAATGTGAAAGTGTGTATATATGTGATAAGGCCTAATGGCCGATGTGATGAATGTGAAAGTGTGTATATATATGTGATAAGGCCTAATGGCCGAAGTGATGAATGTGAAAGTGTGTATATATATGTGATAAGGCCTAATGGCCGATGTGATGAATGTGAAAATGTGTATATATGTGATAAGGCCTAATGGCCGATGTGAAGAATGTGAAAGTGTGTATATATGTGATAAGGCCTAATGGCCGATGTGATGAATGTGAAAGTGTGTATATATGTGATAAGGCCTAATGGCCGATGTGAAGAATGTGAAAGTGTATATATATGTGATAAGGCCTAATGGCCAATGTGATGAATGTGAAAGTGTATAAATGTGATAAGTCCCGAAGGGCATTTGTGTCAGTACTATATCCGGGTTAAAACCCCGCAGGCTTTATGCGAGAATATTATCCTGATTAATGTCCATAGGCTTCGTGCTCGTACTATATCCGAGCTTTAAAGACCCGACGGCTAAATGCTAGGATTCAAGTAAGACTTTGATATTGAGTATCTGCATTAAGTTATCATCAAATAAGTATTATGTATTTAAGATGTTCAGGTACGTATCACTTACTCATCGGTGGAGTGATTTGAGGTGAATTATCAGTATCAAAGAGGTAAGGATTATGATTTGTAAGCTTAAGTATGGATGTGATTATGAACAAGTGGAGAGGATTATTGAAAGATGATAATCGATGAAGCATGTGCTTTGGAAATATTTGACCATCTAGGTCATTATTATTCGAAAGTATATATGTGGCAGCCAAGTGTTGCGTTTAATGACATTATAGATCGAGATGAAGCTTTAGATTAACTTCATCGAACAGTTGAAATGAATGACCAATGATAGTGATTGAGAACACTTTGTTTTGCTTAAAACTTACTAAGCATAAATTGCTTACTCGTTTCTTTGTTCTCTGTTTTATAGATTTTGCTCGTTAGCTATCGGATTCGGGATCATCAAGTCGAAGTCATCCACACTATCAAAGCCCCATTTTGGTACAATTTTGGTTGAACTTTGAAATGGCATGTATAGGACTACCCTTTTGTTGTAGGTCATGTACCTTTCGGTTTTGTGTAAACTTGGATAGCCATGCGAAAATGGCTTATATACGCTTTTAGCATAGTACTATAATCGTTTGTATGTTGATCACTATGAGGTATGGAATTGTTTTGAAACGATTAGCCATTGGAATGGTTAATCATGATCACACTTTGTGCTATGTATGCAAAAAAAAGGGCCAATTGAACCATGGAAATCATGAAATAGGTAAAGCCTACCTTAAAGGCAGATGCTGACAGCAGCAGTGATGTGAATGTGAAAAATCACTAAAAATAGTAGGAATGGTATTAAATAGTGAATAAATTATGTAAATGAACCTTGATGAACCTACATTCATATGGAAGAAACGAACCGGTCATATGAGTTATATGTTAAGAGATATGAAAGTTCTCGTGAAGTAGGGCCAGAACGGTTTCTGGATCCCCTGTTTCGACTTTGGAAATTCATTGTAAATTAACCAGAGATGATTAGGAGTCATGCCATATATTTATAGATTCCTCTCTGAGTCTAGTTTCTATAGAAACAAACGGATTCAGTATTGAAGCCTTGTACAGGGAGATATCCAATTCGTAACGCATGAAGGTCAGTGTAGTCGATCCCTGCAACAGGGGAGACTTTAACTAATAAACTGTACTAATTGGCTCAACCAAAAATTCTAGAAAAGAATATGTTGATGGACTTATGAGTCTAGTTTCAGGGAAAAATTAAGAAACTGATTTTCTAGTTTTAAAACTCAAGATATGATTTTTAAGGCGACAGTGATGCAGTAACCAGCTAGTCTGGAAAATTTTTTTTTATGGACTGTGAAAACAATTAAGTTAAGTCTGTGTGCACCTTGTGTTCGACTCCGGTAACAGACTCGGGTACGGGGTGTTACAAATTAATCGAAACAAAGAACTATAACAAGTTTTCTTTTATCGTTGGGGTGGAAATAAAAATTTTCTCTTCTTTAATAGAAACTATTAGAATTGTTATTTTAGAAAAATATATTTAATAGTTGAGAATTGTCACCCCCTATATTTTATTTATTTATTTATTTGAGCTAGTTCATACCAAAAGGGATTAAATACCCTAGTGGTTAAGTGTGTGAATTTATTCCAAGTGGTCCCAAGTTCAAGTTCCCATAATCTCACCTTTCTAATTAAATTTTTGACAACTTAGGCTAGTGTGAACACCCTTGCCGTCCAACCCACATCTTGCCATACTTGGGAAGATTCTTTCCTTGATTTCGAGGTCAACATTCCCCTTTTCACTCCCATGATCCCCTTTCCATGCCTTTGTCCCTTCAATATACCAAATTCCCTCCCTTAACTTACCTTGGTCGGCCATACTCCTATACATATCCCTTTCATTTTTTTTTCATTTTTCTCTCCTCCCCTCTCTTTGTTGTCCACCATTTTACTCCTCCCATTTTTTTTTCTTTTTTCTTCCATTTCACCACCTAAGTCACCTTTTTCTTCTCATTTCTCCTCCACTGCACCATTACATAAAGTCGTCGTACCTCTACCTCACCACCATTTCTCCTCCATCGTTGTCGCGTGACCATTGTCGATCACTACAAAAAATTCTTGATTTTTTTCTTTTCTTCTCTTTTTGTAATTGATTTCTAAATTTTTATTTTTTTTTCATAAAAGGTTTATCCCATATTCTATTTTTTTCTTTCAAACTTTTATTTTTATAATATGATCCTTTCCATTTAATCCTCATTTCTAATTAATATTTCGTGGGAAGAGTTGCGTCATTTTCCTTCGTTACTATGTAAGAATAGTTGACCTTTTGTTCTTGTTACATTCTCGTATATTATATACATACATACTCAATTAAGATAACGCTAACCGTTTCGATTTATGGGTTTCACTGAAGTGCAAATAAAAAATCCGAGATTAGTACCTCCACTTGTATAAGTGTGTGAATAAGTCGAAGGATTATGTAAGTATCTCACTGAATCGAATAATTAAAGGATTACTTATTTTAGTAACCAATTGTAATACGTGTGAATGGTTTTAACCTTAGAGGCTTGAGAATCAAACTCTCTTGTTAGTAGTTGGAACCGAGATCATTGTGAACATAATTGCAAAGGTGTGGGGATTTATTTTTGTTAACAATGATTGGTATCATGTTTAATTAAGATAAATATTCTTTTTTCAAATAATTAATTATTTTTTAAAGAATTATCTGAAAAAAAGTGATATTAGACGAATACTTTAAGTGTTCGTATGGATTGGTAATAATCTTGTAAAGGAGGATTTCAAGTAAGTGTTTCCAAAACTTTAGATTTGTGATGAAACATGGGTTTGTGTGATTTTTCTATTAAAAATATTGATGTGTGATTTCCTTACACTCATGACATGTGATATATGGCGATTTGGATAATACATGTATTGTAACCATGATATTGCTACATAGATATTTTGATTCGTATGTGATTATGTATATTCTGATTATGATTCACATGTTAAGTGTAACACCCCTAACCTGAATCCGATCGCCGGATTAAGGCTAAGAGGTATTACCGAACTAAACATTTAATAATCTCTTTCACAAACAGAGATCGAGCTGAAATACATACTGATATTTAAGTTATACGCCATTTTCGTATGGCCAGAATATTTACAATTTCAAAACATCGTTATCATCAGCCTAACCTATACATGCCATATCGAGTCCAAAATATAACTGTACCCAAAAAGATCGATAGTGTGATTAACTGCTGACGATCCCCGAGTCGGTGGCCAGAATCAACAATATATAAAACAGAGAAATAAAGAACAGAGTAAGCTTTTAAAGCTTAGTAAGTTTTAAGCAATACAAACAATTAAAACTTGTCATTTAAATCGAGCATTTAGTATCACAAAACTAATATTCTAATTAGTTATCACTTGGCCGAATATAAACAAGTACACCAATTAAAAAGCCTATTGGTCGAATATATATGTATATAAATATATGAATACACAAAGAAATTTCAGCACATACTTTACTTTACTTTATAGCTCATACAATTAATTTAAGTCACATACTTTCATATAATGACAGACATCGACTGAATAGGTCATGCTCTTATTCGAAGATATAGTAATCATCACACACATATATCGTTCTTTGATACTAATAATTCACCTTAAAAATCAATTCGCATGCGAGTACATAATACGTACCTGACTATCATAATGTATCATACATAATCAATAGTAGTTTACCTCGAACTTTCGAATTCATAAACTTACTTGAATCACCGGCGTTAAGCTTGCTAGGTTTAAAACCTGCATCCAGTCACCAGCACAAAACCTGCGGGACTTTAAGTTTGAATATAATACCAGCACTAAGCCTGTGGGATTTAACCCAGATATAATACCAGCACGAAGCGTGCGGGATTTAACCCGGATATAATTCCAGCATATAGCCTGCGAATCTTTCAGCCCGGATATACATCAAATATCATGCATATTTAATCATATATTAACACATCTCATTCAACATATCACATTAGTAGTCATTTGCTACATTTGAATACAAGCTCCATATGAACATCATCATTTACATTTCGGTTCAAAAGTCATACATAAATATCACATATCCATTTCACCATTCAAGCTTAACCCATAGTGACCATTCAACTATATGTCATATACATAAATTATTTATCACACAACTCAATTCAAGTATAACCAAAAGGTCACAATTCATCTAATATATACATATCAAGGCATCATCAATTATATACTAAAGGTGACTACTTAAAACTTACCTCGGATATACTTGAACGGTTGCGGAAAGGCTACTTAATTATTTTCTCCATTCCCCTATCCAACTTCGACCCTCTTTGCTCTTGAGCTTAATAAAACTAATAGATTTGTTTAATTACTTACTCAACTTTATTTCTTAATAGTCACATTTGACAATCATATATAACTTCAATATGTATTATATTTTATAAAATATGCCATGACTCGATTTCATGCTTATTTAATCTATATCTAATTCGCACATACAAGCAAAGATTCACATAACTTATCATGCTTCCTTATACATGAATTTAACCATATTCCCGAATGTCTCTATAAGCACAAGGTACATACATAAGGCATATATATATATATACACCTATATATGACTATCACAATTTAATCATTTACTCATATTTATGCACAAGTGTATACACATGCATATATATAATGCATGCTTTAAAATTATATACTTTTATTTATTTTTCAAATTTACACTATAGCTCCAAGACAAATAACTAACTCCGAATGTCAACTTATTACACATTTACCACATTACCAATTGCCATTTATCATCAATGCCGCACACACAAATACATACATACTCATATGCATAAAATACATTTATGATTAATATATAACCCATTCAACCCTAACTACTCAACTTAACTTTCATATTCAATTCTATTTTATGATCGAATGTAGCAAAATTCATATAGGTTTCACCTATGCCAAAACAATGACTGAACCATCTATTCATGCTTATGGCCAATTCTATCTTGCTCAAATCAAGGTCATAATTCACTTAAAAAAAATTCTAACCTTTCATACACTCATATCCAATGTTATAAGTAATGCCGAATGCCCAAACTTAACCAAACTCAAAATTTAACCTTCATCATTTTAATTAATCACTACCTATTCTTCAAAACCTCAAATACAAGGTAATTAACACCTATACACTTATACCGAATTAGCTAGCACATATAGTCCTTGGCCGAATGTTACTAAACTCAAGTCACCATAATCTTATTATTTATCACCTTATATAATATTATCAAAATGGATTAATTATACTTATATATATATACTATCAACGCTGAACATAATAATTTCACCTATGCATAACATTACTCACATTCCATTACTTACATTATTCAAAATCATACCCTTAAAAATCATGTACAATGCCGAACCCTTAGATATTCAACCATCTAATTTATTCATTTCAAATCACCCAAATGGCATTTGCTCACATTTTAGCATTTAAATACAAAACACTTGTTCAAGTCATTAAGCAAGTCCAAGTCCGACTATTACACATATAAGTACTAGAAATTTAAATTTTTAACTAGCTCAAACTTCTTTCATCAACAATTCTTCATCAAAACATAAAGGCAATAATCCAATCCCTTCCTTATCTACCATAATCGAATGCTCAATTCATCACCCAAAATTCAAAGTTTTGACATGGGCTAAGTAAGAAACTTGATAATTAACTTAAAACAAGCTAAAATTTCAAAAATCTAACAAAATTTACTAACCTTCCTCAAGCTTAAAATGACCGAATGTTTTGCCCCTTTTTTTTTCTTTAAAATTCGGCTAAGAAGAACAAAGATGAAACTTTGTTTTCTTCACCCCTTTTTTTTATTTTATTATAATCATCAATATTATAAAATACAAAGCCATTTAGTTGCCATTAAACTAATAAATAATACATATATTTTATATTAAACATCAACATGGCCGGCCACTACATTAAAAATGGATAATTTGACATGCAAGTCCATTCTTTTTATATCATGCATTAATAGACCATTTTTAAATTAACCTATCACATTTCAAAAATGTCTCACATAAGTCCTATTTAATAAATTTCACTTACAAATGACAAAATCAAAGCATGAAACTTTCACACATGCAGTTACACATATAATAAGCATAGAATATAACGGTTAATTATATTTTATGACTCGGTTTTATGGTCTCGAAACCACTTTTCGACGAGGGTCAAATTAGGGCTGTCACAACTCTCCCCCCTTAGAAATTTTCGTCCCCGAAAATCTTACCAGCGAAAAGATTAGGATAATGTTCTTTCATCGAGTCTTCTGGCTCCCAAGTCGCTTCTTCAACCCCGTGTTTGAGCCACAGTACTTTCACTAATGAGATTTTCTTATTTCTTAGTTCTTTTACTTCACGAGCCAAAATACGAACCAGTTCTTCTTCGTAACTCAAATCAGATCGAATCTCAACCTCTGGTGGACTAATTACATGCGATGGATCAGATCTATAACTTCGAAGCATCGAAACATGAAAAACATTGTGAATCTTTTCAAGTTCAGGGGGCAGAATCAATCTGTATGCTACCGGCCCAACTCGTTCGGATATTTCATATGGCTCGAAGAACCTCGGACTCAATTTGCCCTTACGGCCAAATCTGAGCACCTTTTTCCAAGGTGAAACTTTAAGAAAAACTTTGTCTCCGACCTGATACTCAATGTCTTTTCGTTTTAAATCTGCATACGACTTCTGACGATCTGAAGTTGCTTTTAGACTTTCACGGATCACTTTTACTTTCTGTTCAGCATCTTTAATCAAATCAACCCCGAAAATTTTACTTTCACTGAGCTCGGTCCAAAACAATGGTGTACAACATTTACGACCGTACAAAGCCTCGTAAGGTGCCATCTTAATGCTTGATTGAAAACTATTGTTGTAAGCGAATTCAATCAAAGGCAAATACCATTCCCATGAACCACTAAATTCAAGAATGCAACATCTCATCATATCCTCGAGTATCTGAATTATCCGCTCGGATTGACCATCGGTCTGGGGATGAAAAGCGAAGCTAAAATGCAACTTGGTACCCAATGCTTCTTGCAATTTCTTCCAAAATCGTGATGTGAATCTCGGATCTCTATCCGAGACAATAGAAGTAGGCACCTCGTGTAACCTTACAATCTGAGAAACATACAGTTTGGCTAACTTGTCAAGTGAATAATCCGTACGTACGGGGATAAAATGAGCCGACTTTTTCAATCTATCAATAACAACCCAGATCACATCTTTCTTGCTTGGTGACAATGGCAACCCAGATACAAAATCCATCGTGACTCGATCCCATTTCCATTCGGGTATCATAATCGGCGGAAGTAATCCCGAAGGCACTTGATGTTCCGCTTTCACTTGTTGACATATCAAACACTTCGAGACAAAATCAGAAATATCTCGTTTCATACCATGCCACCAATACTGACGTTTTAGATCATTGTACATTTTCGTACTACCCGGGTGAACTGATATTCGGCTGTTATGAGCCTCGCTCAAAATCATCGGAGTAAGTTCCAAATTTCTTGGAACACACAATCGACTTCTGAACCTCAAACAATCATTGTCGTCAATTTGAAACTTTGAATCCCCATTTGCTACACATTCAACTCGTTTAGCAACCAATTCATCATCGACTTTCTGAGTTTCACAAATTTGATGAATCAATAACGGTTTGGCTTTTAATTCTGCTACTAACACATTATCGGATGAACGGACAAGTGTACATTCATCACTTGGAAAGCAAACAGTGACTTGCGACTTAAAGCATCGGCAACCACATTAGCCTTTCCCGGGTGATAGTCAATGACAAGCTCATAATCTTTCAACAATTCAAGCCAACGTCTTTGTCTCAGATTCAAATCTCTTTGAGTCATAAAATATTTGAGACTTTTGTGATCTGAATATACATGACACCTCTCTCCAAACAAGTAGTGTCGCCATATTTTCAAAGCAAATACAATGGCAGCTAATTATATCGTGGGTCGGATAGTTTTTCTCATGTGGTTTCAACTGTCTCGAAGCGTAAGCTACAAATCGACCTTCTTGCATTAATACACAACCCAGCCCATTTAAAGACGCATCACTGTAAATGACAAACTCTTTACCGGATTCAGGCTGCACTAACACTGGAGCTTCAGTCAAATAGGTTTTTAGTTGGTCGAAACTTTTCTAGCACTTTTCTGATCATTCAAACTTAACATCTTTCTGAAGTAGCTTCGTTATTGGTGTCGCTATCATCGAAAAACCCTTTACAAACCGTATGTAGTAACCGACAAGTCCCAAAAAGCTCTGAACGTCAGTAACATTTCTAGGAGGCTTCCAATCAAGTATGGCTAATATTTTACTTGGATCAACCTGAATACCCGATGCGGATACCACATGCCCCAAAAAGCTAACTTCTCTCAACCAGAACTCACACTTACTGAACTTAGCATATAACTGCTTGTCCCGTAAAATCTGCAACACTAATCTCAGGTGCTCGGCATGTTTGGTTTCATCTTGCGAATAGATCAAAATGTTGTCTATAAACACAACTACAAACCGGTCCAAATACTATCTGAAGATTCAATTCATCAAGTCCATAAATACCGCAGGGGCATTAGTGAGCCCAAACGGCATCACTAAGAACTCGTAGTGACTATATCTCATTCTGAAAGAAGTTTTAGGCACATCTGAGTTTCTAACTCGCAACTGATAATAACCCGATCTCAAATCTATCTTTGAAAACATGAGGCTCCCTTTAGCTGATCAAACAAATCATCAATACGCGGTAACGGATATTTTTTGTGACAGCCCAAAATTGACCCTAGTCGGGATGTGGTTTCGGGACCACAAAACCGAGGCATAAAAATAATTTAAAAATTTATTTTGATGCCTATGATATGTGTTAATTTGTGTATGACATTTTGATGTTTCAATTTAGAATTATAAATGTGAATTTCACTAGAAAGGACCTAGTAGTAAACTTTGAAAGTATGATGGGGAAATGTGTGATGACTAGTTGATCATGCATGCAAAAATAAGGATTTGCATGTCAAATTTCCCCAAAGATGGTATAGTGGCCGGCCATGACAAGGGAATATGGGCAAGGAAAACATGTTATGACATGTTTTGTTAATGCATGATGTGATAAATGATAAAAAATTAAGCATGTAGGAAGAGAAACAAAAAATCAAAATTTGCTCATCCTTTCCCCCCTTTTGCCGTGAGTGAAAGAGAAGCAAAGAAAAAATTTTGTTCATCTATTTTCTCTTCTTTGGCCGAAAATACTAAGGAAAAAGGAAGGATTTTTGCTTCATTTTCTTTGTTTAGAAGAGATCTAGAAGGAAATTTGGCTAAACTTGCATCAAGAGTAAGGTATGTATGAGGTTGTGTTATGAGTTTCATGCATGTTTTAGTTGCTAACTTGATGTTCATGTTAGCCATGGTTCAAATCCTTGTTATGCCATGGGAATGGTATTTGGCCAAAGTTGTTATTGTGTTAAAGCCATTGCATGCTAAATGTGAAGCTTGCTAATGATGCATGCAATGATGGATTTTCTACTCTTGAAATTTCTTGTAGCCATCTTGAGTAAGACATTGAGTTTTCTTTTGTTTAACCATGATTGAAGTTGAAAGGGCATGATTGTGATGTATTCGACCATGATGCATTCATGAGCATGGTTCATGCTTCTTGCATGTTAGTAAAATTTGTGTTTTGGATGGCTATGGACACCTTGAAATTGACCTTGCACCTATATGTGTATATATGATTGCACATGATATTTTGATTATGAAGAAAGTGATAAATATGTTGTTTAAAGAAGAAATTTGTTGAAGAATGTTGTGAAATTTGCATGTACAATCGGCCTAGTACACATATGATGTGAAAATCTTGCAATTTATTGTTGATTTTGTGCAAGTATGACTAAGTATAATCGGCCACATGGGGGAATTATTGTGCATGCATTCGGTTAGAGGCAAGCTGAATGATGCCTATTCTTGACTTAGGTAATCGGCTACCTTGTTGTGAGCTAAGGCCGAATGTGTGCGTAATTAAAGAAAATTGACTAAAGTGCTTAGTTATGTGATGTTGAGTCAATGATATGTGTATTCGCCAAGGCTAGCAAGCGAGACTTTAATGAATTGAATTTGTTTGAATTAGCTCAAGAGCTTAGAGGGCCACAATTGGATAAGGGGAAGGAAAAAGTGATCGATTAGCCGTCAAAGCCGTTCGACAACATCCGAGGTAAGTCCTCAAGAAATGACCCTACTCGAATTATGTGAAATGAAATATGGATGTGTAATGATTATTGATTTATGTGTGTATGAGTATTTGAATGATACCGGGCTAAGTCCGAAGGCGATTATGCAAGTGATATGTTTGTGTTTGAGCCTTAGTAACGAAAATGAAACATGGATGTGTAATGATTATTGATGTATGTGTGTGCATGAGCAATTGAATGATATCCAGGCTAAGTCCCGAAGACATTTATGCTAGTAATTATACCGGGTTAAGACCGAAGGCCATTGTGCTAGTGACCACATCCGGCTAAGACCAAGGCATTCGTGCAAGTTGTTAAATCCGGGCTAATACCGAAGGCATTTGTGCAAGTCGTTCTATCTGGCTAAGACCGAAGGCATTCGTGCATGTGGTTATATCCGGTTGTATTCGAAGAAGCTTGGGCTGAAGGTGGCGTTGGTTGCTGTAATAAATTTAATTAGTACGCTCGAGAAGCCCAAAGGAAAAGGTATGTTTATATGTGCATTGGAAAAGTCGATATGTTTGAGTAACATTCGTTCAATCGACTAACGAATTTTCAGCTATTGAATTGGTTGATATCTTGTGAAAGTATACAATGATGAAGTGTGAAGCAAGTATGATTATGTGAATGTGTATTAATGAAATGATTCATTTGGCTATGTGAATGTAATGCCTTAGTTAAAGCTGATTTTATTGCTTGAGACTTACTAAGCATAAAAATGCTTACCCGTTGCTTTGGCTCTCTGTTTTATAGATTTTGCTCGTTAGCGATCGGATTCGGGATCATTAAAGTCGAAGTCATCTACACTATCAAAGCCTCCATTTTGGTATAATTTTGGTTGAACTTTGAAATGGCATGTATAGGACTACCCTCTGTTGAAGGTCATGTACCTTTCGGTTTTGTGTAAGCTTGGATAGCCATGCGAAAATGGCTTATATCGTTTTAGTATGATTCTATAATAGTTTGTATGATAATCATTATGGGGTATGAAATTGTCTGAAAGGATTAGCCATTGGAATGGTTAATCATAATCACACTTTGTGCTATGTGTGCAAAAGGGCCATTTGAATCGTGGAAATCATGAAATAGGTAATGGTTACTTTGAAAACAGATGCTGGCAGCAGCAGTGGTGTGGTTTTGAAAAATCACCAAAATTTGTAGGAATGGTATTAAATAATGAATAAATTATGTAAATGAACCTTAATGAGTCTAATTTCATGTGGAATAAACGAAACGGTCATAGGAGTTACATGTTAAGAGATATTAAAGCTATTGTGAGATAGGGCCAGAACGGTTTCTGGGTCCCCTGTCGTAACTTTAAAAATTTATTATAAATTATCCAGAAAGAATTAGGAGTCATGCCTTATATGTACAGATTCCATTTTGAGTCTAGTTTCATTAGAAACAAACGGTACCAGTATTAAAGCCCTGTACAGAGAGATATTCAAGTTGTAACACGCGAAGGTCAGAGCAGTCGATCCCTGTAACATGGGTGACTTTAACTAATAAACTGTACCAATTGGCCCGACCAAAAATTCTAGAAATAAATCCATGGATGGATATATGAGTCTAAATTCAGGGAAAATTTACGGAATCAGTTTCTGAGTTTTGAAACTCGAGATATGATTTTTAAGGTGACAGTGACGCAGATTTCCAGCCTGTCTGGAAATGTCAAATTGGTGGGTGAAATATGTGGATTTGGCTTGTTAACCCCTCGTGTCCGACACCGGCGATGGTCTCGGGTTCGGGGTGTTACATTTTTTCTTTATTGTCACTTTATTTAATTGACGATAGTCGATGCACATTCTCATGGTTCTGTCTTTCTTTTTCACAAACAATACTGGTGCACCCCAAGGTGAGAAACTCGGTCGAGCGAAACCTCTATCTGTCAACTCTTGCAACTGAGCTTTCAATTCCTTCAATTCGGTTGGTGCCATACGATACAGAGCTATTGAAATTGGTGTAGTCCCAAGTACAAGTTCAATGCCAAACTCTACCTCTCGAATAGGTGGTAATTCCAGTAACACCTCAGGAAAAACATCCGAAAACTCACAAACCACTAGCATTGATTCAAGTTTCTTTTCTGACTCTTTACTATCAAGTATGTACGCAAGATATGCTTCACACCTCTTCTTTACAAATTTCTGAGCCAACATCGAGGATATTACTGCTGGTAACCCGTTCAAATCAGTAGACTCAACTTGGATTATCTCACTATTTGCACATCTCAAATCAATAGTCTTTCTTTTGCAATTCACAACTGTGTCATGTATGGTCAACCAATCCATACCGAGAATAACATCAAATTCATCAAACGGTAAAAGCATCAAATCGGCCGGAAAACAGGAACCTCGGATTATCAGGGGGCATTTCCTGCACACTTTGTCGACTAGCACATATTGACCCAAGGGATTCGACACTCGAATCACAAACTCAGTGGACTCAACAGGTAAAGTCTTGCTGGATGCTAAAGTCTCACATACATATGAATGAACAGAACCAGGTCAATCAATGCAATCACATCAGTATCAAAGAGAGTGAAAGTACCAGTAATAATATCAGGTGAAGAAGCATCCTCGCGTGCGCGTATAGCGTAAGCTCTAGCAGGAGTACGAGCCTCAGATCTGGTCGTAGCATCTTTAGATCCTCTTTGACCACCGCTAGCATTTCCCGTATTTCTAGGTGGTCTACCTCGTACTGTAGTAGTACTCAGTTTCCTACTCTAATTCACATTCTGTTCAGACAATCTCGGGCAGTCCTTGATAAAGTGGTCAGCTGATCCACACTTATAACAGGAGCGGTCATGAAATCTACAACTCTCCGAATGCCATTTTCCACAAAACTTGCACTTAGTCCTATCCCGACGATCATTTCCAACACTGGCAACTGAAGTGGCTCGCGTACTCACAGGGGGTCTATCACAATCTCGTCTGAAAAAGCCCAAAGTGTTCTTAGATCGGCCTGAATCATCTCAGAATTTCTTCAGCGACTGCTGAATGGGCTTTCCCAAAGATCTTTTACGAAACTCTCTACCTCCATCTTCAGCTTTTCTTTTCTCTTTACTAAGCTCCTCGGCTTTGCAAGCTCACTCGACAAGTACTACAAACTCTCTAATTTCAAGAATGCCAACAAACAGTTTTATATCTTCGTTCAATGCATCTTCGAAACGTTTACACATAATAGCTTCTGAAGAAACACATTCTCGGGCATACCGGCTAAGTCTCACAAATTTTCATTCATAATCCGTAACTGACATGGAACCCTGTTTAAGTTCAAGAAATTCTTTTCGTTTCTGATCGATGAATCTCTGGCTAATATACTTTTTCCAGAACTCGTTTTGGAAGAATTCCCAAGTCACTCGCTCTCTGGGCACAACAGAAACCAATGTATTCCACCAATAGTAGGCAGAATCACGTAGCAAAGATATAACACATTTTAGGCATTCATCGGGTGTGCAAGACAGTTGATCGAACACTCGGATAGTATTTTCCAACAAAAATTCAGCTTGCTGAGCATCATCACTGTCTGTAGCTTTAAATTCAGTAGCCCCGTGCTTTCGAATTCTGTCATATTCAACCTCATTTGATCAATTACCGTAGGTATCGTAGGTGCAGGGGGTGTATTATTCGGGAGTGGGGGTTGTGAAGCAGCCGCATTAGTTCGAATGTATTGGTTGAACCAATCATTCATCACATTATAAAAGGCTTGTCTAGCCTCGTCATTTTGATTGCTCGATATAGGTTGAGAGTCCACCGGCGCTGTCCCTTGCGCGGGAGCAGGCGCTACACTCTCGATATCATCAGTTACCGCTCGATCGGGATCAGGATCCATTACTATACGAAAACACATTTTTAACTGTCAGAAATCATCACACTATCGTATTAACACTATATGACATGTATAGCTAGACTCATATATGCTACATTAGTCCTAGAATCGACTAAACCTGGCTCTGATACCAATAAAATGTAACACCCGTAACCCGAATCCGATCGCCGGATTAAGGCTAAGAGGTATTACTGAACTAAACATTTAATAATCTCATTCACATTGTAAATAAACATAAACAGAGATCGAGCTGAAATACATACTGATATTTAAGTTATACGCCATTTTCGTATGGCCAGAATATTTACAATTTCAAAACATCATTATCATCAGCCTAACCTATACATGCCATATCGAGTCCAAAATATAACTGTACCCAAAAAAATCAATAGTGTGATTAACTGCTGACGATCCACGAGTCGGTGGCCAAAATCAACAATCTATAAAACAGAGAAATAAAGAACAGAGTAAGATTTCAAAGCTTAGTACGTTTTAAGCAATACAAACAATTAAAACTTGTCATTTAAATCGAGCATTTAGTATCACAAAACTAATATTCTAATTAGTTATCACTTGGCCAAATATACACAAGTACACCGATTAAAAAGCCTATTGGCCGAATATATATGTATATAAATATATGAATACACAAAGAAATTTCAGCACATACTTTAATTTACTTTGTAGCTCATACAATTAATTTAAGTCACATACTTTCATATAATGACAGACATCGACCGAATAGGTCATGCTCTTATTCGTAGATGTAGTAATCATTCACACAAATATAGCGTTCTTTGATACTAATAATTCACCTTAAAAATAAATTCACATGCGAGTACATAATACGTACCTGACTATCATAATGTATCATACATAATCAATAGTAGTTTACCTCGAACTTTCGAATTCATAATCTTACTTGAATCACAGGCGTTAAGCCTGTTAGGTTTAAAACCCGAATCCAATCACTAGCACAAAACCTGCGGGACTTTAAGCTCGAATATAATACCAGCACTAAGCCTGCGGGATTTAACCCGGATATAATACCAGCACGAAGCCTTCAGGATTTAACCTGGATATAATACCAGCACGAAGCCTGCGGGATTTAACCCGGATATAATTCCAGCATATAGCCTGCGAATCTTTCAGCTCGGATACACATCAAATATCATGCATATTTAATCATATATTAACACATCTCATTCAACATATCACATTAGTAGTCATTTGCTACATTCGGATACAAGCTCCATATGAACATCATCATGTACATTTCGGTTCAAACGTCATACATAAATATCACATATCCATTTCACCATTCAAGCTTAACCCATAGTGACCATTCAACTATATGTCATATACATAAATTATTTATCACACAACTTAATTCAAGTAGAACCAAAAGGTCACAATTCATCTAATATATACATATCAAGGCATCATCAATTATATACAACTTACCTCGGATATACTTAAACGATTGCAGAAAGGCTACTCAATTACTTTCTCCTTTCCCCTATCCAACTTCGACCCTCTTTGCTCTTGAGCTTAATAAAATAAATAAATTTGTTTAATTACTTACTCAACTTTATTTCTTAATAGTCACATTTGACAATCATATATAACTTCAATATGTATTATATTTTATAAAATATGCCATGACTCGATTTCATGCTTATTTAATCTATATCTAATTCGCACATACAAGCAAAGATTCACATAACTTATCATGCTTCCTTATACATGAATTTAACCATATTCCCAAATGTCTCTATAAGCACAAGGTACATACATAAGGCATATATATATATATATATATATACCTATATATGACTATCACAATTTAATCATTTACTCATATTTATGCACAACCGCGTATACACATGCATATATATAATGCATGCTTTAAAATCATATACTTTTATTTATTTTTCAAATTTACACTATAGCTCCAAGACATATAACTAACTCCGAATGTCAACTTATTACACATTTACCACATTACCAATTGCCATTTATCATCAATGCCGCACACACAAATACATACATACTCATATGCATAAAATCCATATATGATTAATATATAACCCATTCAACCCTAACTACTCAACTTAACTTTCATATTCAATTCCATTTTATGACCGAATGTAGCAAAATTCATATAGGTTTCACCTATGCCAAACAATGACCGAACCATCTAATCATGCTTATGGCCAATTTTATCTTGCTCAAATCAAGGTCATAATTCACTTAAAAAAAATTCTAACGTTTCATACACTCATATCCAATGTTATAAGTAATGCCGAATGCCCAAACTTAACCAAACTCAAAATTTAACCTTCATCATTTTAATTAATCACTACCTATTCTTCAAAACCCCAAATACAAGGTAATTAACACCTATACACTTATACCGAATTAGCTAGCACATATAGTTCTTGGCCGAATGTTTCTAAACTCAAGTCACCATAATCTTATTATTTATCACCGTATATAATATTATCAAAATGGATTAATTATACTTATATATATATACTATCAAAGCCGAACATAATAATTTCACCTATGCATAACATTACTCACATTCCATTACTTACATTATTCAAAATCATACCCTTAAAAATCATGTACAATGCTGAACCCTTAGATATTCAACCATCTAATTTATTCATTTCAAATCACCCAAATGGCATTTGCTCACATTTTAGCATTTAAATACAAAACACTTGTTCAAGTCATTAAGCAAGTCCAAGTTCGACTCTTACACATATAAGTATTAGCAATTTAAATTTTTAACTAGCTCAAACTTCTTTCATCAACAATTCTTCATCAAAACATAAAGGCAATAATCCAATCCCTTCCTTATCTACAATAACCGAATGCTCAATTCATCACCCAAAATTCAAAGTTTTGACATGGGCTAAGTAAGAAACTTGATAATTAACTTAAAACAAGCTAAAATTTCAAAAATCTAACATAATTTACTAACCTTCCTCAAGCTTAAAATGACCGAATGTCTTGCCCCTTTTTTTTTTCTTTAAAATTCAGCTAAGAAGAACAAAGATGAAACTTTGTTTTCTTCACCCCTTTTTTTATTTTATTATAATCATCAATATTATAAAATACAAAGCCATTTAGTTACCATTAAACTAATAAATAATACATATATTTTATATTAAACATCAACAAGGCCGGCCACTACATTAAAAATGGATAATTTGACATGCAAGTCAGTTCTTTTTATATCATGCATTAATAGACCATTTTTAAATTAACCTATCACATTTCAAAAATGTCTCACATAAGTCCTATTTAATAAATTTCACATACAAATGACAAAATCAAAGCATGAAACTTTCATACATGCATTTACACATATAATAAGCATAGAATATAACGATTAATTATATTTTATGACTCAATTTTGTGGTCCCGAAACCACTTTCCGACGAGGGTCAAATCAGGGCTGTCACATTAAGCATGCTATTGTTCTACCTATGATTTGCATGTTAAGCATGCCATAATTTTGATTTTGATTCACATGTTAAGTATGCCACTATGTTAAACAGAAAATAAATATGATTCGCATGTCAAGCATGCCTATTATAAAACTTGTTCTATATGCTATATCACATGCATGGGGTTGGGATAATGTGTACGGAAGAAGTATTTGGTAGTATATCTGAAATTTCTGGTGGCTTGACCATAATATTCTGTATTTGACAATATATTTGCAATTATCTGGTGGCTCGTCTACAATATTCTGTTATGGTAGCTTGACTACACTATTTGGTGGCTTGTCCACAATATTGGTGTGTTATTGGATGGATGAATTCTGGGGAACTCATTATGGTGTGTAGTGGAGATGGGGAACATCTATTTTCAAAAATATCTGCACTGATTCTGAAAAAAAGTTGCATTGACATTGTTATTATGCACTCTGATAAATGTGGTTCTGTGAACTGAATATTGTATGAATATGATCTGCTTAAACTGATGCTGTTATGTGTTAATTTCTATTATTATGAATTGCAATCCACACTAGGCTTTTTAAGCTTACCCCTTTTTGTTCTGACCTTTCAGATAATAATCGAGGTTAGGATAGGCTTGACTTTCGGAGTTGCTCTCGGATGTTTTTAGAAAAAAAACTTATTTATTTGGTACTTGATATATTTTGGGATGTGTTTTTATTTCAATGGACTTTGGATTGGGTCTTTCTTTTGGATTTTGGATTTTGGTTTTTTGATGGTTTTTGCATGATGTACGTTTTTAATCACTTCCTCAAAACAAAAGATTTTCCTTCACCAAAGTGTTTTTAATTGCATTTCATAAATATTTTCTTACACAGTCCCACCAGATACAATAACTTGACATTTACTTGTCATTTTATTACTCGTTGCGGCTGTGTACACTTGCACATTTCCATCGTTCCAAGTACTTACTGTACTCTCAAATAATTATTTAATAGCTTTTTATTTAATAATAAAATAATGAAACCCACACCTTAATCCATGATCTAATTGCCACAGTCCTATTATAAGAGGTTTCGTTTAGATTTAAATCAGGTAGATGAATCTACCGCATCAAACATGTATTTTAGTTATAGATCTATTGGATGTGTCTTAATACTTAAAGTTTAATCATTGAAATGATTCTCACCAATTACTTACCCTTAAATCAACACTTGGATTCGATGCACTCCTTAACATGCTAAGAATTTCTTCGATTGGCATTGTTTGGTCCCTCAAAGAATATATGAAAAAAGTGTTAACACATGAAAAATGAATGTGTCTTAACACTATTCGGCTATAAGGAAAAATAATAGACAGAAAGGAATGTTATTGTAACAGCTCTTTTTTAGTCAAATCAGAACAGTGGTTTCGGGACCACAAATCCAAAGTTAGAATAATTATTTCATTATTATTTTAATGTTTACAACATGCTTGAATGATTGTGTGAAAGTTTTGTTTAGAAATTTTATTGTTTGGTTAGTCAATTTGATAAAAAGGACTAAATTGCATAGAGTGCAAAAGTGCTGTTCTAATAGCTAAAGGTGTCAAATAGCTATAGAACCTTACAGTAAGGGTCCTTAAGTAGTAATTAGACCATTATAATGGTAAGTGGACAATATTGGTCATTAAATGGATGATTTAAATGGTTTTATAATAAGGTTAATATAATAATTTGCAAATATAAGTTAAATAAGTAAAACAAAAACATAAAAATTTGTTTTCATTCATCTTTCTTAACCATACATAGCAAAGAAGAAAGCCATTCTAGGGCTTTAAACATTCGGCCATTTCATTGCTCAATTGGTAAGTAATTTTGACTCTGTTTTTAATGATTTCTATGTTTTTATGATCGTTGCAACTAGTTCTATCTAGCCCAAGGACTATTTTGCAAATCTGTTAAAGATTTTGAAAGTTTCCATTGATGAAAATATGTGTTCTTTGATGTTTGATGATGAAATATGAAATCTTGTTGCTAGATTTACATATTTTGTAAAGTGATTTTGAGTAAAAATGCAAAATAGGGATTTATTTGTGAAAATGTGAAAATGTGTGGTTAAATATGTGAAAAGTTGATAAATGTGGGCTGCTAGGGGCATTACAGTAATTCAGCTATCATGGGTATTAAAGAAATTTCATGAATTTGTGATCTGTATAATAAGGACTATATTATAAAAATGGTGAAATTCTAAGGGTAAAAGTGTAAATGTGCTTAAATGTGTGTTTTGGATTAAATTGAGTAGAGAGATTATTAAATAAGTTAAATTTGAATATATTTAGATCAAGAAAAGCGAATTCGAATCTAGATCAGGGGAAAACTAAAGTTATCGACTAATCGACGAATTGACTTATTCCGTTATTTTCACATCCAAGGCAAGTTCGTATGTGATAAATTTCGTTATAAGTGTATTTTAAATGCTTTGATATTGTGTAATTGTGAATATGAGACTTCGGATAAGTTCGATAATGACTCGATGGTGATTCAGCATTTGAAATCCTGGTTGAACCTTAGGAATAGTTTAGGATACTAGTGACATGTCATTAGGGGGTACATTGAGTTGGCTTCGGGCCATGATATTAGCACTTTGGGTTTGAGTTATATCGATTTGGCTTCGAGCCATGAATATTGGCTGATTTGGCTTCAGGCCATGATATCAATACTGCGGATATAAGTTACCTTGATTTGCTTCGGGCCATGATATCAATACTTCGGATATAAGTTACCTTGATTTGCCTTCGGGCCATGGTATAGGTACTTAATGTGCAAGACTCTTGAGTATCCGACTTCTATTTTGAATGGTTCAACGGGTAAATGAATGATATTGTAACACCCATTACCTGTACCCGAGGCTGGGATAGGATACGAGGCATTACCAGACTTAAACATACACAATTTCATAAAATCGGGCCATAAAATTTCATTTAGTTTAAAATGAATCAAACACATGTACATTGTCCCTTATAAGGGCCTACGAGGCCCAAAACATACACCGGAGGTGATCTGAGACTAAACCGAGAATTTTTTGAAAATTTTACAGCATTTAAGAAATTTTCTATGTTTGGAGAGTCACACGCCCATGTGGATTAGGCCGTGTGGTCATACAAGCCTGTGTGGCTTGGGACACGCCCGTGTCCTCAGCCCTTGTAACTCTCTGTTTATGACGTCATCAACAAATAAAGGTTACACGGCCAAGTCACATGCCCGTGTGCTAGCCTGTGTCCTCGACACTGCTGAGACACACGGCCGTGTCTCTGCCCGCGTGGCAAAAAAAATGGCTATTTACCAAGTCATTTGTCACCCTTATTTACACTTAAACACAACTTCAATAGTACATTTCATGACATAAATAAACTACCATCAAGCAATAACATATCATTTTCATACCATCATCTATCATGCATTAAACATCATGCCTTACCAAATCATTTCATGCTAAATTCACACTCAAAAGGCATTAACATATGAATAAATTCATATCCATTATATATATCAAGCAAATATAAACCACATCTGTAACACCCCAAACCCGAGACCATCGCCGGTGTCGGACCCGAGGGTTAACAAACCAAGTTCACATGTTTTTGCCCACCAATTTGACATTTCCAGTCAGGCTGGAAAACTGCGTCACTGTCGCCTTAAAAATCATATCTCGAGTTTCAAAACTCGGAAACTGGTTTCGTAAATTTTCCTGAATTTAGACTCATATATACATCCATGGATTTATTTCTAGGATTTTGTTCGGGCCAATTGGTACAGTTTATTAGTTAAAGTTACCCAAGTTACAGGGATCGACTGCTCTGACCTTCGCGCGGTATAACTTGAATATCTCTCTGCACAGGGCTTTAATGCTGGTGTCGTTTGTTTCTAATGAAACTAGACTCAAAATGGAATCTGTACATATAAGGTATATCTCCTAATTCTTTTGGATAATTTATAGTGAATTTTTAAAGTTGCGACAGGGAACCCAGAAACCATTCTGGCCCTATCTCACAATAGCTTTAATATCTCTTAACCTGTAACTCCTATGACCGTTTCGTTTCTTCCATATGAAAATAGACTCATCAAGGTTCATTTACATAGCTTATTCACTATTTGATTCCATTCCTATGAATTATGGTGATTTTTCACATTCACGCCACTGCAGCTGGCAGCATCTGTTTTAAGGTAGGACTTACCTATTTGGTAGTCTCCATGATTCAACTAATCTTGCCATACATAGGTTCATATATGATCATTTTAACCATGCCAATGGCTGATCATATGACCAACATTCCCATTTCCAAACCATAGCCACATCATGACCCCAAATATATATACATACAACCCACAATAAGTCTAAGTTCATGCTCCCTTTTGAGCCATTTTCGCATGGCCATACATACTTACATTACAACGTATTTAACAAACAAGAGGTAGTCCTATACATGCCATCTCAAGTTCAACCAAAATTTATACCAAAATGGAGGCTTGATAGTGTGGATGACTTCGACTTCAACGATCCCAAATCCGATTGCCTCGGCGAAATCTAGAAAACTAAGAGCCAAAGCAGCGGGTAAGCATTTTATGCTTAGTAAGTCTCAAGGAATATAATGAACTATAATTTACAGCAATACATTCACATAGCCAAATGCATCATTTCATTAATACACATTCTTACTTCATACTTCATCATTGTATAAGTTCGCAAAGCATCAATCAATTCAATAACTGAAATTCATTAGTCGATTGAGCGAATGTTGCTCAAACACGTCGACTTTCCAATGCACATATAACGTACCTTATCCTTTGGGCTGTCCGAGTGTACTAATTAAATTCATTTCAGCAACCAACACTCACCTCCAGCCCAAGATTCTTGAATATAACGGATATAATCACGTGCACAAATGCCTTGGTCTTAGCCGGATAGAATAACTTCATACGAATGCCTTCGGCCTTAGCCCGGATATAACCACTAGCACAATTGCCTTGGTCTTAACCGGATATAATTTCAACATAATTGTCTTGGGCTTAGCCCGGATATCATTCAATTTCTCATGCACACATACATCAATAATCATTGGACATACATATTTCATTTTCAGTTACTAAGGCTCAAACACAATTAATATCATTAGCATATTCGCCTTGGGACTTAGCCGGGTGGAATTCAAATACTCATACACACATAATCAATAATCATACACATCCATATTTCATCTCACATAATTCAAGTAAGGTCACTTCTTGAGGACTTACCTCGGATGTTGTCGAACGGCTTTTTCGGCTATTCGATCACCTTTTCCTTCCCTTGTCCAATTGTGGCCCTCTTAGCTCTTGAGCTAATTCAAACAAATTCAATTTATTAAAACCTCATTGTGCTTGCTTATGGCGAATATGACAAGGATTTTAAATGGTCATATGGCCACTCTTTAGCTTGAATACACAATGGTCATGCACATTTTATACTACATCAAGCAATTCAATACAATTTATTTGAGCATCAAGGAAATGCTAAGGCCTTCAATAGGCTACCCAAGGCCGAATATTCATGTACATGTTGAGGTCAATTTTGCACTTAATACCTCACAAGAACAGCATGCAATCTACTAATTTATGCTTTGCACATTGTGGCCCAAAACTTATAATATAGCATCAAGCACTTATATGTGTGCTAGGCGAATTGTGCTTGCAATTTCACAAGCATTCTTCCACATTTTCTTCTTTAAATCAATATATTCATCACTTAGTTCATAACCAAACATAATGTGCAATCATATATATGCATATATGAGCATGGCGAATTTTCAAGGTGTCCATAGCCATCCAAAACACAAACTTTTAACTAACATGCAAGAAGCATGAATCATGCTCATGGCCAAGTATGACAATCATGCTCCTTTTCAACTTTAATCATGATAAAACAAAGAGAAAACTCAAAATCTTACTCATGAGTAGAAAATCCATCATTGCATGCATCATCATCAAGCTTCACACTTAGCATGCAATGGCTTTATCACTATAACAACTTTGGCCAAATACCATTTCCATGGCATACCAAAGATTTGAGCCATGGCTAACATGCACATCAAGTTAGCAACCAAAACATGCATGAAACTCCCAACACAACCTCATACATACCTTAATCTTGATGCAAATTTAGCCAAATCACCTTCTAGATCTCTTCTAAACAAAGGAAATGAAGCAAAAAAATCCCTTCTTCCTCTTAGTATTTTCGGCCAAAAAGGAGAGAGCAAGCATGAACAAAATTTTTTTTTTGTTTCTCTCTTCTTGGTTGCACTGACAATGGGGTATGCCACTCTCACACACATTTTTTTTCATTCTTTTCTTACCCATGCTTATTTGTTTACTATTTCTCCCTAATGCCCAACAAAACATGTTTCATGACATGTTTGACCCATATTCTTTGTCATGGCGGCCGTTACTTGTAGAAAGGGGAATTTGACATGCAAGTCCATTATTTTGCATGCATGCTTTAATTAGTCATCACCTATTTCCCTATCGTACTTTCAAAGTTCACTACTAAGTCCTTTCTTATAATTTAGCACCTAATTAATAAAAATCGAGACACGAAATATTTACGCATACCAATTCCACATACAATAAGTACGGAATATAACACTTAATTATTCTTGTGACTCGGTTTCGTGGTCCCGAAACCACTCTCCGACTAGGGTCACATTCGGGGTGTCACAACATCACAAAACATTGTCATATGCACATGCATAATTATATGGGCTTACAACCAATTAGCCAATATAGCCAATTTACTTGGCTACAAATCACATCTAACCTTTAGCCTTCACAAGCCAATACATTTAACCAATTCATAATGACTCATACAGAAAATAACCAAGTCCCTATACATGCCATAAACTTAAAGGGTTTTGCATTCACTTATACATAACATGATAGCTTGATAGTGTGATAGCATCTTCAGCGGTCTCCAACCCGAGCGCTAAACTAACCTATAAGAGATAGGAAAAGAAAGGAAGTAAGTTTTAAAGTTTAGTAAGTTCGTATGAAAATAATAATCATTTTATTAACATGCTTTTACCAATTCTCACAACATGATCTCAAGATAATACAATCATATTTGCACTTTTTTACTTATATTCATGACAAGCTGTCCACTCGAGTCATGGTCACTCAATTATTTATAACTTGAGCTACAGAATTCTAAATTAAGACCTGTTAAAAGAATTTGAAAATAGACTCATATATATTTCTACCATGAAATTTTTAGAATTTATTGATTAGCCAATAAGTACATTTTATTCTTCAAAGTTACCCCTGTTCTGCTATTTGACAGCTTTGACCTTTCTTTACTAAAAATTAATTATAACTTAATATGAGATTAGGATGATGTTTCCATCTATTTCTATTGAAAATATACTCATTAATAATTTAGTCATATAAATTCTAATCCATAATTATTTTTGTACAATTTTTAGCGATTTTCCAAAGTCAGTACAGGGGAATCCAAAATAATTCTGACCTTGTCTTACAAAAATTCAAATATCTCATAATATAAAATTCTTTTGCTTACAAAGTTTATTATATGTAAGACTAGACTCAATAAGATTTAATTTAATATTTTATTCAGTCTCTAATTCTATTTCCAAAATTTTTGGTGGATTTTCAATCAGACTACTGCTGCTGTCCAAAATTATTTTAGTGCAACATAATGATAACTATCATAAGTTCATTTTCAATTAATCATGAACGCACCATTTCATGGATTCCATGTTCAATTACACAATGTAAGTTAGCATGATATTGCAACAAAATTCATTTTCATAGTTCCTACACCCTAGCTCACCGAGGTCTCGACATTTCATAATCTCAATAACCATAAGCTTAGCGTACATACCTGTACCCTTTCAACATTTTTCACATATTCATTCTTGTCTTTGACATACCCTTTTGGAACTATCATCAAATCATTCTTTGAACTACCTGTTGAACACTTTAAATACTATTAGATACGCAAAAAACTTGCACATAAGTGCCACATATACATACGTAGCCAAAGCTGCCTTATAACATGTAACACTCGCAACAGAGCTACTCACGGGCTTGCAGCATAAGCTATCAGTCAAGGTGTAACTATGCGGGCTGCTCACACAAGCTGTCAGGTATTCGAACCACTCAATATTACCTAGCCACCAGTAGGACACAAAAGACTAGTACCTGGAACCAAATTACAAGTATCTCGTATATCATGAACTTAGAACACTCAATGAGCTCAGATGTCACATATATATCACGAACCCAAACCGCTCAATGAGTTCAGATTCCTTAATTCTTAGTGACATGTCACTTGTATCCTAAACTATTCCTAAGGTTTATATGGGGTTTCCTTGCTTGTCGCAACACTGTCGAACTTGCTCGTAATGTCATTTACGATATCCATAATACCGACCATGTACTCATGAAATATAAAGGCATATAATTCATAATAGCAAATAAGCATTTAAATTCATATAACATGAAAACATTAAAATATGTAACACATCACGTTATTTACACGTGAACTTACAATTCATGTACTAGCAAGCATTAACATTCAAGTATACATTGCATTATTATTATCGCACGAACTTACCTCGATACCAAAATGGTGAAAAAATGACTTAACCGTCAAATACTCGTTTTCTCCGATCTAAGTCCGAATCTCATTTTCCTTGATCTATAATATGACATTTAGCTTACTAATTAGTCACATTATTCATTGTGACCCAAAAATCATATTATAGAAAAATTACATTTTTACCCTAAACTTTGTCATATTTACATTTTTGCCCCTAGGCTCGTAAAATGAAATTTATTCAATTTCTTGTACTTTAAGCCTAGATGAATCATTATCATAACTATAGCATCCCAAAATTTTCACTAAATCACACTTTTATGACAAATTTTATACCTTTTACAAATTAGTCCTTTTTAGCATTTTCACCTAAAACTACTTAGTAAAAGTCATTTAACACACAACAAATATTAATATTCCTCCCTTAAACATCAAATTACACACATGTAGCACATGAGTAAATTTTTAAACATCAACCTTAGCTCAAATAAATGGTAGAAATAGCTAGATCTTGTTACGAGGATTTCAAAAACGTAAAAATCATTAAAAATGGGGCAAGAAAGGACTTACAATCGAGCTTGGCAGCTTGAAAAACCATATCCATGGTTTCTCCATGCAATTTTCAGCCATAGCTTGAAGATGGACAAAAAATGGCTTTTAATTTTGTTTTTAATTCATTTTAATTACTAAATGACCAAAATGCCCCTAACTTAAAATATTCTATTTCACCTATTTCAAGTCCATTTTTTGTCTAAAAAATTATCCAATGGTCTAATTACCATTTAAGGACCTCCAATTTAAAACTTCATAGCAATTAGACACCTCTAGCTTCTAGAACTCAAATTTTTCACTTTTTACAATTTAGTCCTTTTGACCAAATTGAGAGCCCAAACGTCAAAGTTTTCGAACGAAATTTTCATAAAATCATCCAGTGAAATTTTATACCATAAAAATATAATAAAAATAAATTTTCTTACGTCAAATTTGTGGTTTCGAAACCACTGTTCTGACTAAACCTTAAATCGGGATGTTACAAATGTGGTTAAGAATGAGATTGATACGAGATGGTACAGGTATGTCCATAGACTATATTAGCTCTGAGTCGAAGAAATGGTGAAGAAAGTATATAGTTTTGTGAATGAGTAATTGAAAGGTTTCTTAGTTGATGTGAATTCATGTATCCATAATCAATTGTTGAATTATGTGGTTATGGTTATATCGAGTTTATTTCATATGAGTTTACTAAGATTTATATCTTACATCATTTATTTTCTATGTTTTATAGTGAATTCAAAGCTAGCTCAGATTCGGGGACCGTTGGCGATTTCATCACACTATACTACAAACAATTTGGTACCTTTAAGCTTTTGTTTTGAGTATATGGCATGTATAGGGACTTTAGTCATGTTGGTTATGTTTTAGTAATGATTTTGGCCATTTGAAATGGCTTGTAAATGTATATGTCTTGTTTTATATATAATAGCCATGAGAGTTGGCTTATTTTGAGTTAATTTGCTTCTGTATATGTGTATGTGCCTATAGTTTATGTTATGTAAATTGAGGTTGGTTTTGTGATGCTTATTAATAGTTGGTATTATAGAAGTTGAATGTTGATATTGGTAATGTTACTTGTTTGTGAATCAAGATAAAGAATGCATGTTTTAAGTAGCCATATTGATGATCTAAGTTTATGATATTTTGGTATGAAAGGATTGGTCTATTTTACAACTTGTGTGTATTGAGAAATGTGTATAGAATATGCATGAATTAGGTTTGAATTGGCTGGTTTAAATTCCTATTTATTCCATGGGATGGTGCAAATTGTTGTGTTGTAGGTACATTCAAATTTGGGTGGCAAATTGGCTTGGTAAATAGCCTATTTTTGTCCACACGGGTAGAGACATGGGCGTGTGTCTCAGCCGTGTGCGATACACGGTCATGTTACATGGCCGTGTGTCCCTAGTGTGGATTTGGAAACCAAGTTAGTATGCTCCACACGGCCTCACACACGGGCATGTGACTTGGCCGTGTGGCATAACTCAGTATACCCTACAGGTTTGGCATGGACTAGCACACGGGTGCGTATGACCATTTTTAGGGCACACAGGCTAGCCACACAGGGCGTATGTGTTGGCCGTGTGACCCAAGTCAGAGAGTTACATGAGGTCAAACATGGGCTGGGGCATGGCCATGTACTCCCACTTCGAGCAACACGGGCGTGTTTCCCTTATTTTGATAAAAATTTTCAAGGTTTCATAAAAGCTTCCTAAGTTATCAGTTTAGCCTTGAGTCACCCCGAATGCATGTTTAAGGCATCGTAGGCTTGTATTAGGGACAATCTGATTGTTTATGAATGATGTTTATATTTGAAATGGAAAAGTGTATGAGAATCGTATGTGCATTTGTGTAATAAGTCTGGTAATACCCCATAACCCTTTTTTGACGTTGAATACGGGTGAGGGGTGTTACAATTCCCAACACCCCTCAAACACTTGCACTACTCAACATGTAACACCCCTTACCCGAGACCATTGCCGGAGTCAAGCACGAGGCGTTACCAGACTTATCTTACTTGTTCGGGACATAATTTTTTTTTTACTTTTAAAAATTAATTTGCTTGCATTCATCCAATAAATCCCTAAAAAAGGCCTTCGAGGCTCTAAAACGTGCAATTGGAACGGTTCGGGACCAAACCTGGAACATTAAAAATTTTCCAATTACTTACACAAATCAAAACAATTTATTTCACTATTCATAATAAAACTATCCATCTACATAATAGTCACTAAATTAATTATAACTCAAGTTACGAAACTCGAAATTTAAATACATAAATTTTTGCTAAAACTAGACTCATATATCTTCTTACCATAATTTTTCCAGGATTTTTGGTTTGGCCAATTAGTACAGTGTATTCATTAAAGGTTCCCCTGTTTCGCAGTTCAGCGGACCTGACCTCTCTTCACTAAAAATCAATTATCTCATTATAAAGAATTTGGATAATGTTTCTGTTTGTTTCTAATGAAAATAGACTCACTAAGGAATCTAGAAATATAAACTATGACTTATAATTATTTTTTTAAAATTTCTAGTGATTTTCCAAAGTTGGAATAGGGGATCACGAAGTCACTCTGAACCAGTCTTACAAAAATTTAAATATCTTAGAATATAGACTTCCTTTGCTTGCTCTGTTTTTTCCTATGAAAATAGACTCAATAAGATTTAATTCTATATCTCATTCACCATTTAATTCCATTTCTAAAATTTTTATTGATTTTTCAAAATTACGTCACTGCTGCTGTTTCCTAACTGTTCCATGACCAACTCTTACTCCTTCATAATTTCTTTGCATCAAACCTCATTTAGGCATACACAATACCAAAACATGTTCTTGTTTAGCTATATCATAAGCTAATCATTACCAAGTATTCACATGCCATTCTTTAATCATATCATAAGGACATACGCACAAAATAGCCAAGTCCCTATACATGCCATAACTTAATGTATTTCTAGTCACAAAATACCGAGATAGCTCATTGATAGTGTGAGGTGATCTCCGACATCCTTACGATTTTCTGAATTGGCTTTGCGATACTATAAAAAAGAGAGAAAAGAAAGGGAGTAAGCATAAAGCTTAGTAAGTTTGCATGTAAACAAATAACAACATTCTTAATGAATTATCAAGATAACCTGAACCTTTCGAACATGGACTTATCTTACCTTCCCTTTGGTACACTCTTTAAATTTTCTGTTAAACCACTTGGAATACTAAGGATACACGGGTACCTTTACTTTTTAAACTTACCATTGCCATGTCTTGACATGGTCTTACGTGGTATCCCTACCTTATGAACTCACCATTGACATGCCTTGGCATGGTCTTACATGGGATCTTTGCCTTATCGTAGTTTATCAATGCCATGTCTTGACATGGTCTTCCTTGCCTTGTAAAACTTACCAATGCCATGCCTTGGCATGGTCTTACTTGGTATCCTTAAACCCTAATGTCATGACATTTGTATCCTACACATTCCTAAGGTTCAATCGGGACTTTTAAGTATCATTTCTCCATCAATTCTTGCTTGAATCATCAAGGAATAAATTTACAAAATAAATATATAGATGCTGAAAAATAACATCATTAATTATAAATAACAAAACATTGCATTTATTTACCACAAACTTACCTCGATACAGAATATGATCAAATATTTTGATTTAGTCCTCAACCTTTTTCTTTCCTCGGTCTAACCCCGAATTTCGTTCTTCTTGATCTATAATAGAAAAATTAACTTATTGAATATTCACATTCATCAAAACAGTCCTTAACTCTAACTTTGGAAAAATTATGATTTTGCCCCTAAACTTTTGCATATTTACACTTTTTCCAAAGGCTCGGAAATGAAACTTTATCCCTAATTCTTATGTTTTATGACATGCTGATCATTTATTTACCTACGGCAACATCAAATTCCCACTCTAACATGTACTTATGACCATTAGGTATTTTTACCGATTATGTCGTTTTACTTGTTTTCGATTAAAATCGCTTAGCACAAGTCGTTTAACATAATTTCAAGCTTCATATTCTACCATAAAACATCAAAATAAACACATTTCACCTATGATACTTTTCCAAATATGAACCCTAGGTTAAATTATTGCTAGAATAAGCCAAATCAAGTTACCGGGACTTCAAAAACATAAAGAACATTAAAAACGAGGCTTGAAATCACTTACTATGAAGCTTGGAAGCTTGACAAAACCCTAGCTATGAAGAACCCTTGAAATTTCGGCCTAATGAAGAAGATGGGCACATTTTGCCATCTCTTTCCCCTTTTTAATCTTTTAATTACCAAATGACTAAAATACCCTTCATTAAAACTTTAGTTATTTTTATGTATATATGTCCATTTTTGTCGAAGAAAACCTAATGGTCTAATTACCATTTAAGGACATCTACTTCAATTATGCTCTTCAATTTAATACATTAGCATCTAAAACTCATATTTATCAACTTTTGCAATTAAACCCTAGTAGGTAAATTAAGTATGCTATCTATAAAATTTTCCATCGATACTCTAACTGTAACATCCAAAAATAGGGCCTAAATGGAACAGTGGTTGTGAAACCACTAATCCGAGGTAGAAAAATTTATTTTATTATTATTTTGAGGTTCATGATATGATTGCATGATTGTGTGAAAATTTCGTGATGAAATTCTATGCATAAAGTGCTTAAGTTGAGATTAGGGACTAAATCGAATAATTTGCAAAACTTGCATTCTAGAAGTTTTTAGTATGAAATTGCTTTGGAATATTAATTAGGAGGGTTTAAATAACAATTTGACCAATTTCTAAGTTCACAGACAAAATAGGACATGGATGAAATTTTTGAAAGTTTAATAAAGAAGGGCATTTTGGTCATTTGGATATTAAATGAAATAAAAAGGGAAAAATAACAAAAAATTCATCATATTCTTCATTAGCACGAAATTTCAAGGGTTCTCCATAGCTAGGGTTTGTTTCAAGCTTTCAAGCTCCATAATCAAGAAGAGCGAAATTCGGGAGTAGATCAGGGAAAAGAAAAAGTAAAGGACTAAATTGTAAAATTTAGTCACATTTTGTATCGAGGTAAGTTTACAGTAAATAAATACAATATTCTTTTATTTTACATTATTATTGTCAATTTCTAGCATTTATATACTTATTTTCTTTGAATTTTTAAAGTCGAATTAAAGGCGAAGTGACAGAGAAAAAGCATTAGGAAGCCCCGTTTGAACCTTAGGAATGTTAGGATATTGGGGTTGATAGGACAGATGAGATGAATCGAGCCATGTAAGTCCATATCAGATATATGGCTTTGGAGACAGGAATAATTCATGTAAGTCCATGTCGAAGACATGGCATTGGCAGGATATTGATAGACAGGAACGACCCTAGTATCCTTAGTATTCCAAGTGGTTCAACGGGTCATTGTACACGCTAAATTACAGTGAATTATCAGCAAAAGGGAAGGTAGATTATGTTTATGAATAGTGAAAGGTCAGGTAAGAAAGGAGGTAAGTGAGTAAAGAAAAAGGTAGAAAATGAGAAGTAAAGAAAGTTTATGAGGCTAGGTGACATTATGTATAATTATTCATTATGTTGAATGTTGTAATTTATTTGCTTGTAAGCTTACTAATCCTAGTGCTTACTCTCTTTATTTTCTTTTTCTTATGGTTTTTATCAAGCCACTCGTAGATCGAAGGAAACGTCAGAGACCCAATCACACTATCAAAGAAATCACATTGGTATAGTTGGACGTTTCGTTTTGTGTATGGCATGTATAGGAACTTGGTTTCTTTTGATATGATATGATCAATGAATGATGTGTAAATACTTGCTAGTGATTAGATAATAGAATGGCTGATGATATACATGTTTAATAGTATGTATGATTAAATAGTAACTATCACATGAAAACTATGAAAAATGTGAAAGTAACTTAAAAACGGATTCAAGTATCAGAAATAACGTGACTTTGAAATATCACAAGAAATTGTAGAGACACGGTTTGATGGTGAATAATATATGAAATTAAAGGTCATTGTGTCCATTTTCATATGGAATAAGCAAACCAGGTAAAGGCTTTGTATTTTATAAGATATCTGAGTTTTAGTGAAATGGGGCCACAGCAATTTCTGGATCCCCTGTTCCAACTTTGAAAATTCACCATAAATTTTAAAACAATATTTAGGTGGTGTACTTTATATGGTTAGAATCCTTATTGAATATAGTTTTAATAGAAACAAACAGTATAGTCATATGAATTTTGTACTGGGAGAAAAGTGGTTCGTAGTAAGTAGAGTTCAGTGCAGTTGAATTCTAAAGCAAGGGTAAATTTAACTAATAAACTGTACTAATTGGCTGAGTCAAAAATTCTAGAAAAAATAAGTAGATATATATATGAGTCTAGTTTCTGTAAAAATTTACGGATCTTAATTTTGAGTTTTGAAACTCAAGAAATGAATTTTTAAGCAACCATTTATTCCGAAAATTAAAATAAGTGGTTTAGAGTTGTTTAAAAGGTAAGATAAGTTTAGTAACACCTCAAGCTTGACACCAGTGACGGTTTTGGGCATGGGGGCGTTACATTTATTGGTATCAGAGCAGGTTTAGTGGGTTCTCGGAACGGTTAGTGTGAGTAAAAGTCTAGCTATACATGCCATACCTGTATTTTGATAGTGTGACGACTCCTGACGATTTTTAGATATTTTGTTTTATAGTAATGGATCCCGAGCGAGCTGGTGATGATGATGTAGAAAGTAATGCGCTGCTCAATGGAAGGGCAGCGTGGTTGCTCGAGTGTGATTAATCGTGGAGGAGTGACTCGAGAAGCTCTCTTCCAAGCTTTGAATGATTTGTTTGCCGAGTTCCTTCTTACGAATCCGGCAGTTAGACTTTCACCCCCTCATGATTCTCAGGCTACCCATGTAGCTCAAGCTTCCCCAGTCACAGGTACAGTGATAAGAGAAAAGCCACCAGTTGATAGAATCAAGAAACAAAGGGTAGAAGAGTTCCGAGCAACAAAAGATAATGATGCAAAAAGAGCAGAATTTTGGTTAGAAAATACTATCAGAGTCTTTGACGAATTATCTTGTACACCCGAGGAATGTATGAAATGTGTAGTATCACTTCTTAGAGACTCAGCCTATTACTGGTGGAAGACACTTGTATCAATTGTACCAAAGGAGAAGGTCACTTGGGATTTCTTTCAAGAGGAATTTCGTAAAAAGTACATCAGTCAGAGGTTTATTGACCAGAAGAGAAAGGAATTCCTGGAATTGAAACAAGGTAATATGAGAGTGACCGATTATGAGCGCAAATTTGTCAGGCTTATAAAATATGCTCGAGAATGTGTGTCCATAGAGGCTATTATGTGTAAAAGGTTTGAGGATGGGTTAAATGATAATATCCGACTATCAGTGGGTGTCCTAGAAATAAAAGAGTTCGTTATTTTAGTTGATAGAGCCTGTAAGGCAGAGGAGATATTAAAAAGAAAAGGCAAAGTTGAGACAGAGGCACAAGATACAAAGAAGACACAGAGGAGCAGGTCTGTGACAGCCCAAAATTGACCCTAGTCGGAATGTGGTTTCGGGACCGCAAAACCGAGGCATAAAAATAATTTAATGCTCATTTTGATGCTTATGATATGTGTTAATTCGTGTGTGACATTTTTGATGTTTGATTTAGAGTTATAAATGTGAATTTCACTAGAAAGGACCTAGTAGAAAACTTTGAAAGTATGATGGGAAATGTGTGATGACTAATTAAAGCATGCATGCAAAACAATGGACTTGCATGTCAAATTTTCCCCCAATAGCTAGTGGCCGCCATGACAAGGAATTATGGGCAAAATCATGTCATGAAACATGTTTGGTAAGTGGGTTATGTTGGAATGAATAAAATAAGGAGTATGGAATAAAAAAAATGTGTGTGTGAAGGCTTCTCTCCCTCCCCATTGCCGTGTAGGTAGGAAAGAAAACAAGAAAAATTTGTTCATCCATTTCACTCACTTTTTGGCCGAAAATACTAAGGATAAGGAAGGAGTTTTGCTTCATGCTTGGTTTGGAAGAGGATTAGGAAGGGGTTTGGCTATACTTGCATCAAGATTAAGCTCAAGGAGTTAAAGAAGGAGAATCAAGCAAGGGAAAGACGAAGGTCATCGAGTAGCCGACTTGGACTATTTTACCCAACACAAGGTAAGTCACTAAGCATATATTTTGTATTGATTTGAATAGACATAATGTCTATATAATTATGCCGAAAGGAATGATGAATTTATATACATGTATGTATGTGGTGATGGAAGTATTGAATGAAAGGAAAAGAGGTGAGATGTATTGAGTTGTTGATTTCGGCACTAAGTGTGCGGGTATAAACATTTGTGATCATGAGAATGGCACTAAGTGTGCGGGTTTAAAACTTGTACAGCACTAAGTGTGCGAGTTTGGTCATATAGCACTAAGTGTGCGAGTTGATTATATAGCACTAAGTGTGCGGACTCACTATATGCTTTTGAATCACTATTGACACTGAGTGTGCGACACTATTGAGTTGATCACGGACAGCGGATCGGGTAAGTACCTTGAGTTCATGGCTAATAGGCGCTATGTTTATATTTGGGGTTGAGCTTGGTAAGTTTGAACCTATGTGACAATGTAAATTGAAGTCACGTACATAAGAATTATCGTGGAATGAGTGAAAGGTCATGTAGATGTATGATTGTGACGAAAACAAAATGGTGTATAGAAATGCTTCAAATATCCTATTGATTAGTATATGGAATGTGAATGTGTAACTTGGTATGTGGTTGAATCGAATGGTCTAAGGAACTATGGTATAGTTCGGTTTGAATGGAGTAATTAGCCTCGTTCCATTTTGTTTCCTTTTGCGATAATGTTATTAATGGTTGGTAGTGCATTGCTTATGACTTACTGAGTTATATACTCATTCGGTGTTTGCTTGTCACCTATTTTAGGTTTCTTGGACTCGACTTTTTGCGTATTCGGGACCGTCATTGAAGTCATCACACCGACTAGCGACTTTTTGGTACCTTCTTCTTAGATGGTCTAAGAGAACATTTCGGCATGTATAGGCTATTATGTTTTGTTTGAACTTGGTATGTAAAATTTTGAATAGCCATGCGAAAATGGCTTATAAATGTTTTTGAGCATAATGTTAAAATCATTTGGTATGTATATGCTCATTAAGAGGCACGGAAATGTTTGGCAATGACCAGCCATTAGAATGGGTCATCATGATTATATTTTGGACTATATATGAAAAAGGGGTGGTTGAATCATAGAAACTATGTGTTAGAGAAAGTATGGCAGCAACAGTGATGTGGATGTGGAAAATCACTAAAAATAGTAGGAATGGAATTAAATAGTGAATAAATTATGTAAATGAACCTTGATGAATCTATATTCATATGGAAGAAAGCAAGCGGTTGGGTTTTTAGTGAAGCAGGGCGTAACGGTTTCTGGATTCCCTGTTCCGACTTTGAAAATTCATTATAAATTAACCCGAGACATTTAGAAATCATTCCATATGTGTATAGATTCCTTTTTGAGTCTAGTTTCTATAGAAACAAACGGCATCAGTATTGAAGCCCTGCACAGGGAGTTATTCGAGTTGCAACGCTCGAAGGTCAGTGTAGTCGACCCCTATAACATTAGAGATTTTAACTAATAAACTGTACTAATTGGCTGGACCAAAAATTCTAGAAAAAAATCTGTAGATGGAAATATGAGTCTAGTTTCAGGGAAAAATTACGAAACTGAGTTTTGAGTTGTAGAACTCAAGTTATGATTTTTGAGGCGACAGTGATGCAATGACCACTAGTCTGGAAATTTCTAAATGGATTTGTGAAAATAGTTAAGTCATGTGCATTTTGTGTCCGATTCCGATAACGGACTCAGAGTGCGGGTGTTACAATTTATTGGTATCGAGCTATGGTTTAGTCGGTTCTAGGACTACCATAGCACGTATGAGTCTAGCTATACATGCCTTAATGTTAATGTTTAAATGTGTGATGACTTCTGACGGTTAAAATTTTTTGTTTTGATTAGTAAATGGATCCCGATGTAGAGAGAACCTTGGCGGATGACGTTGAAAGTGTAGAGGCTGCTCTGCACAAGGGACGCCGCTGTTGAACCTCGGTCATCTGCGAATAATCAAGGTGAGGGGCTAAACAAGCCTTCTTTACCATGATGAATGAGTGGGTCGTGCAATATGCCCGAACCAATCCGGCTGTCCAACAATTCCGAATTTGAATAATACACCCCAAGAGCCCGTAATGCCATCGATTCGACCTCGTGAATTTGAGTAAGCCACCAGACTTGATTAGGAAGCGGGGCTGAAGAGTTCAGGCCATAGTTCTTGATGATGCCGAAAGGGCCGAAGTTTCGCTTGATAACACCATTCGGTGTTTGATGAACTATCATGCACACCCAATGAATGTCTAAAGTGTGCTATATCCTTGTTGCGAGACTCGACTTACTATTGGTGGAGGACTTTGATTTCCATAGTCCCAAACGAACGAGTTACTTGGGATTTCTTTCAAATAGAATTTCAAAGAAATATATTAGTCGTGGTTCATCGATCAAAAGCGTAAGGAATTCTTGGAGCTCAAGCAAGGCCAGATGACAAGATGTCGAATCTGAACATGAGTTCGTAAGACTCGATCGGTATGCCCGGAGTGTGTGGCTGATGAGGTTGCTATGTGCAAGAGGTTTGAAGAAGGATTGAATGAAGATTTAAAGCTACTAGTGGGTATTTTGGAGATAAAAGAATTCGTAACACTAGTTGAACGAGCCTGCAAGGCGGAGGAACTTGGAAAAGAGAAGAAGAAGGCTGAATTTGAAGCTAGAGACTATCGCAAAAGATCGACGGGTAAAGCTCCGTTCTCGGCTGTAAAAAAGTTCAGGGAGGACACCAATAAATCAAGGATGACTGCAGGAATTTCCATAAGAGCACGACCATTGACGGACTCTCGAGCTACTTCGGTAGCTAGTGTGGGCAATAACCGTCAAGAGAAACCTGAATGCCCCCAATGTGGGAGAAGACACAGAGGTGAATGTTGGGGTAAGTCTACCAATAGGGCTTGTTACGGATGCGGTTCGAAGGACCACTTCATTAGAGATTGCACGGAGCTTGATGAGAAGAATAGGATGCAAGGTGCAAGATCTAGTGGAATGACAGCTAGAGGTAGACCACCAAGAATTTCAGGAGGTAGGGGTGGTAGTCAGAGAGAGGCTGTGACAGCCCAAAATTGACCCTAGTCGGAAGGTGGTCTCGGGACCACAAAACCGAGGCATAAAAATAATTTAAAATTTATTTCGATGCCTATAATATGTGTGTATTCATGTATGACATTTTTTGATGATTGGTTTAGTGTTATAAAGGTGAATTTCACTAGAAAGGACCTAATAGTGAACTTTGAAAGTATGAGGGGGAAATGTGTGATGACTAATTAAAGCATGCATGCAAAATAATGGACTTGCATGTCAAATTCCCCCTTTATAGGTGGTGGCCGCCATGACAAGGAGGATGGGCTAAACATGTCATGAAACATGTTTTGTTGGTGCATTAGGGTGAAATAATAAACAAAGGAGTATGGGTGAAAAAAAATGAAAAAAAATGTGTGTGAGTGTGGTAATCCCCCCTTGCCGTGAGTTGAGAAAGAGGGAAGAAAAAATTTTGTTGTGTTCATCCTTTCTCATCCTTTTGGCCGAAAATCATAAGGGAAAGAAAGAGGATTTTGCTTCATGCTTGGTTTAGAAGAGATCTAGAAGGTGATTTGGCTAAATTGGCATCAAGATTAAGCTCAAGAGCTAAGAGGGCCACAATTGGACAAGGGAAGGAAAAGTGATCGAATAGCCGAAAAAGCCGTTCGACAACATCCGAGGTAAGTCCTCAAGAAGTGACCTTACTTGAATTATGTGAGATGAAGTATGGATGTGTATGATTATTGATTTATGTGTATGAGAAATTGAATGATACCGGGCTAAGTCCCGAAGGCGAATATGCTTGTGAATATATGTGCGTTTGAGCCTTAGTAACGAAAATGAAATATGTATGTCCAATGATTATTGATGTATGTGTACATGAGAAATTGAATGATATCCGGGCTAAGCCCCAAGACAATTATGCTGAAATTATATCCGGTTAAGACCGAAGGCAATTGTGCTAGTGGCTATATCCGGCTAAGACCAAGGCATTCGTGCGAAGTTATTCTATCCGGGCTAAGACCAAGGCATTTGTGCACGTGATTATATCCGGTTATATTCAAGAATCTTGGGCTGGAGGTGAGTGTTGGTTGCTGTAATGAATTCAATTAGTACACTCGAAAAGCCCAAAGGATAAGGTACGTTATATGTGCATTGGAAAGTCGACATGTTTGAGCAACATTCGCTCAATCGACTAATGAATTTCAGTTATCGAATTGATTGATACTTTGTGAAAGTATATAATGATGAAGTGTGAAGTAAGAATGTGTATTAATGAAATGATGCATTTGGCTATGTGAATGTATTGCTGTAATTAGAGCTGATTATATTCCTTGAGACTTACTAAGCATAAAAAATGCTTACCCGTTACTTTGGCTCTCTGTTTTATAGATTTCGCTCGATAGCAATCGGATTCGGGATCAATAAAGTCGAAGTCATCCACACTATCCACACCTCTATTTTGGTATAAATTTTGGTTGAACTTTGAAATGGCATGTATAGGACTACCCTTGTTGGTTGAATATGTTGTGATGTATATATGTACGGCCATGCGAAAATGGCTCGTAAAAGTGAAGTATCGACTTAGACTAATTGTGGTTTGTATGTATATATTTGGTGTCATGATGTGGCTATGGCTTGGAAATGGGAATGTTGGTCATATGATCAGCCATTGGCATGGTTAAAATGATCATATATGAACCTATGAATGGCAAGACTAGTTGGTTCATGGAGACTACCAAATAGGTAAGACCTACCTTAAAAACAGATGCTGCCAGCTGCAGTGACGTGAATGTGAAAAATCACCAAAATTCGTAGGAATGGAATTAAATAGTGAATAAGCTATGTAAATGAACCTTGATGAGTCTACTTTCATATGGAAGAAACGAAATGGTCATAGGAGTTACATGTTAGGAGATATTAAAGCTATTGTGAGACAGGGCCAGAATGGTTTCTGGGTTCCCTGTCGCAAGTTTAAAAATTTACTATAAATTATCCAAAAAGAATTAGGAGACATACCTTATATGTACAGATTCCATTTTGAGTCTAGTTTCTTTAGAAACAAACGGCACCAGCATTAAAGCCCTGTACAGAGAGATATTCAAGTTATACCACGCGAAGGTCAGAGCAGTCGATCCCTGTAACATGGGTGACTTTAACTAATAAACTGTACCAATTGGCCCGACCAAAAATTCTAGAAATAAATCCATGGATGGATATATGAGTCTAAATTCAGGGAAAATTTACGAAACCAGTTTCTGAGTTTTGAATCTCGAGATATGATTTTTAAGGCGACAGTGACGCAGTTTTCCAGCCTGACTGGAAATGTCAAATGGATGGGCAAAACAAGTGAACTTGGCTTGTTAACCCCTTGTGTCCAACACCGGCGATGGTCTCGGGTTCGGGGCGTTACAATTTTATTGGTATCAGAGCACGGTTTAGTCGATTCTAGGACTACCGTGATGTGTTTGGGGTCTAGCTATACATGCCATTAAATGATGAATCGATAGTGTGGTGATTTCTGACAATTTGACTTTGTGTTTGTTTATAGCAATGGATCCCGATCCCAACCGAAGCGATAGCTGATGATGTGGAGAGTGTGGCGCTGCTCCCGCAAGAAGGGACAGCGCCGCGGACTCTCAACCTATGGCCAGCAATCCTAATGACGAGGCTAGGCAAGCCTTTTATAGTGTGATGAACGAATGGTTTAATCAATACATTCGAACCAACACTACTGTTCCACAACCTCCATTCCCGACAAATGCAACCCCGCACCTACAATACCTCCGGTGATGACCAAATAAGGTCAAGTAAGCCCCATCGATAGGATTCAAAACATGGGGCCACTGAATTTAAGGCTACGGATGATGATGATGCCGAGCGAGCTGAATTTTGGTTAGATAACACTATCCGGTGCTTGATGAGCTATCCTGTACAACCGATGAGTGCTTAAAGTGTACCATCTCCTTGCTACGCGAGTCCGCCTACTATTGGTGGAGTACTCTGACTTCTGTGGTGCCTAGAGAGCAAGTGACTTGGGAATTCTTTCAAACCGAGTTCCGAAAAAAGTATATCAGTCAGAGATTCATCGACCAAAAGCGGAGGGAATTCCTTGATCTTAAGCAAGGTTCGATGTCGCCATCGACTACGAACGAAAATTTGTGAGGCTTAGCCAGACGCGAGAATGCATTTCGTCCGAAGCTATTATGTGTAAACGCCGAGGATGGGCTGAATGATGATATAAGGATGTTTGTTGGCATCCTCGAGATACGAGAGTTCGTAGTACTTGTTGAGCGAGCTTGTAAAGTCAAGAGCTTAGAAAGGAGAAACAAAAAGCTGATGTGGGAACTGGAGAATTCCGAAAGAGGTCCTCGGGAAAGTCTCTTCAACAAGCATCGAAGAGATTTCGAGATGATGTGAGCCGGTCTAGAGGCGTTTCGGGCTTTTCTAGACGAGGACGCGATCGACCCCTGTGACCACACGAGTCACCTCGATCACGGTGGTGGAAATGATCGCCGAGAGAGGGTGGAGTGTCCACATTGTGGCAAATGGCATTCGGGGAGTTGTTGGTTTCGTGATCGCCTCGCTATAAGTGTGGATCGGCCGACCACTTTATGAAGGATTGCCCGAGGATGCATGAGCAGAATGTAAGTCGAGTGCAAACCCGGGTGCTACCATCGCTCGAGGTAGGCCACCTAGAAATATGGGCAATGTTAGTGGCGGTCGAGAGGATCTAGAGATGCTACCATCGATCCGAGGCTCGTGCTCTGCTAGGACTTATGCCATACGCACGCGAGGATGCTGCCTCTCCGGATGTTATTACCGGTACTTTCACTCTTTTCAATACAAATGTGATTGCTTTGATTGACCCCGGTTCTACTCATTCATATATATGTGAAACCTTAGCATCCAAAGAAGACTTTGCCCATTGAGTCTCTCGAGTTTGTAATTCGGTGTCAAACCCTTGGGTCATTACGTGCTTGTCAACAAAGTGTGCAAGAAAAGTCCCCTAGTGTTCCGAGGTTCTTGTTTTCCCGCGGACTTGATGCTTTTGCCGCTCGATGAGTTCGACGTTATTCTTGGTTTGGATTGGTTGACCATGCACGATGCGGTTGTAAATTGCAAGAGCAAGACTATCGATTTGAGGTGCGCGAATAATGAAATAATTCGGGTTGAGTCTACGGACTTAAAGGGGTTGCCACCGTAATATCGCCGATGTTGGCCCGTAAATATGTAAGAAAAGGGTGAAGCGTACCTTTGCGACGTGCGTTTCGATAACAAGGAATCGAAAAGAAACCCGAATCTGTGCCCGTGGTTTGTGAATACCGGATGTTTTCCCAAGAATTGCCGGTTTACCACTTGTTCGGAAATAGAATTTGGCATCGAATTGGTACCGTACCACTCAATTTCGATAGCTCCGTATCGTATGGCACCAACGGAATTAAAGGAGTTGAAAGCTCGGTTGCAAGAATTGGTGGATAGAGGTTTTGCTCGCCGGAGTTTTTCGCCTTTGGGGTACGCCAAGATTGTTCGTGAAGAAGAAGGATGGAACCATGCGGTCGTGTATCGACTATCGTCGACTTAATAAAGCGACGATAAAGAACAAATATCCGCTACCACGTATTGATGACTTGTTCGATCAATTGAAGGAACCTCGGTGTTCTCGAACATAGATTTGAGATCGGGCTATTATCAATTGCGAATCCGAGATTCGGACGCACCCAAGACCGCCTTCGAACAAGATATGGTCACTATGAGTTCCTAGTGATGCCGTTTGGGCTCACTAATGCCCTCGCAGATTTATAGATTTAATGAATCGGATCTTTAGACCATATTTGGATCGATTAAGTAGTCGTGTTCATTGATGACATCTTGGTCTATTCAAGAAATGAGACCGAACATTTGAACACCGCGGTTAGTGCCGCAAATTTTACTGGATAAGCAATTATATGCTAAGTTCAAGAAGTGTGAGTTCGGTTAAGAGAGGTTAGCTTCTTGGGTCATGTGGTATTCAGATCGGTATTCGAGTCGACCGAATAAAATTTTAGCCATACTTAATTGGAAGCCTCCAGAAATATTAACGAGGTTCGGAGCTTTTTGGGGCTTCTTAGGTTATTACCGACGATTTGTAAAAGGCTTCTCAACGATAGCCACGCCGATGACGGTTACTCCAAAAGGATGTTAAGTTCGAATGGACGGAGAAATGCCAAAAAGTTTCGATCAATCGAAAACTTATTTGATGAAGCCCCAATTCTAGTGCAACCCGAGTCCGGCAAAGAGTTTGTCATCTATAGCGACGCCTTTCTACTTGGGTTAGGTTGCGTATTAATGCAAGAAGGTTGAGTTGTGGCCTATGTGTCGAGGCAATTAAAGCCACATGAGAAAAATTATCCGACTCATGATCTCGAATTGGCCGCCATCGTATTCGCCTTGAAGATTTGGCGACATTACTTATTTGGTGAAAGGTGCCATGTATACTCGGATCACAAAAGTCTCAAATATTTGATGACCCAAAGAGACTTAAATCTGCGACAAAGACGTTGGCTCGAGCTGTTAAAGGATTATGAGCTGATCATTGACTATCACCCGGGAAAGGCGAATGTGGTTGCGGATGCCTTGAGTCGTAAGTCGTTATTCACTTTACGAGCGATGAATGTGCACTTGTCTGTCCGATCCGACAGTGTGTTAGTGGCTGAATTGAAAGCCAAACCATTATTGACACACCAAATTCGAGAAGCTCAGAAAGTCGACGACGAGTTGGTTGCAAAACGGGCTGCGTGTGTTCCGAACAAGGACTCGGAGTTTCAAATCGACGATGACGATTGTTTGAGGTTCAAAAGTCATCTGTGTCCCAAAGAATTGAACTCATTTCGATAATTCTGAATGAAGCCCATTGTAGCCGAATGGCAATCCACCCGGGGAGTACGAAGATGTACAATGATTTGAAACGTCGGTTTTGGTGGCATGGTATGAAGCGAGACATCTCCGACTTTGTTTCGAGATGTTTAATATGTCAACAAGTGAAAGCGGAACATCGGTGCCTTCAGATTACTTCACCAATCACGATACCCGAGTGGAAATGGGATCGAGTCACAATGGACTTTGTATCCGGACCGCCATTGTCGCAAGTAAGAAGGATGCGGTTTGGGTCGTGGTAGATCGATTGACTAAGTCGGCCCACTTTGTCCTCGACGCACGGATTTTTCAATGGACAAATTAGCGGAATTGTACGTTTCGATTGTGAGATTACACGGGTGCCTATTTCCATCGTGTGGGATAGAGATCCGAGATTTACCTCGCGATTTTGGAAAAAGTTGCAAGAAGCTTTGGGTACCAAGTTGCATTTCAGACCGCCTTTCACCCCAAACCGATGGTCAATCCGAGCGGATAATTCGAGATACTTGAGGATATGTTAAGATGTTGCGTCCTCGAGTTTAGTGGTTCATGGGAGCGGTATTTGCCGTTGATTGAATTCGCTTACAACAACAACTTTCAATCAAGTATTAAGATGGCACCTCACGAGGCCTTGTACGGTCGTAAATGCCGTACACCATTGTTTTGGACCGAGCTCGGTGAAAGCAAGATTTTCGGTGGACTTGATTAGGGATGCTGAGCAGAAAGTGAAAGTAATCCGTGAAAGTCTCAAGATAGCCTCCGATCGTCGAAGTCGACGCGGATCTGAAGCGTAAGGATATCGAGTATCGTGGGTGATAAAGTGTTTCTCAAGGTATCGCCTTGGAAAAAGATACTCGTGTTCTACCGTAAGGGCAAGTTGAGCCCGAGGTTCATTGGGCCATATGAGATATCAGAGCGAGTCGGTCCAGTGGCATATCGTTTGATTTTGCCCCCTGAACTCAAAAAGGTTCACGATGTCTTTCACATTTCGATGCTTCGACGCTATAGATCCGATCCATCGCACGTGATTAGTCCATCAGAAATTGAAATTCAAGCTAATATGAGTTATGAGGAAGAACCGATTCGTATCCTATCACGAGAAGTGAAAGAGTTGCGAAACAAGCGGGTTCCGCTAGTGAAAGTGTTATGGCTCAAGCACGGGATAGAAGAAGCTATTTGGGAGACCGAGAACTCTATGAAAGAGCGATATCCAAGCCTATTTATCGGTAAGATTTTCGGGACGAAAATTTCTTAAGTGGGGAGAGTTGTGACACCCAAAATTGACCCTAGTCGGAAGGTGGTCTCGGGACCACAAAACCGAGGCATAAAATAATTTAAAATTTATTTCGATGCCTATAATATGTGTGTATTCATGTATGACATTTTTGATGATTGGTTTAGTGTTATAAAGGTGAATTTCACTAGAAAGGACCTAATAGTGAACTTTGAAAGTATGAGGGGAAATGTGTGATGACTAATTAAAGCATGCATGCAAAATAATGGACTTGCATGTCAAATTCCCCCTTTATAGGTGGTGGCGGCCATGACAAGGAGGATGGGCTAAACATGTCATGAAACATGTTTTGTTGGTGCATTAGGGTGAAATAATAAACAAAGGTGTATGGGTGAAAAAAAAAATAAAAAAAAAATGTGTGTGAGTGTGGTAATCCCCCCCCTTGCCGTGAGTTGAGAAAGAGGGAAGAAAAAAATTTTGTTGTGTTCATCCTTTCTCATCCTTTTTGGCCGAAAATCATAAGGGAAAGAAAGAGGATTTTTGCTTCATGCTTGGTTTAGAAGAGATCTAGAAGGTGATTTGGCTAAATTGGCATCAAGATTAAGCTCAAGAGCTAAGAGGGCCACAATTGGACAAGGGGAAGGAAAAAGTGATCGAATAGCCGAAAAAGCCGTTCGACAACATCCAAGGTAAGTCCTCAAGAAGTGACCTTACTTGAATTATGTGAGATGAAGTATGGATGTGTATGATTATTGATTTATGTGTATGAGAAATTGAATGATACCGGGCTAAGTCCCAAGGCGAATATGCTTGTGAATATATGTGCGTTTGAGCCTTAGTAACGAAAATGAAATATGTATGTCCAATGATTATTGATGTATGTGTACATGAGAAATTGAATGATATCCGGCTAAGCCCAAGAAAATTATGCTGGAAATTATATCCGGTTAAGACCAAGGCAATTGTGCTAGTGGCTATATCAGGGCTAAGACCAAGGCATTCGTATGAAGTTATTCTATCCGGGCTAAGACCAAGGCATTTGTGCACGTGATTATATCCGGTTATATTCAAGAATCTTGGGCTGGAGGTGAGTGTTGGTTGCTGTAATGAATTCAATCAAGTACACTCGAAAAGCCCAAAGGATAAGGTACGTTATATGTGCATTGAAAGTCGACATGTTTGAGCAACATTCGCTCAATCGACTAATGAATTTCAGTTATTGAATTGTTTGATACTTTGTGAAAGTATATAATGATGAAGTGTGAAGTAAGAATGTGTATTAATGAAATGATGCATTTGGCTATGTGAATGTATTGCTGTAATTAGAGCTGATTATATTCCTTGAGACTTACTAAGCATAAAAAATGCTTACCCGTTACTTTGGCTCTCTGTTTTATAGATTTCGCTCGATAGCAATCGGATTCGGGATCAATAAAGTCGAAGTCATCCACACTATCCACGCCTCTATTTTGGTATAAATTTTGGTTGAACTTTGAAATGGCATGTATAGGACTACCCCTTGTTGGTTGAATTTGTTGTGATGTATATATGTACGGCCATGCGAAAATGGCTCGTAAAAGTGAAGTATTGACTTAGACTAATTGTGGTTTGTATGTATATATTTGGTGTCATGATGTGGCTATGGCTTGGAAATGGGAATGTTGGTCATATGATCAGCCATTGGCATGGTTAAAATGATCATATATGAACCTATGTATGGCAAGACTAGTTGGTTCATGGAGACTACCAAATAGGTAAGACCTACCTTAAAAACAGATGCTGCCAGCTGCAGTGACGTGAATGTGAAAAATCACCAAAATTCGTAGGAATGGAATTAAATAGTGAATAAGCTATGTAAATGAACCTTGATGAGTCTATTTTCATATGGAAGAAACGAAATGGTCATAGGAGTTACATGTTAGGAGATATTAAAGCTATTGTGAGACAGGGCCAGAATGGTTTCTGGGTTCCCTGTCGCAAGTTTAAAAATTTACTATAAATTATCCAAAAAGAATTAGGAGACATACCTTATATGTACAGATTCCATTTTGAGTCTAGTTTCTTAAGAAACAAACGGCACCAGCATTAAAGCCCTGTACAGAGAGATATTCAAGTTATACCACGCGAAGGTCAGAGCAGTCTATCCCTGTAACATGGGTGACTTTAACTAATAAACTGTACCAATTTGCCTGACAAAAAATTCTAGAAATAAATCCATGGATGGATATATGAGTCTAAATTCAGGGAAAATTTACGAAACCAGTTTCCGAGTTTTGAAACTCGAGATATGATTTTTAAGGCGACAGTGACGCAGTTTTCCAGCCTGACTGGAAATGTCAAATGGATAGGCAAAACAAGTGAACTTGGCTTGTTAACCCCTTGTGTCCGACACCGGCGATGGTCTCGGGTTCGGGGCGTTACAGAGGCCACTGATACGGCTGTTCGATCTGAGACCCGTACTCCTGCTAGGGCATATGCCATCCGTGCACGAGAGGAAGCATCCTCCCCTGATGTTATCACTGGTACTTTCACTCTCTTTGATACTAGTGTGATTGCGTTGATTGACCCTGGCTCTACTCATTCATATGTATGTGAAACCTTAGCATCCAGTAAGACTCTACCTGTTGAGTCTACTGAGTTCGTAATTCGAGTGTCAAACCCTTTGGGTCAATACGTGCTTGTCGACAAAGTGTGCAAGAAATGTCCCCTAGTAATCCGAGGGTCCTGCTTTCCGGCAGACCTGATGCTTTTGCCGTTTGATGAATTTGATGTTATACTCGGTTTAGATTGGTTGACCGTGCATGATGCGGTTGTGAATTGCAAAAGCAAGACTATTGATTTGAGGTGCGCAAATAACGAGATGATTCGAATTGAGTCTACGGACTTGAAGGGGTTGCCAACTGTAATATCATCAATGTTGGCCCAGAAATATGTAAGAAAAGGGTGCGAAGCATACCTTGCGTATGTACTTGATGATAAGGAGTTAGAAATAAAACCCGAATCTGTGCCGGTGGTTTGTGAATACCCGGATGTTTTTCCCGAAGAATTACCGGGTTTACCACCTGTTCGGGAAGTAGAGTTTGGTATTGAGCTTGTACCTGGGACTACGCCAATTTCGATAGCTCCGTATCGTATGGCACCAACCGAGTTGAAGGAGTTGAAAGCTCAGTTGCAAGAGTTGACGGATAGAGGTTTCGCTCGACCAAGTTTTTCACCTTGGGGTGCACCAGTGTTGTTTGTGAAAAAGAAGGACGGAACCATGAGGTTGTGCATCGACTATCGTCAGCTTAATAAAGTGACAATAAAGAACAAATATCCGCTATCAGCGATCGATGATTTGTTCGATCAACTGAAGGAGCCTCGGTGTTCTCAAAAATAGATTTGAGATCGGGCTATTACGGCCATGAATCCGAGATTCGACATACCCAAACCGCCTTGAGCGAGATATGGTCACTACGAGTTCTTAGTGATGCCGTTTGGACTCACTAATGCCCCTGCAGTATTTATGGATTTGATGAATCGGATCTTCAGACCATGTTTGGATTGGTTCGTAGTTGTGTTCATTGACGACATCCTGGTCTATTCAAGAGATGAGACCGAACATGCGGAGCACCTGAGATTAGTGTTGCAAATATTACGGGATAAGCAGTTATATGCTAAGTTCAGCAAGTGTGAGTTCTGGTTAAGAGAGGTTAGCTTCTTGGGTCATGTGGTATCTACATCGGGTATTCGAGTCGACCCGAGCAAAATTTCAGCCATACTTAACTGGAAGCCTCCGAGAAACATTACTGAGGTTCGGAGCTTTTTGGGACTTGCTTACATTACCGACGGTTTGTAAAAGGATTCTCGATGATAGCCACACCCATGACGTAAACCGCTTGTAAAGATGTCAAGTTTGAATGGACGGAAAAGTGTCGAAGGTTTCGATCAATTGAAAACTCAATTGACGGAAGCTCCAAGATTAGTCTGACCGAATCGCAAAGAGTTTGTCATCTATAGTGATGCCTCCCTACTTGGGTTAGGTTGCGATTGATGCAAGAAGGTCGAGTTGTGGCCTATGCGCCGAGACAATTAAAGCCACATGAGAAAAATTATCCGACCCATGATCTCGAATTGGTCGCCATCGTATTCGCTTTAAAGATATGGCGGCATTACTTATTTGGTGAGAAGTGCCATGTGTATTCAGATCACAAAAGTCTCAAATATTTGATGACTCAAAGAGACTTAAATCTGCGACAAAGACGTTGGCTCGAGCTGTTAAAAGATTATAAGCTTGTCATTGATTATCACCCGGGAAAGGCTAATGTGGTTGCGGACGCCTTAAGATGAAAATCACTATTTGCTTTACGAGCTATGAATGTACACTTGTCTATCCTACCCGACAATGTGTTAATAGCCAATTAAAGGCCAAACCATTATTGACTCATCAAATTCATGAAACTCGTAAAGTTGACGATGAGTTGGTTGCAAACAAATTTGAGTGTGTTCGAACAAGGAATCGGAGTTTCAAATTGATGATGACGATTGTTTGAGGTTCGAAATCATTTGTGTGTTCCAAGAAATTCGAACTCATTTCGATGATTTCGAACGAAGCTCATTGTATCCGAATGTCAATTCACCCAGGGAGTACGAAGATGTACAATGATTTGAAATGTCGGTTTTGGTGGCATGGTATGAAACGAGACATCTCCGACTTTGTTTCGAGATGTTTAATATGTCAACAAGTGAAAGCGGAACATCAAGTGCCTTGAGGTTACTTCAACCGATCATGATACCCGAGTGGAAATGGGATCGAGTCACAATGGACTTTGTGTCCGGACCGCCATTGTCACGTGAGCAAGAAGGATGCGATTTGGGTTGTTGTTGATAGATCGACTAAGTCGGCTCACTTTATCCCCCGCGCGTCTGATTTTCATTGGATAAACTAGCTGACTTGTACGTTTCTCGATTGTGAGATTACACGGGTACCGATTTACATTGTGTCGGATAGAGATCCGAGATTCACCTCACGATTTTGGAAGAAATTGCAAGAAGCTTTGGGTACCAAGCTGCATTTTAGCACTTTTCATCCACAAACCGATGGTCAATCCGAGCGGATAATTCAGATACTTGAGGATATGTTGAGATGTTTCGATCCTCGAGTTCGTGGTTCATGAGAACGGTATTTACCTTTGATTGAATTCGCCACAACAATAGTTTTCAATCAAGTATTAAGATGGCGCCTTACGAGGCCTTGTACGGGCGTAAATGCCGTACACCATTGTTTTGGACCGAGCTCGCGAAAGCAAAATTTTCAGAGTGGATTTGATTAAAGATGCTGAATAGAAAGTAAAGGTAATCCGTGAAAGTCCTGAAGGCGCCACAGATCGTCGTAAATCGACGCGGATTTGAAGCGAAAAGACATTGAGTATCGTGGGAGATAAAGTGTTTCTTAAAGTTTCGCCTTGGAAAAAGATACTCGATTTGGCAGAAGGCAAATTGAGTCCGAGGTTCATCGGGCCATATGAGATATCCGAACGAGTCGGTCCGGTTGCGTATCGTTTGATTTTGCCCCCTGAACTTGAAAAGATTCACGACGTCTTTCATGTTTCGATGCTTCGATGCTATAGATCTGATCCATCGCACGTAATTAGTCCATCAGAGGTTGAAATTCAAGCCGATATGAGCTATGAAGAAGAACCGATTCGTATCCTAGCTCGTGAAGTGAAGGAGTTGCGAAACAAAAGGGTTCCGTTGGTGAAAGTGTTATAGCTCAAACACGGGATAGAAGAAGCTACTTGGGAACCCGAGAACTCTATGAAAGAGCGATACCCAAATCTATTTACGGTAAGATTTTGGGACGAAAATTTCTTAAGTGGAGGGAGTTGTGACAGCCCAAAATTGACCCTAGTCGAATATGGTTTGGGACATAAAACCGAGGCATAAAAATAATTTAATGCTCATTTTGATGCTTATGATATGTGTTAATTCGTGTGTGACATTTTGATGTTTGATTTAGAGTTATAAATGTGAATTTCACTAGAAAGGACCTAGTAGAAAACTTTGAAAGTATGATGGGGAAATGTGTGATGACTAATTAAAGCGGGCATGCAAAACAATGGACTTGCATGTCAAATTCCCCCAATAGCTAGTGGCCGGCCATGACAAGGAATTATGGGCAAAATCATGTCATGAAACATGTTTGGTAAGTGGGTTATGTTGGAATGAATAAAATAAGGAGTATGGAATAAAAAAAAGTGTGTGTGAAGGCTTCTCTCCTCCCCATTGCCGTGTAGGTAGGAAAGAAAACAAAAAATTTTGTTCATCCATTTCACTCTCTTTTGGCCGAAAATACTAAGGATAAGGAAGGAGTTTTGCTTCATGCTTGGTTTGGAAGAGGATTAGGAAGGGTTTGGCTATACTTGCATCAAGATTAAGCTCAAGGAGTTAAAGAAGGAGAATCAAGCAAGGAAAGACGAAGGTCATCGAGTAGCCGACTTGGACTATTTTACCCAACACAAGGTAAGTCACTAAGCATATATTTTGTATTGATTTGAATAGACATAATGTCTATATAATTATGCCGAAAGGAATGATGAATTTATATACATGTATGTATGTGGTGATGGAAGTATTGAATGAAAGGAAAAGAGGTGAGATGTATTGAGTTGTTGATTTGGCACTAAGTGTGCGGGTATAAACATTTGTGATCATGAGAATGGCACTAAGTGTGCGGGTTTAAAACTTGTACAGCACTAAGTGTGCGAGTTTGATCATATAGCACTAAGTGTGCGAGTTGATTATATAGCACTAAGTGTGCGGACTCACTATATGCTTTTGAATCACTATTGACACCGAGTGTGGGACACTATTGAGTTGATCACGCACACGGATCGGGTAAGTACCTTGAGTTCATGGCTAATAGGCACTATGTTTATATTTGGGGTTGAGCTTGGTAAGTTTGAACCTATGTGACAATGTAAATTGAAGTCACGTACATAAGAATTATCGTGGAATGAGTGAAAGGTCATGTAGATGTATGATTGTGACGAAAACAAAATGGTGTATAGAAATGCTTCAAATATCCTATTGATTAGTATATGGAATGTGAATGTGTAACTTGGTATGTGGTTGAATCGAATGGTCTAAGGAACTATGGTATAGTTTGGTTTGAATGGAGTAATTAGCCTTGTTCCATTTTGTTTCCTTTTGCGATAATGTTATTAATGGTTGGTAGTGCATTGCTTATGACTTCATCGAGTTATATACTCATTCGGTGTTTGCTTGTCACCTATTTTAGGTTTCTTGGACTCGACTTTTTGCGTATTCGGGACCGTCATCAAGTCATCACACCGACTAGCGACTTTTTGGTACCTTCTTCTTAGATGGTCTAAGAGAACATTTCGCATGTATAGGCTATTATGTTTTGTTTGAACTTGGTATGTAAAATTTTGAATGGCCATGCGAAAATGGCTTATAAATGTTTTGAGCATAATGTTAAAATCATTTGGTATGTATATGCTCATTAAGAGGCACGGAAATGTTTGGCAATGACCAGCCATTAGAATGGGTCATCATGATTATATTTTGGACTATATATGAAAAAGGGTGGTTGAATCATAGAAACTATGTGTTAGAGAAAGTCTACCCTAGAATTAGATCTTCAAGAATAAAGTGATGTGGATGTGGAAAATCACTAAAAATAGTAGGAATGGAATTAAATAGTGAATAAATTATGTAAATGAACCTTGATGAATCTATATTCATATGGAAGAAACGAAACGGTTGGGTTTTCGTGAAACAGGGCCAGAACGGTTTCTGGATTCCCTGTTCCGACTTTGAAAATTCATTATAAATTAACCCGAGACATTTAGAAATCATTCCATATATGTATAGATTCCTTTTTGAGTCTAGTTTCTATAGAAACAAACGGCATCAGTATTGATGCCCTGCACAGGGAGTTATTCGAGTGGCAATGCTCGAAGGTCAGTGTAGTCGACCCCTGTAACATGGGAAAATTTAACTAATAAACTGTACTAATTGGCTGGACCAAAAATTCTGGAAAAAAATCTGTAGATGGACATATGAGTCTAGTCTCAGGGAAAAATTACGAAACTGATTTTCGAGTTGTAGAACTCAAGTTATGATTTTTGAGGCGATAGTGATGCAGTGACCAGCTAGTCTGGAAATTTCTAAATGGACTGTGAAAATAGTTAAGTCTGTGTGCACCTTGTGTCCGATTCCGGTAACGGACTCGGGTACGGGGTGTTACAAGGGCATTCCAGGCTGCATCGAAAAGGACAAAGGAGTTTTCTACCAGATCTAGTTTCTCAGCCGGGTATTCTAGTTAGAATAGAGGCAGCAGATTTAAGGATCCGAAGGCTCAGACCATCTTGACTGCGAGTGTAGGTAATGTTGGACGTTAGATCAGGGTGTCCACGGTGTGGTAGACTTCATTATGGTCCTTGTCGGGCAGGCGAAAATGTTTGTTATAAATGCGGTGCTCCAGATCATTTTGTACGAGAATGTCCAGAGGTGGCTAATCGAGAGATAACACAGAGTGCTAGATCCAGAAATGCTCCTACTAGAGGCAGATCACCGAGGCAACCGGGAGTAGGAGCAAGTAATGTGAGGTACCTCAAGAGATTCTTGTGAGACCGGATGTTAGAGCCCTGCAAGGACTTATGCTATTCGTGCACGCGAAGAGGCATCCTTCCCCGATGTGATTACGGGAATATTTTCTCTATATGATATTAATGTCATTGCTTTGATTGATCCGGGTTCAACTCATTCATATGTTTGCAAGAAATTGATGTCTAGTACAAGTATGCCTATAGAATCTACAGAATTTCTGATTAAAGTATTGAATCCATTAGGCAAGCATGTATTAGTAGATAAAACAATTAAGGAACAAAAGTATTGCACTTGTGAAAGTACTATGGAATAGACATGACGAGGCTACATGGGAACCCGAAGAGGCTATGCGAAAACAGTACCCAAATCTCTTCACAGGTAAGATTTTCGGGGACGAAAATCCCTAAGGGGGGGAGAAATGTAACATCCCGAAATAGGGCCTAAACAAAACAGTGGTTGCGAAACCACAAATTCGAGGTAGAAAAATTTATTTTATTATTATTTTGAGGTTCATGATATGATTGCATGATTGTGTGAAAATTTCGTGATGAAATTCTATGCATAAAATGCTTAAGTTAAGATTAGGGACTAAATTGAATAATTTGCAAAACCTGCATTCTAGAAGTTTTAGTATGAAATTGCTTTGGAATATTAATTAGGAGGGTTTAGATAACAACTTGACCAATTTCTAAGTTCATGGACAAAATATGACATGGATGGAATTTTTGAAAGTTTAATAAGGAAGGGTATTTTGGTCATTTGGATATTAAATGAAATAAAAAGGGAAAAATAACACAAAATTCATCATCTTCTTCATTAGCACGAGATTTCAAGGGTTCTCCATAGCTAGGGTTTGTTTCAAGCTTTCAAGCTCCATAATCAAGAAGAGCGAAATTCAGGAGTAAATCGGGGAAAGGAAAAAGTAAAGGACTAAATTGTAAAGTTTAGCCACATTTTGTATCGAGGTAAGTTTACAGTGAATAAATACAATATTGTTTTATTTTACATTATTATTGTCAATTTCCAGCATTTATATACTTATTTTCTTTGAATATTTAAAGTCGAATTAAAGGCGAAGTGACAGAGAAAAAGCATTAGGAAGCCCCGTTTGAACCTTAGAAATGTTAGGATATTGGGGTTGACAGGACAGGACAGGACAGAAATGAGCCATGTAAGTCCATATCAGATATATGGCTTTGGAGACAAGAATGAGCCATGTAAGCCCATATTAGATATATATATGGCATTGGAGACAGGAATAATTCATGTAAGTCCATGTCGAAGACATGGCATTGGCAGGATATTGATAGACAGGAACGACCCTAGTATCCTTAGTATTCCGAGTGGTTCAACGGGTCATTGTACACACTAAATTACAGTGAATTATCAGCAAAAGGGAAGGTAGAGTATATTTATGAATAGTGAAAGGTCAGGTAAGAAAGAAGGTAAGTGAGTAAAGAAAAAGGTAGAAAATGAGAAGTAAAGAAAGTTTATGAGGCTAGGTGACATTATGTATAATTATTCATTATGTTGAATGTTGTAATTTATTTGCTTGTAAGCTTACTAAGCCTAGTGCTTACTCTCTTTATTTTCTTTTTCTTATGGTTTTTATCAAGCCACTCGGGGATTGAAGGAAACGTCGGAGACCCGATCACACTATCGAAGAAATCACATTGGTATAGTTGGACGTTTCGTTTTGTGTATGGCATGTATAGGAACTTGGTTTCTTTTGATATGATATGATCAATGAATGATGTGTAAATACTTGCTAGTGATTAGATAATAGAATGGTTGATGATATACATGTTTAATAGTAGGTATGATTAAGTAGTAACTATCACATGAAAACTATGAAAAATGTGAAAGTAACTTAAAAACGGATTCAAGTATCAGAAATAACGTGACTTTGAAAAATCACAAGAAATTTTACACTAATATATGAAATTAAATATTATTGTGTCTATTTTCATATGGAATAAGAAAAACAGGTAAAGGTTTTGTATTTTATAAGATATCTGAGTTTTAGTGAAATAGGGCCAGAGCGATTTCTGGATCCCCTGTTCAAAATTTAGAAATTCACCACAAATTATAAAAAAATAATTAGGTGGTGTAATTTATATTATTAGAATCCTTATTGAATCTAGTTTTTATAGAAACAAACAGTATTGTCATATGAATTTTGCACAGGGAGAAAGTCGTTCGTAGTAAGTAGAGTTCAGTGCAGTCGAATTCTGAAACAGGGGTAACTTTAACTAATAAACTGTACTAATTGGCTTAGTAAAAAATTCTAGAAAAAAATTAGCAGATATATATATGAGTCTAGTTTTAGGAAATATTTATGGATCTTAATTTTGTGTTTTGAAACTCGAGAAATGAATTTTTAAGCAACCATGACGCAGAAAAATAGTTTATTCCGAAAATTAAAATAAGTGGTTTAGAGTTGTTTAAAAGGTAAGATAAGTTTAGTAACACCTCAAGCTTGACTCCGGTGACGATTTCGGGCATGGGGGCATTACATTTATTGGTATCAGAGCAGGTTTAGTCGGTTCTCGGAACAGTTAGTGTGAGTAAAAGTCTAGCTATACATGCCATACCTGTATTTTGATAGTGTGACGACTCTTGACGATTTTTAGATATTTTGTTTTATAGTAATGGATCCCGAGCGAGCTGGTGATGATGATGTAGAAAGTAATGTGCCTGCTCCCGTGGAAGGGCGGTGCCATCCGGAATAGGCCAAGAATGATTAATCGAGGAGGAGTGACTCGAGAAGCTCTCTTCCAAGCTTTGAATGATTTGTTTGCCGAGTTCGTTAAATACGAATCCCTAGCTAGACCTTCACTCCCTCATGATTCTCAGGCTACCCATATAGCTCAAGCTTCCCCAGTCACAGGTACAGTGATAAGAGAAAAGCCACCAGTTGATAGAATCGGGAAACAAGGGGCAAAAGAATTTCGAGCAACAAAAGATGATGATGAAGAAAGAGCAGAATTTTGGTTAGAAAATACTATCAGAGTCTTTGACGAATTATCTTGTACACCCGAGGAATGTATGAAATGTGTAGTATCACTTCGTAGAGACTCAGCCTACTACAGGTGGAAGACACTTGTATCAGTTGTACCAAAGGAGAAGGTCACTTGGGATATCTTTCAAGAGGAATTTCGTAAAAAGTTCATCAGTCAGAGGTTTATTGACCAGAAGAGAAAGGAATTCCTGGAACTGAAACAAGGTAATATGACAGTGACTGATTATGAGCGCGAATTTGTTAGGCTTAGTAAATATGCTCGAGAATGTGTGTCCACAGAGTCTATTATGTGTAAAAGGTTTGAGGATGGGTTAAATGATAATATCCGATCGCTGGGTGTCCTAGAAAAAAGAGTTCGTTATTTTAGTTGACAGAGCCTGTAAGGCAGAAGAGCTATTAAAAACAAAAGGCAAAGTTGAGACAGAGACACAAGATACAAAGAAGAGACAGATGAGCAGGTCATTCCATGCTACATCTAAAAGGCCAAAGGAGTTTTCTACCAGATCTAGTTTTTCAGCCGGGTATTCTAGTCAGAATAGAGGCAGCAGATTTAAGGATCCGAAGGCTCAGACCACCTCGACTGCTAGTGTAGGTAATGTTGGACAGGGTAGATCAGGGTGTCCACAGTGTGGTAGACTTTATTATGGTCCTTGTCGGGCAGGCGAAAATGTTTGTTACAAATGCGGTGCTCGAGATCATTTTGTACGAGAATGTCCAGAGGTGGCTAATCGAGAGATAACAAAAAGTGCTAGATCCAGAAATGCTCCTACTAGAGGCAGATCACTGAGGCAACCGAGAGTAGGAGCAAGTAACAGAGGTACCTCAAGAGATTCGGCTGTGAGACCAGATGTTAGAGCCCCTGCAAGGACTTATGCTATTCGTGATGCGAAGAGGCATCCTTCCCCGATGTGATTACGGGAATATTTTCTCTATATGATATTAATGTCATTGCTTTGATTGATCCGGGTTTAACTCATTCATATGTTTGCAAGAAATTGATGTCTAGTACAAGTATGCCTATAGAATCTACAGAATTTGTGATTAAAGTATTGAATCCATTAGGCAAGCATGTATTAGTAGATAAAGCAATTAAGGAACAAAAGTATTGCACTTGTGAAAGTACTATGGAATAGACATGGGGTAGATGAGGCTACATGGGAACCCGAAGAGGCTATGCGAAAATAGTACCCAAATCTCTTCACAGGTAAGATTTTCGGGGACGAAAATCCCTAAAGGGGGAGAAATGTAACATCCTGAAATAGAGCCTAAACGGAATAGTGGCTACGAAACCACAAATTCGAGGTAGAAAAATTTATTTTATTATTATTTTGAGGTTCATGATATGATTGCATGATTGTGTGAAAATTTCGTGATGAAATTCTATGCATAAAGTGCTGAAGTTTAGATTAGGGACTAAATTGAATAATTTGCAAAACTTACTTTCTAGAAGTTTTTAGTATGAAATTGCTTTGGAATAATAATTAGGAGGGTTTAAATAATAATTTGACCAATTTCTTAGTTCATGGACAAAATAGGACATGGATGGAATTTTTGAAAGTTTAATAAGGAAGGGCATTTTGGTCATTTGGATATTAAATGAAATAAAAAGGGGAAAATAACACAAAATTCATCATCTTCTTCATTAGCACGAAATTTCAGGGGTTCTCCATAGCTAGGGTTTGTTTCAAGCTTTCAAGCTCCATAATCAAGAAGAGAGAAATTCAGGAGTAGATCGGGGAAAAGAAAAAGTAAAGGACTAAATTGTAAAGTTTAGTCACATTTTGTATCGAGGTAAGTTTACAGTGAATAAATACAATATTCTTTTATTTTACATTATTATTGTCAATTTCCAACATTTATATACTTATTTTCTTTGAATATTTAAAGTCGAATTAAAGGCGAAGTGAGAGAGAAAAAGCATTAGGAAGGCCCATTTGAAACTTAGAAATGTTAGGATATTGGGGTTGACAGGACAGGACAGGATAGAAATGAGCCATGTAAGGCCATATCAGATATATGGCTTTGGAGATAGGAATGAGCCATGTAAGCCCATATTAGATATATATATGGCATTGGAGACAAGAATAATTCATGTAAATCAATGTCGAAGACATGGCATTGGCAGGATATTGATAGACAGGAACGGCCCTAGTATCCTTAGTATTCCGAGTGGTTGAACGGGTCATTGTGTAACATCCTGATTTTCGGATTTATTCACGGTTTTCAATATTTTGTAAAGATTTTAAAATTTTGTATTCGGATGTGAAATTAATATTGTGAGTAGGTAAATGGGCTTATGGAAGGCCCATGTGTTGGCCAAAACCCGGTTGAATTTTTGGATTTAAAAGGTTAGCGGTTCTGGCTAAGTGGCCCTTAAGTGGAGTGATGGGTAAATTGCATCACAAATGAGCCTCTGGTAAAGTGGCAAGGGTGACGCCACTAGGTTCCTAGAAAAGTGGCGTGTGGAGCATTGGGGAAGGCATGGGATCGATTCCCTGTATTGGCAAATGGATGCATTTATTTTTATGTGCAGGAGGGGAAAGTGTTGGAGTCTAGGTGGATTCTGCTAAAGGAAAGTTTGAATCAGTCCAAATGCATGAATTAAGGAGTGATAAGGGGAGAGATTTAAGGGATTGGGTGAGAGACTGAGAGTTGGTCGAATTTAGGGAATTGAAGAGGGAAAATTCGGCAGAGGGATTAGGTTAACATTTCGGCACCTAGGGCTTTGTGAGGTGCCGTTTTCTTCTGCTCAGGCACCACAAGGGTTTTCTTTTCCTCTCTTTTCCTCTCTAGCCGAAACTTTCACCTATCCTGTTCTTCTTTCTCTACTTTTTTCTCCAAAGCCGTCCATCAAACCTGTGATTCATCAGCACCTTTGCCGAAGCCGCAAAAGCCGAAATCCTGTGACCACTGCTTGTGCCGATTTCTTCAAAGCCAGGACCTTCTATGTTCTTTTGTTTTTATTAATCTACGATTATCTTTTCTTAATCCTAGATACCTGACGGCAATTCTACTTCAAGGTCATAGTCTCACATCGTCATCCCCTTCACCACCCAAAAGCTGAAAGTACCATTGGTTTAGGGCTTATAGCGAAACTTCTTCAACCCCGGATTCGGTTTTACCATTGTTCTAAGGATAAATCTGCACCGGATTGCGTGGAAATCAAGTAGGAGTAAGGGTAAGTACTTATCATCTCGGATCTATTCTTATTTTACGATGTTAGAAAAGTCAAGTCCCTAAAAAATTAGGGAGGTTGTCGATTTGAGCATAAGGCTTTAAGAGTTGTAATCGATGTTTTCTTTCGGTGATTAGAGTCTTGTTAATCATTGGATCAAAAGCGTGAATCATTGGAGCAATCGGATTCGGAGCTAGCTATCGATTTTGGCAAAAAGGTTAGGGTTCAAAGGCTTTTTAGGAACATGGTTCGACTTTGGTTGAGCAAGTTTTGGGTTTAGTGATTACGGTTTGTAAATAAGATTTGTGCTAATCAATTGTAGGACATCGGAAGAGATCTCAGTAGCGGTCGTCGCGAATCAGGTGTGTATCGAACACCGTTTCTTAGTTCAATTCGACAAAAGCCGAAATGCCGAAATTCCTTGCAAGTGAGCCCTAGTTGGTGGACTTGGAGCTGGGCGGGATTCAGAGTGGCCATGAAGATTGATTGCCGGATTTAATAAGTTTAGCATTTAATTTGGATTATTTTTATTATGCTGAAGGTTGTAATAAGGCCGCTTTTTTTAATTAATTTTATTTTGGGGATTATTAAACTGGTTAGCACTAGGGTTCATTTTATAAAAACTACTTGTTTTTAAAAGATCACGATGACGCGCAAAGTTTCCGCAAAGTAAATGTTTTTCCAAGAAAATAAATATTTTAAGCAGACTTAAACTTGTTTTAGTGTTCGTAGACATGTAACCTGCTTAAAGTGTGGCAATGGATGTGTGCATGTCTAGGATTGGATCCGGGAAGAGCTTGGTACTTAAGCGGTCCTATAAGACTCACCTCCTCTTTTCTGGCTTCTTACCTGGTGCACAACTTCCATCCACTTTAACTTAAAACAAGAACAGATTTTTGCTAAACTCTAAACAAAGAATTTAGATAAACACATGTTTTTTTTGAAACATCTCCATGTGACATACTAAATTCGGCCGTAACGTCTGGGCCGAGTTTGGGGTGTTACATTTAGTGGTATCAGAGCCTGGTTGCAACAACTCGGCTGTGGATCGGATCCGAAAATCGTTTAAAAAACTTAGGCCTAAAAAGGGTATTTGTGGATATGGTAAGTTTTTCGAAGAATGTTCAAGTTTTTTTAAACGGGGTTAAATCAATAGTTTTAAAATAAAAGTGTTTTCAAATCAAACCCTTTTATTTTTGGTAAACAAAAACATGGTTTTTAATTTTTACGTGGACTGATAAGGAAGTGGCGATCAATCCTCGCACCAAGTCTGTAAGTGTTCTTTTTTCGCTTTAAATATTTATGGAACTGGACTGGAAATAATACTGTAGATAGTACTGAGCCTTAGAGATAGTGCTATTGATAATATGATATTAGGGCTACAAAACTGAGACCGTAGCTAAATTGTGATTGCACAAAAATAACTCTGAAACTCTATCTGTTCATAAGACATTCTGTAATAAACAGTGAAACTAGTAAACTAATGTCATAAAATTCGTAATCAGATAAATCGTTATGAGTACAAGGGTTACTCGGGGAAGAGGCCGTGGACGAGGCCGAGGTAGCACTCAAGCCGGATCTGCGTCATCTCAACACATACCACCCGGCGAGGTACGCCCACCACCGGTTAATGAAAATGGGCCATATGACCGGGCCGCAGGGGATGACGCTCTGTCTCAGGCCATGTTGAGGGTTTTGGAAAGGGTGGCCGGAGCTAACATTGGGCCCATGAATAGGGGGTCCATTTCTGAACGCCTTCGGGCCAATGGAGCTGAGATTTTTAAGGGCGTATCTGGAGTGGCCCCAAATGTGGCCGATCATCGTTGGAAGCCACAGAGCGGATCATGGATGACTGGATCGCTCAAGAGAATGAAATTGAAAGGGCGGTGTCGTTGTCTTTGGGATGAAGCGATCGATGGTGGATTATTGTGAGAGAGGGAATCCCAGCTGAGAGGGTAACATGGGAGCTGTTCAAACAGACATTTAAGGCAAAATATGTTGGAGCTAGCTATGTGGATGCACGCAGAAAAGAGTTCTTGAATTTGACTCAGGGGAATAAGACCATTGCTGAATATGAGGCGGAGTTTCTACGATTGAGTCGGTATGCTAATGGCATCGTTTCCACTGAATATGAGCGCAGCGTTCATTTTGAGGATGGTCTCAGAGATGACTTAAGGGTGCTCATAGCTCCGCAGAGAGAGCGAGATTTCGCTGCACTGGTAGAGAAGGCTAAGATAGCCGAGGAGGTGAAACAAACCGAACGGAAGAATCGTGATAGAGATCGGAATCGGTTTAGGAGGGATGCTGGACCAGCGGGTGCTGCAAATCGAAATGCTAAGAGAGCTAGGATAGAGGAACCGATTCGAGCAGTTCCGGTGAACACAGGTAGACCGCAAGCTTGTGGGGATTGCAGCAGAATGCATCAAGGAGAGTGCTGGAAGCATTTTGGGGCTTGTCTTCGTTGTGGGTCTAAGGAGCATAGGATTAAGGAATGTCCTAGGAGGGCCACTCAGCTCGTGTGGCGAACAAGGGGTCTGGCGACCGCTCAACCTGTGAGGGATGGACCGCTGCTGCCAAGAGGTCGTGGACAAGGTCGCGGTGGTAATGGCCGTGGACATGGGGCACCTGGCAGGGGTATTGGTAACGCGGATGCTCGTCAGCTAGCTTTGGTGTATGCTGCTCGTCGCCGCGAGGAGGGTGACGCACCTAATGTCATAACTGGTACGTTTTTTTATCTATGGTGTACCTTATACTGCTCTTATTGATGTGGGATCAACCCATTCATATGTGGCATATAACATTTCTGGGGCACTGGGTGTGCACTTCGAGGAGACTGTATGTGGGGTGTCTGTGATAAGTCCTTTAGGTCATTCAGTTAAGGTAGAGAAACTCTTCAAGGAGGTGCCTCGGAGATTCAAGGTGGTTTTCTCGTGGGGATTTGATGGAGTTACCGCTTGAAGAATTCGATTTGATACTAGGGATGGATTGGTTGACCAAGCATAAGGTAACTTTAGATTGTGCAGCTAAGAGGATGGTGTTAAGGATTGCCAATGATGAAGAGGTAATGATTATTGGAGAACGAAGGGATTATTTATCCTATGTAGTATCAGTGTTGAGGGCTGAGAAACTGATGCGCAAGGGCTGCGAGGCATATCTGGCTTTGGTAAGCCAAGCTGGAATTGAGGATCTGACTGTGGAGACCATCAGAACTGTTAGGGAATTCCGGGATGTTTTTCCGAAAGAGCTTCCTGGATTACCTTTGAATCGGGAAGTTGAGTTTGGAATCGATTTGTTGCCGGGAACAGCTCCAGTATCTATTGCACCCTATAGGATGGCACCGAAGGAGTTAGTGGAACTGAAGGCTCAAATTCAAGAGTTGTTAGATAGAGGCTTCATTAGGCCTAGTGTGTCTCCTTGGGGAGCACCGGTCCTGTTTGTGAAGAAAAAGGATGGAACGATGCGCATGTGCATCGATTACCGCCAGTTGAACAAACTGACGATTAAGAATAAGTACCCACTACCAAGGATTGACGATCTGTTTGTGTAACACCCCGAACCGAGACCGTCGCCGGAGTCGAACACGAGGTGTTAACAGACTTCAAACCACTTATTGAAAAGTTCCAGACAAGCTGCCAATCTGTGTACTAGTCGCTTCAAAAATCATAACTTGAGTTTTAGAACTCGAAAATCAGTTTCGTAATTTTTTTCTGGAACTAGACTCACATTTCCGTCTACAGAATTTTTTCTAGAATTTTTGGTTGGGCCAATTGGTACAGTTTATTAGTTAAAGTCACCCGTGTTACAGGGACCAACTACACTGACCTTCACGCGTTACAACTCAAATAACTCCCTGTGCAGGACTTCAATACTGCTACCGTTTGTTTCTATAGAAACTAGACTCAAAGAGGAATTCATACATATATGGTATGACTCCTAATTATTTCTGGTTAATTTATAATGAATTTTCAAAGTCCGAGCATGGAATCCAGAAACCGTTCTGGCCCCGTTCCACTAAAACCCAAATATCTCTCAACATACAACTCATATAACCGTTTCGTTTCCTCCATATGAAAATAGACTCATCAAGGTTCATTTACATAATTTATTCACTATTTAATTCTATTCCTACTATTTTTAGTGATTTTCACATCCACGTCACTGTTGCTGCCAGCATCATATTCTAGGATAGACTTTCTCTAACACATAGTCTCTATGATTCAACCACCCTTTTTCATATATGGTCCAAAATATAAGCATGATGACCCATTCTAATGGCTGGTCATTGCCAAACACTTCCATGCCTCTTAATGAGCATATACATACCAAATAATTATAACATTATGCTCAAAACATTCATAAGCCATTTTCGCATGGCTAGGCAATATTTTACATACCGAGTTCAAACAAAACATAATAGCCTATACATGCCGAAATGTTTTCTTAAACCATCTAAGAAGAAGATACCAAAAAGTCGCTAGACGGTGTGATGACTTCGATGACAGTCCCGAGCACGCAAAATGGATCAAGAACCTAAATAAACAACAAATAAGCACACCAAATGAGTACATAACTCAGTAAGTCGTAAGCACTACTCTACCATCAACAATAACAATCATAAGTGAATAATCAAATAATACAAAATAGATGTTTCTAGCCATATCAAACTATATTGCAATTTCTAAGATTTTTGGTTCGATCTCATGCCCAATCCTTCAACCAAATCAAACGACAAGTCATCCCAATCGATTTGAATCCGTTTCCTCAAGTTGGAACAACAATGCACTAGATAATTTTATGCGACACCGTACAATCCCAATTTCGATATTTAGTTAGTAACTCAATCACTTACCTCGTTCATGCACAATTTATTTCCACAACCGAATGTGACTATAGCAAATCGCACACATAGTGCTATAGCAAATCGCACACATAGTGCCATAGTAAATCGCACACATAGTGCTATAGTAAATCGCACACATAGTGCCATAGTGAATCGCACACATAGTGCCATAGTGAATCGCACACCTAGTGCCATAGTAAATCGCACACATAGTGCCATAGTGAATCGCACACATAGTGCCATAGTGAATCGCACACATAGTGCCATAGTAAACCGCACACATAGTGCCATATGGTCCTTGCACACATTGTGCCTTATGTCAATTCATCATGGTAAAGCAACTTACTAAATTCAATTTGTACATATAATCATAATAATAAATAGGAGAATCACTCAAAAATATCTATCCAAGGAGTTCTCACAACAAGTGCTTAAGGACTTACCTTGTGTTGAGTATAACGGTTTCAACCCGGCTACTCGATGTCCTTGGCTTTGCCCTTGCTTGTTTCTCCTTCTTTAACTTCTCGGCTTAATAGATAAATAAACTAGTTTAATCATCTTGCTATACATTTATAGTTCAATTACACATGCATATGTATATTTGTATATTCGCAACCCTCCTCACTTATTACCCATTTGGTCAACAATCTAAGCCAAGATAAGGCTTCAATATGGTTGCCTCTAACCGAATACATGCACACCAATCTACTTCCTTTGGCCGAATATGCATGTCTATGTGGAGGCAAATTTTACACTTTATACTACACAAAAAAACAGCATACATTTTCCTAATTAACGATTACATATTGTAGTTCTATACACATCTCTCATTTATTTCATAACCAAACAACATCACAAGCAAATAGACACCTCAAAATAGTATACATGTCATACCAATTCATCATGTGCAAACATATATTCATGTAGGTGCAATGGTCAATTCTCAAGTGGCTTATATCCAAATATACACACATATCCAAAGCTTAAATCTTACTCACCATGCAACATGCATGAATCATATTTATGGATACAACATGGCCGAATACCACAACACCATACCGTTTCAATTTGGTCATGGTTAAACAAAGAACTTAGTATCTCATTCAAAAATGCTAAAAGAAAATCTAAGAACCCTCAATCTACCATCACATGAATCATTATCAAGCTTGATATTTAGCATGCAATGGCATTTACACCATAACAACTTTGGCCAAATACCATTTCCATGGCATAACAAAGATTTGAGCCATGGCTAACATGCACATCAAGTTAGCAACCAAGACATGCATGAAACCCCTAACACAACCTTATACATACCTTAATCTTGATGCAAACTTAGCCAAATCTCCTTCTAGATCTCTTCCAAACCAAGCATGAAGCAAAAATCCTCCCCTTTTCCTTAGTATTTTCGCCAAGAAGTGAAAATGGATGAGCAAAATTTTCTTTTCTTTCCTTAGGACATTCGCCAAGAGCAATGGTGAAAGATGAACACTTTTTTTTTTCATACTCTTATTTTATTATTTCTAACATGCACCACTAGCAAAACATGTTTGAAACATGTTTTCTTTTGCCCATATTCATCACCATGGCCGGCCACTATAGTCAAATTTGGGGAATTTGACATGCAAGGACAACATTTCCTAGTGTGCATCAATAGGCCACTTCCACATTTGCCTACCTCAATTCTAAATTTTCACACAAGTCCTTTCTAGTGAAATTCACCCTTATAACACTAAATCAATCATCAAAAATATCATACATGAATACTCACATATTATAGGCATCGAAATAAATTTTAAATTATGTTATGCCTCGGTTTTGTGGTCCCAAACCACATTCCGGCTAGGGTCTATTTTGGCTGTCACAACCCCCTCTTAAGGAATTTTCGCCCCAAAATCTTACCGTAAATAGGTTTGGACATCGTTCTTTCATAGAGTTCTCGGTCTCCCAAGTAGCTTCTTCTATCCCGTGCTTGAGCCATAACACTTTCACTAGCTAAACCCGCTTGTTTCGCAACTCTTTCACTTCTCGCGATAGGATACGAATCGGTTCTTCCTCATAACTCATATTAGCTTGAATTTCAATTTCGATGGACTAATCACGTGCGATGGATCGGATCTATAGCGTCAAGCATCAAACGTGAAAGACATCGTGAACCTTTTGAGTTCGGGGGCAAAATCAAGCGATATGCCACTGGACCGACTCGCCTCGATATCTCATACGGTCCAATGAACCTCGGCTCAACTTGCCCTTACTACCGAACTCGAGTATCTTTTTCCAAGGCGATACCTTGAGAAACACTTTATCACCCACCGATACTCGATATCCTTACGCCTCAGATCCGCTGCACGACTTTCGACGATCGGAGGCTATCTTCGACTTTCACGGATTACCTTCACTTTCTGCTCAAAGATCCCTAATCAAATCCACCGAAAATCTTGCTTTCACCGAGCTCGGTCCAAAACAATGGCGTCACGGCATTTACTTAATCGCATAAGGCCTCGTAGGGTGCCATCTTAATACTTGATTGAAAGTCGTTGTTGTAAGTTTAATTCAATCAACGGCAAATACCGCTCCCATGAACCGCTAAACTCGAGGACGCAACATCTTAACATATCCTCAAGTATCTCGAATTATCCGCCGGATTGACCATCGGTTTGGGGGTGAAAGGCGGTCTTGAAATGCAACTTGGTACCCAAAGCTTCTTGCAACTTTTTCCAAAATCGCGAGGTAAATCTCGGATCTCTATCGACATGATAGAAATAGGCACCCGTGTAATCTCACAACTGAGCAACGTACAATTCCGCTAATTTGTCCATTGAAAATCCAGACGACGGGGACAAAGTGGGCCGACTTAGTCAATCGATCTACCACGACCCAAACCGCATCCTTCTTACTTGTCGACAATGGCGTCCGGATACAAAGTCCATTGTGACTCGATCCCATTTCCACTCGGGTATCGTGATTGGTCAAGTAATCCTCAAGGCACTTGGTGTTCCGCTTTCACTTGTTGACATATTAAACATCTCAAACAAAGTCGAGATGTCTCGCTTCATACCATGCCACCAAAATCGACGTTTCAAATCATTGTACATCTTCAGACTCCCGGTGGATTGCCATTCGACTACAATGGGCTTCATTCTGAATTATCGAAATGAGTTCAATTCTTTGGGACACAGACGACTTTTGAACCTCAAACAATCGTCATCGCCGATTTGGAACTCCGAGTCCTTGTTCGAACACACGCAGCCCGCTTTGCAACCAACTCGTCGTCGACTTCTCGAGCTTCTCGAATTTGGTGTGTCAATAATGGTTTGGCTTTCAATTCAGCCACTAACACATCGTCGGATCGGATAGACAAGTGCACATTCATTGCTCGTAAAGTGAATAACGATTACGACTCAAGGCATCCGCAACCACATTCGCCTTTCGGGTGATAGTCAATGATCACTCATAATCCTTTAACACTCGAGCCAACGCCTTTGTCGCAGATTTAAGTCTCTTTGGGTCATCAAATACTTGAGACTTTTGTGATCCGAGTATACATGGCACCTTTCACCAAATAAGTAATGTCGCCAAATCTTTAAGGCGAATACGATGGCGGCCAATTCGAGATCATGAGTCGGATAATTTTTCTCATGTGGCTTTAATTGCCTCGACGACAGGCCACAACTCGACCTTCTTGCATTAATACGCAACCTAACCCAAGTAGAGAGGCGTCGCTATAGATAACAAACTCCTTGGGACTCGGGTTGCACTAGAATTGGGGCTTCAGTCAAATAAGTTTTCATTGATCGAAACTTTTTGGCATTTCTCCATCCATTCAACTTAACATCCTTTTGGAGAAGCCATCATCGGCGTGGCTATCGTTGAGAAGCCTTTACAAATCGTCGGTAATAACCGCAAGCCCCAAAAGCTTCAACCTCGTAATATTTCTGAGGCTTCCAATTTAGTATGGCTGAAATTTTATTCGGTCGACTCGAATACCCGATCGCAGATACCACATGACCCAAGAAGCTAACTCTCTTAACCGTAACTCACACTTGTGAACTTAGCATATAATTGCTTGTCCCGTAAAATTTGCAAGACTAACCGCAGTGTTCAAAGATGTTCGGTCTCATTTCTTGAATAGGCCAAGATGTCATCAATGAATACGACTACTAATCGATCCAAATATGGTCTAAAGATTCGATTCATTAAATCCATAAATACCGTAGGGCATTAGTGAGCCCAAACGGCATCACTAGGAACTCATAGTGACCATATCTCGCTCAAGGCGTCTTGGGCACGCTCAATCTCGGATTCGCAATTGATAGTAGCCCGATCTCAAATCTATTTTCGAGAACACCGAGGCTCCCTTCAATTGATCGAACAAGTCATCAATACGTGGCAACGGATATTTGTTCTTTATCGCCGCTTTGTTGTCGACGATAGTCGATGCACAATCGCATGGTTCCATCCTTCTTCTTCACGAACAACACCGCGCACCCCAAGGCGAAAAACTCAAGCGAGCAAAACCTCTATCCACCAATTCTTGCAACCGAGCTTTCAACTCCTTTAATTCCGTTGGTGCCATACGACACGGAGCTATCGAAATTGGAGTGGTACAGTACCAATTCGATGCCAAATTCTATTTCGAACAGTGGTAAACCCGCAATTCTTCGTGGAAAACATCCGGGAATTCACAAACCACTGGCACAAATTCGGGTTTCCTTTCCGACTCCTTGTCATCGAGCACATACGCAAGGTACGCTTCGCACCCTTTTCTTACATATTTCTGGGCCAACATCGCTGATATTACAGCTGGCAACCCCTTTAAGTCCGTAGACTCAACCCGAACAATCTCGTTATTAGCGCACCTCAGATCGATAGTCTTGCCTTTGCAATTTATAACCGCATCGTGCATGGTCAACCAATCCAACCCAAGAATAACGTCAAATTCGTCGAACGGCAAAAGCATCAAGTCCGCCGGAAAACAAAAACCTCGAAACACTAGGGGACTTTTCTTACACACTTTGTTGACAAGCACGTAATGACCCAAGGGGTTTGACACCCGAATTACAAACTCAGTAGACTCAATAGGCAAAGTCTTACTGGATGCTAAGGTTTCGCATATATAAGAATGAGTAGAACCAGGGTCAATCAAAGCAATCACATTAGTATCGAAAAGAGTGAAAGTACCGGTGATAACGTCAGGGGAGGATGCCTCCTCTCGTGCGCTGGATGGCATATGCTCTAGCAGAGCGCGAGTCTCAGATCGAACAGTCGTATCAGTAGCCCCTCTCTGACTACCACCCCTACCTCCTGAAATTCTTGGTGGTCTACCTCTAGCTGTCATTCCACTAGGTCTCGCACCTTGCATCCTATTCTTCTCATCGAGCCCCGTGCAATCTCTAATGAGGTGGTCCTTCGAACCGCATCCGTAACAAGCCTTATTGGTAGTCTTACCCCAACATTCACCTATGTGTCTTCTCCCACATTGGGGGCATTCAGATTTCTCTTGACGGTTATTGCCCACACTAGCTACCAAGTAGCTCTGAGTCCGTCAATGGTCGTGGTCTAATGGAAATCCCCTGCATCGTCCTCGATCTATTGGTGTCCTCCCGAACTTCTTTACAGCCAAAACGGAGCTTTACCCGTCGATCTTTTGCGATAGTCTCTAGCTTCAAATTCAGCCTTCTTCTTCTCCTTTCCAAGTTCCTCCGCCTTGCGAGCTCGCTCAACTAGTGTTACGAATTCTTTTATCTCCAAAATACCAACTAGTAATCTTAGATCTTCATTCAACCCTTCTTCAAACCTCTTGCACATAGCAACCTCATCAGCCACACACTCCGGGCATACCGATCGAGTCTTACTTAACTCATGTTCGATTCGACATCTTGTCATGCGGCCTTGCTTGAGTTCCGTGAATTTTACGCTTTTGATCAATGAACTGTTGACTAATATATTTCTTTCAAACTCCGCTTGAAAGAAATCCCAAGTAACTCGCTCGCTTGGAACTATGGAAATCAAGGTCCTCCACCAATAGTAGGTCGAGTCCCGCAACAAGGATATAGCACACTTTAGACATTCATCGGTGTGCATGATAGTTCATCAAACACCGAATGGTGTTGTCAAGCCGTAACTCGGCCTTTCGGCATCATCGATAATTACGGCCTCGAACTCTTCAGCCCGCGCTTCCTAATCAAATCTACGGTGGCTTACTCAGCCTCACAGGTCGATGAATCGATGGCATTACGGGCTCTTGGGGTGGATTATTCAAATTCGGGATTTGTTGGACAGCCGGATTGGTTCGGGCATATTGCGCGACCCACTCATTCATCATGCTGAAGAAGGCTTGTTTTGCCCCCTCATCCTGATTATTCGCAGATGACTGAGGTTCAACAGGTGGCGTCCCTTGTGCAGGAGCAGCCGCTACACTTTCGACGTCATCCGCCAAGGTTCTCTCTACTGGGATCCATTTACTAATCAAAACAAACAAAAAAACATTTTAACCGTCAAGTCATCACACGCTTAAACATTAACATTAAGGCATGTATAGCTAGACTCATACGTGCCATGGTAGTCCTAGAATCGACTAAACCATGGCTCTGATACCAATAAAATTGTAACACCCCGAACCGAGACCGTCGCCGGAGTCAAACACGAGGTGTTAATAGACTTCAAACCACTTATTGAAAAGTTCCAGACAAGCTGCCAATCTGTGTACTAGTCGCTTCAAAAATCATAACTTGAGTTTTAGAACTCGAAAATCAGTTTCGTAATTTTTTTCTGGAACTAGGCTCACATTTCCGTCTACAGAATTTTTTCTAGAATTTTTGGTTGGGCCAATTGGTACAGTTTATTAGTTAAAGTCACCCGTGTTACAGGGACCGACTACACTGACCTTCACGCGTTACAACTCAAATAACTCCCTGTGCAGGACTTCAATACTGCTACCGTTTGTTTCTATAGAAACTAGACTCAAAGAGGAATTCATACATATATGGTATGACTCCTAATTATTTCTGGTTAATTTATAATGAATTTTCAAAGTCCGAGCAGGGAATCCAGAAACCGTTCTGGCCCGTTCCACTAAAACCCAAATATCTCTCAACATACAACTCATATAACCGTTTCGTTTCCTCCATATGAAAATAGACTCATCAAGGTTCATTTACATAATTTATTCACTATTTAATTCTATTCCTACTATTTTTAGTGATTTTCACATCCACGTCACTGTTGCTGCCAGCATCATATTCTAGGATAGACTTTCTCTAACACATAGTCTCTATGATTCAACCACCCTTTTTCATATATGGTCCAAAATATAAGCATGATGACCCATTCTAATGGCTGGTCATTGCCAAACACTTCCATGCCTCTTAATGAGCATATACATACCAAATAATTATAACATTATGCTCAAAACATTCATAAGCCATTTTCGCATGGCTAGGCAATATTTTACATACCGAGTTCAAACAAAACATAATAGCCTATACATGCCGAAATGTTTTCTTAAACCATCTAAGAAGAAGATACCAAAAAGTCGCTAGACGGTGTGATGACTTCGATGACAGTCTCGAGCACGCAAAATGGATCAAGAACCTAAATAAACAACAAATAAGCACACCAAATGAGTACATAACTCAGTAAGTCGTAAGCACTACTCTACCATCAACAATAACAATCATAAGTGAATAATCAAATAATACAAAATAGATGTTTCCAGCCATATCAAACTATACTGCAATTTCTAAGATTTTTGGTTCGATCTCATGCCCAATCCTTCAACCAAATCAAACGACAAGTCAGCCCAATCGATTTGAATCTGCTTCCTCAAGTTGGAACAACAATGCACTAGATAATTTTATGCGTACACCGTACAATCCCAATTTCGATATTTAGTTAGTAACTCAATCACTTACCTCGTTCATGCACAATTTATTTCCACAACCGAATGTGACTATAGCAAATCGCACACATAGTGCTATAGCAAATCGCACACATAGTGCCATAGTAAATCGCACACATAGTGCTATAGTAAATCGCACACATAGTGCCATAGTGAATCGCACACATAGTGCCATAGTGAATCGCACACCTAGTGCCATAGTAAATCGCACACATAGTGCCATAGTGAATCGCAAACATAGTGCCATAGTGAATCGCACACATAGTGCCATAGTAAACCGCACACATAGTGCCATATGGTCCTTGCACACATTGTGCCTTATGTCAATTCATCATGGTAAAGCAACTTACTAAATTCAATTTGTACATATAATCATAATAATAAATAGGAGAATCACTCCGAAAAATATCTATCCAAGGAGTTCTCACAACAAGTGCTTAAGGACTTACCTTGTGTTGAGTATAACGGTTTCAACCCGGCTACTCGATGTCCTTGGCTTTGCCCTTGCTTGTTTCTCCTTCTTTAACTTCTAGGGCTTAATAGATAAATAAACTAGTTTAATCATCTTGCTATACATTTATAGTTCAATTACACATGCATATGTATATTTGTATATTCGCAACCCTCCTCACTTATTACCCATTTGGTCAACAATCTAAGCCAAGATAAGGCTTCAATATGGTTGCCTCTAACTTGAATACATGCACACCAATCTACTTCCTTTGGCGAATATGCATGTCTATGTGGAGGCAAATTTTACACTTTATACTACACAAAAAAAACAGCATACATTTTCCTAATTAACGATTACATATTGTAGTTCTATACACATCTCTCATTTATTTCATAACCAAACAACATCACAAGCAAATAGACACCTCAAAATAGTATACATGTCATACCAATTCATCATGTGCAAACATATATTCATGTAGGTGCAATGGCGAATTCTCAAGTGGCTTATATCCAAATATACACACATATCCAAAGCTTAAATCTTACTCACCATGCAACATGCATGAATCATATTTATGGATACAACATGGCGAATACCACAACACCATACCGCTTCAATTTGGTCATGGTTAAACAAAGAACTTAGTATCTCATTCAAAATGCTAAAAGAAAATCTAAGAACCCTCAATCTACCATCACATGAATCATTATCAAGCTTGATATTTAGCATGCAATGGCATTTACACCATAACAACTTTGGCCAAATACCATTTCCATGGCATAACAAAGATTTGAGCCATGGCTAACATGCACATCAAGTTAGCGACCAAGACATGCATGAAACCCCTAACACAACCTTATACATACCTTAATCTTGATGCAAACTTAGCCAAATCTCCTTCTAGATCTCTTCCAAACCAAGCATGAAGCAAAAATCCTCCCCCTTTTTCCTTAGTATTTTCGGCCAAGAAGTGAAAATGGATGAGCAAAATTTTTCTTTTCTTTCCTTAGGACATTCGGCCAAGAGCAATGGTGAAAGATGAACACTTTTTTTTTTTCATACTCTTATTTTATTATTTCTAACATGCACCACTAGCAAAACATGTTTGAAACATGTTTTCTTTTGCCCATATTCATCACCATGGCCGGCCACTATAGTCAAATTTGGGGAATTTGACATGCAAGGACAACATTTCCTAGTGTGCATCAATAGGCCACTTCCACATTTGCCTACCTCAATTCTAAATTTTCTCACACAAGTCCTTTCTAGTGAAATTCACCCTTATAACACTAAATCAATCATCAAAAAATATCATACATGAATACTCACATATTATAGGCATCAAATAAATTTTAAATTATTGTTATGCCTCGGTTTTGTGGTCCCAAACCACATTCCGGCTAGGGTCTATTTTGAAACATCACAGTTTGATCACTTAGGGAGCTTCAGATTCTCCAAAATCGATCTTCGATTCGGATACCATCACTAAGGGTAAAAGAAGGGATATTCATAAGACGACATTTGAACTCGATATGGACATTATGAGTTTGTGGTCATGCCATTTGGGTGATGAACGCACTGCACTTTTATGGATCCGATGAACCGAGTATTCCAACCTTACTTGGATCGATTAAGTAGTCGTCTTTATCGACGATATCTGGTATACTCAAATAGAGGCGAAGCATGATGAGCATCTCCAGACAGTCTGCAAGTGTTAAGGAAAAAGAGCTCTATCTGAAATTTGAGAAGTGTGAATTTCGGTTGAAGGAGGTAACCTTCCTAGGGCATGTGGTCTCTGCCAGGGATTAAGGTGGATCCTCGTAAAATTGAAGCGATTCGGAATGGAAGCCACCTAGGTCAAGTCGAAAATTCAGAGTTTCCTAGGGTTGGCAGGTTACTACAGAAGGTTTTTGGAAGGTTTCTCGGTGATGGCGGCACCCTTGACAAAACTCATAAGGAAAGGAGTACCATTTGTGCGGATCGAGATCTGACAAAAAGCTTTTGACTGGTTGAAAAAGGTATTGTCCGAAGCGCCAGTGTTGATTCAACCGGTGTCTGAGAAGGACTTTACTGTATACAGCGATGCGTCGCATGTGGGGTTATGTTGCGTACTGATGCAAGAGGGCAAGGTGGTCGCTTATGCATCGCGACAGTTTAAGGCTCATGAGGTGAATTACCCTACGCATGATTTGGAGCTAGCAGCGGTGATTTTTGCATTAAAAATTTGGAGACACTACTTATATGGGGAAAAGTGCATCGTATACACAGATCATAAGAGCTTAAAGTATCTGTTGACTCAGAAGGAGTTGAACCTTAGGCAACGGAGATGGGTGCGATTGCTTAAAGACTACGACGTTCGATAGAGTACCACCCAGAAAGGCCAATGTGGTGGCGGATCGTTGAGTCGAAGGGTTGTTCTTGATTTGAGAGCCTTGTTCGCACGCGTTTAAGTCTGCAGACGACGATGGAAGCTTGTTGGCGAAGCGCAAGTAAGGCCTACCTAGACCGAAAGCGAGTTAGGGAAAAACAGGTTGAAGGACGATTCATTAGCTCTTGGTTCCAGCAAGTTAAGAATGGTGAGAACGAGGATTTTGGGTTGAACACCGAGGAGTTACGTGCTTTCGTGGAAGGGATTGTATTCCAAAGGACCCTGAATTGAGGCGATTAATTACGAAAGAGGCTCATGGTGGACTCGTGCCATGAATCCTGGAGGGAATAAGTTATATCGAGACTTGAGAGAGATGTCTTGGTGGCGGATTAAAACGTGAGGTGATGAATTTGTTGGGAAATGTTTCACGTGCCGTGAGTTAAGGCCGAGCACCAATTGCCTTCGGGATTATTGCAACCTGTGAAAATTCCGCTATGGAAGTGGGAAAGAGTGACAATGGACTTTGTGAGTGGGTTACCTTTGACACCCACCAAGAAAGATTCGGTGTGGGTGGTTGTGGATAGGTTAACAAAATCTACTCATTTCATACTGTTCGCACTGACTACTCTTTGCAAAAGTTGGCCAAGTTATATGTGGCGGAGGTAGTGCATTGCATGGGGTGCCGTGTGATGACCCTAAAGTGACCCTAGTCGGAAGCGGATTCGGACCGCTAAACCGAGTCACCAAATTTTTGAACATGATATTTATTGTCTAAAATATGTGATTATGAATGTGTGAAAGTTTTAGGCTTCGATTTAGTAAATTGCATGCGAATTTAGTCAAAAGGACTTATGTGAGAAAATTTAGAAATGTGCTAGGCAAATGTAAAGTGGCCTAATAATGCATGTTGTAGAAATGGTGGGTTTGCATGTCAAATTGCCCAATATTTGAGCTAATGGCCGGCCATGCTATGAGTGGAAACATTTCACAAACATGTTATGTAGTGATGTATGTTAGGAACAATAAAATAATGAGAATGGGTAATAAAGAAATGGAAAAAGGAAAAAAAATGTGTGTGGTTGCCCCCCCTCCATTGCCGTGAATAGAGAAAGAAAAAGAAAAAAAAATGTGTCCATCCTTTTTTTTCATTCTTCTTGACCGAAAATTCAAAGGAAAGAAGGGAGGAAATGTTGAAGAGATTCGGCCATGCTTGTAGCTAGGTGAAGGTAAGTTTGATGTTGTGCCATGAGATTCATGCATGTTTTTTTTTTGTTAGCTTGAGTTCTAACTAGCCCATGGTTCAAATCTTTACTATGTCATGGAGATGATATTCGGCTAAGGTGGATTTGTGTTGATGTTAATTGCATGCTAAAAGTGAAGCTTGTAATGATGCATGTGATGGTGGATTGATGACTCTTGAATCTCCTTTTTAGCATCCTTGAGTGAGACATTAAGTTCTTTGTTTAACCATGACCAAAATCAAAATGATATGGTGTTGTGATGCATTCGGCCATGGTAGGAAATAAAAGAGAAATAAGGTTGTTGTTAGATGAAGTAGAGTCTAACAAATGAGCTCGTATGTGCATTAGTTGCTAGATGGAGAAGAATCGGCTAGCAAGTTGTGTGCTAAGGCCGAATATAATTTTGTATATTATGGGTAATGCATGTGTTGAATTAATGTAAAGGGAGAGGATGCTTTAATAGTGTATATATGTGTATTAGCCAAGTTTTGAACTTGAAACAAATGGTGTTTAGTCAATACAAGTGACCATACTTGTAGAATGTATTAAGTGTTGCAATCGGCCTTAGCATAGATGTGTATGTTCGGCCATAGGTAGCCTATTGATGGCTTTAGCTTGACTTAGAAAATTCGGCTAAGGGGAAATATTAGCTAAAATGTTGAGTTTGATTCAGGATTCCATATATATATGTGACTCTAATGCCTAAAGTATATATGGGCTAAGTACCTTGAGGTTTCCTTTTTGATGTTCGAATGAATTGTATTAAATTGCTTGATGTGATTAAAAATGTGTATGATCATTGTGTATTTGAGCTAAAAGGTGGCCATATGACCTATCAAACTCCTTGTCATATTCGGCCATAAGCTAGCAAAATGAGACTTTAATAAGTTAAATTTGTTTGAATTAGCTCAAGAACTTAGAGGACCACAGTTGGATAAGGGAAAGGAAAAAGTGATCGAATAGCCGTTGAAGCCGTTCGACAACATCCGAGGTAAGTTTTCGAGTAATGGAACTTAGATTATGATTTGATTAGATCATGCTCTTTGTGTGTGGCTATTGAGCCGAAATTGCAAGTGTGATAAGTGTCTTGTGTTTGAGTTTTGCTAATGAAGATGAAATACGAATGTGTCATGATTTATTGATAATTGTGCTTGGTTATTCGAATGATGTTTGGGCTAAGTCCCGAAGGCTTTGTGCTAAGTTACTAAATCCGGACTAAGATCCGAAGGCATTAGTGCGAGTTACTAAATCCGGGTTAAGTCCCGAAGGCATTTGTGCGAGTTACTATAACCGGGCTATGTCCCGAAGGCATTTGAACGAGTAGCTATATCCGGTTAAACTCCGAAGGTACGTGATTCGGGAATGAATGAACTTGCTGTAAAAATTTCAGTTAATACGCTTGTGAAATCCCGACAATGAGGTATGTTTCAGTATGTGCTTTGAATTAGTTGAGCCCTTACAAATAAGTATTATTTCGGTTGATAAATGAGCTACCGCCTTTGGCTAAGTTGATCTTTGTGTATAAATATAAGGGTTGGTAATGTGAAGTAAGTATGATATTGAGAATTTGTGCATATGAAATTATCATTTAGCTACATGAATGCTATACTTTGGTTGTGTTTAAATTCATGGCTCAAACTTACTAAGCATTAAATGCTTACTCCGTTTTCTTTGATTTTCTGTTTTATAGATTTTGGTTCTTCACTATCGGACTCGGGATTTTGAAGTCGAAGTCGCCCACACTATCAAAGCTCCTTCTTGGTATACTATTTTGGTTGAACTTTGAAATGGCATGTATAGGACTACCCTTTTGTTGTAGGTCATGTACCTTTCGGTTTTGTGTAAATTTGGATAGCCATGCGAAAATGGCTTAAGTATACTTTGGGCATGGTATTATAATCATTGTATGTTGTTCATTAAGAGGTATGGAAATGTTTGGAAACGATTAGCCATGGGGATGGTTAATCATGATCATATTTTGTGCTATTTATGTTAAAGGGCTAGTTGAATCATGGAAACTATGAAATAGGTAAAGCCTACCTTAAAGACAGATGCTGATAGCTGCAGTGACGTGGATGTGAAAAATCACTAAAAATAGTAGGAATGGAATTAAATATGGAATAAATTATGTAAACGAACCTTGACGAGTTTGTTTTCATAGGAAAGTAACGAAACGATCATATGAATAGTATGTTAAGAGATATTTAAGTTTTCGTGAGACAGGGCCAGAACGGATTCTGGAGTCCCTGTTCCGACTTTGGAAATTCATTATAAATTTCCCAGAGATAATTAGAAGTCATGCCATATATGTACAGATTCCTTTTTGAGTCTAGTTTCTGTAGAAACAAACGACATCAGTATTGAAGCCCTGTACAGGGAGATATCCAAGTCGTAATGCGTAAAGGTCAGTGTAGTCGATCCCTGTAACATGGGGGAATTTAACTAATAAACTCTACTAATTGGCACGACCAAAAATTCTAGAAAAAAATTTGTAGATGCATATATGAGTCTAGTTTCAGGGAAAAATCACGAAACTGATTTTCGAGTTGTGACACTCAAGATATGATTTTTTTAGGTGATAGTGACACAGTTAGCCGGCTGTTTGGAAATTTTAAAAATGAACTGTGCAAGTAAGTGGATTAAGCCCGTTAACCCCTCGTGTTCGACTCCGGCGACAGTCTCGGGTACGGGGTGTTACAGCCAGTGTTGATAATTTCTGATCGAGACCCTAGGTTTACATCTCGGTTTTGGCGGAAGTTGCAGGAAGCGTTGGGTACACGATTGGATTTTAGCACCGCTTTTAACCCACAGACAGATGGACAGTCAGAAACGGTTATTCAGGTTCTGGACGATATGTTGAGGGGTTGTATCATTGATTTTCGTGGAAGTTGGGAGGACTACTTGCCATTGGCGGAGTTTGCTTACAATAACAGCTATCAAACAAGTATTCAGATGGCACCATATGAAGCGCTTTATGGGCGAAGATGTCGTACGCCGACGTGTTGGACAGAGTTGGGTGAACGACGAGTGCTTGGACCGGAATTGGTGGTAGACACTGAAAGCAAGGTTAGGCTGATAAGGGATCGGTTAAAGGAGGCATCTGATAGATAGAAGTCGTATGCGGATCTGAAGTGCAAAGAGATTGAGCTCGCTGTTGGGGATATGGTTTTCTTGAAGGTTTCCCCTTGGAAGAAAATTTTGAGATTTGGTAAGAAGGGTAAGTTGAGCCCACGGTTTATTGGGCCTTACCGAATTGTTAAGCGGGTTGGACCGGTGGCTTATCACTAGAGTTACCACGAGCGCATCGTATCCACGACGTTTTCATGTATCCATCTTTGGTGATCGATCGACCCAACTCATATTATACCGATTCTGTAAATCGAGGTGCGATCATTTAACTTTGAAAAGGAACACGTGCAAATACTTGATCGTGACGTCAAGGTGTTGAGAAGGAAATCAGTTCCACTAGTGAAAGTACTTTGGAGGAACTATGGCAAAGAAGAAGCTACTTGGGAGACTGAGGAGGCTATGCGTCAACAGTACCCTCAACTGTTCTAATAAGGTAAAATTTCGAGGTCGAAATTTCTTTAAGGAGGGTAGAGTTGTAACATCCTGATTTTTGGATTTATTCGCGGTTTTCAATATTTTGTAAAGATTTTAAAATTTTGTATTCGGATGTGAAATTAATATTGTGAGTAGGTAAATGGGCTTATGGAAGGCCCATGTGTTGGTAAAACCAGTTGAATTTTTGAATTTTGGACTTAAAAGGTTAGGGGTTCGGCTAAGTGGCCCTTAAGTGGAGTGATAGGTAAATTGCATCACAAATGAGCCTCTGGTAAAGTGGCAAGGGTGACGCCACTAGGTTCCTAGAAAAGTGGCGTGTGGAGCATTGGGGAAGGCATGGGATCGATTCCTGATTGGCAAATGGATGCATTTATTTTTAAGTGCGAGGAGGGTAAGTGTTGGAGTCGGTGGATTCTCGCTAAAGGAAAGTTTGAATCGGTCCAAATGCGTGAATTAAGGAGTGATAAGGGAGAGATTTAAGGATTGGGTGAGAGGCGAGAGTTGGCGAATTTAGGGAATTGAAGAGGAAAATTTGGCAGAGGATTAGGTTAACATTTTGGCACCTAGGGCTTTGTGAGGTGCCGTTTTCTTCTTTCAGCACCACAAGGGTTTTCTTTTTCTCTCTTTTCCTCTCTAGCCGAAACTTTCATCTATCCTGTTCTTCTTTCTCTGCTTTCTTCTCTAAAGCCGTCCATCAAAACTGCGATTCATCAGCACCTTTGTCGAAGTCGCAAAAGCCGAAATCCTGTGACCACTGCTTTTACCGATTTCTTCAAAGCCAAGTCCTTTTATGTTCTTTTGTTTTTATTAAACTACGATTATCTTTTCTTAATCCTAGATACCTGACGGCAATTCTACTTCAAGGTCATAGTTTCACATCGTCATCCCCTTCACCACCCAAAAGCCGAAAGTACCATTGGTTTAGGGGCTTATAGCCGAAACTTCTTCAACCCCTGGATTCAGGTTTTACCATTTTTCTAAGGATAAATCTGCACCGGATTGTGTGGAAATCAAGTAGGAGTAAGGGGTAAGTACTTATCATCTCAGATCTGTTCTTATTTTACGATGTTAGGAAAAGTCGAAGTCCCTAAAAAAAATTAGGGAGGCTGTCGATTTGAGCATAAGGCTTTAAGAGTTGTAACTGATCTTTTCTTTCGGTGATTAGAGTCTTGTTAATCATTGGATCAAAAGCGTGAATCATTGGAGCAATCGGATTCGGAGCTAGCTATCGATTTTGGCAAAAAGGTAAGGTTTCAAAGGCTTTTTAGGAACATGGTTCGACTTTGGTTGAGCAAGTTTTGGGTTTAGTGATCACAGTCTGTAAATAAGAACTGTGCTAATCAATTGTAGGACATCGGAAGAGATCTTAGTAGCGGTCGTCGCGAATCAGGTGTGTACCGAACACCCTTTCTTACTTCAATTCGGAAAAAGCCAAAATGCCGAAATTCCGGCATTTCATGGGCTTGTGAGTATGCGAATGCTCTCAAGACGTGGAGTAATTGTTAGATCTAGCACCGCAAGGTGGTAAGTAAGTTTGTGTGACGTCTTAGCGTACTTCAGGAAAAGAGGGCCTCGATGGGCCAAAACTGGGCCCAATGGGCTTACGGACCAATATGGGTAAGAGATGGGCAAAGTAGCTCGTTAGTTAGATGGTGGAACCAAATTGCATAAAAGCGCTAAAATTATGAAGTAGCTTGTGTAGTTGCGTAAGTTGAAATTACCCTAAAGAGCATAATTACCAAATACCCCTAGGGTTTAAATCGGCTAAACTACATGGTGATTGATCTTGTATTTTGCATGATATGCTTTTATTAATATCTCATTGCATGGGATTGGGGTATTGATGGAGGAAGTATTGAAAGTGGTTTATCCACGTCTTGGAGGCTTTGCCTCAACTCATCGATATTTGAGCGACGTTGTTGCAACTATGGAGTCTTGGGGTTGGGTGGGTTGAGATATTCCCACATGGAGTGTAGGGGTGATGCAGGCGGTGTAGCGGTGGGTGGGTTGAGTAGTCTCCCAGTTGGGCTTGCATTCATTACTACTATTGTTACTTATGTTATTGAATCTGGGCCTATGGGCCACACTTGTTATGTAAAAAGGGCTAAGGCCTTGCTTGTGATACGAAAAGGGCTTGGTCCTTTGTGTCTGTTATCTGGATAGGGCTTAGGCCTAATGGGCTCGAGTGATTTGGGCTTTGGATGGGTTTCAGATACACCGAGTTTCCCAAACTCACTCCTTCCTCTTCCATCCTTGCAAGTGAGCCCTAGTTGGTGGACTTGAGTCAAGGGATTCAGAGTGGCCATGAAGATTGATTGCGGATTTAATAAGTTTAGCATTTAAGTTGGATTATTTTATTATGCTTAAGGTTGTAATAAGGCCGCTCTTTTTAATTAATTTTATTTTGGAGATTATTAAACTGGTTAGCACTAGGGTTCGTTTTATAAAAACTACTTGTTTTTAAAAGATCACGATGGTAGCATAAAGTAAATGTTTTTCCAAGAAAATAAATATTTTAAGCAGACTTAAACTTGTTTTCTTGTTTCAGAGACACGTAACTCGCTTAAAGTGTGGCAATGGATGTGTGCATGTCTAGGATTGGATCCGGGAAGAGCTTGGTATTTAAGCGGTCCTATAAGACTCACCTCCTCTTTTCTGGCTTCCTACCTGATGCACAGCTTCCATTCATTTTAACTTAAAACAAGAACAGATTTTTGCTAAACTCTAAACAAAGAATTTAGATAAACACATGTTTTTTTTGAAACATCTCCATGTGACATACTAAATTCGGACGTAACGTCTGGGCCGGGTTTGGGGTGTTACACATTTTACACGCTAAATTACAGTGAATTATCAGCAAAAGGGAAGGTAGATTATATTTATGAATAGTGAAAGGTCAGGTAAGAAAGAAGGTAAGTGAGTAAAGAAAAAGGTAGAAAATGAGAAGTAAAGAAAGTTTATGAGGCTAGGTGACGTTATGTATAATTATTCATTATGTTGAATGTTGTAATTTATTTGCTTGTAAGCTTACTAAGCCTAGTGCTTACTCTCTTTATTTTCTTTTTCTTATGGTTTTTATCAAGCCACTTGGGGATCGAAGGAAACGTCGGAGACCCGATCACACTATCGAAGAAATCACATTGGTATAGTTAGCGTTTCATTTTGTGTATGGCATGTATAGGAACTTGGTTTCTTTTGATATGATATGATCAATGAATGATGTGTAAATACTTGCTAGTGATTAGATAATAGAATGGCTGATGATATACATGTTTAATAGTATGTATGATTAAGTAGTAACTATCACATGAAAACTATGAAAAATGTGAAAGTAACTTAAAAACGGATTCAAGTGTCATAAATAATGTGAATTTGAAAAATCACAAGAAATTGGAGAGAAATGGTTTGATGGTGAATAATATATGAAATTAAAACGCATTGTGTCTATTTTCATATGGAATAAGCAAAACAGGTAAACATTTTGTATTTTATAAGATATCTGAGTTTTAGTGAAATAGGGCTAGAGCGATTTCTGGATCCCCTGTTCCAAATTTGGAAATTCACCATAAACTTTAAAAAAATAATTAGGTGGTGTAATTTATATTATTAGAATCATTACTGAATCTAGTTTTAAAAGAAAGAAACGGTATAGTCATATGAATTTATCACAGGGAGAAAAGTGGTTTGTAGTAAGTAGAGGTCAGTGCAGTTGAATTTTGAAATAGGGGTAATTTTAACTAATAAACTGTACTAATTGGCTCAGTAAAAAATTCTAGAAAAAAATTAGTAGATATATATATGAGTCTAGTTTCAGGAAAAATTTATGGATCTTAATTTCAAGTTTTGAAACTCGAGAAATGAATTTTTAAGCAACCATGATGCAGAAAAATAGTTTATTCCGAAAATTAAAATAAGTGGTTTAGAGTTGTTTAAAAGGTAAGATAAGTTTAGTAACACCTCAAGCTTGACTACGGTGACGGTTTCGGGCATGGGGGCATTACATTTATTGGTATCAGAGCAGGTTTGGTCGGTTCTCGGAATAGTTAGTGTGAGTAAAAGTCTAGCTACACATGCCATACCTGTATTTTGATAGTGTGACGACTCCTGACGATTTTTAGATATTTTGTTTTATAGTAATGGATCCCGAGCGAGCTGGTGATGATGATGTAGAAAGTAATGCACTGCTCCAAAGAAGAGGCAGCGCCATCCGGAATAGGCGATGTGATTAATCGTGGAGGAGTGACTCGAGAAGCTCTCTTCCAAGCTTTGAATGATTTGTTTGCCGAGTTCGTTCGTACGAATCCAGGCTTAGTAAATATGCTCGAGAATGTGTATCTACAGAGGCTATTATGTGTAAAAGGTTTGAGGATGGGTTAAATGATAATATCCGACTGTCAGTGGGTGTCCTAGAAATAAAAGAGTTCGTTATTTTAGTTGACATAGCCTGTAAGGCAGAGGAGCTGTTAAAAACAAAAGGCAAAGTTGAGATAGAGACACAAGATACAAAGAAGAGACAGATGAGCAGGTGATTCCATGCTACATCCAAAAGGCCAAAGGAGTTTTCTACCAGATCTAGTTTCTCAGCCGGGTATTCTAGTCAGAATAGAGGCAGCAGATTTAAGGATCCGAAGGCTCAGACCACCTCGACTGCGAGTGTAGGTAATGTTGGACAGGGTAGATCAGGGTGTCCACGGTGTGGTAGACTTCATTATGGTCATTTTCGGGCAGGTGAAAATGTTTGTTACAAATGCGGTGCTCCAGATCATTTTGTACGAGAATGTCCAGAGGTGGCTAATCGAGAGATAACACAGAGTGCTAGATCTAGAAATGCTCCTACTAGAGGCAGATCACTGAGGCAACCGGGAGTAGGAGCAAGTAACAGAGGTACCTTAAGAGATTCGGCTGTGAGACCAGATGTTAGAGCCCCTGCAAGGACTTATGCTATTCGTGGACGCGAAGAGGCATCCTTCCCCGATGTGATTACGGGAATATTTTCTCTATATGATATCAATGTCATTGCTTTGATTGATCCGGGTTCAACTCATTCATATGTTTGGAAGAAATTGATGTCTAGTACAAGTATGCCTATAGAATCTACAGAATTTGTTATTAAAGTATTGAATCCATTAGGCAAGCATGTATTAGTAGATAAAGCAATTAAGGAACAAAAGTATTGCACTTGTGAAAGTACTATGGAATAGACATGGGGTAGACTAGGCTACATGGGAACCCAAGAGGCTATTCAAAACAAAGACCAAATCTCTTCACGGTAAGATTTTCGGGACGAAAATCCCTAAATGGGGAAGAAATGTAACATCCCGAAATAGGGCCTAAACGGAATAGTGGTTGCGAAACCACAAATTCGAGGTAGAAAAATTTAATTTATTATTATTTTGAGGTTCATGATATGATTGCATGATTGTGTGAAAATTTCGTGATTTAAATTCTATGCATAAAGTGCTTAAGTTGAGATTAGGGACTAAATTGAATAATTTGCAAAACTTGCATTCTAGAAGTTTTTAGTATGAAATTGCTTCGGAATATTAATTAGGAGGGTTTAAATAAAAATTTGACCAATTTCTTAGTTCATGGACAAAATAGGACATGGATGGAATTTTTGAAAGTTTAATAAGGAAGGGCATTTTGGTCATTTGGGTATTAAATGAAATAAAAAGGGAAAAATAACACAAAATTCATCATCTTCTTCATTAGCACGAAATTTAAAGGGTTCTCCATAGCTAGGGTTTGTTTCAAGCTTTCAAGCTCCATAATCAAGAAGAGAGAAATTCAGGAGTAGATCGGGGAAAAGAAAAAGTAAAGGACTAAATTGTAAAGTTTAGTCACATTTTGTATCGAGATAAGTTGACAGTGAATAAATACAATATTCTTTTATTGTACATTATTATTGTCAATTTCCAACATTTATATACTTATTTTCTTTGAATATTTAAAGTCGAATTAAAGGCGAAGTGACAGAGAAAAAGCATTAGGAAGCCTGTTTGAACCTTAGGAATGTTAGGATATTGGGGTTGACAGATGTGACGGAGATGAAATGAGTCATGTAAGTCCATATCAGATATATGGCTTTGGAGACAGGAATGAGCCATGTAAGCCCATATTAGATATATATATGGCATTGGAGACAAGAATAATTCATGTAAGTCCATGCAGAAGACATGGCATTGGCAGGATATTGATAGATAGGAACGACCCTAGTATCCTTAGTATTCCAAGTGGTTCAACGGGTCATTGTACACGCTAAATTACAGTGAATTATCAGCAAAAGGGAAGGTAGATTATATTTATGAATGGTGAAAGGTCAGGTAAGAAAGAAGGTAAGTGAGTAAAGAAAAAGGTAGAAAATGAGAAGTAAAGAAAGTTTATGAGGCCAGGTGACATTATGTATAATTATTCATTATGTTGAATGTTGTAATTTATTTGCTTGTAAGCTTACTAAGCCTAGTGCTTACTCTCTTTATTTTCTTTTCTTATGGTTTTATCAAGCCACTTGGGGATCAAGGAAACGCGTCGGAGACCCGATCACACTATCGAAGAAATCACATTGGTATAGTTAGACGTTTCGTTTTGTGTATGGCATGTATAGGAACTTGGTTTCTTTTGTTATGTTTTGATCAATGAATGATGTGTAAATACTTGCTAGTGATTAGATAATAGAATGGCTGATGATATACATGTTTAATAGTATGTATGATTAAGTAGTAACTATCACATGAAAACTATGAAAAATGTGAAAGTAACTTAAAAACGGATTCAAGTGTCAGAAATAACGTGAATTTGAAAAATCACAACAAATTGGAGAGAAATGGTTTGATGGTGAATAATATATGAAATTAAAGCGCATTGTGTCTATTTTCATATGGAATAAGCAAAACAGGTAAACGTTTTGTATTTTATAAGATATCTGAGTTTTAGTGAAATAGGGCTAGAACGATTTCTGGATCTCCTGTTCCAAATTTGGAAATTCACCATAAACTTTAAAAAAATAATTAGGTTGTGTAATTTATATTATTAGAAACCTTATTGAATCTAGTTTTAAAAGAAACAAACGGTATAGTCATATGAATTTTGCACAGGGAGAAAAGTGGTTCGTAGTAAGTAGAGGTCAGTGCAGTTGAATTCTGAAACAGGGGTAAATTTAACTAATAAACTGTACTAATTGACTTAGTAAAAAATTCTATAAAAAATTTAGTAGATATATATATAAGTCTAGCTTCAAGAAAAATTTACGGATCTTAATTTCGAGTTTTGAAACTCGAGAAATGAATTTTTAAGCAACCATGACGGAGAAAAATAGTTTATTCCGAAAATTAAAATAAGTGGTTTAGAGTTGTTTAAAAGGTAAGATAAGTTTAGTAACACCTCAAGCTTGACTCTGGTGATGGTTTCGGGCATGGGGGCATTACATTTATTGGTATCAGAGCAGGTTTGGTCGGTTCTCGGAACAGTTAGTGTGAGTAAAATCTAGCTATACATGCCATACCTGTATTTTGATAGTGTGACGACTCCTGACGATTTTTAGATATTTTGTTTTATAGTAATGGATCCCGAGCGAGTTGGTGATGATGATGTAGAAAGTAATGCTCTGCTCCCCTTGAAGGGGGCGCCATCCGAATAGGCCAAGAATGATTAATCGGGAGGAGTGACTCGAGAAGCTCTCTTCCAAGCTTTGAATGATTTGTTTGCCGAGTTCGCTCGTCACGAATCCCGTAGTTAGACCTTCACCCCTCATGATGCTCAAAGCTACCCATGTAGCTCAAGCTTCCCCGATCCACTGTGCAAGGATAAGAGAAAAGCCACCATTGATAGAATCAGAAAAACAAGGCGTAAGAGTTTCGAGCAACAAAAGATGATGATGAAGAAAGAGCGAATTTTGGTTAGAAAATACTATCGAGTCTTTGACTAATTATCTTGTACACCGAGGAATGTATGAAATGTGTAGTATCACTTCTTAGAGACTCAAATTTACTACTGGTGGAAGACACTTGTATCGCTTGTACCAAAGAGAAGGTCACTTGGGATTTCTTTCAAGAGGAATTTCGTAAAAAGTACATCAGTCAGAGGTTTATTGACCAGAAGAGAAAGGAATTCCTGGAATTGAAACAAGGTAATATGACAGTGACTGATTATGAGCGCGAATTTGTTAGGCTTAGTAAATATGCTCGAGAATGTGTGTCTATAGAGGCTATTATGTGTAAAAGGTTTGAGGATGGGTTAAATGATAATATCTGACTGTCAGTGGGTGTCCTAGAAATAAAAGAGTTCGTTATTTTAGTTGACATAGCCTGTAAGGTAGAGGAGCTGTTAAAAACAAAAGGCAAAGTTGAGACAGAGACACAAGATACAAAGAAGAGACAGATGAGCAGGTCATTCCATGCTACATCCAAAAGGCCAAAGGAGTTTTCTACCAGATCTAGTTTCTCAAGCGGGTATTCTAGTCAGAATAGAGGCAGCAGATTGAAGGATCCGAAGGCTCAGACCACCTCGACTGCGAGTGTAGGTAATGTTGGACAGGGTAGATCAGGGTGTCCACGGTGTGGTAGACTTCATTATGGTCATTTTCGGGCAGGCGAAAATGTTTGTTACAAATGCGGTGCTCCAGATCATTTTGTACGAGAATGTCCAGAGGTGGCTAATCGAGAGATAACACAGAGTGCTAGATCCAGAAATGCTCCTACTAGAGGCAGATCACCGAGGCAACCGGGAGTAGGAGCAAGTAACAGAGGTACCTCAAGAGATTCGGCTGTGAGACCAGATGTTAGAGCCCCTGCAAGGACTTATGCTATTCGTGCACGCGAAGAGGCATCCTTCCCCGATGTGATTACGGGAATATTTTCTCTATATGATATTAATGTCATTGCTTTGATTGATCCGGGTTTAACTCATTCATATGTTTGGAAGAAATTGATGTCTAGTACAAGTATGCCTATAGTGTAACACCCCGAACCCGAGACCATCGCCGGTGTCGGACACGAGGGGTTAACAAGCCAAATCCACATATTGCACCCACCAATTTGTCATTTCCAGACAGGCTGGAAATCTACATCACTGTCACCTTAAAAATTATATCTCGAGTTTCAAAACTTAGAAACTGATTCCGTAAATTTTCCCTGAATTTAGACTCATATATCCATCCATGGATTTATTTTTAGAATTTTTGGTCGGGCCAATTGGTACATTTTATTAGTTAAAGTCACCCATGTTACAGGGGTCGACTACACTGACCTTCGAGCGTTATAACTTGAATATCTCTCTGTACAGGGTTTCAATACTGATGCCGTTTGCTTCTAATGAAACTAGAATCAAAAAGGAATCTGCAAATATTAGGCATGACTTCTAATTCATTCTGGATAATTTATGGTAAATTTTCAAAGTCGCGACAGGGGACCCAGAAACCGTTCTGGCCCTGTCTCACGATAACTTTAATATCTCTTAACACGTAACTCCTATGACCGTTTCGTTCCTTCCATACGAAAGTAGACTCATCAAGGTTCATTTACATAATTCTTTCACTATTTAATACCATCCCTACAATTTTTGGTGATTTTTCACATTCCCGTCACTGCAGCTGGCAGCACCTGTTTTTAAGGTAGGTCTTACCTATTTTGTAGTCTCCATGAACCAATTAGTCTTGCCATACATAGGTTCACATATGATCATTTTTAGCCATTCCAATGGCTGATCATGTGACCAACACTCCCATTTCCAATCCATAATCACATCATGAAACCATATATATATATACAAATCACAAATGGTCTAAGTTCGTACTTTACTTCTACGAGCCATTTTCGCATGGTCGTACACATGTACATCACAACACATTTGAACCAACAAGGGGTAGTCCTATACATGCCATTTCAAAGTTCAACCAAAATTATACCAAAATGGAGGTTTTGATAGTGTAGATGACTTCGACTTTAATGATCCCGAATCCGATCGCTAACGAGCAAAATCTATAAAACAGAGAGCCAAAGCAACGGGGTAAGCATTTTTATGCTTAGTAAGTCTCAAGCAATAAAATCAGCTTTAACTAAAGCATTACATTCACATAGCCAAATGGATCATTTCATTAATACACATGCACATAATCATACTTACTTCACACTTCATCATTGTATACTTTCACAAGATATCAACCAATTCAATAGCTGAAAATTCGTTAGTCGATTGAACGAATGTTACTCAAACATATCGACTTTTCCAATGCACATATAAACATACCTTATCCTTTGGGCTTTTCGAGCGTACTAATTAAATTTATTAAAGCAACCAACGCTCACCTTCAGCCCAAGCTTCTTCGGAGTACAACCGGATATAACCACATGCACGAATGCCTTGGTCTTAGCTCGATAGAACGACTTGCACAAATGCCTTGGTATTAGCCCGGATTTAACAACTTGCACGAATGCCTTGGTCTTAGCCCGGATGTAGTCACTAGCACAATTGCCTTGGTCTTAACCGGATATAATTACTAGCATAAATTTCTTGGGACTTAGCCGGATATCATTCAATTGCTCATGCACACATATACATCAATAATCATTACACATCCATATTTCATTTTCGTTACTAAGGCTCAAACACAAACATATCACTAGCATAATCGCCTTCGGGACTTAGCCCGGGTATCATTCAAATACTCATACACACATAAATCAATAATCATTATACATCCATATTTCATTTCACATAATTCGAGTAGGGTCATTTCTTGAGGACTTACCTCGGATGTCGTCGGACGGCTTCAACGGCTATTCGATCACTTTTTCCTTCCCCTTATCCAATTGTGGCCCTCTAAGCTCTCGAACTTTATGTTAACAAGTAAATTGATTTAGTCGTTTGAATATCAAAGGGGAATCCAAGGTACTTAGCCCTTATAAGGCAAGCACACAATTATATTCACACACTTGAGCTCATTAATTATAACATAGCATCAAGCACTCATATGGCCGATTATACTTAGTCATACTTGCACCAAATCAACAATAATTTCAAGGTTTTCATACTATACATGCACTAGGCGAATGTACATGCAAATTTCACAACCATTCTTCAACAAATTTCTCCTTTAAAGAAACATATTTATCACTTTCTTCATAACCAAAACATCATGTGCAAACATATATACACATATAGGTGTAAGGCCGAATTTCAAGGTATCCATAACCATCCAAAACACAAATTTTTAACTAACATGCAAGAAGCATAAACCATGCTCATGAATGCATCATGGCCGAATACATCACAATCATGCCCCTTTCAACTTCGGTCATGGTTAAACAAAACAAAAAAAAAAACTCAATGTCTTACTCAAGATTGCTACAAAGAAATTTCAAGAGTGGTCAATCCATCATTGCATGCATCATTAGCAAGCTTCACATTTAGCATGCAATGGCTTTAACACAATAATAACCTTGGCCAAATACCATTTCCATGGCATAACAAGGATTTGAACCATGGCTAACATGAACATCAAGTTAGCAACCAAAACATGCATGAATCTCATGACACAACCTCATACATACCTTAATCTTGATGCAAGTTTAGCCAAATCTCCTTCTAGATCTCTTCTAAACAAAGAAAATGAAGCAAAAATCTCTTCTTCCTCTTAAGAATTTCAGCCAAAGGAAGGAGGGGAAAAGATGAACAATTTTTTTTGTTTTTCTTTATCACCTACACAAAGAATGGGGGGATGCTACACTCACACACATTTTTTTGTTTCTCTTCCCACATTTTAATTATTAATCATTTCTCTCATGCTCCATTAACAAAACATGTTTCAACATGTTTTCTTTGCCCATAAACCATGTCATGGCCGCCACCACCTATAAAAGGGGAATTTGACATGCAAGTCCATTGTTTTGCATGCATGCTTTAATTAGTCATCACACATTTCCCATCATACTTTCAAAGTTTACTACTAGGTCTTTTCTAGTGAAATTCACATTTATAGCTCTAAATCAAAACATCAAAATGTCACACATGAATACACATATTATAGGCATCAAAATAAATTTTAGATTATTTTTATGCCTCGGTTTTGTGGTCCCGAAACCACGTCCGACTAGGGTCAATTTTGGGTGTCACAACTCTCCCCACTTAAGAAATTTTCGTCCCCAAAATCTTACCGTAAATAGGGTTGGGTATCGCTCTTTCAAAGAGTTCTCGGTTTCCCAAGTAGCTTCTTACATCCCGTGTTTGAGCCATAACACTTTCACTAGCGGAACCCGCTTGTTTCGCAACTCTTTCACTTCACATGATAGGATACGAATCGGTTCTTCCTCATAACTCATATTGGCTTGAATTTCAACCTCCGATGGACTAATCACGCGATGGATCGATCTATAGCGTCGAAGCATCGAAACATGAAAGACATCGTGAATCTTTTCGAGTTCGAGGGCAAAATCGACGATATGCCATCGGACCGACTCGCCGGATATCTCATATGGCCCAATGAACCTCGGGCTCAACTTGCCCTTACTACCGAATCGAGTATCTTTTTCCAAGGTGAAACCTTGAGAAACACTTTATCTCCCACCGATGCTCGATGTCTTTACGCTCAGATCCACGCGACTTCCGACGATCGAGGCTATCTTCGGACTTTCACGGATTACTTTCACTTTCTGCTCAAAGATCTCTAATCAAATCCACCCGAAAATTTTGCTTTCACCGAGCTCGGTCCAAAACAATGGTGTACGGCATTTACGATCGTACAAAGCCTCGTAGGGTGCCATCTTAATACTTGATTGAAAGTTGTTGTTGTAAGCGAATTCAATCAACGGCAAATACCGCTCCCATGAACCATCGAACTCGAGGATGCAACATCTCAACATATCCTCAAGTATCTGAATTATCCGCCGGATTGACCATCGGTTTGGGGGTGAAAGGCGGTCTTTGAAATGCAACTTGGTACCCAAAGCTTCTTGCAACTTTTTCCAAAATCGCGAGGTAAATCTCGGATCTCTATCCGACACGATGGAAATAGGCACCGTGCAATCTCTGTCTGAGAAACGTCTGATTCGGCTAGTTTGTCCATTGAAAAGTCCGTGACGTATGGGGACAAAGTGAGCCAACTTAGTCAATCTATCTACAACGACCCAAATCGCATCCTTCTTACTCACCGACAATGGCGGTCCGGATCACGAAGTCCATTGTGACTCGATCCCATTTCCACTCGGGTATCGTGATCGGTCAAGTAATCCTCGAAGGCACTTGATGTTCCGCTTTCACTTGTTGACATATTAAACACCTCAAACAAAGTCGAGATGTCTCGTTTCATACCATGCCACCAAAATCGACGTTTCAAATCGTTGTACATCTTCGTACTCTCGTGGATCGCCATTCGGCTACAATGGGCTTCGTTCAAGATATCGAAATAAGTTCCGAATTCTTTGGAACACACAGACGACTCCTGAACCTCAAACAATCGTCATCATCGATCTGAAACTCCGATTCCTTGTTCGGAACACACTCGGCCCGTTTTGCAACCAACTCATCGTCGACCTTCTGAGCTTCACAAATTTGATGTATCAATAATGGTTTGGCTTTCAATTCAGCTACTAACATGTTGTCGGATCGAACGGACAAGTGCACATTCATTGCTCGTAAAGCGAATAATGATTTACGACTCAAGGCATCCGCAACCACATTCGCCTTTCCCGGGTGATAGTCAATGACCAGCTCATAATCCTTTAACAGCTCGAGCCAACGTCTTTGTCGCAGATTTAAGTCTCTTTGAGTCATCAAATATTTGAGACTTTTATGATCCGAATACACATGGCACTTCTCACCAAATAAGTAATGTCGCCAAATCTTTAAGGCGAATACGATAGCGACCAATTTGAGATCATGGGTGGATAATTTTTCTCATGTGGCTTTAATTGCCTCGACGATAGGCCACAACTCGACCTTCTTGCATCAATACACAACCTAACCCAAGTAGGAGGCGTCACTATAAATGACAAACTCTTTGCCGATTCGGGTTGCACTAGAATTGGGGCTTTAGTCAAATAAGTTTTCATTGATCGAAACTTTTTCGACATTTCTCCGTCCATTCGAACTTAACATCCTTTTGGAGTAGCCGTCATTGGCGTGGCTATCGTTGAGAAACCTTTACAAATCGTCGGTAATAATCGGCAAGCCCAAAAAGCTCGAACCTCGGTAATATTTCTGGAGGCTTCCAATTAAGTATGGCTGAAATTTTGTTGGTCGACTCGAATACCGATGCGATATCACATGCCCCAAGAAGCTAACCTCTCTAACCGTAACTCACACTTCTTGAACTTAGCATATAATTGCTTATCCCGTAAAATTTGCAAAGACTAACCTCGTGTGTTCAAAGATGTTCGGCCTCATTTCTTGAATAGACCAAGATGTCATTAATGAACACGACTACGAACGGATCCAAATATGGTCTCAAGATCCGATTCATTAAATCCATAAATACCGCAGGGCATTAGTAAGCCCAAACGGCATCACTAGGAACTCATAGTGACCATATCTCGCTCAAGGCGGTCTTGGGTACGTCTCAATCTCGAATTCGCAATTGATAATAGCCCGATCTCAAATCTATTTTCGAGAACACCGAGGCTCCTTGATTGATCGAACAAGTCATCGATACGTGGTAACAGATATTTGTTCTTTATCGCGCTTTATTAAGGCGACGATAGTCGATGCACAAACCTCATAGTTCCATCCTTCTCTTTCACAAACAACACCGGCGCACCCCAAGGTGAAAAACTCGGCGAGCAAAACCTCTATCCACCAATTCTTGCAATCGAGCTTTCAACTCCTTTAATTCGTTGGTGCCATACGATACGGAGCTATCGAAATTGGAGTGGTACCAGGTACCAATTCGATGCCAAATTCTATTTCCCGAACAGGTGGTAAACCCGACAATTCTTCAGGGAAAACATCCGAGTATTCACAAACCACTGGCACTGATTCGGGTTTCTTTTCTGACTCCTTGTCATCGAGCACATACGCAAGGTACGCTTTGCACCCTTTTCTTACATATTTCTGGGCCAACATTGCTGATATTATAGCTGGCAACCCCTTTAAGTCCGTAGACTCAACCCGAATTATCTTGTTATTCGTGCACCTCAAATCGATAGTCTTGCTTTTGCAATTTACAACCGCATCGTGCATGGTCAACCAATCCAAACCAAGAATAACGTCGAATTCATCGAACGGCAAAAGCATCAAGTCCGCCGGAAAACAAGAACCTCGGAATACTAGGGGACTTTTCTTGCACACCTTGTTGACAAGCACGTAATGACCCAAGGGTTTGACACCGAATTACAAACTCAAGAGACTCAATAGGCAAAGTCTTCTTTGGATGCTAAGGTTTCACATATATAAGAATGAGTAGAACCAGGTCAATCAAAGCAATCACATTAGTATCGAAAAGAGTGAAAGTACAGTAATAACATCCGGTGAGGCAAGCATCCTCGCGTCTTGCAGTATGGCATAAGTCCTAGCAGAGCACGAGCCTCGGATCGATGGTAGCATCTCTAGATCCTCTCGACCGCCACTAACATTGCCCATATTTCTAGGTGGCCTACTTGAGCAATGGTAGCACCTGGTTTCCACTTTGACTTACATTTTGTTCGAGCAACCTCGGGCAATCCTTGATAAAGTGGTCGGCCGATCCACACTTATAGCAGAGCGATCACGGAACCTCTGACTCCCGAATGCCATTTGCCACAATGCGACACTCGCTCTCTCGGCGATCATTTCCACCATGGCGATCAAGTGACTCGTGTGGTCATAGGGGTCAATCGCGATCTCGTCTAGAAAAGCCAAGCGCCTCTAGACCGGCTCACATCATCTCAAATCTCTTCGATGCTGTTGAAGAGACTTTCACGAGGACCTTTTCGAATTCTCCAGTTCCCACATCAACTTTTGTTTCTCCTTTCTAAGCTCTTGACTTTACAAGCTCGCTCAACAAGTACTACGAACTCTCGTATTTCGAGAATGCCAACGAACATCCTTATATCATCATTCAACCCATCCTCGAAGCGTTTACACATAATAGCTTCGGATGAAATGCATTCTCGCTGCTCGGCTAAGCCTCACAAATTTTCGTCAGTAGTCGATGAATCGACATAGAGCCTTGCTTAAGATCAAGAAATTCCTTCGCTTTTGGTCGATGAATCTCGATCGATATACTTTTTTGAACTCGGTTTGAAAGAATTCCCAAGTCACTTGCTCTCTAGGCACCACGAAGTCGAGTACTCCACCAATAGTAGGCGGAATCGCGTAGCAAGGAGATGGTACACTTTAAGCACTCATCGGTGTACAAGATAGCTCATCGAGCACCGGATAGTGTTGTCCAACCAAAATTCAGCTTGCTCGGCATCGTCGCTATCCGTAGCCTTGAATTCGGTGGCCCCATGTTTACTTAATTGTCATTGGGGCTTACTTGACCTTATTTGGTCAAGAATCGGAGGTATTGTAGGTGCGGGGTTACATTAGTCGGGAATGGAGGTTGTGGAATGCCATGTTAGTTCGAATGTATTGGTTGAACCAATCATTCATCACACTATAAAAGGCTTGCCTAGCCTCATCATTCGGATTGTTGGCCATAGGTTGAGAGTCCGCCGGCGCTGTCCCTTGCGCGGGAGCAGGCGCCACACTCTCCACATCATCAGCTATTGCTCGGTTGGGATCGGGATCCATTGCTATAAACAAACACAAATTCGGATTGTCAGAAATCACCACACTATCAATTTATCACTATATGGCATGTATAGCTAGACCCCAAACATATCACGGTAGTCCTAGAATCGAATAAACCGTAGCTCTGATACCAATAAAATTGTAACACCCCGAACCCGAGACCATCGCCGGTGTCGGACGCGAGGGGTTAACAAGCCAAATCCACATATTGCACCCACCAATTTGACATTTCCAGACAGGCTGGAAATCTGCGTCACTGTCGCCTTAAAAATCATATCTCGAGTTTCAAAACTCAGAAACTGATTCCGTAAATTTTCCCTGAATTTAGACTCATATATCCATCCATGGATTTATTTTTAGAATTTTTGGTTGGGCCAATTGGTACAGTTTATTAGTTAAAGTCACCCATATTACATGGGTCGACTACACTGACCTTTGCGCGTTACAACTTGAATATCTCTCTGTACAGGGTTTCAATACTGATGCTGTTTGTTTCTAATGAAACTAGACTCAAAAAGGAATCTGAAAATATTAGGCATGACTTCTAATTCATTCTGGATAATTTATGGTAAATTTTCAAAGTCGCGACAGGGGACCCAGAAACCGTTCTGGCCCTGTCTCACGATAACTTTAATATCTCTTAACACGTAACTCCTATGACCGTTTCGTTTCTTCCATATGAAAGTAGACTCATCAAGGTTCATTTACATAATTCTTTAACTATTTAATACCATCCCTACAATTTTGGTGATTTTCACATTCCCGTCACTGCAGCTGGCAGCACCTGTTTTAAGGTAGGTCTTACCTATTTTGTAGTCTCCATGAACCAACTAGTCTTGCCATACATAGGTTCACCTATGATCATTTTTAGCCATTCCAATGGCTGATCATGTGACCAACACTCCCATTTCCAATCCATAATCACATCATGAAACCATATATATATATACAAATCACAAATGGTCTAAGTTCGTACTTTACTTCTACGAGGCATTTTCGCATGGCCGTACACATGTACATCACAACACATTTGAACCAACAAGGGGTAGTCCTATACATGCCATTTCAAAGTTCAACCAAAATTATACCAAAATGGAGGCTTTGATAGTGTAGATGACTTCGACTTTAATGATCCCGAATCCGATCGCTAACGAGCAAAATCTATAAAACAGAGAGCCAAAGCAACGGGGTAAGCATTTTTATGCTTAGTAAGTCTCAAGCAATAAAATCAGCTTTAACTAAAGCATTACATTCACATAATGAATCATTTCATTAATACACATTCACATAATCATACTTACTTCACACTTCATCATTGTATACTTTCACAAGATATCAACCAATTCAATAGCTGAAAATTTGTTAGTCGATTGAACGAATGTTACTCAAACATATCGACTTTTCCAATGCACATATAAACATACCTTATCCTTTGGGCTTTTCGAGCGTACTAATTAAATTTATTACAGCAACCAACGCTCACCTTCAGCCCAAGCTTCTTCAGAATACAACTGGATATAACCACATGCACGAATGCCTTCAGGTCTTAGCCCGGATAGAACGACTTGCACAAATGCCTTCGGGTATTAGCCCGGATTTAACAACTTGCACGAATGCCTTGGTCTTAGCCGGATGTAGTCACTAGCACAATTGCCTTCGGTCTTAACCGGATATAATTACTAGCATAAATGTCTTGGGACTTAGCCCGGATATCATTCAATTGCTCATGCACACATATACATCAATAATCATTACACATCCATATTTCATTTTCGTTACTAAGGCTCAAACACAAACATATCACTAGCATAATCGCCTTCGGGACTTAGCCCGGGTATCATTCAAATACTCATACACACATAAATCAATAATCATGTAACACCCCAAACCCGTGACCGTCACTGGATTTGAACACGTGGTGTTACCGGGCTTACTTCCCTTTTTTTTTTCTCTCTTGACAATAATTGATTTCAGTTCCAGGCAGGCTAGCTAACTGCATCACTGTCACCTTAAAAATCATATCTCGAGTTCCAGAACTCGAAAATCAGTTCTGTAAATTTTCCCTGAAACTAGACTCATATATACATCCCTGGATTTATTTATAGAATTTTTGGTCAGGCCAATTGGTACAGTTTATTAGTTAAAGTCACCCATGTTACAGGGGTCGACTACACTGACCTTCGCGCGTTACAACTTGAATATCTATCTGTACAGGGCTCTAATACTGGTTCCGTTTGTTTATAAAGAAACTAGACTCAAAATGGAATCTTCACATATAAGGCATGACTTCTAATTATTTCTGGATAATTTATAGTAAATTTTCAAAGTCGCGGCAGGGGACCCAGAAACCGTTCTGGCCCTGTCTCACAAGAACTCTAATATCTCTCAGTATACTGCTCATATGGTCGTTTCGTTTCGTCCATATAAAAATAGATTCATCAAGGTTCAATTTCATAATTTATTCACTATTTAATTCTACTTCTACTATTTTTAGTGATTTTTCAATCTCATCTCACTGCTGCTGTCAGCAACAGTTACTGCAGTAGACTATGCCAATTTCATGAATCTTTCCTTGGCCTTACTAATCATCCATCATACATGACACAATTTATGGCCACCTTATCAAAATTAAAGTTTCTAAGACTCGTGGCTATAGGTTCTAGCATCCCACTCGACGACCACATAGGCCATTTTCACATGGCTTAAAATTTACAACCCACAATTCAACAAAATATAATAGCCTATACATGCCAATTGTTCTCCTAGTTCAACTACGAAGACAATACCAAAAGGTTTCCAGCCGGTGTGATGACTTCAACGACGGTTCCGAGCATGCGACAATACGAGTCCAAGAGACCTAAAATGGGTGACAAGAAAACACCGAGTGAGTTTATAACTCAGTAAGTCATAAGCATTCATCAACCAACCATTAATAAAATTATCACAACATGAAACGATAAACGAGGCTAGGTACTCCATCCATATCGAAACTATACCATAATTCCTCGGACCTTTCGGTTCAATCTCATACTAAGCCATACATCCACATTTCATATTCTATACAATAAGATATTTGAGGCATTTTCACACACCAACTCATTTTCACCACAATCATACAAATGCAATCATCACATAGATTTAAAGCTTACCAAGCTCAACCCCGAGCATGAACATATTGCCTATTCGTCATGAGCTCAAGGTACTTACCGATCCGCTGTCCGGATTAACTCGATAATGTCGCACACTCAGTGCCAATTGTAATGCAAGAGCATATAGTGAATCCGCACACTTAGTGCTATATATTTTCAGCTCGCACACTTAGTGCTATATAATTTTCAGCTCGCACACTTAGTGCTATATATTTTCAGCTCGCACACTTAGTGTTGTATAATCAAACTCGCACACTTAGTGCTGTACAATTTTAAACCCGCACACTTAGTGCCAATCTTGTCACCGTGTCCATTTATACCCGCACACTAAGTGCCGAGACCAATACTTTATGCAATTTACCACCTTTATACATTCAACGATGGCATCATTCCATACACATACATTTCCATTTACACATCAATTCATTAAACACAATTGCATATATATTATGATCATTTAAATCAATACCAAATATATGCTTAATGACTTACCTCGGACGTTGTCGCATCGCCTTCAACGGCTATTCAATTACTTTTTCTTTTCCTTGTCCAACTTCGATCCTTTGAGCTCTTGAGCTAAATCAAACAAATTTACTTCCCAATCAAACACACACATACGGCAACCATATATTGTTTTTAACACATTCGGTCACTTAGGCGACCCATTTAACTTTTAAGCATTCATTTCAAATTTTTAGTTAAACAATGCCAATGCTATTAGCTACTAATGCCACACACACATATGCATAAAATTTAATCATACATGACCCATAGCTCATTTGGTCATTCATCTCTCAAACTTACCAAGCTTCATACCACACTTCCTTGGCCGAATACATATATAAGCACAATTTAGCATTTTCATTTACTTAATATTTCATACCTATCATGCTAGCCGAATATTGTTTAATCAAGTTCAACATCCTCATATACGGCATTAGCATCCAAACAACCTATATGAACATTTAACTAATTCAAGCTTCACCCATCCACACTTATTCATTTAACATAAAGAAAATATATCAACCTCTTCACTATCAACCATGGCCGAATGCTTCATGGGTTTAAGGTAGATTCAAGAAAGAACCTCATAATTATTAAGATGTAAGCAACTACCCTTGTTCATCTAGATTTAGTATGAACAACAACTATCACCATTATTAATCACCATAGCCGAAAACCTCACCCTCATGGCCGAATGTACCAAACATTTCCTAACTAAACTTTCACAAATTTTAACCTCATATCGATCTCAACTTGTTCAATACAACATGAAACAATCCCTTCTCCTAACCTCTTGATACACGGCTTGATGTTCAAACCCCATGAAAGTTTGATTTTCATGACATTACCAAAATGCATTATGACAATTAGCTCAACAAACTCAAGAAGTTAAAGCCAACATCTCAAAGCTTACCTCCAACTAGAAGAAGGGTTGCGAATTTGCTTAATGAAAAGCTCTCCAATTCTTTCCTTTGGTTCACGGCAAGAAGAACAAAGCATAACCAAATTCCCTTTTTTTTCTTTCTTTGGTTAGTCACAGCAATGGGGCATCCACACACTTTTTTTTTTTTTTTTGTCAACATTTTCTTTAATGCTAGCACATTATTTTATTGCTTCATACATCACTCACTAACCAAACATGTTGGGAGCATGTTTCCTTTGCCCATCAACACCCACCTTGGCTAGCCACTATAGTCAAATTTGGGAAATTTGACATGCAAGGACAACATTTCCTAGTATGCATCAATAGGCCACTTCAACATTTGCCTATCTCATTTCTAAGTTTTCTCACACAAGTCCTTTCTAGTGAAATTCACCTTTATAACACTAAATCAAATCATCAACAATGTCACACACAATTTAACACATATCATAGGCATCACAATAAATTTTAAATTATTTTTATGCCTCGGTTTTGTGGTCCCGAAACCACACCCGCCTAGGGTCAATTTTGGGCTGTCACAACTCTCCCCACTTAAGAAATTTTCATCCCGAAAATCTTACGGTAAATAGGCTCGGGTATCGCTCTTTCATAGAGTCCTCAAGTTCCCAAGTGGCTTCTTCAATTCCGTGTTTATGCCACAACACCTTCACTAACGGGATTTTCTTATTGCGCAACTCTTTACTTCACGCATCATAATGCAAACGGTTCCTCTTCATAGCTCAAATTAGGTGAATCTCAATCTCGGGCAGGCGATTACGCGATGGATCGACCTATATCGTCGAAATCGAAACATGGAAAACATTGTGAATCTTTTCGAGCTCGGGGTAAAATTAATCAGACGCCATCGCCCAACTCGTTCAGATACTTCATACGGACCGATGAACCTCGGACTCAATTTGCCCTTACGGCCAAATCTAAGCACTTTCTTCCGTGGTGAGACTTTGAGAAATACCTTGTCTCCAACCCGATATTCAATATCTTTTCTTTTCAAATCCAGATACGACTTTTGGCGATCCGAAGCGACTTTCAAACTTTCACGAATTACTCGAACTTTTGCTCGGCATCCTTAACCAAATCAACCTCAAGATTTTTCCTTCACTAAGTTCGATCCGAATAATGGGGTACGGCATTTACGATCGTATAAAGCCTCGTAAGGCGCCATCTTGATACTTGATTGAAAGCTATTGTTGTAGCGAATTCAACCAAAGGTAAATACCGTTCCCATGCACCACTAAACTCAAGGATGCAACATCTCAACATATCCTCGAGTATTTGAATTATCCGTTCGGATTGACCATCGGTTTGGGGGTGAAAAGCAGTGCTAAAATGCAGCTTGGTACCCAAAGCCTCTTGCAATTTCTTCCAAAATCGCGATGTAAATCTTGGGTCTCTATCCGACACGATAGAAATAGGCACCCCATGCAATCGAATAATTTGGGAGACGTATAATTTTGCCAATTTATCAAGCGAAAAATCCGTGCGAACAGGAATAAAATGAGCAGACTTGGTCAGTCTATCAACAATGACCCAGATCGCATCCTTCTTACTTGTTGACAAAGGCAGTCCGGATACAAAGTCCATGGTGACTCGATCCCATTTCCACTCGGGTATCGTGATCGACTGAAGTAATCCCAATGGCACTTGATGCTCCGCTTTCACTTGTTGACATATTAAACATCTTGAAACAAAGTCAGAGATGTCTCGTTTCATACCATGCCACCAAAACCGACGTTTCAGGTCATTGTACATTTTAGTACTACCCGGGTGGATTGACATTCGACTACTGTGAGCCTCGTTCAAAATCATCGAAACAAGTTCCGAATTCCTTGGAATACATAATCGACCCTTGAACGTCAAGCAATCATGGTCGTCAATCTGAAATTCGATTCCTCATTCAAACACATTCGCTCGCTTAGCGACCAATTCGGCGTCGACCTTCTGAGATTCGAGTACTTGATGAATCAATAACGGTTTGGTCTCTAATTCGACTACTAGCACCTCATCGGGTGAAACGGATAGATGAGCATCCATCGCTCTCAAAGCAAATAGTGCCTTGCGACTTAAGGCATCAGCCACCACGTTGGCCTTTCCCGGGTGATAATCAATGATGAGTTCATAGTCTTTCAACAACTCAAGCCAACGTCTTTGTCGCAGGTTTAAATCTCTCTGAGTCATCAAATATTTTAGACTCTTGTGGTCCGAATAAATGTGACACCTTTCCCCAAACAAGTAATGCCGCCATATCTTCAAGGCGAACACTATGGCTGCTAGTTCAAGGTCATGGGTCGGATAGTTTCTCTCATGCGGCTTTAGTTGTCTCGACGCGTAAGCCACAACTCGACCTTCTTGCATCAACACACAACCTAACCCAAACAAGGATGCGTCATCAGATATGACAAACTCTTTACCGGACTCCTACTGTACTTAGTAATCGGGCCTCGGTTAAGCAGGTTTTAGTCGATCGAAACTTTCTTGTGATTGTTCCAACCACTCGAACTTAACATCTTTTTGAAGTAGTTTTGTCATCGGTGCAGCTATCATCGAAAAACCTTTCACAAATCGTCGATAGTATCCGGCAAGCCCCAAAAAGCTCCTAACCTCGGTAACATTCCTTGGAGGTTTCCAATCGACTATGGCCGAAATTTTGTTCGGGTCCACCCGACACCGATGCGGACACCACGTGCCCCAAAAGCTAACCTCTTTCAACCAAAATTCACATTTCTTGAACTTTGCATATAATCGCTTATCTCGTAAGATTTGCAATACTAGCCTCGGTGTTCAAAGATGTTCGGTTTCATCTCTCGAATAGACCAAAATGTCATCGATAAATACAACTACGAACCGATCCAAGTATGGCCTAAAAATTCTATTCATTAAATCCATAAACACCGTAGGGCATTAGTGAGCCCAAACGGCATCACCAAGAATTCAGTAGTGACCGTACCTCGTTCTAAAAGGTCTTGGGTATGTCCGATTCTCGGACCCTCAACCGATAGTACCCGACCTCAAATCTATCTTTGAAAACACCGAGGCTCCCTTTAATTGATCAAACAAATCGTCAATTTGTGGCAACGGATATTTGTTCTTTATCGTCACTTTATTCAAGCGGCGATAGTCGATGCACAATCTCATAGTTCCATCCTTCTTCTTCACAAACAATCTTGGTGCGCCCCATGGAGAAAAACTTCGGTCGGCGAAACCTTTATCCGTCAATTCTTGCAATTGAACCTTCAATTCCTTTAATTCGTTAATGCCATACGATACGGGGCTATTGAGATCGGCGTAGTACCGGTACAACTTCGATGTCAATTCCACTTCTCGAACCGGTGGCAATCTCGGTAACTCCTCAGAAAAACATCGAATACTCACAAACCACCGGTACCGATTCGAGTTTCTTTTCCATCTCTTTACTTTCAAACACATACGCAAGGTATGTTTCACACCCCTTTTCACATATCTCCGAGCGGTCATAGAAGATATTATCGCGGCACTCCTTTTAAATCAAGAGACTCGACTCGGACTACCTCGTTATTTGCACTCCTCAAATCAATGGTTTTCCTTTGCGGTCCACCATTGCATCATGTACGGTCACCAATCCATACCAAGAATAACATCGAATTCATCAAATGGTAGAAGCATCGATCGGCCGAAAAACAGATTCTCGAATTATTAGGGGCATCTCTTGCACACTTTATCAACTAGTACGTATTGACCCAAAGGGTTTGACACTGAATTATTTAATTTAGTAGACTCAACGGTAGAGTCTTCTTTGGATGCTAAGGTTTCACATACATATGAATGAGTAGAGCGGGGTCAATCAATGCAATCACACTAGTATCAAAGAGAGTAAAAGTACCAGTGATGACGTCGGGGAGGATGCCTCCTCTCGTGCTGGATGGCATATGCTCTAGCAGAGCACGGGTCTCGGATCGGACAGCAGTATTAGAGGCTCCTCTCGATTACCACTCCTACCTCCGAGAGATTCTCGGGGCCTACCTCCATCGTCGTTCCACTAGGTCTTGCACCTTGCGCCTTATTCCTCTCATCTAGCTCTCGTACAATCTCTAATGAGGTGGTCCTTGAACCGCATCCATAACAGCCCTATTAATGACTTACCCCAACATTCACCTAGGTGTCGTCTTCCACATTGGGGCATTCGGTATCTCTTGACGATTATTGCCCACACTAGCTATGAAGTAGCTCGGAGTCCGTCAATGGTCGGGCTCTAATGGAAATTCCCCTTGATCGTCCTCGACTTCTTGGTGTCCTCCCCGAACCTCTTTACACCGAGAATGGAGCTTTACTCGTCGATCTTTTACGATAATCTCTTGCTTCAATTCAGCCTTCTTCTTCTCCTTCCCAAGTTCTTCCGCCTTGCGTGCTCGTTCGACAAGTGTCACGAACTCCTTTATCTCCAAAATTCCCACTAGTAACTTTAACTCTTCATTCAATCCTTCTTCAAATCTTTTGCACATCGCAACCTCATCAGCCACACACACTCCGAGCATACCGACTAAGTCTTACGAACTCATGCTCGATTGAGATCTGATCATACGGCCTTGCTTGAGTTCCAAGAATTCCTTACGCTTCGATCTATGAATCGTTGACTAATGTATTTCTTTGAAATTGGATTGAAAGAAATCCCAAGTAACTCGTTCATTTAGGACTATGGAAATTAAAGTCCTCCACCAATAGTAAGTCGAGTCTCTTAACAAGGATATAGCACACTTAAGACATTCATCGGTGTGCATGATGTTCATCTAACACTCGAATGGTGTTATCGAGCGAATCGGCTCTTTCAAAGCATCATCGGTGACTATGGCCTTGAACTCCTCGGCCCCGCGCTTCCTAATCAAGTCTACAGGTGGTTTGCTTAGCCTCACAGGATCAATAACTGGAGGCATTGCGGACTCTTGGGGCGGAGTATTTAAATTCGGGAATGGTTGGACAGCCGGGTTGGTTCGGGCATATTGTGCGACCCACTCATTCATCATGGTGAAGAAGGCTTGTTTCGCCCCTTCATTTTGATTATTCACGGATGACTGAGGCTCAACAGGCGGTGTCCCTTGCACGGGAGCAGCCGCTACACTTTCAACGTCATCCGCCAAGGGTCTCTCTATTCCGGGCTCCATTGCTAATCAAAATAAAAATTTCAACCGTCAGAAGTCATCACATTATTAAGCACTAACAAATTGGCACGTATAGCTAGACTCACACGCTCTATGGTAGTCCTAGAACCGACTAAACCATAGCTCTGGTACCAATAAAATGTAACACCCCAAACCCATGACCGTCACCGGATTTGAACACGTGGTGTTACCGGGCTTACTTCCCTTTCTTTTTCTCTCTTGACAATAATTGATTTCAGTTCCAGGCAAGCTAGCTAACTGCGTCACTGTCACCTTAAAAATCATATCTCGAGTTCCAGAACTCGAAAATCAGTTCCGTAAATTTTCCCTGAAACTAGACTCATATATCCATCCCTGGATTTATTTCTAGAATTTTTTGTTGGGCCAATTGGTACAGTTTATTAGTTAAAGTCACCCACGTTACAGGGGTCGACTACACTGACCTTCGCGCGTTACAACTTAAATATCTCTCTGTACAGGGCTCTAATACTGGTTCCGTTTGTTTATAAAGAAACTAGACTCAAAATGGAATCTTCACATATAAGGCATGACTTCTAATTATTTCTGGATAATTTATAGTAAATTTTCAAAGTCGCGACAGGGGACCCAGAAACCGTTCTGGCCCTGTCTCACAAGAACTCTAATATCTCTCAGTATACTGCTCATATGGTCGTTTCGTTTCGTCCATATAAAAATAGATTCATCAAGGTTCAATTTCATAATTTATTCACTATTTAATTCTACTTTTACTATTTTTAGTGATTTTTCAATCTCATCTCACTGCTGCTGTCAGCAACAGTTACTGCAGTAGACTATGCCAATTTCATGAATCTTTCCTTGGCCTTACTAATCATCCATCATACATGACACAATTTATGGCCACCTTATCAAAATTAAAGTTTCTAAGACTCGTGGCTATAGGTTCTAGCATCCCACTCGACGACCACATAGGCCATTTTCACATGGCTTAAAATTTACAACCCACAATTCAACAAAATATAATAGCCTATACATGCCAATTGTTCTCCTAGTTCAACTACGAAGACAATACCAAAAGGTTTCCAGCCGGTGTGATGACTTGACGACGGTTCCGAAACGCGACAATACGAGTCCAAGAGACCTAAAATGGGTGACAAGAAAACACCGAGTGAGTTTATAACTCAGTAAGTCATAAGCATTCATCAACCAACCATTAATAAAATTATCACAACATGAAACGATAAACGAGGCTAGGTACTCCATCCATATCGAAACTATACCATAATTCCTCGGACCTTTCGGTTCAATCTCATACTAAGCCATACATCCACATTTGATATTCTATACAATAAGATATTTGAGGCATTTTCACACACCAACTCATTTTCACCACAATCATACAAATGCAATCATCACATAGATTTAAAGCTTACCAAGCTCAACCCCGAGCATGAACATATTGCCTATTCGTCATGAGCTCAAGGTACTTACGATCCGCTGTCCGGATTAACTCGATAATGTCGCACACTCAGTGCCAATTGTAATGCAAGAGCATATAGTGAATCCGCACACTTAGTGCTATATATTTTCAGCTCGCACACTTAGTGCTATATAATTTTCAGCTCGCACACTTAGTGCTATATATTTTCAGCTCGCACACTTAGTGCTGTATAATCAAACTCGCACACTTAGTGCTGTACAATTTTAAACCCGCACACTTAGTGCCAATCTTGTCACCGTGTCCATTTATACCCGCACACTTAGTGCCGAGACCAATACTTTATGCAATTTACCACCTTTATACATTCAACGATGGCATCATTCCATACACATACATTTCCATTTACACATCAATTCATTAAACACAATTGCATATATATTATGATCATTTAAATCAATACCAAATATATGCTTAATGACTTACCTCGGGCGTTGTCGCATCGTCTTCAACGGCTATTCAATTACTTTTCTTTTCCCTTGTCCAACTTCGATCCTTTGAGCTCTTGAGCTAAATCAAACAAATTTACTTCCCAATCAAACACACACATACGGCAACCATATATTGTTTTTAACACATTCGGTCACTTGGGCGACCCATTTAACTTTTAAGCATTCATTTCAAATTTTTAGTTAAACAATGCGAATGCTATTAGCTACTAATGCCACACACACATATGCATAAAATTTAATCATACATGACCCATAGCTCATTTGGTCATTCATCTCTCAAACTTACGAAGCTTCATACCACACTTCCTTGGCGAATACATATATAAGCACAATTTAGCATTTTCATTTACTTAATATTTCATACCTATCATGCTAGCGAATATTGTTTAATCAAGTTCAACATCCTCATATACGGCATTAGCATCCAAACAACCTATATGAACATTTAACTAATTCAAGCTTCACCCATCCACACTTATTCATTTATCATAAAGAAAATATATCAACCTCTTCACTATCAACCATGGCGAATGCTTCATGGGTTTAAGGTAGATTCAAGAAAGAACCTCATAATTATTAAGATGTAAGCAACTACCCTTGTTCATCTAGATTTAGTATGAACAACAACTATCACCATTATTAATCACCATAGCCGAAAACCTCACCCTCATGGCGAATGTACCAAACATTTCCTAACTAAACTTTCACAAATTTTAACCTCATATCGATCTCAACTTGTTCAATACAACATGAAACAATCCCTTCTCCTAACCTCTTGATACACGGCTTGATGTTCAAACCCCATGAAAGTTTGATTTTCATGACATTACCAAAATGCATTATGACAATTAGCTCAACAAACTCAAGAAGTTAAAGCCAACATCTCAAAGCTTACCTCCAACTAGAAGAAGGGTTGTCGAATTTGCTTAATGAAAAGCTCTCCAATTCTTTCCTTTGGTTCACGGCAAGAAGAACAAAGCATAACCAAATTCCCCTTTTTTTTTCTTTCTTTGGTTAGTCACGGCAATGGGGCATCCATACACTTTTTTTTTTCTTTTTTTTTTGTCAACATTTTCTTTAATGCTAGCACATTATTTTATTGCTTCATACATCACTCACTAACCAAACATGTTGGGAGCATGTTTCCTTTGCCCATCAACACCCACCTTGGCCGGCCACTATAGACAAATTTGGGAAATTTGACATGCAAGGACAACATTTCCTAGTATGCATCAATAGGCCACTTCAACATTTTCCTATCTCATTTCTAAGTTTTCTCACACAAGTCCTTTCTAGTGAAATTCACCTTTATAACACTAAATCAAATCATCAACAATGTCACACACAATTTAACACATATCATAGGCATCACAATAAATTTTAAATTATTTTTATGCCTCGGTTTTGTGGTCCCGAAACCACATCCCGTCTAGGGTCAATTTTGGGCTGTCACAAATCATTACACATCCATATTTCATTTCACATAATTCGAGTAGGGTCATTTCTTGAGGACTTACCTCGGATGTCGTCGGACGGCTTCAACGGCTATTCGATCACTTTTTCCTTCCCCTTATCCAATTGTGGCCCTCTAAGCTCTCGAACTTTATGTTGACAAGTAAATTGATTTAGTCGTTTGAATATCAAAGGGGAATCCAAGGTACTTAGCCCTTATAAGGCCGCACACAATTATATTCACACACTTGAGCTCATTAATTATAACATAGCATCAATCACTCATATGGCCGATTATACTTAGTCATACTTGCACCAAATCAACAATAATTTCAAGGTTTTTCATACTATACATGCACTAGGCCGAATGTACATGCAAATTTCACAACCATTCTTCAACAAATTTCTCCTTTAAAGAAACATATTTATCACTTTCTTCATAACCAAAACATCATGTGCAAACATATATACACATATAGGTGTAAGGCCGAATTTCAAGGTATCTATAACCATCCAAAACACAAATTTTTAACTAACATGCAAGAAGCATAAACCATGCTCATGAATGCATCATGGCCGAATACATCACAATCATGCCCCTTTCTACTTCGGTCATGGTTAAACAAAACAAAAAAAAAAAACTCAATGTCTTACTCAAGATTGCTACAAAGAAATTTCAAGAGTAGTCAATCCATCATTGCATGCATTATTAGCAAGCTTCACATTTAGCATGCAATGGCTTTAACACAATAATAACCTTGGCCAAATACCATTTCCATGGCATAACAAGGATTTGAACCATGGCTAACATGAACATCAAGTTAGCAACCAAAACATGCATGAATCTCATGACACAACCTCATACATACCTTAATCTTGATGCAAGTTTAGCCAAATCTCCTTCTAGATCTCTTCTAAACAAAGAAAATGAAGCAAAAATCTCTTCTTCCTCTTAAGAATTTCGGCCAAAGGAAGGAGGGGAAAAGATGAACAAATTTTTTTGTTTTTCTTTATCACCTACACGGCAATGGGGGGGGATGCTACACTCACACATTTTTTTTTGTTTCTCTTCCCACATTTTAATTATTAATCATTTCTCTCATGCTCTATTAACAAAACATGTTTCAACATGTTTTCTTTGCCCATAAACCATGTCATGGCCGGGCACCACCTATAAAAAGGGGGAATTTGACATGCAAGTCCATTGTTTTGCATGCATGCTTTAATTAGTCATCACACATTTCCCCATCATACTTTCAAAGTTTACTACTAGGTCCTTTCTAGTGAAATTCACATTTATAGCTCTAAATCAAAACATCAAAAATGTCACACATGAATACACACATATTATAGGCATCAAAATAAATTTTAGATTATTTTTATGCCTCAGTTTTGTGGTCCCGAAACCATGTTCCGACTAGGGTCAATTTTGGGCTGTCACATATAGAATCTACAGAATTTGTTATTAAAGTATTGAATCCATTAGGCAAGCATGTATTAGTAGATAAAGCAATTAAGGAACAAAAGTATTGCACTTGTGAAAGTACTATGGAATAGACATGGGGTAGACTAGGCTACATGGGAACCCGAAGAGGCTATGCGAAAACAGTACCCAAATCTCTTCACAGGTAAGATTTTCGGGGACGAAAATCCCTAAATGGGGAAGAAATGTAACATCCCGAAATAGGGCCTAAACGGAATAGTGGTTGCGAAACCACAAATTCGAGGTAGAAAAATTTATTTTATTATTATTTTGAGGTTCATGATATGATTGCATGATTGTGTGAAAATTTCGTGACGAAATTCTATGCATAAAGTGCTTAAGTTGAGATTAGGGACTAAATTGAATAATTTGCAAAACTTGCATTCTAGAAGTTTTTAGTATGAAATTGCTTCGGAATATTAATTAGGAGGGTTTAAATAAAAATTTGACCAATTTCTTAGTTCATGGACAAAATAGGACATGGATGGAATTTTTGAAAGTTTAATAAGGAATGGCATTTTGGTTATTTGGATATTAAATGAAATAAAAAGGGAAAAATAACACAAAATTCATCATCTTCTTCATTAGCACGAAATTTAAAGGGTTCTCCATAGCTAGGGTTTGTTTCAAGATTTCAAGCTCCATAATCAAGAAGGGAGAAATTCAGGAGTAGATCGGGGAAAAGAAAAAGTAAAGGACTAAATTCTAAAGTTTAGTCACATTTTGTATCGAGGTAAGTTTACAGTGAATAAATACAATATTCTTTTATTGTACATTATTATTGTCAATTTCCAACATTTATATACTTATTTTCTTTGAATATTTAAAGTCGAATTAAAGGCGAAGTGACATAGAAAAAGCATTAGGAAGCCCCATTTGAACCTTAGAAATGTTAGGATATTAGGGTTGTGAGGATAGGACAGATGAGAAATGAGCCGTGTAAGTCCATATCGGATATATGGCTTTGGAGACAGGAATGAGCCATGTAAGCCCATATTAGATATATATATGGCATTGGAGACAAGAATAATTCATGTAAGTCCATGTCGAAGACATGGCATTAGGAGATATTGATAGCGAGGAACGACCTAGTATCCTTAATATTACGAGTGGTTCAACGGGTCATTGTACACGATAAATTACAGTGAATTATCAGCAAAAGGGAAGGTAGATTATATTTATGAATGGTGAAAGGTCAGGTAAGAAAGAAGGTAAGTGAGTAAAGAAAAGGTAGAAAATGAGAAGTAAAGAAAGTTTATGAGGCTAGGTGACATTATGTATAATTATTCATTATGTTGAATGTTGTAATTTATTTGCTTGTAAGCTTAGTAAGCCTAGTGCTTACTCACTTTATTTTCTTTTCTTATGGTTTTATTAAGCCACTCGGGATCGAAGGAAAGCGTCGGAGACCCGATCACACTATCGAAGAAATCACATTGGTATAGTTAGGCGTTTGCTTTTGTGTATGGCATGTATAGGAACTTGGTTTCTTTTGATATGATATGATCAATGAATGATGTGTAAATACTTGCTAGTGATTAGATAATAGAATGGCTGATGATATACATGTTTAATAGTATGTATGATTAAGTAGTAACTATCACATGAAAACTATGAAAAATGTGAAAGTAACTTAAAAACGGATTCAAGTGTCAGAAATAACGTGAATTTGAAAAATCACAAGAAATTGGAGAGAAATGGTTTGATGGTGAATAATATATGAAATTAAATCGCATTGTGTCTATTTTCATATGGAATAAGCAAAACAGGTAAAGGTTTTGTATTTTATGAGATATCTGAGTTTTCGTGAAATAAGGCTAGAGTGATTTCTGGATCCCCTGTTCCAAATTTGGAAATTCACCATAAACTTTAAAAAAATAATTAGGTGGTGTAATTTATATTATTAGAAACCTTATTGAATCTAGTTTTAAAAGAAACAAACGGTATAGTCATATGAATTTTGCACAGGGAGAAAAGTGGTTCGTAGTAAGTAGAGGTCAGTGCAGTCGAATTCTAAAACAGGGGTAAATTTAACTAATAAACTGTACTAATTGACTTAGTAAAAAATTCTATAAAAAATTTAGTAGATATATATATGAGTCTAGTTTCAAGAAAAATTTACGGATCTTAATTTCAAGTTTTGAAACTCGAGAAATGAATTTTTAAGCAGCCATGACGGAGAAAAATAGTTTATTCTGAAAATTAAAATAAGTGGTTTAGAGTTGTTTAAAAGGTAAGATAAGTTTAGTAACACCTCAAGCTTGACTCTGGTGATGGTTTCGGGCATGGGGGCGTTACATTTATTGGTATCAGAGCAGGTTTGGTCGGTTCTCGGAACAGTTAGTGTGAGTAAAAGTCTAGCTATACATGCCATACCTGTATTTTGATAGTGTGATGACTCCTGACGATTTTTAGATATTTTGTTTTATAGTAATGGATCCCGGGCGAGTTGGTGATGATGATGTAGAAAGTAATGCTCTGCTCCCATGGAAGAAAGGCGCCATCTGGGAATAGGCGATGTGATTAATCGGGAGGAGTGACTGAGAAGCTCTCTTCCAAGCTTTGAATGATTTGTTTGCCGAGTTCGTTCGCACGAATCCGTGAGTTAGACCTTCACCCCTCATGATGCTCGGGCTACCCATGTAGCTCAAGCTTCCCGATCCAGAATGCAGTGATAAGAGAAAAGCCACCATTGATAGAATCAGAAACAAAGGCGGAAGAGTTTGAGCAACAAAAGATGATGATGAAGAAAGAGCAGAATTTTGGTTAGAAAATACTATCAGAGTCTTTGACGAATTATCTTGTACACCCGAGGAATGCATGAAATGTGTAGTATCACTTCTTAGAGACTCAGCCTACTACTGGTGGAAGACACTTGTATCAGTTGTACCAAAGGAGAAGGTCACTTGGGATTTCTTTCAAGAGGAATTTCGTAAAAAGTACATCAGTCAGAGGTTTATTGACCAGAAGAGAAAGGAATTCCTGGAATTGAAACAAGGTAATATGACAGTGACTGATTATGAGCGCGAATTTGTTAGGCTTAGTAAATATGCTCGAGAATGTGTGTCTACAGAGGCTATTATGTGTAAAAGGTTTGAGGATGGGTTAAATGATAATATCTGACTGTCAGTGGGTGTCCTAGAAATAAAAGAGTTCGTTATTTTAGTTGACATAGCCTGTAAGGTAGAGGAGCTATTAAAAACAAAAGGCAAAGTTGAGATAGAGACACAAGATACAAAAAAGAGACAGATGAGCAGGTCATTCCATGCTACATCCAAAAGGCCAAAGGAGTTTTCTACGGATCTAGTTTCTCACCGGTATTCTAGTCGAATAGAGGCGTGATTAAGGATCTGAAGGCTCGGACCACCTCGACTGCGAGTGTACGTAATGTTGGACAGGGTAGATCAGGGTGTCCACGGTGTGGTAGACTTCATTATGGTCATTGTTGGGCAGGCGAAAATGTTTGTTACAAATGCGGTGCTCCAGATCATTTTGTACGAGAATGTCCAGAGGTGGCTAATCGAGAGATAACACAGAGTGCTAGATCCAGAAATGCTCCTACTAGAGGCAGATCACTGAGGCAACCGGGAGTAGGAGCAAGTAACAACGGTACCTCAAGAGATTCGGCTGTAAGACCAGATGTTAGAGCCCCTGCAAGGACTTATGCTATTCGTGCACGCGAAGAGGCATCCTTCCCCGATGTGATTACGGGAATATTTTCTCTATATGATATTAATGTCATTGCTTTGATTGATCCGGGTTCAACTCATTCATATGTTTGGAAGAAATTGATGTCTAGTACAAGTATGCCTATAGAATCTACAGAATTTGTTATTAAAGTATTGAATCCATTAGGCAAGCATGTATTAGTAGATAAAGCAATTAAGGAACAAAAGTATTGCACTTGTGAAAGTACTATGGAATAGACATGGGGTAGACTAGGCTACATGGGAACCCGAAGAGGCTATGCGAAAACAGTACCCAAATCTCTTCACAGGTAAGATTTTCGGGGACGAAAATCCATAAATGGGGAAGAAATGTAACATCCCGAAATAGGGCCTAAACGGAATAGTGGTTGCGAAACCACAAATTCGAGGTAGAAAAATTTATTTTATTATTATTTTGAGGTTCATGATATGATTGCATGATTGTGTGAAAATTTCGTGACGAAATTCTATGCATAAAGTGCTTAAGTTGAGATTAGGGACTAAATTGAATAATTTGCAAAACTTGCATTCTAGAAGTTTTTAGCATGAAATTGCTTCGGAATATTAATTAGGAGGGTTTAAATAAAAATTTGACCAATTTCTTAGTTCATGGACAAAATAGGACATGGATGGAATTTTTGAAAGTTTAATAAGGAATGGCATTTTGGTTATTTGGATATTAAATGAAATAAAAAGGGAAAAATAACACAAAATTCATCATCTTCTTCATTAGCACGAAATTTAAAGGGTTCTCCATAGCTAGGGTTTGTTTCAAGATTTCAAGCTCCATAATCAAGAAGGGAGAAATTCAGGAGTAGATCGGGGAAAAGAAAAAGTAAAGGACTAAATTCTAAAGTTTAGTCACATTTTGTATCGAGGTAAGTTTACAGTGAATAAATACAATATTCTTTTATTGTACATTATTATTGTCAATTTCAACATTTATATACTTATTTTCTTTGAATATTTAAAGTCGAATTAAAGGCGAAGTGACATAGAAAAAGCATTAGGAAGCCCCATTTGAACCTTAGAAATGTTAGGATATTAGGGTTGACAGGATAGGACAGGACAGAAATGAGCCGTGTAAGTCCATATCAGATATATGGCTTTGGAGACAGGAATGAGCCATGTAAGCCCATATTAGATATATATATGGCATTGGAGACAAGAATAATTCATGTAAGTCCATGTCGAAGACATGGCATTGGGCGGGATATTGATAGACAGGAACGACCCTAGTATCCTTAATATTCTGAGTGGTTCAACGGGTCATTGTACACGATAAATTACAGTGAATTATCAGCAAAAGGGAAGGTAGATTATATTTATGAATGGTGAAAGGTCAGGTAAGAAAGAAGGTAAGTGAGTAAAGAAAAAGGTAGAAAATGAGAAGTAAAGAAAGTTTATGAGGCTAGGTGACATTATGTATAATTATTCATTATGTTGAATGTTGTAATTTATTTGCTTGTAAGCTTACTAAGCCTAGTGCTTACTCACTTTATTTTCTTTTTCTTATGGTTTTTATCAAGCCACTCGGGGATCGAAGGAAACGTCGGAGACCCGATCACACTATCGAAGAAATCACATTGGTATAGTTAGACGTTTCGTTTTGTGTATGGCATGTATAGGAACTTGGTTTCTTTTGATATGATATGATCAATGAATGATGTGTAAATACTTGCTAGTGATTAGATAATAGAATGGCTGATGATATACATGTTTAATAATATGTATGATTAAGTAGTAACTATCACATGAAAACTATGAAAAATGTGAAAGTAACTTAAAAACGGATTCAAGTGTCAGAAATAACGTGAATTTGAAAAATCACAAGAAATTGGAGAGAAATGGTTTGATGGTGAATAATATATGAAATTAAATCGAATTGTGTCTATTTTCATATGGAATAAGCAAAATAGGTAAAGGTTTTGTATTTTGTGAGATATCTGAGTTTTAGTGAAATAGGGCTAGAGTGATTTCTGGATCCCCTGTTCCAAATTTGGAAATTCACCATAAACTTTAAAAAAATAATTAGGTGGTGTAATTTATATTATTAGAAACCTTAGTGAATATAGTTTTAACAGAAACAAACGGTATAGTCATATGAATTTTGCACAGGGAGAAAAGTGGTTCGTAGTAAGTAGAGGTCAGTGTAGTCGAATTCTGAAACAGGGGTAAATTTAACTAATAAACTGTACTAATTGACTTAGTAAAAAATTCTATAAAAAATTTAGTAGATATATATATGAGTATAGTTTCAAGAAAAATTTACGGATCTTAATTTCGAGTTTTGAAACTCGAGAAATGAATTTTTAAGCAGCCATGACGGGGAAAAATAGTTTATTCTGAAAATTAAAATAAGTGGTTTAGAGTTGTTTAAAAGGTAAGATAAGTTTAGTAACACCTCAAGCTTGACTCTGGTGATGATTTCGGGCATGGGGGCGTTACATTTACTGGTATCAGAGCAGGTTTGGTCGGTTCTCGGAACAGTTAGTGTGAGTAAAAGTCTAGCTATACATGCCATACCTGTATTTTGATAGTGTGATGACTCCTGACGATTTTTAGATATTTTGTTTTATAGTAATGGATCCCGAGCGAGTTGGTGATGATGATGTAGAAAGTAATGCTCCTGCTCCCGCGGAAGGGGCAGCGCCATCTGGGAATAGGCCAGTAACAGTTAATCAGGGAGGAGTGACTCGAGAAGCTCTCTTCCAAGCTTTGAATGATTTGTTTGCCGAGTTCGTTCGTACGAATCCGTAGATTAGACCTTCACCCCTCATGATGCTCGAGCTACCCATGTAGCTCAAGCTTCCCGATCCACAGTACAATGATAAGAGAAAAGTCACCGATTGATAGAATCAGAAACAAGGGGTAGAAGAGTTTGAGCAACAAAAGATGATGATGAAGAAAGAGCGAATTTTGGTTAGAAAATACTATCGAGTCTTTGTGAATTATCTTGTACACCGAGGAATGTATGAAATGTGTAGTATCACTTCAGAGACTCACCTACTACTGGTGGAAGACACTTGTATCAGTTGTACCAAAGGAGAAGGTCACTTGGGATTTCTTTCAAGAGGAATTTCAGTAAAAAGTACATCGATCGAGGTTTATTGACCGTAAGAGAAAGGAATTCTGGAATTGAAACAAGGTAATATGACAAATGATCGATTATGAGCGCTAATTTGTTAGGCTTAGTAAATATGCTCGAGAATGTGTGTCTCAGAGGCTATTATGTGTAAAAGGTTTGAGGATGGGTTAAATGATAATATCGATCACAATGGGTGTCCTAGAAATAAAAGAGTTCGTTATTTTAGTTGACATAGCTTTGTAAGGCGAGAGTCATTAAAACAAAAGGCAAAGTTGAGATAGAGACACAAGATACAAAGAAGAGACAGATGAGCGAGGTCATTCCATGCTACATCCAAAAGGCCAAAGGAGTTTTCTACGGATCTAGTTTCTCGGTAGGGTATTCTAGTCAGAATAGAGGCAGCAGATTTAAGGATCTGAAGGCTCAGACCACCTCGACTGCGAGTGTACGTAATGTTGGACAGGGTAGATCAGGGTGTCCACGGTGTGGTAGACTTCATTATGGTCATTGTCGGGCAGGCGAAAATGTTTGTTACAAATGCGGTGCTCCAGATCATTTTGTACGAGAATGTCCAGAGGTGGCTAATCGAGAGATAACACAGAGTGCTGGATCCAGAAATGCTCCTACTAGAGGCAGATCACTGAGGCAACCGAGAGTAGGAGCAAGTAACAGCGGTACCACAAGAGATTCGGCTGTGAGACTAGATGTTAGAGCCCCTGCAAGGACTTATGCTATTCGTGCACGCGAAGAGGCATCCTTCCCCGATGTGATTACGGGAATATTTTCTCTATATGATATTAATGTCATTGCTTTGATTGATCCGAGTTCAACTCATTCATATGTTTGGAAGAAATTGATGTCTAGTACAAGTATGCCTATAGAATCTACAGAATTTGTTATTAAAGTATTGAATCCATTAGGCAAGCATGTATTAGTAGATAAAGCAATTAAGGAACAAAAGTATTGCACTTGTGAAAGTACTATGGAATAGACATGGGGTACACTAGGCTACATGGGAACCCAAAGAGGCTATCAAAACAAGACCCAAATCTCTTCACAGGAAAGATTTTTGGGACGAAAATCCATAAATGGGAAGAAATGTAACATCCGAAATAGGGCCTAAACGGAATAGTGGTTGCGAAACCACAAATTGAGGTAGAAAAATTTATTTTATTATTATTTTGAGGTTCATGATATGATTGCATGATTGTGTGAAAATTTCGTGACGAAATTCTATGCATAAAGTGCTTAAGTTGAGATTAGGGACTAAATTGAATAATTTGCAAAACTTGCATTCTAGAAGTTTTAGCATGAAATTGCTTGAATATTAATTAGGAGGGTTTAAATAAAATTTGACCAATTTCTTAGTTCATGGACAAAATAGGACATGGATGGAATTTTGAAAGTTTAATAAGGAATGGCATTTTGGTTATTTGGATATTAAATGAAATAAAAAGGGAAAAATAACACAAAATTCATCATCTTCTTCATTAGCACGAAATTTAAAGGGTTCTCCATAGCTAGGGTTTGTTTCAAGCTTTCAAGCTCCATAATCAAGAAGAGAGAAATTCAGGAGTAGATCGGGGAAAAGAAAAAGAAAGGACTAAATTGTAAAGTTTAGTCACATTTTGTATCGAGGTAAGTTTACAGTGAATAAATACAATATTCTTTTATTGTACATTATTATTGTCAATTTCCAACATTTATATACTTATTTTCTTTGAATATTTAAAGTCGAATTAAAGGCGAAGTGACATAGAAAAAGCATTAGGAAGCCCCATTTGAACCTTAGAAATGTTAGGATATTAGGGTTGACAGGATAGGACAGGACAGAAATGAGCCGTGTAAGTCCATATCAGATATATGGCTTTGGAGACAGGAATGAGCCATGTAAGCCCATATTAGATATATATATGGCATTGGAGACAAGAATAATTCATGTAAGTCCATGTCGAAGACATGGCATTGGCAGGATATTGATAGACAGGAACGACCCTAGTATCCTTAATATTCTGAGTGGTTCAACGGGTCATTGTACACGATAAATTACAGTGAATTATCAGCAAAAGGGAAGGTAGATTATATTTATGAATGGTGAAAGGTCAGGTAAGAAAGAAGGTAAGTGAGTAAAGAAAAAGGTAGAAAATGAGAAGTAAAGAAAGTTTATGAGGCTAGGTGACATTATGTATAATTATTCATTATGTTGAATGTTGTAATTTATTTGCTTGTAAGCTTACTAAGCCTAGTGCTTACTCTCTTTATTTTCTTTTTCTTATGGTTTTTATCAAGCCACTCGGGGATCGAAGGAAACGTCGGAGACCCGATCACACTATCGAAGAAATCACATTGGTATAGTTAGACGTTTCGTTTTGTGTATGGCATGTATAGGAACTTGGTTTCTTTTGATATGATATGATCAATGAATGATGTGTAAATACTTGCTAGTGATTAGATAATAGAATGGCTGATGATATACATGTTTAATAGTATGTATGATTAAGTAGTAACTATCACATGAAAACTATGAAAAATGTGAAAGTAACTTAAAAACGGATTCAAGTGTCAGAAATAACGTGAATTTGAAAAATCACAAGAAATTGGAGAGAAATGGTTTGATGGTGAATAATATATGAAATTAAATCGGATTGTGTCTATTTTCATATGGAATAAGTAAAACAGGTAAAGGTTTTGTATTTTATAAGATATCTGAGTTTTAGTGAAATAGGGCTAGAACGATTTCTGGATCCCCTGTTCCAAATTTGGAAATTCACCATAAACTTTAAAAAAATAGTTATGTGGTGTAATTTATATTATTAGAAACCTTATTGAATCTATTTTTAAAAGAAATGAACGGTATAGTCATATGAATTTTGCACAGGGAGAAAAGTGGTTCGTAGTAAGTAGAGGTCAGTGCAGTCGAATTCTGAAACAGGGGTAAATTTAACTAATAAACTGTACTAATTGACTTAGTAAAAAATTCTATAAAAAATTTAGTAGATATATATATGAGTGTAGTTTCAAGAAAAATTTACGGATCTTAATTTCGAGTTTTGAAACTCGAGAAATGAATTTTTAAGCAACCATGACGGAGAAAAATAGTTTATTCCGAAAATTAAAATAAGTGGTTTAGAGTTGTTTAAAAGGTAAGATAAGTTTAGTAACACCTCAAGCTTGACTCTGGTGATGATTTCGGGCATGGGGGTGTTACATTTATTGGTATCAGAGCAGGTTTAGTCGATTCTCAGAACAGTTAGTGTGAGTAAAAGTCTAGCTATACATGCCATACATGTATTTTGATAGTGTGACGACTCCTGACGATTTTTAGATATTTTGTTTTATAGTAATGGATCCCGAGCGAGCTGGTGATGATGATGTAGAAAGTAATGCTCGCTGCCCCTCATGAAAAAGCAATGCCATCGAGAATAGGCCGAGAATAGTTAATCAGGGAAGAGTGACTCAAGAATCTCTCTTCCAAGCTTTGAATTATTTGTTTGCCGAGTTCGTTCGTATGAATCCGACAGTTAGACCTTCACCCCCTCATGATTCTCAAGCTACCCATTAGCTCAAGCTTCCCCAGTCACAGGTACAGTGATAAGAGAAAAGCCACTAGTTGATAGAATCAGGAAACAAGGGGCAGAAGAGTTCCGAGCAACAAAAGATGATGATGTAGAAAAAGCAGAATTTTGGTTAGAAAAAACTATCAGAGCCTTTGACGAATTATCACCCGAGGAATGTATGAAATGTGTAGTATCACTTCTTAGAGACTCAGCCTACTACTGGTGGAAGACACTTGTATCAGTTGTACCAAAGGAGAAGGTCACTTGGGATTTCTTTCAGGTGGAATTTTGTAAAAGGTACATCAGTCAGAGGTTTATTGACCAGAAGAGAAAGGAATTCCTGGAATTGAAACAAGGTAGTATGACAGTGACCGATTATGAGCGCGAATTTGTCAGGCTTAGTAAATATGCTAGAGAATGTGTGTCTACAGAGGCTATTATGTGTAAAAGGTTTGAGGATGGGTTAAATGATAATATCCGACTGTCAGTGGGTGTCCTAGAAATAAAAGAGTTCGTTATTTTAGTTGACAGAGCCTATAAGGCAGAGGAGCTGTTAAAAACAAAAGGCAAAGTTGAGACAGAGACACAAGATACAAAGAAGAGACAGATGAGCCGGTCATTCTAGGCTACATCCAAAAGGCCAAAGGAGTTTTCTACCAGATTTAGTTTCTCAGCCGGGTATTCTAGTCAGAATAGAGGCATCAGATTTAAGGATCCGAAGGCTCAGACCACCTCGTCTGTGAGTGTAGGTAATATTGGACAGGGTAGATTAGGGTGTCCACGGTGTGGTAGACTTCATTATGGTCCTTTTCGGGGAGGCAAAAATGTTTGTTATAAATGCGGTGCTCCAGATCAGTTTGTACGAGAATGTCCAGAGGTGGCTAATCGAGAGATAACATAGAAAGCTAGATCCAGAAATGCTCCTACTAGAGGCAGATCACCGAGGCAACCGAGAGTAGGAGCAAGTAACAGAGGTACCTCAAGAGATTCGACTGTGAGACCAGATGTTAGAGCCCCTACTAGGACTTATGCTATTCGTACATGCGGAGAAGCATCCTTTCCCGATGTAATAACGGGAATATTTTCTCTATATGATATTAATGTCATTGCTTTGATTGATCCGGGTTCAACTCATTCATATGTTTGCAAGAAATTGATGTCTAGTACAAGTATGCCCATATAATCTACAGAATTTTTGATTAAAGTATCGAATCCATTAGGCAAGCATGTATTAGTAGATAAAGCAATTAAGGAATAAAAGTATCGCACTTGTGAAAGTACTATGGAATAGACATGGGGTAGACGAGGCTTTATGGGAACTCGAAGAGGCTATACGAAAATAGTACCCAAATCTCTTCACAGGTAAGATTTTCGGGGACGAAAATCCCTAAAGGGGGGAGAAATGTAACATCCCGAAATAGGGCCTAAATGGAATAGTGGTTGCGAAAGCACAAATTCAAGGGAAAAAAATTTATTTTATTATTATTTTGAGGTTCATGATATGATTGCATGATTGTGTGAAAATTTCGTGATGAAATTCTGTGCATAAAGTGCTTAAGTTGACATTAGGGACTAAATCGAATAATTTACAAAACTTGCATTCTAGAAGTTTTTAGTATGAAATTGCTTTGGAATATTAATTAGGAGGGTTTAAATAACAATTTGACCAATTTCTAAGTTCATGGACAAAATAAAATAGGGATGGAATTTTTGAAAGTTTAATAAGGAAGGGCATTTTGGTCATTTGGATATTAAATGAAATAAAAAGAGAAAAATAACACAAAATTCATCATCTTCTTCATTAGCACGAAATTTCAAGGGTTCTCCATAGCTAGGGTTTGTTTCAAGCTTTCAAGCTCCATAATCACGAAGAGAGAAATTCAGGAGTAGATCGGGGAAAATAAAAAGTAAAGGACTAAATTGTAAAGTTTAGTCACATTTTATATCGAGGTAAGTTTACAGTGAATAAATACAATATTCTTTTATTGTACATTATTATTGTCAATTTCCAGCATTTATATACTTATTTTCTTTGAATATTTAAAGTCGAATTAAAGGCGAAGTGACAGAGAAAAAGCATTAGGAAGCCCCGTTTGAACCTTAGAAATGTTAGGATATTGGGGTTGATAGGACAGGACAGGACAAAAATGAGCCATGTAAGTCCATATCAGATATATGGCTTTGGAAATAGGAATGAGCCATGAAAGCCCATATTAGATATATATATGGCATTGGAGACATGAATAATTCATGTAAGTCCATGTCGAAGACATGGCATTGGCAGGATATTGATAGACACGAACGACCCTAGTATCGTTAGTATTCCGAGTGGTTCAACGGGTCATTGTACATGTTAAATTACAGTGAATTATCAGCAAAAGGGAAGGTAGATTATATTTATGAATAGTGAAAGGTCAGGTAAGAAAGAAGGTAAGTGAGTAAAGAAAAAGGTAGAAAATGAGAAGTAAAGAAAGTTTATGAGGCTAGGTGACATTATGTATAATTATTCATTATGTTGAATGTTGTAATTTATTTGCTTGTAAGCTTACTAAGCCTAGTGCTTACTCTCTTTATTTTCTTTTTCTTATGGTTTTTATCAAGCCACTCGGGGATTGAAGGAAACGTCGGAGACCCGATCACACTATCGAAGAAATCACATTGGTATAGTTAGACGTTTCATTTTGTGTATGGCATGTATAGGAACTTGGTTTCTTTTGATATGATATGATCAATGAATGATGTGTAAATACTTGCTAGTGATTAGATAATAGAATGGCTGATGATATACATGTTTAATAGTATGTATGATTAAGTAGTAACTATCACATGAAAACTATGAAAAATGTGAAAGTAACTTAAAAACGGATTCAAGTATCAGAAATAACGTGACTTTGAAAAATCACAAGAAATTGTAGAGAAATGGTTTATTGGTAAATAATATATGAAATTAAAGCCCATTGTGTTTATTTTCATATCATTCATCTCATTCTTACATCTATTAAACATATTCAATCTATCTATATCACTAATATCATTTCACTCAACTATCACATATTATCATTATCACTTATCTTTAGCTTCATACATCATTATATCACTATACATTATACAAATATATTCAATTTACACTCATATTACATAAACAATCATTGCAATATCTATTATTCATCACTATGCAATACAATTACATTCTAACTTCTCATTAGCTTCAATCATATTCAACTTCTTATCATTTCATCAATCACATATCAACATTATCATATAACAACTCAATACATCAATTCATCAATTAACATCAACTATACAACTACTTATACATACATTCACTAATCACATTCAACTTCAATCTTAATATTAATAATAGTCACTAAGCTTACATATATTAAATCTATACATTATACTCGAACATACATACTAATTACTACAACTATACTATATCATTAACTATCAATCTCAATTATAGTAATAACATCTATACTATTTCAATACTTAACATTATTCAATCATAAACTTCATATATACAATACACATCATCTCACATCTTATAGTCAATTTCATTAATACATCTTACTTCAACTATGTCATAATCATCATTCATATTACACATTTTCTACTTCATTACCTACACTATAATCTTCATAACTTAATCTACAAAGATTACATCAATGTAATATTATATTCTAGTCATACAACATACATTATCTTATCTCAATCTTATCTCAACTTTCATTACTACATCTTACTATACATTTCATCATAATACATATTTCCTAGCATATCTCATCAACTATCTATCTTCATAATGCATCTTATTACTACTTATACAATGCTTCTACATCATTACATAATACACTATTATCTACATAAAATTACATTATACACACAATATAATTAATCACATTCACATAATCATTGCACTTCTTCATATTCATCACTCAATCTACATCCATTTATATTTTCAACTTCATCTATTACATAATGTTACAATCAATACATGCAGCACTACATCCATTATCCATCCATTATCAATCTTGATATTACAAAAACATTCAATAACATCATATTATTCAACTATCAAATTACTTATACACATAATCATCATAGATTACACTCTTGTCATATCTTAACTTACTACTTCTCATTCACAATAATCTTCATAATTCTACTTAATCAATATATAATCTAATTCTATATTCCACTATCATATCTACTCATCATTCATATTATCAATTCTGACATAATCAATTAAATTTAGTAACTCACACTAGAAATGATCAATATAACATTACAATTAATAAGTTAATAATCACAAATTATATATATTATCAGCAACATGCACATTCAAATCAATTACTGAACAATAGTATATTCATATCAGTAATCTTAATATACTACTATAATTGCAATCATAATGTAAATCATAATTCATGCATTATCATATATCATATTAAAATTTACATAATCTATACAACATTACATGGCATTAGCGAGATATTGATGAGCGAGAACGACCCTAGTATCCTTAGTATTCCGAGTGGTTCAACGGGTCATTGTACACGTTAAATTATAGTGAATTATCAGCAAAAGGGAAGGTAGATTATATTTATGAATAGTGAAAGGTCAGGTAAGAAAGAAGGTAAGTGAGTAAAGAAAAAGGTAGAAAATGAGAAGTAAAGAAAGTTTATGAGGCTAGGTGACATTATGTATAATTATTCATTATGTTGAATGTTGTAATTTATTTGCTTGTACGCTTACTAAGCCTAGTTCTTACTCTCTTTATTTTTTTTTCTTATAGTTTTTATCAAGCCACTCGGGGATTGAAGGAAACGTCGGAGACCCGATCACACTATCGAAGAAATCACATTGGTATAGTTAGACGTTTCGTTTTGTGTATGGCATGTATAGGAAATTGGTTTCTTTTGATATGATATGATCAATGAATGATGTGTAAATACTTGCTAGTGATTAGATAATAGAATGGCTGATGATATACATGGTTAATAGTATGTATGATTAAGTAATAACTATCACATGAAAACGATGAAAAATGTGAAAGTAACTTAAAAACGGATTCAAGTATAAGAAATAACGTGACTTTGGAAAATCACAAGAAATTGTAGAGACATGGTTTGATGGTGAATAATATATGAAATTAAAGCGAATTGTGTCTATTTTCATATGGAATAAGCAAAACAGGTAAAGGTTTTGTATTTTATAAGATATCTGAGTTTTAGTGAAATAGGGCTTGAGCGATTTCTGGATCCCCTATTCCAACTTTGGAAATTCACCATAAATTTTACAAAAATAATTAGGTGGTGTACTTTATATGTTTAGAATACTTATTGAATTTAGTTTTAATATAAACAAACGGTATAGTCATATGAATTTTTTACAGGGAGAAAAGTGGTTCGTAGTAAGTATAGGTCAGTGCAGTCGAATTCTGAAACAGGGGTAACTTTAACTAATAAACTGTACTAATTGGCTTAGTAAAAAATTCTAGAAAAAAATTGGTAGAAATGAATTTTTAAGCAACCATGACGCAGAAAAACGGTTTATTCCGAAAATTAAAATAAGTGGTTTAGAGTTGTTTAAAAGGTAAGATAAGTTTAGTAACACCTCAAGCTTGACTCCGGTGACGGTTTCGGGCATGCGGGCGTTACACTAACACATGCATCTAATCACTCGGTAAATTTTAAAAATTAATCGGAATAAACTTTTCTATCTCATATTCGTGGTTTTGCAACCACTATTCCATTTAAGCCCTATTTTGGGATGTTACACAACAATACAACGAGATCGATGATTAGTCTTGACAGAGGAGCAAAGAGGTTTAATGATCTACAAGAATATATGATCGATAAGTCTTAAACATAAAATGATTAAAATAGGATAACTAAATGATTAGAGAAGATGAGACAGACTGAAAGGGAAAAGAGAGAAAGAAAAATTGAATCCCAGTGGAAAACGGTGGCGACGACGGTCGTCCTGTGGTGGTCCTAATGAGGTGAAAAATATAAAAAAAAGGGGAAATAGGGTTCAGTCACAAAGTTAAGAGAAAATAGAGAAGAAAATGTGTAGAGGAAAGAGGGTTTCCTGCGATGGTTCGTGGCGATTCATGGTGGCGACGGTGGTGGTGAGGGGTAGTGATCGAAAGAAAATAGGAGGAAAAGAGAATATTAGGAGGTGGTGTCAAGGTTGTGAAACTATAGCCTACAGTGGAGAAATTTTGGGTGGTGCTTATTTTTCAAATGGGGAGAAAATGGAGATAAAAGAAAATGAAAAAAAAAAGAATATAGGAGAAATGAGAGTGGTAGGGATGATAATGACTATGTGTAGCTTGGTCAACTGTGACCAGGTTCAATGAATCACATCAAATAGACAATATGGGGGGTTTTAGCAAGGGAGGGAGACATGGAGTGAAAAGCATATCATGCACCCCCTACTTAAGGTACGTTTGACTTTTAATGGAGGAAACAAATCATCTTATATGAGGCAACAAGGGGAGTGGACGACAAGCACTTATGTCATATGGAAAAATTGTAAAAAGATTTAATAAAATAGTGTGAACATTTGGACTTGAACCTTAGACCTCTAGGATAGCTAAGAAGTCTCTAAACCACTAGACTACACATTACCTTGTTCTCATTATTGCGCACATATTAATAAAAAAATGTATATGGGATGTGACATAATACATTAGAATTAATTGATCAATCCTTACCAGATGACAATTAATGGACACGGTTATATCCTAATTAGAACAAATTAGAGGTTTGTAATTGACTAAGAGAACTTATTACCTTGCATAACTTTAGGTTTATGTGATTAAATTATTTCAAACCTAATGTATCCCTGTTACTTCACATAAATCCTAAGTAATCCTTAATTAAATTATGACATTATTTTATGCATATTTTTCTATGTATAAGATTCAGTTGAACTTATATGAGATTCCCAATTAATAAACAATTGAGTTGCCATGAAATATTTTTCTAACATTGTTAAACATGATGAAAAATGAGTTAAGTCGAAAGTTGTAATTATTCTAGCTTATTCATGTTATCGTTTTTAAACTTGTGAAAATCGATGCTAAATCATTACCTTACATTCAATTTCATTTTCATTTAGATTAACTTGCATTTAGCTAATTAATTTAATTTAAAACCTATCACTCAAAATAATTTGTGCAAGTATACATAGTCGTTATCAAGTAATAAATAAGTAAAAGAGTTATTTTCTCCACAAGGGTTGTATCTGTTAATCAAATAATTTCAAAATTATGAATTTACAAGTTGGTAAAGAAAACACAATGATTTTGAAGTGATAGATGTTAAAATAAAATTAATTAACTAAATGTAAGTTAATCTAAATGCAAATGAAATGAAATGCAAGGTGATGGTTTAGTAGCGATTTTCACGAGTGAACAGTAACATGAATAAGCTAGAATAATTACAACATTTGACTCAATTCATTTTCATCATATTCAATGTGCGAAAAATATTTCATGGCAACTCAGTCTTTTATTAACTAGGAATCTTATATAAGTTTAATTTAATCTTATACTTAGAAAAATATGCATAAACCAATATCATAATTTAACTAAGGATTCCTTAGAAATTAGTGAAGTAATAGAGATAGATTAGGTTTGAAACAATTTAATCACATAAATCTAAAGTTATGCAAGGTAGTAAGTTCTTTTAGTATATTGCGAACCTAAAATTTATTTTGATTAGGATATAAATTAGGCATGCATATTCCAATTTTCATGTCCATCAATCACCATTTGGTTAGGATAAATCAACTAGTTTTAATGCATTCAAACATATTTTAATACATGAAATACATAATTATTTTAATTGGAAGCATGAATGACTAAGGCACAAAACATCATAAGCATGAATCAAATGAACTTTATCAAATTAATGTAATCATTCTAGCTGAAAAAAAAAATTAAGTCATCATTGTCAATGGAAAACCATCAAAACAATTTGCAAACATTTTGAATAAAAATAAGATTAAGGAAGAAGAAACTCTTGATGATTTCGACGGTTCTCCGAAGATCGATCATGGTGACTTCTTCCAATTCTTGTGATTGCAAAATGCTGCTTAAGGTGGCCGACCAAGAGTGGTTTTCCTCAAGGTAAAATTCTAGCTAAAGGAGATGGGGAAATTGGAAAGTTTATGCGCAGAAGGGAGAAAAGAAATGTTATGAATGAAAAATGAATGAATGATGAGGGATTTGCGAATGAGAAGTGAGGGTTGGTATTTATAATAGAGGGATGGCATAGGAGTTTTCTAAAAATAGCTTCAAGATCCCTTGGTTCTCTCCTTTGCTTGATCGGCCATGAAGTGTGGAGAGGGAGGTTGATGGTTGCTTGATTCATGCTTGATTTCAAGCATGAATCATGCAAGGGGTTGGACGGTTTCTTGGGTATTAGTTAATAGTTGATTTGTGATTCTTTCACAAGTGCAAGGGCCTTCAAATTAATTATCCTAGAGCTGATTTGGGCTACTCTTCATGGCTTTCCAAATTTGGGTTATTCTCCCCCTTGTTGGACGGTTTTGACAACCCAATTGAGAGCAAACTTTAGTCTTTTCAGCAACTATCTTTCAAATTGGGTTGAATTAGATTTGTGAGTCCAATTTAATGAGTTTTTCGTCCACATGGAGTAAGAATTAACTTGTGTCCATATGATATTAATTAGCTCTCATAGTTGTTAATTCAATAGTCTCACTGCAATAATTAAAACACAAAAATTACTATGTAACATAAAATAGTTAAATTATGCAAAATTTAATACGTAAATTCATAAAATTGCATACTTTACTAAAATTATGCCCATTGTCTCAATATGAATAAAAATCATCCAATTAAATATCCATATACCGATATTAACATAAATTATAAGTAAAAAGGTGATATAAACAACTATAAAAAATCTATATAATTTAGAGTTTAGATAGCTGTAGTTGAACTATGATCTTACACCTTACAGTTTTCATGATTAATGTCCCAACAAACTATCCGTGATTAATATCTCAGCAGACTATCCCATTAATGTCTCAGCAGAGTATCTATGACACCAGAGCGTTTTTTGACCTAAGGTCTTACTCATGTTATTGTGAAATCATCACTTGATGCCATAACATCTTTCAACTATGGTCTTACACAAAATAACTCCGTGTTTGCCATCTCAATGGACTATCAAAGGATACCATAATGTCTTTTAGTTATGGTTTTATTTATATCATGATGCCATAACATCTTTCAATTATGGTCTTACACAAAATAACTCCGTGTTTACTATCTCAATGGACTATCAAAGGATACCACAATGTCTTTCAGTTATGGTTTTATTTATATCATGATGCCACAGCATCTTTTAGCTATGGTCTTACTCATTTTTAAGCGTTTAGACTCCATTTGATCCTATGGCCTAGCCATGATCTTTAATATTCATGTTTCATTCCATCAATTCCTCTAGTTCACCATCCTATACCTTAATGCTCGAACACCGCAGTGTCCCCTACGTAAGGCCCAGAGCTTCGCCATTACGGTTTGTACTCTATAATATTGTATGGTTGTATCTAACACTTCCACCCCTTTGCCCGATCCTAACTTCATCTAACCCGTCGATATTTCCCATTGTCTAATCATACAATACATGTGTCTCACTTACTTACCAATATTAAGTGCTCTATCTATTAAAACATGTAACCTTTAACTATGTAATGCGCATAAAACTACCATTGAGCATACACCCATATAACATGCAAATTCTACCCATTCATAACATACATAACCAACAAAAATCATTCATCATTTCAAAAATGGAGTACAGAAATGTAACACCCAAATTTCTAATAACCTAAAATTGGGAATGAATAAGGGACTAAATTGAAAGAAACTACAAGTTGTGGCTTATATTGGAAGAAAGAGGAAAGCTAAAAACCAAATTGGACATGTTTGAGTGATACGTGATATTCGCGACAGGTTTTAAAAAATTATAATTAGTCATTCTTGAAACTAACTATTATCATGATGAAGGCAAGTGTATCTATCGAACAGTAGTATAGCTTTAGCAAGACCGGATTGTCAAACCCAAAGGAACCAAGAGTACTAGTAATTAATTTCTTTTTATTATCTAGCCTAAAAATTAAGGGATTTGTTTATCTAAACTAATTAACTAAACTAAAGGTGCACAGAGAGAAAATTGGGGAAAAGCTTTTGGGAAAACTTGATTGATTAAGACAATACCCAAGGAAAAATCCACCTAGACCTCACTTGTTATTTGACTCTAAATCAGACAATTTATTCATTTGACTTGATCCGTAGAAATCCCTAAGTTATATTATTATCTCTCTCGAGACTAATAACGTCTAACCCTAGGTTGATTAATTGAAATCTCTTTCTAATTAACACCCTAGTGTTGCATTAACTCGATCTATGGACTCCTTTATTAGGTTTCACCCTAATTAAAAAAAATCTTGTCACCCTATCTCTATGCGTGCAATCAACTCCACTTAATTACGACAAATTTACTATTAGACAGGGACTTTTTCTCCTCTGAATAAGTGCATTAACTTTAATCAATATCCTAGAATATTAAAACAATAATTAACAACACATAATTAAGAACAAGTCAAATATTTATCATACAATTTAGATAATAATAACAAGATCCGTCTTAGGTTTCATTCCCCTTAGGTATTTAGGGGGTTTAGTTCATAATTATGAAAGAAAACATCTCAAAAGAATAAAGATAACAAAACATAAAGAAAACCCAAAACTCCTGAAGGAAATTTAAGGGAGATTTTCAGTCTTGATGATGAATCCGGCTTTTGAGATGGATCAATCGGCTTTCCTTGAATAATTCCTTGCCTTCTACTCTCTACATGTATCTTCTAAGTGTCTCATTAGGTGTTTAAATAGGTTTTAGAATGCCTAAGAGCCCTCAAAAGTGGCCTTTTCCAAATAGGACTATACTTGGGCTCAATAGGGACACGCCCGTGTGACACACCTGTGTGCGATTGCTTTAGACCTTAGTCAAGGCTATTAAATAGGCATAGGAGTGTGGTCTGCCCATGTGAGTCGTGCTTCGATTCTACTAAATGGACACGGCTGTGTGGACTACCCGTTTGAGGAAGTCCAGGCCATGTTGATTTCCCATGTTGGCCCATTTTCTCCGTTTTTGGCCCATTTCTCGCTCTTTTTACTCTTCTATGCTCACCTAAGTAGAAAACATGAAATTAAAGGATTAGGAGAATCAAATTCACCAAATCTAAGGAGAAATCATCCATAAATGTGCTAAGCATGGGATAAAAATATGAATAAATTACGGTTTATCAAATACCCCTACACTTAAGCGTTTGCTTGTCCTCAAGCAAAATCCTCAACTCACAATCAAAATAAATTCTTCTTAACTTATAATCCCTATCAATAATATCTCAAAATAATCCGTAAGTAATCATACATTGAGAATTCAACTAAAAGAATAGCGAAGTTTCAAACATTCCAAGTTGAGCATTTTATCCCGAAAGCATAGGTGTCCCCCCTCATCTAAGTAATCACCTTTGATCAAAATATCACAGAGTTTAACATCCTCACTAAAGATTCACTCAAATCACTCAAGGTGTTTAAGGAAAACAAATAAAGCACTCGACAGTCAATATGAAAAGTTATTACCATAGGCTTGCATGAAAATCAAATCTCTACCACTATAAATTGAGATGAAACATCAATCAAAAGGTCTTTAGAGGGTTGTAATGTAGCTTTGGTTAGGGAGTGTGGTCACAAGCTGAAAGAAAAGGTTAGAATCGAGATTGAATTGAAAAGTTACCTAACTAGAAAAATAACTTATCATCAATTGAATACAAATGAGCTTCTTCTCAGAATATGGAATTAATCACTTAAGCTAAAAAAAAGACGAATTACTACTAATAAATATGTATGTATTGTATTGTTTTTTTTAAGAACATGTCAAATAACATAGGCTGTCTTTCAAAAATTACCTAACTAGAAAAATAAATTATCATCAATTGAATTCAAATGAGCTTCTTCTCAAATTATGGAATTAATCACTTCAGCTAAAAAAAAAGATGAATTACTACTAATAAATATGTATGTATTGTAACTTTTTTTAAGAACATGTCAAATAACATAGGCTGTCTTTCAAAAATAACACATAGCTCAACAATTTATTCAAATCAAATCTCGACAAAAATAGGGATCAAATTAATTTAGGGGATTTCAACAATAATGGGTTAAGGGTTAATGTTGAGGGTAAATCAATGAATGGGTTGTTAGGCTCAAGGGGGTTCACTAAGGGCTAGTTGTGAAGGTGGGATTTTGTGGAGTGAGTATGTTAAACCTAAGTGCTTTTATCATCTCGACATATCAAATCAAATGGTGTGGTCTTGACATGCATAATCAAGCAAGTTCTAGAATAACAATTCAATATTGACGCACTCAAAGCAACAATAAAAGTGAGCATGAAAGAAATAATAGATGCTTTTAAAGGTTTAAGATCTCACAAAAAACTATGGCTTTTTGATGTTAAACCTGTGAATTTCAACTCAAGATAATACGTAAACTTGGGGGAAACAACCTAAAAATTTTTAATTCTCAAAAATCAACTTATCATGCTTGATTCTCTAATGTCTTAAAGTTTAAACAATAAATGCATGAATGCCTATGCTTTAATTCAAGATATATCAATAAAAATCATAAATTAATCAAAATTCATTCTAGTAATGATATGAGAAGATCACATGAGAATAAGACAAAATTCAGGGATTTTTTTGAACATGATATAAATAACCCCCCACACTTAAGATGTACATTGCCCTCAATATACAAAGTTAGATTTACGATGATATGAATATAAGATCATAAGATAGGGAGAGAAGTGAAACTTCTTGAATGATGAATGGACTCATTGAATTGGAGTTATGGAGAATAATCGGCCAAGGGCAATGATAAGATTGGAGGAGGATACTCCAGTGGTGGTAGAGGTTGGGTTCCATAACCACAGTGTCTAGCGAAGAGGTTATTGTGGTGGTCGGGCAGGACATGGCAGTTGTGGAGAACCTTTTCCAGTGGAGTTTCAGGTTCCGAAGTGATAGTGAGCTTTGGAGCTCTTAATAACTATGATAAAATCAAGAACTCTTTAGGAAATATAAAGAGGCATAATTACTCGTAATGAAATAGCAGAAACTATAAATTATTCAATAAAAATTATAAACCTAAAAATGAAATAATATTAAAGGAAAATAAAATAAAAGGTACTTTAAGAAGATAAATAAAGATAAAAGTGAAACTAAAAATAATAAATAAAAAGTCTTTAAACATCGTCATCGTCGAATGGTTCACAAGGTGGTGGTGGCAATGAGATGTGAAGGTCCTGACAAATCTGATGAAGAGTAGCATCAATGTGATCAAAGCGCTAAAAACACTACTACTCAAATCGAGTAAGGCATTCAGAGATGTTAGAGTATGAAGCCGCCGCATGAACTAAACGATAGATAAGTGGTGGCTAAAACAGTGGGTCCTCATGACGTGGAGGGACATCATCAGTAATGTCCTCTGGGTCCTCCTCCTTAGCGGATTGGACCAGGCGATACTGGGGTGGGTTAGTTCCACGTCGTTTCTCGATCATCCTCATATGAAGCATGCTCGAGATACCTTATGGGGATATCTGGCGAATGAGAGTGAGGGAGGATGATTGTGCCGCTGTGTTGAGGAGCCCGAAGTGCCGTGTCAGTCGAGTCATATAGGGGCCAATAGTGATGACTCCCTTCCTATGCCGCTCCATCTGATGATGGATGGCGTGTAACACCCCTAACTCGTGACCGTCGCCGGTGTCGGACACGAGGGGTTAACGGCCAAATCCTCTCAAGGTACCAACCAATTGACATTACCAGTCAGGCTGGAAAACTGCGTCACTGTCGCCTTAAAAATCATATCTCAAGTTTCAAAACTCGGAAACTGGTTTCGTAAATTTTCCCTGAATTTAGACTCACATACCCATCCATGGATTTTTTTCTAGAATTTTTTGTTGGGCCAATTGGTACAGTTTATTAGTTAAAGTCACCCATGTTACAGGGATCGACTGCTCTGACCTTCGTGCATTACAACTTAAATATCTCTCTGTACAGGGCTTTAATACTGGTTTCGTTTATTTCTAATGAAACTAGACTCAAAATGGAATCTGTACATATAAGGTATGACTCCTAATTATTTCTGTATAATTTATGGTAAATTTTCAAAGTCGTGACAGGGGACCCAGAAACCGTTCTGGCCCTGTCTCACGAGAACTTTAATATTTCTCAGTATACTGCTCATATGGTCGTTTCGTTTCGTCCATATAAAAATAGATTCATCAAGGTTCAATTTCATAATTTACTCACTATTTAATTCTACTTCTACTATTTTTAGTGATTTTTCAATCTCATCTCACTGCTGCTGTCCGCAACAGTTACTGCAGTAGACTATGCCAATTTCATGAATCTTTCCTTGGCCTTAATCATCCATCATACATGACACAAATTATGGGCACCATATCAAAATTAGAGTTTCTAAGACTCGTGGCTATAGGTTCTAGCATCCCACTCGACGACCACATAGGCCATTTTCACATGGCTTAAAGTTTACAACCCACAATTCGACAAAATATAATAGCCTATACATGCCAAATGTTCTTCAACAACGAAAACAATACCACAAGATTTCAGCCGGTGTGATGACTTCAACGACGGTCCCGATCACGCAAACAATACGAGTCCGAGAGACCTAAAATGGGTGACAAGAAAACACCGAGTGAGTTTACAACTCAGTAAGTCATAAGCATTCATCAATCCATCGATAAAGTTACTACAACATGTACAACAAACGAGGCTAGGTACTCATCCATATCGAATCTATACCATAATACCTCGGACCTTTCGGTCCAATCTCGTACCAAGTCATACATCCACATTTCACATTCTACACAACAAGATAATCGAAACATTTTTACACATTAACTCATTTTCCAGCACAACCATACAATTTCAACCATCACATAGATTTAAGGCTTACCAAATTCAACCCCAAGCATGAACGTATTCTCTATTCGTCATGAGCTCGAGGTACTTACCCGATCCGCTGTCCATACTCAACTCGATGGAGACACACCCTCCATATATATAGAGTACGCACACACAAGGCTTAATACTCGATTTCGCACACTTAGTGCCACGCAATTTAAGCCCGCACACATAGTGCCATACCTTCGAGCTCGCACACCCGGTCAGTATTTTTTCCAGCATGCACACTTAGTGCCATATATTTCCAGCATGCACACTTAATGCCAATCTCGTCACCGTACACACGTATTGCCCAAGACACTTAGTGCCAAAGCAAACTTTCTACACATTTCACTATTTCTTTTACATTCAACAATTGTCATCACTCCATACACATACAATTTCATTTATATATATATATATATAGCATCCCATTAAATACAATTGCATAGATTTTACAATCATTTAAGCAATATCAAGCATATGTGCTTAATGACTTACCTTGTGTTGGGCAAATAATTCCAAGTCGGCTACTCGTTGACCTTCGATTTCCCTTTGTTGGACGCCTCTCCTTTAGGATCTTGAGCTTAAACAAATAAATCAACTCATTCAATCGCTTGGGTACATATGTTGGTATCCACATTCTAATGATAATATAACATGCGGAACGACATGGTAAAATTTTTATCTTGCTACCTTATGTTCTTGGCTATTCGGCCAATAGCCTTATGCAATTTACTATTCTATCAATAATCCAATCGCACATACACGTATACATATTCGTATATTAGATAACCATCCTTACTAACCACCCATTTTAGTTGATTTCATACAATCAAAGGCAATATCATAATTGGGTATACTTATGTAGCCGAATGTGCTAAAATTGGTCTAACATCACCTATACCCTTGATTGAATGGCCGAATACTTATACTAGCAATTATAGTATCGATTTTATTCTTTCAAACACATAGTCCCATTCGGCCCTAACCATTTACTTAACGTATGTGTACAAATTCCATCTCAAGATTAGGAGTTGCAACTACAACTAGGTTACAACAATGCTCATCAATGACCGAATGCCTAAGCACAACTCTACTAAAAATTTATCCAACATCATTAACTTTGCCTTTCACTATTTTTTTTTTCTAAACATCAAATACAAAGTAACTTACATGTATATATTAAACCAACCTTGCTAGCACAATATCCCTTAACCGAATATCATAAACCCAAGCCACATATATAGTTCATCAAGGCCTTTCATTGGCCACATTCGCACCCCTCCCCATGAACAACCAAATTTCAACCTCCATTTAAAAGTATATGTACCAAGAGCTTCAACTACTTGGCCAAATACCAAGCCTCCAAACACCCAAATTTAATCCATGGGATGAATAGAACTTGAACTAATCACCTCGTTTATATCTAAATTTCCAAGGATTTCAAAGTGTTTACCTCTTCCTAAGCATCAACCAAGCGAATCATGCACAAAAGAAATCCTTCTTCTTCCTACTTCAAGTCACGGCAATGGAGAATAGAATGAGCAAAATTTTCTTTTTTTTGTTTTCCTTGTTCAATACACGGCAATGGGGAGGGTAACCACACACACACTTTTTTTTGTTTCTCTTCCTACAACACCAATATAATAACAATTCTAACATCAACCATTAGCAAAACATGTTGAAACATGTTCCCTTGCCCATAACCTTGTCATGGCCGGCCACTCACCTTAGGAAGTGGGTTATTTGACATGCAAGGACAACTATTTTCCCACATGTATTAATAGGCCACCTTACAATTGCCTAGCACATTTCTAAATTTTCTCACATAAGTCCTATTTGAAAAAAATCACTTACAATTACAAAATCCAAACATTCAATTTTTACACAAGTGTTTGTACATATAATGGGCATCAACTATGACGGTTAATTATTTTATAACTTCGGTTTAGTGGTCCCAAACCACTTTCCGACTAGGGTCAATTTTGGGATGTCACAACTCTCCCCATTTAAGAAATTTTCGTCCCGAAAATCTTACCAGTGAATAGGCTCGGTATCGCTCTTTCATAGAGTCCTCAAGCTCCCAAGTGGCTTCTTCCATTCCGTGTTTATGCCACAACACCTTCACTAACGGAATTTTCCTATTGCGCAACTCTTTTACTTCACGCCTCATAATGCGAACCGGTTCCTCTTCATAGCTCAAATTAGGCTGAATCTCAATCTCAGATGGAGCAATTACGTGCGATGGATCAGACCTATATCGTCGAAGCATCGAGACATGAAAAACATTGTGAATCTTTTCGAGCTCAGGGGGCAAAATCAAACGATACGCGACTGGACCGACTCGTTTGGATATCTCATATGGACCGATGAACCTCGGACTCAATTTGCCCTTACGGCCAAATCTAAGCACCTTCTTCCACGGTGAGACTTTGAGAAATACCTTGTCTCCAACCTGATATTCAATGTCTTTTCTTCTCAAATCCGCATACGACTTTTGGCGATCCGAAGCAGCTTTCAAACTTTCACGAATTACTCGAACTTTCTGCTCGGCATCCTTAATCAAATCAACCCCGAAGATTTTACTTTCACTAAGTTCAGTCCAGAATAATGGGGTACGGCATTTACGACCGTATAAAGCCTCGTAAGGCGCCATCTTAATACTTGATTGAAAACTATTGTTGTAGGCAAATTCAATCAAAGGTAAATACCGTTCCCATGAACCACTAAACTCAAGGATGCAACATCTCAACATATCCTCGAGTATTTGAATTATCCGTTCGGATTGACCATCGGTTTGGGGATGAAAAGCAGTGCTAAAATGCAGCTTGGTACCCAAAGCCTCTTGCAATTTCTTCCAAAATCGCGACGTAAATCTTGGGTCTCTATCCGACACGATAGAAATAGGCACCCCATGCAATCGAACAATTTGGGAAATGTATAATTCTGCCAATTTATCGAGCGAAAAATCCGTGCGGACAGGGATAAAATGAGCCGACTTAGTCAATCTATCAACAACAACCCAGATCGCATCCTTCTTACTCGCCGACAATGGCAGTCCAGATACAAAGTCCATGGTGACTCGATCCCATTTCCGCTCGGGTATCGTGATCGGCTGAAGTAATCCCGATGGCACTTGATGTTCCGCTTTCACTTGTTGACATATCAGACACATTGAAACAAATTTAGAAATGTCTCGTTTCATACCGGCCACCAAAATTGGCGTTTCAAATCGTTGTACATCTTCGTACTCCGGGTGGATTGCCATTCGGCTACAATGGGCTTCATTTAGAATTATCGAAATAAGTTCAATTCTTTGGAACATACTGACGACTTCGAACCTCAAACAATCGTCATCATCAATTTGAAACTCGATTCCTTGTTCGAACACACTCAGCCCGTTTTGCAAGCAACTCCTCATCAACTTTTCGAGCTTCCCGAATTTGATGAGCCAACACCGGTTTGGCCTTTAATTCAGCTACTAACACATTGTCGGGTAGGATAGACAAGTGTACATTCATCGCTCAGTAAAGCAAGCAAGTGATTTCGACTTAAGGCATCCGCAACCACATTAGCCTTTCCGGGTGATAATCAATGACGAGTTCATAATCTTTTAACAACTCGAGCCATCGTCTTTGTCGCAGATTTAAGTCTCTCTGAGTCATCAAATATTTGAGACTTTTGTGATCCGAATACACATGGCACTTCTCACCGAATAAGTAATGTCGCCATATCTTTAAGGCGAATACGATGGCAGCCAATTCGAGATCATGGGTTGGATAATTTTCTCATGTGGCTTTAATTGTCTCGACGCATAGGCCACAACTCGACCTTCTTGCATCAATACGCAACCTAACCCAAGTAGGGAGGCATCACTATAGATGACAAACTCTTTGCCAGATTCGGGCTGTACTAGAACTGTAGCTTTCGTCAAATGGGTTTTCAATTGGTGAAACCTTTCGACACTTTTCCGTCCATTCAAATTTGACATCTTTTCAAGCGGTTTTGTCATGGGTGTGGCTATCATCGAGAATCCTTTTACAAACCGTCGGTAGTAACCGCAAGCCCCAAAAAGCTCCTAACTTCGGTAACATTCCTTGGAGGTTTCCAATCGACTATGGTCAAATTTTGTTCGGTCCACCACGACACCGATGCGAACACCACGTGCCCCAAAAAGCTAACCTCTTTCAACCAAAATTCACATTTACTGAACTTTGCGTATAACTGCTTATCTCGTAAGATTTGCAACACTAGCCTTAGGTGTTTAGCATGTTCAGTTTCATCTCTCGAATAGACCAAAATGTCATCGATAAATACAACGACGAACCGATCCAAGTATGGCCTGAAAATTCTATTCATTAAATCCATAAACACCGTAGGGCATTAGTGAGCCCAAACGGCATCACCAAGAATTCAGTAGTGACCGTACCTTGTTCTAAAAGCGGTTTTGGTATGTCCGATTCTCGGACCCTCAACCGATAGTATCCCGACCTCAAATCTATCTTTGAAAACACCGAGGCTCCCTTTAATTGATCAAACAGATCGTCAATTCGTGGCAACGGATATTTATTCTTTATCGTCACTTTATTGAGTTGACGGTAGTCGATGCACAACCTCATGCTTCCGTCCTTCTTTTCACAAACAATCCGGTGCGCCCCATGGAGAAAAACTCGGTCGAGCGAAACCTCTATCCGTCAATTCTTGCAATTGAACCTTCAATTCCTTTAACTCCGTTAATGCCATACGATACGGAGCTATTGAGATCGGCGTAGTGCCCGGTACAAATTCGATCGTCAATTCCACTTCTCGAACCGGTGGCAATCCCGTAACTCCTCCGGAAAAACATCCGAATACTCACAAACCACTGATACCGATTCGAGTTTCTTTTCCGTCTCTTTACTTTCCAACACATACGCAAGGTATGTTTCACACCCCTTTTTCACATATCTCCGAGCGGTCATAGAAGATATTATCGCTGGCACTCCTTTTAAATCAGTAGACTCGACTTGGACTACCTCATTATTTGCACTCCTCAAATCAATGGTTTTCCTTTTGCGATCCACCTTCGCATCATGTACGGTCACCAATCCATACCAAGAATAACATCGAATTCATCAAATGGTAGAAGCATCGATCGGTAGGAAAACAGATTCTCGAATTATTAGGGGGCATCTCTTGCACACTTTATCAACGAGTACGTATTGACCTAAAGGGTTTGACACTCGAATTACGAACTCAGTAGACTCAACAGGTAGAGTCTTACTGGATGCTAAAGTTTCACATACATATGAATGAGTAGAGCCGGGGTCAATCAATGCAATCACACTAGTATCAAAGAGAGTAAAAGTACCAGTGATAACGTCAGGGGAGGATGCCTCCTCTCATGCGCGGATGGCATATGCTCTAGCAGGAGCTCGGGTCTCGGATCGAATAGCCATATCAGTGGCTCCTCTCTGATTACCACCCCTACCTCCTGAAACCCTCGGGGGTCTACCTCTAGCTGTCGCCCCACTAGATCTCGTACCTTGCATCTTATTCTTCTCATCTAGCTCCGTGCAATCCCTAATGAAGTGGTCCTTCGAACCACATCCGTAACAGGCCCGGTTAACAGACTTACCCCAACATTCACCTAGGTGTCGTCTTCCACATTGGGGACATTCAGGTCTCTCTTGACGATTATTGCCCAAACTAGCTACCGATGTAGCTCGGAGTCCGTCAATGGTCGGGCTCTAATGGAAATTCCTGATCGCCTCGACTTCATGGTGTCCTCCCGAACCTCTTTACAATGAGAACGGAGCTTTACTCGTTGATCTTTTACGGTAATCTCTTGCTTCAAATTCAGCCTTCTTCTTCTCCTTCCCAAGTTCTTCCGCATTGCAGGCTCATTCGACTAGTGTCACGAACTCCTTTATCTCCAAAATTCCCACTAGTAACTTTAACTCTTCATTCAATCCTTCTTCAAATCTTTTGCACATAGCAACCTCATCAGCCACACACTCCGAGCATACCGACTAAGTCTTACGAACTCATGTTCGTATTGAGATCTGATCATACGGCCTTGCTTGAGTTCCGGGAACTCCTTACGTTTCGATCGATGAACCGTTGACTAATATATTTCTTCCGAATTCCGTTTGAAAGAAATCCCAAGTAACTTGTTCCTTTGGGACTATGGAAATCAAGGTCCTCCACCAATAGTAGGTGAGTCTCGCAACAAAGATATAGCACACTTAAGACATTCATCGGGTGTGCATGACAGTTCATCAAACACTCTAATGGTGTTATCAAGCGAACTTCGGCCTTTCGGCATAAATCGGTAACTACGACCTTAAACTCCTCGGCCCCATGTTTCCTAATCAAGTCCACGGTGGTTTACTCAGCCTCACAGGATCGAAGAATCGATGGCATCACGGGCTCTTGGGTGGATTATTTAAATTGGAATGGTTGGACACCGGATTGGTTCGGGCATATTCGCGACCCACTCATTCATCATGGTGAAGAAGGCTTGTTTCGCCTTCATTTTGATTATTCGCGGATGACCGAGGTTCAACAGGCGGTGTCCCTTGCGCAGGAGCAGCCGCTACACTTTCAACGTCATCCGCCAAGGGTCTCTATCCGGGTTCCATCGCTAATCAAAACAAAAATTTCAACCGTCAGAAGTCATCACATTATTAAGCACTAAACATTTGGCATGTATAGCTAGACTCACACGCTCTATGGTAGTCCTAGAACCGACTAAACCATGGCTCTGATACCAATAAAATTGCAACACCCCTAACTCGTGACCGTCGCCGGTGTCGGACACGAGGGGTTAACGGCCAAATCCTCTCAAGGTACCAACCAATTGACATTACCAGTCAGGCTGGAAAACTGCGTCACCGTCGCCTTAAAAATCATATCTCGAGTTTCAAAACTCGGAAACTGGTTTTGTAAATTTTCCCTGAATTTAAACTCACATAACCATCCATGGATTTTTTTCTAGAATTTTTGGTCAGGCCAATTGGTACAGTTTATTAGTTAAAGTCACCCATGTTACAGGGATCAACTGCTCTGACCTTCGCGTGTTACAACTTGAATATCTATTCGTACAGGGCTTTAATACTGGTGCCGTTTGTTTCTAATAAAACTAGACTCAAAATGGAATCTGTACATATAAGGTATCACTCCTAATTCTTTCTGGATAATTTATGGTAAATTTTCAAAGTCGTGACGGGGGACCCAGAAATCGTTCTGGCCCTGTCTAACGAGAACTTTAATATTTCTCAGTATACTGCTCATATGGTCGTTTCGTTTCGTCCATATAAAAATAGATTCATCAAGGTTCAATTTCATAATTTACTCACTATTTAATTATACTTCTACTATTTTTAGTGATTTTTCAATCTCATCTCACTGCTGCTGTCCGCAACAGTTACTGCAGAGACTATGCCAATTTCATGAATCTTTCCTTGGCCTTAATCATCCATCATACATGACACAAATTATGGGCACCATATCAAAATTAGAGTTTCTAAGACTCGTGGCTATAGGTTCTAGCATCCCACTCGGCGACCACATAGGCCATTTTCACATGGCTTAAAGTTTACAACCCACAATTCGACAAAATATAATAGCCTATACATGCCAAATGTTCTTCAACAACGAAAACAATACCACAAGATTTCAGCCGGTGTGATGACTTCAACGACGGTCCCGATCACGCAAACAATACGAGTCCGAGAGACCTAAAATGGGTGACAAGAAAAACACCGAGTGAGTTTACAACTCAGTAAGTCATAAGCATTCATCAATCCACTGATAAAGTTACTACAACATGTACAACAAACGAGGCTAGGTACTCATCCATATCGAATCTATACCATAATACCTCGGACCTTTCGGTCCAATCTCGTACCAAGTCATACATCCACATTTCACATTCTACACAACAAGATAATCGAAACATTTTTACACATTAACTCATTTTCCAGCACAACCATACAATTTCAACCATCACATAGATTTAAGGCTTACCAAATTCAACCCCAAGCATGAACGTATTCTCTATTCGTCATGAGCTCGAGGTACTTACCCAATCCGCTGTCCATACTCAACTCGATGGAGACACACCCTCCATATATATAGAGTACGCACACACAGTGCTTAATACTCGATTTCGCACACTTAGTGCCATGCAATTTAAGCCCGCACACATAGTGCCATACCCTTGAGCTCGCACACCCAAAGGTCAGTATTTTTTCCAGCATGCACACTTAGTGCCATATATTTCCAGCATGCACACTTAGTGCCAATCTCGTCACCGTACACACGTATTGCCCTCACACTTAGTGCCGAAAGCAAACTTTCTACACATTTCACTATTTCTTTTACATTCAACAATTGTCATCACTCCATACACATACAATTTCATTTATATATATATATATATAGCATCCCATTAAATACAATTGCATAGATTTTACAATCATTTAAGCAATATCAAGCATTTGTGCTTAATGACTTACCTTGTGTTGGGCAAATAATTCCAAGTCGGCTACTCGTTGACCTTCGATTTCCCTTTGTTGGACGCCTCTCCTTTAGGATCTTGAGCTTAAACAAATAAATCAACTCATTCAATCGCTTGGGTACATATGTTGGTATCCACATTCTAATGATAATATAACATGCGGAACGACATGGTAAAATTTTTATCTTGCTACCTTATGTTCTTGGCTATTCGGCCAATAGCCTTATGCAATTTACTATTCTATCAATAATCCAATCGCACATACACGTATACATATTCGTATATTAGATAACCATCCTTACTAACCACCCATTTTAGTTGATTTCATACAATCAAAGGCAATATCATAATTGGGTATACTTATGTAGCCGAATGTGCTAAAATTGATCTAACATCACCTATACCCTTGATTGAATGGCCGAATACTTATACTAGCAATTATAGTATCGATTTTATTCTTTCAAACACATAGTCCCATTCGGCCCTAACCATTTACTTAACGTATGTGTACAAATTCCATCTCAAGATTAGGAGTTGCAACTACAACTAGGTTACAACAATGCTCATCAATGACCGAATGCCTAAGCACAACTCTACTAAAAATTTATCCAACATCATTAACTTTGCCTTTCACTATTTTTTTTCTAAACATCAAATACAAAGTAACTTACATGTATATATTAAACCAACCTTGCTAGCACAATATCCCTTAACCGAATATCATAAACCCAAGCCACATATATAGTTCATCAAGGCCTTTCATTGGCCACATTCGCACCCTCCCCATGAACAACCAAATTTCAACCTCCATTTAAAAGTATATGTACCAAGAGCTTCAACTACTTGGCCAAATACCAAGCCTCCAAACACCCAAATTTAATCCATGGGATGAATAGAACTTGAACTAATCACCTCGCTTATATCTAAATTTCTAAGGATTTCAAAGTGCTTACCTCTTCCTAAGCATCAACCAAGCGAATCATGCACAAAAGAAATCCCTTCTTCTTCCTCCTTCAAGTCACGGTAATGGAGAATAGAATGAGCAAAAATTTTCTTTTTTTTGTTTTCCTTGTTCAATACACGGCAATGGGGAGGGTAACCACACACACACACTTTTTTTTTGTTTCTCTTCCTACAACACCAATATAATAACAATTCTAACATCAACCATTAGCAAAACATGTTGGAAACATGTTCCCTTGCCCATAACCTTGTCATGGTCGGCCACTCACCTTAGGAAGTGGGTTATTTGACATGCAAGGACAACTATTTTCCCACATGTATTAATAGGCCACCTTACAATTGCCTAGCACATTTCTAAATTTTCTCACATAAGTTCTATTTGAAAAAAATTCACTTACAATTACAAAATCCAAACATTCAATTTTTACACAAGTGTTTGTACATATAATGGGCATCAACTATGACGGTTAATTATTTTTATAACTCGGTTTAGTGGTCCCGAAACCACTTTCCGACTAGGGTCAATTTTGGGATGTCACATGGCGAGGGCAATGAAATAGACAAGGTCGAAGACGTGCCCGTTCGCCATACTCCATAAATGGTAGGCGTTATGAGTGTTGATGACGCAGGTGCTCTCTCGCCGTCCTATAAGAGTGTGGGCCAAGATGGCGTGTAAATTCCTCAGGGATGGGTTGAAGGCTGATGCCTTGGAGCAGCTAGGGTCGTAGGTGGTCGAGGCAAGGACTAAGGCTTGCTAGCATTTTGAAGGAGAGTAGTGGATGTGGCTATGGAGGGTGTCGTGTAACACCCTAAATTTTGGCCTAGAAGTTTTGGGCCTTGAGCATGGGAGCGGTTGAAGGCAGCTTATAATATTTTGTTGTGCGTTAAAATTTCATAGTTGAAGGCTTGTTTTAGTGGTTAAGTGTGCTGAGAAGTGTTGGAGAAGTCCTGGGTTCAAACTTGGACTCTAGTAAAAATTTTGGTTTAAGGTGAATCAAACCCTAGCCTTAAGAATATTGTTGGAGAAATTGTGACACAAAAAGCCTTGTGGCTTAGTGGCAAGTAGCGTGTGGAGCATTTAAGGGGAGGCATGGGTTCGAATCCCATGGCAAGCAAAGAGCATTTATTTTGCTAATAGGGGGCGGCAAGAGTTGGTGTTGAATTTAAACTCTGATGATGGAGGGATCCCACATCGGGAAGCTAACATAAGAGTGGATGCGAAGCTGGCTTTAAATAGAGAGAACCATGAGGAGAGTAAAGGTACCCTTCTTGGCTGATCCCTTTCGCTTTGTGGCGTGCTCGGTTGGGTTGGGCGCCGGCTAAGAGTGCTCGGAGCGTGGATTAACTCCAGTCTCCAATCAGGTGTGTATTTCTCAATACTCTAGCTGTAGGATGGCTACTTCGGGTCGCGATGTGTAACACCCCTAACTCGTGACCGACGCCGGTGTCGGACACGAGGGGTTAACGAGACAAATCCTCTTAAAGTACCGACCAATTTGGCATTTCTGGACAGGCTGGAAAACTGCGTCACCGTCGCCTTAAAAATCATATCTCGAGTTCCAAAACTCGGAAACTGGTTTCGTAAATTTTCCCTGAATTTAGACTCATATATCCATCCATGGATTTATTTTTAGAATTTTGGTTGGGCCAATTGGTACAGTTTATTAGTTAAAGTCACCCATGTTACAGGGATCGACTGCTCTGACCTCCGCGCGTTACAACTTGAATATCTTTCTGTACAGGGCTTTAATACTGGTGCCGTTTGTTTCTAATGAAACTAGACTCGAAATGGAATCTGTACATATAAGGCATGACTCCTAATTCTTTCTGGATAATTTATGGTAAATTTTCAAAGTCACGACAGGGGACCCAGAAATCGTTCTGGCCCTGTCTCACGAGAACTTTAATATCTCCCAGTATACTGCTCATATGGTCGTTTCGTTTCGTCCATATAAAAATAGATTCATCAAGGATCAGTTCCATAATTTACTCACTATTTAATTCTACTTATACTATTTTTAGTGATTTTTCAATCTCATCTCACTGCTGCTGTCCGCAACAGTTACTGCAGTAGACTATGCCAATTTCATGAATTTTTCCTTGGCCTTAATCATCCATCATACATGACACAAATTATGGCCACCTTAACAAAATTTGAGTTTCTAAGACTCGTGGCTATAGGTTCTAGCATCCCACTCGACGACCACATAGGCCATTTTCACATGGCTTAAAGTTTACAACCCACAATTCGACAAAATATAATAGCCTATACATGCCAAATGTTCTTCAACAACAAAAAACAATACCACAAGATTTCAGCGGTGTGATGACTTCAACGACGGTTCCGAAACGCAACAATACGAGTCCAAGAGACCTAAAATGGGTGACAAGAAAACACCGAGTGAGTTTACAACTCAGTAAGTCATAAGCATTCGTCAATCCACCGATAAAGTTACTACTACATGTACAACAAATGAGGCTAGGTACTCGTCCATATCGAATCTATACCATAATACCTCGGACCTTTTGGTCCAATCTCGCACCAATTCATACATCCACATTTCATACTCTACACAACAAGATAATCAAGCATTTTTACACATTAACTCATTTTCCAGCACAACCATACAATTTCAATCATCACATAGATTTAAGGCTTACCAAATTCAACCCCAAGCATGAACGTATTACCTATTCGTCATGAGCTCAAGGTACTTACCGATCCGCTGTCCATACTCACTCGATGGAGACACACCCTCCATATAATTGTTCGATTGGAGATATTTATATATATATAGAGTACGCACACGATTGCTTAATACTCGATTTCGCACACTTAGTGCCATGCGATTTAGGCCCACACACAGTGCCATGCCCTTCGAGCTCGCACACTTAGTGCCATATATTTCCAGCATGCACACTTAGTGCCATATATTTCCAGCACGCACACTTAGTGCCAATCTCGTCACCGTACACACGTATTGCCCGCAGACACTTAGTGCCGAAAGCAAACTTTCTACACATTTCACTATTTCTTTTACATTCAACAATTGTCATCACTCCATACACATACATTTTCATTTATATATATATATCATCCCATTAAACACAATTGCATAAATTTTACAATCATTTAAGCAATATCAAATACGTGCTTAATGACTTACCTCGTGTTGGGTAAAATAGTTCCAAGTCGGCTACTCGATGACCTTCGTCTTTCCCTTGCTTGATTCTCCTTCTTTAACTCCTTGAGCTTAATCAATAAATCACTAGTTTAACCATCTTGCTAAACATTCATAATTCAACTACACATGCATATGTATGCTTGTATATTCGGCAACCATTCTTACTAATCGTCCATTTGGTCGATTATACACCTAACCGAATATGCACCAAAAACTTGATTCAACATTACCTACATACTCACTTTAATGGCGAATATATATATATATGTACAATGTCAACTAACATCTTTTAATCACCTAATTTCATCTCATGAACATTTAATCAAATTTTCCCAATCTAGCATATTTTCACATCCATTTGTAACATCATGTACAAACACATATACACATATATCAAAACACAAATTTTTACCTATCATGCAACAAGCATAAATCGCACTTATGAGCATGCCATGGCGAATACATCCCACACCATCCCCTTTCAATTTTTGGTCATGGTTAAACAAAGAAAACTCCATGTCTTACTCAAGAATGCTAAAAGAAATTTCAAGAGTAGTCAATCCATCATTACATGTATCATCAACAAGCTTCACATTTAGCATGCAATGGCTTTAACACAATATCAACCTTGGCCAAATACCATTTCCATGGCATAACAAGGATTTGAACCATGGGCTAACATGAACATCAAGTTAGCAACTAAAACATGCATGAATCTCATGACACAACCTCAAACATACCTTAATCTTGACACAAGTATGACCAAATCTCCTTCTAGTTCTCTTCTAAACCAAGCATGAAGCAAAAATCCTTCCTTTTTCCCTTAGTATTTTCAGCCAAGATTTTGAGAATGGATGAACAATTTTTTTCCTTTCTTTTCCTCTACTCACGGCAACAAAGGGGGGCATCCATGCTCATTTTTTATTTTTCTACATAATCCACTAACTAAACATGTTGGAAACATGTTCCCTTGCCCATATTCTTGTCATGGCTGGCCACTCACCTTAGGAAGTGGGTTATTTGACATGCAAGGACAACTATTTTCCCACATGTATTAATAGGCCACCTTACAATTGCCTAGCACATTTCTAAATTTTCTCACATAAGTCCTATTTGATAAAAATTCACTTACTATTAACAAAATCCAAACACGAAATTTTCACACATGCATATATACATATAATGAGCATCAATTATGATGGTTAATTATTATTATGACTCGGTTTGGTGGTCCCGAAACCACTTTCCGACTAGGGTCGATTTAGGGATGTCACAACTCTCCCCCACTTAGAAATTTTCGTCCCCGAAAATCTTACCGTAAATAGGCTCGGTATCGCTCTTTCATAGAGTCCTCAAGTTCCCAAGTGGCTTCTTCCATTCCGTGTTTATGCCACAACACCTTCACTAACGGGATTTTCCTATTGCGCAACTCTTTTACTTCACGCCTCATAATGCGAACCGGTTCCTCTTCATAGCTCAAATTAGGCTAAATCTCAATCTCAGATGGAGCAATTACGTGCGATGGATCAGACCTATATCGTCAAGCATCGAGACATGAAAACGTTGTGAATCCTTTCGAGCTCAAGGGCAAAATTAATCGATATGCGATCGCCCAACTCGTTCGGATACTTCATATGGCCCGATAAACCTCGGACTCAATTTGCCCTTACGACCAAATCTAAGCACCTTCTTCCAAGGTGAAACTTTGAGAAAGACCTTGTCTCCAACCTGATATTCAATATCTTTTCTTTTCAAATCCGCATACGACTTTTGGCGATCCGAAGCGCTTTCAAACTTTCACGAATTACTCGAACTTTTGCTCGGCATCCTTAACCAAATCAACTCAAGAATTTACCTTCACTAAGTTCAGTCCAGAATAATGGGGTACGGCATTTACGATCGTATAAAGCCTCGTAAGGCGCCATCTTAATACTTGATTGAAAGCTATTGTTGTAGGCGAATTCAATCAAAGGTAAATACCGTTCCATGAACCACTAAACTCAAGGATGCAACATCTCAACATATCCTCGAGTATTTGAATTATCCGTTCGGATTGACCATCGGTTTGGGGATGAAAAGCGGTGCTAAAATGCAGCTTGGTACCCAAAGCATCTTGCAATTTCTTCCAAAATCGCGACGTAAATCTTGGGTCTCTATCCGACACGATAGAAATAGGCACCCGTGTAATCTCACAACTGAGAAACGTACAATTCCGCTAATTTGTCCATTGAAAAATCCGACGACGGGGATAAAGTGAGCCGACTTAGTTAGTCTATCGACAACGACCCAAATCGCATCCTTCTTACTCATCGACAATGGCGATCCGGATACAAAGTCCATTGTGACTCGATCCCATTTCCATTCGGGTATCATGATCGGTGAAGTAATCCCGATGGCACTTGATGTTCCGCTTTCACTTGTTGACATATCAGACACCTTGAAACAAATTCAGAAATGTCTCGTTTCATACGGGCCACCAAAATTGGCGTTTGGTCATTGTACATTTTAGTACTACCCGGGTGGATTGACATTCGACTACAATGGGCTTCATTTAGAATTATCGAAATAAGTTCAATTCTTTGGAACACAGACGACTTCTAAACCTTAAACAATCGTCATCATCAATTTGAAACTCTGATTCCTTGCTCAGAACACACTCAGCCCGTTTTGCAAGCAACTCCTCATCAACTTTCTGAGCTTCCCGAATTTGATGAGCCAACAATGGTTTGGCCTTCAATTCGCTACTAACACATTGTCGGGTAGAATAGACAAGTGTACATTCATCGTCAGTAAAACAAAGTGATTTCGACTTAAGGCATCCGCAACCACATTGGCCTTTCGGGTGATAATCAATAACGAGTTCATAATCTTTTAACAACTCGAGCCATCGTCTTTGTCGCAGATTTAAGTCTCTTTGAGTCATCAAATATTTGAGACTTTTGTGATCCGAATACACATGGCACTTCTCACCAAATAAGTAATGTCGCCATATCTTTAAAGGCGAATACGATGGCGACCAATTCGAGATCATGGGTCGGATAATTTTTCTCATGTGGCTTTAATTGTCTCGACGCATAGGCCACAACTCGCCCTTCTTGCATCAATACGCAACCCAACCCAAGTAGGGATGCGTCACTATAAATGACAAACTCTTTGCCCGATTCGGGTTGCACTAGAATTGGGGCTTCATCAAATAAGCTTTCAGTTGATCGAAACTTTTCGACATTTCTCCGTCCATTCGAACTTAACATCCTTTTGGAGTAGCCGTCATTGGCGTGGCTATCATCGAGAAACCTTTACAAATCGTCGGTAATAACCGCAAGCCCCAAAAAGCTCCTAACTTCGGTAACATTCCTTGGTGGTTTCCAATCGACTATGGCGAAATTTTGTTCGGTCCACCCGACACCGATGCGGACATCACGTGCCCCAAAAGCTAACCTCTTTCAACCAAAATTCACATTTCTTGAACTTTATGATAATCGCTTATCTCGTAAGATTTGCAACACTAGCCTCGGTGTTCAAAGATGTTCGTTTCATCTCTCGAATAGACCAAAATGTCATCGATAAATACAACTACGAACCGATCCAAGTATGGCCTGAAAATTCTATTCATTAAATCCATAAACACCGTAGGGCATTAGTGAGCCCAAACGGCATCACCAAGAATTCGTAGTGACCGTACCTCGTTCTAAAAGCGGTTTTGGGTATGTCCGATTCTCGGACCCTCAACCGATAGTACCCGACCTCAAATCTATCTTTGAAAACACCGAGGCTCCCTTTAATTGATCAAACAAATCGTCAATTCGTGGCAATGGATATTTATTCTTTATCGTCACTTTATTGAGTTGACGATAGTCGATGCACAACCTCATGGTTCCGTCCTTCTTCTTCACAAACAATACAAAAGCGCCCCATGGAGAAAAAACTCGGTCGAGCGAAACCTCTATCCGTCAATTCTTGCAATTGAACCTTCAATTCCTTTAATTCCGTTAATGCCATACGACACGGGGCTATTGAAATCGGCGTAGTACCGGTACAACCGATGCGAATTCCACTTCTCGAACCGGTGGCAATCCGGTAACTCCTCGGAAAAACATCTGAATACTCACAAACCACTGGTACCGATTCGAGTTTCCTTTCCGTCTCTTTACTCCCAAACACATACGCAAGGTATGTTTCACACCCCTTTTCACATATCTTGAGCGGTCATAGAAGATATTATTATTCGCACTCCCTTTAAATCAAGAGACTCGACTCGGACTACCTCATTATTTGCACTCCTCAAATTAATGGTTTTCCTTTGCGATCCACCAACGCATCATGTACGGTCACCAATCCATACCAAGAATAACATCGAATTCATGAAATGGTAGAAGCATCGATCGGTAGGAAAAGCGATTCTCGAATTATTAGGGGCATCTCTTGCACACTTTATCAACAAGCACGTATTGACCCAAAGGGTTTGACACTGAATTCTGAACTCAGTAGACTCAACGGTAGAGTCTTCTTTGGATGCTAAGGTTTCACATACATATGAGTGAGTAGAGCGGGGTCAATCAATGCAATCACAATAGTATCAAAGAGAGTAAAAGTACCGGTGATAACGTCAGCGAGGATGCCTCCTCTCGCGCGGATGGCATATGCTCTAGCAGAGCACGGGTCTCGGATCGGACGGCCAGATTAGAGGCTCCTCTCGATTACCACCCCTACCTCCGAGAGATTCTCGGGGCCTACCTCAGCCGTCGTTCCACTAGGTCTTGCACCTTGCGTCTTATTCCTCTCATCTAGCTCGTGCAATCTCTAATGAAGTGGTCCTTCGAACCGCATCCATAACAGGCCCTATTAACAGACTTACCCCAACATTCACCTAGGTGTCGTCTTCCACATTGGGGGCATTCAGGTCTCTCTTGACGATTATTGCCCACACTAGCTACTGAAGTAGCTCGGGAGTCCGTCAATGGTCGGGCTCTAATGGAAATTCATGATCGTCCTCGACTTCTGGTGTCCTCCCCGAACCTCTTTACAGCCGAGAACGGAGCTTTACTCGTCGATCTTTTACGGTAATCTCTTGCTTCAAATTCAGCCTTCTTCTTCTCCTCCCAAGTTCTTCCGCCTTGCGTGCTCGTTCGACTAGTGTCACGAACTCCTTTATCTCCAAAATTCCACTAGTAACTTTAACTCTTCATTCAATCCTTCTTCAAATCTTTTGCACATCGCAACCTCATCAGCCACACACTCCCGAGCATACCGACTAAGTCTTACGAACTCATGTTCAGTATTCGATCTGATCATCCGGCCTTGCTTGAGTTCCAAGAATTCCTTACGCTTCTGATCGATGAACCGTTGACTAATGTATTTCTTTCGAAATTCGGATTGGAAGAAATCCCAAGTAACTCGTTCATTTGGGACTATGGAAATTAAAGTCCTCCACCAATAGTAAGTGAGTCTCTTAACAAGGATATAGCACACTTAAGACATTCGTCGGTGTGCATGACGATTCATCTAACACTCTAATGATGTTATCGAGCGAACTCGGCCTTTTCGGCATCATCAAGAACTATGGCCTTGAACTCCTCGCCCCACGCTTCCTAATCAAGTCCACGGTGGTTTACTCAGCCTCACGGGATCGATGAATCGGAGGCATTATGAGTCTTGGGGTGGAGTATTTAAATTCGGGAATGGTTGGACAGCCGGGTTGGTTCGGGCATATTGCGCGACCCACTCATTCATCATAGTGAAGAAGGCATGTTTCGCCCCTTCATTTTGATTATTCGCGGATGATCGAGGCTCAACAGCGGTGTCCCTTGCGCAGAGCAGCCGCTACACTTTCAACGTCATCCGCCAAGGGTCTCTCTACCCGGGTTCCATCGCTAATCAAAACAAAAATTTCAACCGTCGAAGTCATCACATTATTAAGCACTATCAATTTGGCATGTATAGCTAGATTCACACGCGCTATGGTAGTCCTAGAACCGACTAAACCATAGCTCTGATACCAATAAAATTGTAACACCCTAACTCGTGACCGACGCCGTGTCGGACACGAGGGGTTAATGAGACAAATCCTCTTAAAGTACCGACCAATTTGGCATTTCTGGACAGGCTGGAAAACTGCGTCACCGTCGCCTTAAAAATCATATCTCGAGTTCCAAAACTCGGAAACTGGTTTCGTAAATTTTCCTGAATTTAGACTCATATATCCATCCATGGATTTATTTTTAGAATTTTGGTTGGGCCAATTGGTACAGTTTATTAGTTAAAGTCACCCATGTTACAGGGATCGACTGCTCTGACCTCCGCGCGTTACAACTTGAATATCTTTCTGTACAGGGCTTTAATACTGGTGCCGTTTGTTTCTAATGAAACTAGACTCGAAATGGAATCTGTACATATAAGGCATGACTCCTAATTCTTTCTGGATAATTTATGGTAAATTTTCAAAGTCACGACAGGGGACCCAGAAATCGTTCTGGCCCTGTCTCACGAGAACTTTAATATCTCCCAGTATACTGCTCATATGGTCGTTTCGTTTCGTCCATATAAAAATAGATTCATCAAGGATCAGTTCCATAATTTACTCACTATTTAATTCTACTTATACTATTTTTAGTGATTTTTCAATCTCATCTCACTGCTGCTGTCCGCAACAGTTACTGCAGTAGACTATGCCAATTTCATGAATTTTCCTTGGCCTTAATCATCCATCATACATGACACAAATTATGGCCACCTTAACAAAATTTGAGTTTCTAAGACTCGTGGCTATAGGTTCTAGCATCCCACTCGACGACCACATAGGCCATTTTCACATGGCTTAAAGTTTACAACCCACAATTCGACAAAATATAATAGCCTATACATGCCAAATGTTCTTCAACAACAAAAAACAATACCACAAGATTTCAGCGGTGTGATGACTTCAACGACGGTTCCGAGCACGCAACAATACGAGTCCAAGAGACCTAAAATGGGTGACAAGAAAACACCGAGTGAGTTTACAACTCAGTAAGTCATAAGCATTCGTCAATCCACCGATAAAGTTACTACTACATGTACAACAAATGAGGCTAGGTACTCGTCCATATCGAATCTATACCATAATACCTCGGACCTTTTGGTCCAATCTCGCACCAATTCATACATCCACATTTCATACTCTACACAACAAGATAATCAAGCATTTTTACACATTAACTCATTTTCCAGCACAACCATACAATTTCAATCATCACATAGATTTAAGGCTTACCAAATTCAACCCCAAGCATGAACGTATTACCTATTCGTCATGAGCTCAAGGTACTTACCCGATCCGCTGTCCATACTCACTCGATGGAGACACACCCTCCATATAATTGTTCGATTGGAGATATTTATATATATATAGAATACGCACACACAGTGCTTAATACTCGATTTCGCACACTTAGTGCCATGCGATTTAGGCCCACACACAAGTGCCATGCCCTTCGAGCTCGCACACTTAGTGCCATATATTTCCAGCATGCACACTTAGTGCCATATATTTCCAGCACGCACACTTAGTGCCAATCTCGTCACCGTACACACGTATTGCCAAGACACTTAGTGCCGAAAGCAAACTTTCTACACATTTCACTATTTCTTTTACATTCAACAATTGTCATCACTCCATACACATACATTTTCATTTATATATATATATCATCCCATTAAACACAATTGCATAAATTTTACAATCATTTAAGCAATATCAAATACGTGCTTAATGACTTACCTCGTGTTGGGTAAAATAGTTCCAAGTCGGCTACTCGATGACCTTCGTCTTTCCCTTGCTTGATTCTCCTTCTTTAACTCCTTGAGCTTAATCAATAAATCACTAGTTTAACCATCTTGCTAAACATTCATAATTCAACTACACATGCATATGTATGCTTGTATATTCGGCAACCATTCTTACTAATCGTCCATTTGGTCGATTATACACCTAACCGAATATGCACCAAAACTTGATTCAACATTACCTACATACTCACTTTAATGGCGAATATATATATATATGTACAATGTCAACTAACATCTTTTAATCACCTAATTTCATCTCATGAACATTTAATCAAATTTTCCCAATCTAGCATATTTTCACATCCATTTGTAACATCATGTACAAACACATATACACATATATCAAAACACAAATTTTACCTATCATGCAACAAGCATAAATCGCACTTATGAGCATGCCATGGCGAATACATCCCACACCATCCCCTTTCAATTTTTGGTCATGGTTAAACAAAGAAAACTCCATGTCTTACTCAAGAATGCTAAAAGAAATTTCAAGAGTAGTCAATCCATCATTACATGTATCATCAACAAGCTTCACATTTAGCATGCAATGGCTTTAACACAATATCAACCTTGGCCAAATACCATTTCCATGGCATAACAAGGATTTGAACCATGGGCTAACATGAACATCAAGTTAGCAACTAAAACATGCATGAATCTCATGACACAACCTCAAACATACCTTAATCTTGACACAAGTATGACCAAATCTCCTTCTAGTTCTCTTCTAAACCAAGCATGAAGCAAAAATCCTTCCTTTTCCCTTAGTATTTTCAGCCAAGATTTTGAGAATGGATGAACAATTTTTTTCCTTTCTTTTCCTCTACTCACGGCAACAAAGGGGGGCATCCATGCTCATTTTTTATTTTTCTACATAATCCACTAACTAAACATGTTGGAAACATGTTCCCTTGCCCATATTCTTGTCATGGTGGCCACTCACCTTAGGAAGTGGGTTATTTGACATGCAAGGACAACTATTTTCCCACATGTATTAATAGGCCACCTTACAATTGCCTAGCACATTTCTAAATTTTCTCACATAAGTCCTATTTGATAAAAATTCACTTACTATTAACAAAATCCAAACACGAAATTTTCACACATGCATATATACATATAATGAGCATCAATTATGATGGTTAATTATTATTATGACTCGGTTTGGTGGTCCCGAAACCACTTTCCGACTAGGGTCGATTTAGGGATGTCACACGATGGGTCGAAAGGGGCCATGTGGGCCCAATGGGCCTACGGGACCAATTGGATAAGTTGTTTGATTGTGTAGTAAATATTGGACTAGGCTAGGTGAATCTCATATCTGTGGCTAGATTTGGGCTAAAAGGGCTACACGAGCGTGTGGGCTCATTTGGGTCGAGAATGGGCTTTAGGCCCATTCGTATTGTTATCCCTATTTAGAATACTTTAGTTTACCAAATCACCAAAATACCCCTGGTTTGTAAAATTACCAAAATACCCTTAGTTTACAAAATTACCAAAATACCCCTGGTTTATAAAATTACCAAAATACCCTTGGTTTGTATAATTACCAAAATACCCCTGATTTGTGAAATTACTGAAATACCCATAGTTTGCAAATTTACTGAAATACCCTTGATTTGTAAAATTACTGAAATACCCTCGACTTGTAAAATTATCAAAGCACCCTCGATTTACAGAATTACCGTTTTACCTTCGATTTACAAAATTATTAAAATACACCTGTAGGGTAGAATTACTGAAATACCCTTGTAAGGTAGAATTATCAAAATACCCCTATAGGGTAGAATTACTGAAATACCCCTGAAGGGTAGAAATACCGAAATACCCCTGTAGGGTAGAATTACCGAAATACCCTTGTAGGGTAGAAATACCGAAATACCCCTATAGGGTAGAATTACTGAAATACTCCTATAAGGTAGAATTATCGAGATACCCTTGTGGGGTAAAATTACCATTTTACCCCTAGGGTGTTTAATGATTGTTTTGCCCTTGTGGGCAAGTGACTGACTTGGACTGTGTGGTTGACGGATTTGATTGTGAATATATATTGGCGATATGAATGAATTTACTGTGATTGTTTGATTCAAATATGGGCATGATATTCTGATTCTGTATGTTGTATGCCATGATATTTATATCTGTTGCATGGGTTATGGGTTATATTGATGGAGGAAGTACTGAAAGTGGCTTGCCCACGTATTGGAGGCTTTGCCTCAACTTATTGATAACTGAGCAGCAATGCTGCAACTGTGGAGCGTAGGGCTGGATGGGTTGAGCTATTCCCCACATGGAGTGTAGGGTTGGTACGGGGGTGTATACGGCTGGATTAGGTTGGGATTGCATTCACATTCTGATTTTGATTACATTGCACGATCATCGATTCTAATTCTGATTCTGTCACTTCATTCTAATTCTAATTCTGATTCTAGTTCTGATAATATTTCTTATTCTGTAATAGGTTAAAGCCCATCTGGTACTGTCTGTTATAGTGGGCTAAGGCCCAATTGATACTGAAACTATAAGTAAGGTGGGGCGGACTTTTAATACTTTTATATGACCTGATGTTCCTTTTTATAGTAGGGATTTCACATCGAGTTTTGTAAACTCACCCCGCTTATTAACCTTTCGTAATTTCCATTTTAGACGGATCGGAGCTACGAGGGACCCGGAGGAAGCCACACACACTGTTTATTTTATAGTTTTGATTATTACTTTTAAATGTTTTATGTGGGTTGTAGTAAAGCCGTTGAAATTTTCTGGATTTCAAATTTGAAATTTTACTTATTATTCTTATAATTGCTAGTATTAGAACATGGTTTTCCAAAGCAACTACTGTTGTTCAAAACATCACGTATCCGCAATTGTTTTTAAATCAAGCTTCCGCAACTACGAAGATTTTTACAAAGTTGTTAAGAATGTTATTCAGCTGAGGTTTCTAACAAGGTTTAAAAAGGGCATAAGTTTTTAATTATTAAGAAGGGTTTTTAATGGAAACATGGTTTTCGAAAAACACTTCAATGTGACATGCTAGATTCGAGCCAAACTTCCAGGCCAGGTTTGGGGTGTTAGATGTCGAGTTCGTTGTCGTCCATGAATTCCTCCATATACAGCATCGCAGGTAAAAGGTAAGATGTACCGAAAAGTAACTAAATCCTAATTGAAGTCATTATTAACAATAGGAACATGAGAATAGTGCTAAATGGAATATCTAGTGAATGAATGCATATAGGTTTGATAATATGGAATATGGTGTGGGTAAGCATGAAATCCATGGAAATAAGAAAAATGGATGAATGTAGCATAATGTATTGGCTAAAATGGCAAAATTCTAACAAAGAGCATAAGTATTACTATCATTATAACCATCAATATTTACCCAAAATAGTCAAATAAAACAATAAAGAATCATGAAATAAGTAAAACATTTGAAGACAATAGAGAGAAAAGAGTAAACAAATGCAAGAGCGAAGAGCTTGGGTCATCGAGGGTGGTGCTGTGCTAGGCGCACGGGCGTGGTGAGGAAGGCGTAGGCAAGAGTTGCGGCTGCAAGGTTTAGGGATTTTGGGGAAGGGGGTTGATACGTGATATTCGGGACAGGTTTTAAAAATTTATAATTAATCATTCTTGAAACTAACTATTATCACGATGAAGGCAAGTGTACCTATCGAATAGTAGTATAGCTTTAGCAAGACCAGATTGTCGAGCCCAAAGGAACCAAGAATACTAGTAATTACTTTCTTTTTATTATATAGCCTAAAAATTAAGGGATTTGTTTATCTAGACTAATTAACTAAACTAAAGGTGCACAGAGAGAGAATTGGGAAAAAAAACTCTTAGGAAAACTCAATTGATTAAGACAATACCCAATGAAAAATCCACCCAGACTTCACTTGTTATTTGACTCTGAATCAGACGATTTATTCATTTGACTTGATCCGTAGAAATCCCTAAGTTATATTATTATCTCTCTCGAGACTAATAACGTCTAACCCTAGGTTGATTAATTGAAACCTCTTTCTAATTAATGCCCTAGTGTTGCATTAACTCGATCTATGGATCCCCTTATTAAGTTTCACCCTAATCCGGCAAAATCTTATCACCCTATCTCTAGGCGTGCAATCAACTCCACTTAATTATGATAAATTTAATCTTAGACAAGGTCTATTCCTCTTCTGAATAAGAGCATTAACTTGAATCAATATCCTGAAATAGTAGAACAAGAATGAAGAACACATAATTAAGAACAAGTCAAATATTTATCATACAATTCAGATAATAATAACAAGATCTGTCTTAGGTTTCATTCCCCTTAGGTATTTAGGGGGTTTAGTTCATACTTATTAAAGACAACATCTCACAAGAATAAAGATAACAAAACATAAAGAAAACCCAAAACCCCTAAATGGAAATTGAAGGGAGATCTTTAGTTTTGATGATGAATCTGACTTCTGAGATAGATCAATCAGCTTCCCTTGAGTAATTCATTGCCTCCTACTCCGTGTGTCTCTTCTACGTGGCTCATTAGGTGTTTAAATAGGCTTTAGAATGCCTAAGAGCCCTCAAAAGTGGCCTTTTCTGAATAGGACTATACTTGGGCTTCGCGGGGACACGCCCGTGTGCGATTACTCCAACCCGTGGTCAAGGCTATTGAATAGGCACGGGCATGTAATCTACCCGTGTAAGTCATGCTTCAATCCTGTTAAATAGACACAGCTGTGTGACACATCCATGTGAGGAAGTCCAGGCTGTGTTGATTTCCCATGTGGGTTCATTTTCTCCGTTTTCGGCCCATTTCTCGCTCTTTTAACTCTCCTATGCTCACTAAGTATAAAACATGAAATTAAAGAATTAGGAGCATCGAATTCACCAAATCTAAGGATAATTCATCCATAAATGTGCTAAGCATGAGATAAAAATATGTATAAATTACGGTTTATCAAATACCCCCACACTTAAGCGTTTGCTTGTCCTCAAGCAAAATCCTCAACTCACAATCAAAATAAATTCTTCTCAATTTATAATCCCTATCAATAATATCTCAAAATAATCCATAAGTGATCATACATTGAAAATTCAACTAAAAGTACATCAAAGTTTCAAACATTCTAAGTTGAGCATCTGATCATTAAAACATAGGTGTCCCCCCTCATCTAAGTAATCACCTTTGATCAAAATATCATAGAGTTTGACATCCTCACTAAAGGTTCACTAAAATCACTCGAGGTGTTTAAGGGCATCAAATAAAGCACTCATTAGTCAATATGAAAAGTTATTACCATACGCTTGCTTGAAAATCAAATCACCACCACTATATATTGAGATGACACATCAATCAAAAAGGTCTTTAGAGGGTTGTAGTGTGGCTTTGGTTAGGGGGTGTGGTCACAAGCTGAAAGGAAAGGTTAGAATCGAGATTGAATTGAAAAATTATCTAGCTAGAAAAATAACTATTCATCAGTTGAATACAAGTGAGCTTATTCTCAGAATATAGAATTAACACTTAAGCTCAAAAATGACAAATTACTACTAAAATGTATGTAAGTATTGTATTTTTTTCACAAGATAAATAACATAGAACTTTGAAGAATAAAACATAGCTAAACAATTAATTCAAATAAAATCTCAACAAAAATAGGGATCAAATTAGTGGATTTCAGCAATAATGGGTTATGGGTTAATATTAAGGGTAAATCAATTAATGGCTTGTTAGGCTCAAAGGGCTTTACTAAGTGTTAATTATGAACGTAGGCTTTTGTGGAGTGAGTGGGTTATACCTAAGTGCCTTTATCATCTCGACATATCAAATCAAATGGTGTGGTCTTGACATGCATAATCAAGCAAGTTTTAGAATAACAAATCAATACTGACGTACTCAAAGCAACAATAAAAGTTAGCATGAAAGAAATAGATGCTCTAAAGGCTCAACATCTCACAAAAATTATGGTTATTTTGATGTTTAAATCTATGAATTTCAACTCAAGATAATACCTTAACTTGGGGAAAACAACCTAAAAGTTTTAAATTCTCAAAAATCAACTTATCATGCTTGATTCTCTAATGTCTTAAAGGTTAAACGATCAATGCATAAATGCCTATGTTTTAATTCAAGACATATCAATAAAAATCATAACTTAATCAGAATTCATTCTAATAGTGGTATGAGAAGATCACATGAGAACGAGACAAAATTCAGGGATTTCTGATAATGATATAAAAAAACCCCCCGAACTAAACATGTACATTGCCCTCAATGTACAAAGTTAGATTCATGACAATATAGATATAAGATCATAAGATAGAGAGAGAAGTGAAACTTCCTGAATGATGAATCGATTCCTTGAAATGGAGTTATGGAGAATAATCGACCAAAGGCAATGATAAGATGGGAGGAGGATACTCCGGTGGTGGTAGAGGTTGGGTTCCACAACCATAGTGTCCATCGAAGAGGTTATCGTGGTGGTCGGGCAGGACATGACAGTCGTGGAGAACCTTTTCCAATTGAGTGTCAAGTTCCTAAGTGATGGTGAGCTGTGGAGCTCTTAATAACTGTGATAAAATCAAGAACTTTTTTAGGAGATAAATAGGAGCAGAAATACTTGTAAAGAAATAACCAAAACCATAATTTGTTCAATATAAATTATAAAACCTAAATAAGAAAAATAAGCTTAAAGAGGAATAAAATAAAAAGTAGTCTTAAAAAGATAAAAGTAAAAACATAAAAAAATAATAATAAATAAAAGTTTTTAAACATCTTCATCGCTAGATGGTTCGCGAGGTGGGGGTGGCGATAAGATGTGGAAGTGCTAACAAATCTGATGTAGAGTCGCATCAATGTGATCAAAGCGCTGAACACATTGCTGCTCAAATCGTGTAAGGCGCTCAGAGATGTTAGACAGTGAAGCCGCCGCATGAACTGGACGATGAGGGGGTGGTGGCTGAGTCGGAGGGTCCTCATGACGTGGAGGGACATCATCAGTAATGTCCTTTGGGTCCTCCTCCTCGGTGGATTGGATGAGGCAGTACTGAGGAGGGTAAGTGCCACGTCATTATTCGATCATCCTCATATGTAGCATGCTCGAGATGCCCTATGGGGACATCTGGCCGATGAGAGTGAGGGAGGACGATTGTGCCACTGTGTTGAAGAGCCCGAAGTGCTGAGCCAATCATGTCAAATAGGGCCCGATCGAGATGACCCCTCTCCTATGTCGCTTCTTCTGGTGGCGGATGGCGAGGGTGATGAAGTAGGCCAAGTCAGCAACATGCGCATTCGCCATGCACCGTAGAAAGTAAGCATTATGAGTGTTGACGACGCTAGTGCTCTCTCGTCTCCCTGTCAGAGTGTGAGCCAAGATGGCGTGTAGGTACCTCAAGGATGAGGGAGAGCTGATGCCTTGGAGCGGCTAGGATGGTAGGTGGCCGAGGCAGAGATGAGGGTGTTCCAGCACTTCGAGGGAGAGTAGTGGATATGGGGATAGAGGCTGTCAAAGTCTTCCTCATCTATGAACTCCTCTGTGTATAGGCCCAATGCGATACCGAACTCCGGGATGCTCAACTGGCGGACTAAACCACTGAGACAGAACTGGACCATTCTAGGATCATCGAAATTGGTCATGACGGTCTGAAGATGGAACGTCGAGTAGAGTTCTAATGTGAATGCGAGATACGTCGACTCAATGATCTCAAAGAAGATCTCCACGGGTCAGTCGTCGGAAGGGCTAGGACCGTGTCAGCTAGTTGGATTTGTTCAAGTATGACCCAGTTAATGCAGCGGCCCGCACCTAGAGGTTGGGCCCGTAGTATTTGAAAAAGCTCCTTCTGTGGTCCCGGTGGGAATTGGAGGAATGGGTACCTGATTTTCACGGTAGGACCCGAAGAGGATACTAGTCCTTTCCTTTTATTTGAGGCATGGACGACTATTTTTTTACCATGATTCAACATGATATCTGTAATGAAAACATGAAGAAGATAACATGTTCTAGTGATTTCAAAAAGCAATTATGAATATAGTTAAACTAACTAATCCAACCAACTGATCAATACTCAGTCAAAATTAGTTCAAACTAGATGATAGGAGTCTACAGAAAATGTCATAAGAAAAGCATGATTAATTTTCAACATGGAATGAATGAATTAGATGCTATGGAAACACAAGAAAGAATTAATGTTTCAGAAAACTTTGAATAAAATGGTAAAACATAAGTATGACTATAGTGAGAACTATGAACATTAATCAGAAATCAGCCGAAGAGAACTAGAAAAATCATAAAAGAGATGAAGAAAATAGAGAGAGAAGGGTGAACAAACGTAGTATGTTGACGGAGGGAGGAGTTTGGGTCATCGGAGGAGAGCTGTCGTCAGCGCACGGGCGTGTGAAGTTGCAGCGACTAGGGTTAGGGATTTTAGGGAAGCGGATGATGAATAGTGAGGGGTTTATATAGATTTTGGGGCACACGGCCGTATCCCTACCCGTATGGACAAAAATAGGCCATTTGAATATCCAACTTGCCACCCCAAGTGGGTCAAACCTATAAGCATGAAACCAAACATATTTGCACAACATTTTATGACCAAACCTTATCAATTACCATAGCTAACATATGCCAAAAGCTTACATATCTTACCATTTCTTATATTCATACACAAACTGTAACAGCTTGATTTAGACCTTAGTAGGAATGATGGTTTCGGGACCACGAATCCGAGTTAGAAAGATATTTAAAAAATTATTTTCTGTGTTTATTTTGTGTGAATTTATATCTGTGAAATTTTCATGATTTAATTTTATCGTTTGAGTGTCAAATTAAATAAAAGGACTTAATCACATAAAATTAAAATTAAGTGGTTATTTCTAAAAGGGGCTGAATTGTTAGTGGCTTTCTAAATTGAAGCATTTATGTTGTAAATAAACCAAATTCAAGTAATATGGATGGTAGTGTCGTAGCTTATAATGGATTTATAATTTTATTATTAAGATTAAATTAGTAAATTAGAAATATAAGTTATTATATTAAAACATATGTTAAAAAAATAAATATCATTCATTCATCTTATTTTTTAAGTGACCGAATATTATAAACAAGAAAGAAAAAGAAAAGAAACTAGGTTCGGCCATCCTTTTAAGCTTGATTCAAGGTTCGTTTTTTTTTTGTTTTTGATAATTTTTATGTTTTCGAGGTCGTTGCTTCGAGTACTACAAAACCCATGCTTAAATTTTTTATTTTGGTGAATATTTTGAGTTATGCCATTGTTGAGAGCTTGTGATTTTTGTTGTTTGATGATAAAATATGAAAGATATGTTTTAGATTAATATGTTTTGTTTTGGAGTTTTTGATGATTTTGAGTAATTAGGACTAAATTGAAAAAATAATAATTTGAGGGATTAAAATGTGAAATAAATGAAATATATGGATTTGTATGAGTATGGGTAAAATTCAGCCCAACATGGGTATATTGAAATTTTGTATATTTTGTGTTTTGTGCAATAGGGACTAAATTGTAATAAGTGTAAATGTCAAGGTAAAATGGTAATTTACCCATTTATGTGTTTTTGGACTAAATTGAATGACAATATGTTTTATTGAGCTTAATTTGAATATGTTTAGATAAAGAACCAAAGAAATTGGATTTGGATCGGGGGAAAACGAAAGTTGTCGACTAGCTGCCTTGTTTCGTTCTGTATCGTCCGAGGTAAGTTAATACGCAAATAGTTCTATTAAATTGAAATTAAATGCTAAGTATACATGCTGGTATGAAATATATGAAATTATGTATGCTATGGTCGGATGTGAAAAAGTTCGGTTGTTATATTTCTAAATTCTCTTTGACTGAGTTACGACATCCGAAAGCCCCGTATGAACCTTAGGAATAGTTAGGATACATATGTCATGACATTCTGATTTATGTGTGTGAGTAAGACCATGGCATCGATATGTGACTCCGAATTATGTGTGCGAGTAAGACCCTATCTGGGACAGAGGCATCGATCTATGATTACATGTAAGACCATGTCTGGGACGTTGGCATTGTACGATATATATGTGATTATCCGAGTGTCTTGTCGAATTCCAAATCGTTCATCAGGCAAAGATAAGTTGTGTTTGAGTGTGTAAAACAAGTCAAATGGCTAGGTATGAATTAGCTTGATGTTTACTTAAAATAAGGTAAGTGTGTAGTTTGATACTCATTACAAATTGTGTGTACTGGAAATGAGGATTATATATGAACTAGGTATGTGTATTCAATCTTGTGAATATTATTGGAATGAGTCTTAATTGTATGCTTGGGAATTTATGTATTCGGTCACATAATCAATATATGCATATGTAATTATATGGTGACACGTAAGCTTATGTAATTGTGTGTATGTGAATTAGATTTGTAATGACTATTTGGCTTTGGAAATTAAATGCTAATATGTTAATTTGGTTATATAGACATTTGGTCAAGGTGATATTTAAAATGAATATATATATATATAAATAATATAATATGAACTTATATGTGCTTGGATTTAAATGTATAATGATAATATAATGTGGTTCATTTAATTAAGTTGATAACATCGTTGATTTGTTTATTTGCTTATGACTTACTAAGCTATGATAGCTTATTCTATGTGTACATGTTTATTATGTTTTATAGATTTTGGACTCACATTACAAGCTGGGAGATCGTCAGCAAAGTTCATCACACTATCTATTGCTTCGATATTTAAATATTTGAACTTGAATTATGGCATGTATATGCTGGACATATTTTTGAAATGTTGGGTTTTGGTCATGTATAATTAAAGCCATGCGAAAATGGCTTAATCTTTAAGCTTGGATTTGTTTATGTTTGGTCATAGTTTAATCTATTTTGGCTATTATAAAATATATTATAAATTATATAATATTTGTGTTAAATGTGATATGTTTAGGAATTGATTTGATAGTGATGTTAGTTAAAAGGTGTAACCGATTGTGTATTAGTTCACTTTAGAAATTATATATATTATATGTGAGTGGTGTACTTGACTAAACAAATTGGTTTGAATAATGCATAGGTTGGTGAATGTGAACTTGCTAAATATATATATGTATATACTTGAGTGATACTTGTCACTATAGTTCGGTTATGTCTTAAAATGATGGAAATATGAAATGTGATATAGTTAAAGTGATGGATAAATGGTATGTATTGTTGGTGTTATATGAGTAATTTGGTCGATTGTCTTGGTATAAATTTATTCAATGTTAAGAGTGACCCTTATTTTGGGGTAATTTGTGTAACGCCCCGTACCTGAGACCGTTGCCGGAGTCGAACACAAGGTGTTAACGGACTTAATTCATTTACTTACACAGTTCATTTTAAAATTTCCAGACAAGCTGGCTAACTGCATCACGGTCACTTTAAAAATCATATCTCGAGTTCCAAAACTCGAAAACCGATTCCGTAAATTTTTCCTGAAACTAGACTCATATATCCATCTACAAATTTGTGTCTAGAATTTTTGGTTGGGCCAATTAGTACATTTTACTAGTTAAATTCTCCCCTGTTTCAGGGTTCGACTACTCTGACCTTCATGCATTACGACTTAGATATCTCCCTGTACAGAGCTTCAATACTTATTCCGTTTGTTTATAATGAAACTAGACTCAAAAAGGAATCTGTACATATAAAGAATGAATTCTAATTGTCTCTGGTTAATTTATGGTAAATTTTCAAAATCAGAACAGGGGATCCAGAAAACGCTCTGGCCCTGTTTCACAAAAACTTAAACATCTCATAAAAAACAGCTCATATGGTAGTTTTGTTTCGTTCATATGAAAATAGACTCATCAAGATTCGATTACATAATTTATTCACTATTTAATTCCATTCCTAATATTTTTAGTGATTTTTCAAATTCACATTACTGCTGCTGTCAGCATCTATTTTAAGGTAAATTTTACCTATTTCATAATTTTCCATGAATCAATTAGTAAATTGACATACATTATTTTCAAGTATAATCACGATTAGCCATGACGTACGTAGCACCAATAGGACCATGATTGGCCATTCCAATGGCTAATCATTACCAAACATTTCCACACCACTTAATAACCATATCATAAGACCATATATATACAAAATGACCATAATGTTATACTCAAAATAAACAAGCCATTTTCGCATGGCTATACGAATATACATTACCAAAAGATACTTAATTAACAACAAGGGTCAGCCCTATACATGCCATTATCAAGTTCAACTGAAGAGTACCAAAAAGTGGCTTAGATAGTGTGGATGACTTTGACTTTGACACTCCCGAGTCCGATAGTTGACGAACAAAATCTATAAAATAGAGAATTAAAGCAAAAGAATAAGCATTTCGATGCTTAGTAAGTTTTAAGTAATGAAATCATTTAAAAGAATGGCATAATAATATCAAGTTTGTTTGTTTCATCCCTTGGCCGAATAGAAACATAACTGAGATATCACTTTTATCATTAATATCACAAAGGTGAAACCAATTTATCCAGCTAAATCCAATCCATAACCGAATGCGCTCATCTCAAATGTCCATGTCAATTTCATGCATATACACATACATTTCATAACTATGACATTGAACTCTCTAATTCGGAACTCATACATCATAATCAGATCATAAATGTTTGGATGATTTAAATAATGTGCTAAGCATTCCCATCAAATTTCAAAGTCATAATTGAAGTATATTCATATTCTCAACAAGAGTAAATTACTTACCTGGTTATCTTACAGCAAGTAGCACATTTGTTTAAATATTGTTTCAACACATATTATATGATTTATTGTACGAATACTTATGGGTTTTCAACCCAAAATAATGCCAATACAGATGCCTTTTAGAACCAAACTCGATTCTTAGCATTGGCTCAAAAGCCCGTCGAGACCAGGCTCAGAATATGCCCCTGGCTTGATAGCCCTTCGAAACTGAGTTCGGTCATGACACTGGTTCGAAAGTCCTTCGGAACTAAGTTCGGTTATATGACTGGCTTAAAAGCCCTTCAGAACTAAGTCCGGTTATATCACTGGCTTAAAAGCCCTTCGGAACTAAGTCCGGATTATAAATCCCGATTTAACATTCACACATATAATCATATATATATATATAACACATTTGGATATCACTCCCAATCCTCGAATACAATTACAACATGTTTACCAACCATGCATCATTCGGTTTGTTAGTCCTAAACAAATAAAATGATCTCGTTTCGGTAATCCACAAGATTTCTATGACCATTCAGTTGTGGTAAACACTCTACTTATTTACTTCGTCATGTAATTCGAGTAGAACCATTAGGTCACAAATTATTCATTATGTCCTTAAATAAAAATGATTGCTTTAGCAAACCATAAGCTAAGTTCCATTACTTAAAGACTTACCTCGGATATTTTTGAACAGTGGCGGATAGGCTATTCAATTGCTTTCTCCTTTCCCTTATTAGATCTAGATCCTCTTTGCTCTTGAGCTTAATTTAAAACAATTGAATTCATTTAATTTCAAATCAAATAGGCGATTTAATATAATACATGTATATTATAAGGTTGAGGTACATATGACTTAATGGTTAACTATCAAACACCATACGCATATATATATATATATATATATTCTCTAGTCATGCACAACCCAACATCTTACTTAGGCATTAACAACTTTATAGATATATGCATATCTATGTTAAGGCGAATATATATATTTAACACATTCTACAAATATGGTTATTTATAATGACTAAACACCATTTTATCTCAAGTTATACTTATAAGCACATCCATCCAAATACATTCGTACTTAAACATCATTCCGACCTAACACTCATATTACATCTATAAAACTACAAGCCGAATATACCTATACTTACATCACTTAAACATCAACCCTCAATTTCTTTGACAAAGCACATTTCCGAAAATGATAAGGCAATATAACAGCCTTAATCCAACTTATAATTCATACATATCACATTCCAAGCATTCACTCTATTCTATCACTTAAAATACAAACATTACTCAATAACTTCCTAGTTCAAATTCGGCAATTATACCCATTCATTAGATGATTTATTATTATTGTTGTTCATTTATTCAAACTACTTACAATTACCTTAAACTATCAAAATTAACAACCATTTGTAACTTATTCATTAAACATGAAAACAACCATATATCTCTTCCATTTTCTACCATGGCCGAATGCTCAAGACACCACACCATTCCAAATTGGTCATGGGTTAAGTAAAGAACTTAATGACTAACTCAAAAATGTTAAAAATCCAAGAATCATCATTGAACTTACCTTAATTTAGCTAATCCCCATAGCCGAGTTTCTCAAAGCTTTTTCTCTTCTAGTTACGGCAATGAGGAGCAAAGATGGAGAAACTTTGGTTTCTCCTCCCACTAATCAACATTTTATTACTATTCTTTATTCAATATTCATTTTAAATGTTAAAATGTTAGTAAATAATACTTATAATAGGCTTTAATTATGGTCATGGCCGGCCACTAACTCAACTAAAGGATTAATTGACATGCAAGTACATTGTTTTTACCTCATACACAATTTGATCACTTTGACATTTGTCTAACACATTTCTAAATTTTCTCATATAAATCCTAATTAATAAAATTCACATGCAATTAACAAAATTTAAGCATGAAATTTTTCGCACATTCATATTTACATAAAATAAACATAGAATATGACAGTTAATTATTTTTATGACTCGGTTTTGTGGTCCCGAAACCACTTTCCGACTAGGGTCGAATTAGGGCTGTCACAACTCTCCCCCACTTTAAGAAATTTTCGTCCCCGAAAATCTTACCGGTAAATAGGTTTGGGTATCGTTCTTTTATAGAGTTCTCGGTTTCCCAAGTAGCTTCTTCGATCCCGTGTTTGAGCCATAACACCTTTACTAACGGAACCCTTTTGTTTCGCAACTCTTTCACTTCACGAGCTAAGATACGAATCGGTTCTTCTTCATAACTCATATCGGATTGAATTTCAACCTCCGATGGATTAATTATGTGCGATGGATCGAATCTATAACGTCGAAGCATCGAGACATGAAAAACGTTGTGAATCTTTTCAAGTTCAGGGGGTAGAATCAATCTGTATGCGACTGGCCCAATTCGTTCGGATATTTCATATGGCCCGATGAACCTCGGACTCAATTTACCTTTACGCCCAAATCTAAGCACTTTTTTCCAAGGTGAAACTTTAAGAAATGCTTTGTCTCCTACCTGATATTCAATGTCTTTTCGTTTTGAATCCACATACGACTTCTGACGATCTGAAGCTGCTTTCAGACTTTCACGGATTACTTTTACTTTCTGTTCAGCATCTTTAACCAAATCAACCCCGAAGATTTTTCTTTCACTAAGCTCGGTCCAAAACAATGGTGTACGGTATTTACGACCGTACAAAGCCTCATAAGGTGCCATCTTAATGCTTGATTGAAAACTATTGTTGTAAGCGAATTCAATTAAAGGTAAATACCGTTCCCATGAACCACCAAACTCAAGGATGCAACATCTCAACATATCCTCGAGTATCTGAATTATTCGTTCGGATTGACCATCAGTCTGAGGATGAAAAGCGGTGCTAAAATGTAATTTGGTACCCAAAGCCTCTTGCAATTTCTTCCAAAACCGCGATGTGAACCTCGGATCTCTATCGGACACAATAGAAATGGGTACTCCATGTAACCTTAAAATCTGAGATACATACATTTCAGCTAGCCTGTCAAGGGAATAATCCGTACGTACAGGAATAAAATGAGCCGACTTTGTCAGTCTATCAACAACAACCCAGATCGCATCTTTCTTACGTGATGACAATGGCAATCCAGACACAAAGTCCATTGTGACTCGATCCCACTTCCATTCGGGTATCATGATCGGCTGAAGTAATCCTGAAGGCACTTGATGTTCCGCTTTCACTTGTTGACATATCAAACACTTTGAAACAAAGTCAGAAATGTCTCGTTTCATACCAGGCCACCAAAACTGACGTTTCAAATCATTGTACATTTTTGTACTACCCGGGTGGATAGACATTCGGCTACTATGAGCCTGCTCAAGATCATCGAAATAAGTTCTGAATTTCTTGGAACACACAATCGACTTCTGAACCTCAAACAATCGTCATCATCTATTTGAAACTCTGACTCCATATTCGAAATACATTCAGCCCGTTTTGCAACCAATTCATCATCGACTTTCTGAGCTTCACGAATTTGATGAATCAACAATGGTTTAGCCTTTAATTCTGCCACTAACACATTATCGGATAGAACAGACAAGTGTACATTCATCGCTCGTAAAGCAAACAGTGATTTACGACTTAAAGCATCCGCAACCACATTAGCCTTTCCCGGGTGATAGTCAATGACAAGCTCATAGTCTTTTAACAACTCGAGCCAACGTCTTTGTCGCAAATTCAAATCTCTTTGAGTTATCAAATATTTTAGACTTTTGTGATCCGAAAATACATGGCACTTCTTACCAAATAAGTAATGTCTCCAAACTTTCAAAGCGAATACGATGGGAGCTAATTCGAGATCATGGGTTGGATAATTTTTCTCATGTGGCTTCAATTGCCTCTACGCATAAGCTACAACTCGACCTTCTTGCATCAATACACAACCCAACCCAAGTAAGGATGCATCACTGTAAATGACAAACTCTTTGCCTGATTCGGGCTGAACTAGTACTGGAGCTTCAGTCAAATAAGTCTTTAGTTGATCGAAACTTTTCTGACATTTTTCTGTCCATTCAAACCTAACATCTTTCTGAAGCAGTTTCGTCATTGGTGTGGCTACCATCGAAAAACCCTTTACAAACCGTCTATAGTAACGGCAAGTCCCAAAAGCTCGAACCTCGATAATATTTCTGAGGCTTCCAGTTAAGTATGGCTGAAATTTTGCTTGGATCAACTCGAATACCCGATCTGATACCACATGACCCAAGAAGCTAACCTCTCTTAACCGTAACTCACACTTATGAACTTAGCATATAACCGCTTATCCCGTAAAATCTGTAACACTAATCCCAGGTGTTCAACATGATCGGTTTCATTTCTCGAATAGACCAAAATATCATCGATAAACACAACTAAAAACCGATCCAAAAAGGGTCTGAAGATCCGATTCATCAAATCCATAAATACCGCAAGGGCATTAGTGAGCCCAAACGGCATCACTAAGAACTCGCAGTGACCGTATCTTGTTCTGAAAGCAGTTTTGGGTATATCCGAATCTCGAATTCGCAACTGATAATAGCCCGATCTCAAATCTATCTTTGAAAACACTGAGGCTCCCTTTAGTTGATCAAAAAAATCATCAATACGCGTGAACGGATATTTATTCTTTATTGTCACTTTATTCGGTGACGATAGTCGATGCACAACCTCATGGTTCCGTCCTTCTTTTCACAAACAATACTGGTGCACCCCAAGGTGAGAAACTTGGTCGAGCGAAACCTCTATCCATCAACTCTTGCAACCGAGCTTCCAATTCCTTTAATTCGTTGGTACCATACGATACGGAGCTATCGAATCGGTGTAGTCCTGTACAAGTTCGATGCCAAACTCTACCTCCGACAGTGGTAACCGGTAATTCTTCGGAAAAATCGGATATTCACAAACCACTGGTACCGATTCAAGTTTCTTTTACGGTTCTTTATTATCAAATACGTATGCAAGATACGCTTCACCCCTTTCTCACATATTTTGAGCTAACATCGAGGATATTATTGTTGGCAATCCATTCAAAACAAGAGACTCGCCTCGGATTATCTCATTATTTGCACACCTCAAATCAATAGTCTTACTTTTGCAATTCACAACTGCATCATGTACGGTCAACCAATCCAAACCGAGAATAACATCAAATTCATCAAACGGTAAAAGCATTAAGTCAGCCGGAAAACAGGAGCCTCGGATTATTAAGGGGTATTTCTTACACACCTTGTCGACAAGCACATAACGACCGAAGGGGTTCGACACTCGAATTACGAACTTAGTAGACTCAACAGGTAAAGTCTTACTGGATGCTAAGGTCTCACATACATATGAATGAGTAGAACCAGGGTCAATCAATGCAATCACATTAGTATCAAAGAGAGTGAAAGTACCGGTAATAACATCTGGCGAGGAAGCATCCTCGCGTGCGCATATAGCATAAGCTCTAGCAGGAGCACGAGCCTCAAATCTAGTTGTAGCATCTCTAGATCCTCTCTGACCACCACTAGCATTCCCCGTATTTCTAGATGGTCTACCCCGAGCAGCAGTAGCACCTGGTTTCCCACTCTGTTTTACATTTTGTTCAGACAGTCTCGGGCAATCCTTGATAAAATGGTCAGCTAATCCGCACTTATAACAGAGCGGTCATGGAATCTACAACTCCCGAATGCCATTTACCACAATATCGGCACTGTTCGTCTCGACGATCATTTCCAACACCGGCAACCAAGTGACTCGTGTACTCATTGTGGGGTCGATCACGATCTCGTCTAGAAAAGCCCGAAGTGCCTTTAGACCGGCCTAAATCATCTCTAACTTTCTTCGAAGACTGTTGAAAGGGCTTTCCCGAAGATCTCTTACGAATCTCCTTTGTTCCCATATCAGCTTTTCTTTTCTCCTTACTGAGCTCTTCGGCTTTGCAAGATCGCTCGACAAGTACCACAAATTCTCTGATTTCTAAAATGCCAACATACAGTTTTATATCTTCGTTCAGTCCATCTTCGAAACATTTACACATTACAGCTTCTGAGGAAATGCATTCTCGAGCGTACTGGCTAAGCCTTACAAACTTTCGTTCATAATCAGTAACCGACATGGAACCTTGTTTAAGTTCAAGAAATTCTTTCCATTTTTGATCAATGAATCTCTGGCTGATATACTTTGTTTGAAACTCGGTTTGGAAAAACTCCCAAGTTACTTACTCTCTGGGTACAACCGAAATCAACGTATTCCACCAATAGTAGGCAGAATCACGTAGCAAGGAGATAGTACACTTTAGGCATTCATCGGGTGTGCAAGATAGTTCATCAAGCACCCGAATAGTGTTGTCCAACCAAAATTCAGCTTGCTCGGCATCATCGCTGTCTGTAGCTTTAAATTCAGTAGCCCCGTGTTTTCGAATTTTGTCAACTGGAGGCTTATTTAACCTCATCTGGTCAGTTACCGGAGGTATCGTAGGTGGAGGGGTTGTATTAGTCGGGAGTGGGGGTTGTTGAACAGCCGTATTAGTTCGAATATACTGATTGAACCAATCATTCATCACGCTATAAAAAGCCTGTCTAGCTTCATCATTCTGATTACTAGCAATAGGTTGAGAGTCCATCGGTCTTTGTCCCTTGCACGGGCAAAGCGCTACACTCTCAACATCATCACTACCGCTTCGATTGGGATCGGGATCCATTACTATAAGTAAACACATTTTTAACTGTCAGAAATCACCACACTATCAAATAAACACATAATGCATGTATAGCTAAACCCGAACGTATTACGGTAGTCCTAGAATCGACTAAACCGTAGCTCTGATAATAATAAAATTGTAACGCCCCGTACCCGAGACCGTTGCCGGAGTCGAACACAAGGTGTTAACGGACTTAATTCATTTACTTACACAGTTCATTTTAAAATTTCCAGACAAGCTGGCTAACTGCATCACGGTCACTTTAAAAATCATATCTCGAGTTCCAAAACTCGAAAATCGATTCTGTAAATTTTTCCTGAAACTAGACTCATATATCCATCTACAAATATTTTTCTAGAATTTTTGGTCAGGCCAATTAGTACAGTTTATTAGTTAAAGTCTCCCCTGTTTCAGGGTTCGACTACTATGACCTTCATGCATTACGACTTAGATATCTCCCTGTACAGAGCTTCAATACTTATGTCGTTTGTTTCTAATGAAACTAGACTAAAATAGGAATCTGTACATATAAAGCATGACTTCTAATTGTCTCTGGTTAATTTATGGTAAATTTTCAAAATCAAAACAGGGGATCCAGAAAACGCTCTGGTCCTGTTCCACAAAAACTTAAACATCTTATAAAATACGGCTCATATGGTCGTTTCGTTTCTTTCATATGAAAATACTCATCAAGATTCGATTACATAATTTATTCACTATTTAATTCCATTTTTACTATTTTTAGTGATTTTTCAAATTCATATCATCTTTTTGCCAAAGATCTATTTTAAGGTAAATTTTACCTATTTCATAATTTTCCATGAATCAATTAGTAAATTGACATACATTATTTTCAAGTATAATCACGATTAGCCATGACGTACGTAGCACCAATAGGACCATAATTGGCCATTCCAATGGCTAATCATTACCAAACATTTCCACACCACTTAATAACCATATCATAAGACCATATATATACAAAATGACCATAATGTTATACTTAGTAAGTTTTAAGTAATGAAATCATTTAAAAGAATGGCATAATAATATCAAGTTTGTTTGTTTCATCCCTTGGCCGAATAGAAACATAACTGAGATATCACTTTTATCATTAATATCACAAAGGTGAAACCAATTTATCCAGCTAAATCCAATCCATAACCGAATGCGCTCATCTCAAATGTCCATGTCAATTTCATGCATATACACATACATTTCATAACTATGACATTGAACTCTCTAATTCGGAACTCATACATCATAATCAGATCATAAATGTTTGGATGATTTAAATAATGTGCTAAGCATTCCCATCAAATTTCAAAGTCATAATTGAAGTATATTCATATTCTCAACAAGAGTAAATTACTTACCAGGTTATCTTACGGCAAGTAGCACATTTGCTTAAATATTGTTTCAACACATATTATATGATTTCTTGTACAAATACTTATGGGTTTTCAACTCAAAATAATGCCAACACAGACGCCTTTCAGAACCAAACTCGATTCTTAGCGCTGGCTTAAAAGCCCTTCGATACCAAGCTCGGAATATGCCCCTGGCTTGAAGGCCCTTCGTAACTGAGTTCGGTCATGACACTGGTTCGAAAGTCCTTCGGAACTAAGTCCGGTTATATCACTGGCTTAAAACCCCTTCAGACCTAAGTCCGGTTATATCACTAGCTTAAAAGCCCTTCGGAACTAAGTCCAGATTTTAAATCCCGATTTAACATTCACACATATAATCATATATATATATATATATATATAACACATTTGGATATCACTCCTAATCCTCGAATACAATTACAACATGTTTACCAACCATGCATCATTCGGTTTATTAGTCCTAAACAAATAAAATGATCTCGTTTCGGTAATCCACAAGATTTCTATAAACACTCTACTTATTTACTTCGTCATGTAATTCGAGTAGAACCATTAGGTCACAAATTATTCATTATGTCCCTAAATAAAAATGATTGCTTTAGCAAACCATAAGCTAAGTTCCATTACTTAAAGACTTACCTCGGATATTTTTGAACAGTGGCGGATAGGCTATTCAATTGCTTTCTCCTTTCCCTTATTAGATCTAGATCCTCTTTGCTCTTGAGCTTAATTTAAAACAATTGAATTCATTTAATTTCAAATCAAATAGGCGATTTAATATAATACATGTATATTATAAGGTTGAGGTACATATGACTTAATGGTTAACTATCAAACACCATACGCATATATATATATATATATATATTCTCTAGTCATGCACAACCCAACATCTTACTTAGGCATTAACAACTTTATAGATATATGCATATCTATGTTAAGGCCGAATATATATATTTAACACATTCTACAAATATGGTTATTTATAATGACTAAACACCATTTTATCTCAAGTTATACTTATAAGCACATCCATCCAAATACATTCGTACTTAAACATCATTCCGACCTAACACTCATATTACATCTATAAAACTACAAGCCGAATATACCTATACTTACATCACTTAAACATCAACCCTCAATTTCTTTGACAAAGCACATTTTCGAAAATGATAAGGCAATATAACAGCCTTAATCCAACTTATAATTCATACATATCACATTCCAAGCATTCACTCTATTCTACCACTTAAAATACAAACATTACTCAATAACTTCCTAGTTCAAATTCGGAAATTACACCCATTCACTAGATGATTTATTATTATTGTTGTTCATTTATTCAAACTACTTACAATTACCTTAAACTATCACAATTAACAACCATTTGTAACTTATTCATTTGGCTGAATGCTCAAGACACCACACCATTCCAAATTGGTCATGGGTTAAGCAAAGAACTTAATGACTAACTCAAAAATGTTAAAAATCCAAGAATCATCATTGAACTTACCTTAATTTAGCTAACCCCCATAGCCGAGTTTCTCAAAGCTTTTTCTCTTCTAGTTACGGCAATGAGGAGCAAAGATGGAGAAACTTTGGTTTCTCCTCCCACTAATCAACATTTTATTACTATTCTTTATTCAATATTCATTTTAAATGTTAAAATGTTAGTAAATAATACTTATAATAGGCTTTAATTATGGTCATGCCGGCCACTAACTCAATTAAAGGATTAATTGACATGCAAGTACATTGTTTTTACCTCATACACAATTTGATCACTTTGACATTTGTCTAACACATTTCTAAATTTTCTCATATAAATCCTAATTAATAAAATTCACATGCAATTAACAAAATTTAAGCATGAAATTTTTGCACATTCATATTTACATAAAATAAACATAGAATATGACGGTTAATTATTTTATGACTTGGTTTTGTGGTCCCGAAACCACTTTCGACTAGGGTCTAATTAGGGTGTCACAATTTGTGTAATATGTGCATGTATATTATTAGCATGCTCGGGCATGGTATAATTTATTAGAAATACTTATGTAATTGCTTATTAAATTATATAATGTGATTGTATGCTTAAACATGGCTATTATGAATTTGCTATTTAAGTTAGGTCAAGAATGATAATAAGTGATTAAAAGTTAAGATGTCCGAATAATGACTAATATTTTGTTATTGAATAAGTAATTTTAGACATATTAACTAGTATATGTAATAAGTGTACCTTTAAATGGTGTGTGCATAAAATAGTTAAATTTACTAAGGCCAAATGCATATAATCTAATGATTAGATAGTATGTATAATCTTTAATGATTATTCACTTTATTTAAGTATATAGAAATGCATGTTTATTACCATATAAATGTTATAATTTGTATTTAAGTGAAAAGGCATGCATGTTTAATTTGCATATGTCTTAAGCCGTATAGGTAAGTACTTTAAGATGTGTACTATGACTTGTTAAGATATGAGGATATGAACATGATTTGGTAGCTACACGTATGATTACATAAGTGGTATTAGAAATATGTTCAATCATGTTGATAATAGTTTAAGCTGTGCATATAGATACATTATATGTTCTGTTAGTAATAAAATGAATTTGATTGTGAGTCGTATATGCAAGATGTAAATTGATAATATTTTTAATTATAAATGAGTTGGACTTGAGTGAATATATATATAAATGTTTGGAATTGTTTCTTTGATCGAAAATGCCTCGTAACCCTAATCCAGCAACGGATACGGGTTAGGGGTGTTACACAAACACACTAACTATATCATATTGCCTCATAATTCATATACCAAAACCATATCCTAATCACATCCATACCAAGCCATATCACAAGGCTAAATATTATACAATCACAAAACATAATCTAAACACTTCTAGCCTATACATGCCATACTTTAATATATACATTTTCAAAGTACCAAAATGAGGTTCGATAGTGTGGTGATGATCCTTGATGGTTCCCAAACTCACAGTAGCTTCAATATCTATAAAACAATGCAAACACACACAAAGTAAGCTTTCAAAAGCTTAGTAAATTCGTACCAAAATCAACAACAATATATAAAAATAGGAAACAACAACACATATGTACTTATAAATTCTCTACTCATCTAACAATTTCATGCCAACATCATCCATATATTTATACCAATTCAACAAATTTATATACATAGTACCATCTACCACATAAGTATTAAACTTACGTGTACATTCCCGTATTCATTCATTTTCATTTTCACCTTTTGTTCAGATATTTTAAGAATTTCTAAAGATTACCAATGCTTTAAACATCCGCACACTTAGTGCTTTAAAGGTTAGCCGAAGCTATAATAATTCTACACACTCAGTGCTTTCTCAATTAACTGAAGCTATCTCGGTATCACACACTTAGTGCCTCATATAGCTGAAGCTATTTTGAATCACACACTTAGTGCCAAATACACTTGATTTATCATCGTATTCAAAATTAACCCTTTTATTCACTAAATCATTCAAACCAATCCATATACACACAATTAAGGCATATTGTAAACTAGCCCTCACATTTTCACATTTTGTCACTTTAGTTCCTAATTCACAAAATCACAAAATACACAAAGTTTTCTTGTACACAAGCTTAGCCAAATTTTCATAGCTCTCATACAAGTCCACACAATTCATTTATTTCACATTTTAGTCCTTTAATTTACAAATTTCACAATTTAGCCCATTTTATACATTTTTACTCAAAATCACTTTACAAAACATGATAGGAACTAAGCTTTCATAAATCATCATTTAATATCACAAAACTCATGAATTCATCAATGGAATCTCATCAAATCATCAACAATTTCATGAGTTTAAGCATGGGCTAGCTAGAACACTTAACAACAATCACAAAAATGTAGAAATCATAAAAAATCAAGTAAAACTCATACCTTAATCAAGTTCTTCAATGGTTGAATGTTAAAACAATAAACCTAGCTTTTCTTTCTTCAATTTCGGCATGAACAAGATGATAATGGCCATTTTCATGCTTTTATTTTAATTAGACAAACATTAATTAGCCATTTACAATTTTAACCTTTTTATTTTCATTAGAATTCCACTAACTCATGACTAAATATGTCCATGCATTAATTCAATAGTTTAATTGCATCATAAGGACTTCATACTTAAAAGGCCATGTCAATTCAGCACTTTAACAAACAGCAGGCAACTTTTACATTTTACGCGATTAAGTCTTTTCTATCAAATCGGCACACAAACATTCAAATTTTCATACGAGACTTTCACACATGCTAATTCACACATCATAGACACAAAAAATAATATTTAAACATTTCTCTGACTCAGATTTGTGGTCTTGAAACCATTGTTCCGACTAGGGTCAAAACTGGACTGTTACAATTCTCCCCCCTTAGGCATTTTCATCCCTGAAAATCTGACCGTTAAACAGATTCAGATATTGTCATCTCATAGCATCTTCAGGCTCCCACGTGGCCTCTTCAATACCATGTCGATGCTACATCATTTTTACTAACAAAATTTTCTTATTTCACAGCTCTTTAACCTCACGAGCTAAGATACAAATCGGCTTTTATTCGTAAGTCATATCAGATTGAATTTCAATCTTAGACAGAAAATCACATACAACGGATCAGATCTATATCGTCGAAGCATCGATACGTGAAACAAATCATGAATCTTTTCTAACTCTAGTGGCAACAACAATCTATATGCTATTGGCCCAATACGCTCGGTAATCTCAAACGGTTCGATGAACCTCGGACTTAATTTACCTTTTTGACTGAACTGAAGCACTTTCTTCCACGGAGATACTTTCAAAAACACTTTGTCGCCAACCTCAAACTCAATGTCTTTTCTTTTCAAATATGCATATGATTTTGATGATCAAAAGCTATTTTCAAGCTATCTCGGATCACTTTCACTTTCTGTTCAGTTTCTTTTATCAAATCAATCCCATGAATCTTATTTTTGCTGAGCTCCATCCAATACAAAGGTGTACGACATTTGCGATCATAGAAAGCTTTGTACGGTGCCATTTTAATGCTCGACTGAAAACTATTATTATAAGCAAATTCAATCAAAGGAAAATACTGTTCCCACATACCTTCAAACTCAAGAATACAACATCTCAACATATCCTCGAGTATCTGAATAATTTGCTCAGATTGACCATCCATTTGCGGGTGAAAAGCAATACTGAAATGCAATTTAGTACCCAGAGTATCTTGCAACTTCTTCTAGAATCTGAGGTGAATCTCGGATCTCTGTCTGATATAATAGATAATGGTACATCGTTCAATCTCAAAATATCGGAAATATATAACTCAGCCAACTTATCTAGTGAGTAATCAGATCGCACTGGAATAAAATGGGCTGATTTTTTGAATCGTTCAACTATAACCCAAATAGCATCTTTCTTTCTCGGAGACAGGGGTGAACCCAAAACAAAGACCATTGTTACTCAATTCCATTTCCACTCTGGAACCATAATCTGTTGTAACAAACCAGATGGCACCTAATGTTTAACTTTAACTTGTAGACAGATCTAGAAACAAAGTCAGAGATGTCTCTTTTCATTCCAAACTGCCAGTAATGCTGTTTCAGATCATTATACATTTTCGTACTACCCGGATGTACAGATAACTGATTATTGTGAGATTCACTCAAAATCATCTAAATTAACTCTGAATTTCTCGAAACACAAATTCGATCTTTGAATCTTAGACAATCATCTTTTTCAACTCTGAATTCTAAATCAGACTCTAAATCACACTGAGCTCTTTTAGCTAAAATCTCATTATCAATCTTCTAAGCTTCAATAATCCGCTGTAAAAAAAAACAAAGGTCTTGCTTTCAATTCAGCTAAAACTGAACCATCATCAGACAGAACCAAATGAGCATTCATCACACGCAAAGCAAACATTGATTTTCAACTCAAGGCATCAGCGACAACATTTGCTTTTCCCGGATGATAACCAATCACAAGTTTGTAATCTTTTAGCAATTCTAACCATCATCTTTGTCATATATTAAGATCTTTCTGAATCATCAAATACTTCAAACTCTTATAATTAGAATACACATGAAATTTCTCACCTAGCAAGTAGTGGCACTGTAACACACCGAACCCGAGACCGTCGCCGGAGTCGAACACGAGGTGTTAACAGACTTCAAACCACTTATTGAGAATTTTCCAGACAAGCTGCCAATCTGTGTACTAGTTGCTTTAAAAATCATAACTTGAGTTTTACAACTCGAAAATCAGTTTCGTAATTATTCCCTGAAACTAGACTCATATTTCCATCTACATATTTTTTTCTAGAATTTTTGGTCAAGCCAATTAGTACAGTTTATTAGTTAAAGTTTCCCATGTTACAGGGGTCGACTACACTGACCTTCGTGCGTTACAACTGGAATAACTCCCTGTGTAGGGATTCAATACTGATGCCGTTTGTTTCTATAGAAACTAGACTCAAAGAGGAGTTTATACATATGTGGTATGACTCCTAATTATCTCTGGTTAATTTATAATGAATTTTCAAAGTAGGAACAGGGAATCCAGAAACCGTTCTGGCCCTGTCTCACGAAATCTTGGATATCTCTTAAAATACAGCTCATATGGTTGTTTCGTTTCCTCCATATGAAAATAGACCCATCAAGCTTCGAGTACATAATTTTTTTTGCTATTAATTCCACTTCTACTATTTTTAGTGATTTTTCGATCTCATATCACTGCTACCGTCCGCAACAGTTACTGCAGTAGACTATGCCAATTTCATGAATCCTTCCTTAGCCTTACTAATCATCCATCATACGTGACACAAATTATGGCCACCTTATCAAAATTAAGGTTTCTAAGACTCGTGGCTATAGATTCTAGCATCCCACTCAAACGACCACATAGGCCATTTTCACATGGCTTAAAGTTTACAACCCAAAATTTAACAAAACAAAATAGCCCATACATGCCAAATGTTCTCCTAAGTTGACTAAGAAGTCAATACCAAAATTGCTCACGGTGTGATGACTTCGTTGATGATTCACGAACACCCAAAAGGAGACGAGTCCAAGAAACCTAAAATGGGTGACAAGAAAACACCGAGTGAGTTTATAACTCAAGAAGTCATAAGCATTCCACAACCATCCATTAATACAATTATCATAAAATGAAATAATGAAACAAGGCCAAGTGTTCCAACCATACCGAACTATACCATAGTTCCTTAGATCTTCGGATCAATCTCATACCAAGTCATACATTTACATTTCATATACTGTTCAATAGGATATTTGAAGCAATTTCCATACATCATTTCATTTCCGCAACAATCATGCAATCAAATGAACTTTCATCTATTCCACGATACCTTATTTACGGAATGCAATTGAAATCATCACATAGATTTAAATCTTACCAACTCCACCCCGAGCATGAACATAGCATCTATTAGCCATGAACTCAAGGTACTTACTCTTTCCGCTGTCCATACTCATCTTGATGAAGTCACGCTCCATATAAATGTTCAATCGGAGATATGTGTAGAGTTCGCACACATAGTACTTAATACTCAATCACGCACACTTAGTGCCATGTGATTCAAGCCCGCACACATAGTGCCATATAGTCCAAACTCGCACACTTAGTGCCATACATTACAAGCTCGCACACTCAAGTGCCAATCTCGCCCCGTACACATCTATTTCTTGCACACTTAGTGCCAAGCAAACTTCCTACACATTTCACTATCTCTTTTACGCTCAACAATATCATCTTTTCATACACATACATTTGTATATATTTCATCTCATTAAACACAATTGCATAGATATTACAATCATTTAAGCAATATCAAATATATGATTAATGACTTACCTTGTGTTGGGTAAAATAGTCCAAGTCGGCTACTCGATGACCTTCGTCTTTCCCTTGCTTGATTCTCCTTCTTTAACTCCTTGAGCTTAATCAATAAATCAACTAGTTTATCCCTCTTGCTAAACATTCATAATTCAATTACACATGCATATGTATGTTTGTATATTCGGCAACCATCCTCACTTATTACCCATTTGGTCAACAATCTAAGCCAAGATAAGGCTTCAATATGATTGCCTCTAACCGAATACATGCACACCAATCTACTTCCTTTGGCCGAATATGCATGTCTATGTTGAGGCCAATTTTACACTTAATACTACACAAAAAAACAGCATACATTTTCCTAATTAACGATTACATATTGTAGCTCTATACACATCTCTCATTTATTTCATAACCAAACAACATCACAAGCAAATATACACCTTGAGATAGTATATATGTCATACCAATACATCATGTGCAACATATATGCATGTAGGTGCAAGGGCCGAATCTCAAATTGATTATAACTATCCCATATATTTTCATCATGGCCGAATGTTCCTTCCACACCATTTACCATCACAAAGCATGGATTTCATCATCCAACTTACAAGCTTACAATGTCATGAAGTTTAATCTCATAGTATCTATCAAACTCTCACTCAAAAGTGTTAAAAGAATATTCAAAATCATCAATCCACCATCACATGCACCATTACAAAGTTTCACTTTTAGCATGCAAATGATGTCAACACAATCTCACCTTAGCCAATATCATCTCCATGACATAGTGAGGATTTAAACCATGGCTAGTTAGAACTCAAGCTAACTACTAAAATATACATGAATCTCATGGCAAAACATCAAACTTACCTTAATCTCAACACAAGTATGGCCAAACCTCCTCCTAATCCCCCCTCCAAACCAAGCATGAAGCAAGACCCCTTCCTTCTTCCTTAGAATTTCAGCTCAAAGAAAGTGAAAAAAAGATGAACAAAAATTTTTTTCTCCTCTTTTCCTCTACTCACGGCAATGGGGGAGAAGCCTTCACACACATTTTTTTTTCTTTCTTTATCACCCATACTTATTTGTTTATTGTTTCTCCCTAGTGCACCAACAAAACATGTTTCATGACATGTTTAGCCCATACACCCTTGTCATGGCGGCCATTAGCTAATAAATGGGGAAGTTGACATGCAAACCCTCATTTTGCATGCATGATCAACTAGTCATTACACATTTCCCTCATACTTTTAAAGTTTACTACTAGGTCCTTTCTAGTGAAATTCACATTTATAACTCTAAATTAAAGCATCAAAAATGTCACACAGTTAACACATATTATAGGCATCAAATTAAATATCAAATTATTTTTATGCCTCGGTTTTGTGGTCCCGAAACCACATTCCGACTAGGGTCGTTTTAAGGCTGTCACAGGCGCCATATCTTTAGATCAAACACAACCGCAGCTAATTCAAGATCGTGTGTCGAATATTTCTTTTCATGCGGCTTCAACTGTCTCGAAGCATGAGCAATGACTTTGCCTTCTTGCATTAAAACACATCCCAGACCGATTAACAAAGCATCATTGTATATCACAAATTATTTACTTGATTCAGGATGTACCAATACCAGAGCTTCAGACAACAAAGTTTTCAATTGATCGAAGCTGTTCTGACACTTTTCAGACCACTCAAATTTAGCATCTTTTTGAAACAGCTTTGTCAACGGAGTGACAATCATAGAAAAGTCTTTTACAAACCTTCTATAATAATCAACGAGTCCTAGAAAAGTAGGGACTTTAGAGACATTCCTCAGAGGTTTCCAATCCAAAATAGTCGAAATCTTGCTCGAATCAACTTGAATACCAGATGCTGATACAATATGACCCAGAAAACCAACTTCTTGCAACCAGAATTCACATTTACTGAACTTCACATATAACTGTTTATTTTGTAGAATCTGTAGCACTAATCTCAAATGCTCAGCATGTTCGGATTCATCACGTGAATAAATCAATATGTCATCATTGAATACAACACAAAATTGATCTAGATACGGTCTGAAAATTCTATTCATCAAATCCATAAAGATATCAGGTGCATTAGTTAATCCGAAACCCATAACTAAGAATTCATAATGGCCATACCTTGTTTTGAAAGAAGTTTTAGGAATGTCTGAGCTTTTTACTCGTAACTGATAATAGCCTGATCTCAAATCTATTTTCGAAAACACAACAGCTCCTTTCAACTGATCAAACAAATCATCAATTCGGGGCAAAGGATACTTATTCTTGATAGTCACTTTATTCAACTGATGATAATCTATGCACATTCTCATCGTACAGTCTTTCTTTTTCACAAATAGAACACGAGCACCCCAACGTGAGAAATTTGGTCTAGCAAATCCTCTATCAGTCAACTCTTGTAACTGAGATTTTAATTCTTTCAGTTTGGTCAGAGCCATTCTATATGAAGCTATCGGAATTGGAGTAGTACTAGGTACCAATTCAATGCCAAATTCTACTTCTCTAACCGTATGTAATACCAGAAGTTCTTCAGGAAACAGATCAGGGAACTCACAGAAAACAAGCATAGATTCAACTTTCTTTTCTGACATTCTCGAATCAATCACATATTCAAAATAAGCTTTACAACCCTTTGTCACCATACTCAAAGCTTTCTTCGAAGATATTACAGCAGGCAATCCATTCAAATCACTAGATTCAATTCTAACTATTTCATCATTCTTTCATCTTAAATCAATAGTTTTCCATTTACAGTTCACAACAGCATCATGCAAAGTTAACCAATCCATACCTAGAATTATATCAAATTCATCAAAATGTAACAGCATCAGATTAGCCGAAAAACAGGTGTCTCGAAACATTAACGGACAATTCTTGTAGACTTTATCAACCAAAACACATCTGCCTAGGGGTTCGAAACTCTAATTATAAATTCAGTAGACTCTACAGGGAAAGTCTTACTGTTCACTAAGTTTATGCATATATACGAATGTGTTGATCCAGGATCTATCAAAGCAATCACAGAAGTATCATAAAGAGTAAATATACCCGTAATCACATCTGGCGATGAAACTTCCTCACGAGCTCGAATACCATAGGCTCTGGTAGTGCACGAGCCTCTGATCTAACAACTGCATCTTTTGCCCCCCTCTGACTACCACTTACATTTCCCGTATTTTTAGGAGGTCTACCATGAGAAGCATTGCCACTCGACCTCGGATTCTGAACATTATCTTTTTCAGCTAAATCTGGGCAATCTTTTGTAAAATGATTTCGTGAACTACAACTGTAACAAGCTCGGTTATTACTCTTTCCGTAGCACTATCCAAAATGTCATCTTCCACATTGATCACATTCAGGTTTTTCATTCTTTGTATTACCAACATTGGCAACAAATGTAGTTGGAGCTTTAAAGTTCTATTGCGATCTAGCACAATCTCTATTCGAATGTCCCACAGTAGCCTTTGAACTGCTATTATCATCTCTAAATTTCTTTATTGTAGACTGAAATGACTTGCCCTATGATCTCTTTCGTACCTCTCTAGCTTCAAAATTAGCTTTTCTTTTCTCTTTCCTGAGATCTTCAGCTTTACCTGCTTGTTCAATAAGCACGAAAAATTCTTTGATTTCTAGAATTCTGACTAACAGACGAATATCTTCGTTTAAGCCATCCTCGAATCTTTTGCACATTATTGCTTTCGTAGATACACATTCACAAGCATACTGACTTAATCTTATGAATTCCTGTTCATATTCTGTGATAGACATACGACCTTATTTAAGCTCAAGAAACTCTTTACGTTTTTTATTGATGAATCTCTGACTGATATATTTTTTCTAGAATTCAGCTTGAAAGAAATCCCAAGTAACCCATTCTCTCGGAACCACAGATGTCAAAGTCTTCCACCAATTGTACGCCGTATCACTCAAAAGGGAAACAACACATTTTATGCACTCTTCAGGATTTAATGATAATTCGTCAAACACTCTTCTTATGTTCTCTAGCCAAAACTCAGCTTTTTCAGCATCATCACTCGTTGTAGCTCAGACCATATTTTCTAATCTTATCAGTTGGTGGTCTACTTAACTGAACTGGATTCACTGGTGGCATAACAGAAGTTTGAGGAGAATTAACCGGGGGTGGAGGTTGTTGTACAGCAAGATTGGTTCAATATATTGAGTGAACAAATCATTCATCATCTGATAGAAGGCTTGCCTAGCCTCACCATCACGGCTACTCGTATCCGGTCGAGAATCAGATGGTACCGTCCCTTGCACAGGAGTAGGCGCATTGCTTTCAACATTGTCCGCTACAGCTCTTTTGGGATCCATTTGCTATATAAAAGCAAATCTCAATGTCAGGATTCATCATACTATCGCAGTTTAAAAATATGGAATGTATAACTAGACTCAAATTCACTATGACAGTCTTAGAACCGACTAAACCATAGCTCTGATACCAATAAAATATAACACCCCTAACCCATGTCCGTTGCCAAACTAGGGTTAAAGGCATTACCAGACAAAATCAGAATATTAACATCCATTCCATAAACATCGAAGCATTAAAGATCAATCATCAATATAGAGTCCCTTATATAGATTATCAGACCTAAAACATGTATTAGAAAGGATTCAAAACTAAACCAAACACATACAAAATTTCTCCAAAATTTAAACATTTTTCAAACAAGTACAGGTCACACGCCTATGTGAACAGGCCGTGTACCTTACACGGCATTAGGCATGCCCACGTGTCTAGGCCATGTCAAAATAGGGCATACATACTGACTTGCTCACATGGCCACAAGACACACCCATGTGCTTTGGCTGTAGTCGAATCTGACTTGGGCCACACAGCTAGCCACACGCCCATGTGCCTTGGCCGTGCTCGAGCCTGACTGACAATTGTAGGGTACCCTAGGGAACACACGACCATGCAATATAGCCGTGTGTCGCATAAGCTGAGGCACAAGCCCGTGTCCCCACCCGTATGAACAAAAAATAGGCCATTTGCATAGCCAACTTGCCACCCCAATTGGGTCAAACGTATAAGCACGAAACCAAGCATATTTGCACAACATTTTATGAACAAACCTTATCAATTACCATAGCTAATGAACACCCCAAACCCGGCCTAGAGTTACGGCCGAATTCAGCGTGCCACATGGAGAATGTTACTATAAAAGTTACGTTTTATCCAAAAATCTTTCTTAGGGTTTGAAGAATGTTTTGTTATAAGTTAAAGTGAATGGAAGCTGTGCACCAGGTTGGAAGGCAGAAAAGAGGATGTGAGTCTATTGGACTGCTTAAGTACCAAGCTCTTCACGGATCCAATCCTAGACATGCACACATCCATTGCCACACTTTAAACCTATTACTTGTCCACGTATAAATAATTAAGTTTAAAACTATTTAAAATATTCATTTCCTTTGAAAATGTTTACATTTCGGAAGCTTTGCTCAGTTATCGTGATATTTTGAAAACAAGAAACTTTTATAAAACGCGCCTTAAAACTAACTAATTTAATAACCCAAAATAAGTAAAATAAGAAAAAGAGCGGCCTTATTACAACTTAAACCAGAAATAAAATACTTAAAATAATAATTGCGAAGCCTAAAAAGAAATCATAATTTAATCTTCGTGGCCACTCTGAATCCCGCCCAGCTCCAAGTCCACCAACTAGGGCTCACCTGTGACAGCCCTAATTTGACCCTAGTCGGAATGTGGTTTCGGGACCACAAAACTGAGTCATAAAATTTATTTAAAATTTTATTTTCATATCTTTTATGTGCGATAGTGCTTGTATGAAAATTTGATGGTTTAATTTTATCTTAGGAATGTGAATTTTGATTGAAAGGATTTAGTTGAGAAACTTAGAAAAATATGATAGGTAAATTTGTAAGGACCAAACAATCAAAAAATGTGAAAGCTTGGATTTGCATGTCAATATGCCCAAAATACAATAAGTGGCTGGCCAAGTAATGATGCCCCATCCACTAAGTCTAATTAATTATAATATTTTGTTAGCAAATGATCAAAATATTCTAAATAAAATGAATTAATAAAAGAAGAAATGGAAGGAGAGAGAAAGTGTTCATCTTCTTCTTCATCTCCCAAAACCGAAACAAAAATGAAAGAAAGAGGGAAATTGATACTAAGGCAATTCGGCATCTTCTTTTGTTAGTAGGAGGTGGGTTTTGAATTTTTTTTTGATTAAATCTTATATATGTTAAGTTAATTTTGAATGCATTTTTGGCAATGTCAAGAAAATTTTAATAATCTATAGTGGTTTGGGCACTAAGCCGTGTATCAAAGTGTTAGATTTAGAGATGGTTTTCATGTTGTATTGAATAAGTGGATGATAGAATAGGGTTGAACTTGTTGAATAAGTAGTTGGGTATTATTTTGTGCATTTGGCCATATGGAGTCTAGATGAAATGTCATTTTATTGTTATTTTACTTGTATGATAAATGGTTCATTGTTAAGATCGAATGAGTAATGATAGAGAAGTGGAAATTCAATGAACATTAGTTGAAGTTTTAATGTCTTGAACAATGACGATTATAAGATGTAGTGAAAATCATTAAACTATATATGTGAGTAATTAGCAAGGGTGGTTGCCGTATATACAAATATATATGTGTTTATATATGTGTGTTTAAGTGAAGTATTGATTGGATTATTGATAGTAAGGTGATCTTAAGTGGTCAATAGCCGAATAGCTTAAAAGCTTAAGGTAGAAAGATCAAATTTTACGTGTAGTTCTTGTGATATAAAATCATTAATATCATTGGATATAAATAACTAGCAAGGTGATTAAACTAGTTAAATTTATTTATTTTAAGCTCAAGAACTTAAAGGAGGGGAATCAAGCGAGGGCAAAGTAAAGAATATCGAGTAGCCGATTGGAACCGTTTCGTCTAAAACAAGGTAAGTCTATAAGCATTTAAGCTTAGTTATTCTATACATATTTGATGTATGCATATCGTGAAGGAATTACTATTGTTTATGTATTATTTTGATTGAAAGGCATGTGACCGATTATGCTTAGTTGATAGGATGAATCACTTTGTTAAAACGAAATGACTTTGGCACTATGTGTGCAGACTTGTATGGCACTATGTGTGCGGACTTGTATGGTACTATGTGTGCGGAATTGTATGGCACTATGTATGCGGATTTATATGGCACTATGTGTGTGGATTGGAATGTCAATATATATGTGAATTGCTAAGGCACTATGTGTGCGGGCTAACATGGCACTATGGGTATGAATTTCCTTGCCTGAGCACTACGTGTGCGAAATTGATTGTTGATAAAATAAATGCAGGAACTGAATGAAGGGCAAACCTATTGTCCGAATAGGAAATTGGGAACATGAAAATTTAAATATAAATATATGAATGCATCTATTTCATTGTTGTTAAATATTAGAGGAAGTATTTAAGGTATTCGGTTATATGATCCATTGAGTTAATAATAAGACTTGACTAGTAGTTGAATTGAAAATTTCGGTAATCTATGGACCTTTCTAGTTTTTAGATCGATATATTCAGTTAATTGTTTGTATTATATGGCTTATAACTTATTGGGTTGAAAAACTCATTTGGTGTGTTTACTTGTCTTTTATTTAGATTTCTTTTTATCCGTTTCGTGCTCAGGACCGTCCTCGAAGTCATCACACCTGTCAGCAAAGTTTTGGTATCTCTTCTTAGTTAATCCTAAGTTAACATTATGGCATGTATAGGATAATATTTTGGGAGATTTGGTTGTTTGATTGCATTGTGCATAAAGGCCATGAGAAAATGGCTTAAAATCTATGTTTAATTTTGGTTTTTTTTGCTAGACTATGACTTAAGTTCTTTTTGATTATTATATAATGTGTCATGGTTGATTTTAACTTATGCTATATATATATAAATATTTGGTCTTGTGTTGAGTCTATTATGAGAGTGTAACCAAAATACATGATGTTTGTGATGATGTTATGTATTTGGTCGTATAGTTCATTATGGAATTTAGTTAAGGTAAACTATAAAATCATGGGTAAAGAACAAGTCATATGCAATGTTTATGTTTTGAGTATGTTTATATGTGATTTGCGCCTTGTAATGATAGTTATAACCTCCTATAGTTGATGTGTAAATTCGGTCTAATTTAGTAAATTGTGGTTGCATACTTAAATTTGGTTATCGTGAATATGTTATTAAAGTTGGGTCTCAAATGTCAATAAGTAAATCCAAGCTAAAGTTGTCCGAATGTTAATTATTATTTGGTTATTGAGTATATGATCATAGACATATTAGTTAGTCTAGGTAATAAGAGTACTTTTTGAGGATGTGTATTTATTAAATGATTTGATGACCTGGAATAAAAATGTATAGTTTTTTGGGATTAATATTTTAAAAGGAATATATAGTAATGTATGGTTGTTGCCGAATGGTTGTATCATTCCGTACATAAGTACAAAGCATACAAGTTCTAAAATTGATCTTGACTTAAGTTGCATACGTAAGGAATTTTATTTATGTATATTATGGCTTATTAAATTATATGAATAAGCTTGTGATATTTGGTGGTTATGCATAACTTCATTAGTGACTTAATAATATGTTTGACCATGTTGTTAATAATTAAGGTTGAATATATATACTTTATATGCAATAAATGCTAGGTTGGAATTTGATATGATATTTGTTTATATTGTGCAAAATAATATATGTTTTGAAGTTTGCAAGTTGACTATATTTATTTTTTAATTAAAATGGATTTTTAATTTGGGTGCAAATTTATAAATGATTATAATTGTGTTTTTGTTAGGTAATACCCCATAACCTTAATCCAGCGACGAATACGGGTTAGGGGTGTTACATTTTATTTGTATCAGAGCTACAGTTTAGTAGATTCTAGGACTACCGTAGCTCGTGTAAGTCTAGCTATACATGCCATAATGCTAGTATATGATAGTGTGATGACTTCTGATGGTTGAAATTGTGGTTTTGATTAGTAAATGGAATACACTCCGGAGAGAGCTTTAGCTGATGACGTTGAGAGTGTAGCGCCTGCTCCCGCACAAGGGACAGCGCCTGTTGAACCTCAACCATCTGCGAGTAATCAAGATAATGGGGCTAAGCAAGCCTTCTTTACCATGACGAATGAGTGGGTTGCACAATATGCCCAATCAAACCCGGCTGCTCAACCATTTTCGAATTTTAATAATCCTCCTCCGGTGCCTATAATACCAGCAACTACTGATCCCTTGAGGCTGAGTAAACCTCCTATTGATTTGATAAGGAAGCGCGGGGCTGAGGAATTTTGAGCCACAGCTACTGATGACGAAGGGCTGAGTTTTGGCTTGATAATACCATCCGTGTTTTTGATGAGCTATCTTGCACACCTGATGAGTGTCTAAAGTGTGCAATATCCTTATTATGAGATTCAGCCTACAACTGGTGGAGAACCCTGATTTCGATTGTTCCAAAGGAACGAGTTACTTGGGACTTCTTTCAGACGAAGTTTCGTAAGAAGTATATTAGTCAATGATTCATCGATCAAAAATGCAAAGAATTTTTGGAGCTTAAACAAGGTTGATTGACTGTATCCGAATATGAACGTGAGTTTGTAAGACTCAATCGTTATGCTCGAGAGTGTGTAGCTGATGAAATTGCCATGTATAAAAGATTTGAAGTGGGATTGAATGAAGATTTAAAGCTGCTGGTGGGTATTCTAGAAATAAAGGAATTCGTAACACTGGTTGAACGAGCTTGCAAGGCTGAAGAGCTTGGAAAGGAGAAAAAGAAAGCTGAATATGAAGCTAGGGACTTTCGTAAGAGATCGGCGGGTAAAAATTCTTTTTCGGTTGCAAAGAAGTTCAAAGATGATACTAACAGATCAAAAACGACTGCTGGAATTTCTATTAAGGAGCCACCATCAACGGACTCTCGAGCTACTACGGTTGCTAGTGTTGGCAACAATCGGCTAGAAAAACCCGAATGTCAACAATATGGAAGACGACATGTAGGTGAATGTTGGGGTAAGTCTATTAACAGAGCCTGTTATAGATGCGGTTTGTGAGATCATTTCGTACGAGATTGTACGGAACCTGATGAGAAAAATAAGATGCAAGGTGTGAGATCGAGTGGTACAACGTCTAGAGGTAGACCACCGAGAAATACAGGAGGCAGGGATGGTAGTCAGAGAGGGACTTTCGATACGACTGTTCGATCTGAAACTCGTGCTCCTGCCAAAGCTTATGCCATCCGTGCACAAGAGGAGGCATCTTCCCCTAATGTTATCACTGGTACATTTACTCTCTATGATACTAGTGTACTTACTTTAATTGACCCTGGTTCAACTCATTCTTACGTATGTGAAACATTAGCATTTAGTAAGACTCAACCTATTGAGTCTACTAAATTTGTGATACGAGTATCAAACCTTTTGGGTTGGTATGTGTTAGTTGATAAAGTATGCAAGAGATGTTCATTGATAATTAAAGATTTCTGTTTTTCAGTGAATTTGGTGCTATTACCCTTCGACGAATCCGATATTATTCTCGGAATGGACTGGTTAACCGAACATGATGCTGTGGTAAATTGCAAGCGAAAGACTATAGACTTGCGATGTTCGAGTGGTGAAATGATTCGAATTGAATCTAGTGATTTGAGTGGGTTACTAGTAGTGATATCTTCTGTGTTAGCTCAGAAATATGTGAGAAAGGGTTATGAAGCTTATCTTGCATATGTACTGGATAGCAAGGTATCGAAACGAAAGCTCGAGACTGTACCTATGGTTTTTGAGTATCCAAAAGTGTTTACTGAAGAATTACCGGGATTACCACCTGTTAGAGAAGTAGAGTTCGGCATAGAATTGGTTCCAGGTACGACTCTGATTTCAACCGTTCCTTATCGTATGACACCGACGGAGTTAAAAGAATTGAAAGCTCAATTGCAAGAGTTGACTGACAGAGGTTTTGCGCGACCCAGCTTCTCACCCTAGGGTGCTCCAGTTCTGTTCGTGAAAAAGAAAGATGGAACTATGCGAATGTGTATTGATTATCGTCAGCTCAATAAAATGATGATAAAGAATAAATATCCATTGCCGCGGATAGATGACTTATTTGACCAGTTGAAAGGAGCTTCCGTGTTTTCAAAGATTGATTTGTGATCTGGCTATTATCAGTTGTGAGTTAGAGACTTTGACGTTCCTAAGACTGCTTTCAGAATGAGATATGGACGCTATGAGTTTTTAGTGATGCCGTTTGGGCTCACTAATGCCCCGGCGGTTTTCATGGATCTGATGAATCAGATATTCAGACAGTATTTAGATCGATTTGTAGTGGTGTTCATAGATGATATTCTGATTTACTCTCGCAGTGAGTCCGAGCACGCCGAACACTTGAGGTTAGTACTTCAGATTTTGCGAGATAATCAGTTGTATGCAAAATTCAGTAAATGTGAATTCTGGTTAAAGGAAGTCAGTTTTCTGGGGCATGTTGTATCTGCTTTGGGAATTAAAGTTGATCCGAACAAAATTTCGGCCATTCTTGATTGGAAACCTGTAATATCCCGAATTAGGGCCTAATCAGAATAGGGGTTTCGTGACCGAAAATCTGAGATAGAAATAATTATTTTATAATTATTTTGAGGTTTATGATATGAATGCATAATTGTGTGAAGATTTCGTGAAGAAATTTTGGGCATAACGAGTTTAATTTAAAGTTAGGGACTAAATTGAATAAGTTGCAAAATTTGCATTCTAGAAGTTTTTAGTATGAAATTACTTTGAAATATTAATTAGGAGATCTTAAATAGCAATTTTACCAATTTTAAGTTCATGGACAAAATTAGGACATGGAATTTTTGGAAAGTTTAGTAGTAAGGGTATTTTGGTCATTTAGTTATTAAAATGAATTAAAAACAAAATTAAAAGCCAATTTTGTCCATCTTCTTCATTAGGCCGAAATTTCAAGGGTTCTCCATAGCTAGGGTTTGTTTCAAGCTTCCAAGCTCCATAGTAAGTGATTCCAAGCCCGCTTTTAATGATTTTACGTTTTGAGATCCCGATAACTCGATAAAGCTTATGTTAGCAATAATTTAACCTAGGGTTTATATTTGGAAAAATACCCATAGGTGAAGTTTGTGTATTTTGATGTTTTATGATAGAATATGAAGTTTTAAATTATGTTAGACAACTTGTACTACTCGATTTTAAGAAAAAACGAGTAAAAGGGCTTAATCGGTAAAAATACCTAATAGTCACAAGTACATGTTAGAGTGAGAATTTGATGTTGCCATAGAAGAGAAAAGTGATCAGCATGTTGTAAAACATAAGAATAAGGAATAAAGTTTAATCCCGAGCCTAGGGGCAAAAATGTAAATATGCAAACGTTTAGGGGTAAAATTGTAATTTTGCCAAAATTTGAGTTAAGGATTAATTTGATAATGTGAGTATTAAATAAGCTAAATGTGTTATTTTAGATCAAGAAAGACGTGGAATCGACCTCAATCGAGGAAAAGAAAAGCTTGTGGACTAGATTGCAAAATCCTTGTATTTTGGTACCAAGGTAAGTTCATGTGTAAATAAAGTAGCATAATTGTTATTTTTAAGTTATTGATGTTAATTATATGATATGCTGAATTTAATTATGAAATGTATGCTTTGTGGTTAATTTCAAATAATATGTAAATTATGCGAGCTACTTGTTAAATATAATTGTTACCGAGTATTGATTTCGGCATTCTACGGAAGACGACAACGACAAGTATTCAAGGAAAAAGCCCGTGTGAACCTTAGGAATAGATTAGGATACAAGTGACATGTCACTAGGATGGTTGAGCATCCGAACTCGTTGAGTTGAGTCCGAGTTCACTTATGGATGCGAATGTCCGAACTCGTTGAGTTGAGTCCGAGTTCGTGAGATGTAACTAGGCATCCGAGCTCGTTGAGTTGAGTCCGAGTTCACTTATGGGCGGGTTACATGATTGCTTGATTTCATATATGGCACTTATGTGCAAGTTATCCATGTATCCGAATTATATTCCGATGTGTTCAACGGGTAAAGCTCTACTCAAATGGAGGAATATTTGAGATGTAAAGAGACGTATTGGTAAGTAATGTGAAATGGATATTTTGAACAGGTATGTATTTAACCCTCGGGTTGAGTATTGATACAACCACGATAATGGTAATAAGATGATGAAAAATGATTAGAAATGTGACATGTGTTTTAGTGATGCATGCTAATGTTGATTGGTATGACTGTTTGTTATGTTACTTATTATTTGCATATGAACTTACTAAGCATTTATGCTTACTCCTCCTTCTTACTCATTGTAGTTTTGGCCAAGCCACTCAGAGTCGGGATAGGTCAAGGCTCACCACACTATCCTAAGACTTTTGGTAAAGGCTTGTAAATTTAAGTATGGCATGTATAGCAATATATCTATTTTGTGTAAATGATCTTATGGTTTGGTAATGGAATGGTTGAGGAAATGTTTGATAATGATAAATTATGAAAATAGTTAGTTTAGATTATGTTTGATGATAAGGAAAATTAATAAGATACTTAGTGTATAAAAACTCATCAAAAGGGATGAAATTTGTCATAAACAGGATATTGCAGAACACCGACGCGAGTTTGAAAATTTACTAAAAATCATAGAAATTGAATTTGGTGATGGACTACATATCAAATTGAAGCTTATTATGTCTAGTTTCACATGAAACAAATAAAAAAGAAAATGAATTATATGTTAGAAGATATTAGAATTTTAGTGAAACAGGGTCATAGCAGTTTCAATCCCTGCTCCAACTTTAGAAATTCACCATAAATTGTAAAGATGTAATTAGGTAGTTTATTATATATTATCAGAATACTTATTGAGTCTAGTCTAGTTTCAGGATAAATAAACCTCATATTCATATGAATTTTTACAGAGAGAAATGTGGTTCAGTAGTAAATGAGGTCGACTACCAAGTCACAAACAGGGTAACTTTAACTAATAAACTGTACTAAATGGCCCAACCAAAATTCTAAAAACAATTAGTAGATAGGTATTTGAGTCTAGATTCAGGGAAAATTTATGGATCTTGATTTGAGTTTTGTAACTCGAGATATGATTTTCTTGTATTGTGATGCAAGTAGCTTAAAAGTGCGAATGTAGAAATAAATAATCCAAAGTTCTAAATATGTTAAATTAAGCTTACTAACACCTCATACTTGACTCCGACGACGGTCTCGAGCGTGGGGGCGTTACAAAACCTCTGAGGAATGTTTCTGAAGTTCGGAGCTTTTTGGGACTCGCAGGGTACTATCGACGATTCGTTAAGGGTTTCTCGATGATCGCAACACCGTTGACGAAACTACTCCGGAAAGATATCAAGTTTGAGTGGTCAGAGAAGTGTCAGACAAGTTTCAACCAGCCAAAAACCCTTTTGACAAAGGCTCCTGTGTTAGTTCAGCCAGAGTCTGGTAAAGAGTTTGTAGTTTACAGTGATGCTTCTTTGAACAGTTTGGGTTGTGTGCTGATGCAGGAAGGTAAAGTTGTTGCATATGCTTCGAGACAATTAAAGCCTCACGAGAAAAATTATCCAACTCATGATATCAAGCTAGCTGCGATTGTGTTTGCTCTTAAAATTTGGCGTCATTACCTGTTTGGAGAGAAATGCCATGTTTATATTGATCACAAAAGCCTAAAATATTTAATGACTCAGAGAGACTTGAATCTGAGACAACGACGGTGGCTTCAATTATTAAAGGGTTATGAAATTGTCATTGATTATTATCCAGGTAAGGCAAATGTGGTGGCTGATGCCCTAAGTCGAAAATCTCTATTTGCTCTTCATGCAATGAATGTACATCTGTCTATTTCTGCTAATGATGTACTGGTGGCAGAATTAAAAGCAGAACCAGTATTATTACGGCAAATTTGTGAAGCACAGAAAATCGACGAGGAATCGGTTGCTAAACTAGCTCAATGTGATTCTAATATGGGTTCAGAGTTCCAAATTGACGACAATGATTGTTTAAGATTCAGAGGTCGATTTTGTGTTCCGATAAATTCAGAACTTACTTCAATGATTTTGAGTAAGGCCCATTGTAGCCGAATGTCAGTTCATCCTGGTAGCACGAAAATGTACAACGACTTAAAAAGACAATATTGGTGGCATGGTATGAAAAGAGACATTTCCAACTTTGTTTCTAAATGTTTGATATGTCAACAAGTGAAAGCGGAGCATCAGGTGCGGTCGGGATTATTACAGCCGATCATGATACCTGAGTGGAAATGGGACCGAGTAATGATGGACTTTGTATCTGGATTACCGTTGACACAGAGCAAGAAAGACTCAATCTGGGTTATTGTTGATAGATTGACGAAGTCCACTCACTTTATCCCTGTTCATACAGACTTTTCACTCGATAAATTGGCAGAATTATATGTTTCTCAAATTGTTCGACTACATGGAGTACCTACTTCTATTGTTTCTGATAGAGACCCCAGATTGACATCCCGATTCTGGAGAAAATTGCATGAAGCATTGGGTACTAAGCTACATTTTAGCACTGCTTTCCATCCCTAGATAGATGGTCAATCTGAACGAGTTATTCAAATACTCGAAGATATGTTGAGATGTTGCATTCTCGAGTTCAGTGGTACGTGGGAATGATATTTACCTTTGATTGAATTCGCATACAACAATAGCTTTCAATCAAGTATCAAGATGGCACCTTACGAGGCTTTATACGGTCGCAAATGCCGCACACCATTGTGTTGGACCGAACTCAGTGAAAATAAGATATACGGGGTCGATTTGATCAGAGAAGCTGAAGAAAAAGTGAAAGTGATTAGTGATAGTTTGAAGGCAGCATCGGATCGTCAGAAATCATATACAGATTTGAAACGCAAAGATATTGAATATCAAATTGGTGATAAAGTATTTTTGAAAGTCTCACCCTGGAAAAAGTTGCTCCGATTTGGCCGTAAGGGCAAATTGAGCCCAAGATTTATTGGACCGTACGAGATAGCAGAATGAATATGGCTAGTTGCTTACAGATTGGTTCTACCACCTGAACTCGCAAAGATTCATAATGTGTTTCACGTATCGATGCTTAGACGGTATAGATCGGATCCGTCACACGTGGTTGGTTTATCTGAAGTTGAGATTCAATTAGATTTGAGCTATGAAGAAGAACCGATTCGTATCTCAGCTCAAGAAGTGAAAGAATTGCGGAATAAGAAGATTTCTTTAGTAAAAGTATTATGGGTTAAACATGGAGTAGAAGAGGCTACTTGGGAGCTCGAAGACACTGTGAAAGAACGTTATCTGAATTTATTTGCTGGTAAGATTTTCGAGGACGAAATTTTTTTTAGTGGGGGAGAGTTGTGATAGCCCTAATTTGACCCTAGTCGGAATGTGGTTTCGGGACCACAAAACCGAGTCATAAAATTTATTTAAAATTTTATTTTCATATATTTTATGTGCGATAGTGCTTGTATGAAAATTTGATGTTTTAATTTTATCTTAGGAATGTGAATTTTAATTGAAAGGATTTAGTTGAGAAACTTAGAAAAATATGATAGGTAAATTTGTAAGGACCAAACAATCACAAAATGTGAAAGCTTAGATTTGCATGTCAATATGCCCAAAATACAATAAGTGGTCGGCCAAGTAATGATACCCCTCCACTAAGTCTAATTAATTATAATATTTTGTTAGCAAATGATTAAAATATTCTAAATAAAATGAATTAATAAAAGAAGAAATGGAAGGAGAGAGAAAATGTTCATCTTCTTCTTCATCTCCCAAAACTGAAACAAAATGAAAGAAATAGGGAAATTGATACTAAGGCAATTCGGCATCTTCTTTTGTTAGTAGGAGGTGAGTTTTGATTTTTTTTTATTAAATCTTATATATGTTAAGTTAATTTTGAATGCATTTCTGGCAATGTCAAGAAAATTTTAATAATCTATGGTGGTTTGGGCACTAAGCTGTGTATCAAAGTGTTAGATTTAGAGATGGTTTTCATGTTGTATTGAATAAGTAGACGATAGAATAGGGTTGAACTTGTTGAATAAGTAGTTGGGTATTATTTTGTGCATTCGGCCATATGGAGTCTAGATGAAATGTCATTTTATTGTTATTTTACTTGTATGATAAATGGTTCATTGTTAAGATCGAATGAGTCATGATAGAGAAGTGGAAATTCGATGAACATTAGTTGAAGTTTTAATGTCTTGAACAATGACGATTGTAAGATGTAGCGAAAATCATTAAACTATATATGTGAGTAATTAGCAAGGGTGGTTGCCGTATATACAAATATATATGTGTGTTTAAGTGAAGTATTGATTGGATTATTGATAGTAAGGTGATCTTAAGTGGTCAATAGCCGAATAGCTTAAAAGTATAAGGTAGAAAGATCAAATTTTACGTGTAGTTCTTGTGATATAAAATCATTAATATCATTGGATATAAATAACTAGCAAGGTGATTAAACTAGTTAAATTTATTTATTTTAAGCTCAAGAACTTAAAGGAGGGGAATCAAGCAAGGGCAAAGCAAAGAATATTGGGTAGCCGATTAGAACCGTTTCGTCTAAAACAAGGAAAGTCTATAAGCAATTAAGCTTAGTTATTCTATACATAATTGATGTATGCATATCGTGAAGGAATTACTATTGTTTATGTATTATTTTGATTGAAAGGCATGTGACCAATTATGCTTAGTTGATAGGATGAATCACTTTGTTAAAACGAAATGACTTTGGCACTATGTGTGCGGACTTGTATGGCACTATGTGTGCGGACTTGTATGGCACTATGTGTGCGGACTTGTATGGTACTATGTGTGCGGAATTGTATGGCACTATGTGTGTGGATTTATATGGCACTATGTGTGCGGATTGGAATTTCAATATGTATGTGAATTGCTAAGGCACTATGTGTGTGGGCTAACATGGCACTATGGGTATGAATTTCCTTGCCTGAGCACTACGTGCGCGAAATTGATTGTTGATAAAATAAATGCAGGAACTGAATGGAGGGCAAAACTATTGCCCGAATAGGAAATTGGGAACATGAAAATTTAAATATAAATACATGAATGCATCTATTTCATTGCTGTTAAATATTGGAGGAAGGATTTAAGGTATTCGGTTATATGATCCCTTGAGTTATTAGTAAGACTTGACTAGTAGTTGAATTGAAAATTTCGGTAATCTATGGACCTTTCTAGTTTTTAGATCAATATATTCAGCTAATTGTTTGCATTATATGGCTTATAATTTACTGGGTTGAAAAACTCATTTGGTGTGTTTACTTGTCTTTTATTTAGATTTCTGTTGATCCGTTCCGTGCTCGGGACCGTCCTCGAAGTCATCACACCTGTCAGCAAAGTTTTGGTATCTCTTCTTAGTTAATCCTAAGTTAACATTATGGCATGTATAGGATAATATTTTTGGAGATTTGGTTGTTTGATAGCATTGTGCATAAAGGCCATGAGAAAATGGCTTAAAATCTATGTTTAATTTTGGTTTTTTTTGCTAGACTATGACTTAAGTTCTTTTTGATTATTATATAATGTGTCATGGTTGATTTTAACTTATGCTATATATATATAAATATTTGGTCTTGTGTTGAGTCTATTATGAGAGTGTAACCAAAATACATGATGTTTGTGATAATGTTATGTATTTGGTCGTATAGTTCATTATGGAAGTTAGTTAAGGTAAACTATGAAATCATGGGTAAAGAACAAGTCATATGCAATGTTTATGTTTTGAGGATGTTTATATGTGATTTGCGCCTTGTAATGATAGATATAACCTCCTTTAGTTGATATATAAATTCGGTCTAATTTAGTAAATTGTGGTTGCATACCTAAATTTGGTTATCGTGAATATGTTATTAAAGTTGGGTCTCAAATGTCAATAAGTAAATCCAAGCTTAAGTTGTCCGAATGTTAATTATTATTTGGTTATTGAGTATATGATCATAGACATATTAGTTAGTCTAGGTAATAAGAGTACTTTTTGAGGGATGTGTATTTATTAAATGATTTAATGACCTGGAATAAAAATGTATAGTCTTTCGGGATTAATATTTTAAAAGGAATATATAGTAATGTATGGTTGTTGCCGAATGGTTGTATCATTCCGTACATAAGTACAAAGCATGCAAGTTCTAAAATTGATCTTAAGTTGCATACGTAAGGAATTTTATTTATGTATATTATGGCTTATTAAATTATATGACTAAGCTTGTGATATTTGGTGGTTATGCATAACTTCATTAGTGACTTAATAATATGTTTGACCATGTTGTTAATAATTAAGGTTGAATATATATACTTTATATGCAGTAAATGCTAGGTTGGAATTTGATATGATATTTGTTTATATTGTGCAAAATAATATATGTTTTGAAGTTTGCAAGTTGACTATATTTATTTTTTTAATTAAAAATGGATTTTTAATTTGGGTGCAAATTTATAAATGATTATAATTGTGTTTTTGTTCGGTAATACCCCATAACCTTAATCCGACGACAGATATGGGTTAGGGGTGTTACATTACCTGCAAGGATGGAAGAGAAAGGGGTGAGTTTGGAAAACTTAGTGTGTAAGGAAAACCCATCCAAAGCCCAAGTCAGCTCAAGCCTATTGGGCCTAAGCCCATTCAGATAATAGTGGGTATTGGGCCGAAGCCCTTTTCAGAATACAGTAAACAGGGCCTTAGCCCCTTTTCAGATAACAGTATGGCCCATAGGCCCATTCGAGAATAGAATAGACATATTTGTGTATGCAAGCCCAACCCAGCCTATAACCAACCGCTACACTCCACCCGTACCAACCTTACACTCCATGTGGGGAATAGCTCAACCCACCAAATTTCTACACTCCACATTAAAAGATAGTCAGTCAGTATTAGTAAGTTGAGGCAAAGCCTCCAGTACGTGGTCAAGCCACTTTCAATACTTCCTCCATCAATAACCCAGTCCCATGCATCAGATAATAATAATAACATGGCATGCAGTAAATAGTAACAGTCAAACATGCATTTCAGTCATAATTAACCCTAGGGGTAAAATGGTCAATTTGCACCTAGGGGTATAATGGTAATTTTCCATACTTAGGGGTATTCTAGTAATTTATCCACTTTAGGGTTTTCATGCATATTTCCACCATTCACGTACTAACAAAAACACTTACCGAGTGCTCTTACCGAATTGGGCCCGTTGGCCCATTATCCCAATTTTGGCCCTTAAAGCCCAAAAATATCAAAGGCACAGAAATCATGCATTTTGCAGTCTAAACATTGTAGTTTACCAAAACGTTAATTGATTTACCTCACGAGCATTCGCACACTGGCAAGTCCACAAAATACCAATTTTTCGGCATTTCGGCTTTTCGGCTTTTGCCGATCTAGACTATGAAAGGGTGTTAGTTACACACATGTTTGGGCGATATGCTGACGAGATCCACACACACGAACTGCCTACAATCGGATTACTAACACGTTAATCTAACTATTAAAAATGAACTATGTAATAACCCCCTTACCATATTCGGCAAAAAGCACCTTAGGCACTAACGATCCTACCTTTGCCAAAATTAGCGACTAGGTTTAAATTTAGTCGTTCCACCTGTCCAAGCCTTCGATCAGCAACCTCTAGATCACACTATTATCACAATAAAACAATTGTCACAACCCTTAGAGCCACAGAGCCCAAATCGATAGCCTCCCTAAACCTTTATGAACTTCGGCTTTTTCTAACTTGAAAGAAATAAGGCTAGATCTGTAGTAATGAGCACTTAACACTTATTTCTCTTTGATTACTACGCAGATCTGATGTATATCTATCCTCTAAACGATGGCAGAACTTGAATCCAAGAGATTTGAAGTTTTGGCTATAAGCCCCTAAGTCTTAGGGTATTTCAGCATTTTAAGTGGTGAAGAAGATGACAATTCAAGGCTATAACTTTGGAATAATTCTGCCGACCGGTACCAAGGGTTTAGAGAAGATGAATGTTGGTCAAGAGGAACAAAAATACCGAAGGATTTTGGCTTTGGAGAAATCGGCACCAGTAGTGAGTTTCAGGATTCAGCTTTTATGGCAATCGGCTATGGAGGTTTTGTGGAGGATGGGATCGACAGAGAAGGTGAGTAGGGTGATCAGAAGGTTTCGGCTAGCAGAAGAAGCATAAGGAAAGAAAGAAAATGGAGAAGAAGAGAGGGAGAAAATTCGGCATCAAGAAAAGGAACTTGCTTTTTCGGCTTTTGTGAGAACTCAGAATGAATGAATGAAAACTTTCAGGTGGCTAACCCTAATCCTCCAAGACAGAAAAAGAAAAGAACCTAACCCTAATATCAACTAAAGCAATTGGCCCAACCTCCCTAAGGCCCTTGCCGAAACTCTATTGAGTGATCACGTGCCCAGCACATGTCCAAAATGAAAAAGTAACTACATGCCTACCTTGCGACTCGAACCTTGGACCTTCAATTCCTTCCCATGCGCCATTTTTTTAGGAATCTGGTGGCACCACCTTGCCACTTTATCAAAGCCTTATTTGTGTCATGACTTACGAAGTTCTTCTTAAAGCCCGCTTAACCCAGTCTCCTATTCACTTAAAATCCAACCTTGATATTTTACCATGTTTTACCTAGGCTTGGGCCTTCTAAAGACCTACTTACACATTTAAACACAATTCCAATATTCAGAACACCAAACTTTCAAAATTTACCAAAAATCACAAAAACCCGAAAAAAATCCCGAAAATTAGGGCATTACAACTCTACCCCCCTTAAACAAAATTTTAGCCTCGAAATTTACCTGATCTAAATAATTGAGGGTATTGTTGACGCATAGTCTCTTCTGACTCCCAAGTAGCCTCTTCCCTTCCATGATTACGCCACAGTACTTTTACCAATGGAACCAACTTCCTTCTTAAAACTTTAACCTCTCGATCTAAAATTTGTACGGGTTCTTCTTCAAAGGTCAAATCAGTCTTTACTTCAATCTCCTCCACTAGCACGACATGTGAAAGATTCGATCAATATCGTCTCAACATAGGCACATGAAAGACATCATGGATTCTGTCCAACTCAGGTGGTAATTCTAACTGATACACTACTACTCTTACCTGTTTAAGAACCCGATAAGGCCCTATAAACCGCGGACTCAATTTGCCCTTCTTGCCGAACCTCAAGATCTTCTTCCAAGGTGAAACCTGTGACAGCCCTATTTTTGACCCTAGTCGGAAAGTGGTTTCGGGACCACAAAACCGAGTCACAAAAATAATTAACCGTTATGTCTTATGCTTATTGTATGTGAACCTGCATGTGTGAAAGTTTCTTAGTTTAATTTTGTCAATTGTATGTAAAATTTATTAAATAGGACTTATGTGAGACAATTGTGAAATGTGACAGGTAATTTTAAATATGGTCTACTAATGCATGTTAAAAAAAACTGGACTTGCATGTCAAATTATCCATTTTTCTTTAGTGGCCGGCCATGTAGTTGATTCATATATATTATATGTATATTATATTAACATTAATTTAAACTAAATGAATTAAAGAATAAAAATAAAAGAATAATGGCTTAGTGGGGAGGAGAAACCAAAGTTGGTTCATCCTTTGATTTCTTTGGCCGAAAATTTCAAGAAGAGAAGGGGGGAAAACAAACATTCGGCTACCCCTTCCTAGCCTTGATTAAGGTATGTTTGAAGTGTTTTGATAGAAATTTCTTGTGTGTTTTAGGATAGTTTCTTAATTCCTCCATAACCCATGTGCAAATTTTCATTTTGGTAGCTATAGGAGCAATCGGTCATGAGAGGATTTTTTCATTTAGAAATGTTATGTTGATGTTTTGTTGTGAATCAATAAAAGTACTCTATTTGGTTGAGATTATAAAAGTATGTTAAGTTTTTGAATTTGTAATTGTAAAGATTAAGTGGTTGTGTTATAGCCGAATATACATTGAAAATTTTAATGGAGAAACTCTTATGATATAAGCTTGTAAAATTGAAGTTATAAATTGTGTTTTGTAGTTTAAATGGTTAAAGACTATTCGGTTATAGCCTTAATTTTTCATGAAGAAATCAAGTTAAATGTATTTGTGTCTATGCTATGGCCGAATGTACTATGGCTGATTGTGGACTATGATAAAATTTAGTAAGGTATGTGCTTTAAATGTGTTATGAACTATTATAGGTTAAGTTAGGTTGAAGCTTGGTGAAATTGAAATTGAAAAATGATTTGAGCACAATGTGGTATTGATATTATGTATAAGTAAATTTATAGATATATTTATGATGAAATTGATTGGTGAGATACATGCTTAAATAATATGTATGCAAAGAATGTGTGAAAGAGTGAATTGGTAATAATCTACTTGGGACAGCAGCAGTAAGGTGATTTTCGAAAATCACCATAAATTGTAGGAATTGAATTAGAAGATGAATAAATTATGTAATTAAAGCTTGATGAGTCTAGTTTTCTATAATAGAAACCATAAAAGTAAAAGAATTACCGATCATGAAATATTTGAAGTAATGTGGGACAGAGTCAAAATGACTTCTAGATCCCCTGTTCTGTTTTTATAAAATCATTATAAAATGTATAAAAATGGTCATAGAATAAATTTTATATGTTTAGACTCCTTAGTGAGTCTAGTTTCAAATGAAATAAACGAAAACATATTTTTATTTCTTTACAATGAGAAACTTATTTCGTAGTGAAGAATGGCAGATTTGTCAAACAGTGAAACAAGGGAAACTTTAGGAAAAATCTGGTATTGATTGGCTAGACTAAAAATTATGAAAATTTTATGGCTAAAATATAAATGAGTATATTTTCAAGGAAAATTTACGGCAATTTATTTGGAGTTTCGTAGCTCCAGTTATAAGTAATTTAATGACTGTTGCTCAGGAATTCAGCTTATAGTGAAATTGTGATTATATAGTAAACATTGATAAAAGAAAAATTTTGCTAATGAATTGCTTATTGATTTCTTATAAGCTTACTATAATCAGATGTGTGAAAGTCGAATATATATGTATTATATTCTGAAAGTAATACTTGAATAATTGATTAATGATTAGTTTAAAATTTATTGAATTAAAGCTCAAGAGCATAGAGGGCAACCTCGGATAAGGGAAAAGCTAAAGTCGCGAATAGCCAACCCGAAATTTGTTCAGAAAGATACAAGGTAAGTTTTGAGTAATCGCCTTTAGTATAAAATTTATAATGCCTTGACATATATATACTACATGAATTTTGATCTTTTTGGTTCTATTTGAATTAAGTTGAATGGTAAATTAGGGTTAAGCTTGATTGATGAAAGGTACGTGTGATATTCATGCATGATTTTAAGCTAAAATGAAATAATGGTGTTCATAAGAAGCTCATGTCCGAATGTAGCCAATGGCTACTAATAATGTGAAATGTTCTATAAAATGTGTTAGAATATGATAAAAAAAACATGTTATTTGATGTGGAATTGTATCCGGGCTTAAAGACCCTCAGGCTTCATGCTGGAATTGTATCCGGGCTTAAAGACCCGCAGGCTCCGTGCTGGAATTGTATCCGGGCTTAAAGACCCGCAGGCTTCGTGCTGGAATGACATCCGCGTTAAAAACCTGCAGGCTGTGCTAAATATGTGTTTCGAGTCCTAAGACTTGATAGGACCGGTGCCAGTAAGTTAAGTATGATTACGACATTGAATATCCGTGCGAGTAAGTATTATATATGTTATACTGCTAAGGTACGACACGTACTCATAAGTGAATTGACTTCAAAACAAATTATTAGTATCAAAGAATGGTATATATATATATATGTGAGTGTGTGTATATGTATGTGAATGAATACCGTATTTATGAATAAGAGAATAACTTATTTGGTCAATATATGTCATTGTAAAAGCATGTGTCTTAAAGAAATTTTATGAACCATATAGTATAGTGAAATATGTAACGAGAATTTTCTTGTGTATTCATGTATATATATATATTCGCCAATAGGTTATAATTAATGTACTTGTGAGCTTTTGGCCAAGTAATTTACAAATTAAATTTGGGTTCTTGTGATACTTAATGTTAGATTTTAAATGATACGTTTTAATTGTTTGAAACACTTAAAACTTACTAAGCCTCAAAGCTTACTCTGCTTTTATTTTATTTCTTTATTTTATAGATTGTCAATTTTGGCCACCGACTTGGGATCATCAAGAGTTCATCATACTATCGATCTTTTTTGTACAGTTATATTTTGGCCTTGGTATGGCATGTATAGGTTAGGCCGGTGACGGTTATGTTTTGTATTGTAAATATTTTAGCCATATGAAAATGGCATTTATATAACTTAAAGATCAATATGTACTCAGCTTAATTTCTGTCTTTCTTGATTGATTATATGGACAAAAAAAATTAATTGTTTGGTGCGGTAATACCTCATAGCCTAAACCGGCGATCAGACTCGGGCTAGAGGTGTTTCAAAACCTTTAAGAAAACCATATCCCCAACCGTGAACTCAATCTCTTTGCGCTTTAGATCCACATACAACTTCTGTCTATCAGATGCCTCCTTTAATCGATCTCTTATCAATTTAACCTTACTTTCAGTATCTGCCACTAACTCCGGTCCAAGCACTTGTCGTTCCCCCAACTCTGTCCAACACGTAGGCATACGACAACTCCGCCCATAAAGTGCCTCATATGGAGCCATCTGAATACTTGTTTGGTAGCTGTTGTTGTATGCGAACTCCGCCAATGGCAAGTAGTCCTCCCAACTACCACGAAAATTGATGATACAACCTCTTAACATATCCTCCAAAATTTGAATAACCCTTTCCGACTGTCCATCCATCTGAGGGTGAAAGGTAGTACTGAAATCCAATCATGTACCTAATGCCTCCTGAACTTCTGCCAGAACCGAGATGTAAACCTAGGGTCTCGATCAGAAATAATCGACACTGGCACCCCGTGCAGTCGCACTATCTCTGCCACATGCAACCTAGCCAATATTTGCAGTGAGTAATCAGTACGAACTGGTATGAAATGTGCAGATTTTGTTAACCTATCCATAACTACCCACACAGAATCTTTCTTGGTGGGTGTCAAAGGTAGCCCACTCACAAAGTCCATAGTTACTCTCTCCCACTTCCATAGCGGAATTTTCACCGGTTGCAGTAATCCAAAAGGCAATTGGTGCTCGGCCTTAACTTCCTGGCACGTCAGACATTTCCCATAAAATTCAGTCACCTCCCGTTTCAGGCCAGGCCACCAGTACACCTCTCATAGATCTCGATATAACTTATTCCCTCCAGGATGCATGGCACAGGGACCACCATGAGCCTCCTTTAAAATTAACCGCCTCAATTCAGTGTCTTTCGAAATACAAACTCTTCCACGAAAGCACAGAACTCCGTCAGTGTTCAGTCCAAAATCCTCATTCTCACCATTCTCAACTTGCCAAAACCGAAGAACTAACGAATCATCCTTCAACTATTTTTCTTTAATCTACTCAGTCCAAGTAGGCCTCACTTGCAATTCTACCAACAGACTTCCATCGTCGAACAGACTCAACCGTGCAAACAAGGCTCTCAAATCAGTAACAACCACGTTAGCCTTACTTAGGTGGTACTCAATCGAACAGTCGTAGTCCTTAAGCAACTTTACCTATCTTCGTTGCCTAAGGTTTAACTCCTTCTGAGTCAACAGATACTTTAGGCTCTTATGGTCTGTGTATATGATACACTTTTCTCCATATAAGTAATGTCTCCAGATTTTCAATGCGAAAATCACTGCTGCTAGCTCTAAATCATGTATAGTGTAGTTCGCTTCATGAGGCTTAAGCTGTCGCGAAGCATAAGTGATCACCTTACCTTCTTGCATCAGTACACATCCTAACCCCACATGCGATGCATCGCTGTACACAGTGAAGTCCTTTCTAGACTTTGGTTGAATCAACACTGGCACTTCAGTCAATACCTTTTTCAAATGGTCAAAAGCTTTTTGCTATTTCTCAGTCCAGAAAAATTCTACCCCTTTCCTTAACAGTTTCGTTAATGGTGCAGCAATCAGAGAAAATCCCTCGACGAACCTTCGGTAATAGCCTACCAAACCCAGAAAACTCTGAATTTTCGATACTGACTTTGGTGGTTTCCATCCCAGAACTGCCTTAATTTTCTGAGGATCCACTCTAATTCCTTCAGCAGAAACCACATGACCTAGAAAAGCCACTTCTCACAACCAGAACTCACACTTACTAAACTTCGCATACAGTTGCTTCTCTCTCAACACTTGCAGCACAATACGTAGATGCTCCTCATGTTTCTCCTCAGTTTCTAAATATACTAGAATATCATCGATGAAAACTACCATGAATCGGTCCAAGTAAGGTTGGAATACCCGATTCATCAAATCCATGAAAGTGGCTGGTGCGTTCGTCAACCCAAACGGCATAACCAGGAACTCGTAGTGACCATATCGAGTTCTGAATGCTGTCTTATGGATATCCACTTCCTTTACCCTTAGCTGATGGTATCCAGATCGAAGGTCAATCTTGGAAAATACCGAAGCTCCTCTAAGTTGGTCAAATAAATCATCAATTCTTGGCAGTGGGTATTTGTTTTTTATTGTCAGTTTGTTCAACTGGTAATCGATGCACATGCGCATCGTCCCGTCTTTTTTCTTCACAAACAGGACCGGTGCTCCCCATGGAGACACACTAGGTCTAATGAAGCCTCTATCCAACAACTCTTGGATTTGAGCTTTCGCCCACTAACTCCTTGGTGCCATCCTATAAGGTGCAATGGATCTTTGGAGTCAGATAATATCTTGAATTAGGGCTTAATCGAATAGTGGTTTCAGAACCCCAAATTGAGATAGAAATAATTATTTTATAATTATTTTGATGAATATGATATGATTGCATGATTGTGTGAAAATTTCGTGATGAAATTCTATGCCTAAAGTGTTTAAATTGAAAGTAGGGACTAAATCAAATAAGTTGCAAAATTTGCATTCTAGAAGTTTTAGTATGAAATTGCATTGAAATATTAATTAGGAGGTCTTAAATAGCAATTTGACCAATTTCTAAGTCTATGGACAAAATTGGACATGGATGGAATTTTGAAAAGTTTAGTAGTAAGGGCATTTTGGTCATTTAGTTATTAAAATGAATTAAAAACAAAATTAAAAGCCAATTTTGTCCATCTTCTTCATTAGGCCGAAATTTCAAGGGTTATCCATAGTTAGGGTTTGTTTCAAGCTTCCAAGCTCCATAGTAAGTGATTCCAAGCCCGCTTTTAATGTTCTTTACGCTTTTGGAATCTCTGTAGCTCGATTAAGCTTATGTTAGCAATAATTCAACCTAGGGTTTATATTTGGAAAAATACCCATAGGTGAAATTTGTGTATTTTATGTTTTATGATAGAATATGGGGTTTTAAATTATGTTAGACAACTTGTGCTACTCGATTTTGAGTGAAAACGAGTAAAAGGGCTTAATCCAAAAAAATACCTAATAGTCACAACTATATGTTAGAGTAAGAATTTGATGTTGCCATAGAAGGAAAAATGATCAGCATGTTATAAAACATAAGAATAAGGAATAAAGTTTAATTCCCAAGCCTAGGGCAAAAGTGTAATTATGCAAAAGTTTAGGGCAAAAGTGTAATTTTTCCAAAGTTCGTATTAAATGCTGTTTTGATGAATGTATGTATTGAATAAGATTAATTTGGCATTATAGATCAAGAGAAATGAGATTTAAGTCACAATCGAGGAAAAGAGAAGATTGTGGACTAAATTGCAAAATCTTTATATTTTGGTACCAAGGTAAGTTCATGTGTAAATAATGTAGATAAATGTTATTTTTAAGTTATTAATGTTAATTATATGATATGCTGATTTTTAATCGTGAAATATTATGCTCTGTGGTTAATATTGAGTAATATGCAAATTATGTTTACTACTTGATAAATATGAATTGATACCGAGTATCGGTTCCGATATTCCATGGAAGACGACAAATGTGAGATCGAGGGAAAAACCCCATTTGAACCTTAGGAATAGATTAGGATACAAGTGACATGTCACTAGGATGATTGAGCATCCGAACTCGTTGAGTTGAGTCCGAGTTCACTTATGGATGCGAATGTCCGAACTCGTTGAGTTGAGTCCGAGTTCGTGAAATGTAACTAGGCATCCGAACTCGTTGAGTTGAGTCCGAGTTCACTTATGGATGCGAACGCCTGAGCTCGTTGAGTTGAGTCCGAGTTCACTTAGGGGCGGGTTACATGATTTCTTGATTACATATGAGGCACTTATGTGCAAATTATCCGTATCTCGAAGTTGTATTCGATGTGTTCAACGGTGAAATTTCTAGTGAAATGGAAGAACACTTAAGATGCAAGTGACGCTTTGGTAAGTGTTGTGAAATGGATACTTTGGACAGGTATTTTCTTAACCCTCGGGTTGAAAATAGATGCAACAACGATAAGGTGGTAAGATGATGAATGATGTTTAGAAATGTGATATATGTTTTGGTGATACCATGCTAAAGTTGTTTGGTATATTTGTATTGTTATGTTACTTGTTATTTACATATGAACTTACTAAGCATTTATGCTCACTCCTCCTCTTTATTTACTGTAGTTTTGAATAAGCCAGCTCGGGAATCGGACGGGTCAAGGTTTGATCACACTATCCAAAGGACTTTCATCCGGTAAATGGCTTGTAAAACTTAAGTATGGCATGTATAGCAATATACTTATTTTGTGTAAATAATTTTATGATATGGCCATGATTGGTTGAGAAAATGTTTGATATTGATAAGTCATGGTGATGGTTAAATTTAGATCATGTTTGATATCATGGAAGTTTAATAGGTTATCTAGTTCATAACAACTCATGAAAAGATGAAATTTGCCTTAAAACAGAATATTGCTGCAGCAATGACATGAATTTGAAAAATCACTAAAAATAGTATAAATGTAATTAAATGATGAGCAAGTTATGAAATTGAAGCTTAATGAGTCTATTTTCATATGGATTAAAAAAAACAGGCATATAAATTATACTTTATGAGATATTTGAAACCTTGTGAAACAGGGCCAGAGTTATTTCTGGATCCTCTGTTCTGACTTTAAAAATTCATAATAAATTGTAAAACAATAACTAGAAGTCATTATTTATATGTACAGATTTCTTGTTGAGTCTAGTTTTAATAGAAACAAACATTGTAGTCATTGAAATTCTGTATATAGAGATATCTGATTCGTAATACACAGAGGTCAGAGCAGTCAAACCCTGAAATAGGGGAGACTTTAACTAATAAACTGTACTAATTGGCCCAACCAAAAATTCTAGAAAAAATTAGTAAATATATATATGAGTCTAGATTTAGGTAAAATTTACAGATATTTATTTCGAGTTTCATAACTCGAGATATGATTTTTCTTGTAACTGTGATGCGGGTAGCTAGAAAGCTATGAATGTAGAAACAAATGATTTGAAGTTCTTAATTTGATAAATTATGTTCGGTAACCCCTCAAGCTCGACTCTGGCGACGGCTTCGCGCGTGGGGGCGTTACATTTAGTGGTATCAGAGCAAGTTTAGTCGGTTCTTGGACTATATGTTGTATGTACGGATTTTGCTATACATGGCATATGTATGAATTGTGATAGTGTGACAACTTCTGACCTTTTTAAATGATTTTTATATAGTAAATGGATCCCGATCTAGTGTGGCAGATGAAGTAGAGAGTAATGCGCCAGCCTCATTTGAAGGGGCACATGATCGAAAACCCACCTCCCATCTGTTGGTCGTGGAGGAGGAGAAAGGGATCGGAAGCCTTTCTCCAAATGATGAGTGCATGGTACATCGAGTTCGCTCGCACGAACCCACATGTACGACCTCCCCACCTCCCCCAATTCCTCAACCTATGCCTCGATGCCTCGTGGAGTGGATATGATAAAATTTCACGAACCCCGCTGATGTAATTTGTAAACAAGGGGCTGAAGAATTTAGAGCAAGTATTGATGATGATGCAGAGAAAGCAGAGTTTTGGCTTGAAAATTCTATCCGGGTATTTGATGAAGTATCTTGTACACCTGAAGAATGTTTGAAATGTGCTACATCTTTGTTGAGAGATTCAGCCTATAATTGGTGGAAGACATTGATTTCGGTGGTACCGAAAGAGAGGGTAACCTGGGAATTCTTTCAAGAAGGGTACCGAAAGATTTATTGATCAGAAATGTAAAGAGTTTCTTGAGCTGAAGCAAGGTAATATGACAGTCTCAGAATATGAAAGAGGGTTTGAAGAATGTTTTGTTATAGGTTAAAGTGAATGGAAGCTGTGCACCAGGTAGGAAGCCAGAAAAGAGGAGGTGAGTCTATTGGACTGCTTAAGTACCAAGCTGTTCACGGATCCAATCCTAGACATGCACACAACCATTGCCACACTTTAAACCTATTACTTGTCCACATATAAATAATTAAGTTTAAAACTATTTAAAATATTCATTTCCTTTGAAAACATTTACATTGCAGAAGCTTTGCTCAGTTATCGTGATATTTTGAAAATAAGAAACTTTTATAAAACGCGCCTTAAAACTAACTAATTTAATAACCCAAAATAAGTAGAATAATAAAAAGAGCGGCCTTATTACAACTTAAACCAGGAACAAAATACTCAAAATAATAATTGCGAAACCTAAAAAAAAACCAGAATTTAATCTTCGTGGCCACTCTGAATCCCGCCCAGCTCCAAGTCCACCAACTAGGACTCACTTGCAAGGATGGAAGAGAAAGGGGTAAGTTTGGAAAACTTAGTGTGTAAGGAAATCTCATCCAAAGCCCAATCAGCTCAAGCCCATTGGACCTAAGCCCATTCAGATAACAGTGGGTATTCGGCCGAAGCCCTTTTCAAAATACAGTAAACTGGGCCTTAGCCCCTTTTCAGATAACAAGATGGCCCATAGGCCCATTCCGAATAGAGCGTATATATTCGTATGCAAGCCCAACCTAGCCTATAACCAACCGCTACACTCCACCGCATCACCTTTACACTTCATCCTGGGATAGCTCAACCTACCCAAATTTTACACTCCACATTAAAAGATAGTCGTCAGATATCAATAAGTTAATGCAAAGCCTCCCGTACGTGGTCAAGCCACTTTCAGTACTTCCTCCATCAATAACCCAGTCCCATGCATCAGATAATAATAATAACATGGCATGCAATAAATAGTAACAGTCAAACATACATTTCAGTCATAATTAACCCTAGGGGTAAAATGGTCATTTTGCACCTAGGAGTATAATGGTAATTTTCCATACTTAGGGGTATTCTAGTGCTTTATCTATTTTGGGGTTTTCATGCATATTTTCACCATGCACGTACTAACAGAAACACTTACCGAGTGCTCTTACCGAATTGGGCCCGTTGGCCCATTATCCCAATTTTGGCCCTTAAAGCCCAAAAATATCAAAGGCACAGAAATCATGCATTCTGCAGTCTAAACATTGTAGTTTACCAAAACGTTAATCGATTTACCTCACGAGCATTCGTACACTGGCAAGTCCACAAAATACCGATTTTTCGGCATTTCGGCATTTCGGCTTTTGCCGATCTAGACTATGAAAGGGTGTTAGTTACACACCTGTTTGGGCGATATGCTAACGAGATCCACACAGACGAACTGCCTACAATCGGATTACTAACATGTTAATCTAACTATCAAAAATGAACTACGTAATAACCCCCTTACCATATTCGGCCAAAAGCACCTTAGGCACTAGCGATCCTACCTTTGCCGAAATTAGCGACTAGGTTTAGATCCAATCGTTCCACTTGTCCAAGCCTTCGATCAGCAGCCTCTAGACCACACTATTATCACAATAAAATAATTGTCACAGCCCTTAGAGCCACAGAGCCCAAATCGATAGCCTCCCTAAACCTTTAGGGACTTCGGCTTTTTCTAACTTGAAAGAAATAAGACTAGATCTGAAGTAATGATCACTTACCATTTATTCCTCTATGATTACTATGCAGATCTGATGTATATCTATCCTCTAAACGATGGCAGAACCTGAATCCAAGAGATCTGAAGTTTCGGCTATAAGCCCCTAAGTCTTAGGGTATTTTGGCTTTTTAAGTGGTGAAGAAGATGACGATTCGAGGCTATAACCTTAGAATAATGCTGCCGACCTGTACAAATGGTTTAGAGAAGATGAATGTTGGTCAAGAGGAACAAAAATACTGAAGGATTTTGGCTTTGGAGAAATCGGTACCAGTAGTGAGTTTCGGGATTCAGCTTTTATGGCAATCGGCTATGGAGGTTTTGTGGAGGATGGGATCGACAGAGAAGGTGAGTAGGGTGATCAGAAGGTTTCGGCTAATAGAAGAAGCATAAGGGAAGAAAGAAAATGGAGAAGAAGAGAGGGAGAAAATTCGGCATCAAGAAGAGGAACTTGCGTTTTCGGCTTTTGTGAGAACTCAGAATAAATGAATGAAAACTTTCAGGTGGCTAACCCAAATCCTCCAAGACAGAAAAAGAAAAGAACCTAACCCTAATATCAACTAAAGTAATCGGCCCAACCTCCCTAAGGCCCTTGCCGAAACTCTCTTGAGTGATCATGTGCCCAGCATATGTCCAAAATTAAAAAGTAACTACATGCCTACCTTGCGACTCGAACCTTGGACCTTCAATTCCTTCCCATGTGCCATTTTTTTAGGAATCTAGTGGCGCCACCTTCCCACTTTATCAAAGCCTTATTTGTGTCATGACTTACGAAGTTCTTCTTAAAGCCCGCTTAACCCAGTCTCCTATTCACTTAAAATCCAACCTTGATATTTTACCATGTTTAACCTAGGCTTGGGCCTTCTAAAGACCTACTAACACATTTAAACACAATTCCAATATTCAGAACACCAAAATTTCAAAATTTACCAAAAATCACAGAAACCCGAAAAAAATCCCGAAAATTAGGGCGTTACAACTAGCATATGCCAAAAGCTTACATATCTTACCATTTCATATATTCATACACAAGCACACTAAATATATCATATTGCTTCATAATTTATATACCAAAACCATATCCTAATCACATCCATACCAAGCCATATCACATGGCTAAATATATACAATCACAAAACATAATCTAAACACTTCTAGCCTATACATGCCATACTTTAATATATACATTTTCAAAGTACCAAAATAAGGTTCGATAATGTGGTGATGATCCTTGACGATCCTTGAACTCACAGTAGCGTCAATATCTATAAAACAATGCAAACACACACACAAAGTAAGCTTTCAAAAGCTTAGTAAGTTCGTACCAAAATCAACAACAGTATATAAAAATAGGAAACAACAACATATAAGTACTTATAAATTCTCTACTCATCTAACAATTTCATGCCAACATCATCCATATATTTACACAAATTCAACAAACTTTATATGCATAGTACCATCTACCACATAGGTATGAAACTTACGTGAACATTCCCGTATTCATTCATTTTCATTCTCACCTCTTGTTCAGATATTTTAAGACTTTCCGAAGATTACCAATGCTTTAAACATCCACACACTTAGTGCTTTAAAGGTTAGCCAAAGCTATAATAATTCTGCACACTTAGTGCTTTCTCAATTAACTAAAGCTATCTCAGTATCGCACACTTAGTGCCTCATATAGCCGAAGCTATTTTGAATCGCACACTTAGTGCCAAATACACTTGATTTATCATAATATTCAAAACTAACCCTTTTATTCACTAAATCATTGAAACCAATCCATATACACACAATTAAAGCATATTGGAAACTAGCCCTCACATTTTCACATTTTGACATTTTAGTCCCTAATTCATAAAGTCACAAAATACACAAAGTTTGCTTGTACACAAGTTTAGCTGAATTTTCATAGCTCTCATACAAGTCCACACATTTCATTTATTTTACATTTTAGTCATTCAATTTACAAATTTCATAATTGAGCCTATTTTATATATTTTTACTCAAAATCTCTTTACAAAACATTTATATCAAGCACTAAGCTTTCATAAATCATCATTTAATATCACAAAACTCATGAATTCATCAATGGCATCTCATCAAATCATCAATAATTTCATTAATTTAAGCATGGGCTAGCTAGAACACATAAAAACGATCACAAAAACGTAGAAATCATCAAAAACAGAGTAAAACTCATACCTTAATCAAGTTCTTCAATGGCCGAATGTTAAAACAATAAACCTAGCTTTTCTTTCTTCAATTTTAGCATGAACAAGATGATAATGGCTATTTTCATGCTTTTATTTTAATTAGACAAACATTAATTAGCCATTTACAATTTTAACCTTTTTATTATCATTAGAATTCCACTAACTCATGACTAAATATGTCCATGCATTAATTCAATGGTTTAATTGCATCATAAGAACTTCATACTTAAAAAGCCATGTCAATTCAGCACTTTAACAAAAAACAGGCAACTTTTACATTTTACGCGATTAAGTCCTTTCTATCAAAACGATACACAAACATTCAAATTTTCATACGAGACTTTCACACATGCTAATTCACACATCATAGACACAGAAAATAATATTTAAACATTTCTCTGACTCAGATTTGAGGTCCCAAAACCACTTTTTCGACTAGGGTGAAAATCGAACTGTTACACATGGCACTTATGTGTAAGATTTTCTAGTATCTATTAATATTCTGAGTGTTCAATGGGAATGACAAAGTTGTGAAAGGATATGGTTATGTTGCGAGTTGGTACAGGTATGTACGTAAAACTCATAAGTAATGAGCTCGATATGTGATTAACTCTTGGTAGGACTGTGATTGAGTAAGTTATGTGTAACACGCCGTATCTTTCGCCGGAATATGGTTATGAGGCATTACTGATCAAAAGCACAATTCCAAACATTGACATATACACATGAACAAGTCCTGGAAATCAGTCAAAATTTATTTCATGAACTGACATAACACTTATATATTTGAAACATTTCATATCATATCTATTCATATAGTCATATCATTCATATGCAATAAAATGTATTATAACATTCAAATACTAAAAGCATTTATGGACTTCAACAAGCAGGTATGGTGTAATCTAAATGATTATTCAGTTATTATAAATACATGAGTATACGCTGACTTTCTAAATTAACTGCTAATGATATTATTACTCAACCCAAACACAAACATCATTCAAATTTGTAATATCAAATGAATTTATACTTAAAATCAATTGACAACACTTTGTACAAATAAATATCCTAATAAATACTTACAGCATGACTAATCCAATTTGTACTGAATATTTAATTACAAAGAAAACAATCACATAAGTTACATAGTTCTGCCAAACATTTAAGCATGTTAATACCATGAAATAGATCATTTATGAAACTAACCTTTAAAACTTAATGAATGTTTTATCATAGTGACCGAATATTCACAACTCCCTATATATAAACTTCGTACTTATCAAAGAACAAAAATCATAACCGAATTTCCATTACCCATATTTTAAATCATTTTATCTTATAATCATATAATTCAAATGATACATCAAACCCCTTAAATACATGCATAATCACAAATGTCGAACCATAGATAGCTCAAAAAGAAATATTTATATCTCCTATCTCATAACCGAATGTCCTTACTTCAATTACAGTTATTTAACTAACATATATACTTATATTAATAGCGTAAATATTTCCATATCAAATAATAACCATATCATGACAAAATTATTTCATGTTTGAACATAATAATCAACCTGTAATTTTTGAAACAAACATAATTCATTGACTTAATACAACTACCTCAATCACATATAACCTATTCTATGAATACCTTAGTCGAGTCACCCATACATTCATTCAAAATCATTACCCATTTCCAAAACATAAAAATATGTATCATGAACAACATCACTTCATAACACTTAGCAATATAACCAAAATGATTTCAAGCCACAACCAAACATAACCGAAATCAAACATAGAAATTAAGCCATTTTCGCATGGCCTTTATACAAAATCAAAATCAACATTTCAAAAGTATGTTCCAACCTATACATGCCATAGTTCAGATTTAACTATATAATTACCGAAACAGTGGATAGTGTGATGAACTTTTCTGACAATCCCCGAGCTCTAAACTTGCTCCAAAATCTATAAAACAGAATCACACGTATAAACAAAGTAAGCTTTTATAGCTTAGTAAGTCTTAATCAAATAAATGATTCAAATTATATAATCAGTTCATTTAAGCTAACCAAAATATATTAAACTCATCATTCCTTAATCTCAAACTAAAAAATTACATATATAATACATTTCATACTCCACTTTCCACATTGGCCGAATGTTCAAGTGATCAAATTTACCAAATGTTATTCAACTTTCATAATCAAAATATCATTAAGTAACTAAATATACATATGCTCAAATACACAAAATCAAGAATCATAATATAACATCATGTACATTTATTACTATTTGGCCGAATATACATATTATAATCACATATTTATTTCATTTGTATTGAATGAAATTTGTAACAAATAATCAAATTACTCACTTACCTTAATTCAATAAATAACAAGCTAATTTATACCTAGTCATTTAGCTCATTTTACACATTTGATCACACTTATCGTTGCCCGTTGAACCATTCGGAATTGGATTGGACACTTGAATAATCACACATATCGTACAATGCCAACGTCCCAAACGTGGTCTTAATGTAATAATATATCGATACCACTGTCTCAGACAGGGTCTTACTCGCACACATATATCGGAGTCGCATATCGATGCCATGGTCTTACTTGCACACATAAATCAGAATCCTATGTCATGACATATGTATCCTAACTATTCCTAAGGTTCATACGGGGCTTTCAAACGTCGTATCTCGGTTGAAACAAATTCAAAAATGTAGTGGTTAAGCCTTTTCATATGTGGCCATAACAAATATAAATCCATACATTTCATAACACATATATCTAGTATTTAATTACAATTAAACACGTCTATTTGCTTATAAACTTACCTCGGACGATGAAAAACTAGTACGGATCGACTAGTCGACAACTTTAGTTTTCCCCCGATCTAAATTTGATTTTCTTTTTTCTTCATCTAAATTAATATAAATTAAACTTATTAAATCAAATATTCAATCAAATTCATCCAAAAACACACAAATGGGTAAATTACACTTTTACCGCTGATATTTCACATTTTTCACAATTTAGTCCCTATTGCACAAAAGACAAAATATGAAAAATCTCACAACAACATAGCTAGGCCGAATCTTCCTTATAATCATACTAATCTATATATTTCATTTATTTCACATTTTAGTCCCTCAATTTATTATTTTTTCAATTTGGTCCTAATTACTCAAAATCATCAAAAACTCCAATACAAAACATGTTAATCTAAAACATATCTTTCATATTTCATCATCAAACAACAAAAATCACAAGCTCTCATCAATGACCTAACTCAAAATATTCATCAAAATAAAAAATTCAAGCATGGGTTAGATAATATTTGAAGCAACGATCTCAAAAACGTAAAAATTATCAAAAATTGAAACCAAACTAACCTTGAATTTTAATCAACAATGGCCGAATACCTAGCTTCTTATTCTTTTCTTTCTTCTTTTATTTTCGGTAAGAACACATTAATATAAAAGTTTATTTTAAATTTTATGTTATAAGCTTATTATTACATAATTTACCTTTATACCCTTAGTTTAATTATTTATAATTCACTTACTAATGGCCGAATATGTCCATGCAAAGATTCAAAGGTATATTTGTATTATAAACACTCCATATTGAAAGAACAAAGCAATTATACACTTCAACAATTAGTATACCAATTTTGCATTTTACGCGATTAAGTTCGTTTATTTAATCGGACACTCAAACAACAAAATTAAATCACGAAAATTTCACGAATATAAAGTCACACAAAATAAACACGGAAAATAATTTTTTAAATATTTTTCTAACTCAGATTCGTGGTCCCGAAACCACCATTTCGATTAGGGTCTAAATTGGGCTGTTACATTATGACTATAAGATTTTGATAATGTTTACGCTAACCTGTTAATTGTATGTTAATTGTGTGGTTATGATGCTTATATTTGCATAGGAACTTACTAAGCTATATAGCTTACTCCCCTTTCTTTCCCTTATCTTATGGTGTCACCAAGCTAGCTTGAGGTTCGGAGATCGTCGAAGATCCAATCACACTATCAACAATTATTTTGGTACCAATGAATTCAATATTCTGAGTTATAGCTTGTATAGGAGACTTGGTCATTTTGTTATGTGTCATAATTTATTTGTCCAAATGTGTTGGCTTATATTGGTTGGTAATTCATTTTGTATAATGTCATTGGAAATGGGCTAATATTGGTTATAAGTATATTCATATAATGATGTCTTTTATGAATGAGGTATTGATGTCTTGGTTGTGGATATTTGGTTGTATGTTTATGCTTGGATTGGTGCTATGTTATGTTGTAAAGGTGTGTGCATTAAAGGATGGCAAAATAGCTTGGTAAATAGCCTTATTTGTCCACGCGGGTAGACACACGAGGCGTGTGTCTAGGCCGTGTGCGACACACAGCTTGCCCCACGGGCATGTGCTTAGGCCACGTGTCCCCTGCACACTAATTTTTGCAAAATAGAATTCCCATTATTGAGTACAAGGGCAGAGACACGGCCATGTGTCTCAACCGTGTGAGGGCTATGGCCTTGGACATGGGCGTGTAAAGTCTGCACTTATTTAATGAAAAATCGTAAATTTTAAATCAACCACATGGCCTAGTACATGGGCGTGTGACTTGGCCGTTGTCTTCAATTTATTCTCGGGTGACAAACAGAGAGTTACACGGTTTCAGGACACGGGCGTGTGTGACCACACGGCTTGATCACATAGGTGTGTCCCATATCCACACGGGCGTGTGACCCCTATTTAGTGAAAATTTTTCTAAAGTTCTCAGTTTAGTCTCGAACCACTTCCAAAGCATGTTTTGGGTCTCATAGGCTCGTATTAGGGACTTCATGATTAAATGCAAAATGTTTTAATTTGGACACAAATGTATAACACGAAATTGTATGTTTGTTCATGTGATAAGTCCGATAGTGCTCGTACCTTGTTCTGGTGTTGAATACGGGTAAGAGGTGTTACATTTAGTGGTATCAAAGCTACGGTTTAGTCAATTCTCGGACTAGCATAGTATGTGTAAGAGTTTAGTTATACATGCCATACATGAACTGTGATAGTGTGATAACTCTTGACAATTTTAAACAGTGTTTTTATATAGTAAAAAGATCCTAACCAAGCTGTAGCTAATGATGTAGAAAGTAATGTGCCAGCTCCTGCTCAAGGGGCTGCGTCATCTAAAAATAGGTCTCCCACAGTCAGTCAGGGAGGAGGTGTAACACCCTGAATTTTGGGCCGAGAAGTAATGGGCCTTGAGTTTGGGATCGGTTAGAAGGCGGCTTAAATAAATGAAATGTGTTTAAATATTTTATAATTGCATGTTTAGTCTAATTGTTAAGTAATTTAGGAAGGGTTGGTAGTGTGGAAAAAGTCCTAGGTTCGATCTAGGGCTTCAGCAAAATTTTGCATTTTTCTTCTAAAGGACCCTGAGCATTAAGTGCAAGGCTTATTAATAAGGCCTAGTAAAATCTGACACAAGAAAATGCTTGGCCTAGTGGAAAAAAGAGTTGGTAGCAAGAAGGAAATCCAGGGTTCGAGTCCTGGCCTTGATGAAAATTTTTATTGTACATATGATTAGTAGGGAAGCAAGCATTTAAGCCTTATAAATTTGTTTGGTGGAAATTCAACACAAAGGATGCGCTTGGCCCAGTGGTATGATGGCATTAGGAGTAAGGAGAGGTGCTGGGTTCAAGTCGCGGCATCAGCAAAAGTTGTGGGCTTTTTTTAGACAACCTGGAGGTCGGCAGAAAGACTTTATAATTAATTGGGAGGAAGAATAACACAAATAAGGTAGGTGTCGTAGTGGCAAGGGACATATAACACAGCCAAGAGATTAGGGGTTCGAGTCTGATTGGTAGCAAATATTTTTAGGATAACCTGGTTGCGAGTTAATAGGCCTTAAAAATAGTTAGGGATGGAATATGACACAAGAGCACCTGCGGTGCAGTGGCAAGAAGCATGCTATGGATATGAGAGGTTACAAGTTCGAATCCCAGGCCTGGCAAAGTTTAAATTTTTATTCTTTAAGAAAACTGAGGCTTAGGCATATAAGCCTATAGTTAATTGTGACCGAATGGTTGCATACGATAAGATGTGGTGTAGTGGCCAGCAGCGTGTTGGGAAGTTGGAGGGCTAGAGTTCAAGTAGTGGCATGCGCAAAAGGGAGTTTAATTTTACTACCCAACGTAGGGAAGGATTGCTATTCGGTGGAAGCAATTTGAATGCAATTCAAATTGGAATTGTTGGCTAAAATCAAGGGGACTAGGATAAGGATTAAGTGTGGATATGATGATGATAAAAATTGGAGAAATTGAAGGGAATTTAACTGGATGAGTTTAAGTCGATTGGGGAGTGTAAGTTCATATTTTTATTTATTTATTTATTTATTTTTAGTATATATATGTGTGTCGTATGGGTAAGTAAGGGCATTTGTTGTTTTTGTGTGCTTCAGTAGCATATCATCTCATCTTTTCTTTAAGCCAAACTCTTGATCTTTTCTTCCCTATTTTAATCGAATCAACCTCTTCCCTCTTCAACTTAGCCAACTGTTTCTTTTTCGTTTAAAAGTCGAGTTATACACTTTGGGGGTTTGATTTCTTGTTGGCAAGCGATCTCGCAATCGGTAAGTGAATTAGATCTTTTTCGGCTTTTGTTAAATATTTCTAAGTTCCTTAGTTTCTACACTCTTAAAAGTCAATTTTTTCTTTATCCTTTCCAATACTTTCGTTAACCCATGGTTTCTCCATTTTTTTCTCTTTTTCCCTCTCATTCAAGAGTGTGATCACTGGCTAAGTATTAGTTGATGGAAAAAGGGGTTCTAGCAGAGAGGTTGGGATAGAGGCTCCCAAGTTTAAGTGACGTAAGGTGTCAGCCGTTCAGGACTTTCCACCTGGATACGGAAGAGGGTATACGTCAGATTTTGAGTTACATAGGCAGATCATAGCTGATCAATCTACTCAAGGCAAGTATAGGTTGTTCTTCAATAAGTAGTGGATTTATGTTGAATTAATGGGATGTGATTGATAGAGTATAATGTTGAATATAGGTTCGGGCTATTATGAATACTTAATACTCCAGGTGATAAGGTGTGTACTTCTACCCTATGATAGCTTGATATAAATCCGAAGGTGTGTACATACACTGCACACACACAAGTAGATTGACAAATACCAAAAAGCCGAAATGCCGAAAAGCTGAAATGCCGAAAAGCTAAAAGTTTGGCTACGGTAGTATTGCGAGTGTGTGAACACTCGTAAGGGGGAAAATGATATGTTATTTGAGGCCCCATGGGCAATTCCATGGACTTGGGCTGTGAATTGGCCAACCGGGCCAGCATGGGCTAAATGGGCCTGATGGGCTGTTGGGCCCATAATAGGCAAAAATTGATAATTGATGCTATGTGATGGAAAATCGTATGTGAGCATGACTGTAAAAGTGATTGGGCCTAGTGGGCCATATAAATGTGATTTGGGCCTAATGGGCCATATGAATAAGATTGGGCCTAGTGGGCCATAAGCATGTATGTAGACTTGTTTGGGTTTGTAAGGGGTTTGGTCCTAGTATATGATGACTGCATAAAACTTAATTAATTTATTGAGACCGTTATATGCATGTCTAGGATTGGATCTAGGGAGAGCTTGGTACTTAAGCGGTCTTAATGACTCACCTCCTCTTCTCTAGAATCCTACCTGGTGCATAGTATCCGTTCAACTTAGCTAATGGGGATTTGTTAACGGGCCAAGGTAAGTAAAAACCCGTAATAAAGGGAAATTATTGAAATGCCCCTAAGGGCAAAAATGACTAAAATACCCCTAAGTGTGGAATGTAAGATTTATGGATGTTACATGTATACCTGCTGCGTTCATATACATTCATATGATGTTCTATTTAGGTTGCATATGGGTTGGGAATTATGGAGCGGAGGATCGCATTGTTGTTTGACAACATGGATCCACTGATAGCTATCAAGCCCAACATATGATTGGCATCTTGCTGCAATGAAAGTAGTACTACAACCGGGCTAGCATTGATGTGTATCGGTTGGGTGGGTCGATATTTATATCCCCACAAGATGTGCACCAGGGGACAGAGTTGGTGTGTAGCGGTTGGATTATTGGGGTGGGTTGCACAGCATTGCACGTATGATATTATTGTGATATTATTGCGATGTGGCCTTCGACCCAACTGAGGCTAACATGGGCTAAGGCCCAAAGGCCAACGTTATTGAATTGGGCTCAGGCCCAAAATGACTGATGATTGCTTTATACTCGTTGAGGGTTGTACACATCGAATTTTCGAAACTCACCCCCTCCTTTTAAAATTTTCAGGTGATCCTCAGTAGGCTGTTCGACGGATGGAGGGACTCAAAGGTGGCCAACTAGCATAAAAAGTTTAGACTTAGTCTTTATGTAATTTTTAATATTTTTATTTTAAATTGTTTCTATTTGATTTGGGTTGTAACAAGTTCTTTCCTCTGGCTAATATTTCAAATTAGGATTACTATCATTTTTATGCTTTATATTTATTAGAAGAAAAACGTTAAACCATAACTGCTTTTTAAATACTACGTTTCCGTAACTAAATTTTTAAATGTCAAGTTACATTTAAATTAAATGTTTTAAACAAATCTTCCACAACTGAAAAGAGATTTTACAAAGCAATTGAGGTGTATCATTTTAAAGAAGGGTTTTCAATGAAAACAAGGTTTTCGCTAAAACAAGGTTTGGGGTGTTACAGGAGGGGCTAGAGAAGCCTTCCTCCACATGATGAACAAGTGGTATTCAGAGTTTGTTTGAACAAATCCGAATGCTCAACATCCTCCACCCTCTCCTTATCCCCAACCGATTCCTGTAGTTCCTCAGGGTGTAGATTGGGCAAGACTGAATAAGCCTCCAGATGAAAAGATCTGAAACCAAAGAGCTAAGGAATTTAGGGCTAATGTAGATGATGACCCCGAGAGAGCTGAATTCTGGCTTGAGAATACTACCAGGGTATTTGATGAGTTATCATGTACACTTGATGAATGCTTGAAATGTGTTATATCATTATTGAGGGACACGGCATATCACTGGTGGAAGACACTAGTATCTGTGGTACTGAGAGAGAGGGTTACATAGGAATTCTTTCAAGAGGAATTCTGAAAGAAATATATCAGTCAGTGGCTCAATGATTAGAAACGTAAAGAAATTCTTGACCTGAAACAAGGCCGAATGTTAGTGACAGAGTATGAGCGAGAATTTTTTGGGCTTAGTAAGTATGCCCGAGAGTGTGTTTCCTCTGAGGCTATTATGTGTAAAAGGTTCAGAGATGGACTGAATAAGGACATGTAACACCCCTAACCCGTATTCATTGCCATATGCCAGAAATCAATAAGCTCGTACAATGCCATATCCCGATATGGTCTTACATGTTATCACATATCAATGCCACTGTCCCAGAAAGGGTCTTACACGAAATTGATTAACGACTCCAATGTCCCAGACATGGTCTTACACGTAATCTCAATACAATGCCAATGTCCCAGACATGGTCTTACATGTAATCACATCTCGATAACCTAATGTTATGACATTCGTATCCTATGCTATTTCTTAAGGTTAGTACGAAACTTTCGGATGTCGAAACTTTATTGTCTCTTGCTTGTATTTGCTCGTTTCAAATTCATAACAATTCAATAGCAAGTAAACACATATAATTCAATTTAAAGACATTTATTTGCATATGAACTTACCTTGTAGTCGGAATAGACGAATCGAATCGATTACTCGATAACTTTTGATTTCCCTCGATCTATATCTGATTTCTTTCTTTCAGGATCTATATAAATTCAAAATTAACTCTATGATTCCTCAATTCATTCAATTTCATCCAAAGCACACAATTTGGGGAATTTTACACATTAACCCCTATAATTTCACATTTTCTCAATTTCGTCCCTATTTCATAAAAACACAATTTACAACAATTTCAACTAAACCCAAGCTAGCCAAATATCTATAGGCTCCATAACAGCCTAAATTTACCAATATTTCACACATTTAAACACACATTTTACACTTTTCACAAACTAGTCCCTTTTATGCAATTTCACTAAAAATTACTTTACAAAACTTCAATATCTATCATCAAGCTTTCAAAATTCATCAAAAATCATTCAAAAGCTCAAGAATTCATCAATGGCAACTAAAAAATTCATCAACAATTTCAGAAATTAGGGTATGAGCTAGCTAGATTACTAAACAACGATCACAAAAACATAGAAATCATCGAAACGGACCAAAAACAAACCTTCAATTGATCACCAACATGGTCGAACCCTAAAGCCTCATATTTTCTTTCTTTTATTTTGATTTTCGGCTAGGAATGATAAAAGATGATAGAAAATTTGATTTTTTTTATTAATATTAACTTAATAACCAATTTACCATTTTATCCCTTAATTAAAACATTTTAAATCACATAATTCAAGGCCATTTATATGCATCTCCACTATTAATGGACTAATTACAACATAAGGACTTCACATGTAATCAACCATGGCAATTTAGCACTTTTAACTTATAGCATGCTGCTTCTGCATTTTATGCGATTAAGTCCTTTTCTCAAATTAATTACTTAAATGATAAAATTAGCTCACGAAATTTTCAAACATGCATATTCACATGCTATAAACACCAAAAATAATATTAAAATAATTTTTTGACCTCATATTTGTGGTTTCGAAACCATTGTTCTGATTTAGCTAAAACCGGGCTGTTATAGAACATCCGACTGTTAGTTGGAATCTTGGAACTAAAAGAATTTGTTGTTTTGGTTGAAGGAGCTTGTAAAGCCGAAGAACTAATCAAGGAGAAAATAAAGGTCAAGAGTGAGGCTAGAGATGCGAGAAAAAGGACGATAAGTAAGTCATTTTAATCTCAGTCAAAGAAATCCAGAGAAATGTATTCTCGTTCGAATGTTTCAGCTGGGTATTCACACAGAGACCGCGGGAAACAATATTCAAGTCCTAAATCTCAAGCTACTTCAATGGCAAGTGTGGGTAATGTTAGGTCTAACAGACTTGAATGTCAACATTGTGGAAGAAGACATCATAACGAGTGTAGGATGAATGACCGAGCTTGTTTCAAGTGTGGTTCTCAAAAGCATTTTATCTGAGATTGCCCTAAGATTACTGAAAGAATAGGGTCAGTGGCATATCGGTTAGCTTTACCGACAGAGTTAAAAAAGATTCATAATGTGTTCCATGTGTCGATGTTGCCATGGTACCGTTCTGATCCCTCACATGTGATTTCTCTAACAGAGATTGAGATTCGACCTAATATGACTTATGGTGAGGAACCGATCAATATTTTAGCTTGAGAAGTTAAATAATTAAGAAATAAAAGGATAGTCCTAGAGAAATTTTTGTGGCAAAGACATGGGGTTGAAGAGTCTACGTGGGAACCCAAGGATGTTATGATAAAATAGTACCCAAACCTTTTTTCTGGTAAGATTTTCGAGAACGAAAATCCCTAAAAGGGGGAGAGCTGTAATAGCCCGTTTTAGGGCCAAATCGGAGCAATGGTTTTGGGACCACGAATCTGACCAAGAAAGATTTATTTTTATTATATTTCTATGGTCTACAGTTTCATGGAATTATTTCGTGAAAATTTTGTTCGGAAATTTTATCGATTAGGCACTCAATTTAGTTAGAAGGACTAAATTGCAATAGACGCAAAATGCGTGTTCTAGAAGTAGAGGTGTCTAATTGCTATGAAATTTTAAATTGAAGATCTTTAGATGGTAATTAGACCATTTTTTTAGTTAGATGGACAAAAATGGACATGATTAGGTGAAATTTTAAAGCTATGCACGAAGGGCATTTTGGTTATTTGTCAAATAAAGCCAAAATAACTAAATAAAAGTCTTCATCTTCATCAATTTAGTCCCCCTTACCTGAAATTTACAAGAGGAAGACATAGATAGGGTTTGTCAATCTTCCAAGCTCGATTGTAAGTCCGTTCTAGCCCCGTTTTTAATGATTTTCATGTTTTTGAGATCCTTGCAACCAAATCTTGCTATTTGAAGGACTAATTTGAAAGAAAGATGAAGTTTAAAATTTTATCCATGTTAGATATTTGTGTATTTTGATGCCTAATGGTAGAAAATGTATGTTAGTTGTAACATCCTAATTTGGGCTTAGTTGGAATAGTGGTTTCGGAACCACAAATCCGATAAGGAAATTTTATTTTTATTATATTTTTATGGTCTACGATTTCACGAAATGATTTCATGAAAATTTCGTTCGAAAATTTTGACGTTTGGGCACTCAATTTAGTAAAAAAGGACTAAATTGTAAAAAGTGCAAAAGTTGAGTTCTACATGTTAGAGGTATCAAATTGTTATGAAACTTTAAATGGGAGGTCCTTAAATGATGATTAAACCATTGTATAGCCTGTTGGATAAAAATGGCCTTGATTGGGTAAAATTTGAAAGAATAGTAAAAAGGGCATTTTGGTCATTTAAGGGTAAAATGAATTAAATGACAAATTTTAAACTCCAAATGTGTCCCTTTCTTCTTGATACAGAAAAATGTACCAAGAGCAGCCATGGTTAGGGTTTGGCCAAGCTTCCAAGCTTAATAGGAAGTGATTTCGAGCTCCGTTTTTAATGTTCTATGTATATTTAAAATCCCGGTAACATGATTTGCTCATTTCTACCATTATTTTGAGCTAGGATTTATGTTTAAAAATTTACCCATGAATGATATGCATGTATTGATGTTTAATTGTAGAATATGAAGCTTGAAATTGTGTTAAACAACTTTTTCTAAGCGATTTTACGTGAAAACAAGTAAAACGGTATAATCGGTAAAAATACCTAATGTTCATAAGTACATGTTAGAGTGTGAATTTGCTACTGCCATAGAAGAGAAAAATGATCAGCATGCCATAGAACATGAGAAAATAGGAAGAAGTTTAATTTCCGAATCTTGGGGCAAAAGTGAAAATATGCAAAAGTTTAGGGGTCAAAATGAAAATTTGCAAAAATATGATTTTTAGACCCATATGAATACCGTGACTAATTAGTAGGCTAAATGTGATATTATAGATCAAGGAAATCGAGATTTGGGCTTAAATCGGGAAAATACGAGGTTATAGACTAGAATGGTAAATTGCCATTTTTGGATCTGAGGTAAGTTTGTACGTAAATAATTTATCGATTCTTTTTATTTTATTATATTTTGTTATCATATGAAATGTGGCACCTATAGAATGATTATTTGTTGTAAATTGCAAATTGAAAAAGGACTATGAATAAAGTGTAACATGTTGGAAAGTGAGGAATTTCCCAGTTGAGCCTTCGAAATTGAAATGACACGAATGATCTATTGTGAGGTCACGTGTGTAGTACTAAGTGCAGGCTACTACGTGTACCGGATAATTGGTCGCATGTGTAGTACAAAGTGCAAGCTACTATGCGTACCCGATAACTTTGATCACGTGTATAGTACTAACTGTAGGCTACTACGTGTATCAGATGGTTAGGTCACGTGTGTAGTACTAAGTGCAGGCTACTACGTGTACCGAATAATTGGTTGCATGTGTAGTACTAAGTGCAGGCTACTATGCGTACCAGATAGCCTTGGCTACAAGCGTGGAAATATGTGCAGGCAACTGAGTATCAGTTATTATTCCGAAGAGTTCAACGGGAAAATCGATTAAGTAAAAATACATGTGAACATGATTATATGATGATTAAGTGTAGATATATGTTTAAGAAAATTTTGAGCAATATGCTCGATATTTGAGTGAACTTCGATAAGACAAAATGGATTAAGTGAAATTATGTAAGAGTGAATTTTAGTAGTAAAACAGTGTTGGACAACAGCAGTTGTGTGACTTTGAAAATTCACCAAACATTGTGTAAGTTTAATTAAATTTCAAATAAATTATGGAATTAAATCTTAATGAATCTATTTTCATATAAAAGAAACATGGGGAGAAAAAGAGTTGTATATTATGTGATATTCTAATTTTTGTGAGACAGTGTCAGAATTAATTCGAGACACCTGTTCTGACCTGGAAAAATTGTTAAAAATTTTATACAAATAATTATGGGTTATAATTTATATGCTTAGAATCTTTGGTGAGTCTAATTTTAATAGAAACAAACGCAAACATTATCTAAGTCTTGTACTATAAGATAAATAAATTTTAGTGAAGAAAGGTCGAAGCTATCAAACAGCAAAATTGGGGAGATTTTGAATAATAAAATGTACTTATTGGCTAGACCAAAAATTCTAAAAATTTTATGGTGGAAAGATATATGAGTCTAGTTTCTGTTAAAATTTATGGATCTTAATTTGGAGTTCTGTAACTCCAGATATAAATGATTTAGTGACTGTGACTCAAGAAAGAAACTTAACCAGAACATGTGTAAATGTACAATTGGGTTAGTTTTACTATGGAAAGCATGTTAGTAAATTGCTTATTATTATTTCATGCGAGCTTACTAAGTGTAAAGCTTACCCTCCTTTCCATTTCTTTTAGTGTTGTCGTTAGCTCGTGGTTGGAGATCGCTTGAGGCAAAGATCACACTATCAAGCCAACACCTTGACAGTATAAACACATATGCTAGAATTATCAAGTGAGTGGCATGTATAGGGACCTAGTTTTATAACATGTGCTAAATATATTGGTCTTTAGTGAGCTAATGATTTTGACTTATAAATCTAGCTATTTATGTTATGTTTGATATTGGTGATGTGCATATGCTTGTTTGCCATACATGGTTGGTAATATGTTATGTGTTGTTGTGAATGTTTAAGTTCGTTAACACCTCGAACTTTGTCCCAACGTTGGATACGAGTGAGGGGTGTTACATTAGTTGTAAGATAAACAACTTTTGCTAAGTGATTTTCGGTAAAAATGTCAAAAAGGACTTATTTGTAAAAGTTATAAAATAAGTAGTAAAAGTGTGATTAAGTGGAAAATGTGGGCTGGTATAAGTATGAAAATGATTTGACTATTCTTGAGTTTTGAATAAATTGAATACATTTCAATTTACGAGCCTAGGGACTAAATTGTAAAAATGTGAAACATTAGGGGCAAAAATGTAATTTTTCCATAATATGATTTTTAGGCTAAATTGAATAATGTGAGTATTAAATAAGTTATATTTGTTATTATAGATCAGGAAAAATGAGGTTCGAACCTAGATCGGGGGAAAAACAAAGTGTTTGACGATTAGGTCCAATTTTACTTTTTTTGTACCGAGGTAAGTTCGTATGTAAATAATGCATAGTTATATTTATGTTTTAAATGCTTTAATATTGTATGAATTGTGATTGACTCTTTGCATGTATTCGACAAAGTTTTGACAAACGAGAAATCTTAGTTGAACCTTAGGAATAAAATAGGATATGAGTGACATGTCACTAGGAACCCATGTGTATATGCAATTATATAATCCGAGTACTGGTCTCGTACATCCTACCAGTGGCTGGATAGTCTGGCACATGTTATGGATACCTGATAGCTTGTGTGAGCAGCATTGTGTAGCTACATCCTGACTGACAACTTGTGTGAGCAGGCCCATGTATAGCTCGAAAATGAGTCCATATGTATTATGAGATATGAGGTAGCTTCGGCTACATATATGACACTTATGTGGAAGATTTCAGAGTATCCATTAATATTCTGAGTGTTCAAAGAGAATACCAAAGTTGTGAAAGGATATGGCTATATTGCGAGTTGGTACAGGTATGTACGTAAAACTCATAAGTAATGAGCTTGATATGTGATGAATTCTTAGTAGGACTGTGATTGAGTAAGTTATGACTATGAGATTTTGATAACGTTTATGCTAATCTTCATCACGTTAATTGTATGTTAATTGTGTGGTTATGATGCTTATTATTTGCATAGGAATTTACTAAGCTATATAGCTTACTCCCTTTTCTTTCCTTTGTCTTATAGTGTCACCAAGCTAGCTGCAACACCCTTGTGACAGCCCAAAATTGACCCTAGTCGGGAAGTGGTTTCGGGACCGCTAAACCGAGTCACCGAAATGTTCTAACGTAATATTTATTGTCTAGAATATGTGATTATGAATGTGTGAAAAATTGAATGTTTGAATTTTGTTAATTGTAAGTGAATTTTATCAAATAGGACTTATGTGAGAAAATTTAAAAATGTGCTAGGCAAATGTAAGGTGGCCTATTAATACATGTGGGAAAATGGTTGTCCTTGCATGTCAAATAACCCCTTTCCTAAGGTGAGTGGCCGCCATGACAAGATTATATAAAGGAAACATGTTTCCAACATGTTTTGCTAGTGGTGTATGTAGGAAGCCATAAAATAAAAATTAGCATTAAAGAAATGAAAAAAATGAGCATGGATGCCCCCCATTGTGCCGTAGCTAGAGAGAAAGAAAAAAAAAAAAAAGGTTTTGTTCATTCATTGTTCATTCTTTTGGTTGTTCTTGAGAAAAAAAAATGAAAGGAAGGAAGATTACCTAGGTCAATTCGCAAGCATCTTCGGCTACTAGGAGGTAAGCATTGAATTTGTTGATTTGGTTTTGTAATATGCTAAGTTGAATGGTGGATGCACTCTTGGTAAGGTCAAGGAAGTTGAGATTTCTTGTGTGTGTCTAGGCAAAATGCCAAATGATTAAGTGTTGGAGATAGGAGCTTACTTAGAATGATAAATTCTTCTCCTATGATTATTTTTCTTGCATGTTAAATGGCTTCTACTTAGCCATGCAAAAATTTGTAATTTGTATGGATGATTGGAGCATTCGGCTAGGGTATAAAGGAAGGGATTTTGGTTGTTTCATCTAAGTATGGATGATGAATGTGCTATGGAAAGAAATTGGTCTTCCTATGAATATGATTCGTGAATGTTTATATTAGTAAAATAATTTATGTTCAAACACTTGAGGATTCGCATTGTCCATGACTATTGTGTTTAAGATGTGATTTTGAATATTTCAATATTGAAAAGTAAGAATAGGTGTGATCGGTCATGGGAATTTGAGATGTTGTACATTAGAATTGAAAATACTTGAGACTAGATTACCTTAATAGTGATAATACATTCGCCTTGATGTATTAATTGAATGTTGGCTAAGGTTTTGATATTTTGAACAAGGATAGTTGTGAATGGAGTGAAAACCATTAAATTATACACATAAGTATCCAGCAAGAATTTTAACTACTAAATGTATTTATACTAGGAAATCAAGACATCAAAAGGGGAGAATCAAACAAAGGCAAAACAAAGATAATCGAGTAGTCGATTGGAAATCGTTTCATCCAATATAAGGTAAGTCATTACACATATGTTTGATATTGCTTAAATGATTGGAAAATCTATGCAATTGTGTTTAATGGAATGCTATATATGTATAAATGAAATTGTATGTGTATGGAGTGAGGATAATTGTTGAATGTAAAAGAAATAGTGGAATGTGTAGAAAGTTTGCTTTCAAGCACTATGTGTGCGGGCAATACGTGTGTATGGTGACGAGATTGGCACTAAGTGTGCGTGTTGGAAATATATGGCACTAAGTGTGCGTGTTGGAAATATAAGGCACTAAGTGTGCATGCTGGAAAAATATGACACTATGTGTGCAAGCTGGAAAAATACTAAGACCTGGGTGTGCGAGCTCAAGGGTATGGCAATCGTAAAAGGGCTTAAATTGCGTGGCACTAAGTGTGCGAAATCGAGTGGTAAGCACTGTAAAAGGCACTCTATATATATGGAGGGTGTGTCTCCATTGAATTGAGTATGGACAGCGGATCGGTAAGTACCTTGAGCTCATGACGAATAGAAAATACGCTCATGCTCGGGTTGAACTTGGTAAGCCTTAAATCTATGTGATGATTGAAATTGTATGATTATGGTGGAAATGAGTTAGTGTGTGAAAATGCCTCAAATATCTTGTTGTATAGAATATGAAATGTGGATGTATGACTTGGTATGAGATTGAACCGAAAGGTCCGAGGATTTATGGTATAGCTTCAATATGGATGAGTACCTAGCCTCGCCTATTGTTCATGTTGTGATAACTTTATCAATGGATGATTGTTGAATGCTTATGACTTACTGAGTTATAAACTCACTCGGTGTTTTCTTTTCACCCATTTTAGGTCTCTCGACTCAGATTGTTCGCGTGGATCGAACCGCTGCTGAAGTCATCACACCGCTGAAATCTTTTGGTATTGTCTTCGTTGTTGAAGAACATTTGGCATGTATAGGCTATTATATTTTGTCGAATTGTGGGTTGTAAACTTTAAGCCATGTGAAAATGGCCTATGTGGTCGCCGAGTGGGATGCTAGAACCTATAGCCACGAGTCTTAGAAACTCTAATTTTGATAAGGTGGCCATAATTTGTGTCATGTATGATGGAGGATTAAGGCCAAGGAAAGATTCATGAAATTGGCATAGTTCACTGCAGTAACTGTTGCGGACAGCAGCAGTGAGATGAGATTGAAAATCACTAAAAATAGTAGAAGTAGAATTAAATAGTGAGTAAATTATGGAATTGAACCTTGATGAATCTATTTTATATGGATGAAACGAAACGACCATATGAGCAGTATACTGAGAAATATTAAAGTTCTCGTGAGACAGGGCCAGAACGATTTCTGGGTCCCCTGTCGCGACTTTGAAAATTTACCATAAATTATCCAGAAATAATTAGGAGTCATTCCTTATATGTACAGATTTCATTTTGAGTCTAGTTTCATTAGAAACAAACAGCACCAGTATTAAAGCCCTGTACAGAGAGATATTCAAGTTGTAACGAGCGAAGGTCAGAGCAGTCAATCCCTGTAATATGGGTGACTTTAACTAATAAACTGTACCAATTGGCCCAACCAAAAATTCTAAAAATAAATCCATGGATGGGTATGTGAGTCTAAATTCAGGGAAAATTTACAAAACCAGTTTCCGAGTTTTGAAACTCGAGATATGATTTTTAAGGTGACGGTGATGCAGTTTTCCAGCCTGACTGGTAATGTCAAATTGGTTGGTACCTTGAAAGGATTTGGCCGTTAACCCCTCGTGTCCGACACCGGCGACGGTCACGAGTTAGGGGTGTTACAACCCTTACCCATACTCGAGGCCGAGATAAGGTACGAGGCATTACCGGACTGAAACATACACATACATGTAAAATCGGGCCATAAAATTTCAACCAATTCAAAAACATTCAAACACGTGCATATTGTCCCTTATACTGGCATACGAGGCCGAAAACATACATCGGGGGTGGTTCGGGACTAAACTGAGAACTTACGAACTCTTTGTAACACAGAGAAAATTTTCTAGTTTTGGAGAGTCACACGCCCGTGTGGGTAGGCCGTGTGGCCACCAACACCTGTGTGGCTTGGGACACGCCCGTGTCCTCAGCCTGTGTAACTCTTTGTTTATGACGTCAGCAATGAAATGGGGTCACATGGCCAAGTCACACGCCCGTGTGCTAAGGCCGTGTTCCCCACACGGCTGAGACACACGGTTGTGTCTCTACCTATTTGGCCAACACTTAAGCTATTTTCCAAGCCTTGTCAACCATAAACCCTCACACATTTATACAACATCAAGGAAATATAACATGACCTCCATTTAATGATTAAACATCTTCATTTAGGCCACAAAAATAGCATTTGCATGTCATAATTCATGTGTTTTACACACTTATTTGGCCTTGTCTATTATGATATCACTTATACTTTTATATCATGGTTACCATAATACCAAAAGATTTCAACTTAATCACCAAACATTCATATTCAAGGCTAACGCATAACTTTATAACATACCAACATATTTCACATGCGTAGAATAACATGCTTGTCTAAGACATTGTGCACTACATCAAGTCACATACTCACATCACATGAAACTTTTAAGCTTGTGCATGCACATATAATAGGGTTACAACCCAATAATCAATATAAGCCACATCTCATGGCTATATACAATTGAATCATTATAAGCCAATACATTTGGCCAAATCACGAAACACATATCATAAAGTACTAAGTCTCTATACATGCAACTCACTTGAAAACATTTAAGATTTATTAATACCCCGACTTGATAATTTGATAGTGTGATGCTGCCTCCAACGATCTCTAACCTCGAGCTAACCTGACAACACTAAAAGAAATGGAAAGGAGAGGGGTAAGCTTTATAACTTAGTAAGCCCATATGAAAATAATAATAAACCATTTATTAACGTGCTTTTTCCAAATTATTACAACATGTTCTCATGGTAACACAATCGAAATTACACATAATTCCACTATTTGCTCATATTCCGGTCAAGCTGTCCACTCGAGTCATAGTCAATAAATTATTTATGACTTGAGTTACGGAACTCTAAATTAAGATCCGCTAATTTTCTATAAAATTATACTCACATATCTTATTACCATAAAATTTATAGAATTTTTGGTCTAGCCAATAAGTACAGTTTATTCTGTAAAGTTACCCTTGTTCTGCTATTTGACCACTTCAACCTCTCTTTACTAAAAATTAATTATCTCATAGTGCGTGATTCAGATAATGTTCCTGTCTATTTCTCTTGAAAATATACTCAGTAAGAATTTATTCATGTAAATTATAACCCATAATTATTTTTTTTACAATTTTTAGTTATTTTCCAAAGTTAAGATAAGGGAGCCCAAAATCACTCTGACCCTGTCTCACAAAAATTCAAATATCTCATAATATGAAATTCTTTTGTTTACACTGTTTCCTCTATGTGAAACTAGGCTTAATAAGATTTAATCTCATATCTTATTCAATTTCTAATTCAATTTCCACAACTTTCGGTAGATTTTCAAAGTCACACAACTGTTGTTGTCCAAAACTATTTTAGTGCAATATGATGATAACTATCATATGATGACATAATAAACATAATCATCAACATAAACATAAGTTTATTCATCATTCAAAACCTTTGACTTACTTATCACCCACATACCTCTTTCATGAAACATCATATATCAAGGCATTGCTCGTGGGTTTACTGTACATACATGTACCAACTCATAATACAGCATATAATCATAACTTCCTTAACATGTTCTCCTTAGGATTTTCGTCACATCATACATTACATTACCTACTGAACACTAAAAATACTATTGGATATGCGAAAAACTTTTACATAAGTGCCACATATACATACATAGCCAAAGCTACCGATAACATGTAACCTTGCAATGGAGCTACTTACGGGCTTGCTCATATAAGCTATCGATCAAGGTGTAACTACACAGGCTGCTCACAAAAGCTGTCAGGTATCTGACCTGTAACACCCCAAACCTGGCCTAGAAGTGAGTCCCAAATTTGGCGTGTCACATTGAAGTGTTTTATAAAACCATGTTCTTATTGAAAACCCTTCTTACTACTCAAAACCTCTGGCGATTTTTAAAACTTGTGAAACGTTAATTCCCTTAAAACCTTACTTGCTGCGGAAACTTACTTTTAAACAGTTGCGGAAACAAGATATTTTGAAAACCAGTTGTTGTTTTGGAAAACAATGCCCTACTTTTAACAGATATTAAGCATACTAAATAAATTTCCCAAATAAAATATTAAGAAAATAAAGAGGCCTTAATACAACCCAAATAAAAAATCGAAGTGCTTAACTAAATAAATAAAATAGAAAAACATGTGCAGTTGTGTGGTTGTCTCCGAGTCCCTCTGTGACACTGATCCACCTAACGCCGGGGATTACCTGCACAGTTAATAAACGGGGTGAGTTTACAAAAACTCAGTGTGTAATCCCCTTACTAGAGTAACAGTCAGTAAACAGGCAAAATTCAAAATCAGTCTGGGCCAGAGCACATTATAGTAACACTACAGTCCAATTCAGAGCATACGTGGGCCAAAGCCCGTTACAATATCATTTGGGTCACAGCCTATAACAGAATCAATTGGGCCTAGTCCATCTTAGCCTCAGTTGGGCCGAAGCCCACATTGCAATAATATCACAATAATATCATACATGCAATGTTGTGCAACCCACCCCAATAATCCAACCACTACACACTAACTCCGTCCCCTGGTACACATTATGTACAGATATAAATGTCGACCCACCCATCCGATACACATCAATGGTAGCTCGGTTGCGGTACTACCTTCATTGCAGCAAGCTGCAAAACAAATATTAGGCTTAATAGCCATCGGTGGATCCACGGTCGTCAAGCAACCATGTGATCCTCATATACTTCCTCCGTTCCATAATTCCCAACCCATGCAATATGTCATGTGTGTCAAGCTCAATCATCATACATGTATGAAGAATGACCATACTTAGTGCCACTCTTTTAAACATATATTAAGAGCATATCAGTCATACAACCACAGTTAATTCAATTAAAACACAGTCATACATTCATAATCAATTCAGTCAAATTCGAAGTCTAAGTCATTCATTTACCCTTAAGGGCAAAATAGTTATTTTACCCTACAGGGGTATGCCGGTCATTTTACACTACAAGAGTATTTAGGTAATTTTACACTCCAAGGGTCTTTCGATTATTTTACAAATCGGGGGTGTTTCGGTAATTTTACAAATTGAGGGTATTTCGATAATTTTATAAATCAAGAGTATTTTGGTAATTTTACAAATCGAGGGTGTTTCGGTAATTTTACAAATCGATGGTGTTTCGGTAATTTCACAAATTGAGGGTATTTTGGTAATTTTACAAATCGACGGTACTTCAGTAATTTCACAATCGCGGGTATTTTGATAATTTTACAAATCGGGCGTATTTCAGTAATTTTACAAATCGAGGGTGTTTCGATAATTTCACAAATTGGGGGTATTTCGATAATTTTATAAATCGAGGGTATTTTAGTAATTTCTCTTTATTATGGGTTTATTACTTACCTTGGCCCATTAACAAGTCCTTGTTGGCTAAAGTGAACAGATACTATACGCCAGGTAGGATTCCAAAGAAGAGGAGGTGAGTCAGTAAGACCGCTTAAGCACCAAGCTCTCCCTAGATCCAATCCTAGTCATGCATATACCCATTGCCACACCTTAACCTTATGACTCGTTCACGGTCATGATTAATTAATTATTTAAGTTTTATGCTGCTTGAGTAGTTACCAAAAACTAGGTCCACAACCCCTTTACTAAACACCAACAGATCTACAGTTATTCATTTGGCCCCTTTAGGCCCAATCTCGTTCACATGGGCCATCAGGCCCAATCACATTCATATGGCCCATTAGGCCCAACTACTTCCCACCTAATAGTTAGATTTACACAAGCAGGCCCACGGGCCCAGAATAGCCCAGCACACGAGAACGCTCGTGGCGGCTTTCAACTTTTTCCGGTTTCTAACAAAGAAGGGCGTGAATACACACCTGTTTATGAGAACGCGCCAAAGTCCACGATCACCAACCTTGGCACATCCTGCATTGGGTCTTAATCACCTTTTTCTTTTTCACCAACTCATCTGGTTCGCTCTATTTAAAGCCAGCTTCTCACAATTCCCATGTTAGCTTCCCGATGTGGGATTACTTTCAACCATTAGGAAAATTCCTTATTTTCTTATGACCACTTCAACCACAGAGTTCCAGTCCAACTCCACCTCCTACACAGCTCAAACAACAAAATAAATACTCCATTGCGCATCTCAAGACTTGAACCTTAGACCTCACAGTCACACAACACACCACCTTGCCACTCCACCACAGGCTCTTTTTGTGTCATATTTTATCCTCAATTAAATATAAGATCTATAGGCCAGAGTTCAGGTTCCTTTAAAAGAAAAACCAAAATAAATTGCAAGAGCCAAGACTTGAACCTAGGCTCCCTTGCAACCTTAATGACGCCACAACCACAAGACCACAAGCTTCATTGTGTCATTTATTTACCACAATAATTTAAAAGGCCTTCATCCAGGCACCCAGGGTCTTATTCACTTATTACCAAAATTTTTCCCAAGTAAGGCTTGAACTTGGGACCTCACACACATACCCAGAACACTTAACCACTAAAGCAGATACTCAAATGTGTCATTTCCTTGTTCAATTAAATGCTTATATACAACCTCCTTACGAATCCATACTAAAGGCCCAATACTTCTAGGCCCAAATTTGAGGCGTGACACGACCACTCAAGGATTAATAAGCCACCGGTAGGACACGTAAGACCATTGCCTGGATCTAAATCACATGTATCGCATCCACTATGAACTCGGACCACTCAACAAGCTCGGATGCCACATATATCACGAACCTGAACCACTTAATGAGTTCAGACTTCTTAATTCCTAGTGACATGTCACTCGTATCCTGAACTATACCTAAGGTTCAAACGGGGTTTTTCTCACTTGCACGTAACATTTCCATTGTTCTTGCTCGTAACGTCGTGGATAACAACCACAATATCATTCATACTTACAAGTTACCATTAGGCATAGCATTCATAATAATGATGAAACATTTATCACATAATGTCAAGACATTATAAATATTACATTGTCACATTATTTACATATGCACTTACAGTTCATGTAATATCAAACATTAACATTCAAGTATAACATTGCATTATTATTGACGTACGAACTTACCTCGAATCCGAGCACATCTAATTATTCCATTTTAGTTCATAATCTCGTACTTTTTCGATTTAAGCCCGAATCCCGGTTTTTCTTGATATAAAATTTCAAATATAGCTTATTTATTACTCACATTATTTAAAATTGACCCAAAAATCATACTTTTACAAGTTTGCATTTTTACCCCTAAATTTTCACATATTTGAATTTAGCCCCTAGGCTAGTAAAATGATTTTTATTCAATTTCTTGGTACATTAAGCCTAGCCAAAAAAATTTCATAACTACATCAGCCCTAAATTTATTAACACCCCTTACCCGAGTCCGTCGTCGGAGTCGAGCACGAGGCGGTACCAGACTTATCTTACTTGTTCGGGGCATAATTTTTTTTTAAAAAATAATTCGCTCGAACTAATCTAATAAATCCCTAATAAGGGCATTCGAGGCCCTAAAACCTGCAATTGGAACAGTTTGGGACCAAACCGGGAACATTAAAAATTTTCCAATTACTTACACAAATCAAAACAATTTATTTCACTAAATTAGTTATAACTCGAGTTAAAAACCTCAAAATTTAAATCCATAAATTTTCCCTAAAACTAGACTCATATATCTTCTTACCATAATTTTTCTAGAATTTTTGGTTTGGCCAATTACTACAGTTTATTCATTAAATGTTCCCCTGTTTTGCAATGCAGTGGACCTGACCTCTCTTCACTAAAAATCGATTATCTCATTATACAAAATTCAGATAATGTTTCTGTTTTTTTCTAATGAAACTAGACTCACTGAGAAATATATAAATATAAACCATGACTTATAATTATGTTTTTAAAACTTCTAGTGATTTTCCAAAGTTGGAATAGGGGATCACGAAGTCACTTTAAACCAGTCTTACAAAAATTTAAATATCTCAGAATATAGACTTCCTTAACTTCCTTTACTTACTTTGTTTCTTTCCTATGAAAATAGACTCAATAATATTTAATTATATATCTCATTCACCATTTAATTCCATTTATACAATTATTATTGATTTTTCAAAACCACATCACTGTTGCTGTTTCCTAACTGTTCCATGGCCAACTCTTACTCCTTCATAATTTCTTTGCATCAAACACATTTAGGCATACATAATACCAAAACATGTTCTTATTTAGCTATATCATAAGCTAATCATTACCAAGTATTCACATACCATTCTTTAATCATATCATACGGACATGCACTCAAAATAGCCAAGTCCATATACATGATATAACTTAAAGTATTTCTAGTCACAAAATACCGAGATAGCTCGTTGATAGTGTGAGGAGATCTCTGATGTCCTTACGATTTTTTGAGTTAGCTTTGAAATACTATAAAAAAGAGAGAAAAGAAAAGGAGTAAGCATAAAGCTTAGTAAGTTAGCATGTAAATAAATAACAACATTCTAAATGAATTATCAAGATAACTTGAACCTTTCGAACATGGACTTATCTTACCTTCCCTTTGGTACACTCTTTAAATTTTCGGTTGAACCACTTGGAATACTAAGGATACATGGGTACCTTTCTTTATTAAACTTACCATTGCCATGTCTTGACATGGTCTTACGTGGTATCCTTTCCTTATGAACTCACCGTTGCCATGCATCGGCATGGTCTTACGTGAGAACTTTGCCTTATCGTAGTTTATCAATGCCATTCTTGACATGGTCTTACATGATTTCGTTGCCTTGTAAAACTTACCAATGCCATGCCTTGGCATGGTCTTACTTGGTATCCTTAAACCTTAATGTCATGACATTTGTATCCTACATATTCCTAAGGTTCAACTGGGACTTTTAAGTATCATTTCTCCGTCAATTGTTACTTGAATCATCAAGGAATAAATTTACAAAATAAATATATAGAAGCTGAAAAATAAGATCATTAATTATAAATAATAAAACATTGCATTTATTTACGGCAAACTCACCTCGATACAAAATATGATCAAATATTTTGATTTAGTCCTCAACCTTTTTCCTTCGTTGGTTTAACCCTGAATTTCGTTCTTCTTGAGCTATAATAGTAAATTTAACTTATTTAGTATTCACATTTATCAAAACAGTCCTTAACTCTAATTTTGGAAAAATTATTATTTTACCCCTAAACTTTTGCATATTTACACTTTTGCTCCAAGGCCAGAAATGAAACTTTATCCCTAATTCTTATGTTTTATGACATGCTGATCATTTATTTACTTACGGCAACATCAAATTCGCAGTCTAACATGTACTTATGACCCTAAGGTATTTTTACCGATTATATCGTTTTACTCATTTTCGTTTAAAGTTGCTTAGCTCAAGTCGTTTAACATAATTTCAAGCTTTATATTCTACCATAAAACATCAAAATAAACACATTTCACGTATGGGTATTTTTCCAAATATGAATCCTAGGTTAAATTATTGCTAGAATAAGCTAAATCAAGTTACCGGGACTTAAAAAACATAAAGAACATTAAAAACGGGGCTTGGAGTCACTTACTATGAAGCTTGGAAGCTTGACAAAACCCTAGCTATGAAGAACCCTTGAAATTTTAGCCTAATGAAGAAGATGGGCACATTTTTCCATCTTTTTCCCTTTTTTAATCTTTTAATTACCAAATGACTAAAATACCTTTCATTAAAACTTGAGTTATTTTTATCTATGTATGTCTATTTTTGTTCATGAAAACCTAATGGTCTAATTTCCATTTAAGGACCTCTACTTCAATTATACTCTTCAATTTAATCCTTTAGCATCTAAAACTCATATTTATCAACTTTTGCAATTAAGACCTAGTAGGTAAATTAAGCATGCTATCTATAAAATTTTCCATAGATACTCTAACACACTCATCTAATGACTCGGTAAATTATAAAAATTAATTGGAATAAACTTTTCCATCTCGGATTCATGGTTTCACAACCATTGTTCCGTTTTGGCCCTATTTTGGAATGTTACATTTCTCCCTCCCTTTAGGGATTTTTGTCCTTGAAATTCTTACCTATGAAAAGATTTGGATACTATTTTCGCATAACCTCTTCAGGCTCCCATGTAGCCTCGTCTACCCCATGCCTATTCCATAATACTTTCACAAGTGCAATACTTTTGTTCCTTAGTTGCTTGACCTCTCGAGCTAAAATCTTTATCGGTTCTTCACAATAAGTCATATTTTGTTGAATCTCAACCTCTGCCTATGAAATCACATGTGAAGGATCAGAACGGTAATGACGTAACATGGACACATGGAACACATCATGAATCTTCTCTAACTCTGGTGGCAAAGCTAACCGATAAGCTAATGGTCCAACTCTTTCAGTTACCTCAAACGGTCCAACAAAACGTGGACTTAGTTTGCCTTTCTTGCCAAATCTAAAGACTTTGTTCCACGAGGATACTTTCAAGAACACTTTGTCACCAACTTGATACTCAATCTCTTTTCTTTTCAAGTTTGCATAAGGCTTCTGTCTATCTGAAGCTGCTTTCAAGCAATCTCTGATAACTTTCACTTTTTCTTTAGTTTCTTTAACTAAATCAACTCTTTAAATCTGATTTTCTTTAAGTTCTGTCCAATACAAAGGTGTGCGACATTTACGTCCATACGAAGCTTCATAAGGTGCCATTTTCAAACTCGACTGATAACTATTATTATAAGCAAACTCTACGAACGACAAATATTTCTTCCAACTACCTTGAAATTCTAAGACACAACATCTGAGCATATCCTCAAGTATCTGAATAACTCTCTCTGACTAACCATTGGTTTGAGGATGGAAAGCTGTACCAAAACTCAACTTTGTGCCAAAAGCTTCCTGTAACTTCTTCCAAAACTGCAAGTGAGTCTCGGGTCGCTATTTGAAATAATCGATAACGGTACTCCATGTAGTCTGACTATCTCTGAAATATACAACTCAGCCAACTTGTCAAGTGAATAATCCATACAAATTGGAATAAAATGAGCTGACTTTGTTAGCTTATCAATCACAACCCATATGACATCTTTCTTTCTCGGTGTCAACGGCAATCCTATCACAAAATTCATGGCAACTCTGTCCCATTTCCACTCAGGAACTAACACAGGCTGCAATAAACCTGAAGGTACCTAATGTTTGGCTTTTACCTGTTGATAGATCAAGCATCTAGAAACAAACTCTGAGATATCTCTCTTCATTCCTACCCACAAATACATTTTCTTTAAATCATTATACATCTTTGTACTACCTGGATGAATAGACAAGGAACTACTATGTGCTTCCTCTAAAATCTTTTGAATAAGCTCATCATTCTTTGGTACACGTATCCAATTTCTAAAAATTAAACAATTGTCAGAATTGATCTGAAAATCTGACTCTATACCCGACTCACACTGAGCTTTTTTGACTTGCAACTCACTATCATCTTTCTAAACTTCACAAATTTCTTCAAGAAACATTGGCTTAGCTCTTAATTCGGCTAAGATAGAACCATCATCCGATAAGGTTAAACTAGTGTTCAAAGCTCTTAATGCAAATAAAGATTTTCTACTCAAAGCATCAGCAACTACGTTTGCCTTACATAGGTGATAATTGATCACTAGTTCATAATCTTTAATCAACTCTAGCCATCTTCTTTGCCTCAAGTTCAAATCTTTCAGAGTCATCAAGTATTTAAAACTTTTATGATCAGTAAATAATCAACACTTCTCACCATACAAGTGATGTCTCTAGATTTTCAACGCAAGTACAATGACAGCTAGTTCTAGATCATGTATCGGATAATTTTTCTCATGTGGCTTTAATTGTCTAGAGGCATAAGCAATTACCTTTCCTTCCTGCATAAGTACACAGCCTAGTCCATTCAAGGACGAATCTCTGTAAATCACAAACTCTTTACCCGGTTCTAGTTGTACTAAGACAAGAGCTTCAGTAAAAAATGCCTTTAACTTGTCAAAACTCTGCTAACACTTTTCATTCCATTCAGACTTGACATCTTTCTGTAGCAATCTTGTAATAGCCTAAAATTGGGTCCAGTTGGAACAGAGGTTTTGGGACCCCAAAATATGAGATACAAATAATTATTTTATGATTATTTTGAGGTCTATGATATGATTTCATGATTGTGTGAAAATTTCGTGAAGAAATTCTATGCATAAAGTGCTCAATTTGAAGTTAGGGACTAAATTGAATAAATTGTAAAACTTGCATTCTAGAAGTTTCTAGTATGAAATTGCTTTGAAATATTAATTAGGAGGTCTTAAATAGAAATTTGACCAATTTCTAAGTGATGGACAAAAATTGGACATGGATGGAATTTTTGAAAGTTTAGTAAGGAAGGGCATTTTGGTCATTTGGTAATTAAAAGAAATAAAAAGGGAAAATAAAGCCAAAATTTTCTCATCTTTTTCATGGAGGCCGAAATTAGCATGGGGTAAACCATGGCTAGGGTTTTCAGGCTTTCCAAGCTCAATAGTAAGTCCATTCTAACCCCGTTTTTCAAGTTCTTTACGTTTTTGGAATCCCGGTAATTTGATTAAGCTTATTCTAGCAAAAATTTAAGCTAGGGTCCATATTTGGAAAAATACCCATAGGTGAAATGTGTTTATTTTGTTGTTTTATGATAGAATATGAGGTTTCAAATTATGTTAGACAACTTGCGCTACTCGGTTTTGAGTGAAAACGAGTAAAAGGGCTTAATCGGTAAAAAAACCTAATAGTCATAAGTATATGTTAGAGTGAGAATTTGATGTTGCCATAAAAGGGGAAAGTGATCAGCATATCATAAAAGATAAGAATAAGGGATTAATTTTAATTTCCGAGCCTAGAGGCAAAAGTGTAAATATGCAAAAGTTTAGCGGCAAAATTGTAATTTTTCCAAAGTTTGAGTTAACGACTGTTTTGAATAGTACATTAATTAAATAAGTAAAATATGATGTTTTAGATCCCGAAAAATGAGATTTGAACCTAGAATGAGAGAAAAATTGAAAATTGAGAAAGTTGGTAAAATGATCGTTTTAGTATTGAGGTAAGTTCATATGTATAATAAGCATTAATTTATGAATGTTTCAATTTAAAATTGATATATTTATTATAATTTTCAAGGTGTTGAAAGTATGTAAGTTGGTATGATAATAATACAACAATAATGCTGTAATTTATATTTGAAAGTTAAATTTAGTGAATTAATTGAATTATGTTAAATTAAATGATTATGGTGCCAAGTTTATGAATTGATTTAAAAATATGTCTATGGTACATGAAGTGCATTGAATTATCATACATAAATATGATTTCTATGATTATGGATATTATGGGAAATTGTAAGTTCATATGATTTTTAATAAGGCAATTTGTAATTTAATGTTATTGCCTTGATATTAAATGAGATGTAAGTTTATATGTAAGTAATACATCAATATTACTTGTATTATGATATTTTATAATAATATTGGAAATATGTTTGTGGATAATTACTTGATTGGTGAAATTGTTGGAAAAGAGAGAGAAATCCCGGTTGAACCTTCGGAAAGATAGGATGATACAGATAGTATGTAGCTAGGTCACATGTATGGTGCTGAGTGCACATCATGTGTACAAGAGAGCTACAAGACATTATGATGTAGCTAGGTCACATGGGTGATACTATGTATATACCATGTAGACAAGAGAGCTACGGGATATATGTAGCTAGGTCGCATGCGTGGCTCCAGGTGAAGGACACCATGTAGACAAGAGAGCTACGAGATAAATTGGCTAGGTCACATGGGTGGTACTAAGTGTTCACCATGTGTACAAGAGAGCCGAACTCTATGATGGGTGGAGCTATGTGCTGAAACCACCAAGTATCGAGGATTGATCCGAAGTGTTCAATGGGAGGCTCTCTATGTATTGCTTTGTGAGTTTTGTGATGAATAAGTGCATGAACTTGGTTATGTGAATGATGTGTTCATTAAGTGACCAGGTTGTTGTAAGGTTATAAACAAGTAAGTTATACATGAGGATGATTTTATGGTGACCTTGTGATCATGGGCCTATACTTGTGATGTATGAAATGTGGTGAAATTGATTTGTGATATGTATGTTAAAATGAGGTTAATACAAAGAAAGTGTGAAAGAGAGAATTAGTAATAAAACTGGTTTGCACAGTAGCAGTAACGTGACTTTGAAAACTCACCAAAAATAGTAGAAATTGAACTAGAGACTGAATGAGATATTAAATTAAATCTTATTGAGTCTATTTTCATATAAAATAAACAAAGCAAGAAAAGGAGTACTATATTTTCATATATTTATGTTTTTGTGAGACTGGTTCAGAATGATTACGTGATCCCCTGTTCTGACTTTGGAAAATCAAAAAAAAAAATTGGATAAAAATAATTAGAGGATTAAAATTATATTTTTAAAATCCCTAATGAGTCTATTTTCAATATAAATCAACAAGAACATTATTCGATTTCTGTATTGTGAGATAATTAATTTTTAGTTAAGAGAGGTCAGAACTGGCAGAATGTGAAATAGGGAAAATTTTAATGAATAAAATGTACTAATTGGCTAAACCAAAAATTATGAAAATTTTATGGTGCAAAGATATGTGAGTCTATCTTCAGGGGAAATTTACGGATCTTAATTTGGAGCTCTGTAGCTCGAATTATAAATAAGTAAGTGACTATGACTTGTGTAGACAGTTTGATGTGAGCATTATTAGTAAATTGTGAAATCGTACTTACAAGAATGCTATATACATTAAGGATGTGGGATGGAGAGGAGGAGGAGGAAAATAAATATATGTGGAATACATGGAAACTATGGTATATGAAATATTGATATAATGAAATAAATGATCTGTGTTTATAAGAAAACAGAAAGAGAATGATATGTATCATGACATGTATATATATATGACTAGTCTCAATGTAATGCTTGTAGGGTATGGAGTTGAATTAAAATGTTTGAGGCAAACATGTTATTTGCGCATTTGAATTGTGGTATTTTATAAAGATATGATCTAGTTTTAAATATGAATGCTAGATGATTAAGCTGAAGATATTTGGTAAGATGATAATCTTGGTATAAATGTATAAGTGGTACTATAATAAACAAGGTAAAATGAGTATGAGAGACATATGTATGATGATATACAAATGCTATGTTTGTGGTTTAATTGAGAATATTTAATCATTAAATGAATACCATGTTATATGCTTTTGATTTTGTATAAGTGTGTAAGAGATTAAAGTTGACCAAAGCTTGGAAAATAGCCTAGGTATATTCCACATAGGCAGAGACACGACCATGTGTCTCAGTCGTGTATGGAAGACACGAGCATGTGGAGCCTTAAAGCATGAAATTTTTAAGATTTTCGTAAGTTCTCGGTTTAGTCCCGAACCCTTTCTAAAGTATGTTTTGGGCTTCATAGACTCAAATAAGGGACTATGTGTAAGTGAATGAACGTTTTGAGATATGAATGAAATTTTATGGCCTGTATTTTAGTTTAATGTTTGTATGTTTTTTCGGTAACGCCTCGTACCTTATCCCGGCCTCGGGTACGGGTAAGGGGTGTTACATTTAGTGGTATCAGAGTAGGTTTAGTCGATTCTCGGACTAACATAGCAAGTGTGAGAGTTTAGCTATACATGCCACAAATATGTGATAGTGTGATGTCTCCCCACACTAATGAGGACCATTTTGTTTAAAATGAAATATTCTCCAACTGAGCTACATCTGACCATTTAATAGTAATATTGTAAGTATTTGAATAAAGTGTAGCTATGATGTGTTAAACTCGAGAAGGTATGAATAAGAATTCGTGATATATGTATATCTGATAATATGTCAGATGAAAGTTTATATAGTGATATATTTATTCATATTTGTTTGGCCTATATATGCTATTTCATGCTTGACTAAATTAATTAGTAAATGTGATAACTAAAGTTATTCAAAATTCATAGAATGTATGAGTGAGTGAACTTGTTTGAAATGAGATAATTGGAAATTTTATGTAAGACAGATATGAATAATAAATTGTTTGAAGTGGATAGTATGATTATATTGATATATGTGGACAATGAAAAAAATGTGTCATATAGATATACGTCAGAATCGAGTTAGAGATTGTACGACCTCACCCCCTTACCAATGAAGTGTATATAATGGAAATTCATGAGAATAATGTGTACTAAGTTCCTAAGTGTGGAATCAAAGTGTTCAATGATAAAATAATTATAGATATGACCAGAGACTGAGAATGGTTGACAAGTGAAGGACAGAGTTAGAGAAATATCAGAGTTGACTGAGTTATCTTGGGATTCAAATTGATGACAGAGTGTTTCTGAAAGTATCGTCTTGAAAACAATTAGTTAGTAATGCTGGAAATTATGAGAAAGATACTAAACTTCACTTCGGTAAGATTTTCAAGGACGAAAATCTCTAAAGGGGGGAGAGTTGTAATAGCCCAAAATTGGGTCTAGTTGGAACAGAGGTTTCGGGACCACAAAATCTAAGATAAAAATAATTATTTTATGATTATTTTGAGGTCTATGATATGATTTCATGATTGTGTGAAAATTTCGTGAAGAAATTCTATGCATAAAGTGCTCAATTTGAAGTTAGGGACTAAATTGAATAAGTTGCAAAACTTGCATTCTAGAAGTTTCTAGTATGAAATTGCTTTGAAATATTAATTAGGAGGTCTTAAATAGCAATTTGACCAATTTCTAAGTGATGGAAAAAAATTGGACATGGATGGAATTTTTGAAAGTTTAGTAAGGAAGGGCATTTTGGTCATTTGGTAATTAAAAGAAATAAAAAGGGAAAATAAAGCCAAAATTTACTCATCTTTTTCATGGAGGCTGAAATTAGCATGGGGGAAACCATGGCTAGGGTTTTCAAGCTTTCCAAGCTCAATAGTAAGTCATTCTAACCCCGTTTTTCAAGTTCTTTACGTTTTTGGAATCCCGATAATTTGATTAAGCTTATTCTAGCAATAATTTAAGCTAGGGTTCATATTTGGAAAAATACCCATAGGTGAAATATGTTTATTTTTCTGTTTTATGATAGAATATGAGGTTTTAAATCATGTTAGACAACTTGTGCTACTCGGTTTTGAGTGAAAACAAGTAAAAGTAAAAGGGCTTAATCAGTAAAAATACCTAATAGTCATAAGTATATGTTAGAGTGAGAATTTGATGTTTCCATAGAAGGGAAAAGTGATCAGAATGTCATAAAACATAAGAATAAAAGATGAAGTTTAATTCCCGAGCCTAGGGGCAAAAGTGTAAATATGCAAAAGTTTAGGGGCAAAATTGTAATTTTTCCAAAGTTTGAGTTAAGGACTGTACTGAATAGCACATTAATTAAATAAGTAAAATATGATGTTTTAGATCCCGGAAAATGAGATTTGAACCTAGAATGATAGAAAAATCGAAAATTGGGAAAGTTGGTAAAATGATCGCTTTAGTATTGAAGTAAGTTCATATGTATAATAAGCATTAAGTTATGCATGTTTCAATATAAAATTGATATATTTATTATAATTTTTGAGGTGTTGAAAGTATGTAAGTTGGTATGATAATAATACAACAATAATGTTGTAATTTATATTTGAAAGTTAAATTTAGTGAATTAATTGAATTATGTTAAATTAAATGATTATGGTGCCAATTTTATGAATTGGTTTAAAATATGTCTATGGTACATGAAGTGCATTGAATTATCATACATAAATGTGATTTCTATGATTATGGATATTGTGGGAAATTGTAAGTTCATATGATTTTTAATAAGGCAATGTGTAATTTAATGTTATTGTCTTGATATTAAATGAGATGTAAGTTTATATGTAAGTAATACATCAATATTACTTGTATTATGATATTTTATAATAATATTGGAAATATGTTTGTGGATAATTACTTGATTGGTGAAATTGTTGGAAAAGAGAGAAATCCGGTTGAACCTTCGGAAAGATTGGATGATACAGATAGTATGTAGCTAGGTCACACGTATGGTGCTGAGTGCACATCATGTGTACAAGAGAGCTACAAGACATTATGATGTAGCTAGGTCACATGGGTGATTCTATGTGTACACCATGTAGACAAGAGAGCTACGGGATATATGTAGCTAGGTCACATGCGTGGCTCCAGGTGAAGGACACCATGTAGACAAGAGAGCTACGAGATAAATTGGCTAGGTCACATGGGTGGTACTAAGTGTTCACCATGTGTACAAGAGAGCCGAACTCTATGATGGGTGGAGCTATGTGCTGAAACCACCAAGTATCGAGTATTGATCCGAAGTGTTCAACGGGAGACTCTCTATGTATTGCTTTGTGAGTTTTGTGATGAATAAGTGCATGAACTTGGTTATGTGAATGATGTGTTCATTAAGTGACCAGGTTGTGGTAAGGTTATAAACAAGTAAGTTATACATGAGGATGATTTTATGGTGACCTTGTGATCATGGGCCTATACTTGTGATGTATGAAATTTGGTGAAAATGATTTGTGATATGTACGTTAAAATGAGGTTAATACAAAGAAAGTGTGAAAGAGTGAATTAGCAATAAAACTGTTTTGGACAGTAGCAGTGACGTGATTTTGAAAAATCACCAAAAATAGTAGAAATTGAATCAGAGACTGAATGAGATATTAAATTAAATATTAATGAGTCTATTTTCATATAAAAGAAACATAGCAAGAAAATGAGTTCTATATTTTGATATATTTATGTTTTTGTGAGACTGGTTCAGAATGATTACGTGATCCCCTGTTCTGACTTTGGAAAATCACAAAAAAATTGTATAAAAATAATTAGAGGCTTACAATTATATTTTTAAAATCCCTAATGAGTTTATTTTCAATATAAATCGACAAGAACATTATCCGATTTCTGTATTGTGAGATGATTAATTTTTAGTTAAGAGAGGTCAGAACTGTCAGAATGTGAAACAGGGGAAATTTTAATGAATAAACTGAACTAATTGGGTAAACCAAAAATTATGAAAATTTTATGGTGCAAAGCTATGTGAGCCTAGTTTCAGGAGAAGTTTACAGATCTTAATTTGGAGCTCTGTAGCTCGAATTATAAATAAGTAAGTGACTATGACTTGTGTGGACAGTTTGATGTGAGCATTTATTAGTAAATTGTGAAATCGTACTTACAAGAATGCTATATACATTAAGGATGTGGAATGGAGAGGAGGAGGAGGAAAATAAATATATGTGGAATACATGGAAACTATGGTATATGAAATATTGATATCATGAAATAAATGATATGTGTTTATAAGAAAGCAGAAAGAGAATGATATGTATCATGACATGTATATATATATATGACTAGTCTCAATGTAATGCTTGTAGGGTATGGAGTTGAATTAAAATGTTTTAGGCAAACATGTTATTTATGATCTGAATTGTGGTATTTTATAAAGATATGATCTAGTTTTAAATATGAATGCTTGATGATTAAGCTGAAGATACTTGGTAAGATGATAATCTTGGTATAAATGTATAAGTGGTACTATAATAAACAAGGTAAAATGAGTATGAGAGACACATGTATGATGATATACAAATGCTATGTTTGTGGTTCAATTGAGAATATTTAATCATTAAATGAATACCATGTTATATGCTTTTGATTTTGTATAAGTGTGTAAGAGATTAAGGTTGACCAAAGCTTGGAAAATAGCCTAGGTATATTCCACACAGGCAGAGACACGACCATATGTCTTAGCCATGTATGGAACATGACTTTGGGACACGGGCGTGTGGAGCCTTAAAGCATGAAATTTTCAAGATTTTCGTAAGTTCTCGGTTTAGTCTCGAACCCTTTCTAAAGCACGTTTTGGGCTTCGTAGACTCAAATAAGGGACTACGTGTAAGTGAATGAATGTTTTGAAATATGAATGAAATTTTATGGCCCGTATTTTAGTTTAATGTTTGTATGTTTGTCCGGTAGCGCCTCGTACCTTATCCCGACCTCGGGTACGGGTAAGGGGTGTTACAAATCTTGTCAATGGAAATCCTCTATAATAACCGGCGAGACCAGGAAAACTTCTAACATTTGATACATTCCTGGAAGGCTTCCAATCAACAATGGTTGAAACCTTACTCGGATCAACTCTAATACCTTCACCTGAGACAATATGTCCAAGAAAACCTACTTCCTGTAACCAGAACTCACTTTTGCTAAACTTGCCATAAAGATGATTATCTCTCAAAGTCTGTAAAACTATTCTCAAATGCTCTGAATGCTCAGTCTTATCATGAGAATAAATCAAGATATCATCAATGAACACAACTACAAATTTATCCAAGTAAAGTTTGAAAATTCGATTCTTTAAGTCTATGAAAATGGCAAGAGCATTAGACAAGCCAAATGGCATCACAAGGAACTCATAATGGCCATACCTAGTCTAGAAAGCAGTCTTCGGAACATCTGACTCTTTAACTCGCAACTGATAATATCCGGATCTTAAATTTATCTTGGAGAACATAGTAGCTCCCTTCAATTGATCAAAAAAATTGTCAATTATGGGCAGTGGATACTTGTCCTTAATAGTCATCTTGTTATGCTACCGATAATCTATGCACAATCTCATCAAACCATATTTCTTTTTCACAAAGAGCACTGGTGTACCCACAGTGAACAACTAGGTCTTGCAAAGCCTTTCTCTGTTAGTTCCTGCAATTGAACTTTCAATTATTTCAATTCCATTAGAGCCATTCTATAAGGAGCAATAGAAATGGGTGTTGTACCTGGAACCAGTTCAATACCAAACTCAACTTCTTTGATAAGAGGCTGTAACACCCCTTACTCGTGTCAGGAGGTTAAAGATGGCGTTACAGGACAAACATACAAATATTAAACTAAAATCGAGCCATAAAATTTTATTCATATTTCAAGCGTTCATCCTCTTACATAGTCCCTTATAACATGGTATTCATTTAATGATTAAACATCCTCAATTAAACCACAAACATAGCATTTGTATGTCATCATACATGTGTCTCTCATACTCATTTACCTTGTTTATTATAGTACCATTATACATTTATACCAATTATCATCTTCAAATATCTTGACAATCATCAAGCATTCATATTTAAAGCTAGATCAAGATATTTGGTAAGATGATAATCTTGGTATAAATGTATAAGTGGTACTATAATAAACAAGGTAAATGAGTATGAGAGACACATGTATGATGACATACAAATGCTATGTTTGTGGTTTAATTGAGGATGTTTAATCATTAAATGAATACCATGTTATATGCTTTTGATTTTGTATAAGTGTGTAAGAGATCAAGGTTGACCAAAGTTTGGAAAATAGCCTATGTATATTCCATTATGTGCAGAGACACCACTATGTGTCTCAACCGTATGGAACACTCACTTTGGGACACGGTGTGTGGAGCCTTAAAGCATGAAATTTCTAAGATTTTCAGAAGTTCTCGCTTAGTCCCAAACCCTTTCTAAAGTATGTTTTGGGTCTGTGAGACTCAAATAAGGGACTATGTGTAAGAGGATGAACGCTTTGAAATATGAATAAAATTTTATGGCTCAGATTTTAGTTTAATGTTTGTATGTTTGTCCTGTAACGCTGCACTTTAACCTCCTGATACGGGTAAGGGGTGTTACAGAGGCAAACCTGGTAGTTCGTCCAAAAACACATCAAGAAACTCACATACCACCGGCACTGATTCAATTTTCAACTCTGGGTCTTTAGTATTCAGCACAAAAGCAATATAAGCTTCATATCCTTTTCTCAAGCATTTCTGAGCAGACATAACAAAAATCATGGCAATTAAACTATCTGACTCATCTGAATTAACCCGAAAAATTTCACCATTTTCGCATTTCAACTCAATGAATTTCTTTCCACAATTCACTATCACGTCATGCGTAGTCAACCAATTTATACCAAGAATCACATCAAACTCCTCAAATGGAAATAGCATGAGATCAGATGGAAAATAGTAACCTCTAATCATCAAAGGGCAATTTTTTCATACATTGTCTACTAATACATCCTAACCCGGTGGATTCGATACTTTAATCAAAAATCCCGTAGACTCTATAGACATGTTCATACTAGGCATCAATTTCATACAAACATAGGAATGGGTCGAACCCAGATCAATCAAAGCAATAACATTAACATCATAAAGAGAAAATGTATCTGTAATTACATCGGAGCAGGATGCCTCTTCACGAGCATGGATAGCATAGGTCCTTGCAGGTGTTCTAACATCTGGTCTCACTGCTAAATTTCTAGATGCACCTCAACCTGCCCCTATTCCTGAACTTCTCTAAGGTCTGCCTCTAACGGGGGCATTGCCTGATCTTACACTCGGTATTACTTCTCTTTTAACCATCTTAGGACACTCTCGAATGAAATGATCCGATGCAGCACATCGGAAACAACCAGTCTCAGTTGCTCGAAATTGACCTGGATAACATCGACCACATTAAGGACACTCGGGTTTATAAGGCTGAATACTGCCAACACTCACAATTGAAGTGGTCTAAGCTTTCTGACCCATAAATCTTCTACCTCTATTTCTGCTAGAATACCCTGTTGGAAAATTAGATCTCGTAGAGAACTCTCTAGGCCTCTTGGATGTAGACTGAAATGACTTGTTCATCTGTCTTTTCTTCGTGTCTTGCATCTCAATTTCAGCTTTACCCTTTCCTTTCAGCAACTCCTCTACCTTACAAGCTCTTTCAACTAAAATAACAAACTCTTTTATTTCTAAAACACCGACTGACAGTTGAATATCATCATTGAGCCCATTTTCAAATCTCTTGCACATAATAGCTTCAGTAGACATACACTCTCGAGCATAATTATTGAGTCTGATAAATTCATGTTCATATTCAGTCACTGTCATCTTACCCTGCTTTAATTCAAGGAATTCTTTTCTTTTCTAGTCGATGAACCTCTGACTAATGTATTTCTTACGGAACTCCTTCGAAAAGAAATCCCAAGTAACCCTCTCTTTCAGTACTATGACACAAGTGTCTTCTACCAATGGTAGGCCGAGTCTCATAAAAGTGATACAACATGCTTCATGCACTCTTAAGGTGTGCAGGATAACTCATCAAAGACCCTGATAGTATTTTCGAGCCAAAATTCAGCTTTCTTTGCATCGTCATCTTTAGTAGCCCGAAACTCTTCAGCCCTTTATTTTCTAATTTATCAACTGGTTGATTCTCTCTTCTGGCTGTATCTATGACTAGGGAATCTACATGGGTAGTCTGAGGATCATGAGGGGGTGGAGGTCTAACAGCCGGATTCGTACAAACGAACTCGGCAAACCATTCATTCATAGCTTGGAAGAAGCCTTTTCGAGCCCCTCTTTCCTGACTAACTGTAACGGGCCTTTCACTAATATCTAGTGGCACTGTCCCTTCTGCAGGAGTGGGCGCGTTACTTTCTACTTCATCTGCACCAACTCATTCGGGATCCATAACTATGAAAGAAAAACATTTTAAAATCGTCAGGAGTCGTCACACTATCAAAATATAAGTATGGCATGTATAGCTAGACTCTTACTTATACTGAATATTCCGAGAGCCGACTAAACTCTTGCTCTGATACCAATAAATGTAACACCCTTTACCCGAGACATTTGCCGTAGTCAAGCACGAAGCGTTACTAGACTTATCTTACTTATTTGGGGCATAATTTTTTTTAAAAAAATTTAATTCGCTTGCATTCATCCAATAAATCCCTAAAAAGTGCAATTGGAATGGTTCAAGACCAAATCGGGAATATTAAAAATTTTCCAATTACTTAAACAAAATTAAGACAATTTATTTTACTATTCATAATAAAACTGTCCATCTGCATAACATTAATGGTTCCCCTGTTTTGCAGTTCAGCGGACCTGATCTCTCTTCACTAGAAATCAATTATCTCATGATACAGAATTCGGATAACAATTTTGGTTATTTCTAATGAAAATAGACTCATTAAGGAATATAGAAATATAAACTATGACTTATAATTATTTTGTTTCAATTTCTAGTGATTTTCCAAAGTTGCAATAGGGGATCTCGAAGTCACTCTGAACTAGTCTAACAAAAATTTAAATATCTCCGAATATAGACTTCCTTTGCTTACTCTGTTTCTTTCCTATGAAAATAGACTCAATAAGATTTAATTCTATATCTTACTCACCATTTAAATCCATTTCTACAATTTTTTGTGATTTTTCAAAACCAGATCACTGCTATTATTTCCTAACTGTTTTATGGCCAGCTCTTACTCCTCCATAATTTCTTTCCATCAAACCTCATTTAGGCATACATAATACCAAAACATGTTCTTATTTAGCTATATCATAAGGTAATCATTACCAAGTATTCACATGCCATTCTTTAATCATATCATAAGGACATACACACATAATAGTCAAGTCCCTATACATGCCATAACTTAAAGTATTTCTAGTCACAAAATACCGAGATAGCTCGTTGATAGTGTGAGGCAATCTCTGACGTCCTTACGATTTTCAAGTTGGCTTTGCAATACTATAAAAAAGAGAGAAAAGAAAAGGGGTAAGCATAAAGCTTAGTAAATTTGCATGTAAATAAATAACAACATTCTACATGAATTGTAACACCCCAAACCCGGCCCAGACATTATGGCCAGATCTGACTTGTCACATGGACTTACGACTTAGTATGCATTCGTTGGTTTAAGTTATTGGGGTGGTCTTTGTAAAAATTGCGGTTGAATGAAAAGCCGATTTATCAATCTTTAGGCTATCCATTTGTTGTGCTTGTTGAGTCTTGAAAACGTTCATTAATTTTGAAAACCCGCGCAGCCTAACACTAGAAGTTTCGTCATAGTATAAATATAATCAGAAAATAAAACCATAGCGGAAAAAGAAATTTAAATAGCGGCCTTATTACAACTTAAAACCCAAAATTAAATCAGAATATAAAAAATAATAAAAATGAACTAACTTAGAAAAACCAACTTTACATATGATGTGGCCACTCCAAATCCCTCACAGCTCCAAGCCCACTATGGTTGGGGATTTCCTGCAGAGATGAAAATAAAGGGTGAGTTCGTAAACTCGATGTGTAACATAACCCAACCATATCCCAAAACAGATCAAACCTGAGTCAGACTTATCGGGCCTTGGCCCAAGATGTAAATCGAATGAAACCCATAGGCCCATAGCGGATCTGAACAAATATATCATGAATGCGAAATCCCAACCCGAGCCATCCATAACACCCCGCATCAGCCTTACACCATGTGGGGAGACTACTCGACTCACCCAACCGCTACACACCACGAAATTGCAGCGAGACTACGGATATTGTGACGAAGTCACCAGACATGATATTGTGGCTAGGCTACGAGCAGATATATATATATATATATATATATGTGTGTGTGGTTACCACCAGATTGCAAATGAGGTCGCCGGATATTGTGACGAAGTCACCGTAACGTATATATGTCGCGAGGCCACAGATTGTAGCGAGGTCGCCGTAACGCTTCCTTTATCAATATAAACCCATGTCCCATGCAATGAAATAATATGTCATGGCATACGTATACAGAAACAGAACATCATGCTTTTTAGAAAAAAAATAACCCTAAGGGTAAAATCGTAACTTTGCATGCATAAGGGTATTTCTGTAATTATTACCTATTGCTAAGATTTCATGCTCATTCTAACATTTACCAAGTAATCAGAAGTACTTAGCTCATCTTTTTACCAAAGTGGGCCCGTTGGCCTATTGGCCCGTTTTCGGCCCATTAAGCCCAAAAATTCCGTTGTGCACGAAAATGCACACTCTGCACTCTAATCATCCAAATGCACCATATTCATTAACAACTGTCTCACGAGCACTCGCACGCTCGCGAGTTCACAAAATACCAACGTTTTGGTATTTTGGCTTTTATCGATTCAGTCTAAGGGAGGGTGTCGTTTACACACTTGGTTGATGACGATTGATGACGACATCTCCCATGCGATAATCCTACAATCGATCACTAACACATTAGACTTATGAATTAATGATAACTAACATAAATCCACGTCAACTAACCCAATCATCACACAAGTTAGTCATTTACGCACGAGGGGCAAAATAGTCATTTTACCCTCTAGGGGTAAATCGGTAGTCCTACCCTCTGTGGGTATTTTAGTAATTCTACAACTTATTCACTTGGGCCTCACGGACCCATTGGGACCACATGGCCCATTTTAGCCCATCGCGACCCGAAATAGCCGCCCCATCTTTGGAGTAATGAGAAATACACACCGTTAGGAGACTGCAGTTAATCCGCGCCCAAACACTCTTAGTCGACGCCCAACCCAAACTAGCACGTCACAAAGCGAAAGGATCAGCCAAGAAGGGTATGCCTACTCTCCTCATGGTTTGCTCTATTTAAAGCCGCTCTCCATCTACTCTTATGTTAGCTTCCGATGTGGGATCCCTCCATCACCGAGTTTAAAACCAACACCAACTCTTGCCGTCCCAACATAGCAAAATAATCAACCTTTGCGTGCCAAGGGATTCGAACCAAAGTCCTCTCACATGCCAACTCACGCCACTGCCACGAGGCCATCAACTCATTTGTGTCATAAATCCAGCACATTAAACTTTAAAAAGCGCACCTACTTGCTTCCAGATTTATTGAAAAGAAAAACCAAAATATATTGCAAGAGCCAAGACTTGAACCTTGGACCCCTTGCTTCCTCTATGGCGTCACTTCGTTGTCCCCTAAGTGCTGCCACCTTGCCACTACACCACACTCATTTTTGTGTCATCTTTTACCCCTTTACTCTTAAAAGCCCAAACGGCAATTGCATCACCTGTTCATAAAATTAAAATTCCCAAGACTACCACGGATTTAACTTAAGTTTGGGCCTTCCAAAGGCCCACTAACCTACTAAAATATTTATTTTAACCAACCAAAACACACACAAATTTTAAAAATCACAGAAACACAGAAAACCCGAAAACCCGAAAATTGGGGCGTTACATGAATTGTCAAGATAACCTGAACTTTTTGAACATAGGCCTATCTTACCTTCCCTTTGGCACACTCTTTAAATTTTTTGTTGAACCATTTGGAATACTAAGGATACACGGTTACCTTTCCTTTTTAAAATTACCATTGCCATGTCTTGACATGGTCTTACGTGGTATCTTGGCTTATGAACTCACCATTATCATGCCTTGGCATGGTCTTACATGGGATATTTGCCTTATCGTAGTTTATCAATGCCATGTCTTAACATGGTCTTACATGATTTCCTTGCCTTGTAAAACTTACGAATGCCATGCCCTAGCATGTTCTTACTTGGTATCCTTAAACCCTAATGTCATTACATTTGTATCTTAGACATTCCTAAGGTCCAACCAGGACTTTTAAGTATCATTTCTCCGTCAATTCTTACTTGAATCATCAAGGAATAAATTTACAAAATAAATATATAGATGCTGAAAAATAACATCATTAATTATAAATAATAAAACATTGCATTTATTTACCGAAAGCTTACCTCGATACAAAATACGGTCAAATATTTTGATTTAGTCCTCAACCTTTTTCTTTCCTCGGTCTAAACCCGAATTTCATTCTTCTTGATCTATAATAGCAAATTTAACTTATTTAATATTCACATTTATCAAAACAGTCCTTAACTCTAACTTTGGTAAAATTATGATTTTTCCCCTAAACTTTTACATATTTACACTTTTGCCCCAAGGCTTGGAAATGAAACTCTATCCCTAATTCTTATGTTTTATGGCATTATGGTCATTTATTTACCTATGGCAACATCAAATTCCCACTCTAACATGTACTTATGACCATTAGGTATTTTTACCGATTATGTCGTTTTACTCGTTTTCGCTTAAAATCGCTTAGCTCAAGTCGTTTAACATAATTTCAAGCTTCATATTCTACCACAAAACATCAAAATAAACACATTTCACGTATGGGTATTTTTCCAACTATGAACCCTAGTATAAATTATTGCTAGAATAAGCTAAATCAAGTTACGGGGACTTTAAAAATGTAAACATGAAAAACATGGCTTGGAATCACTTACTATGAAACTTGGAAGCTTGACAAAACCCTAGCTATGAAGAACCCTTGAAATTTCGGCATAATGAAGAAGGTGGGCACATTTTGCCATCTTTTTTCCCTTTTTTAATCTTTTAATTACCAAATGACTAAAATACCCTTCATTAAAACTTTTTTATTTTTATCTATGTATGTCCATTTTTGTCCATGAAAAACCTAATGGTATAATTTCCATTTAAGGACCTCTACATCAATTATACTCTTCAGTTTAATGCTTTAGCATCTAAAACTCATATTTATCAACTTTTGCAATTAAACCCTAGTAGGTAAATTAAGCATGCTATCTATAAAATTTTCCATCGATACTCTAACACATGCATCTAATCACTCAGTAAATTATAAAAATTAATCGGAATAAATTTTTATATCTTGGATTCGTGGTTTCACAACCTCTGTTCCGTTTAGGTCCTATTTTGGGATGTTACAAATTTCCACTAATTCACACTTTTATGACAAATTTTATAACTTTTACAATTTAGTCCTTGTATGCATTATTACCGAAAATAACTGAGTAAAAATCATTTCTCTAACCATAAACATGCATAATCTACCATTAAACATCAAAACACATGCATATCACTCATGGGTAAATTTTTAAACATCAACCCTAGCTCAAATAAATGGTAGAAATAGCTAGATCTTGTTACGAGGATTTCAAAAATGTAAAAATCATTAAAAATGGGGCAAGAATGGACTTACTATTGAGCTTGGAAAGCTTGAACAAAACCCTAGCCATGGCTTCCATGCAAATTTTGGCCAAAGGTTGAAGATGAGCATAAATTTGGCTTTTATTTCCCTTTTTATTATTTTAATTACTAAATACCAAAATGCCCCTAACTTAAAAATATTCTATTTCAACAAATTAACCAATGGTCTAATTACCATATAAGGACCTCCAATTTAAAATTTCATAGCAATTAGACACCTCTAGCTTCTAGAACTCAAATTTTGCATTTTTTACGATTTAGTCTTTTTGACTAAATTGAGTGCCCAAACGTCAAAATTTTCAAATAAAATTTTTACAAAATCATTCCGTATAATTGTAGACCATAAAAAAAATTAAAAAAAAATTCTGTGTCAGATTTGTAGTCCCGAAACTACTGTTTCGACTAGGCCTTCGGGATGTTACAACTCTCCCCCATTTAGGGATTTTGGTCCCCGAAAATCTTACTAGAAGAGTGGTTTGGTTTTCACATAAACTCCACTATCTCATAATTATTGCTAAAGAACTTTTACTCAGGCTATACTTAATACTTAGCTCTTTAATTTCTCATACTAAAGTCATGAGCAATTCTTTGTTATACGACACATCAACCAAATCCTGATTTCCATCAGAGTATTCATGTACACGAGGGTCGAATCCATACCGTCATAGAACATATATACAAATCATACTTGAATCCTCTCAGATTCAAATGGCCTAGCCAGCTCGATCATCATGGCCCTAAATTTTCTATCATTTTATACAGCCTGATAGTTTACTAATTCAACCTCTGGTCGTCATTAAAATTCAAAACCTTATTTAGCATTTTCAATAATGCATGATATAAATCCTGAATCTCAATCCAATTAACAAAAACTAGCATTTTAAGAAATTCAACAATCCCAAAGATACTTAATTCCATAAGTCGGATAAGCAAAAATTTAGTACATACCGACATGGTTTGCAAATTCATCAAATACTTAACAACAAGCCACGTAACATATTTCTCTCTCAAAGATAGGAATAATCCTTATATGAAATCCATAGTAATCTCATTCTCATTTACATTCAATTACCACCACTGGTGAGAATCGTTCTGACATTACTTGATATTCGACTTTAATCATGATAACATTTCATGTATTCAAGCACAAAGATCAGAAATGTCGAGTTCCAAACACGAACAACAATACATTACTCGTGTGAGTTATCTTGTGACTTTCTGTATCAGCTCTGGATTTTCTGTCCAAGCCCTAGTGATTGTATTTTCCTTTTCTCGAAGATCATACAATAACTATCTCATCATCTTTTAACAACTTTAATCATCTATGTTATCAAATACTCAGATCTGGCTATAACATTGGATATATTGAGTTATCACATTGCCTTTTAGTCTTAAAATGCATCACAATCCATTTAATGACACACACTGAAAAATCAAGAATTTCTTATCCGATGTAGGCTAAACCAGGTCTAATGTTTTGATTAACAATGTTCTCGTCTGTTCCAAACTTTACTAATAGCAATAGACCATTCAACTTTCACGAGGCGATAACTTTATCATTCATAGCAACTTTAAATCATATCGAAGTCTGCTAGAAAATATACACTTTTCATGTCACACCCTAATACCCGTGTCCAATATTAATTAAAGTAATTTCAACAATAATAGCACGTTTCCATGAGTAACTTCTATAGTATGCACATACTAAAACAAGGGTAAAAACGTAAGGTGATTTTTTTCTCCTCTTGATCGAATATACATACATGATGTATCTCGAATGCTTAACATGTTAGTTCAAGCATAACATAATCACACTCATCACAATATGGATTCATATGTCAAGTTGATTTCACTTCAAGATTTATAATAAAACCATTATCACATCCATACATAGAACTTTAGCCATATTCACATGGCCTTATATATATATACAATACTATCAAAATAGCAACCTCCCAAAATATTATTCTATACATGCCATAATGTCTATTTGAGTTTTAAAAAAAAATACCAAAAAGGGGTTGTCAAAAGATGTGATGACTTCGTAACGAATCCAAGCTTTCCTCGACAAGATGATCTATACAAAACCAATAAACACACCAAGTGAGTTATTAACTCAATAAGTCCTAAGATTTTTTTTTAAAAGAATGTAATGATCCAATTAACAAATAAAGCACAAACCAAGCCGCTCCATCTATAAATCAATCTCCAATCCATTTAAATTCAGTTATCATTAATTTATATCTTTGGTCAATTATATACTAATTGAGCCGATTACCTTTCTCTTCTTTCTCTCTTCCCAAGCATTATCTATTAATATACAGATATAAATCAAGTCCCATGTCTAATATCCATGCACATTTCATTACTCCCAGTTTAAAGTTGTAAACTTTTTCATTTGCACAAACAATTCTCTCATATTGATATCGCACACTTAGTGCTCGATTTAAAGGTCCGCACACATAGTGCTCTTACTCATTCGCACACATAGTGTCATGTTGCCTCGCACACATAGTGTCATGTTGCCTCGCACACATAGTGCTATATAATCTCGCACACATAGTGCCATGTAGTTTTCGCACACATAGTGCTGCATAACCTCGCACACATAGTGCTGAAATTTCTTATTTATAGCTACCACTATGTTATAGATAGGTTGATAAACCTCACATTCGATTTTCACAAATTCATACATACCACGATTTCTTATCCAACCTATTTTATGTGCAATATTAACCGTAACTTAAATTACTTAGGAACTTACCTTTTTAGTCGGATGAACAACTCCTATCAGCTACTCAACCGCTTTCGCCTTTCCTTTGGCCGAACTTGGCTCCCTTTGATTTTGAGCTCCAACTAAGCAAATAAAATAATTCAATCATCGAAGCCCCAATTTATATTCATTCATTATAGACACACACACATATTCGGTATTCCATCTAATATTAACCAAGCCATAACAATTTAAAGTTTAACCCTTAAACTTAATGCACATCCAAACATACTTCTCATCAATTCCATTTATTCACTAAATATACAAGATAATTTTGGCAATTCACATTTCCAAACTATTTTAATCAAATTCTCCATAGCACATAAACTAAAATATGTACATATCTCATTCAAAGCATCCACACCAATTTATTATCCAATCAACCATAGCCGAAAACCTATCATACAATTAAAACCCTTGTTCAAATTATTATTCACTATAATACTATGGCCGAATCCCTCAATTAGCTAACATAGCCTCTTGTATTCAATCTAATCACGTATATACAACCTAAATCCCTCTTTTAACACATAATTCACTATCTTGGAACTCATTTTCTAACTAATTTAACTTACTCCAAAGCCGAATGCTATTTGAGCATTAAGCTCATGTTCTTTTCATTATTAAGCAAGTATTATAACTCAACTAACATCCATTTTCAATTTGAAACATCAACATTCAAAATTAAACACGAAAATTCATAGCCGAATATATATATATATATATATACTTTGTCCCAAACTCATAAATTCATCCATTCTAAGCTCAATTTGCCAATTAAACAAGTACTACTAATATTAAGCATTATTTCACAATTTATCTTAAATTGCCAAATGGACTCATGCTCCTAATTCATATACTTAACTTTTAATTTCAATATTTAGCAAACTCAAACATTATCTTTCATCCATTACTAATTCAAAACATTAAAATATTCAAGATCCAACACATAGTAGCCAAAACCGAATATCATAGGCTAATGACTTCACCTTAAACTAACTTATTAAGCCTTTAAATCAACTTCTAACCATCTCACATTTAAAATTATCCATCATCTAATCTTCATGCTTACATGCCATAACCGTATGGTTCTCATCACACTTGGACCACAAAATGCATAAATTTCACAAATTCAAATTACTATTATAAGCTCAATTTCGGCTAACACTCAATTAAATACCTACAATTTAGCACTAATTTAGCATTTCAACATAGTCGATTGTCATTAAACAATTAAGCCACAAATATTAAATTTTATCAAACTCAACCAATTTAACAATTAACAAGCTCAAACCTTATCCTTCTACCATATCTATTTCAAAACATTAACACACTATCCATGAAGTAGAAAACTTCCATGGCTGAATATACATGACAACACCAAACTTAAAATTTACACATGGGCTAAGTAAAAGACTTAGCAACTATCTCAAATTCACTAAAATTTTAAAAGCAAACTCATGGAACATACCTTAATTCCCAACACAAGATGGCTGAATGCCTTAGGTGTTCTTTCTTCAATTTCTTGTTTAGTTTCGGTAAAAAGGGGAGAAGAATGAGAAACTTTGTTTTTGTCACCCTTTTTCTATTTTTAATTCATGATTTTCTAATATAAAACTATTTAATATTATTTCAATAATATAAAATACACAAAATGCCACATTTTTCATCATCATTACCGTCCACTATAATTATAGTGGTCCAATTTACATGCAAGTCCTCTATGATGCTATCCATATACAATTTGGCCACTTCAACTTTTACCTATCACATTTTTATGGTTTCTGAATTAAGTCCTTTCAAGTAAAATTCCCATTCATAAGACTAAATTAAAACATCAAATATTCACACATGCACTATCACACATAGAAGTTATGCAAATAAAATTTTAAATAAATTTTATGACTCAGTTTTGTGGTCCCGAAACCACATTTCGACTAGGGTCAAATTAGGGCTGTCACATTTTATTTAGACTAACCGTCTTTTACCCATAAAGAAATGAAATTTTATTGCCAGACATAAATATCTCATTTAATCTTTCAAATAATAACCAACACCGTTGAACAACCAAGTCGGTCTTAATCATCAATAAATGACATTTCAAGAAATCCTCTCTTCCAGTCAATAGAACAATTCAACATGTAATCATTCGAGGTCCACATATCATGCTAATCAAAAGCCATTTCAAACGCATTAACTCAAGTAACAAGTATATCTCAATTGAAGGCATCAACTTCGATTAACTTACTTGAGAAAAGAATTTCACCATACCTATTGAAATTCGCATTTTTGCCACTTATGTCCTTACCGATGTCAAATTTTTCATGAAGATTTAGAGAAATCCAGATATTGGAATCACCACGTAACTATAATCAACTAGAAGCATGATCATAATTAACATAGTTATCATAGGCCAAAGAACACACTTTAAATATGAGTCATAATCGACAATTTACGGAATAGAGATGACATGAAAGCCAAGATAAAGAAGTCCACGATAAAGAAATCCAAGATAAAGAAATCCAAGAAACAATATCATAATAAACAAGCTCATAAGAAAAAATATGAAGGATCTCGATAATTCCTTAGAGAAAAGAAGTCCAGAAGAATACATCAATCCAACCCATTGGAATTAAATGCAACAAGAATAATATACCTTCCTATGTATGTATCGAATAGAACATTAATTAGAAGAAACAGAATCATAACATCATGTGTATCACCTCATAAAGTCCCAATAGATGAAATGTAATAGAATGCCAGAGGGAAATAGAGCAATACAGATTATATACCAGTCGGACTATCAGTACTTTTGTTTACGCATCATGATTAGAAAACATTCCCATAGAACAAGGATTTTATCAGAAGAGCAATAGCCATAGGAATAATTCCAAGAACAATTGAACATATAGAATACCTCAAAAGAAGCTGTCAAAATCTATTCAGCCATAACTATTAACTCAAATATCTTACCCTTCAAAAATTTTTCCCTTAACTATTTCTGTCATCAAAAATTTCGTATTATTTCTTTCACTGAAGAAAATAAGTTCAGAAGGAATTTCAATTACTACGTTCTTTCAACATCGTGTCTGAATAAGTCGATTTACCAAATTTAAGTTCTTCTCTCATTGTGATGTTTAGTAAATGAAATAATCTTTAAATCAATCTGATACCTTTCTAGTTTTGTCTTTTCTTATCAACTCATTTACAAATTCTTACCATATTTATAATCATTCTACAACTGAACTCTTTGGTTTCACACTTGTGAGCTTATGCAACAAATCTCATAAAATCCTTTATAAACACCACTCTGGTAAGAGGGTGGGGTTGTAAGGTCCCTAACTCGTCTCTCATGCGCATATGCATATAGCACTATTTCATCATCATAGCAACAGTTTCACAAGCATAACATTCACTTCAGGCAAACTATTATTCACATTTGTATGACACGAGCTTCCCAATTATCTTATTTAAACAGTGCACTTATGCATGCATTCTATGGATTCTGAATAACATTACTTATCCCATTCATTCAATGAAAACTTTCATCTCGCACTTCATCATATACGTGTCATTTCTTTCATATGAACATTAAACAAGCATGGATACTCATCGCAACATGAAATTTTATTCGTACTTTTCTGAGTTTAGGCTCATCATAACTGTACTTTACCCGGATACCCTGGCATCATATTTAACATGGTCAGTGTAGCTCGGTTGGAGAGTACCTCTATCCAAACAAGATGGTTCTCATTCGCATCGGGAGACATCACACTATCACAGATTTGTGGCATGTATAGCTAGACTCTCATGCATGCTAGGTTAGTCCGAGAACTAACTAAACATTAGCTCTAATACCACTAAATGTAACACCCCTTACTCTTACCCGAGGTCGGGATAGGGTACGAGGCATTACCGAACTTAAACATACACATACATGTAAACTCGGGCCATAAAATTTCAACCAATTCAAAAACAAACACGTCCATATTGTCCCTTATACGAGCCTACGAGGCCCAAAACATATATCGGGGGTGGTTCAGGACTAAACCGAGAACTTACGAACTCTTTACAACACTTAGAAAATTTTCTAGTTTTGGAGAGTCACACGCCCGTGTAGGTAGGCCGTGTGGCCACACACACCCGTGTGGCTTGGGAAACACCAATGTTCTTAGCCCATGTAACTCTCTTTTTATGATGTCAATAATGAAATGGGGTCACATGGCCAAGTCACATGCCCGTGTGCTAAGGCCGTGTTCCCCACACGGCTGAGACACACGACCGTGTCTCTGCCCGTTTGGCCAACACTCAGGCTATTTTCCAAGCCTTGGTCAACCATAAACCCTCACACATTTCTACAACATCAAGGATATATAACATGACCTATATTTAATGATTAAATATCTTCATTTAAGCCACAAACATAGCATTTGCATGTCATGATTCATGTGTTTTACACACTCATTTGGCCTTGTCTATTATGATATCACTTATACTTTTATATCATGGTTTTCATCATACCAAAAGATTTCAACTTAATCATCAAACATTCATATTCAAGGCTAACTCATAACTTTATAACATACCAACATATTTCACATATGTAGAATAACATGCTTGTCTAAGATATTGCGCACCACATCAAGTCACATACTCACTTCACATGAAACTTTTAAGCTTGTGCATGCACATGTAATAGGGTTACAACCCAATAATCAATATAAGCCACATCTCATGGCTATATACAATTGAATCATTATAAGCCAATACATTTGGCTAAATCATGAAACACATATCATAAAGTACTAAGTCTCTATACATGCCACTCACTTGAAAACACTAAAGATTTATTAATACCCCGGCTTGATAATTTGATAGTGTGATGCTGCCTCCGACGATCTCCAACCTCGAGCTAACTTGACAACACTAAAAGAAATGAAAAGGAGAGGGGTAAGCTTTATAGCTTAGTAAGCCCATACGAAAATAATAAGAAGCAATTTATAAATGTTCTTTTGCCAAATTCTTACAACATGTTCTCATGGTAACACAATTAAAATTACACATAATTCCACTATTTGCTCATATTCTAGTCAAGCTGTCCACTCGGGTCACAGTCACTAAATTATTTATAACTTTAGTTACGGAACTCTAAATTAAGATCTGCTAATTTTTCCTAAAATTAGACTCAGATATATTCTTACCATAAAATTTCTAGAATTTTTGGTCTATCCAATAAGTACAATTTATTCTTTAAATTTACCCCTATTCTGCTGTTTGACAGCTTCGACCTTTCTTTATTAAAAATTAATTATTCATAGTACGAGACTTGGATAACGTTCTCGTCTATTTATCTTAAAAATAGACTCATTAGGAATTTAGACGTATAAATTCTAACCCATACTTATTTTTGTACAATTTTTAGTGATTTTCCAAATTTAAGATAGAGGAGCCCGAAATTACTCTGACCCTATCTCACAAAAATTCAAATATCTCATAATATGAAATTATTTTGTTTACACTGTTTCCTCTATGTGACACTAGGCTAAATTATCTTTAATCTCATATCTTATTAAATTACTAATTCAATTTCCACAATTTTGGGTGGATTTTCAAATTCACACAACTGCTGCTGTCCAAAACTGTTTTAGTGCAATATGATGATAACTATCATATGATGACATAATAAACATAATCATAAACATAAACCTAAATTTATTCATCATTCAAAAACTTTGACTTACTTATCACCCACATACCACTTTATCAAGAAAAATCATATATCAAGGCATTACTCGTGGGTTTAGTGTACATACCTGTACCAACTCGTAATACATCCTATAATCATAACTTCCTTAACATTTTCTCCTTAGGAATTTCATCACATCATCCATTACATTTGTAACACCCCGTACCCGATATCGTCGCCGGAGTCAGACACGAGGGGTTCACAGACTAAATTCACTTGTCACACAGACCATTTTAACGTTTCCAGACAAGCTGGCTGACTGCGTCACTGTTACCTTAAAAATCATATCTCGAGTTCCAGAACTCGAAAACCAGTTCCACAAATTTTCCCCGAATTTAGACTCATATATCCATCCATGGATTTATTTCTAGAATTTTTGGTCGAGCCAATTAGTACAGTTTATTAGTTAAAGTCACCCCTGTTTCAGGGTTCGACTACACTGACCTTTGTGCATTATGTCTTGGATATCTTTCTGTACAGGGCTCCAACCCTTATGCCGTTTGTTTCTAAAGAAACTAGACTCACAAAGAAATCTGTATATATAGAGCATGAATTCTAATTCTCTCTGGTTAATTTATAGTGAATTTTCAAAGTCGGAACAGGGGATCCAGAAACCGTTCTGGCCCTGTTTCACGAAAACCTGAATATCTCTTAAAATCCGACTCATATGACCGTTTCGTTTCTTCCATATGAAAGTAGATTCATCAGGGTTCAATTTTATAATTTATTCACTATTTAATTCTACTTCTACTATTTTAGTGATTTTTCAATCTCACATCACTGCTACTGTCAGCATCTGTTACTAAGGCAAACAATGCCTATTTCATAATTCCTCCATGACCCAACTAATCATCCATCATTCATATCACAAATTATGACCACCTTATCAAAATTAAGATTTTAAGACTCATGAATAAGTGTTTTGGAACCAAATCCAACCAACCATATGGGCCATTTTCGCATGGCTAAAGTTTACAACCCAAATTTCAACAAAACAAAACAGCCTATACATGCCAAATGCTCTCCTAGATCGACTAAGAAGACAATACCAAAGATTGCTTGCGGTGTGATGACTTTGATGACGGTTCCGAGCACACAAAAGAGACGAGTCCAAGAGACCTAAAATGGGTGACAAGAAAACACCGAGTGAGTATATAACTCAGAAGTCATAAGCATTTCACAACCATCCTTTAACCAAATTATCACTAAACGAAACAATGAAAACGAGGCTAAGTACTCCATCCATACCGCTATACCATGGATTCCTTAGGCCTATCGGTTCGATCTCATACCAAGTCATACATTCACATTTCATATTCTATTTAATAGGATAATTGAGGCATTTCCATACATCATCTCATTTCCGCAACAATCATGCAATCAAATGAACTTTCATCTATTCCACGATACCTTATTTACGGGAATGCAATTTAAATCATCACATAGATTTAAAACTTACCGACTCAACCCCGAGCATGAACATAGCGCCTATTCGCCGTGAGCTCAAGGTACTTACCCTTTCCGCTGTCCATGATCAACTCGATAAGGTCACACCCTCCATATGAGTAACCGATCGAACATATATATATATTAAATTCGCACACGTAGTGCTTAATAATCGATCACGCACACTTAGTGCCATGTGATTTAAGCTCGCACACATAGTGCCGTATAATTTAAATTCGCACACTTAGTGCCATACTTTTCAAGCTTGCACACTTAGTGCCAATCTTGTCACCATGCCCATTTATTGCCCGCACACTTAGTGCCGAGACCAAACGCTCTCGCATTTTACTACCTTTATACATTCAACAATGTCATCATTCCATACACATACATTTTCATTTATATATCATCTCATTAAACACAATTGCATAGATATTATGATCATTTAAATCAATACCAAATATATGCTTAATGACTTACCTCGGATGTTGTCGAATGTCTTCAACGGCTATTCAATTACTTTTTCTTTCCCTTGTCCAACTTGATCCTCTAAGCTCTTGGGCTAATTCAAACAAATTTATCTTATTAAAGTCCCATCATGCTAGCTTATGGCTGAATACCCATATCAAATAAGCAATTTACCTTAACTCGTAACCCACATAGCCAAGTTACACATATAACCCTTATGACCGAATATGAATATCACCAAAATCTCTATGACTTAACCTTCAGCCTTCATAGCCGAATATATATATAGCTTATCAAATAGACATTTCTTCACTTTCCTTAACACATATTAATCAATTAGTCCATGCATTATCCCTTGACACACTCGGTCATTAAAGCAATAACCTATTAACATCCAAGCATATTATACTAAAATTTCTTCTAAGGCCAATTCATGTACCATCCTTAATACTCATACAATTATTTTATTTTAAATAATTTACACACATCATTTACCCAACATCAATTAACTAGACACTTTAAGAATTTCTTCTTTGACTATACACACATTCGGCAACTATCCATACACACACAAGCCGATTTTTCCCTATCACCCAAACCATCTACATGAACACTTAACTAACTCAAACTTCACCCATCCACAAATATTCATTACAACACAAAGACAACAATCATTTTCCTCAATTTCTTCCATGGCCGATTACCCAATATTACCACACAACCAAGATTTTGACATGGCTAAGTAGGAAATTTTAGTAGCTAGCTTAAAGTATGCTAACCTTTCAAGAACCAACATGAACTCACTTACCTTAATTCAAGCTCAAGGGTGACCAAACCTTCTCTTGCTTTCTTCCTCAATTTGGCCAAGCATGTTCAAAGATGAACACTTTTTTTTGTTTTTCTATGTTCACTTCACGGCAAAATGGGGGAGACATCCACACACTTTTTTTGCTATCATCATTTTCCTTTTTTTTTCATTTCTTTATTTTCCTTCCATAATGCACTAGGCCAACATGTCTAGGACATGTTTTCTTTGCCCATCATCATGTCATGGCCGGCCACTAACCTTAGGAAATGGGTTATTTGACATGCAACTCCACCTTTGTGTTAACATGCACTAATAAGCCATTTAAACTTAGCCTATCATATTTCACCATGTTTCACATTGATCCCTATTTAATAATTTCTCATAAAATTGGTAAAAATTAGAGAATGAAACTTCCACATATGCATGCACACACATAGTAAGCATAGAATATAACAATTAATTATTTTTATGACTCGGTTTAGTGGTCCCGAAATCGCTTTCCGACTAGGGTCACTTTAGGGATGTCACAACATTACCCGTTGAACACTTGGAATACTATTGGATACAGGGAAAACTTGCACATAAGTGCCACATGTACATACATAGCCAAAGCTACCTCATAACATGTAATGCTAGCAATAGAGCTACTCATGGGCTTGCTCATATAAGCTATCGATCAAGGTGTAACTACACGGGCTGCTCACAAAAACTGTTAGGTATCTGACCACTCAAGGATTACCTAACCACTGGTAGGACACGCAAGACCATTGCTCAGACTAAATCACATGTATTGCATCTACTATGAACTCGGACCACTCAACGAGCTCGGATGCCACATATATCATGTGTACAAGAGAGCTACGAGACATTATGATGTACCTAGGTCGCATGGGTGATACTATGTGTACACCATGTAGACAAGAGAGCTACGAGATATATGTAGCTAGGTCGCATGCGTGGTTCCAGGTGAAGGACACCATGTAGACAAGAGAGCTATGAGATAAACTGGCTAGGTCACATGGGTGGTACTAAGTGTTCACCAAGTGTACAAGAGAGCCAAACTATATGATGGGTGGAGCTATGTGCTGAAACCACGAAGTATCGAGGATTGACCCGAAGTGTTCAACAGAAGACTCTCTATGTATTGCTTTATGAGTTTTGTGATGAATAAGTGCAGGAACTTGGTTATGTGAATGATGTGTTCATTAAGTGACTAGGATGTGGTAAGGTTATAAACAAGTAAGTTATACATGAGAATGATTTTATGGTGACCTTGTGATCATGGGCCTATACTTGTGATGTATGAAATGTGGTGAAAATGATTTGTGATATGTATGTTAAAATGAGGTTAATACAAAGAAAGTGTGAAAGAGTGAATTAGCAATAAAACTGTTTTGGATAGTAGTAGTGATGTGATTTTGAAAAATCACCAAAAATATTAGAAATTTAATCAGAGACTGAATGAGATATCAAATTAAAGCTTAATAAGTCTATTTTCATATAAAAAAACAGAGCAAGGAAAAGAGTTCTATATTTTGAGATATTTATGTTTTTGTGAGACTGGTTTAGAATGATTACGTGATCCCCTATTCTGAATTTGGAAAATCACAAAAATTTGGAGAAAAATAATTAGAGGCTCAAACTTATATTTAAAATCCCTAATGATTCTATTTTCAAGATAAATCAACAAGAACATTATCCGAGTTCTGTACTGTGATATAATTAATTTTTAGTGAAGAGAGGTCAGAACTGTCGAAAGTGAAACAAGGGAAATTTTAATGAATAAACTGTACTAATTGGCCAAACCAAAAATTATGAAAATTTTATGGTGGAAAGATATATGAGTCTAGTTTCAGCAAAAATTTACGGATCTTAATTTGGAGCTCTAAAGCTCGAATTATAAATAATTAAGTGACTATGACTCGTGTGGACAATTTGATGTGAGAATTTATTAGTAAATTGTGAAATCGTACTTACAAGAATGCTATATACATTAAGGATGTGGAATGGAGAGGAGGAGGAGGAAAAATAAATATATGTGGAATACATGGAAACTATGGTATATGAAATATTGATATAATGAAATAAATGATATGTGTTTATAAGAAAACAGAAAGAGAATGTTATGTATCATGACATATATATATATATATATATATATATGACTAGTCTCAATGTAATGCTTGTTGGGTATGGAATTGAATTGAAATGTTTCAGGCAAACATGTTATTCTGTGCATCTGAATTGTGGTATTTTATAAAGATATGATCTAGCTTAAATATGAATGCTTGATGATTAAGCTGAAGATATTTGATAAGATGATAATCTTGGTATAAATGTATAAGTGGTACTATAATAAACAAGGTAAAATGAGTATGAGAGACACATGTATGATGACATACAAATGCTATGTTTGTGGTTTAATTGAGGATGTTTAATCATTAAATGAATACCATGTTATATGCTTTTGATTTTGTATAAGTGTGTAAGAGATCAAGGTTGACCAAAGCTTGGAAAATTGCCTAGGTATATTCCACACAGACAGAGACACGACCATGTGTCTCAGCCGTGTATGGAACACGACTTTGGAACACGGGCGTGTGGAGCCTTAAAGCATGAAATTTCCAAGATTTTCGTAAGTTCTCGGTTTAGTCCCGAACCCTTTCTAAAGTATGTTTTAGGCTCCGTAAAATCAAATAAGGGACTATGTGTAAGTGAATGAACGCTTTGAATATGAATGAAATTTTATGGCCCGTATTTTAGTTTAATGTTTGTATGTTTGTCCGGTAACGCCTCGTACCTTATCCCAGCGTCGGGTACGGGTAAGGGGTGTTACAGATAATATTAAGGGTAATACCAGAAATGGCTTGTTAGGCTCAAGGGGGTTTACTAGGGATTAATCGTGGAGGTAGGCTTTTCATGGCATGAGTGGGTTAATCCTAAGTGCCTTAATCATTTTGACATATCAAATCAAGTGGTGTGGTCTCGACATGCATAATCAAGCAAGTTCTAGAATAACAGTTCAATACTGACGTACTCAGAGCAATAATAAAAGTGAGCATGAAGAATTAATAGATGCTTAAAAGGCTCAAAAATCTCACAAAAATTATGGTTTTTTTATGTTTAAAACTTGTGAATTCCAACTCAAAGTAATACCTAAGCTTTGGGGAAACAACCTAAGATTTTAAATTCTTAAAAATCAACTTATCGTGCTTGATTCTCTAATGTCTTGAGGTTTAAACAATCAATGCATAAATGCCTATGTTTTAATTCAAGATATATCAATCAACGTCATAAATCAATCAAAATTTATCCTAAATACGATATGAGAGGCTTTCAAGAGAACAAGGCAGTCATTCATGGATTTTTCTCATAATGAAATAAATACCCCCCACACTTAAGATGTACATTGCCCTCAATGTACAAAGATATATATTAGAATATAAAAATAAGATAGGGAGAGAAGTGAAACTTCCTGAGTTAAAAATGGATAAAATTCCTAGATTAGCGAGAGCGAGTTGCTGGAAATGCTTGAGGACAAACATGATTCTGAAGAACAACAGGAGAATTGGGGGGATAATTTGGTAGTAATCATAAAAATAAGCCGTGTGTAAAAACAAAAGAATCTTCAAAAATTAATGAAAGAAAAATAAAAGAAGATAGATAATCTAATTTTTCAAGTGGCATGGCCAGTTCACACGCTCGTGTAGATCGTGTCCTGCCCGTGTTTATCACGAAGTGAAATGTCGTCACATGGCCTTCGGGCACGCCCGTGTATCTAGGTCGTGTGGCTGCATGATCATGTTACATGACCGTGTGTGATGTGGTTCGCTTCTCCCACGATTGTGTCACTCTGCATACGCCCGTGTTATTTTGATAGTGTTGCCCATGGTTGCTAGACACGGGCGTGTCGCATGCCTGTGTTCATTTGGAAAATTTGACCACGGTCAGGTCTTACACTCGTGGCCACTTATCACATCCCGTGTTGGGAAAGATAACTTTTACCTTGTTGTCGCACGGCCGTATCACACGGCCGTGTTTCCGTCCGTGTTGGTCACACGGCCTTAAGCACGACCATGTGGAGTTGGGAAGCTGTGCTTCAAAGACTCTGTTAGTGACCTAGATGTTTAAAAATTGAAATTTAAATAATTTAAAACTGTTAGTACTCGGGTTGCCTCCCGAGAAGCGCTTGTTTATAGTCGAAGCTCGACTGTTACCTTGTTGGTTTATTCAGGGAAGTTTGTGGATTTGTAGCTCCTCTCTATCGTCTTTAAAATTCTCACCGTTATAAAGTTTGAGACGATGTCCATTTACTTTGAAAGTACCGTGTGATGGGTGACTTACCTCTATTGTGCCATATGGCAGAACAGATTGAATTACGAAAGGTCCTGACCATCGTGATTTAAGTTTCCCAGGAAACAATTTGAGTCTTGAGTTGTATAGGAGGACAATATCTCCAACTTCAAATTGTTTTCGTTGCTTTAAACGAGTGTCATAGCGTCGCTCTGTTGCTTCGTTGTATAGGCATGAGTTTTCGTATGCATTGGCTCGCCACTCATCAAGTTCATTTAGCTGCATCAACCTGTTTTTTCCTGCAAGTTCGGGATCAAGGTTTAGAAATTTAATAGCCCAAAAAGCTGTATGCTCTAGTTCGAATGGTAGATTACAACTTTTTCATAAACAAGTTTGTACGGTGATGTAATGCCCCCATGCCCGAAACCGTCACCGGAGTCAAGCTTGAGGTGTTACTAAGCTTATCTTACCTTTTAAACAACTCTAAACCACTTATTTTAATTTTCAGAATAAACTATTTTTTTGTGTCATGGTTGCTTAAAAATTCATTTCTAGAGTTTCAAAACTCAAAATTAAGATCCATAAATTTTTCCTGAAACTAGACTCATATATATATCTACTAATTTTTTTCTAGAATTTTTGACTTATCCAATTAGTACAGTTTATTAGTTAAAGTTACCCCTGTTTCAGAATTCAACTGCAATGACCTCTACCTACTACGAACCACTTTTCTCCATGTACAAAATTCATATGACTATACCGTTTGTTTCTATTAAAACTATATTAAATAAGGATTCTAACCATATAAATTACACCACCAAATTATGTTTGTAAAATATATGGTGAATTTCCAAAGTTGGAACAGGGGATCCAAAAATCGCTCTGGCCCTATTTCATTAAAACTCAGATATCGTATAAAATACAAAACCTTTACCTGTTTTGCTTACTCCATATGAAAGTAGACACAATGAGCTTTAATTTCATATATTATTCACCATCAAACCATGTCTCTAAATTTTTTTTTGTGATTTTTCAATGTCACGTTATTTCTGATACTTGAAGCCATTTTTAAGTTACTTTCACATTTTTCATAGTTTTCATGTGATAGTTACTACTTAATCATAAATACTATTAAACATGTATATCATCAGCCATTCTATTAGCTAATCACTAGCAAGTATTTACACATCATTCATTGATCATATCATATCAAAAGAAACCAAGTTCAATACATGCCATACACAAAACGAAATGTCTAACTATACCAATGTGATTTCTTCGATAGTGTGATCAGGTCTCCGACGTTTGCTTCGATCCCCGAGTGGCTTGATAAAAACTATAAAAAGAAGGAAAATAAAGGGGTAAGCATTAAGCTTAGTAAGCTTGCATGCAAATAAATAACAACATTCATAAAAACGATCTTACTACTTGGCATGATACTACATAATGCAACTTCATTAATTGTCACAGACATTTTTTAAACTTCTTCACTTACTCACTTACTTAAATACTTACTTAAATACTTACTTAATCAAATTTATTAATACATTTTACTTACCTTTTTCTTTATCAAGCATACATGAACATTATGTACTTACCTTTACTCTTCTAGCATGAACTTGTCTTACCTTTTTAGTATAACTCGTCTTACCTTACCTTACCTTGATATTCTCTTTAAATTTTCCCGTTGAACCACTTGGAATACTAAGGATACACGGGTACCTTACCATTGCCATGACTTGTCATGGTCTTACGTGGTATCCTTTTAAAACTTACCATTGCCATGTCTTGACATGGTCTTACATGGTAGCCTTGCCGTATGAACTCACCAATGCCATGCCTTGGCATGGTCTTACATGGGACCTTTGCCTTATAGTATGTAACACCCCTTACCCGTATCCGAGGCCAGGCTAAGGTATGAGGTGTTAACAGACAAACATACAAACATTAAACTAAAATACGAGCCATAAAATTTTATTCATATTTCAAAGCGTTCATTCTCTTACACATAGTCCCTTATTTGAGTCTACGGAGCCCAAAACATACTTTAGAAAGGGTTTGGGACTAAACCGAGAACTTACAAAAATTTTGGAAATTTCATGCTTTAAGGCTCCACACGCCCGTGTCCCAAAGTCATGTTCCCTACATGGCTGAGACACATGGTCGTGTCTCTACCTGTGTGGAATATACCTAGGCTATTTTCCAAGCTTTGGTCAACCTTGATCTCTTACACACTTATACAAAATCAAAAGCATATAACATGGTATTCATTTAATGATTAAACAACCTCAATTAAACCACAAACATAGCATTTGTATGTCATCATACATGTGTCTCTCATACTCATTTTACCTTGTTTATTATAGTACCACTTATACATTTATACCAAGATTATCATCTTACCAAATATCTTCAGCTTAATCATCAAGCATTCATATTTAAAGCTAGATCATATCTTTATAAAATACCACGATTCAGATGCACAGAATAACATGTTTGCCTGAAACATTTCAATTCAATTCCATACCCAACAAGCATTACATTGATACTAGTCATATATATATATATACATGTCATGATACATAACATTCTCTTTTTGTTTTCTTATAAACACATATCATTTATTTCATTATATCAATATTTCATATACCATAGTTTCCATATATTCCACAGTATTTATTTTCCTCCTCCTCCTCTCCATTCCACATCCTTAATGTATATAGCATTCTTGTAAGTACGATTTCACAATTTACTAATAAATGTTCACATCAAACTGTCTACACGAGTCATAGTCACTTAATTATTTATAATTCAAGCTACAGAGCTCCCAATTAAGATCCGTAAATTTCCCCTGAAACTACACTCACATATATTTCCACCAAAAAATTTTCATAAATTTTGATTTAGCCAGTTAGTACAGTTTATTCATTAAAATTTCCCCTGTTTCACTTTCTGACCGTTTTGACCTCTCTTCACTAAAAAATAATTATCTCATAGTACAGAACTAGGATAATGTTCTTGTTGATTTATCTTGAAAATAGACTCATTATGGATTTTAAAAATATAATTTTGAGCCTCTAATTATTTTTCTCCAAATTTTTGTGATTTTCCAAAGTCAGAACAGGGGATCACGTAATCATTCTGAATCAGTCTCATAAAAACATAAATATCTCCAAATATAGAAATCGTTTGCTTTCAATATTTCTTTTATATGAACATAGACTCATTAATATTTAATTTGATATCTCATTCAGTCTCTGATTCAATTTATACTATTTTTTGTGATTTTTTAAAATCACGTCACTGCTACTGCCCAAAACAGTTTTATTGCTAATTCACTCTTTCACACTTTCTTTGTATTAACCTCATTTTAACATACATATCACAAATCATTTTCACCACATTTCACACATCACAAGTATAGGCCCATGATCACAAGGTCACCATAAAATCATCCTCATGTATAACTTACTTTGTGACACCCTTAATTTGACCCTAGTTGAAAAGTGGTTTCGGGACCACAAAATCGAGTCATAAAAATAATTAGTCGTCATATTTTATGTTTATTATATGTGAATATGAATGTGTGAAAGTTTTAAGCTTCGATTTAGTAAATTGCTTGTGAATTTAGTTAATAGGACTTATGTGTGACATTTTTGAAAGGTGATAGGTTAATCTATAAGGGTCTATTAAAGCATGTATTGAAAATAATGGTCTTGCATGTCAAATTCCCCACTTTAGAGGAAGTGGCCGGCCATGATGCTATGGGATACAAAATATATGCATTTTGTATTAATATTATAATGACAACATGGTTTTATAATAGGAAATAAGTATTAAAAAAAAAAAAGAGAGCCATACACCCTTACCTTGTTCTTGCCGAATGTTTGAGAAAGAAAGAAGAAATATGTTTTGAGGATTTCGGCAAGATAGCAAGCTAAAAATTTAAGGTATGTGCATTCGGTCATAGAGAAAATTGAATCAAAAGTTGGTTGATCCTTGTTCTCCATTGCCGTAGCCTAAAGGGAGGGAGAAGAAAGTTTGGTTGCTTTGATTTTTGGCTTAGAAGATGGCTAGAATGAGGTATGTATTGAATGATTCTTGAAAATCTATGCATGTTTGAGATGATTAGTTCAAACTCTACTCATCCCATAGATTAAACTTAGAATTTTGAGGTTTGAGATTCGGTCAATAAGCTTGAAACTCATAGTAGTTTGTTTTGGTAAGCTTGGTATACGGATGATAGATGTGTTTTTGGTTTTGGTTTGATAATGATGTTAATGATGGTGAGTTTCGGTCATGCATTAACTGAAATTGTAAGTATGATTTATGGTATAATTTGTGTGATGGAATGGTCTTGAGATTTGGCTTGATTAAATGGGTAAAATGCTAAGTGTTTTAAAGATGATGTAATGGTTATTTCGGTTTATGTGAAGTAAATATAGATGATGGTTATAAGCTGTTTTATGATTTGATAATGGTGATTAAATCTTGTAGTTAAGTGTTTAGATATATATATATTAATAATGAATTTAGTTGTACTTGCTATGTGAGAAATGTGCAATGCTATAGGTATTTGATTATTAGATATGGTTATTTTAAGTTGATTTGTAATGGTATGATTGCATTGATGAAATGGTTTGGAAATGGTGGGAAGAATTAGCTATTATGCTTGATACTAATGCCGAATATGAGAATGTTGTACTTGAAAAATGTAGGTGAACATGACAAGTGTATTCGGCTTAGGGCCTAAAGGATATGAAAATTTGGTATTTATTTTTGATTGTGTGTGTATGACCATGGATAATTGGCTGCACAAATATTATGAATACATAATGTATGATAAGTTTATTAAGCTACAAAACATTATACATGATCGGCCAATGTAAATTATTTGAGTAAAGTATATCTTGATGGTACATTTCGGCTAGTATAAAATGTATATGGATGTCGTATGACTATGTTTAATTTGGGAAGTAAATTGTTTGATTTAGCTCAAGAGCCTAGAGGATCAAAGTTAGATAAGGGAAAGAAAGAGGTGATCGAATAGCCGTCGTAATCGTTCGGCAACTTCCGAAGTAAGTTTTAAGTGATTAAATGTTGAGTAAATTCAACTATAATAGGATGTAATGAGTTGATTTAATAAGATATGTTGTGGCCATGATATATCTTAAACTCAAATGGTAAATTCCTAAGTGTTTGGACTTGGAAATTTAAGAGCAAATTGTAATAATTTGCTCAGGACAGCAGCAGTAACGTGATTTTAGAAAATCACTATAAATGTTTGGTGTGGAATTATAGGCTGAATAAAATATGCAATCAAAGCCTAATTAGTCTAGTTTCTTATAAAAGATACCGTGTAAGCAAAGAAATTTCCTATAAAGAGATATTTAAAGTTGTGTGAGACGGTGTCAGAATGACTCCGAAATCCCCTGTTCTGTTTTAAGAAAATCACTATAATTTGTACAAAAATTGTTACAAGATAAAATTTATATGCTTAGACTCCTTAATGAGTCTAGTTTCAAATTAAATCAAATAGAACATACTTTGAATTCTGTACAATGAGAATTTTGATTCGTAGTGAAGACTGGTCAGGTTAGTCAAACAGTGAAACAGGGGAAACTTTAAGAAAAATCTGGTATTGATTGGCCAAACCTAAAATTCTGAAAAATTTATGGGTGGAAGATATACGAGTCTATATTCAGGGAAAATTAACGGCAAGTGATTTGGATCCTTGTAGCTCCGGTTATAAATAATTTAGTGACCATTGCTCAGGAAAACAGCTCGTAGTGAATATGTGATTTTGTTGTAAACATGGATAAAACTTGTTTTAGTTGCTCATAAGCTATTGATTAAACCCATACTTGAATTCTAATTCGTGATATTGTAAAATGATATATGAGTGTTAGATGGATCTTTGATATTAAAATTTGTGAAATTGTAAGTTTATGAGTATTCGAATATGAAATGATAGTATGGCGTGAAATTGAATTATTCATTGGAAAATGATTGATGTAGATTCGGCCAAGACCAAGTCTGTACATGATAGTATACGTGGTATGTGAAGTATATTTGAATAATTGTGATGTGAATACATGAAAATTTATATTTTGATTTAAGATTCTACGCGATGAATGTGAAAGTGTATAAATATGAGATAAGGCCTAATGGTCGATGTGATGAATGTGAAAATGTATATATATGTGATAAGGCCTAATGGCCGATGTGATGAATGTGAAAGCGTATACATATGTGATAAGGCCTAATGGCCGATGTGATGAATGTGAAAGCGTATAGATATGTGATAAGGCCTAATGGCCGATGTGATGAATGTGAAAGTGTATATATGTGATAGGGCCGAGTGGCCAACGTGATGGATGTGAAAGTATATAAATGTGATAAGTCCCGAAGGGCATTTGTGTCAGTACTATATCCGGGTTAAAACCCCGCAGGCTTTATGCGAGAATATTATCACTGATTAATGACCGTAGGATTCGTGCTCATACTATATCCGAGCTCTAATGACCCGATGACTACGTGTGGAGATTTTGTCCGGGTAAGCCCCAAACTAAAGGTTTTGCTGAAGATTCAAGTAAAGCGTAAGATTATGCGACTTCACAGTGACAATTAGTAATAAATACGTTCAATGCGTTAAGTTGGTCAGGTTGTATTTGAGATTATATTTAAGTTTGATTTAGACTAAATCACAAGGTCGTTATGTGATGCACATGTGAGTAAAGCAATAAGACTGTTCTATGATTATTGTGCATTTGGTCAATGTGGGAAGTCAGGTAAAAATATGTAATGTACCTATGATCATAAGAGGTCACCATCAAGTGAGAATTTATCTGCCTATTACATATGATGAGACGTGCATATTCGGAAAAGGGGATGGTATGCCCGAAGGAAGAGTGAAATAAAAATACGAACAACTATGTTATAATTTGATTGTTATCTGTTGACACTGCTTGAAACTTACTAAGCATTGTAATGCTTACTCCGTGTACTTTGTTTCCTCTGTTTTATAGATCTCATTTGGAAGCTACAGGCTCGGGGATCGTCAGCAACTAGTCACATTATCACCATCCATTGTTTAGTACTGCTACGTTTTGTAATACCTTATGACATGTATAGAATAGACTAGTAGTGAGAGGATATTTTGGTTAATGTATAGGACTACCCTTTTGTTGTAGGTCATGTACCTTTCGGTTTTGTGTAAATTTGGATAGCCATGCGAAAATGGCTTAAGTATACTGGATCATAGCATTATAATCGTTTTGTATGTCGTCCGTCGAGAGGTATGGAAATGTTGGTAACGGTTAGTCATGCGAATGGTTATTCATGATCACCTTTGGTATATGTATGACAAACTCTAGTTGATCCATGGAGGATCATGAAATAGGTAAAGTTTACCTTAAAAATAGATGCTGGCAGCAGCAGTGATGTGGATGTGAAAAATCTCTAAAAATAGTAGGAATGGAATTAAATAGCGAATAAATTATGTAACCGAACCTTGATGAATCTATTTTCATAGGAAAGTAACGAAACGATCATATGAATAATATGTTAAGAGATATTTAAGTTTTCGTGAGATAGGGCCAGAACGGTTTCTGGATTCCCTGTTCCGACTTTGGAAATTCATTATAAATTAACCAGAGATAATTAGAAGTCATACCATATATGTACAGATTCCTTTTTGAGTCTAGTTTCCTTAGAAGCAATCGGCATAAGCGTTGAAGCCCTGTACAAGGATTTATCTAAGTCGCATTGCAGGAAGGTCAGTGTAGTCAAACCCTGTAACAGGGGAGACTTTAACTAATAAAATGTACTAATTGGCCTGACCAAAAATTCTAGAAATCAATTTGTAGATGCATATATGAGTCTAGTTTTAGGGAAAAATCAAAAAACTGATTTTCAAGTTGTGGAACTCAAGATATGATTTTTAAGGTGACAGTGACGCAGTTAGCCAACTACCTGGAACTTTTTTAAAAAAGTGGACTGTGTAAGTAAATGGATTAAGCCCGTTAACCCCTCGTGTCCGACTCCGGCGACGGTCTCGGGTACGGGGTGTTACAATTTTATTGGTATCAGAGCTACGATTTAGTCGATTCTAGGACTAACGTAGCACGCGTGAGTCTATTTATACATGCCATAAAGTGATAAAATGATAGTGTGATGATTTTTTACTATTAAAATGTGGTTGCTGTATTGTAATGAATCTTGATCCCGATCGAGCTGTAGCAAGCTTCTGACTATGAGAATTTGCGATATAATTTCACTTAGATATGCCTAAATTATTAAGCTGATCAGGTACGTATCATGTACTCGTATTTGAATTTCGATTTGGATTGAATTAAGGGTATAAGTGATGCAATTTTGAAAGAGTGTTATGACTATAAATGTGATTTTTGTATGTGGCTATGGAACTGGAAGTTGAATGGTCGATAAGCATGTTGTGTTTGTATTCAAGTAATGTAAATGATATACTAATGTGTATTGCTATATGTGTATATGTACATGAGAATTGAGAGTGATGTATCCGGACTAAGTTCCGAAGAGCATTCGTGCTAGTGATGTATCCGGACTAAGTTCCGAAGAGCATTCGTGCTAGTGATGTATCCGGACTAAGCTCCGAAGAGCATTCGTGCTAGTGATGTATCCGAACTAAGTTCCGAAGAGCATTCGTTCTAGTGATGTATCCGGGCTAGGTCCCGAAAAGCAATCATCTTTGGTGGCGTGTATTCGGTCTTCGTGCCTAGTAGGCTTCGTCTTTGGTAAATTGAGCAAAGTTTAAGTGTTCATTACTATACTAATTCAAATTTATATGAGACGATATGTTTAAAAGTGTACATACGTGATGTTTATAGACTTGGGTAAGTCATTTCAATGTGTAATAACGAATGAATAAGAGCACTATGTGTGTGAATGATTAGAGGCACTGTGTGTGTAAATCCCTTTAACCGAGCACTATGAGTGCGAGATCGGTCAGTGGGCACTAAGTGTGTGAAGTGGAATTCATGTGAGACCTCGTCTGGGACGAAGGCATTGATTTGAGATAATGTGTAAGACCATGCCTGGGACATGGCATCGGCTCGATATGTTAGAATATGTAAGACCATATCTAGGATATGGCATTGTAAGAGCTATATGTGCTTAATATGTGTTTGAAATGCAATTGTGAATTAAATTAAGTGATTATTGCTTATCAAATCAAGAAAATGAGATATATGTGCATACTTGTAGAAATGTTTATGTCTTTGTTTTAAGATAAGGAAATGATTTTATAGATCGATGCGAAATAAATAATGAATTACAATTGCTATCGATGAGCTAATGTTTATATGAATATAATTCAATAAGAGGACGCTATCCTAAACTATGCATCGGTAGAAATTTTCGGGGACGAAAATCCCTAAAGGGGGGAAGAGTTGTGACACCCTTAATTTGACCCTAGTTGAAAAGTTGTTTCGGGACCACAAAATCGAGTCATAAAAATAATTAGTCGTCATATTTTATGTTTATTATATGTGAATATGAATGTGTGAAAGTTTTAAGCTTCGATTTAGTAAATTGCTTGTGAATTTAGTTAATAGGACTTATGTGTGACATTTTTGAAAGGTGATAGGTTAATCTATAAGGGTCTATTAAAGCATGTATTGAAAATAATGGTCTTGCATGTCAAATTCCCCACTTTAGAGGAAGTGGCCGGCCATGATGGTATGGGATACAAAATTTATGCATTTTGTATTAATATTATAATGACTACATGGTTTTATAATAGGAAATAAGTATTAAAAAAAAAAGATAGCCATACACCCTTACCTTGTTCTTGCCGAATGTTTGAGAAAGAAAGAAGAAATATGTTTTGAGGATTTCAGCAAGATAGCAAGCTAAAAATTTAAGGTATGTGCATTCGGTCATAGAGAAAATTGAATCAAAAGTTGGTTGATCCTTGTCCTCCATTGCCGTAGCCTAAAGGGAGGGAGAAGAAAGTTTGGTTGCTTTGGTTTTTGGCTTAGAAGATGGCTAGAATGAGGTATGTATTGAATGATTCTTGAAAATCTATGCATGTTTGAGATGATTAGTTCAAACTCTACTCATCCCATAGATTAAACTTAGAATTTTGAGGTTTGAGATTCGGTCAATAAGCTTGAAACTCATAGTAGTTTGTTTTGGTAAGCTTGGTATCTGGATGATAGATGTGTTTTGGTTTTGGTTTGATAATGATGTTAATGATGGTGAGTTTCGGTCATGCATTAACTGAAATTGTAAGTATGATTTATGGTATAATTTGTGTGATGGAATGGTCTTGAGATTTGGCTTGATTAAATGGGTAAAATGCTAAGTGTTTTAAAGATGATGTAATGGTTATTTCGGTTTATGTGAAGTAAATATAGATGATGGTTATAAGCTGTTTTATGATTTGATAATGGTGATTAAATCTTGTAGTTAAGTGTTTAGATATATATATATATTAATAATGAATTTAGTTGTACTTGCTATGTGAGAAATGTGCAATGCTATAGGTATTTGATTATTAGATATGGTTATTTTAAGTTGATTTGTAATGGTATGATTGCATTGATGAAATGGTTTGGAAATGGTGGGAAGAATTAGCTATTATGCTTGATACTAATGCCGAATATGAGAATGTTGTACTTGAAAATGTAGGTGAACATGACAAGTGTATTCGCTTAGGGCCTAAAGGATATGAAAATTTGGTATTTATTTTTGATTGTGTGTGTATGACCATGGATAATTGGCTGCACAAATATTATGAATACATAATGTATGATAAGTTTATTAAGCTACAAAACATTATACATGACCGCCAATGTAAATTATTTGAGTAAAGTATATCTTGATGGTACATTTCGCTAGTATAAAATGTATATGGATGTCGATGACTATGTTTAATTTGGGAAGTAAATTGTTTGATTTAGCTCAAGAGCCCAGAGGATCAAAGTTGGATAAGGGAAAGAAAGAGGTGATCGAATAGCCGTCGTAATCGTTCGGCAACTTCCGAGGTAAGTTTTAAGTGATTAAATGTTGAGTAAATTCAACTATAATAGGATGTAATGAGTTGATTTAATAAGATATGTTGTGGCCATGATATGTCTTAAACTCAAATGGTAAATTCCTAAGTGTTTGGACTTGGAAATTTAAGAGCAAATTGTAATAATTTGCTCAGGACAGCAGCAGTAACGTGATTTTAGAAAATCACTATAAATGTTTGGTGTGGAATTATAGGCTGAATAAAATATGCAATCAAAGCTTAATTAGTCTAGTTTCTTATAAAAGAGACCGTGTAAGCAAAGAAATTTCCTATAAAGAGATATTTAAAGTTGTGTGAGACGGTGTCAGAATGACTCTGAAATCCCCTGTTCTGTTTTAAGAAAATCACTATAATTTGTACAAAAATGGTTACAAGATAAAATTTATATTCTTAGACTCCTTAATGAGTCTAGTTTCAAATGAAATAAAATAGAACATACTTTGAATTCTGTACAATGAGAATTTTGATTCGTAGTGAAGACTGGTCAGGTTAGTCAAACAGTGAAACAGGGGAAACTTTAAGAAAAATCTGGTATTGATTGGCCAAACCTAAAATTCTGAAAAATTTATGGATGGAAGATATACGAGTCTATATTCAGGGAAAATTAACGGAAAGTGATTTGGAGCCTTGTAGCTCCGGTTATAAATAATTTAGTGACCATTGCTCAGGAAAACAGCTCGTAGTGAATATGTGATTTTGTTGTAAACATGGATAAAACTTGTTTTAGTTGCTCATAAGCTATTGATTAAATCCATACTTGAATTCTAATTCGTGATATTGTAAAATGATATATGAGTGTTAGATGGATCTTTGATATTAAAATTTGTGAAATTGTAAGTTTATGAGTATTCGTATATGAAATGATAGTATGGCGTGAAATTGAATTATTCATTGGAAAATGATTGATGTAGATTCGGCCAAGACCAAGTCTGTACATGATAGTATACGTGGTATGTGAAGTATATTTGAATAATTGTGACGTGAATACATGAAAATTTATATTTTGATTTAAGATTCTACGCGATGAATGTGAAAGTGTATAAATATGAGATAAGGCCTAATGGCCGATGTGATGAATGTGAAAGTGTATATATATGTGATGAATGTGAAAGTGTATATATATGTGATAAGGCCTAATGGCCGATGTGATGAATGTGAAAGCGTATACATATGTGATAAGGCCTAATGGCCGATGTGATGAATGTGAAAGCGTATACATATGTGATAAGGCCTAATGGCCGATGTGATGAATGTGAAAGTGTATATATGTGATAGGGCCGGGTGGCCAACGTGATGGATGTGAAAGTGTATAAATGTGATAAGTCCCGAAGGGCATTTCTGTCAGTACTATATCCGGGTTAAAACCCCGCAGGCTTTATGCGAGAATATTATCACTGATTAATGACCGTAGGATTCGTGCTCATACTATATCCGAGCTCTAATGACCCGATGACTACGTGTGGAGATTTTGTCCGGGTAAGCCCCAAACTAAAGGTTTTGCTGAAGATTCAAGTAAAGCGTAAGATTATGCGACTTCACAGTGACAATTAGTAATAAATACGTTCAATGCGTTAAGTTGGTCAGGTTGTATTTGAGATTATATTTAAGTTTGATTTAGACTAAATCACAAGGTCGTTATGTGATGCACATGTGAGTAAAGCAATAAGACTGTTCTATGATTATTGTGCATTTGGTCAATGTGGGAAGTCGTAAAATATGTAATGTACCTATGATCATAAGAGGTCACCATCAAGTGAGAATTTATCTGCCTATTACATATGATGAGACGTGCATATTCGGAAAAGGGGATGGTATGCCCGAAGGAAGAGTGAAATAAAAATACGAACAACTATGTTATAATTTGATTGTTATCTGTTGACACTGCTTGAAACTTACTAAGCATTGTAATGCTTACTCCGTGTACTTTGTTTCCTCTGTTTTATAGATCTCATTTGGAAGCTACAGCTCGGGATCGTCAACAACTAGTCACATTATCACCATCCACTGTTTGGTATCGCTACGTTTTGGAATATCTTATGGCATGTATAGAATAGACTAGTAGTGAGAGGATATTTTGGTTAATATATAGGACTACCCTTTTGTTGTAGGTCATGTACCTTTCGGTTTTGTGTAAATTTGGATAGCCATGCGAAAATGGCTTAAGTATACTGGATCATAGCATTATAATCGTTTTGTATGTCGTCCGTCGAGAGGTATGGAAATGTTGGTAACGGTTAGTCATGGGAATGGTTATTCATGATCACCTTTGGTATATGTATGACAAACTCTAGTTGATCCATGGAGGATCATGAAATAGGTAAAGTTTACCTTAAAAATAGATGGTGGCAGCAGCATTGATGTGGATGTGAAAAATCTCTAAAAATATTAGGAATGGAATTAAATAGCGAATAAATTATGTAACCGAACCTTGATGAATCTATTTTCATAGGAAAGTAACGATACGATCATATGAACAATATGTTAAGAGATATTTAAGTTTTCGTGAGACAGGGCCAGAACGGTTTCTGGATTCCCTGTTCCGACTTTGGAAATTCATTATAAATTAACCAGAGATAATTAGAAGTCATGCCATATATGTACGGATTCCTTTTTGAGTCTAGTTTCCTTAGAAGCAAGCGGGATAAGCATTGAAGCCCTGTACAAGGAGTTATCTAAGTCGCATTGTAGGAAGGTCAGTGTAGTTAAACCCTGTAACAGGGGAGACTTTAACTAATAAACTGTACTAATTGGCCAGACCAAAAATTCTAGAAAAAAATTTGTAGATGCATATATGAGTATAGTTTTAGGGAAAAATCAAAAAACTGATTTTCAAGTTGTGGAACTCAAGATATGATTTTTAAGGTGACAGTGACGCAGTTAGCCAACTACCTGGGACTTTTTAAAAAAAGTGGACTGTGTAAGTAAATGGATTAAGCCCGTTAACCCCTCGTGTCCGACTCCGGCGACGGTCTCGGGTACGGGGTGTTACATACTTGTTTATAACCTTACCACATCCTGGTCACTTAATGAACACATCATTCACATAACCAAGTTCTGCACTTATTCATCACAAAACTCACAAAGCAATACATAGAGAGTCTCGCGTTGAACACTTCGGATCAATCCTCGATACTTGGTGGTTTCAGCACATAGCTCCACCCATCATATAGTTCGGCTTTCATGTACACATGGTGAACACTTAGTACCACCCATGTGACCTAGCCAGTTTATCTCGTAGCTCTCTTGTCTACATGGTGTCCTTCACTTGGAACCACGCATGCGACCTAGCTACATATATCCCGTAGCTCTCTTGTCTACATGGTGTACACATAGTATCACCCATGCGACCTAGCTACATCATAATATCTTGTAGCTCTCTTGTACACATGATGTGCACTCAACACTATACATGTGACCTAGCTACTTACCATCTGCATCATCCAATATTTCCGAAGGTTCAACCGAGATTTCTCTCCCTTTTCCAAAAATTTCACCAATCAAGTAATTATCCACAAACATATTTCCAATATTTTATAAAATATCATAATACAAGTAATAGTGATGTATTACTTACATATAAACTTACATCTCATTTAATATCAACGCAATAACATTAAATTACACATTGTCTTATTAAAAATCATATGAACTTACAATTTCCCATAATATCTGTAACACCCCATCCCCGATACTGTCGCCGGAGTCGGACACGAGGGGTTCTAAGACCAACTCTCATGTGTCACACAGACTATTTTTCACATTTCCAGCCTAGCTGGCAAACTGCGTCCCTGTCACCTTAAAAATCATATCTCGAGTTCCAGAACTCGAAAACCAGTTCTGTAAATTTTCCATGAAACTAGACTCATAATTCCATCTACACAATTAATTACAGAATTTTTGGTCAAGCCAATTAGTACAGTTTATTAGTTAAAGTCACCCATGTTACAGGGGTCGACTACACTGACCTTCACACATTACGACCTGGATATCTTCTCGTACAGAGCTTCAATGCTCATGCCGTTTGTTTCTAATGAAACTAGACTCAAAAGGGAATCTGCACATATAAGGCAAGACTTATAATTCCTTTTGGATAATTTATGGTAAATTTTCAAAGTCGAGACAGGGGATCCAGAAACCATTCTGGCCCTGTCTCACGAGAACTTTAATATCTCTCAGTATACTGCTCATATGGTCGTTTCGTTTCATCCATATGAAAATAGATTCATCAAGGTTCAATTTCATAGTTTATTCACTATTTAATTCTACTTCTACTATTTTTAGTGATTTTTTCATCTCACCTCACTGCTGCTGGCAGCATCTGTTACTAAAGCAAACAATGACTATTTCATAATTCTTCCATGGCCAACTATTACATCATACATAATACAAACTATGGCCACCTTATCAAAATTAAGGTTTCTAAGGCTCGTGACTATAGGTTTTAGAATCACACTCAACCGACCACATAGGCCATTTTCGCATGGCTTAAAGTTTACAACCCACAATTCAACAAAACAAAATAGCCTATACATGCCAAACGTTCTCCTAGTTCAACTACGACGACAATACCAAAGATTTCCAGCCGGTGTGATGACTTCAACGACGGTTCCGAAACGCATAACGATACGAGTCCAAGAGACCTAAAATGGGTGACAAGAAAACACCTAGTGAGTTTATAACTCAGAAGTCATAAGCATTCGACAACCACCCATTAATAAAGTTATCACAACATGAAACAATAAACGAAGCTAGGTACTCCATCCATATCGAAACTATACCATAATTCCTCGGACCTTTCGGTTCAATCTCATACCAAGTCATACATCCACATTTCAAATTCTATACAATAAGATATTTGAGGCATTTTCACACACCAACTCATTTTCACCACAATCATACAATTGCAATCATCACATAGATTTAAAGCTTACCAAGCTCAACCCCGAGCATGAACATATTGCCTATTCGTCATGAGCTCAAGGTACTTACCCGATCCGCTGTCCGGGATTAACTCGATAATGTCGCACACTCAGTGCCAATTGTAATGCAAGAGCTTATAGTGAATCCGCACACTTAGTTCTATATACATTCAGCTCGCACACTTAGTGCTATATAATCAAACTCGCACACTTAGTGCTGTACAATTTTAAACCCGCACACTTAGTGCCAATCTTGTCACCGTGTCCATTTATACCCGCACACTTAGTGCCGAGACCAATACCTTATGCATTTTGCTGCCTTTATACATTCAACAATGGCATCATTCCATACACATACATTTCCATTTACACATCAACTCATTTAAACACATTTGCATATATATATTATGATCATTTAAATCAACACCAAATATATGCTTAATGACTTACCTTATATTGATGAAACGATTTCCAATCGGCTACTCGATTATCTTTGCTTTGCCTTTGTTTGATTTTCCCTTTGATGTCTTGATCTAGAATAAATACATTTAGTAGTAAATTTTTTATTCTAATGTACAACATCATGAATCAACTCAACCGAATTATCTCTATCACCGAACTAAAATTCGCACCTTAACTTCATCTCATTACCCTTAAAGTCCGAATGCACACATACACAATTTATATACAAATTCCATCCTCACAATGTATATAATTCATTCGGCCATTCACCACTCACCTAACAAAATTTCATATCAAATTTCCATGACCGATCACACCTATACTTACATTCCATATAGCCGAACATTACTTGTATATGTACCCATAAATTAAATGTGAGAATTTAGCAAAGTTACCTTTGAAAGACTCACCCGAACAACATGGAAATGTCCAGCTTTGGACAGCATTGAATTTTCAAATGAGACATGCATTAAACTTAACCGAATTTGTCATAAAATTTACAATATTGGACAGCATGTAAAAGCAAATTAAGGCAACATAATAAGATAGTCACAATTGCACACGTCAACACATATTTGAGCAGCCATACCACACCATTTACTTCACCATTTAGCCACGGTTTCCAGGAGCAAATTAATCCACACTCACCAAACAAAACTATCAAAATCTTACATACATGTCGCATGCAACAACAATCTCAAGCATCGCAACACTTAAAATCGAACAGCATAGGAAGAAATAAAAAATATTTGCAAAGAACTGACGGAAAATTCCTCCAAGATGGAAATCACCTATTTGATTTGCTCCATTGTATTTCTCTATTATTGCTTCCTCTTCTTCTTCTAGTTACAACAATTGCAAAAGAAAGAAAACATGAACACTCCTTCTTCTTCTCAAGTCATGGTAATTGTAACAAAAATGAGAATGGACGAACAATAAGGATTTTTCTTTCTTCTTCCTCAACTCACGGCAATGGGGGGACATTCACCATTCTCTTCTTTTTTTTTTATTTCTTTACTACTAGCTTTCTATTTTATTGTTTCCTACATACATCACTAGCCTAACATGTTGGAAACATGTTTCCTTGCCCATCACTCTTGTCATGGTCGGCCATTAGCTAATATCAAAGGGGAATTTGACATGCAAGTCCACCCCTTTGATTACATGCACTAATAGGCCACTTACATTTGCCTAGCACATTTCTATGTTTTCTCACATAAGTCCTAATCACAAAAATTCATCTACAATTAAGAAAAATCCAAACATGAAATTTTCACACATTCATATTCACATATTCTAGACAATAAATATTACGTTCCAACATTTCGGTGACTCGGTTTAGCGGTCCCGAAACCACTTCCGACTAGGGTCAATTTTGGCTGTCACAACTCTCCCCACTTAAGAAATTTTCGTCCCGAAAATCTTACCGTAAACAGTTTGGGTATCGCTCTTTCATAGAGTTCTCGGCTCCCAAGTAGCTTCTTCTATCCCGTGTTTGAGCCATAACACTTTCACTAGTGGAACCTTTTTGTTTCGCAACTCTTTCACTTCACGTGCTAGGATACGAATCGGTTCTTCTTCATAGCTCAAATTAGGCTGAACCTCGACCTCAGATGGAGTAATTACGTGTGTCGGGTCAGACCTATATCGTCAAGCATCGAGACATGAAAACGCTAGAATCTTTCCAAGCTCGGGGCAAAATTAATCGGTGGCGATCGCCCAACTCGTTCGGATACTTCATACGGCCCGATGAACCTCGGACTCAATTTGCCCTTACGGCCAAATCTAAGCACCTTCTTCCGTGGTGAAACTTTGAGAAATACTTTGTCTCCAACCCGATATTCAATGTCTTTTCTTTTCAAATCCGATACGACTTTTGGCGATCCGGCGACTTTCAAACTTTCACGAATTACTCGAACTTTCGCTCGCATCCTTAATCAAATCAACCTCAAGATTTTACTTTCATTAAGTTCATCCGAATAATGGGGTACGGCATTTACGACCGTATAAAGCCTCGTAAGGCGCCATCTTAATGCTTGATTGAAAACCATTGTTGTAGGCGAATTCAATCAAAGGTAAATACCGCTCCCATGAACCACTAAACTCAAGGATGCAACATCTCAACATATCCTCGAGTATTTGAATTATCCGCTCGGATTGACCATCGATTTGGGGTGAAAGGCGGTGCTGAAATGCAACTTGGTACCCAAAGCTTCTTGCAACTTCTTCCACAATCGCGAGGTAAATCTCGGATCTCTATCCGACACGATGGAAATAGGCACCCGTGTAGTCTCACAATCGAGAAACATACAATTGGCTAGTTTGTCCATTGAAAATCCGTGACGCACGGGGACAAAGTGAGCCGACTTAGTCAATCTATCTACAACAACCCAAATCGCATCCTTCTTACTTGTCGACAATGGCGGTCCGGATACAAAGTCCATTGTGACTCGATCCCATTTCCACTCGGGTATCGTGATCGGTCAAGTAATCCTCAAGGCACTTGATGTTCCGCTTTCACTTGTTGACATATTAAACATCTCAAACAAAGTCGAGATGTCTCGTTTCATACCATGCCACCAAAATCGACGTTTCAAATCGTTGTACATCTTCGTACTCCCGGGTGGATTGCCATTCGGCTACAATGGGCTTCGTTCGAATTATCGAAATAAGTTCAATTCTTTGGAACACAGACGACTTCGAACCTCAAACAATCGTCATCATCAATTTGAAATTCGAGTCCTTGTTTGGAACACACTCAGCCCGCTTTTGCAACCAACTCATCGTCAATTTCGAGCTTCACGAATTTGACGTTTCAATAATGGTTTGGCTTTCAATTCAGCTACTAACACATTGTCGGGTAGAATGACAAGTCTACATTCATCGTCATAAAGCAAATAGTGATTTACGACTTAAGGCGTCCGCAACCACATTAGCCTTTCCGGGTGATAGTCAATGACCACTCATAATCCTTTAACACTCGAGCCAACGTCTTTGTCGCAGATTTAAGTCTCTTTGAGTCATCAAATATTTGAGACTTTTGTGATCCGAATACACATGGCACTTCTCACCAATTAAGTAATGTCGCCATATCTTTAAGGCGAATACGATGGCGACCAATTCGAGATCATGGGTCGGATAATTTTTCTCATGTGGCTTTAATTGTCTCGACGATAGGCCACAACTCTCCTTCTTGCATCAATACGCAACCCAACCCAAGTAGGGATGCGTCACTATAAATGACAAACTCTTTGCCCGATTCGGTTGCACTAGAATTGGGGCTTCACCAAACAAGTTTTCAGTTGATCGAAACTTTTTCGACATTTCTCCGTCCATTCGAACTTAACATCCTTTTGGAGAAGCCGTCATTGGCGTGGCTATCGTCGAGAAACCTTTACAAATCGTCGGTAATAACCTAAGCAAGCCCCAAAAAAGCTCAACCTCGGTAATATTTCTGAGGCTTCCAGTTAAGTATGGCTGAAGTTTTGTTTGGATCGACTCGAATACCCGATGCAGATATCACATGCCCCAAGAAGCTAACCTCTCTTAACCAGAACTCACACTTGCTGAACTTAGCATATAATTGCTTATCCCGTAAAATTTACAAGATTAACCTCGTGTGTTCAAGATGTTCGGTCTCATTTCTTGAATAGACCAAGATGTCATCAATGAACACGACTACGAACCGATCCAAATATGGTCTCAAGATCCGATTCATTAAATCCATAAATACCGCAGGGCATTAGTAAGCCCAAACGGCATCACTAGGAACTCATAGTGACCATATCTCGCTCAAGGCGTCTTGGGTACGTCCGAATCTCGAATTCGCAATTGATAATAGCCCGATCTCAAATCTATTTTCGAGAACACCGAGGCTCCCTTCGCTTGATCGAACAAGTCATCGATACGTGGTAACGGATATTTGTTCTTTATCGTCGCTTTATTAAGTCGACGATAGTCGATGCACGACCTCATGGTTCCATCCTTCTTTTCACAAACAACACCGGCGCACCCCAAGGTGAAAAACTCAAGCGAGCAAAACCTCTATCCACCAATTCTTGCAACCGAAGTTTTCAACTCCTTTAATTTCGTTGGTGCCATACGATACGGATCTATCGAAATTGGAGTGGTACCAGGTACCAATTCGATGCCAAACTCTATTTCCCGAACAGGTGGTAAACCCGGCAATTCTTTAGGGAAAACATCCGGGTATTCGCAAACCATCGCACGATTCGGGTTTCTTTTCTAACTCCTTATCGTCTAGTACATACGCAAGGTATGCTTCGCACCCTTTCTTACGTATTTCCGCCAACATTGCTGATATTACAGCTGGCAACCCTTTTAAGTCCGTAGACTCAACCCGAATTATCTCGTTATTTGTACACCTCATATCAATAGTCTTGCTTTTGCAATTTACAACCGCATCGTGCATGGTCAACCAATCCAAACCAAGAATAACGTCGAATTCGTCGAACGGCAAAAGCATCAAGTCCGCCGGAAAACAAGAACCTCGAAATACTAGGGACTTTTCTTACACACTTTGTCAACGAGTACGTATTGACCCAAAGGGTTTGACACTCGAATTACGAACTCGAGAGACTCAACAGTAGAGTCTTCTTGGATGCTAAGGTTTCACATACATATGAATGAGTAGAGCCGGGTCAATCAATGCAATCACACTAGTATCTAAGAGAGTAAAAGTACCAAGTGATAACGTTAGGGAGGATGCCTCCTCTCGTATGCGCGGATGGCATATGCTCTAGCAGAGCACGGTCTCGGACCAAATAGCCGATCGGTGGCTCTCTCTCGATTACCACCCCTACCTCCTCGAAATCCTCGGGGTCTACCTCTAGCCGTCGCCCCACTAGATCTTGCACCTTGCATCTTATTCTTCTCATCTAGCTCGTGCAATCTCTAATGAAGTGGTCCTTCAACCACATCCGTAATAGGCCGGTGCTAATGACTTACCCCAACATTCACCTAGGTGTCGTCTTCTACATTGGGGGCATTGGTCTCTCTTGACGATTATTGCCCACACTAGCTACCAAGTAGCTCGGAGTCCGTCGATGGTCGCTCTAATGGAAATTCCCGCATGCGCCTCGACTTCATTGGTGTCCTCCCCGAACCTCTTTACAGCCGAGAACGGAGCTTTACTCGTTGATCTTTTACGGTAATCTCTTGCTTCAAATTCAGCCTTCTTCTTTTCCTTTCCAAGTTCTTCCGCCTTGCGTGCTCGCTCGACTAGTGTCACGAATCGCTTTATCTCCAAAATTCCCACTAGTAACTTTAACTCTTCATTCAATCCTTCTTCAAATCTTTTCCACATAGCAACCTCATCAGCCACACACTCCCGGGCATACCGATCGAGTCTTACGAACTCATGTTCAGATTCGAGATCATGTCATACGGCCTTGCTTGAGTTCCAAGAATTCCTTACGCTTCGATCGATGAACCGTTGACTAATGTATTTCTTTCAAATTCGATTGAAAGAAATCCCAAGTAACTCGCTCGTTTGGGACTATGGAAATTAAAGTCCTCCACCAATAGTAAGTGAATCTCGCAACAAGGATATAGCACACTTAAGACATTCATCGGTGTGCATGATTCAAACTAACACTCGAATGGTGTTATCGAGCGTAACTCGGCCTTTTCGGCATCATCAAGAACTATGGCCTTGAACTCCTCAGCCCCGCTTCCTAATCAGGTCTACTGGTGGTTTACTCACCTCACGTAATCAAGAATCAAGGCATTACAGTGCTTTTGGGGTGGAGTATTTAAATTCGGGAATGGTTGGACAGTAGGGTTGGTTCGGGCATATTGCGCGACCCACTCATTCATCATGGTGAAGAAGGCTTGTTTCGCCCTTCATTTTGATTATTCGCGGATGACCGAGGCTCAACAGCGGTGTCCCTTGCGCGGGAGCAGCCGCTATACTTTCAACTTCATCCGCCAAGGGTTTCTCTATCCGGGTTCCATTGCTAATCAAAACAAAAATTTCAACCGTCAAGTCATCACATTATTCAAGACTAACAATTTGGCATGTATAGCTAGACTCACACGCGCTATGGTAGTCCTAGAACCGACTAAACCATAGCTCTGATACCAATAAAATGTAACACCCCATCCCCGATACCGTCGCCGGAGTCGGACACGAGGGGTTCTAAGACCAACTCTCATGTGTCACACTGACTATTTTTCACATTTCCAGCCTAGCTGGCAAACTGCGTCCCTGTCACCTTAAAAATCATATCTCGAGTTCCAGAACTCGAAAACCAGTTCTATAAATTTTCCCTGAAACTAGACTCATAATTCCATCTACACATTTAATTCTATAATTTTTTTTCAGGCCAATTAGTACAGTTTATTAGTTAAAGTCACCCATGTTACAGGGGTCGACTACACTGACCTTAGCGCATTACGACCTGGATATCTTCTCGTACAGAGCTTCAATGCTCATGCTGTTTGTTTCTAATGAAACTAGACTCAAAAGGGAATCTGCAAATATAAGGAAAGACTTCTAATTCCTTTTGGATAATTTATGGTAAATTTTCAAAGTCGAGACAGGGGATCCAGAAACCATTCTGGCCCTGTCTCACGAGAACTTTAATATCTCTCAGTATACTGCTCATATGGTCGTTTTGTTTCGTCCATATGAAAATAGATTCATCAAGGTTCAATTTAATAGTTTATTCACTATTTAATTCTACTTCTACTATTTTTAGTGATTTTTCCATCTCACCTCACTGCTGCTGGCAGCATCTGTTACTAAAGCAAACAATGACTATTTCATAATTCTTCCATGGCCAACTATTACATCATACATAATACAAACTATGGCCACCTTATCGAAATTAAGGTTTCTAAGGCTCGTGACTATAGGTTTTAGAATCACACTCAACCGACCACATAGGCCATTTTCGCATGGCTTAAAGTTTACAACCCACAATTCAACAAAACAAAATAGCCTATACATGCCAAACGCTCTCCTAGTTCAACTACGACGACAATACCAAAGATTTCCAGCCGGTGTGATGACTTCAACGACGGTTCCGAAGCACGCATAACGATACGAGTCCAAGAGACCTAAAATGGGTGACAAGAAAACACCGAGTGAGTTTATAACTCAGAAGTCATAAGCATTCGACAACCACCCATTAATAAAGTTATCACAACATGAAACAATAAACGAAGCTAGGTACTCCATCCATATCGAAACTATACCATAATTCCCTGACCTTTCGGTTCAATCTCATACCAAGTCATAGATCCACATTTCAAATTCTATACAATAAGATATTTGAGGCATTTTCACACACCAACTCATTTTCACCACAATCATACAATTGCAATCATCACATAGATTTAAAGCTTACCAAGCTCAACCCCGAGCATGAACATATTGCCTATTCGTCATGAGCTCAAGGTACTTACCCGATCGCTGTCCGGATTAACTCGATAATGTCGCACACTCAGTGCCAATTGTAATGCAAGAGCTTATAGTGAATCCGCACACTTAGTTCTATATACATTCAGCTCGCACACTTAGTGCTATATAATCAAACTCGCACACTTAGTGCTGTACAATTTAAACCCGCACACTTAGTGCCAATCTTGTCACCGTGTCCATTTATACCCGCACACTTAGTGCCGAGACCAATACCTTATGCATTTTGCTGCCTTTATACATTCAACAATGGCATCATTCCATACACATACATTTCCATTTACACATCAACTCATTTAAACACATTTGCATATATATATTATGATCATTTAAATCAACACCAAATATATGCTTAATGACTTACCTTATATTGGATGAAACGATTTCCAATCGGCTACTCGATTATCTTTGCTTTGCCTTTGTTTGATTTTCCCCCTTTGATGTCTTGATCTAGAATAAATACATTTAGTAGTAAATTTTTTTATTCTAATGTACAACATCATGAATCAACTCAACCGAATTATCTCTATCACCCGAACTAAAATTCGCACCTTAACTTCATCTCATTACCCCTTAAAGTCCGAATGCACACATACACAATTTATATACAAATTTCATCCTCACAATGTATATAATTCATTCGGCCATTCACCACTCACCTAACAAAACTTCATATCAAATTTCCATGACCGATCACACCTATACTTACATTCCATATAGCGAACATTACTTGTATATGTACCCATAAATTAAATGTGAGAATTTAGCAAAGTTACCTTTGAAAGACTCACCCGAACAACATGGAAATGTCCAGCTTTCGACAACATTGAATTTTCAAATGAGACATGCATTAAACTTAACCGAATTTGTCATAAAATTTACAATATTGGACAGCATGTAAAAGCAAATTAAGGCAGCATAATAAGATAGTCACAATTGCACACGCCAACACATATTTGAGCAGCCATACCACACCATTTACTTCACCATTTAGCCACGGTTTCGTGGAGCAAATCAATCCACACTCACCAAACAAAACTATCAAAATCTTACATGCATGTCGCATGCAACAACAATCTCAAGCATCGCAACACTTAAAACCGAACAGCTTAGGAAGAAATATAAAATATTTGCAAAGAACTCACCGAAAATTCCTCCAAGATGGAAATCACCTATTTGATTTGCTCCATTGTATTTCTCTATTATTGCTTCTCTTCTTCTTCTAGTTACAACAATTGCAAAAGAAAGAAAACATGAACACTCCTTCTTCTTCTCAAGTCATGGTAATTGTAACAAAAATGTGAATGGACGAACAACAAGGATTTTTCTTTCTTCTTCCTCAACTCACGGCAATGGGGGGACATTCACCATTCTCTTCTTTTTTTTTTATTTCTTTACTACTAGCTTTCTATTTTATTGTTTCCTACATACATCACTAGCCTAACATGTTGGAAACATGTTTCCCTTGCCCATCACTCTTGTCATGGTGGCCATTAGCTAATATCAAAGGGGAATTTGACATGCAAGTCCACCCCTTTGATTACATGCACTAATAGGCCACTTACATTTGCCTAGCACATTTCTATGTTTTCTCACATAAGTCCTAATCACAAAAATTCATCTACAATTAAGAAAAATCCAAACATGAAATTTTCACACATTCATATTCACATATTCTAGACAATAAATATTACGTTCCAACATTTCGGTGGCTCGGTTTAGCGGTCCCGAAACCACTTCCCGACTAGGGTCAATTTTGGGCTGTCACAACTCTCCCCCATCATAGAAATCACATTTATGTATGATAATTTAATGCACTTCATGTACCATAAAGATATTTTTAAATCAATTCATAAACTTAGCACCATAATCATTTAATTGAACATAATTCAATTAATTTACTAAATTTAACTTTCAAATATAAATTACAGCATTATTGTTCTATTATTATCATACCAACTTACATACTTTCAACACCTCAGAGATCATAGTAAATATATCAATTTTACATTGAAACATGCATAAATTAATGCTTATTATACATATGAACTTACCTTGATATTAAAACGGCCATTTTACCAACTTTCCCAATTTTCAATTTTTCTCTCATTCTAGGTTCAAATCTCGTTTTCCGGGATCTAAAACATCATATTTTACTTATTTAATTAATGTACTATTCAAAACAGTCCTTAACTCAATCTTTGGAAAAATTACAATTTTGCCCCTAAACTTTTGCATACTTACACTTTTGCCCCTAGGCTCAGGAATTAAACTTCATCCCTTATTCTTATGTTTTACGACATGATGATCACGTTTCCCTTCTATGGCAACATCAAATTCTCACTCTAACATATACTTATGACTATTAGGTATTTTTACCGATTAAGCCCTTTTGCTCGTTCTCACTTAAAACCGAGTAGCACAAGTTGTCTAACATAACTTAAAACCTCATATTGTATCATAAAACCCCAGAATACACAAATTTTTCCTATGGGTATTTTTCCAAATATGAACCCTAGGTTGAATTATTGCTAGCATAAGCTAAATCAAGTTACCGACACTCCAAAAACGTAAAGAACTTGAAAAACGGGGTTAGAACGGACTTACAATTGAGCTTGGGAAGCTTGAAAACCCTAGCCATGGAGTCTCCCTTGGTATACATGTCCATGGTGAAGAAGATGAGCAAAATTGGCTTTTAATTTTGTATTTTAATTCATTTTACCCCTAAATGACCAAGATACCCTTACTGCTAAACTTTCCAAAAATTCCATCCATTTCCAATTTTTGTCCATAGCATAGAAATTGGTCAAATTACTATTTAAGACCTCCTTATTAATATTTAAAATCAATTTCATACTAGAAACTTCTAGAATGCAAGTTTTGCAACTTATTCAATTTAGTCCCTAACTTCGAATTAAGCACTTTATGCATAGAATTTCTTCACGAAATTTTCACACAATCATGCAATCATATCATAGACCTTAAAATAATCATAAAATAATTATTTATATCTCAGATTTTGTGGTCCCGAGACCTCTGTTCCAACTAGACCCAATTTTGGGCTATTACAACTCTCCCCCCCTTCAGAGATTTTTGTCCTCGAAAATCTTACCGGAGTGAGGTTTAGTATCTTTCTCATAATTTCCAGCATTACTAACTAATTGTTTTCAAGACAATACTTTCGAAACACTCATCATCAATTTGAATCCCAAGATAACTCAAGAACTCGATATTTCTCTAACTCTGTCCTTCACTTGTCAACCATTCTCAGACTCTGGTCATATCTATAATTATTTTATCACTGAACTCTTTGATTCCATACTTAGGAACATAGTCAACATGATTCTCATGAATTTCCATTATATACACCTCATCGGTAAGGGGGTGAGGTCGTACACTCTCTAACTAGATTCTGACATATATCTATATGACACATTTTTTTTCATTATCCACATATGTCATTATAATCATACTATCCACTTCAAGCAATTTATTATTCATACCTGCCTTACATAAAATTTCCAATTATCTCATTTCAAACAAGTGCACTCACTCATACATTCTATGAATTTTGAATAACTTTAATAATCACATTTACTAATTAATTTAGTCAAGCATGCAACAGCATATGAAGGCCAAACAAATATGAATAAATATATCACTGTATAAACTTTCATCTCACATATTATCACATATACATATATCACGAATTCTTATTCATACCTTTCCAAGTTTAACATATCATAGCTACACTTTATTCAAATACTTCAATATCGCTATCAAATGGTCAGATCTAGCTCGATTGGAGAATATTTCATTTTAAACAAAATAGTCCTTATTAGTGTCGGGAGACATCACACTATAACATATTTGTGGCATGTATAACTAAACTCTTACACTTGCTATGTTAGTCCAAGAATCGACTAAACCTGGCTCTGATACCACTAAATGTAACACCCCTTACCCGTATCCGAGGCCGGGCTAAGGTACGAGGCATTACCAGACAAACATACAAACATTAAACTAAAGTACGAGCCATAAAATTTTATTCATATTTCAAATCGTTCATTCTCTTACACATAGTCCCTTATTTGAGTCTACGGAGCCCAAAACATACTTTAGAAAGGGTTTGGGACTAAACCGAGAACTTACAAAAATCTTGGAAATTTCATGCTTTAAGGCTCCACACGCTCGTGTCCCAAAGTCATGTTCCATACATGGCTGAGACACATGGTCGTGTCTCTGCCTGTGTGGAATATACCTAGGCTATTTTCCAAGCTTTGGTCAACCTTGATCTCTTACACACTAATACAAAATCAAAAGCATATAACATGGTATTCATTTAATGATTAAACATCCTCAATTAAACCACAAACATAGCATTTGTATGTCATCATACATGTGTCTCTCATACTCATTTTACCTTGTTTATTATAGTACCACTTATACATTTATACCAAGATTATCATCTTACCAAATATCTTCAGCTTAATCATCAAGCATTCATATTTAAAGCTAGATCATATCTTTATAAAATACCACGATTCAGATGCCCAGAATAACATGTTTGCCTGAAACATTTCAATTCAATTCCATACCCAACAAGCATTACATTGAGACTAGTCATATATATATATATACATGTCATGATACATAACATTCTCTTTTTGTTTTCTTATAAACACATATCATTTATTTCATTATATCAATATTTCATATACCATAGTTTCCATGTATTCCACAATATTTATTTTCCTCCTCCTCCTTTCCATTCCACATCCTTAATGTATATAGCATTCTTGTAAGTACGATTTCACAATTTACTAATAAATGTTCACATCAAACTGTCCACACGAGTCATACTCACTTAATTATTTATAATTCGAGCTACAGAGCTCCAAATTAAGATCCGTAAATTTCCCCTAAAACTACACTCACATATCTTTCTACCATAAAATGTTCATAATTTTTGGTTTAGCCAATTAGTGCAGTTTATTCATTAAAATTTCCCCTGTTTCACTTTCTGACAGTTCTGACCTCTCTTCACTAAAAAATAATTATCTCATAGTACAGAACTAGGATAATGTTCTTGTTGATTTATCTTGAAAATAGACTCATTATGGATTTTAAAAATATAATTTTGAGCCTCTAATTATTTTTCTCCAAATTTTTTTGATTTTCCAAAGTCAGAACAGGGGATCACGTAATCATTCTGAATCAGTCTCACAAAAACAAAAATATCTCAAAATATAGAACTCTTTTGCTTTCTATATTTCTTTTATATGAAAATAGACTCATTAAGCTTTAATTTGATATCTCATTCAGTTTATGATTCAATTTATACTATTTTTTGTGATTTTTCAAAATCACGTCACTGCTACTGTCCAAAACAGTTTTATTGCTAATTCACTCTTTCACACTTTCTCTGTATTAACCTCATTTTAACATACATATCACAAATCATTTTCACCACATTTCATACATCACAAGTATAGGCCCATGATCACAAGGTCACCATAAAATCATCCTCATGTATAACTTACTTGTTTATAACCTTACGACATCCTGGTCACTTAATGAACACATCATTCACATAACCAAGTTCCTGCACTTATTCATCACAAAACTCACAAAGCAATACATAGAGAGTCTCCCGTTGAACACTTCAGATCGATCCTCAATGCTTGGTGGTTTCAGCACATAGCTCCACCCATCATATAGTTCGGCTTTCTTGTACACATGGTGAACACTTAGTACCACCCATGTGACCTAGCCAGTTTATCTCGTAGCTCTCTTGCCTACATGGTGTCCTTCACTTGGAACCACGCATGCGACCTAGCTACATATATCCCGTAGCTCTCTTGTCTACATGGAGTACATATAGTATCGCCCATGCAACCTAGCTACATCATAATGTCTTGTAGCTCTCTTGTACACATGATGTGCACTCAGCACTATGCATGTGACCTAGCTACATACCATCTCAGATCATCCAATCTTTCCAAGGTTCAACCGGATTTCTCTCTTTCCAAAAATTTCACCAATCAAGTAATTATCCACAAACATATTTCCAATATTTTTATAAAATATCATAATACAAGTAATAGTGATGTATTACTTACATATAAACTTACATCTCATTTAATATCAACGCAATAACATTAAATTACACATTGTCTTATTAAAAATCATATGAACTTACAATTTCCCATAATATCCATAATCATAGAAATCACATTTATGTAAGATAATTCAATGCACTTCATGTACCATAGACATATTTTAAATCAATTCATAAACTTGGCACCATAATCATTTAATTTAACATAATTCAATTAATTTACTAAATTTAACTTTCAAATATAAATTACAAAGATTATTGTTGTATTATCATCATACCAACTTACATACTTTCAACACCTCAGAGATCATAGTAAATATATCAATTTTACATTGAAACATGCATAAATTAATGCTTATTATACATATGAACTTACCTTGATGTTAAAACGACCATTTTACCAACTTTCTCAATTTTCAATTTTTCTCTCATTCTAGGTTCAAATCTCATTTTTTGGGATCTAAAACATCATATTATACTTATTTAATTAATTTACTATTCAAAACAGTCCTTAACTCAAACTTTGGAAAAATTACAACTTTGCCCCTAAACTTTTGCATATTTACACTTTTGCCCCTAGGCTCGGGAATTAAACTTCATCCCTTATTCTTATGTTTTATGACATGATGATCACGTTTCCCTTTTATGGAAACATCAAATTCTCACTCTAACATATACTTATGACTATTAGGTATTTTTACCGATTAAGCCCTTTTGCTCGTTTTCACTTAAAACCGAGTAGCACAAGTTTTCTAACATAACTTAAAACCTCATATTGTATCATAAAACACCAGAATACACAAATTTTACCTATGGGTATTTTTCCAAATATGAACCCTAGGTTGAATTATTGCTAGCATAAGCTAAATCAAGTTACTAGGACTCCAAAAACGTAAAGAACTTGAAAAACGGGGTTAGAACGGACTTACAATTGAGCTTGGGAAGCTTGAAAACCCTAGCCATGGAGTCACCCTTGGTATACATGTCCATGGTGAAGAATATGAGCAAAATTGGCTTTTAATTTTATATTTTAATTCATTTTACCCCTAAATGACCAAAATACCCTTACTACTAAACTTTCCAAAAATTCCATCCATGTCCAATTTTTGTCCATAAATTAGAAATTTGTCAAATTGCTATTTAAGACCTCCTAATTAATATTTCAAATCAATTTCATACTAGAAACTTCTAGAATGCAAGTTTTGCAACTTATTCAATTTAGTCCCTAACTTCGAATTAAGCACTTTATGCATAGAATTTTTTCACGAAATTTTCACACAATCATGCAATCATATCATAGACCTTAAAATAATCATAAAATAATTATTTATATCTCAGATTTTGTGGTCCCGAGACCTCTGTTCCAACTAGACCCAATTTTGGGCTATTACAACTCTCCCCCCCTTCAGAGATTTTTGTCCTCGAAAATATAACCGGAGTGAGGTTTAGTATCTTTCTCATAATTTCCAGCATTACTAACTAATTGTTTTCAAGACAATACTTTCAGAAACACTCTGTCATCAATTTGAATCCCAAGATAACTCAAGAACTCGATATTTCTCTAACTCGTCCTTCACTTGTCAACCATTCTCAGACTCTGATCATATCTATAATTATTTTATCACTGAACTCTTTGATTCCACACTTAGGAACATAGTCAACATGATTCTCATGAATTTCCATTATATACACTTCATCGGTAAGGGGGTGAGGTTGTACACTCTCTAACTAGATTCTGACTTATATCTATATGACACATTTTTTTTCATTATCCACATATGTCATTATAATCATACTATCCACTTCAAACAATTTATTATTCATACCTGCCTTACATAAAATTTCCAATTATCTCATTTCAAACAAGTGCACTCACTCATACATTCTATGAATTTTGAATAACTTTAATAATCACATTTACTAATTAATTTAGTCAAGCATGCAACAGCATATGAAGGCCAAACAAATATGAATAAATATATCACTATATAAACTTTCATCTCACATATTATCACATATACATATATCACGAATTCTTATTCATACCTTTCCAAGTTTAACACATCATAGCTACACTTTATTCAAATACTTCAATATCGCTATCAAATGGTCAGATCTAGCTCGATTGGAGAATATTTCATTTTAAACAAAATAGTCCTTATTAGTGTCGGGAGACATCACACTATCACATATTTGTGGCATGTATAACTAAACTCTTACACTTGCTATGTTAGTCCGAGAATCGACTAAACCTGGCTCTGATACCACTAAATGTAACACCCCTTACCCGTATCAGAGGCCGGGCTAAGGTACAAGGCGTTACCAGACAAACATACAAACATTAAACTAAAGTATGAGCCATAAAATTTTATTCATATTTCAAAGCGTTTATTCTCTTACACATAGTCCCTTATTTGAGTCTACGGAGCCCAAAACATACTTTAGAAAGGGTTTGGGACTAAACCGAGAACTTACGAAAATCTTGGAAATTTCATGCTTTAAGGTTCCACACGCCCGTGTCCCAAAGTCATGTTCCATACATGGCTGAGACACATGGTCGTGTCTCTGCCTGTGTGGAATATACCTAGGCTATTTTCCAAGCTTTGGTCAACATTGATCTCTTACACACTTATACAAAATCAAAAGCATATAACATGGTATTCATTTAATGATTAAACATCCTGAATTAAACCACAAACATAGCATTTGTATGTCATCATACATGTGTCTCTCATACTCATTTTACCTTGTTTATTACAGTACCACTTATACATTTATACCAAGATTATCATATTACCAAATATCTTCAGCTTAATCATCAAGCATTCATATTTAAAGCTAGATCATATCTTTATAAAATACCACGATTCAGATGCCCAGAATAACATGTTTGCCTGAAACATTTCAATTCAATTCCATACCCAACAAGCATTACATTGAGACTAGTCATATATATATATATATATATATATATATATATATATATATATACATGTCATGATACATAACATTCTCTTTTTGTTTTCTTATAAACACATATCATTTATTTCATTATATCAATATTTCATATACCATAGTTTCCATGTATTCCACAGTATTTATTTTCCTCCTCCTCCTCTCCATTCCACATCCTTAATGTATATAGCATTCTTGTAAGTACGATTTCACAATTTACTAATAAATGTTCACATCAAACTGTCCACACGAGTCATAGTCACTTAATTATTTATAATTCGAGCTACAGAGCTCCAAATTAAGATCCGTAAATTTCCCCTGAAACTAGACTCACATATGTTTCCACCATAAAATTTTCATAATTTTTGATTTATCCAATTAGTACAGTTTATTCATTAAAATTTCCCCTGTTTCACTTTCTGACAGTTCTGACCTCTCTTCACTAAAAAATAATTATCTCATAGTACAGAACTCGGATAATGTTCTTGTTGATTTATCTTGAAAATAGACTCATTATGGATTTTAAAAATATAATTTTGAGCCTCTAATTATTTTTCTCCAAATTTTTGTGATTTTCCAAATTCAGAATAGGGGATCACGTAATCATTCTGAATTAGCCTCACAAAAACATAAATATCTCAAAATATAGAACTCCTTTGCTTTCTATATTTCTTTTATATGAAAATAGGCTCATTAATATTTAATTTTATATCTCATTCAGTCTCTGATTCAATTTATACTATTTTTGGTGATTTTTCAAAATCACGTCACTGCTACTGTCCAAAACAGTTTTATTGCTAATTCACTCTTTCACACTTTCTTTGTATTAACCTCATTTTAACATACATATCACAAATCATTTTCACCACATTTCATACATCACAAGTATAGGCCCATGATCACAAGGCCACCATAAAATCATCCTCATGTATAACTTACTTGTTTATAACCTTACGACATCCTGGTCACTTAATGAACACATCATTCGCATAACCAAGTTCCTGCACTTATTCATCATAAAACTCACAAAGCAATACATAGAGAGTCTCCCGTTGAACACTTCGGTAAATCCTCGATACTTGGTGGTTTCAGCACATAGCTCCACCCATCATATAGTTCGGCTCTCTTGTACACATGGTGAGCACTTAGTACCACCCATGTGACCTAGCCAGTTTATCTCGTAGCTCTCTTGTCTACATGGTGTCCTTCACTTGGAACCACGCATGCGACCTAGCTACATATATCCCGTAGCTCTCTTGTCTACATGGAGTACATATAGTATCGCCCATGCGACCTAGCTACATCATAATGTCTTGTAGCTCTCTTGTACACATGATGTGCACTCAGCACAATACATGTGACCTAGCTACATACCATCTGTATCATCCAATCTTTCCGAAGGTTCAACCGGGATTTCTCTCTCTTTTCCAAAAATTTCACCAATCAAGTAATTATCCACAAACATATTTCCAATATTTTTATAAAATATCATAATACAAGTAATAGTGATGTATTACTTACATATAAACTTACATCTCATTTAATATCAACACAATAACATTAAATTACACATTGTCTTATTAAAATCATATGAACTTACAATTTCCCATAATATCCATAATCATAGAAATCACATTTATGTATGATAATTCAATGCACTTCATGTACCATAGACATATTTTTAAATCAATTCATAAACTTGGCACCATAATCATTTAATTTAACATAATTCAATTAATTTACTAAATTTAACTTTCAAATATAAATTACAGATTATTGTTGTATTATTATCATACCAACTTACATACTTTCAACACCTCGAGATCATAGTAAATATATCAATTTTACATTGAAACATGCATAAATTAATGCTTATTATACATATGAACTTACCTTGATATTAAAACGGCCATTTTACCAACTTTCTCAATTTTCAATTTTTCTCTCATTCTAGGTTCAAATCTCGTTTTTCGGGATCTAAAAATCATATTTTACTTATTTAATTAATGTACTATTCAAAACAGTCCTTAACTCAAACTTTGGAAAAATTAAAATTTTGCCCCTAAACTTCTGCATATTTACACTTTTGCCCCTAGGCTCAGGAATTAAACTTCATCCTTTATTCTTATGTTTTATGACATGATGATCACGTTTCCCTTCTATGGAAACATCAAATTCTCACTCTAACATATACTTATGACTATTAGGTATTTTTACCGATTAAGCCCTTTCGCTCGTTTTCACTTAAAACCGAGTAGCACAAGTTGTCTAACATAACTTAAAACCTCATATTGTGTCATAAAACACCAGAATACACAAATTTTACCTATGGGTATTTTTCCAAATATGAACCCTAGGTTGAATTATTGCTAGCATAAGCTAAATCAAGTTCTTGGGACTCCAAAACGTAAAGAACTTGAAAAGCGGGGTTAGAACGGACTTACAATTGAGCTTGGGAAGCTTGAAAACCCTAGCCATGGAGTATCCCTTGTTATACACGTCCATGGTGAAGAAGATGAGCAAAATTGGCTTTTAATTTTGTATTTTAATTCATTTTACCCCTAAATGACCAAAATACCCTTACTACTAAACTTTCCAAAAATTCCATCCATGTCCATTTTTTCTCCATAACTTAGAAATTGGTAAAATTGCTATTTAAGACCTCCTAATTAATATTTCAAATCAATTTCATACTAGAAACTTCTAGAATGCAAGTTTTGTAACTTATTCAATTTAGACCCTAACTTCGAATTAAGCACTTTATGCATAGAATTTCTTCACGAAATTTTCACACAATCATGCAATCATATCATAGACCTTAAAATAATCATAAAATAATTATTTATATCTCAGATTTTGTGGTCCCGAGACCTCTGTTCCAACTAGACCCAATTTTGGGCTATTACATAGTAACTTATCATTGCCATGTCTTGACATGGTCTTACATGATTTCTTTGCCTTAGAAACCTTACCAATTGCCATGCCTTGGCATGGTCTTACACGGTATCCTTAAACCCTAATGTCATGACATTTGTATCCTACACATTCCTAAGGTTCAACCGGGACTTTCTGAAATTACTTCTCCGTCAATTCATGCTTAAGTCTTCTTTGAATAATTTCATAAAATAAATATACACATGCTGGAAATTAACAAAATTAACATAAAATAATAGAATATTGCATTTATTTACCGTAAACTTGCCTCAAAACAAAATACAATCAACTATATTGATTTAGTCCACTATATTTTTCTTTCCCCCGTCTAACTCCAGATTTTGTTCTTCTCGATCTATAATAAAAAATTTAGCTTATTTAATACTCACATTTATTAAAACAGTCCTTGACCCAAACTTTAGGAAAATTAAATTTTTGCCCCTAAACTTTCACATATTTGCACTTTTTTCCCAAGGCTCGTAATTTAAACTTCATCCTATTTTTTTATGTTTTATGACATGCTGATAATTTTTCCCTTCTATGACAACATCAAATTCACACTCTAACATGTACTTATGACTATTAGGTATTTTTACCGATTAAGCCCTTTTACTCATTTTCACTTAAAACCGAGTAGCACAAGTTGTCTAACATAATTTAAAACCTCATATTCTATCATAAAACACCAAAATACACAAATTTCACCTATGGGTATGTTTCCAAATATGAACCCTAGGTTGAATTATTGCTAGAATAAGCTTAATCAAGTTATCGGGACTCTAAAAACGTAAAGATAATTAAAAACGGGGCTTGGAATCACTTACTATGGAGTTTGAAAGCTTGAAAAAAACCCTAGCTATGGAGAACCCTTGAAATTTTGACCTAATGAAGAAGATGATGAATTTTGTGTTATTTTTCCCTTTTTATTTCATTTAATATTCAAATGACCAAAATGCCCTTCCTTATTAAACTTTCAAAAATTCCATCCATGTCCTATTTTGTCCATGGACTTAGAAATTGGTCAAATTTCTATTAAAGACCTCCTCATTAATATTCCAAAGCAATTTCATACTAAAAACTTCTAGAATGCAAGTTTTACAAATTATTTGATTTAGTCCCTAATCTCAACTTAAGCACTTTATGCATAGAATTTCATCACGAAATTTTCACACAATCATGCAATCATATCATGAACCTCAAAATAATAATAAAATAAATTTTTCTACCTTAGATTTGTGGTTTCGCAACCACTGTTCCATTTAGGCCCTACTTCGGGATATTACAGGTGATGTCCCTATAGGGGTCTTAAAAGCAGTTCTGTAAGCCCATAAGGAATCATCTACTTCCATTGCCCAATCTTTTTTGTTTGATTCTACTGTTTTTTCTAGGATCCATTTGATTTCTCGGTTTGCCACTTCAACTTGTCCATTAGTTTGAGGATGGTATGGGGTGGCTGTTCTATGATGAACTTCGTATTTCTTAAGAGTTTTTTCAAATTGGGAATTACAAAAATGAGTGCCCCTGTCACTGATAATTTCTCTAGGCGTTTCAAATCTCGAGAAGAGTTTCTTAAGGAAATGTACTACCACTCTAGCATCATTAGTAGGTAGAGCTTGGGCTTCCACACATTTGGACATATAATCAACTACTACTAAGATGTATTTATTCCCAAATAAACTAGAGAATGGGCCATGAAATCGATACCCCAAACGTCAAATATTTCACATGAAAGCATATAGTTTTGAGGCATTTCATCACGTTTAGATATGTTACCTGTCCGTTGGCATTTGTCACATGAAGTAACGTACCTGTTAGCATCTTTGAATAATGAGGGCCAGTAAAAACCTAATTCAAGTATTTTATGTGCGGTCTTAGTTCCACTATAGTGTCCTCTAGTTGGCCCTGAGTGGCAATGTTCCAGTATTTTTGATGTTTCTGATCTTGTAATGCATCTTCTAATACTTGATCTGTACATTTGCAAAAAAGAACGAGGCCGTCCCAAAAGTAGCTTTTCACATCATTAAAGAATTGCTTCTTTTGCTAGTGTGTTAACCCTTTTGGGATAATGTTAGCGGCTAAAAAATTTGCGATATCTACAAACTAAGGTACCTCAGAGTCAGATATAGTGAAAAATTGTTCTTCAAGAAATGAATCATTTATTTTAACTTTATCTAGTTCTTTGGTATTGAAGTTCTCAAGCCTAGACAGATGATCAGCCGCGAGATTTTCAGCTCCTTTCTTATCCTGAATTTCCAAGTCAAATTCCTGCAATAGGAGAATCCATCGAATGAGTTGAGGTTTTGTATTAGTTTTAGTTAAAAGGTAGCGAAGGGTGGAATGGTCAGTGTAAACAACAACTTTAGACAATATGAGATATGATCGAAATTTATCAAATGCAAAAACCATAGCTAGCAATTCTTTTTCCATACTAGTATAATTCTCTTGGTGGAGAACGAGAGTGTTTTACCGCTAAACCTCTTGCTCGTAACTCGAGCCTCTCTCTTAGCTTGTTTTCTATCATTATTAAGTTCCTCGGCCTTCTTGGTTCGATCGGCCAATACGAAAAACTCCAATATTTCCAAGATCCCAATCAACAACTTGATGTCCTCATTCAGACCTTCCTCGAAGTGTTTACACATTTTCGATTCCATTTGGACACATTCAGTTGCGTACTGACTTAGTCGTATGAACTCTTTCTCATTTTTTGCTGCAGTCTTGTTACCTTGTTTGAGTTCCAGGAACTCCTTTCGCTTCGAGTCCAAAAACCCTTGGCTAAGGTATTTCTTCCTAAACTCTGCTTGGAAGAAATCCCAAGTAATATTTTCTTTCGGCACTACTGAGGATACGATCTTCCACCAATTGTATGTAATGTCCTTCAAAAGGGACATAGCACACTTCAAACATTCCTCGGGTGTGCATGACAAATCATCTAGCACCCGCGTAGTGTTCTAGAGCCAGAACTTAGCCCTTTCATTGTCATCATCAACTTTCGCTTTGAATTCCTCAGCCCCATACTTTCTAAGCTTATCTACCGGGGCTTTACTGATTCTCATCGGTGCCATACCTCGTGATACATTCTAGTCAGTTTGGTTAGGGGTGGGGGAGGTCTCGGTATTTTAGGGTGATTTCTTAGATAATCCCCAAACCATTCATCCATCATATTAAAAAAGGCATCTCGGGCCTCTTCTCAGCCTTCTGACATCAGCCTTCTACTACTACTAGATATAGCTCGTTGTTCGGAAGCTGGAGCATGGCTCTCGGATCCCTCGGAGTCATCTTGTGCTTGATTAAAAGATGTCACACTATCAACACTCGAATAATGGCATGTATAGCAAACTTTAACATCCTCTATGGTAGTCCTATAACTGACTAAATCGTAGCTCTGATACCAATAAATGTAACACCCCTAACCTGTATCCAACACTGGGACAGGGCTCGAGGCATTACCAGAACTTTACACTTTCAATATACTAACTTAGGTTACAAAATTTCCTTTGAATTTAAAACTTTTCAGTCATGAACATTTCATCCCTTGTATAGGCCTTTGAGAACTATAACATATCGGAAGGCAATACGGGACAAATACGGGCACATTCGATTAACCTTGGGCTCCTCAGAAAATTTTCCTTAACATAAAGTGACACACGCCCGTGTAGGTGGGCCGTGTGGACTCACACGCCCGTGTATCTTGGGGCACGCCTATGCCCTTCAACTGTGGGCAACACTGACTTATCAACACGGCCATGGAACACGCCCGTGCTGCTTGTTCGTGGATGAAACTGTCATTTTAACATGGCCATGGTGCACGCCCGTATGGCCTTCCCGTGTACAACTTTGAGTTAAAATTTTAAGTCCAGGGGAAACATGGCCGTATCACACACCTATGGGAGGGAACCGTGTGTCACAAACGGCCTAGACACACACCCGTGTGTCCAACCATGTGGACTTTATTAGGCTATTTTCCAAGCCTTTAGTCACCCCTTTCTACTACTTGTGCCTAGTGGTTACCAAATTTGAGAGAAAACATAATTTTACGCTTGTAAATAATCTTAATGAAAATAGTTGTATGGAAACCTCATATCATTGGTTTCATACATAAACGGTTATTTGCTCTTTAGTGTCATAGGTTCCCATGTCACATTAATCGATCTGAAATTGGCTCATTCATGTGACTCATTGCCAATTGATAGCAACCCTTCATTTGTAATTAAAACCATGCATAAAATCGTAGGTCATGGCATACTTAAGTTAAGCCAATTTTTCATGGCCATATACAAAGAGATAAACATATATTTTTTTTCATGCCTTTACTTGTCAAATCAAATGACACATATAACAAAATACTCAAAAATACTATATATGCTATTGAACAAAATAAACGGAGTCTTTATACCAAAGCTTCTTTAGTTGATAGTGTGCTGACTCTCCAATTGCCTTCCAATCCTTATGAGTCATTGAGCTCTGTGAGACAGGGAAAAAGAGAGGGGTAAGCATTTTCATGCTTAGTAAGCTCGAATAACTGGAGGGTAAACTTACCGAGTAATTAGCATACATCCACATCAAAATCATGAAATCATTAATTATGAAACGATTCCCTATCACATGCACTCAATCAATGAGTTAGTTATATAACAAAGCATCACGTAATTTATGTAGATGAGCTAATCATTGATCATCTTATTGACATACATCATATTAATCCTGTTGAGTTTCTAGGAAATCTCGATGGAATACCCATTATCCGTCAATTCTTACGAATGATCATTTCACATATATGCACCCCCGCGAACCTCGCACCTCATGGCAGGATTAGCAGTCCAGGCTAAATCCCCCATATCATGAAATCAAAAGGTGATGTCGGGATTACCAGTCCAGGCTAAATCCCTTATCGTGACAACCACCCTTAATGAAATCGGATCTGAATTACCAGTCCAGGCTAAATTCAGACCCAAATAGGATTACCCATCCGGGCTAAATCCTCAATGCACATATATTCATCGGGAGGCTCAATCATTCAAGGAACACCCGTCCGGGCTAGATCCTTTCCATATTTGAGATCACGGATTACCCGTCCGGGGTAAATCCTTACTGCAACACATGCAGGATCTCTTTACACATATCAATGAGGGTTTATCCATCGAGTTCCCTTTGTCAACCTCATCCGAGACATTTTTCACATGTTACCATCAAATTTGCATTCCCATGATATTTCATGCTAATAATAAATGAAATTATCATGCATTCATAGATCATTCAATTACGCAAATTAGGGGTTTACTTTAAGTTATCCGAACTTACCTGGTATTCATTTCAGAGTTATGTTTCAATTATTTCGAGACCTTGCGTTTACTTCGATCGACCTTCAGAATTTGTTCCTCGGGTTCTCTATCAAAAAAATTAACTCATTAATACACTACGTTATGCATTTCAAGTTTAATATCTACCCCCAGTCCAAATGACTATTTTGCCCCTAAACTTTCACATTTTTACGATTTAGTCCCTAGGCTCGTATAATGAAACACATGCACTCTGTATCTTACACAAGCCTAGCCGAACATTTTTCCTTCTTATGGTAGCCCACATTATCCATTATTTTCTCTTTTCTACCATAAATTTACATCTTTTGCAAAATGGTCCCTATAAGGGTTTTTCATGAAAATCAAATAGGAAAATATGTTTATTACACATTTGTCTTTCATATCCCTCCATAATCCATCATAATACAAGCAACTCATGCATGGGTAAATTTTTAAACATGAACCCTAACATGAAATATGGGTAGAAATGGAGAGAGCAAGCTATCAGGATTTGAAAAATACGAAGAGCATGAAAAACGGGGCTTGGGAGCACTTACTTTTGAGCTTGGAAAGCTTGAAACCCTAGCTATGGAGAACCCTAAATTTTTGACTGGATGAAGGAGAAAATGGCTGGTTTTGGCTTGATTTTTCCCATTTTAATTCATTAAAATGACAAATGACCAAAATGCCCTTATGCCCTTTCTTTAAAATTTCATCCATGCAAGCCCATTTTTTTCCAATAGTTTAGAATTTGGGCAAATTGCTCTCCAAGACCTTCTAATTCATAATCTAAGGCAATTTCATACAAACTGCTTATAGAATTCAAGTTTTGTAGTTTATTGAATTTAGTCCATAATTTCCAATTAGACACCTTATAGTTAGAATTTCTTCATGAAGCTTTAATACATGCATATACTCAAATTTTAGGCCTCATAATAATCATAAAATAAATATTTTGATGTCAAATTTGTGGTCCTGAAACAACTATTCTGACTAGGCCTTATTTCAGGATGTTACAAGGATACCATTCAAAGGTATAGGAACTCAAGGCTAGTCGTTGCGCTGCAACATGAGAAGTTCAAATGCCACAACATAGGGAGAACAATACAAAAATTTCAAGTTTTCCTTTAATGTCGTGACACAACCATAGGATGTCACGACATACCTTTAAAGCCAAACCTGAACCAAGCATACTACCTTTTGTGTCGCAACACAAGCACTAGGGTGTCTTGACACCGACCCTACATAGGAAAAATTACGAGCGAGGGGCATTTGAGTCCACACAATGGAAATTAACACAAAAACATCAACTAACTTAGATTTGGGGACTAAGACCAACCCTAACTCTATAAATAGGCTCTTTAGACACTTGTTTAAGGACAAAATTTGATATTCTAAGTTTTTCTCTGTAATTTTAGTTTCAAATTTCTTTTCTTTTAGGCTTTAGGTTTATTTTTAGTTATTTTCTATTCATGTTCTTCAAAAAACTTTCTTTGTAATCGTGATCAAACATTTGGGGATTATTGCACTACATTTGAATACAAACAAGATTCTCTAAACTCTATCTTGATTTATTTTTTATGCATATCTTTTTTATTGAGTTTATTATGTTTATGGTTTCCATTAGGAACTAATATTCTTATGGGGGATTAGCGAGTGGAGGTTTTTTTACTAATTTTTATGTAGGGTTTTCTTAGCGGATAAACTATTGGGAAAGGAAGAACTTAAACCCTAGGAAGCCATTTTAGTGGGAATTAACCTAAAATTTGTATGATCTATCCATGAACACCTTAACCCTAAATTGGTCTAAACTACAAGGTCAAAAGATAAGTAGTTCTTGTCGACTCATTAGTTTAGTGAAAGATCAAGAGATCCTGCTAGGATAACGATTAGTTGATTGAATAGAAACCCAAAATAGGAATTGGTTATGATTACCAAAGTGAGCTAATCACCCATGTTTACATTTGATTAAGTCTAGAAATTAGTTTTCTAAAATCTATTTTATTTATGAAATTTTGAAACTTATTTATAAAATTGAAAAAAAAAATTCTTCTTTATGATTTGTCATAATATAATTTATTTGTTTTACTAATTAATTCTATTTGAATTTAGGTTAACTTTAATTTAGTACTCACCTTCATTGGGTACGATCCTCGAAGTACTCACCTACTTCATTGTAACTATATTACAACATGACCTGTATACTTGCAGGCACCGCCTTAATTTCATATCTTTAGTTGCAGTATTCACACTCTGGATGTTAGTTCATCCAGAGGCGGTCAAAAGTGTACCTCTAGGAATATTGGGGAATGTACACCCAAGATAAGGGTTCTAACTAAGGGACAAAATGTCTGTCAAGACTTCATAGGAAGGAAACAAGTAAGTAATTTGGTAGAATTACATAATCTTTAGAATGATGAACTATGTGTTCGCCAAAGGGGCAAGACCTACTTAAGGTCAACACTGTATAGAAACATCAACAACTCCTTCAAGACTAGTGTATGGAAAGATAGAGTCCACTAAGGATTGGTCCAACCATAGAAGTCTACCAAAGAGGGTATGACTTGAAGATCCTTGGGCAAGAAGATAAGAGAGCGCTACCATTAAGGTATAAGATGGTAGACAGGCACACGACCAAGACAACTAGAGGACAACGAACACCCTGTGTAAGGGAAAAAATGAAATGAAGGAAAGACAAGAAGTATGGATAGAATTTGCGACTATGGCGAGGTTTTTGGATTGCGGACTAGAGGAGAGTCCGACTTGAGGAAGTTCCCAAGGCGAGTTGTGTAGGTCAAAGGTTTGAATGGGGTTTGCCACCCTAATGTAGAATACTCACCTTAAGCAAGAAAGGATTAAACTTAAGTTTATTTTATTTTACATTTGTTACCCTCGTATAATAGGGTTAAATTATGGTGCAGTAAAAGAAATCACTAAGTTAAATTAAACTTACAAGGGTTTGTCATATGTTCGCAGGACTTGTGGGGATGATCGAGGACTTTGAGTAAGGACTAAGCCGGATAGTATGGGGTTTGAAAATTACAATAAGTTTAGAGTCTTTTTTTTTAAACAAAACAAAACAGACCTTAAAGGCCTAGGTTTCATTTATAGCATCTAGAATTACAAGATCGTGAATCTCTTTTGGATAATTCACATCAAAATTCTAAATACAATTATTACTGAATACAAATATGCTAATAAAATCAACAAGCTTATTGCTGGATCTAGGCGTCCAAGTGATGACTGTATTCTCAAAAGACTTTAGCTTCTTATAAATATCTTTAGCTCGTTGTCCCAAAAACATTATATCCTGATCCCTTCTATTAATTTTATTCACAATATTTGCATTGTCAGATTCAAATTGAACCTTTTTTAAATTCAAACTTTTTTGCCAAGCTGACGTCTTCCTCAATAGCCATTATTTCGGCCCATTCACTATTAAAAGTCATATCTTTTACATAGCCATACCTTCCTAAAAGAAAACCATCTTTATCCTTGACAATCACACTCAATCCCATTTTCCCCTCTTCAATGGCAGCGTCCACATTTATTTTCACCACCCCGCACGGCGGGTTTATCCATTTACGACCAATAGGTTGACTAGGGAGCATCGGTCTTTCACTAAAGTTATGGATCTTGAAGTCGTTGCTTAACGTCAAAGCTCTATTCCAGATAGTATTCGCATCCTCTTCTTTGCCACGAAAAGTCAAAGTATTTCTATTATTCTAGGAGTTCCAAATGATGGTAATGAAGTTTTCCATAGCTTTTTTATCAAGGATTCTCAAGGCCATCTCGAACCAGTTGACTGATAAGTCATAATTTATACATATTTTTATCCCATGCTTAGCATATTTTTGGATGAATTATCATCAAATTTGTGGAATTCGATGCACTTAATCCTTTAATTTCATGTTTTATACTTAGTTGAGCATAAGAGAGTAAAAAGAGCGAGAAACGGGCCGAAAACGGAGAAAATGGGTCAAAGTGGGAAATCAACATGGCTTGGACTTCCTCACACTGGTAGTTCACACGCTCGTGTCTATTTAAAAGATTGCAACAATGCCTAAGCTACCTTACACGGGCGTGTCCCTGTCGAGCCCAAGTCTAGTTCTACTCAGAAAAGGCCACTTTTGAGGGTCTTGAAGCATTCTAAAGTCTATATAAACACCCGAGGAGGCACCTAAGAGACACACGGAGTAGGAGGCAAGGAATTACTCGAAGAAAGCTGATTGATCCATCTTAGAAGCCGGATTCTCCTTCAAGACGAAAGATCTCCCTTCAATTTCCTTCAGGTGTTTTTGGGTTTTCTTTATGTTTTGTTATTATTATTCTTCTGAGATGTTTCCTTTTACACTTATGAACTAAGTCCCCTAAATACCTAAGAGGAATGAAACCTAATATGGATCTTGTTATTATTTTCTAAATTATATGATAAATACTTGATTTGTTCTTAATTATGTGTTCTTAATTCTTTTTTTAATATTCCAGGATATTGATTCAAGTGTTGATGTGCTGAGTTAGAGGAGAAAATGTCCCTGTCTAAGAGTCGATCTAGCATAATTAAGCAGAGCTGATTGCACCCCTAGACATAGGGCGACATAAATCTGTCGGATTAAGGTCAAACCTAATAAGGGAATCCATAGATCGAGTTAATGCAACACTAGAGGTTTTAATTAGAAAGAGATTTCAATTAATAAACCTAGGGTAGACGTTGTTAGTCTCAAGAGAGATAATAATATAACTTAGGGATTTCTACAGATCGAGTCAAGTGAATAAATCGTCTGGTTTAGAGTTAAGTAACAAGTGAAGTCTAGGTGGATTTTTCCTTGGGTATTATCCAAATCAATCAGTTTTCCCAAAAGTATTTCCCAAATTTTCTTCCTGTGCATTCTTAGTTTAGTTAATTAGTTTAGATAAAGTAAATCCCTTTATTTTTAGGCTAGATAATAAAAAGAAAGTTAATACTAGTACTTTTAGTTCCTGTGGGTTCGACATTCCGGTCTTGCTATAAACTATACTACTGTTTGGTAGGTGTGCTTGCCTTCATCGTGATAATAGTTAGTTTTGAAGTACGATCAATCATAAATATAAAACTTATCACACATACATCAAGTTTTTGGCACCGTTGCCGGGGAACTAAAATAGTAGGAACGCTTAATTTTTATTACTTTAGCCATTTATTTTATTGCAATTTAAATTTTATCTTAGTTTTGTTAATTTTACTAAATTTTCTTTTGTTTTCTTCTGACAGGTTTTTATAGTTTATGACTAGAAGAAACCCGTTAGGACCATTACTTTTTGACAGTGAGATTGAAAGCACAGCTCACAAAAATCGAAGAGAAATAAGGCGAAACCTAAGAAACATAGAGGAAGATATTCATAATACAACCGAGGAGATGGCTGAAAATCAGAATAATTAGCTTCCTCCCGTGGTTGCTGCAGATCCAATAAATCAGAATCCTGCTCCTCGTACTATGTATGATTATGCTAAGCCTACTTTAACTAGAGCCGAATCGAGTATAGTTAGACCTGCTATTGCTGCAAATAATTTTGAACTGAAACCTAACACAATTCAAATGATACAATAGTTTGTTTAGTTTGATGTTTTGCAAGACGAGGATCCAAACACTCATTTGGCAAGTTTTCTAGATTTTTGCAACACTTTTAAGATCAATGGCATTTTTGACAATGTCATTTGCCTTCGATTGTTTCCCTTTTCATTGAGAAACAAATCTAAACAGTGGTTGAACTCGTTACCGCGAGGGTAAATCACTACTTGAGAACAAATGACCAAAAAATTCTTACTTAAATATTTTCTGCCGGCTAAAATGGCTAAGTTGAGGAATGATATCTCTTCTTTTGTGCAGATGGATCTAGAAACACTGTATGATGCATAGGAGAATACAAGGATCTATTGAGAAGGTGCCCTCACCATGGGTTACCTCTATGGTTGCAAGTTCAGACTTTTTACAACGGTGTGAACTGCTCAACAAGGAAACTGATCGACGCAGCCGCCGTTGGTACTTTAAACAACAAAACACCTAAAGAGGCTTACAAATTTATTGAAGAGATGCCACTAAATAACTATCAACGGCAAGTCATGAGAACAAAGCTAACAAAAGTAGCCGGTGTTTTCAACCTCGACGCAGTCACTATGCTATCTAACCAGGTAGAACTTTTAAATAAAAAGATTGATGGTTTATATGGTTCTACTCAGGTACATCCAGTGATGAGGTGAGATGCAAATAGAGGAGGAGTGCACACAGAATATCAATCTTTCAACCCTAGCACCGAGGAGGAACAAGTTCAATAAATGGGTAATAATAATTCTAGACCTTAAAATAACCCATACAGTAACACTTATAATGCAGGTTGGAGGAACCATCCCAACTTCTCGTGGGGTGGCCAAGGAAATCAAAGGCCACAACATCCCCCAGGCTTTCAACAACCACCTTACCAGCAGTAAAAGGAATCGAACCTTGAGGAGATGCCAACAAAATTTATCTCGGTGTCAGAAACTCATTTTCAAAATACTGAGACAGCATAGATCAACAAGTGTCAATTCAAGGGCTCGAAACCTAAATAGGCCAACTCGCAAAACTGATTTCTGAATGACTACAAGGTAACTTGCCGAGTAATACTAAATCGAACCCAAGGGAACAACTCAATGCGATTACCGTTTGATATAAGGAAGGTTTAGTTGAACCTGAACTAAAATCGAGGCAAGGAATTGTGGTAAGTAAAGGTAAAGTTGAGGTGGACCACAATCAGTAAAAATCGATAAGTAGAAAGTACAAACCTCGTGTGCCATACCCCAGTGCGACAAGGAAATACCAGACGGATGAACAATTTGGTAAATTCCTTAAATTATTAAAGAAATTACATATTAACTTACCGTTTATTGAAGGTCTTTCGCAGATGCCGAATGCAGCTAAATTTTTAAAGGAGCTTTTAGAAAATAAGCGGAAGTTGGATGAGGCGCCGCATGAAGAGTTGAACATAGTTTGCTCAGCCATTCTATAGAATAAGCTACCCAACACGTTGAAAGATCCAGGGAGATTTACGATTCCTTGTTTAATTGGTAGTCTACACATTAACAATGCTTTGGCTGATTTAGGGGCTAGTATTAATGTCTTGCCCTATAAAATGTTTAAACAATTAGGTCTTGGGAAACCCAAACAAACTAGGTTGAGCATTCAATTGGCGGATAAAACAATCAGATTTCCTAAGGGTATTATTGAATATCTACTTGTTAAAATTGCCAAATTTATACTTCCCATTGATTTTGTTATTCTATACATAGAAGAGGATGATGGCGTGCCTTTAATTTTAGGAAGACCTTTTATAGCAACTGCTAGAACTATTATTGATGTTGGTATAGGTGAACTCACACTTCGTGTAGGTGATGAAATAATCACTCTTCAAGCTCGTAGTTCGACTAACACATCAAGTATCGAGGGTGGTTGTATAAATCATGCTACTAATACTAATTATGTGGTGCAACATTCTTTTCAGGAAACACGTTCGAGAAGCATACATGAGTCATGTTCAAGTAACAACAAATGACTCATCTATAAAGAGCGAAGGCTACAAATTGAGAAACTAGATAAATGGCATGCACAGAAATCGAAAACACACGATAAACCAAAACCACGCCATGACAGACTCAATGTTTCACCAAATCAACTTAAGGTTGGAGACAAAGTACTATTAGATGTAGCAAACCCTCGCATTACCACTTCTGAACCTAATAGAGCAATCCTTTTTACGGTACTTAACATTTTCCCATACGGTACAGTCGAGGTCACTCATTCCAAATTTGGCACGTTTAAGGTAAATAGTACTCGTCTAAAACCTTATTTTGATAAAATTGATAGCAGGAATGAGAAGTATAAACTCCTCACACCACTATGACCACACAACAGAGAGGTAAGTCTAGCTTCGACTATAAATAAGCGCTTCTCGGGAGGCAACTCGAGCACTAACGGTGTCGATTTCTTTAAATTTTAGTTTTTAACATCTAAATTACTAACTGAGTCTTTGAACACAGGTTTTCTACATCCACAGGACCAGGCACACTGGTGTGCCTTAGGCCATGCTCATAGCACGGGAAGCGACATAGCCATTCAATACGGCTGTGTGAAAACAGAGCAAAATTTTTCCCAAAACACGGGATTCGATACGTTACCACGGTTGTCCGACATGGTCGTGGGAAAGCCTGCCAAATTAACACGGGCATGTGACACGCCCGTGTCCACCACCCGTGGTCGAGACTGTCAAAAGAACACAGGCTTGCGCATATCTAACGCCCCAAACTTTAGGGTCTGTAAGTTTGTTTGGTTTAACTCTTTTTGCATGTTTGGTGTAGTGGATGAATGGTTTGGGTGTGTTTAGGGGTTTTTCCACTTGCTAAATTCTTATTTTTTTTCTCTCTTTAAAAAACCCTGGACGTTGGCACCTAGGCTATTTAATAAACGTGGTGCGTTGTTAACGCAAGAAAGCTACGTGGCTTGATGGCTTATGGCGTGCTTTGGCTTCAATGAGGGATAGGGTTCGAATCCTATGAGTGGCAATGGGTGTTATTTTGCTACTTGGGGGTAGCAAGAGTTTGTGGTGAATTCGGACTCTGCTTTATGGGAGTTTGAACTGGTCTTGGTTGTTGGGAGAATATTATGGAGGGATAAGGGGAGTGATATGGGGAGATTTTGAAGGAGTTGGTGGGGAGGAGTGTTGTAGCTGAATTAGGCAACTTGTAGGAGCAAAATCGGCTAAGGGAACTCTTTTGGCAGTTCGGCATTTTGGTTTTGGTGTAGGAGCCGAATTCTACTTCTTCTATTTTCGGATTTTGGTCTTTTGGTGCATTTCGGGGTATTATCTTTCCTTGTGTCGAATCTTCCCTCTCTTCTCACCCTTAGCCGATTATTGATTTCCCGAATACTTCTCCTTCCCACTTTGTCTTGCTACACTTCACTTTGACCACTTAACTCCACTTCTTCCTCGCCCATTCGTTTGGTTTAGCCGAACATCTTCTTGATCTTTACTCATCTCTTGATTGCTCTTGGTTTTGCCTTTTCTTTCTTGGAGTCTTAGCCGAATACTCACATAGCTAACCGGAACTCTCCCTGTTGGATTAGGATAAGTTTACTCTTGGTTTGCCAAATCCCTAGCAATAGCCAAACCTTGCTATTGTTCATTTGTATGTGTGTTGTGGTTGTGCTACTTCTCTTTCTTGCTTATTCTATGTTGGTCTTTCTCTTAATTTCCTTCTTTATCAGCTTGCACTAAGAGGGTGTTCTTGGCATCAGGTGCTTGATAGTGGTGTTTGCTGGGAAAGGCCGAATATGACTGTTCAATTAAATACCACTCTGGTAAAGCTAATGTGGTAGCTAACGCACTGAGCCGTAGGGTGGTGTCTGATTTGAGAGCAATGTTTGCTCGTCTTAGACTGTGCAATGATGGTAGTTTATTAGCAGAACTGCAAGTAAGACCAACTTGGACGGATCAAATTAAGGGGAAACAGTTGTTAGATGATTTGTTGGTTCCTTGTTTTAGAGAAGTTGAGAAAGGTGAGACTGTGGATTTTGGGTTGAATAGTGAGGGGGTATTATGTTTTCGAGGTAGAGTTTATATGCCGAGAGATCATGATCTGAGGCAGTCTATTTTGCGCGAAGCGCATAACAGTCTATATGCGATGCATCTAGGTGAAAACAAATTATATCGAGACCTTCGTGAGTTGTATTGGTGGCCAGGGTTGAAACGTGAAGTTACGGAGTATATGAGTAAGTGCCTGACTTGCCAGCAAGTTAAGGCTGAGCATCAACTACCTTCCGGATTGTTGCAGCAAGTTAAAATTCCGCTTTGGAAGTGGGAGAGGGTAACCATGGATTTTGTGAGTGGGCTACCCTTGACGCCTACTAAAAAAGATTCAATTTGGGTGATTGTGGATCGGTTAACTAAGTCTGCTCATTTTATACCAGTTCACACTGACTGTTCACTACAGAAATTAGCTAAGTTGTATGTAGCTGAGATTGTAAGACTGCATGGAGTGCCAGTTTTTATCATATTAGACAAAGATCCTAGTTTCACATCCTAGTTATGAAAGAAGCTACATGAGCCTTTGGGTACAAGACTGGATTACAGTACGGCGTTTCACCCTCAGACGGATGGGCAGTCTGAAAGGGTGATTCAGATATTGGAAGACATGTTGAGAGGTTGTGTAATTGATTTCAGGGGCAGTTGGGAGGATTATTTATCATTGGCAAAATTTGCGTATAGCAACAACTACCAGTCTAGCATTCAGATGGCACCGTATGAGGCGTTATACGGTCGTAGATGTCGTACTCCTACTTGTTGGACTGAGTTGGGGGAGCGACGGATTCTGGGGCCAGAATTAATTTCTGATACAGAGGACAAAGTAAAACTAATCCGAGACCGGTTGAAACAAGCGTCTGATAGACAGAAGTCTTATGCGTACCAAAAGCGAAAAGAGATCGAGTACGCTGTGGGAGATTATGTCTTTCTTAAAGTATCACCGTGGAAGAAAATATTGAAGTTTGGGTGAAGGGTAAGCTTAGTGATAAACCGTAAATTATACATATTTTGACCCCATGTTTAATGCATTTTATGGATGATTTCTCATTAGAATTGGTGAATTTGATGCTACTAATGCTTTAATTTCATGTTTTATACTTAGGAGAGCATAGAAGAGTGAAAGGAACGAGAAACGGGCCAAAAATAAAGAAAATGGGCCAAAGTACGAACTGAACACAGCCTGGACTTCCTCACAAGGGCAGCCCACACGGCCGTGCCAATTTGGCATAATCGAAGCACGATTAACATGGACAGACCACACAGTCGCGTCAATTTTGCAGGCTCGAACACAGCCTGAAGTAAGAGCACACGGGTGTGTCACACGAGGATGTCCCTATCGAGTCCAAGTTGAGTCCAATTAAGAAACGGCTAATTTTGAGGGCTTTTAGGCATTCCAAAACCTATAAATACACCCTAAAGGAGGAAGAAAAGGGAGATGGAGAAGAGGGGGTAAGGAATTACTCTAAGAAAGCCGATTGATCCATCCCAGAAGCCAGATTCATCATCAAAACTGAAGATCTCTCCTCAATTTCCCTTCAGGAGTTTTGGGTTTTCTTTATGTTTTGTATTCTTTATTCTTCTAAGATGTTTTCTTATTTAGTTATGAACTAAAACCCCTAAATACCTAAGGGGAATGAAACCTAAGACGAATCTTGTTATTATTTTCTGAATCGTATGATAAATATTTAACTTGTTCTTAATTATGTGTTATTAATTCTTGTTTTGATATCCCAGGATACTGATTCAAGACATGCTCTTATTCAGAGGAGGAATAGACCCTGTCTAAGAGTACATTTGTCATAATTAAGCGGAGTTGATTGCGCACCTAGAAATAGGGTGACAAGATTTTGCCGGATTAGGGTGAGACCTAATAAGGGGATCCATAGATCGAGTTAATGCAACCCTAGAGTGTTAATTAGAGAAAAGTCTAGGTTATTCAATCTAGGGGTTAGATGTTATTAGTCTTGAATAGGGATAATAACATAACTTAGGGATCTCTACGGAACAAGTTGAATGAATAAATTGTCCAATTCGGAGCCAGAATAACAAGCAAAGTCTAAGTGGATTTTTCTTTAGGTATTATCTTAAGTCAATCGATTCTTCCCAAAAGCAATTCCCTAATTCTTTTCTCTGTGTGTTCTTAGTTTAGATAATTAGTTCGTTAAAACAAAAACCTCTTTATTCTTAGGCTAGATAATAAAAAGACAGTCAATACTAGTACTTTTAGTTCCTTTGGGTTTGACAATCTGGTCTTGCTAAAACTATACTACTGTTCGATAGGTACACTTGCCTACATTGCGATAATAGTTAGTTCAAGAACGAGTAATTATAAATATTTAAAACCTATCACGAAATCACGATGAAATATTAGGAACGCTCAATTTTTATTACTTTAGCCATTTATTTTTCTTGCAATTTAATTTAATTTAATTATTATTATTACTAATTAATTTACTTTTTCTTTCTCTTGGCAGGTTTTTATAGTTTATGACTAGAAGAAACCCGTCGGGACCGTTACTTTTTGACGAAGAAATCGATCGTACAATTCGCAGAAATTAATAAGACGCAGGTTAAGATACACAGAGAATGACCAAGAAGGCGATACTCAACCCTCAATCAAAGAGATGGCTGAAAAGCAAGGCAATCAGCTACCTCCTGCAATTGCGGCTAATCAAAATCATGCTCCACGTACTATGTATGATTATGCTAAACCTTCTTTAACAGGAACTGAATTTAGCATAGTTAGACCTCCTGTAGCTGTAAAAACTTTTGAATTAAAACCTAACACTATTCAAATGATACAGCAATTTGTTTAGTTTGATTGTTTGCAGGATGAGGATCCCAATGCTTATTTAGCCAACTTCTTAGAACTATGCGATACATTTAAAATTAATGGTGTTTTTGATGATGCCATTCGCCTTCAGTTATTGCCTTTTTCACTGAGAAACAAAGCTAAACAGTTGTTGGACTCGTTACCACGAGGGTCTATCACTTCTTGGGAATAAATGACCGAAAATTTTTTACTAAAATATTTTTCGCTGGCTAAAACGGCTAAGTTACATAATTATATCTCTTATTTTGTGTAGATGGACTTAGAAACACTTTACGATGCATGGGAGAGATACAAGGATCTATTGCGAAGGTGCCCTCACCATGGGTTACCTTTATGGATGGAAGTTCAAATGTTCTACAATGGTGTGAATCCCTCGACAAGACAGATGATTGACGCAACTGCTGGAGGAACCATCAACAACAAAACACCTGAAGAGGCTTATGAATTTATTGAAGAAATGTCACTGAATAACTATCAGTGGCAAGTCATGAGGACTAAGCCAACAAAAACAGCAGGCGTTTATAACATCGACTCAGTTACTACACTGTCAAATTAGGTAGAACTTCTCAATAAAAAGATTGATGGTTTACTTGGTTTTATGCAGGTACATCTAGTAATGAGGTGTGACTCAAGTGGAGGAGGTATGCATACAGAATATCAGTCCTTCAATCCTACAACCGAAGAGGAACAAGTCAACTTTATGGGTAACAATAACTTTAGATCTCAAAATAACCCATACAGTAATACTTATAATGCAGGTTGGAGGAACCACCCAAATTTCTCTTGGGGTGGTCAAGGGAATCAAAAGCCACAAAATCCTCAGGGTCTTCAACAACCACCTTATCAACAAGAGAAGAAACCGAACATTGAGGAGATGCTCTCTAAATTCATCTCGATGTCAGAAACCTGTTTCCAAAATACCAAGGCAACACTTAAAAATCAACAAGTACCGATCCAAGGACTCGAAACTCAGATAGGCCAGCTATCCAAACTAATCTTCGAACGACCACAAGGTAGCTTACCAAGTAATACTGAACCTAACCCAAGGGAACATCTCAATGCAATTAGTACTCAAGATAAGGAAGGATTCATTTCGCCTAAGCCAGAATTGATGCAAGAAACTGTGGTGAGCAAAGGTAAAAGTGAGGTAAGTCATAACAAAATGGTGAATGAAGAATATAAACCTTGTGTCCCATACCCTAACGTGGCAAAGAAAGACCGCTCAGACGAACAATTTGGTAAATTCCTTAAACTTTTGAAAAAATTACATATTAACTTACCGTTTATTGAAGCTCTGTCGCAAATGCCGAATGCAATGAAATTTTTAAAAAAGCTTTTCGTAAATAAGGGAAAGTTGGATGAGGCGTCACATGTGGAGTTGAACCCAGTTTGCTCGGCCATTCTCCAAAATAAACTACCCAACAAACTAAAAGACCTAGGGAGTTTTACGATACCTTGCTTAATTGGTAGTTTAGATGTTAATTATGCACTGGCTGATCTAGGGGCTAGTATCAACGTCATGCCTTACAAAATGTTTAAGCAACTAGGTCTCGGGAAACCCAAACAGACTAGGATGAGCATTCAATTAGAAGATAAAACTATAAGATTCCCTAGAGGTATTTTTGAAGATGTGCTAGTTAAAATTGATAAATTTATATTTCCCGTTGACTTTGTTCTAGACATAGAAGAGGACAGCAACACTCCCTTAATTCTAGGAAGGCCCTTTTTAACAACTGCTAAAACCATCATTGATGTTGGCATAGGTGAACTCACACTCCGGGTGGGAGACAAAACAATCACTCTTCAAGCTCGTAATTCTGGCAACACATCAAGAATTAAAGGTGATCATCTAAACCATTCCACTAAAACTAGCAATATGGTGCCACCTACCTAGCAAAAAATGAGTCTGAAAGAAGCACACGAGTCGTTCTCAAGAAATAGTAGAGAACCTGTTCATGAAGATCGAAGATTACAAATCAAGCAACTCGATGAATGGCGGACGCACAAACCAAGAACACCCGACAAACCGAAACTACGCCAAAACAAGCCCGATACCTCTCCAAATCAACTTAAGGTTGTGATAAGGTCTTATTAGATGCTACAGATCCCCACATTATCACTACCACACTGAATGAGGAAATCCCTCTTACGATACTCAGTATTTTTCCATTCGGTATGGTGGAGGTGAGTCATCCCAAGTTCGGCACTTTTAAGGTAAACAACACCAGTTAAAACCTTATTTTGATGAGATTGATAGCAGGAATGAGGAGAATAAACTCCTCAAACCACCATGATTATTCAACGGAGAGGTAAGTTGAGCTTAGACTATAAATAAACTCTTCTAGGGAGGCAACCCGAGCACTAACAATAGTAATTTCTTTAAATTTTGGTATTTAACACCTAACTTACTAATAGAAATCTTGAATACAGGTGTTTCTACAGAGGCACGGCCAAGCACACGGCTGTGCTTAAGGTCGTGTGAAAATAGGGCAAAAGCTTTTCCCAACATGGGCTACGATAAAACACCACAATCGTACGACATGGCCGTGGTCAAGCCTGCCAAAACAACACTGGCGTGCGACACGCCCATCTGGAAGAACCATGGATAAACCTGTTAAAACAACACGGGCGTGTGACACACCCATGTCTAACACCCGTGGTCAATCCTGTTAAATTGACACGGGCATGGGGATTGCACACACGGGCGTGGGAGAAGCGAATGAAGCTAGACACGGTCGTACGACACGGTCATGTAAACCCACGCGCCCGAGGAACGCGGGCGCGCACTAAATGTCAGACACGCCCAAATTTGAAATTCGCGAATCACACTGGATGAAATTGGGGAACACGGGCGTGTTCGCTGGCCGTGTGGCCCAAAATCTATAAATACCTTACACTATTCACTTTCTTCCAGATTCAAAAACCCTAACCCTAGCATCTGCAACTCCACATGGCCCCCTTGCCACGCCCGTGCGCTGGCTCTAAATTCATTATTAAAGTTCAATCTTTCTCCCTTAGCGTTTGCTTACTCCTTTCACTTCTATTTTACTTATTACTAATGCTTATTATTATAATAATCCCCATTACTTTTGAACTATTTTTCATTTTTCTCATTACTTTATCATTTAGTTTGCATTCTTAGGTTAGTTATTATACATTTCGAATAAAATCAAGTTATTAGGCACACCTCATATCCATGACATTACTATGCTTATTTTCATGCTATTACCATGCCAAGTCTGTCATTTAATTTGCATTCTTAGGATAGTTACCATACAATTTGTGTTAAATTGAGACTAGGAAAACTTTACACCAATTACATTTCTATTCTCATTCTCATTGTTATTGTGGTTGAGTTTGCCTCATATTAGTAGTCTTGGATAAAATAGTTAGTTCAAATTCATGCCTTTTACTTACTCTTAGAATATGTTTACCTATTATTATTATTCTTTATATTACAGACTTTTAATGTCATCAGAAGGAAAGAAAACCACCGTACCAGCCTTAAATAAGAGGAAGGGAGCGTCATCTTCCGCAGGTCCAACCGCAAAAATTCGTCACCCTCTCCTGTAACACCCCGTACCCAAGTCCGTTACCAGAATCGAACACGAGGTGCACACAAACTTAACTTAGTTAATTTCACAGTCCATTTAGAAATTTCCAGACAAGTTGGTTACTGTGTCACTGTCGCCTTAAAAATCATATCTTGAGTTTCAAAGCTCGAAAATCAGTTTCGTAATTTTTACCTGAAACTAGACTCATATGTCCATCTACATATTTTTTTCTAGAATTTTTGGTTGGGCCAATTAGTACAGTTTATTAGTTAAAGTCTCCCCTTTTCCAGGGTTCGACTACACTGACATTCATGCATTATGAATTGGACATCTCCCTGTACAGGGCTTAAATACTGATGTTGTTTGTTTCTATAGAAACTAGACTCAAAGAGGAATCTATACATATATGGCATGACTCCTAATCATCTCTGGTTAATTTACAATGAATTTCCAAAGTCGGAACAGGGATTTCAGAAACCGTTCTGGCCCTGTTCGATGAAAACCAAAATATCTCTTAACATATAACTCATATGACCATTTCGTTTCTTCCATATGAAAGTAGATTCATCAAGGTTAATTTACATAATTTATTCACTATTTAATTCCATTCTTACAATTTTTAGTGATTTTACAAATCCACACCATTGCTACTGACAGCATCTGTTTCCAAGGTAAACTTTACCTATTTGTGGTTTCCATGGACCAACTATAGTTTTGTCATACATAAGTCCACATATAGTCATATTTAGCCATTCCAATGGCTGATCATTTGCCCAACACTTCTATTCCAGTCCATAATCACATCATGAAACCATACATAAATACATAAACACAAATGGTCTAATGCCACACTCCACTTTTACGAGCCATTTTCGCATGGCTTTACACACATACATCACAAAACGTGCTTGAAAAATGAAAAAGGGTAGTCCTATACATGCCATTTCAAAATCCAACCAAAATATATACCGAAAGGGACTTTGATAGTGTGGGAGACTTGACTTCCGAAATCCCGAGTCCGATGGTGACGAGCCAAAATCTATAGACAGAGAAACAGAGAAACGGAGTAAGCAATTTATGCTTAGTAAGTTAGAGCAAGGATTCCAGCACAACAAAAGCATAACATTCATATAGCTAACGGATAATTTCATATGCACAAATTCTCAATATCATACTTATTTCACATTCCAACCCCTATATTCATACATAAGGGTTCATCTTAGCCAAATGCCAAAGCTCATTACTCGATTGAGCGAATATTATTCAAGGAATCAACTATTCCAAAGCACATACGAACATACGTCGTTGCTGGAATTTTCAAGCGTATTAGCTGAAATTTTACAGCAGGTTCATTCATTCTTGAATCACGTATCTTCGGAGTTTAACCGGATATGGCTACACATTCAAATGCCTTGGGACATAGCCCGTTCTGATAACTTCGCACGAATGCCTTCGGGACTTAACCCGGATTTAGTAGCTCGCTCGAAAGCCTTCGGATCTTAGTCCGAATTTAGTAACTCGCACGTATGCCGTCGGATCTTAGTCCGGATTTAGTCACTTAGCACAAAGCCTTCGGGACTTAGCCCGGATATCATTCGAATAACCATGTACATTTATCAATAAATCATAACACATTCATATTTCATTTTCATTAGCAAAATTCAAACACAAGTCACTTATCACATTTGCAATTTCGGCACAATAGCCACACACAAAGAGCATGATTTTAATTTGCTTTAAACATGATCTAATCAATTCAGAATTTAAGCTCTATTACTCAAGAACTTACATAGGATGTCGTCGAACGATTTCAATGGCTATTCGACCACTTTTATCTAGTTCCCCTTTGCTCTTGAGCTTAATTTAACAAATAAATCGGTTTAATCATTTGAGCATCGAAAGAGGAATACAAGGTACTTAGCCAATATATATACTCGTTAGGCATCAAAGTCGCATGTATACGAAATCATGAATCGAACTCAACACATTAGTTAATATTCCTCTTAGCCGAATTTTCTAAGCCAAGAATAGGCATCAATATGCTTGCCTCTAACCGAATGCATGCACACCAATTTCCCCTCATGTGGCCGAATATGCATGTCCATGTTGAGGCCAATTATACACTTAATACCACACAAAAACAGCATACATTTTACTAACTAACGTATTACATATCGTAGCTCAATACACATCTCTCATTTATTTCATAACCGAAACATCATCATATGCAAAATATATACCTTGAGATAGTATATATGTCATACCAATACATCATGTGCAACATATATGCATGTAGGTGCAAGGGCCGAATCTCAAATTGATTATAACTATCCCATATATTTTCATCATGGCGAATGTTCCTTCCACACCATTTACCATCACAAAGCATGGATTTCATCATCCAACTTACAAGCTTACAATGTCATGAAGTTTAATCTCATAGTATCTATCAAACTCTCACTCAAAAGTGTTAAAAGAATATTCAAAATCATCAATCCACCATCACATGCACCATTACAAAGTTTCACTTTTAGCATGCAAATGATGTCAACACAATCTCACCTTAGCGAATATCATCTCCATGACATAGTAAGGATTTGAACCATGGCTAGTTAGAACTCAAGCTAACTACTAAAATATACATGAATCTCATGGCAAAGCATCAAACTTACCTTAATCTCAACACAAGTATGGCCAAACCTCCTCCTAATCCCCCCTCCAAACCAAGCATGAAGCAAGACCCCTTCCTTCTTCCTTAGAATTTCAGCTCAAAGAAAGTGAAAAAAAAAGATGAACAACAATTTTTTTTCTTCTCTTTTCCTCTACTCATGGCAATGGGGGGGGGGGGAGAAGCCTTCACACACATTTTTTTTTTTATTACCCATGCATCTTATTTTATTTATTCCAACATCAAGCACTTACACAACATGTTTCATGACATGTTTTGCCCATAATTCATTGTCATGGCCGGCCACTAGGCTTTAGTTTAGGGAAATTTGACATGCAAACCCCTCATTTTGCATGCATGATCAACTAGTCATCACACATTTCCCTTTCCTATTTTCAAAGTTTACTACTAGGTCCTTTTTAGTGAAATTCACATTTAAAAACCCTAAATCAAAACATCAAAAATGTCACACATGAATTAACACATATTATAGGCATCAAAATGAATATTAGATTATTTTTGTGCCTCGGTTTGGTGGTCCCGAAAACACTTCCCGACTAGGGTCAATTTTTGGCTGTCACATCTCCTGCAGTTCCCCCGAGGGCCCCAAGAAGAGCTTTTCCAAATACTTGGGGCCCAACCTTTAATTGCAGGCCGCTGCATCGACTGGGCTGCCATAGAACAAGTTCAGATGGTTGACGTGATTCGGGCTCTCTTAACCACCGACCGGTGGGAGCTGTTCTTTGGGATTATTGAGCCGACATACCTCGAGCTCACGATGGAACTCTGCTCAACATTCCATCTCCAGACCGTAATGAAAAGGTACGATGACCCCGGCACGGTCCAGTTTCACCTAGGTAGATTAATCAGCCAGCTAAGCGTCCCAGAGTTTGGTGCTGCACTAGGCCTATATACGGAGGAGTTCAGGGAGGAGAATGAACTACATGCTCTCAGTCGTCACATACATTTCTCTCCCTCGAAGTGCTGGCACACTTTGGCCTCTAGCATGGCCTCCTACAATCCTAGCAACTCCAAGGCATCAGTTATCCCACCATCACTGAGGTACTTACACACTATTTTAGCTCACACGATTACAGGGAGGCGAGAGAGCACTGACGTCGTCAACACCCACGACGTCTACTTCTTATGGTACATGTCGCAAAGGCACGTCATTGACCTTGCCTATTTCATCACCCTTGCGATTCAGCGCTAGATGGAGCGATAACAGAAGGGGGTCATCTCTATTGGCCCCTATGTGACTAGGCTGGCGCGACACTTCGGGCTCCTCAACACTGCGGCCCAAGAATCATCCCTCACCCTCATCGGCCAGATGTCTCCACAAGGCATCTAGAGCATGCTTAGCATGAGGATGATCGAGAGGCGCCGAGGAACCTACCCTCCCCAGTATCATCTTGTCCAATCTATAGAGGAGGAGGCCTACGAGGACATTCCTGATGATGTCCCCCCACAGCACGAGGACCCACAGACTCAGCCATCACCACCCTCTTGTCCAGTTCATGCGGCGGCTTCATATGCTGACAACTCTGAGTGCCTCACCCGATTCGAGCAGCAGTGTTTTCAATGATTTGACAACATTGATGCTACTCTACAGCAGATTTGTCAGCACCTCCACATCTCATCACCAGTCCCACCTCGCGAACCATCCAACGATGAAGATGTTTAGAAATATTTATTTATTATTTTTATGTTTTTAATTTTTATTGAAACTACTTTTTATTTTTGTTAGATTTTAGAATTTTATTTTTAATTATTAATTTCGGTTATTTCTTTTCGAGTAATTATTCTTCCTAATATCCCCTAAAAAGTTCCTGATTTTATCACAGTTATATAGAGCTTTTGAGCTCATCATCACATAGGAACTAAAACTCCACCGGGAAAGGTTCTCCACGACTGCCATATCCTGCTCGACCACGACCATAGCTACCACTAGATATAATATTCTTTCAGCAGAAGACTTATGGACTAATGAACCTCTACGACTACCGGAGTATCCTCCTCCACTTTAGAACCGATTACTCTCCAAAACTCCAGTTCGAGGAATTCATCATACAGGAAGTTTCACTTCTCTCCCTATCTTATTTTTATTTTATAAGACCCATATTTGTACATTGAGGGCAATGTACATCTTAAGTGTGGGTGGGGGAAGGCATTCATTTCATTATCAGAAAAATCCCTGAATGATTGCCTTGTTCTCTTAAAAAGCTCTTATATCATATTTAGGATAAATTTTAATTGATTTATGATTTTGATTGATATATCTTAAATTAAAACATAGGGATTTATACATTGATTGTTTAAACTTTAAGACATTAGAGAATCAAGCATGATAAGTTGATTTTTAAGAATTTAAAATCTCAGGTTGTTTCCCCAAAGTTTAGGTATTACTTTGAATTTAAATTCACAAGTTTTTAACATCAAAAAGCCATAATTTTTGTTAGATTTTTGAGCCTTTTGAGCATCTTGTAATTCTTTCATGCTCAGTTTTATTATTGCTCTGAGTGCATCAGTATTGAACTGTTATTCTAGAACTTGATTGATTATGCATGTCGAGACCACACCATTTGATTTGATATATCAAAATGATTGAGGCACTTAGGATTAACCCACTCATTCCATGAAAAGCCTATCACCACAATTGACCCCTAGTAAACCCCCTTGAGCCTAACAAGCCATTTCTTGTATTAACCTTAATATTAACCCTTAACCCATTATTGTTGAAATCCCCTAAATTAATCATTATTTTTGTCGAGATTTGAATTGAATAAATTGTTTAGCTATGTCTTGTTCTTAATAGTTAGTCTATGTTATGTAACTTGTTCTTAAAAAAAAAAACTATGTATGCATATCTGTAATTTCATATTCTGAGAGAAGCTCTGTTGTACGTAAGTGAAGATTAACTCTTTTTCTAGTTAGGCAATTTTCAACTCAATCTCGATTCTAATCTTTTCTTTCAGCTTGTGACCACACCCCCCTAACCAAGCCTCACTACAACCCTCTAAAGACCTTTTGATTGATGTATCATCTTAAATTATAGTGGTGGAGATTTGATTTTCATGCAAGCCTATGGTAATGACTTTCCATTATTGACTATTGAGTGCTTCATTTATTGTCTTTAAACACTACAAGTGATTTGAGTGAATCATTAGTGAGGATGTCAAACTCTGTGATATTCTGAATCAACGGTAATTACTTAAATGAGGAGAGACACCTATGTTTGCATGGTTAAATACTCAACTCAGAATGTTTGAGACTTTAATGTTCTTTTAGTTGAATCCTCAATGTATGATCACTTATAGATTAATTTGAGATATTATCAATCGAAATTATAAGTTGAGAAGAATTTATTTTGATTATGAGTTGATAATTTTGCTTGAGGACAAGCAAATGCTTAAGTGTGGGGGTATTTGATTAACCGTAAATTATACATATTTTTACCCCATATTTAATGCATTTTATGGATGATTTCTCATTAGAATTGGTGAATTCGATGCTCCTAATGCTTTAATTTCATGTTTTATACTTAGGAGAGCATAGGAGAGCGAAAAGAATGAGAAATGGGCCAAAAATAGAGAAAATGGGCCAAAGTATGAACTCAACACGACCTGGACTTCCTCACATGGGTAGCCCACACAGTCGTGTCAATTTGGCAGAATCGAAGCACGATTCACACGAGTAGACCACACGCCTAAAGTAAGTGCACACGGACGTGTCCCTGCCGAGCCCAAGTTGAGTCTAATTCAGAAAAGGATAATTTTGAGGGCTTTTAGGCATTTCAAAGCCTATAAATACACCCTAAAGTAGGAAGAAAAGGGAGACGGAGAAGAGGGGGTAAGGAATTACTCTATGGAAGCCGATTGATCCATCCCAGGAGTTGGATTCATCATCAAGACTGAAGATCTCTCCTCAATTTCCCTTCAGGAAGTTTGGGTTTTCTTTATGTTTTGTATTCTTTATTCTTCTGAGATGTTTTCTTATTTAGTTATGAACTAAAATCCCTAAATACCTAAGGGGAATGAAACCTAAGACGAATCTTGTTATTATTTTCTGAATCGTATGATAAATATTTAACTTGTTCTTAATTATGTGTTCTTAATTCTTGTTTTGATATCCCAGGATACTGATTCAAGACATGCTCTTATTCAGAGGAGGAATAGACCCTATCTAAGAGTACATTTGTCATAATTAAGCGGAGTTGATTGTGCGCCTAGAAATAGGGTGACAAGATTTTTCTTGCACGCCTAGAAATAGGGTGACAAGATTTTGCCGGATTAGGGTGAGACCTAATAAGGGGATCCATAGATCGAGTTAATGCAACCCTAGAGTGTTAATTAGAGAAAGTCTCGGTTATTCAATCTAGGGATTAGACGTTATTAGTCTTGAATAGGGATAACTTAGGGATCTCTACCGAACAAGTTGAATGAATAAATCATTCGATTCAGAGCCAGAATAACAAGTAAACTCTAGGTGGATTTTTCCTTAGGTATTGTCTTAAGTTAATCGATTCTTCCAAAAGCAATTCCCCAATTCTTTTCTCTTTGCGTTCTTAGTTTAGATAATTAGTTAGTTAAAACAAAAACCTCTTTATTCTTAGGCTAGATAATAAAAAGAAAGTCATTGCTAGTACTTTTAGTTTCTTTAGGTTCGACAATCTGGTCTTGCTAAAACTATACTACTGTTCGATAGGTACACTTGACTACATCACGATAATAGTTAGTTTAAGAATGAGTAATTATAAATATTTAAAACCTATCACAAAATCACGCGATCACTTAGCCCTAGATTTATTGGCCCTTATCGGATACTTAAGTGTGTAGGACCGATCGCGTATCAGCTAGAGTTGCCTCCTGAACTGGATAGAATACATGACATTTTTCACGTTTCAATGCTTAAGTGGTACCGTTTTGATCCCTCGCATATCGTACCGATTTAGGAAATTAATGTTAGGCCTGATTTATCTATCGAGGAGGAACCAGTGCAGATATTGGCGAGTGATGTTAAAGTTTTGAGAAAGAAATCGGTTCGCCAGTCAAAGTACTGTGGTGCAATCATGGCACAGAAGAGGCCACGTGGGAGCCAGAAGAGACGATGCGACGTCAGTACCCTCACTTGTTCTGACCAGGTAAATTTCAAGGCTGAAATTTCTTTAAGGGGGTAGAGTTGTAACGCCCCAAAATTTAGGGTCTGTAAGTTTTTTTGTTTAACTCTTTTTGCATGTTTGGTGTAGTGGATGAATGGTTTGGGTGTGTTTAGGGGTGTTAGGGAATGTCTGGGGTCAAGTTTTGGCTCTCGATAAATTCTTATTTTTTTCTCTCTTTAAGAAACCCTGGACGTTGGCACCTAGGCCATTTAATAAACGTGATGGGTTGTTAATGCAAGAAAGCCTTGTGGCTTTGTGCCTTTTGGTGTGGTTTAGCTTCAGTGAGGGATGGGGTTCGAATCCCATGAGCGGCAAGGGGTGTTATTTTGCTACTTGGGGACGGTAAGAGTTTGTGGTGAATTCGAACTCTGCTTTATGGGGGTTTGAACTTGTCTTGGTTGTTGGGAGAATATTATGGAGGGATAAGGGGAGTGATATGGGGAGATCTTGAAGGAGTTGGTGGGGAGGAGTGTTGTAGCCGAATTAGGCAACTTGTAGGAGCGAAATCGACTAGGGGAACTCTTTTGGCATTTCGGCATTTTGGTTTTGGTGTAAGAGTCGAATTCTACTTCTTTTATTTTTGGGTTTTTACTTTTTTGGTGCATTTTGGGGTATTATCTTTCCTTGTGTCGAATCTTCCCTCTCTTCTCAGCCTTAGACGATTATTGATTCCCCGAATACTTCTCCTTCCCACTTTGTCTTGCTACACCTCACATTGACCGCTTAACTCCACTTCTTCCTTGCCCATTTGTTTGGTTTAGCCAAACATATTCTTGATCTTTACTCATCTCCTGATTGCTCTTGGTTTTACATTTCCTTTCTTGGAGTCTTAGCCGAATACTCTCATAGCTAACCGAAACTCTCCCTATTGGATTAGGGTAAGTTTACTCTTGGTTTGCCGAATCCCTAGCAGTATTCGAACCTTGCTATTGTTCATCTTTATGTGTTTTGTGGCTGTGCTACTTCTCTTTCTTACCTATTCTATGTTGGTATTTCTCTTAATCTCCTTCTTTATCGGCTTGCGCTAAAAGGGTGTTCTTCGCATCAGGTGCTCGACAGTGGTGTTTGTTGGGATAGGCTGAATATCGCTACTTCCTTCTCCTAGTCGCTGTTTCAGTAAGTAGTTCTCAGGGATTAAGTGGATTATGTCTAGGTTGGGTAATAAAATGGTTGTGGTTGGTAATGCAGATTGTTGCCGACTAGGGTGTGAAGGAAGGTTGAGGGTGGTTTGAACCCTACTTGGGCTATCAAGGTAAGCGACTCATTATGTACTGTGTAAAGGGTTTCTTTTCTTGTTTGATTAAACCAAATGACTAAACTGCTTGTGGGATATTGTGTTGGTCGAGGTGGGACGTATGGAGTGTGTCGGTTTCTTCTCCAATCAAGTGTGTAATCGTACACCTAACCTTATATACTGTTAAACCATAACGTGGCTGTGAACCCACACCAAGACTGTGTAAATCGGCTTGAGCCAAAAAGCCGGAACTCTGATATTTGAGGCTCCACGAGCATGCGAATGCTCATGGGGAAGAACCGAGGCCGCTGGTCTTGAGCGTCGGTTTGCAAAGACCACGGTATACGATTTCAGGATAAGAGGTTGTTTTGGGTCTTGTTGGGCCAAGATGGCCCATGTGGGCCAATTGGGTTGAGTGAGGCGATGGGGCCATTTCCCTATTTTGGCTATGTAGAGTGATTGGGTCTTTTGAGACGACCATAGGCCTGTTAAAGGTCGTTATAGGTACCAAGACCCCCAAAAGTTGATAAATGACTAAAATTCCCTGAGAGGTAGAGATGACTATTATACCCAGATGTAGGTTGATAGGTTGAAGGTTGTTATAAGTATGTTGCATATATATATAAGGAAACTGTGCATACATGCCGTATGATGTCATGACGTTCTGCATTGGGGTTGGGTTTTGTCATGGGGGATGTACTGTATTAGTGGCCTTGCCACGTTCTACCGTTCTAGTGGCCTTGCCATGCATTCTGACATTAGTGGCTATGCCACGATTATTATATTTAGCAACTCTACTGCGGCATTTCTAGCAGCTTGGTTGCGACACTGGTGTGCTGGGTGGGTGGGTCGATCTATTCCCTACAAGGTGTGTTGGATGGTACGGGAGGTGTGGTGGATGGATTGGGTTGGGTTGCATATCTGTGACGCATCTATTGTTATGGGTTTTGGCCCATTTTGCTACTGTATCGGGCTTAAGCCCAGATGACACTGTACTGCATAGGGCTAAGGCCCGGACCGTATTGTAAGCACTGAGTGCTATTAGATTGGTAGGGGATTACACACTGAGTTTCGTAAACTCACCCTTTCGGTTTGACTGTGTAGGTAATCCCCAACCTTAGGTGATTTAGAGTTTCGAGGGATTCGGAGGTGGCCACATGTCCGTTGGTTATTGAGATCTGCTGTTTACTTTTTTACGTTTTTATTGATGATTTTATATCTAGGTTTTTATTGTTGTAATAAGGCCATTCGTGGGTTTTAATTTTTAATTGGGCTTTGGATTATATATTTTGAAACTGCTAGTTTAGGTAAAGACGAGTTTTTAAATCAATTACTGTTTTCTAAGACACGCGTTTTAAACTTCATTGACATAAAAGCTTCCGCGTTTTTAAATCAATTTGTTATAACACTGATGGTGAATAAAATAAACGTTTTGACGAAAACTTCTTTTATTTAATAATAAAAGGATTTAAATTTAGTAATGGATTTTTACCGAAGGGATTAATTATTGAAAAACACTCTGATGTGAACACGCCAGATTCGGCCGTAACGTCTGGGCCGGGTCTGGGGTGTTACAGCATATTTACACAGGCGTGCGCATATTTACACGGGTGTTGGAGAAGCGAACCACATCACGCATGGTTGTGCGATACGACCATGTGACCACATGGCTTAGACATACGGGCGTGTTCTCAGGTCGAGTGATGATTTCTTATTTTGCAATAAATATAGGTTGGACGCAAGCCACACGGGCATGTGACACGGCCAGGTGAGACCCGTGTTAGGCTACACGACCATGCCACTTTTTAAACTTATATTATTTTTATTTTTACTTTTATTTCTATTTATTTTTGAAGACTCATGTTTATATTTTTAAACTCTGCTTAGCTTTATGATTATTATCAAATTATTCCTTTAATTCTCTTTCACAGTGGTGTCTTCTCATTTATCCCTCAGAATCATGCATTTCCTTCAGCTTTATCTTCAATTCTCACTCTCACTAATCTAGGGATTTCATTCACAATTTCAGGGCAGTTTCACTTCTCTCCCTCTCTTTTGATATTATCTTTATATCATTATTATATATCTTTGTACATTGAGGACAATGTACATCTTAAGTGTGGGGGGGTTATTTATACCATTACCAGAAAACCCCTAAATTTTTATCTTGTCTCAAATAATTTTCTCATATCATTATTAGAAAAAATTTTGATTGACCCATGATTTTTTTCGATATGTTTTGAATTAAACCATAAGTAAATGTGCATTGATTGTTTAAACTTAAAGACATTAGGGAATCAAATATGATAAGTTGAAATTTGTGAAAATTAAAATTGCTAGGTTGTTTCCCTGAATTGAGGTATTATCTTGAAGTTTTGAATTTACAGGTTTGACATCAAATACCCATAATTTTTGTGAGATCTTGAGTCTTTAGAGCATATATTTTCTTTCATGCTCACTTTTATTGTTGCTATGAGTGCGTCAATATTGATTTGTTATTCTAAAACTTGCTTCGATTATGCATGTTAAGACCACACTATTTGATTTGATATGTTGAGATGATAAAGGCACTTAGGTTTAAACCGCTTACTCCATAAAAGCCTACCCTCATAATTAACCTTTAGTGAACCCCCTTGAGCCTAACAAGCCATTCATTGATTTACCCTCAATATTAACCCATAACCCATTATTATTGAAATCCCCTCATTTAATCCCTATTTTTGTCGAGATTTGATTTGAATAAATTGCTTAGCTATGTTTTATTTTTGATAGTTAGAAAAGTTCTATGTTATTTTGATTTGTTCTTAAAAATAAAATAAAATACATACATACATAGATATTAGTAGTAATTCTTTGTTTTTGAGCTTAGGTATTTAATTCCATATTCCATGAAGAAAAGCTCAATTCTAGGATCTCCTAATTAGAAATGTAATTTGTAAGTTTTAGTATTTTTTCTAGTTAGGTAATTTTTCAATTCAATCTCGATTCTAATCTTTCAGCTTGTGACCACATCCCCTAACCAAAGCCATGTTACAACCCTCTAAAGACCTTTTGATTGATGTATCATCTCAATATATGGTTGTGGAGATTTGATTTTCACGCAATGGTAATAACATTTCATATTGACTGTTGAGTGCTAAATTTTTTGTCCTTAAACACCTCGAGTGATTTGAGTGAATCTTTAGTGAGGATGTGAAACTCTGTGATATTTTGAATCAAAGGTGATTACTTAGATAAGGGGAGACACCTATGTTTTCGTGATAAAATGCTCAACTTGGAATGTTTGAAACTTTGATGTTCTTCGAGTTGAATTTTCAATGTATGATTACTTATGGATTATTTTGAGATACTATTGATAAGAATTATAAGTTAAGAAGAATTTATTTTGATTGTGAGTTGAGGATTTTGCTTGAGGACAAGCAAACACTCAAGTGTGCGGTATTTGATAAACCGTAATTTATACATATTTTTATCCCATGCTTAGCATAATTTTGGATGAATTATCCTTAGAATTGGTGAATTCGATGCTCCTAATCCTTTAATTTCATATTTTATACTTAGGAGAGCATAGGAGAGTAAAAAGAGCGAGAAACGGGGAAAAAACAGAGAAAATGGGTCAACATAGGAAATCAACACGACCTGGACTTCCTCATACCGGTAGTTCACACACGCATGTCCATTCAACAGACTCGAACACGGTTTGAAGCAATCACACACGGGCGTGTCCCTGTTGAGCCCAAGTCTAGTCCTATTCGGAAAAGGCCACTCTTGAGGGTTTAGAAGCATTCTAAAGCCTATATAAACACCCCAAGAGGTACCAAAAAGAGACACATGGAGTAGAGTCAAGGAATTACTCGAAGAAAGCCGATTGATCCATCTCAGAAGCCGGATTCACCTTCAATTGTGATAGTATGATGACTTCTGACCTTTTTAAATGATTTTATATAGTAAATGGATCCGATCCATTGTGGCGAGATGAAGTAGAGAGTAATGCGCCACTCCGGTTGAAGGGCGTGGCGATCGAAAACCCACCCCTCTTGTTGGTCGTGAGGAGGAGAAAGGGATCGGAAGCCTTTCTCCAAATGATGAGTGCATGGTACCTCGAGTTCGTTCAGACGAACCCAAATGTACGACCTCCCCACCTCCCCAATTCCTCAACCTATGCCTCCGATGCCTCGGGGAGTGGATATGATAAAATTTCACGAACCCCAGTTGTGAATTAAGTAAACAATGGGTGAAGAATTTAGAGCAAATATTGATGATGATGCGAGAAAGCGAGTTCGGCTTGAAAATTCTATCCGGTATTTGATGAATTATCTTGTACACGAAGAATGTTTGAGATGTGCTACATCTTTGTTGAGAGATTCACCTATAATTGGTGGAAGACTTTGATTTGTGGTACCGAAGAGAGGGTAACACGGAAATTCTTTCAAGAAGAGTTTTGAGGAAATATATTAGTGAAAGATTTATTGATCGAAATGTAAAGAGTTTCTTGAGTGAAGCAAGGTAATATGACGATCTCGAATATGAAAGAGAGTTTGTTCGATTGAGTAAGTATGCCAAGGAATATGTTCCTCTGAAGCCAAGATATCTTGACGATTTGAAGGCAGGCTTAACGAAGACATTAAGGTATTTGTTGGGATCCTTGAACTAAAAGAAATGGTGGTACTTGTCGATCGAGCTTGCAAGGTGAAGAATTATGAAGGAAAAGAAAAAGGTAGAATCTGAAACACGAAATTGGAAGAAAAGACCAATGAGTAATGCACCCTTACAACAAACCGAAAAGTCAAGAAATATGAATCTTTGTTCCCAAGTTTTAGCTGGGCAATCATATGGAAATTTTAAGAAGCGAAATATGGGTCATAAATCTCAGACTACTTCTGCGGCTAGTGTGGGAAATACGAGATTTATTAAACCCAAATGCCAGCGGTGTGGTAGAAATCATTTTGGTCCATGCAGAGCAAATGAATGTTTTCGATGTGGTTCTCCGGATCATTTTATTTGAGGCCCTTGAGAGAGTGAGAAAGAAAAATTTCGAATGTAAAAGCTAGTGGTACAGACTCGAGGGGAAGGTATCCGAGAAAAGTGGAAGTGAAACAAGCGATAAGAATGTAGCAGAGATCTGCAGTTAGATCTGAAGGAAGAGCTCGGCTAGAACTTATGCTATTAAAGCGTGAAGATGCTTCCTCACCCGATGTGATTACCGTACATTTTCTCTTTATGATACTAATATTATTGCTTTGATTGATCCCGGTTCTACTAATTCATATGTATGCATGAAACTAGTGTCTAGTATGAATATACCTGTTGAGAACACAGAATTTATGATTAGAGTGTCGAATCCACTAGGCAAATGTGTGATAGTTGATAAAGTATGCAAGAAATGCCCTTTAATGATTCAGGGTCATTACTTTCCGGCCGACTTGATGTTGTTGCCGTTTGATGAATTTGATGTTTTTTTGGGTATGGATTGGTTGACATTGCATGATGCTATAGTAAATTGCAAAGAAAAGGTTATAGAATTAAAATATGAAAGTGGTGAAATCTTGCGGGTTGAACCAGACAAATCAGAGGCAATATTTAGTATGATTTCTTTGATGTCGGGTCAGAGATATTTGAGAAAGGGTTATGAAGCTTATTTGGCGTATGTAATTAATACAAAAGAAGTTGAAAAGAAAGTTGAATCAGTGCCAGTTGTGTGTGAATTTGCGGATGTATTTCCAAAAGAATTACTGGGTTTGCCTCCAGTCAGGGAAGTAGAATTTGGTATAGATTTGATACCGGGAACAGCTCCGATCTCGATTGCTCCATATAGAATAGCACCAACAGAGTTGAAAGAATTAAAGTCACAATTGCAAGAGTTGACTGATAAAGGCTTTGTGAGACCAAGTTTTTCACCTTGGGGTGCTCTCGTGTTATTTGTGAAAAAGAAGGATGGTTCTATGAGATTATGTGTTGATTATCGGCAATTAAACAAGGTGACAATCAAAAACAAGTATCCATTACCGAGAATTGATGATTTGTTTGATCAGCTAAAAGGAGCGACATGGTTTTCAAAGATTGACTTGAGATCTGGGTATTATCAGCTGCGAGTGAAAGAGTCAGATATGCCTAAAACTGCTTTTAGAACAAGGTACGGTCATTATGAATTTTTAGTTATGCCATTCGGGTTGACAAATGCTCCTGCTGTGTTTATGGACTTAATGAATCTCATATTTTGGCCATACTTGGACAGATTTGTTGTGGTGTTTATAGATGATATTTTAATTTATTTAAAGGATGAGACAGAGCATGCTGAGCATTTGAGGATAGTTTTGTAAAATTTGAGAGATAAGCAGCTGTATGCTAAAGTGAATTTTGGCTCCGGGAAGTTGGATTTTTGGGTCATATTATTTCAAGTGATGGTATATGGGTTGATCCTAGTAAAATTTCAGCCATTGTTGATTGGAAACCACCGAAAAATGTAACTGAAGTTAGGAGTTTCTTGGGGCTATTTGGGTATTATCGGCGGTTTGTAAATGGATTTTCTATAATTAGGCTCATATGACTAGACTACTCCAAAAGGATGTTAAATTTGAATGGACGGAAGAATGTCAACGAGTTTGAAGAATTGAAAAGTTATTAATGAAGCACCGGTGTTGATACAACCCGAATCGGTAAAGAATTTGTGGTGTATAGTGATGCTTCTCTAAATGGTTTGGGGTGTGTACTCATGCAAGAAGGAAAAGTGGTGGCTTATGCTTGAGGCGTTAAAACCTCATGAGAGGAATTATCCTACTCACGATTTGGAATTGGCTGCAGTGGTGTTTGCTTTGAAGATTTGGCGACATTATTTGTATGGTGAAAAGTGCCGAGTAAATACCGATCACAAAAGTCTTAAATACTTGATGTCACAAAAAGACTTGAATTTGAGACAGCGAAGATGGTTAGAGTTATTGAAAGATTACGAGCTTGTTATTGATTATCATCCGGGAAAAGCGAATGTGGTTGCCGATGCTTTAAGCAGAAAGTTGTTGTTTGCTTTGAGAGTTATGAACACTCAGTTGAAAATGTCAGATGACGGTTCGATTCTAGCAGAGTTAAGAGCAAGACCGATGTTTTTACAAGAGATTTTTGAAGCTCAGAAAAATGATCAAGATTTGCTAGCGAAGAGAAAACAGTGTGAAGCTGATATGGGATCAGATTTCAGAATCGGTTTTGATGGTTGTTTGATGTTTAAAAATCGGATTTGTGTACCGAAAAATGATGAGTTGATTCAAAATATTTTGCATGAAGCACATAATGGTTGTTTAGTGGTTCATCTGAGCAGTACAAAGATGTATAATGACTTAAAGAAAATGTACTAGTGGAGTGGAATGAAAAGAGATATTTCTGAGTTTGTATCAAAGTGCTTAGTTTGTCAACAAGTGAAAGCTGAACACCAAGTACCTTCAGGATTACTTCAGCCTATTATGGTTCCTGAATGGAAATGGGATCGGATTACTATGGATTTTATATCAGGGTTGTCGTTAACTCCAGGGAAGAAAAATGCCATCTGGGCAATAGTTGACAGACTGACTAAATCGGCTCATTTTATTCCGGTACGTATAGATTATTCTCTTAATAAGTTGGCTGAATTGTATATTCGAGAGATTGTTAGACTTCATGGGATACCTTTGTCAATCATTTCGGATAGAGATCTGAGGTTTACCTCACGGTTTTGGCAAAAGTTACAAGAGACATTAGGTACAAAGTTAAATTTCAGCACTGCCTTTCATCCACAAACTGATGGACAATCAGAGAGAGTAATTCAGATTCTTGAAGACATGCTCAGATGTTGCATATTGGAATTTCAAGATAGTTGGGAAAGGTACTTACCATTGGTAGAATTTGCTTATAATAATAGTTATCAGACGAGTTTGAAGATGGCACCTTATGAAGCATTATATGGTCATAAATGTCGGACGCCATTGTATTAGACTGAACTCAAGGAAAATCAGATTTATGGAGTTGATTTAATAAAAGAAACCGAATAAAAGGTGAAAGTGATTCGAGATTGTTTGAAAGCTACTTCAGATAGACAGAAATCTTATGCGGATTTGAAACGAAAAGAAATGGAGTTTCAAGTTGGTGGTAAGGTATTTTTGAAAGTGTCTCCATGGAAGAAAGTCCTTAGATTTGGACGAAAGGGCAAGTTAAGTCCGCATTTTATTGGACCGTATGAAATAATTGAAAAAGTTAGACCGGTAGCATGTCGGCTAGCGCTACCACCTGAATTAGAGAAGATTCATGATGTGTTTCACGTATCTATGTTACGTCGGTATCGTTCGGATCCTTCACATATAATTTCACCGACAGAAGTTGAATTACGACCGAATATGACTTATGAAGAAGAACCGATTAAGATTTTAGCTCGAGAAGTCAAACAACTAAGAAATAAAAGTGTTGCACTTGTGAAAGTGTTGTGCCAAAAGCATGGGGTAGAAGAGACTACATGGGAACCTGAAGAAACTATGAAAAACCAATACCCACACCTATTTATTGGTAAGATTTTCGAGGACGAAAATCCTTAAAAGGGGGGGAGAGTTGTAATATCCTGAATTAGGGCTTAACAAATCCGAGATAGAAATAATTATTTTATAATTATTTTGATGAATATGATATGATTGCATGATTGTGTGAAAATTTCGTGATGAAATTCTATGCCTAAAGTGCTTAAATTGAAAGTAGGGACTAAATCGAATAAGTTGCAAAATTTGCATTCTAGAAGTTTTTAGTATGAAATTGCATTGAAATATTAATTAGGAGATCTTAAATAGCAATTTGACCAATTTTAAGTTCATGGACAAAATTAGGACATGGAAGGAATTTTTGGAAAGTTTAGTAGTAAGGGCATTTTGGTCATTTAGTTATTAAAATGAATTAAAAACAAAATTAAAAGCCAATTTTTGTCCATCTTCTTCATTAGGCCAAAATTGCAAGGGTTCTCCATAGTTAGGATTTTTTTCAAGCTTCCAAGCTCCATAGTAAGTGATTCCAAGCCCCGTTTTTAATGTTCTTTACGTTTTTGGAATCCCAGTAGCTCGATTAAGCTTATGTTAGCAATAATTCAACCTAGGGTTTATATTTGGAAATATACCCATCGGTGAAATTTGTGTATTTTGATGTTTTATGATAGAATATGGGGTTTTAAATTATGTTAGACAACTTGTGCTACTCGGTTTTGAGTGAAAACGAGTAAAAGGGCTTAATCGGCAAAAATACCTAATAGTCACAAGTATATGTTAGAGTAAGAATTTGATGTTGCCATGGAAGGGAAAAATGATCAGCATGTTATAAAACATAAGAATAAGGAATAAAGTTTAATTCCGAGCCTAGGGAAAAAGTGTAATTATGCAAAAGTTTAGGGGCAAAAGTGTAATTTTTCCAAAGTTCGTATTAAATGTTGTTTTGATGAATGTATGTATTAAATAAGATTAATTTGGCATTATAGATCAAGAGAAACGAGATTCAAGTCGCGATCGAGGAAAAGAAAAGATTGTGGACTAAATTACAAAATCTTTATATTTTGGTACCAAGGTAAGTTCATGTGTAAATAATGTAGCATAATTGTTATTTTTAAGTTATTGATGTTAATTATATGATATGCTGATTTTATTATGAAATATATGCTTTGTGGTTATTTTGAATAAAATGCAAATTATGTGTATTAATTGTTAAATATAAAGTACTACCGAGTATTGGTTTTGGTATTTTACGGAAGATGGCAAGGATATGTGTTCGAGGAAAATCCCGTTTGAACCTTAGGAATAGATTAGGATACAAGTGACATGTCACTAGGATGGTTCAGCATCCGAACTCGTTGAGTTGAGTCCGAGTTCACTTATGGATGCGAATGTCTGAACTCGTTGAGTTGAGTCCGAGTTCACTTATGGATGCGAACGCCCGAGCTCGTTGAGTTGAGTCCGAGTTCACTTAGGGGCGGGTTACATGATTTCTTGATTACATATGAGGCACTTATGTGCAAATTATCCGTGTATCCGAGTTGTATTCCGATGTGTTCAATGGGTGAAATTTCTAGTGAAATGGAAGAACACTTAAGATGCAAGCGACGTTTTGGTAAGTGTTGTGAAATGGACACTTTGGACAGGTATGTTCTTAACCCTCGGGTTGAAAATAGATACAACAACGGTAAGGTGGTAAGATGATGAATGATGTTTAGAAATGTGATATATGTTTTGGTGATACCATGCTAAAGTTGTTTGGTATATTTGTATTGTTATGTTACTTGTTATTTACATATGAACTTACTAAGCATTTATGCTTACTCCTCCTCTTTATTTCTTGTAGTTTTGAACAAGCCACTCGGGAATTGGGACGGGTCGAAGGTTCGATCACACTATCTAAAGGACTTTCATCGGGTAAATGGCTTGTAAAACTTAAGTATGGCATGTATAGCAATATACTTATTTTGTGTAAATAATTTTATGATATGGCCATGATTGGTTGAGAAAATGTTTGATATTGATAAGTCATGGTGATGGTTAAATTTAGATCATGTTTGATATCATGGAAGTTTAATAGGTTATCTAGTTCATAACAACTCATGAAAAGATGAAATTTGCCTTAAAATAGAATATTGCTACAACAATGACATGAATTTGAAAAATCACTAAAAATAGTATAAATGGAACTAAATGATGAGTAAGTTATGAAATTGAAGCTTAATGAGTCTATTTTCATATGGATAAAAAAACAGGCATATAAATTATACTTTATGAGATATTTGGAACCTTGTGAAACAGAGCTAGAGTGATTTCTGGATCCTCTATTCTGACTTTACAAATTCATAATAAATTGTAAAAAAATAATTAGAAGTCATTATTTATATTTACAGATTCCTTCTTGAGTCTAGTTTTAAGAGAAGCAAACCTCGTAGTCATTGAAATTCTGTATAGAGAGAGATTTGATTTGAAATACACAGATGTCAGAGGAGTCGAACCCTAAAATAGGGGAGACTTTAACTAATAAACTGTACTAATTGGCCCAACCAAAAATTCTAGAAACAAATTAGTAAATAGATATATGAGTCTAGATTTAGGGAAAATTTACGGATCTTGATTTTGAGTTTCATAACACGAGATATGATTTTTCTTGTAACTGTGACGCGGGTAGCTAGGAAGCTGTGAATGTAGAAACAAATGATTTGAAGTTCTTAATTTGATAAATTATGTTCGGTAACCCCTCAAGCTCGACTCCGGCGACGGTTTCAGGTGTGGGGGCGTTACAGATCTAGCATAATTAAGCAGAGTTGATTGCACCCCTAGACATAGGGTGACATATATCTGCCGGATTAGGGTCAAACCTAATAAGGGAATCCATAGATCGAGTTAATGCAACACTAGGGGTTTTAATTAGAAAGAGATTTCAATTAATCAACCTAGGGTTAGAAATTGTTAGTCTCGAGAGAGATAATAATATAACAGGGATTTCTACAAATCGAGTCAAGTGAATAAATCGTCTGGTTCAGAGTCAAGTGACAAGTGAAGTCTAGGTGAATTTTCCCTTGGGTATTGTCCAAATCAATCAGTTTTCCAAAAAGTATTTCCCCAATTTTCTTCCTGTGCATTCTTAGTTTAGTTAATTAGTTTAGATAAAGTAAATCCCCTTATTTTTAGGCTAGATAATAAAAAGAAAGTTAATACTAGTACTTTTATTTCTTCTGGGTTCGACATTCCAGTCTTGCTATAAACTATACTACTGTTCTATAGGTGCGCTTGCCTTCATCGTGATAATAGTTAGTTTTCAAGTATGACCAATCATAAATATAAAACTTATCATGCATACATCATTGATGCACCTATCGAATACATTACTGACCAATCTGTCATCAAGGCCCCCACACATCAGAGTCTCCCCCGCAGTTGGACAATCTTTTAAACCGTGAATGAGTGTTCCTTTATCAACCCCACAACGCTGGTAAGCCAGATTCATTAAAGGTCGAATGAATTCAATTTTTAAATTTGTATGCAATATTTCATGACCCACTCTCCAAGCAAAAATTTGAATCTTTGGAATGATTTTGAACTGCTAGATCATTTTCCAGAGCAACCGGTGAGATCCCATGCCCATCTTTTTGAGAATAGGCCAGGAGTACGCGGATTTAGTAGTATAAGTACCATGATGACTGTGAAACCAAATAAGCACATCATTCGGATAGTGAGAAAAGATGGGGATATTACAAATTTGATCCCTTAATGTTTCTTCATAAGTATCATTCACCCTATTCCTGTCCCAGCATTTACTATCCGGCACCCACAACTCATCAACTTTCTTCTCGTTCACTTGCTCTCTATTGCATATAAAAGCATCCCCGCTAAGACCTTGAAAGCCCCACTTATCTTTATGAATATCCACACTTTTTCCATTTCCTAGTAGCCACCCAAAGCCTTGTCTTAAACTTTGAAAAAGTGTGGCAATACTACTCCAAGTAACAAAGGTTTATCAACATGTTTTGGGCTAAAAAGATAACCATCAGGGAAGTATTTTGAGCTGAGAACGCGATAGTAAATCTTATCCTTATTAGTGAGAAGCCTCCAAACTTGTCTTCCAAGAAGAGCTAGGTTGAAAAGATGCAAGTCTCTAAAATTGAGACCCTCATGCCCTTAGGAATACAAATATTGTCCCATGCCATCATAGCCCAACCTCGATCCTTATTTTTATACGCCCACCACATTCTATGTATCCTTGAGTTCATGTTTTCAATAATACCTTTAGGAGCAAGAAAAATAGACAGGGCATAAGTTGGTAAGGCTTGAAGAATAGATTTAACAAAAACACCTCTGCCTCCGTATGAAATGAGACGTTTTGACCAACTATTAATTTTAGAGGAAAGACAATTAAGAATGTCCTTAAAAGGTGAAGATTTCATCTTCCCGATATACAAAGGTAAGCCGAGATAATTATCTAACTTCTCAACCGCTTTCAAACGGAGTGTAATAGCCCGTGTTTTAATTTTATCGATTGGATGGCTAATTGACAAAAGGACGAAATCGTGTAAAATGCAAAAGTTGCATTCTAATTGTTTAAGTGCTTATTTTCTATGAATAATTAAATGTGAAGTCCTTATGTTGTGAATAGACCATGGATAGTGGGAATTGACATGAATAGCCATCCATTATATGTTTTATTAATGTTTAAATGAAGGTTAATTAAGTAATTTGTGATTTAAGTTTAATTAAATTAAAACAAAACAAAATGGTAGCCATGTATCATCTTTTTGCACCAAATTTTAAAGAAAAAGAAAGCTATCTTCAAGCTTTAGGGTTCGACACCTTTGATTCTTAATTAAGGTATGAATTTTGTTCGATTTTTGATGATTTTATGTTTCTATGATCGTTGCATCGAGTAGTAGCTAGCCCGTGCCCTAACTTTTGAGTTTGTTGATGATTTTGTGAAGTGCCATTGATAAATGTTTAAGCTTTTATATGTTTGATGATGAACAATGGATATTTGTTGATAGTTATACAAGTTTTGTTAAGTGATTTTGAGTAAAAATGCCTATTAGGGATTTAATGTTGAAAAGTGTAAATTGAGGGTTTGAAATGTGAAATAAATGAAAGTATTGGGCTGCTAGGGACCTATATGCAATTCAGCTAGGCTTGGGTTTAATGAAATTTCATGAATTTTTGTGTATTTATGAAATAGGGATTACATTGTAAAAATGTAGAACTTTAGGGGCTAAAGTGTAAAAATGCCCAAATAGGTGTTTGTGGACTGAATTGAATGATTTGATGAATAAATGAGTTAATTTTGAATGTATATAGATTATGAAAGAAATAAATCAGATTTAGATTGGGGAAAACCAAAGGTTATCAAATAGTAGATCCAGTCCGTTTATCCCAAATACAAGGTAAGTTCATATGCAAATATATGTCTTTAAATTGAATTATAAGTATTTATTTATCATTGAATTGTATTAAATATCGAATGATCGAATACGAACAAGTATCGATAGGGTTACGACATTCGATAGAACCATATGAACCTTAGGAATAGTATAGGATACAAATGTCATGACATTAGTTTACTGAGATTTGATTACATGTAAGAGCATGTCTGGGACATTGACATCATTATATGGTTTTGTATAAGACCCTGTCTAGGATAGTGGCATCGATATGTGATAACATCTAAGACCATATCTAGGATATGGCATTGTACGAGCCATTTGTGATTTCTAAGTATCCTTGATGATTTCGAATGGTTCAATGGGCAAAGTTAAGATGAGAAAGAATGTGTAAATGAAATTAAATGACGCAGGTACGTATGAAATTCTTATGTGTATTGAAAGGAAAGGTAAGTGATGAGTTTAGGTGTGGTTGTGTATATTAAATGAGAAAGATGGATACTTATGTATGTGTTTTAGCCATGCTTGTATAATTGAATTGAAATATAATTGTTTCATATGGTGATTTTATTTGTATATGCCTTACTAAGCTTTTAAAGCTTACTTTGTGTTTTCTTTCCTTGTTTTATAGATAACTGAAGCTACCTCAGACTCGAGGATCGTCGGGAAACGTCATCACACTATCAACCACTTAGTTGGTACTCTTGAAGCTTTGTAAATATGGTATATGGCATGTACAGGCTAGTGAGATGATGATGTGTTTTGAGAAATGATATTAGCCATGAGATTTGGCTCATAAATGATGTAAATGTTGGTGTGAATTTGGCCATTTGGGTTGGCTTAATTTATAAATTTTGTTAGTTATATGTGATGTATATATGGCCTTAAGTTTTGGCATGTTTGGTATGGTAATTATGATGGCTAAGTGGTAATTGTTTTGATTAATTACGAATGATATATCATGGTTGATTTGGTATGACACAGGGATGATGAATTGGTATATTTTGTGGCATGAATTAGTTGATAAAATGATGAGAAAAATGCATAGGGAAGGTAGTTGATGTAACACCCCTATAACCCGTATCCGTCGCCGGAGTGGGTTATGAAGAGTTACCAAACCAAAACACTACATTTGTACATTTACATAAGTTCATTAGCAACTATATGCATAGCCAAACAAAATCAAAGATCGAAATTTAGACTTATACTGACATTCAAAAGTTACCATATTCACATGGATTATATACAACAACATTTAAAAATATCATCCACATAAGTCTAGTCTATACATGCCATACAAATTCCAAAACATAATAGTACCAAAACGATAGATAGTGTGACGAGTTGCTGACGATCCCCGAGCAAGTGGCTGGAGTCAACGATCTAAAAACAGAGAAACATAACAAATGGAGTAAGCTTCCATAAGCTTAGTAAGTTTTAAGAAATGCAAACAATTAAATTCAATTATAAATCGATCAATCAAATTCTCAAGTGACATTTCTTAGGTATATTGCCATTTGGCCGAATATATATACAAACATTTAATGTATATTTAGCATATTAACTTCACTTGAATCTGAATTCATATAACATAAGTAAATCAATTATTTTCACATAACTTCACATTTCGGCCGAATGTATAAGGATCATGTAACACCCGTAGCCGAGTCCGTTACCGGAATCGGACACAAGGTGCACACAGACTTAACTATTTTCACAGTCCATTTAGAAATTTCCAGACTAGCTGGTCACTGCGTCACTGTCGCCTTAAAAATTATATCTTGAGTTTCAAAGCTCGAAAATTTGTTTCGTAATTTTTCCATGAGACTAGACTCATATGTCCATTTACATATTTTTTTCTAGAATTTTTGGTCGAGCCAATTAGTACAGTTTATTAGTTAAATTCTCCCCTATCCCAGGGTTCGACTACACTGACCTTCGTGCGTTACTAATTGAATATCTCCTTGTACAGGGACTTAATACTGATGCCGTTTGTTTCTATAGAAACTATACTCAGAGGGGAATCTATAAATTTATGGCATGACTCCTAATTATCTCTGGTTGATTTACAATGAATTTCCAAAGTCGGAACAGGGGATCCAGAAACCGTTCTGGCCCTGTTTCACGAGAACTTTAATATCTCTTAACATATAACTCATATGACCGTTTTGTTTCTTCCACATGAAAGTAGATTCATCAAAGTTCATTTACATAATTTATTAACTATTTAATACCATTCCTACTATTTTTAGTGATTTTTCACATCCACATCACTGCTGCTGTTAGCATCTGCCTTTAAGGTAGGCTTTACCTATTTCATGATTTCCATGATTCAATTGGCCCCTTTTTGCATACATAGCACAAAGTGTGATCATGATTAACCATCCCAATGGCTAATCGTTTCAAAACAATTCCATACCTCATAATGATCAACAAACAAACGATTATGGTATTAGGCTAAAACGCATTATATCGACCATTTTCGCATGGCCATCCAAGTTTACACAAAACCGAAAGGTACATGACCTTCAACAAAAGGGTAGTCCTATACATGCCATTTCAAAGTTCAACCAAAATTGTACCAAAATAAGGGCTTTGATAGTGTGGATGACTTCGACTTCGATCATCCCGAATCCGATAGCTAACGAGCAAAATCTATAAAACAGAGAAACAGAGAAGACGGAGTAAGCAATTTATGCTTACTAAGTTTGAGCAAGAGATTCCAGCACAACAAAAGCATAGCATTCATAAAGCTAACGGATAATTTCATATGCACAAATTCTCAATATCATACTCATCACATTCCAACCCCTATGTTCATACATAAGGGATCATCTTAGCCAAATACCGGAAACCCATTACTCGACTGAGCGAATATTATTCGAAGGGAATCAACTAATTCAAGCACATACGAACATACCTCATTGCTGGAATTTTCACAAGTGTATAAACTGAAATTTTTACAGCAAAATTGCTCGTTCTCGAATCACGTACCTTCGAATTTAACCGGATATAACGACTCGCTCAAATGCCTTGGGACAAAGCCGGTTATAGTAACTTCGCACGAATGCCTTGGGACTTAACCCGGGTTTAGTAACTTGCACAAATGCCTTGGGCTTAGCCGGATTTATTAACTCGCATACGAATGCCTTGGATCCTAGTTCGGATATAGTCACTTAGAACAAGGCCTTGGGACTTAGCCGGACATCATTCGAATAACCGAGCACAATTATCAATAAATTATGACACATTCGTATTTCATTTTCATTAGCAAAACTCACACAAGGCACTATTCACACTTGAAATTTCGGCTCAATAGCCACACACAAAGAGCATGATTTTAATTTGCTTTAAACATGATCTAATCAATTCAGAATTTAAGCTCTATTACTCAAGTACTTACCTTGGATGTTGTCGAACGATTTCGACGGCTACTCGACTACTTTTTCCTTCCCTTTATCGGATTTAGCTCCCTTTGCTCTTGAGCTTAATTTGACAAATAAATTGATTTAATCATTTGAGCATCGAAGAGGAATTCAAGGTGCTTAGCCAATATATATACTCATTAGGCATCAAAGTCGCATATGTACGAATCATGAATCGAACTCAACACATTAGTTAATATTCCTCTTAGCGAATTTTCTAAGCCAAGAATAGGCATCAATATGCTTGCCTCTAACCGAATGCATGCACACCAATTTCCCTCATGTGGCCAATATGCATGTCCATGTTGAGGCCAATTATACACTTATTACCACACAAAAACAGCATACATTTTACTAACTAATGCATTCCATATTGTAACTCAATACTCATCTATCATTTCCTTCATAACCAAAACATCATCATAAGTAAGTATATACCTTGAGATAGTATATATATGTCATACCAATACATCATGCTCAAACATATATACATATATATATGCTAGAGCCGAATCTCAAGTTGATTGTAACTAAACATGAACATGATTTGAAACACAAATCTTACTTTCCATGCAATGAGCATAAATCACACTTATGGATGTACCATGGCGAATACATCACGACACCATAATTTTGGTCATGATTACACAAAGAACTTAGTATCTCATTCAAAAATGCTTAAAGAAAATCTAAGAGTCCTCAATCCACCATCACATGTATCATCATCAAGCTTCATATTTAACATGCAATGGCATTAACTCAAAATCCACCTTGGCCAAATACCATCCCCATGATATAACAAAGATTTGAACCATGGGCTAATAAGAACATCAAGTTAGCAACCAAAAACATGCATGAATCTCATGGCACAACATCAAACATACCTTAATCTTGATGCAAGTATAGCCAAACCCTTCCTAATCCTCTTCCAAACCAAGCATGAAGCAAAACTCCTTCCTTATCCTTAGTATTTTCGGCCAAAAGAGAGTGAAATGGATGAACAAATTTTTTGTTTTCTTTCCTACCTACGGCAATGGGGAGGAGAGAAGCCTTCACACACACATTTTTTTATTCCATACTCCTTATTTTATTTATTCCAACATAACCCACTTACCAAACATGTTTCATGACATGATTTTGCCCATAATTCCTTGTCATGGCCGGCCACTAGCTATTGGGGGAAATTTGACATGCAAGTCCATTGTTTTGCATGCATGCTTTAATTAGTCATCACACATTTCCCATCATACTTTCAAAGTTTACTACTAGGTCCTTTCTAGTGAAATTCACATTTATAACTCTAAATCAAAACATCAAAAATGTCACACATGAGTTAACACACATTATAGGAAATAAAATAAATATTAAATTATTTTTATGCCTCGGTTTTGTGGTCCCGAAACCGCATTCCGACTAGGGTCGTTTTAAGGCTGTCACAGATCATATACATATAGTCTTAATACTTATTCACATATACATCATATTACATACTTGGGATTCAATCCCAATCAAGCTCATATAAGTACAAGATACATACCTGGCCAACTTAAGGTATTATACGATTTCAATTGTCGTTTTATCACGAAGTATCAAAATTTTAGATTTATATCAAATCACTGGCAATTAGCCTGCTAGGTTTAAAACCCGAATTCATCACCGGCACGAAGCCTGGTAGACTTTAAGTCTGAACTCATTCACCGGCATTACGCCTGCTAGGCTCGAAGCCCAATATTAACTCACCGACATTATAGCCTGCTAGGCTCGAAGGCCCGAATAGTACCGTACGATAATCAAATCAATAAGTTCCATATAACATAATCATATCAATTAGGTACTAGCATCATTTGAACATATATAATTATACATCTCAAACACTTTCCTTTCATCTCATTTTCACACTTAGCATTCGATAGCTTATGCATAACATTTCGCTCACATTCATTTCAAACTTATCATTCGATTATAAAAGAACATTGCATATTTATCAACATGTTATACTTGCCATTAGGCCATATAAGCATGATACAATACACCATCATTTCATCTTTAACATTCGGCTAAATCCATACCTTACAAGGAATACCTAATTCACATAGTATATCAGATTATAATCAATTGTTATTTACGTTTGATTATTTAAAACTTACCTCGGATGTTGTCAAACCGTTACAACGACTATTCATTACTTTCTCCTTTCCCCTATCCAACTTTGGTCCTCTAAGCTTTTGAGCTAAATCAAACAAATTTACTTCTCAATCAAACACATACATACGGCAACCATATACATTTCAAAAACCAATTCATTCGTATCATTTGTCCACTTAAGTCTATCACCATTTCATTTTCAAATTTATGTACTTTGTAAGTCACATTTGAACACATTCGGTACTATGCATCTTTCAAATATTTCTTTTAACATTAAACTCAATTTATAACCTTCTTCTAATTAAAAACATTAAACACCAACTAGTCATGCTTACATGCCATAGCCGAATATCATTTTAGACATTTGAGAAATCATTTCTCAATTCAACTTATAATTGTGCATATCTCATTCAAAACATCCACACCAATTTATTATACAATTAACCATAGCCGAATACTAAATCAAATAGATATTTGTTCACATTTCCATAACACATATTTATCAACTAGTCCATATATTAGCTTTTAGCATATTTGGTCATTAGAGCGACCTATTTAACTTTCAAGCATTCATTTCTAATTTTTAATTAAACAATGCCAAATGCCATTAACTACTAATGCCATACACATATATGCATAAAATTCATCCATACATAACCTATAGCTCATTTGGCCATTCATCACTCAAACCTATCAAAGCTTCATATCAAACTTCCTTGGCTGAATACACATATAAGCACATAATGCACATATATGCTCATTTGTCTAGCTCAACTTCACCTATCTACCATTACTCATAAAAAGAACATGAAAAAACAACCATTTCCTGCAATTCAATTCATGACCGAATGCTCACAACACAATAATTTTCAAAATTTAAACATGGGTTAACTAAGCAATGCTTTGACCATGCTAATTTCCCAAGAATGTCAAGAAAATACATGGAACATGCCTTTGAATCATGCTAAGTGAATGACCGAATGTGCTTGAGCTTTTTTCCTCTCTTTTTCTCTTAATTTCGGCTATGAAGAACAAAGATGAACAAGTTTTGTCCTTTTCCTCATTTTGTTATTTTATTTATCTTTATTTTATAATATAAAGCCATTAAATATTTTAATGCTAATTTAAAATGCATATATTCTTTATCATCATCATTATGGCTAGCCACTACAAATTAAAGTGGGAAATTTGACATGCAAATCCACCTATTTTAAACCATAAAATATTTGGCCACTACAAAATAACCTATCACATTTTCAAAATTTCTCACATAAGTCTTATTTAATATTTTCACATACAAATGACAAAATCAAAGCATGAAATTTTCACACATGCACTTTCACATATAATAAGCATAGAATATAACATTTAATTATTTTTTTGTGACTCGGTTTTGTGGTCCCGAAACCACTTTTCGACTAGGGTCAAATTAGGGCTGTCACAACTCTCCCCCTTTAGGGATTTTCGTCCCCAAAAATCTTACTAGCGAATAAATTAGGGTATCGTTCTTTCATGGAGTCTTCAAGCTCCCAAGTAGCTTCTTCAACCCCGTGTTTGACCCACAACACTTTCACTAACAAAATTGACTTATTCCCCAATTCTTTCACCTCGTGAGGCAAAATACGAACCAGTTCCTCTTCATAATTCAAATTAGACCGAATTTCTATCTCTGATGGACTAATCACATGAGAAGGATCGGATCTGTACCGATGTAGCATCGAAACATGAAAAACATCATGAATATTTTCAAATTCAGGTGGCAAAAGTAGTCTATAAGCAACCAGCCCAATCCGTTCTGTAATTTTGTATGGTTCGATAAATCTCGGGCTCAATTTGCCTTTATAGCCAAATTCAAGTACCTTTTTCCTCGGTGAAACTTTAAGAAACACTTTGTCTCTGACTTGATACTCTATATCTTTCCGTTTCAAGTCCGCATACGATTTCTGACGATCTGATGCTACTTTCAGACTTTCACGGATCACTTTTATTTTCTGTTCGGCCTCTTTAATCAAATCAACTCCGTAAATCTTATTCTCACTGAGTTCGGTCCAAAACAAAGGTGTACAAAATTTACAACCGTACAAAGCCTTGTAAGGTGCCATCTTGATGCTCGATTGAAAACTATTATTATATGCGAATTCAACCAAAGGCAAGTATCGTTCCCATAAGGCACTAAACTCAAGGATGCAACATCTCAACATATCCTCGAGTATCTGAATAATTCGCTCAGATTGACCATCAGTCTGGGGATGAAAAGTGGTGCTGAAATGTAACTTAGTACCCAATGCTTCTTGCAATTTCTTCCAAAACCATGATGTGAATCTCGGATCTCTATTCGACACAATAGAAGTAGGTACCCCGTGTAACCTTACAATCTGAGAAACATATAGTTTGGTTAACTTATCAAGTGAATAATCTGTACGTACGGGAATAAAATGAACTGACTTTTTCAATCTATCAACAACAACTCAGATCGCATCTTTCTTGCTCGGAGACAATGGCAACCCAAATACAAAATCCATCGTGACTCGATCCCACTTCCACTCGGGTATCATGATCGGCTGAAGTAATCCCGAAGGTACTTGATGTTCTACTTTCACTTGTTTACATATCAAACACTTCGAAATAAAGTCAGACATGTCTCGTTTCATACCATGCCACCAATACTAACGTTTCAGATCATTATACATTTTCGTACTACCCGGGTGAACTAACATTCAACTGCTATGAGCCTCGTTCAAAATCATCGGAATAAGCTTTGAATTTCTCGAAACACATAATCAATTTTTGAATCTCAAACAATCATTGCTATCAATCAAAAACTCTGAATTCTTTTTCGAAACACATAGTGCTCTTTTTGCAACTAACTCATCATCAACTTTTTGAGCTTCACGGATTTGTTGCATCAATAACGGTTTTGCTTTTAACTCCGCCACTAACATATCGTCAGTGGACATAGACAGGTGCACATTCATTACTCGTAAAACAAACAGTGATTTACGGCTTAAAGCATCAGCAACCACGTTAGCCTTTCCCGGATGGTAATCAATGACAAGCTCATAATCTTTCAATAATTCTAGCCAATATCTTTGCCTCAAATTCAAATCTATTTGAGTCATTAAATACTTGAGACTTTTGTGATCGAAATACACATGGCATTTTTCTCTGAACAAGTAGTGGCGCCAAATTTTCAAAGTGAAAACTATAGCAGCTAACTTGAGATCATGAGTCAGATAGTTTTTCTCCTGTGGCTTCAACTGTCTCGAAGCATAAGCTACAACTCTACCCTCTTGCATCAACACGCAGCCCAAACCATTCAGAGACGCATCACTGTAGATCACAAATTCTTTACTAGATTCCGATTGAACTAACACTGGAGCTTCGGTCAAAAGGGTTTTCAAATGATCAAAACTTTTCTGGCACTTTTCTGACCATTCAAATTTAACATTTTTCTGTAGCAACTTAGTCATTGGTGTTGCTATCATCAAGAAGCCTTTCACAAACCGTCTATAGTACCCGACAAGTCCCAAAAGGCTTCAAACTTTCGAAACATTTCTCGGAGGCTTCCAATCGAGTATAGCTGAAATTTTACTCGGGTCAACTCAGATACCTGATGCGGATACAACATGCCCCAAAAGCTGACTTCCCTCAACCAGAACTCACATTTACTGAACTTTGCATATAACTACTTGTCTCGGAAAATCTGCAATACTAACTTCAAGTGTTTGGCATGCTCGGTTTCATCTCGTGAATAGATCAAAATGTCATCTATAAACACAACTACAAATCGATCTAAATACTGTCTGAAAATCTGATTCATTAGATCCATAAAAACAACAGGAGCGTTAGTGAGCCCAAACTGTAACACCGTGCAGAGGCTAGTCGTCAGGAGTCGGACACGAGGGGTTAACGGGCTTAATCCACTTACTTGCACAGTTCATTTTAAAAATTTCCAGACGGTAGGCTAAGCGTGTCTTTGTCACGTTAAAAATCATATCTTGAGTTCCACAACTCGAAAATCGGTTCGTGATTTTTCCTGAAACTAGACTCATATATGCATCTACAAATTTTTTCTAGAATTTTGGTCGTGCCAATTAGTACAGTTTATTAGTTAAAGTCTCCCCTGTTATAGGGTGCGACTACACTGACCTTCCTGCATTACGATTTGGATACTCGAAAAGGAATCTGTACATATATGCATGACTTCTAATTATCTCTGGTCAAATTATAATGAATTTCCAAAGTCGGAACAGGGACTCCAGAAACCGTTCTGGTCCTGTCTCACGAAAACTTAAATATCTCTTAACATACTGATCATATGATCGTTTCGTTACTCTCCCATGAAAATAGACTCGTCAAGGTTCATTTACATAATTTATTCACTATTTAATTCCATTCCTACTATTTTTAGTGATTTTTCACATCCACATCATCGCAATTGTCAAGATCTATCTTTAAGGTAGGCTTTACCTATTTCATAGTTTCCATGATTCAACTAGCCCTTAAACATAAATAGCACAAAATATGATCATGATTAACCATCCCAGTGGCTAATCATTTCCAAAAATTTCCGTACCTCTTAATGAACAACATACAATGATTATAATACCATGCCCAAAGTATACTTAAGCCATTTTCGCATGGCTATCCAAATTTACACAAAACCGAAAGGTACATGACTTACAACAAAAGGGTAGTCCTATACATGCCATTTCAAAGTTCAACCAAAATAGTATACCAAGAAGGAGCTTTGATAGTGTGGGCAACTTCGACTTCAAAATCCCGAGTCCGATAGTGAAGAACCAAAATCTATAAAAGAAAATCAAAGAAAACGGAGTAAGCATTTAATGCTTAGTAAGTTTGAGCCATGAATTTAAACACATCCAAAGTATAGCATTCATGTAGCTAAGCAGATAATTTCATATGCACAAATTCTCAATATCATACTTACTTCACATTACCAACCCTTATATTCATACACAAAGATCAACTTAGCCAAAGGTAGGTAGCTCATTTATCAACTGGCGAATACTCATTTGTAAGGGCTCAACTAATTCAAAGCACATCTGAAACATACCTCATTGTTGGGATTTCACAAGCGTATTAACTGAAATTTTTACAGAAAGTTCATTCATTCCCGAATCATGTACCTTCGGAGTTTAACCGGATATAGCTACTCGTTCAAATGCCTTGGGACATAGCCGGTTATAGTAACTCGCATGATGCCTTCGTGACTTAACCCGGATTTAGTAACTCGTACAAATGCCTTCTTGGATCTTAGTCCGGATTTAGTAACTTCATACGAATGCCTTCGGATCTTAGTCCGAATATAGTCACTTAGCACAAAGCCTTCGGGACTTAGCCCGGACATCATTCGAATAACCATGCACATTTATCAATAAATCATGACACATTCGTATTTCATTTTCATTAGCAAAACTCAAACATAAGGCACTTTTCACACTTGCAATTTCGGCTCAATAGCCACACACAAAGAGCATGATTTTGATTTGCTTAAAATATGATCTAATCAAATCATAATCTAAGTTCCATTACTCGAAAACTTACCTCGGATGTTGTCGAACGATTTCGATGGCTATTTGACCACTTTTTCCTTCCCTTTATCGGATTTAGTTCCCCTTTGCTCTTGAGCTTAAATTGACAAACAAATTGATTTAATCATTTGAGTATCAAAAAGAGGAAGTCAAGGTACTTAGCCCATATATATTCATTAGACATTAAAGTCACATATGTACGAAATCATGAATCTAACTCAACAAAATAGTCCACACTCTCTTTTAGCCGATTATCTAAGCCAAGAATAGGCATCAATATGCTTGCCTCTAACCGAATGCATGCACACCAATCCACCTCATGTGGCCGAATATGCATGTCCATGTTGAGGCCAATTATATACTTAATATCACACATAAATGGCATACATTTTACTAACTAACGCATTACATATTGTAACTCAATACGCATCAATCATTTACTTCATAACCGAAACATCATCATATGTAAATATATACCTTGAGATAGTATATATGTCATACCAATACATCATGTGCAAACATATATATATATGTGCAAGAGCTGAATCACAAGTTGATTATAACCAAATATAAACATATATCCAAAACACAAATCTTACCTATCATGCAATAAGCATAAATCATGCTTATGGATATACCATGGCCGATACTTCCAACAACACCAAATAAAAATATACTTCATGTAACAGCCCAAAATTGACCCTAGTCAGAATGTGGTTTCGGGACCACAAAACCGAGGCATAAAAATAATTAAAAATTTATTATGATGCCTATAATATGTGTGTGCTCATGTATGACATTTTATGATGATTGATTTAGTGTTATAAAGGTGAATTTCACTAGAAAGGACTTGTGTGAGAAAATTTAGAATTGTGATAGGCAAATGTGGAAGTGGTCTATTGATGCACACTAGGAAATGTTGTCCTTGCATGTCAAATTCCCCAAATTTGACTATAGTGGCGCCAAGGTGGGCATGATGGGCAAGGAAAACATGTTTCCAACATGTTTGGCTAGTGAGTTATGTAGGAAGTATTATAATAAAATAAGCATAAAAAATGAAAAAAAAGAGAAAGATGAGCTTGGATGCCCTTGTTGCCGTGAGTGTGGAGAAAGAAAGAAGAATTTTGTTCATCATTTTCATTTCCTTTGGGCTGAAAATTCTAAGGAGGAAGGAAGGAATTCTTGTTTCATGTTGGTTTGGAAGAGGTTTAGGAGGAGGTTTGGCCATACTTGTACCTAGATTAAGGTAAGTTTGATGTTTTGCCATGAGATTCATGTATATTTTAGTTGCTAGCTTGATGTTCTTGTTAGCCCATGGTCCAAATCTTTGTTATGTCATGGGAATGAAATTCGGCCAAAGTGAATATGGTGTTAATGCCATTGCATGCTAAATATCAAGCTTGATAATGATTCATGTGATGGTAGATTGAGGATTCTTAGATTTTCTTTTAGCATTTTTGAATGAGATACTAAGTTCTTTGTTTAACCATGACCAAATTGAAACGGTATGGTGTTGTGGTATTCGGCCATGTTGTATCTATAAGTATGATTCATGCATGTTGCATGGTAAGTAAGATTTAAGCTTTGGATATGTGTGTATATTTGGATATAAGCCACTTGAGAATTCGCCATTGCACCTACATGAATATATGTTTGCACATGATGAATTGGTATGACATGTATACTATTTTAAGGTGTCTATTTGCTTGTGATGTTGTTTCGATTATGAAATAAATGAGAGATGTGTATAGAACTACAATATGTAATGCGTTAATTAGGAAAATGTATGCTGTTTTTTTGTGTAGTATTAAGTGTAAAATTAGCCTCCACATAGACATGCATATTCGGCCAAAGGAAGTAGATTGGTGTGCATGTATTCGGTTAGAGGCAACCATATTGAAGCCTTATCTTGGCTTAGATTGTTGACCAAATGGGTAATAAGTGAGGATGGTTGCGAATATACAAACATACATATGCATGTGTAATTGAATTATGAATGTTTAGCAAGAGGGTTAAACTAGTTGATTTATTGATTAAGCTCAAGGAGTTAAAGAAGGAGAATCAAGCAAGGGAAAGACGAAGGTCATCGAGTAGCCGACTTGGACTGTTTTACCCAACACAAGGTAAGTCATTAAGCGTATATTTGGTGTTGATTTAAATGATCAATATATATATGCAAATGTGTTTAAATGAGTTGGTGTGTAAATGGAAATGTATGTGTATGGAATGATGCCATTGTTGAATGTATAAAGGCAGCAAAATACATAAGGTATTGGTCTCGGCACTAAGTGTGCGGGTATAAATGGACACGGTGACAAGATTGGCACTAAGTGTGCGGGTTTAAAATTGTACAGCACTAAGTGTGCGAGTTTGATTATATAGCACTAAGTGTGCGAGTTGAATACATATAGCACTAAGTGTGCGGATTCACTATATGTTCTTGCATTACAATTGGCACTGAGTGTGCGACATTATTGAGCTAATCCGGACAGCGGATCGGGTAAGTACCTCGAGCTCTTGACGAATAGAAAATATGTTCATGCTCGGGGTTGAATTTGGTAAGCCTTAAATCTATGTGATGATTGAAATTGTATGGTTGTGGTGGAAAATGAGTTAATGTGTAAAATGCTTGATTATCTTGTTGTGTAGAATATGAAATGTGGATGTATGACTTGGTGCGAGATTGGACCGAAAGGTCCGAGGTATTATGGTATAGATTCGATATGGACGAGTACCTAGCCTCATTTGTTGTACATGTAGTAGTAACTTTATCGGTGGATTGACGAATGCTTATGACTTACTGAGTTGTAAACTCACTCGGTGTTTTCTTGTCACCCATTTTAGGTCTCTTGGACTCGTATTGTTGCGTGCTCGGAACCGTCGTTGAAGTCATCACACCGCTGAAATCTTGTGGTATTGTTTTTTGTTGTTGAAGAACATTTGGCATGTATAGGCTATTATATTTTGTCGAATTGTGGGTTGTAAACTTTAAGCCATGTGAAAATGGCCTATGTGGTCGTCGAGTGGGATGCTAGAACCTATAGCCACGAGTCTTAGAAACTCAAATTTTGTTAAGGTGGCCATAATTTGTGTCATGTATGATGGATGATTAAGGCCAAGGAAAAATTCATGAAATTGGCATAGTCTACTGCAGTAACTGTTGCGGACAGCAGCAGTGAGATGAGATTGAAAAATCACTAAAAATAGTAGAAGTAGAATTAAATAGTGAGTAAATTATGGAACTCAACCTTGATGAATCTATTTTTATATGGATGAAACGAAACGACCATATGAGCAGTATACTGGGAAATATTAAAGTTCTCGTGAGACAGGGCCAGAACAATTTCTGGGTCCCCTGTCGCGAATTTGAAAAATTTACCATAAATTATCCAGAAAGAATTAGGAGTCATGCCTTATATGTACAGATTCCATTTTGAGTCTAGTTTCATTAGAAACAAACGGCACCAGTATTAAAGCCCTGTACAGAAATATATTCAAGTTGTAACGCGCGGAGGTCAGAGCAGTCGATCCCTGTAACATGGGTGACTTTAACTAATAAACTGTACCAATTGGCCCAACCAAAATTCTAAAAATAAATCCATGGATGGGTATATGAGTCTAAATTCAGGAAAATTTACGAAACCAGTTTCCGAGTTTTGGAACTCGAGATATGATTTTAAGGCGACGGTGATGCAGTTTTCCAGCCTGTCCAGAAATGCCAAATTGGTCGGTACTTTAAGAGGATTTGTCTCGTTAACCCCTCGCGTCCGACACGGCGTCGGTCACGAGTTAGGGTGTTACAATTTTATTGGTATCAGAGCTATGGTTTAGTCGGTTCTAGGACTACCATAGCGCGTGTGAGTCTAGCTATACATGCCAAATTGTTAGCGCTTAATAATGTGATGACTTGACGGTTGGAATTTTTGTTTTGATTAGCAATGGAACCCGGGTAGAGACCCTTGGCGGATGACGTTGAAAGTGTAGCGGCTGCTCCTGCGCAAGGGACACCGCCTGTTGAGCCTCGATCATCCGCGAATAATCAAAATGAAGGCGAAACAAGCCTTCTTCACCATGATGAATGAGTGGGTCGCGTAATATGCCCGAACCAACCCGGCTGTCCAGCCATTCCAATTTAAATACTCCACCCCAAGAGCCCGCAATGCCTCCGATTCATCGATCCTGTGAGGCTGAGTAAACCACCTGTGGACTTGATTAGGAAGCGTGGGGCGAGGAGTTCAAGGCCATAGTTCTTGATGATGCCGAAAAGGCCGAGTTCGCTCGATAACACCATTAGAGTGTTAGATGATCATCATGCACACCCGACGAATGTCTTAAGTGTGCTATATCCTTGTTGCGAGACTCAGCTTACTATTGGTGGAGGACTTTAATTTCCATAGTCCCAAATGAACGAGTTACTTGGGATTTCTTCCAATCCGAATTTCGAAAGAAATACATTAGTCAACGGTTCATCGATCGAGCGTAAGGAATTCTTGGAACTCAAGCAAGGCCGAATGATCAGATATCGAATACGAACATGAGTTCGTAAGACTTAGTCGGTATGCTCGGAGTGTGTGGCTGATGAGGTTGCGATGTGCAAAAGATTTGAAGAAGGATTGAATGAAGAGTTAAAGTTACTAGTGGGAATTTTGGAGATAAAGGAGTTCGTGACACTAGTCGAACGAGCCTGCAAGGCGGAAGAACTTGGGAAGGAGAAGAAGAAGGCTGAATTTGAAGCAAGAGATTACCGTAAAAGATCGACGAGTAAAGCTCCGTTCTCGGCTGTAAAGAGGTTCAGGGAGGACACCAGTAAGTCGAGGACGACTGCGGGAATTTCCATTAGAGCCCGACCATTGACGGACTCGAGCTACTTCATAGCTAGTGTGGGCAATAATCGTCAAGAGAGACTGAATGTCCCCAATGTGGAAGACGACACCTAGGTGAATGTTGGGGTAAGTCCATTAATAGGGCTGTTATGGATGCGGTTGAAGGACCACTTCATTAGAGATTGCAGAGCTAGATGAGAGGAATAAGACGCAAGGTGCAAGACCTAGTGGAATGACGGCTGGAGGTAGGCCCCCGAGAATCTCTAGAGGTAGGGGTGGTAATCAGAGAGGAGCCTCTAACACGGCTGTCCGATCCGAGACCCGTACTCCTGCTAGAGCATATGCCATCCGCGCACGAGAGGAGGCATCCTCCCCTGACGTTATCACTGGTACTTTTACTCTCTTTGATACTATTGTGATTGCATTGATTGACCCCGGCTCTACTCACTCATATGTATGTGAAACCTTAGCATCCAGTAAGACTCTACCTGTTGAGTCTACTGAGTTCGTAATTCGAGTGTCAAACCCTTTGGGTCAATACGTGCTCGTTGATAAAGTGTGCAAGAGATGCCCCCTAACAATTCGAGAATCCTGTTTTCCGGTCGATCTGATGCTTCTACCATTTAATGAATTCGATGTTATTCTTGGTATGGATTGGCTGACCGTACATGATGCAGTGGTGGACTGCAAAAGGAAAACCATTGATTTGAGGAGTGCAAATAATGAGGTAGTCCGAGTCGAGTCTACTGATTTAAAAGGAGCGCCAATGATAATATCTTCAATGACCGCTCGGAGGTATGTGAAAAGGTGTGAAACATACCTTGCGTATGTGTTTGGAAGTAAAGAGACGGAAGGAAACTCGAATCGGTACCGGGGTTTGTGAGTATTCAGATGTTTTTCCGAGGAGTTACCGGATTGCCACCGGTTCGAGAAGTGGAATTCGCATCGGTTGTACCGGTACTACGCCGATTTCAATAGCCCCGTGTCGTATGGCATTAACGGAATTGAAGGAATTGAAGGTTCAATTGCAAGAATTGACGGATAGAGGTTTCGCTCGACCGAGTTTTTCTCCATGGGCGCTTTTGTATTGTTTGTGAAGAAGAAGGACGGAACCATGAGGTTGTGCATCGACTATCGCCAACTCAATAAAGTGACGATAAAGAATAAATATCCATTGCCACGAATTGACGATTTGTTTGATCAATTAAAGGGAGCCTCGGTGTTTTTAAAGATAGATTTGAGGTCGGGTACTATCGGTTGAGGGTCCGAGAATCGGACATACCCAAAACCGCTTTTAGAGCGAGGTACGGTCACTACGAATTCTTGGTGATGCCGTTTGGGCTCACTAATGCCCTGCGGTGTTTATGGATTTAATGAATAGAATTTTCAGGCCATACTTGGATCGGTTCGTAGTTGTATTTATCGATGACATTTTGGTCTATTCGAGAGATGATGGCGAGCATTTGAACACACGAGGCTAGTGTTGCAAATCTTACGGGATAAGCGATTATCGCAAAGTTCATAAATGTGAATTTTGGTTGAAAGAGGTTAGCTTTTGGGGCACGTGGTGTCCGTGACGGTGTCGAGGTGGACCGAACAAAATTTCGCCATAGTCGATTGAAACCACCAAGGAATGTTACCGAAGTTAGGAGCTTTTTGGGGCTTGCGGTTATTACCGACGATTTGTAAAGGTTTCTCGACGATAGCCACGCCAATGACGGCTTACTCCAAAAGGATGTTAAGTTCGAATGGACGGAGAAATGTCGAAAAGTTTCGATCAACTGAAAGCTTATTTGGTGAAGCCCCAATTCTAGTGCAACCCGAATCGGGCAAAGAGTTTGTCATTTATAGTGACGCATCTCTACTTGGGTTAGGTTGCGTATTAATGCAAGAAGGTCGAGTTGTGGCCTGTCGTCGAGGCAATTAAAGCCACATGAGAAAAATTATCCGACTCATGATCTCGAATTGGCGCCATCGTATTCGCCTTAAAGATTTGGCGACATTACTTATTTGGTGAAAGGTGCCATGTATACTCGGATCACAAAAGTCTCAAATATTTGATGACCCAAAGAGACTTAAATCTGCGACAAAGACGTTGGCTCGAGTACATTAAAGGATTATGAGCTGATCATTGACTATCACCGGGAAAGGCGAATGTGGTTGCGGATGCCTTGAGTCGTAAATCGTTATTCACTTTCTGAGCGATGAATGTGCACTTATGCGTCCGATCCGACGGTGTGTTAGTGGCTGAATTGAAAGCCAAACCATTATTGACACACCAAATTCGAGAAGCTCGAGAAAATCGACGACGAGTTGGTTGCAAAACGGGCTGCATGTGTTCGAACAAGGACTCGGAGTTTCAAATCGACGATGACGATTGTTTGAGGTTCAAAAGTCGTCTGTGTGTCCCAAAGAATTGAACTCATTTCGATAATTCGAATGAAGCCCATTGTAGCCGAATGGCAATCCACCCGGGAGTACGAAGATGTACAATGAATTGAAACGTCGGTTTTGGTGGCATGGTATGAAGCGAGACATCTCCGACTTTGTTTGAGATGTCTAATATGTCAACAAGTGAAAGCGGAACATCGGTGCCTTGAGATTACTTGACCAATCACGATACCCGAGTGGAAATGGGATCGAGTCACAATGGACTTTGTATCCGGACTGCCATTGTCAGCAAGTAAGAAGGATGCGGTTTGGGTCGTGGTAGATCGATTGACTAAGTCGGCCCACTTTGTCCCCGTACGTACGGATTTTTCAATGGACAAATTAGCGGAATTGTACGTTTCTCAGATTGTGAGATTACACGGGGTGCCTATTTCTATCGTGTCGGATAGAGATCCGAGATTTACCTCGCGATTTTGGAAAAAGTTGCAAGAAGCTTTGGGTACCAAGTTGCATTTCAGCACCGCCTTTCACCCCCAAACCGATGGTCAATCCGAACGGATAATTCAAATACTCGAGGATATGTTGAGATGTTGTATCCTTGAGTTTAGTGGTTCATGGGAGCAGTATCGCCTTTGATTGAATTCGCACAACAATAGCTTTCAATCAAGTATTAAGATGGCGCCTTACGAGGCTTTATACGATCGTAAATGCCGTACCCCATTATTCTGGTGAACTTAGTAAAGGTAAATTCTTGGGGTTGATTTGGTTAAGGATGCCGAGCAAAGAGTTCGAGTAATTCGTGAAAGTTTGAAAGTCGCCGGATCGCCAAAAGTCGTATGCGGATTTGAAAAGAAAAGATATTGAATATCGGGTTGGAGACAAGGTCTTTCTCAAAGTTTCACCTTGGAAGAAGGTGCTTAGATTTGGCCGTAAGGAAAATTGAGCCCGAGGTTCATCGGGCCATATGAAATATCTGAACGAGTCGGTCGATCGCGTATCGTTTGATTTTGCCCCCGAACTTGAAAGGATTCACAACGTCTTCCATGTTTCGATGCTTGACGCTATAGATCCGATCCATCGCACGTGATTAGTCCATCGAAATTGAAATTCAAGCTAATATGAGTTATGAGGAAGAACCGATTCGTATCCTATCACGAGAAGTGAAAGAGTTGCGAAACAAGCGGGTTCCGCTAGTGAAAGTGTTATGGCTCAAGCACGGGATAGAAGAAGCTACTTGGGAGACCGAGAACTCTATGAAAGAACGATATCCAAACCTATTTACGGTAAGATTTTCGGGACGAAAATTTCTTAAGTGGGGAGAGTTGTAATGACCCAAAATTGACCCTAGTCGGAATGTGGTTTCGGGACCACAAAACCGAGGCATAAAAATAATTAAAAATTTATTATGATGCCTATAATATGTGTGTGCTCATGTATGACATTTTATGATGATTGATTTAGTGTTATAAAGGTGAATTTCACTAGAAAGGACTTGTGTGAGAAAATTTAGAATTGTGATAGGCAAATGTGGAAGTGGTCTATTGATGCACACTAGGAAATGTTGTCCTTGCATGTCAAATTCCCCAAATTTGACTATAGTGGCGGCCAAGGTGGGCATGATGGGCAAGGAAAACATGTTTCCAACATGTTTGGCTAGTGAGTTATGTAGGAAGTATTATAATAAAAATAAGCATAAAAAATGAAAAAAAAAAGAGAAAGATGAGCTTGGATGCCCTTGTTGCCGTGAGTGTGGAGAAAGAAAGAAGAATTTTTGTTCATCATTTTCATTTCCTTGGGCTGAAAATTCTAAGGAGGAAGGAAGGAATTCTTGTTTCATGTTGGTTTGGAAGAGGTTTAGGAGGAGGTTTGGCCATACTTGTACCTAGATTAAGGTAAGTTTGATGTTTTGCCATGAGATTCATGTATATTTTAGTTGCTAGCTTGATGTTCTTGTTAGCCCATGGTCCAAATCTTTGTTATGTCATGGGAATGAAATTCGCCAAAGTGAATATGGTGTTAATGCCATTGCATGCTAAATATCAAGCTTGATAATGATTCATGTGATGGTAGATTGAGGATTCTTAGATTTTCTTTTAGCATTTTTGAATGAGATACTAAGTTCTTTGTTTAACCATGACCAAATTGAAACGGTATGGTGTTGTGGTATTCGCCATGTTGTATCCATAAGTATGATTCATGCATGTTGCATGGTAAGTAAGATTTAAGCTTTGGATATGTGTGTATATTTGGATATAAGCCACTTGAGAATTCGCCATTGCACCTACATGAATATATGTTTGCACATGATGAATTGGTATGACATGTATACTATTTTAAGGTGTCTATTTGCTTGTGATGTTGTTTTGGTTATGAAATAAATGAGAGATGTGTATAGAACTACAATATGTAATGCGTTAATTAGGAAAATGTATGCTGTTTTTTGTGTAGTATTAAGTGTAAAATTAGCCTCCACATAGACATGCATATTCGCCAAAGGAAGTAGATTGGTGTGCATGTATTCGGTTAGAGGCAACCATATTGAAGCCTTATCTTGGCTTAGATTGTTGACCAAATGGGTAATAAGTGAGGATGGTTGCGAATATACAAACATACATATGCATGTGTAATTGAATTATGAATGTTTAGCAAGAGGGTTAAACTAGTTGATTTATTGATTAAGCTCAAGGAGTTAAAGAAGGAGAATCAGGCAAGGGAAAGACGAAGGTCATCGAGTAGCCGACTTGGACTGTTTTACCCAACACAAGGTAAGTCATTAAGCGTATATTTGGTGTTGATTTAAATGATCAATATATATATGCAAATGTGTTTAAATGAGTTGGTGTGTAAATGGAAATGTATGTGTATGGAATGATGCCATTGTTGAATGTATAAAGGCAGCAAAATACATAAGGTATTGGTCTCGGCACTAAGTGTGCGGGTATAAATGGACACGGTGACAAGATTGGCACTAAGTGTGCGTGTTTAAAATTGTACAGCACTAAGTGTGCGAGTTTGATTATATAGCACTAAGTGTGCGAGTTGAATACATATAGCACTAAGTGTGCGGATTCACTATATGTTCTTGCATTACAATTGGCACTTGAGTGTGCGACATTATTGAGCTAATCCGGACAGCGGATCGGGTAAGTACCTCGAGCTCTTGACGAATAGAAAATATGTTCATGCTCGGGGTTGAATTTGGTAAGCCTTAAATCTATGTGATGATTGAAATTGTATGGTTGTGGTGGAAAATGAGTTAATGTGTAAAAATGCTTCGATTATCTTGTTGTGTAGAATATGAAATGTGGATGTATGACTTGATGCGAGATTGGACCAAAAGGTCCGAGGTATTATGGTATAGATTCGATATGGACGAGTACCTAGCCTCATTTGTTGTACATGTAGTAGTAACTTTATTAGTGGATTGACGAATGCTTATGACTTACTGAGTTGTAAACTCACTCGGTGTTTTCTTGTCACCCATTTTAGGTCTCTTGGACTCGTATTGTTGCGTGCTCGGAACCGTCGTTGAAGTCATCACACCGGCTGAAATCTTGTGGTATTGTTTTTTGTTGTTGAAGAACATTTGGCATGTATAGGCTATTATATTTTGTCGAATTGTGGGTTGTAAACTTTAAGCCATGTGAAAATGGCCTATGTGGTCGTCGAGTGGGATGCTAGAACCTATAGCCACGAGTCTTAGAAACTCAAATTTTGTTAAGGTGGCCATAATTTGTGTCATGTATGATGGATGATTAAGGCCAAGGAAAAATTCATGAAATTGGCATAGTTCATCGCAGTAACTATTGCGGACAGCAGCAGTGAGATGAGATTGAAAAATCACTAAAAATAGTAGAAGTAGAATTAAATAGTGAGTAAATTATGGAACTTAACCTTGATGAATCTATTTTTATATGGACGAAACGAAAGGACATATGAGCAGTATACTGGGAAATATTAAAGTTCTCGTGAGACAGGGCCAGAACGATTTCTGGGTCCCCTGTCACGACTTTGAAAAATTTACCATAAATTATCCAGAAAGAATTAGGAGTCATGCCTTATATGTACAGATTCCATTTTGAGTCTAGTTTCATTAGAAACAAATGGCACCAGTATTAAAGCCCTGTACAGAAAGATATTCAAGTTGTAACGCGCGGAGGTCAGAGCAGTCGATCCCTGTAACATGGGTGACTTTAACTAATAAACTGTACCAATTGGCCCAACCAAAAATTCTAAAAATAAATCCATGGATGGGTATATGAGTCTAAATTCAGGAAAAATTTACGAAACCAGTTTCCGAGTTTTGGAACTCGAGATATGATTTTTAAGGCGACGGTGATGCAGTTTTCCAGCCTGTCCAGAAATGCCAAATTGGTCGGTACTTTAAGAGGATTTGTCTCGTTAACCCCTCGCGTCCGACACCGGCGTCGGTCACGAGTTAGGGGTGTTACACTTCATGGATCTAAGGTAGACCCAAGAAAGGAACTCATAATCATCAAGATTTAGCATGAAACACAACCATCCCCCTTATTAATCTCCATAGCCGAAAACCTTACTTATTCCAAAATCACAATTTCAACATGGGTTACCAACAATAACTTGATATCTCACTCAAAATCAAATAGGATTTCAAGAACTAGTATCAACTTCCTTACCTTAATATCGACCTAAGATGGCTGATTGCTTCACTCCTTTCTTCCCCCTCTCAAATCGGCCAAGAAGAACCAAAGAACACAACTTGTTTTCTTTCTTCCTTAGAATTTTCAGCCAAAAGAAGTGAAAAATGATGGACACTTTTTTTTTCCTTTCCCTCAACTCACGGCAATGGGGGGGGGGGAAACACTCACACCCTTTTTTTTTTCCCATTTCTTTATTACCCATACTCCTTATTTTATTTTTTTCTAACATACACCATTGTCACAACATGTTTTATGACATGTTTTGCCCATCACCCTTTGTCATGGCGGCCACTAGCAATTAAAAGGGGAAATTGACATGCAAGTCCACCCTTTGATTACATGCACTAATAGATCCTTATAGATTTACCTATCACATTTCAAAAGTGTCACACATAAGTCCTATCGACTAATTTCACATGCAATTTACTAAATCGAAGCTTAAAACCTTCACACATTCATAATCACATATTTTAGACAATAGATATCATATTCAAATAATTTGGTGACTCGGTTTAGCGGTCCCGAAACCGCTTTCCGACTAGGGTCACTTTAGGGCTGTCACAACTCTCCCCCACTTAAGAAATTTTCGTCCCCGAAAATCTTATCGGTAAATAGGTTTGGGTATCGCTCTTTCATAGAGTTCTCGGGTTCCCAAGTAGCTTCTTCCATCCCGTGTTTGAGCCATAACACTTTTACTAACGGAACCCTTTTGTTTCGCAACTCCTTCACTTCACGAGCTAGGATATGAATCGGTTCTTCTTCATAACTCATATCAGCTTGAATTTCGACCTCGGAGGGGTTTATTACGTGTGAAGGATCGGATCTGTAACGTCAAGCATCGAAACATGAAAAACATTGTGGATCCTTTCGAGTTCGGGGTAAAAGCAACCTATATGCAATCGGGCCAACTCGTTCGGAGATCTCATACGGCCCAACGAATCTCGGACTCAATTTGCCCTTACGGCCAAATCTGAGTATCTTTTTCCAAGGCGACACCTTAAGAAACACTTTGTCTCCCACCTGATACTCAATATCTCTTTGTTTTAAATCCGCGTATGACTTCTGACGATCTGATGCTGCCTTCAGACTTTCACAAATTATTCTTACTTTCTGTTCAGCATCTTTAATCAAATCCACTCCGAAAATTTTACTTTCACCGAGCTCGATCCAAAACAATGGCGTACGGCATTTTCGACCGTACAAAGCCTCGTAAGGTGCCATCTTAATACTTGATTGAAAACTATTGTTGTAAGCGAATTCAATCAAAGGTAAATACCGTTCCCATGAACCACTAAACTCGAGGATGCAACATCTCAACATATCCTCAAGTATCTGAATTATTCGCTCGGATTGACCATCTGTTTGTGGATGAAAAGCAGTGCTAAAATGCAGATTGGTACCCAAAGCTTCTTGCAATTTCTTCCAAAATCGTGAGGTGAATCTCGGATCTCTATCCGACACGATAGAAATAGGTACCCCGTGTAATCTCACAATCTGAGAAACATACAATTCAGCTAATTTATCCATTGAAAAATCCGTGCGTACGGGGATAAAGTGAGCCGACTTAGTCAATCTATCAACAACGACCCAAATCGCATCTTTCTTACTTGCACACCGGCGCCCGGATACAAAATCCATCGTTACTCGATCCCATTTCCATTCAGGTATCATGATCGGTTGGAGCAAACCCGTAGGCACTTGATGTTCCACCTTCACTTGCTGACATATTAAACACTTCGAAACAAAATCGGAAATGTCTCGTTTCATACCATGCCACCAAAATTGACGTCTTAGGTCGTGGTACATTTTTGTACTCCCCGGGTGAATTGACATTCGGCTACAATGAGCTTCGTTCAAAATCATCGAAATGAGTTCTGAATTTCTTGGAACACACAACCGACTTCTGTACCTCAAACAATCGTCATCATCAATTTGAAACTCCGATTCCATATTTGGAACACATTCAGCCCGTCTTGCAACCAACTCATCGTCGACTTTCTGAGCTTCACGAATTTGATGAATCAATAATGGTTTGGCCTTTAATTCGGCTACTAACACATTGTCGGGTAGAACAGACAAGTGTACATTCATTGCTCGTAAAGCAAACAGTGATTTCCGGCTTAAGGCGTCCGCAACCACATTAGCCTTTCCTGGGTGATAATCAATGACCAGCTCATAATCTTTCAACAACTCAAGCCAACGCCTTTGTCGCAGATTCAAGTCTCTTTGAGTCATCAAATATTTGAGACTTTTGTGATCCGAAAATACATGGCACTTCTCACCAAATAAGTAATGTCGCCATATTTTCAAGGCGAATACGATGGCAGCTAATTCGAGATCATGGGTCAGATAATTTTTCTCATGTGGCTTTAATTGTCTCAACGCATAGGCTACAACTCGACCTTCTTGCATCAATACGCAACCTAACCCAAGTAGGGAGGCGTCACTATAGATGACAAACTCTTTGCCTAATTCGGGCTGCACTAAAATTGGAGCTTAGTCAAATAAGTTTTCATTGATCAAAACTCTTCGACATTTTTTCGTCCATTCGAACTTAACATCTTTTGAAGTAGCCGTCATGGGTGTGGCTATCATCGAAACCTTTACAAACCGTCGGTAGTAACCGCAAGTCCCAAAAAGCTCGAACCTCATTAATATTTCTCGGAGGCTTCCAGTTAAGTATGCTGAAATTTTGCTCGGGTCAACTCGAATACCGTCGCGGATACCACGTGACCCAAGAAGCTAACCTCTCTTAACTAGAACTTACACTTCATCGAGCTTAGCATATAAGCGCTTATCCCGTAAAATTTGCAACACTAATCTCGGTGCTCAAGATGTTCGGTCTCGTCTCTTGAATAGGCCAAGATGTCGTCAATGAACACAACTACGAACCGGTCCAAATCATCGCTCAAGATCCGATTCATCAAATCCATAAATACCGCAGGGCATTAGTGAGCCCAAAGCGGCATCACTAAGAACTTGTAGTGGCCGTATCTCGCTCGAAAGCGGTTTTGGGTATATCCGAATCTCGAATTACAATCGGTAATACCCGATCTCAAATCTATCTTTGAAAACACCGAGGCTCCCTTTAGTTGATCAAACAAGTCATCAATACGCAGTAACGGATATTTATTCTTTATCTTCACTTTATTCGGTGGACGATAGTCAATGCACAACCTCATGGTTCCGTCCTTCTTTTCACAAACAATCTGGTGCACCCCAAGGTGAGAAACTTGGTCGGCGAAACCTCTATCCGTCAACTCTTGCTCTTGAGCTTTTAATTCTTTTAACTCGGTTAGTGCCATACGATCACGGAGCTATCGAAATTGGCGTAGTCCCATGTACAAGCTCAATACCAAACTCTACTTCCCGAACAGGTGGTAAACCCGGTAATTCTTCGGGAAAAACATCCGGGTATTCACAAACCACCGGCACAGATTCGGGTTTCTTTTCCAATTCCTTGTCATCAAGTACATACGCAAGGTATGCTTCGCACCCATTTCTTACTTATTTCTGGGCCAACATTGCTGATATTACAGCTGGCAACCCCTTTAAGTCCGTAGACTCAACTCGGATTATCTCGTTATTTGTGCACCTCAAATCAATAGTCTTACTTTTGCAAGTCACAATCGCATCATGCACGGTCAACCAATCCAAACCAAGAATAACATCAAATTCATCGAACGGCAAAAGCATCAAGTCCGCCGAAAAACAGGAACCTCGAATTACAAGGGGGCATTTCTTACACACTTTGTCAACAAGCACGTAACGACCCAAGGGATTTGACACCCGAATTACAAACTCAGTAGACTCAATAGGTAGAGTCTTACTGGATGCTAAGGTTTCGCATATATAAGAATGAGTAGAACCAGGGACAATCAAAGTAATCACATTAGTATCAAAGAGAGTGAAAGTACCGGTAATAACATCTGGCAAGGAAGCATCCTCGCGTGCGCGTATGGCATAAGACTTAGCAAGAGCACGAGCCTCAGATCTGGTGGTAGCATCTCTAGATCCTCTCTGACCGCCGCTAGCATTGCCCGTATTCCTAGATGGTCTACCCCGAGCAGTGGTAGCACCCGGTTTCCCACTCTAATTTACATTCTGTTCAGACAATCTCAGGCAATCTTTGATAAAGTGGTCAGTTGACCCGCACTTGTAACAGGAGCGGTCATGGAACCTACAACTCCCTGAATGCCATTTACCACAATCGGCATTCCGCTCTGTCTCGACGGTCATTTCCAACATCGGCGATCAAGTGACTTGTGTGCTCGTGGGGTCGATCGCGATCTCGTCTAGAAAAGCCGAAGTGTCCTAGACCGCCCAAGCCATCTCTAAATTTCTTCGATGGTGTAGGAAGGGCTTCCCGAATACCTCTTCTGAAACTCCCTTGCTCCCACCTCACTTTTCTTTTCTCCATCTTGAGCTCCTCGGCCTTGCAAGCTCGCTCAACAAGTACCACAAATTCTCGGTTCCAAGATGCCAACATATAGCTTTATATCATCATTTAGTCCATCCTCAAACGTTTACACATTACGACTTCGAGGAAATGCATTCTCGCATGCGTCTTGGCTAAGCTTCACAAATTTTCGTTCATAGTCGAACCGACATGGAACCTTGTTTAAGTTCAAGAAATTCCTTCCATTTTTTATCCATAAATCTCTGAGTGATATACTTTTTCCGAAACTCGGTTTGCAAAAACTCCCAAGTTACTTGCTCTCTAGGCACAATAGAAGTCAACGTATTCCACCAATAGTAGGCGTAATCACGTAGCAAGGAGATAGTACACTTTAGGCACTCATCGGTGTACAAGATAGCTCATCGAGTGCGGATAGTGTTGTCCAACCAAAATTCAGCTTGCTCGGCATCATCGCTGTCCGTAGCTTTAAATTCAAGAGCCCGTATTTTCGGATTACATCAACTGGGGCTTATTTGACCTTATTTGGTCACTCTACGGAGGTATCGAGAGTCTTGGGTGGTATTTAGGGAATGGAGGTTGTGGAACAGCCAGTATTAGTTCGAATGTATTGGTTGAACCAATCATTCATCACGCTATAGAAAGCTTGTCTAGCTTCATCATTCGGATTACTAGCATTAGGTTGAGAGTCCGCCGACGCTGTCCCTTGTCTTGGGAGCAGCGCTACACTCTCAAGATCATCACCACCGCTTCGGTCGGGATCGGGATCCATTACTATAAATAAACACATTTGCAAATGTCGAAATCACCACACTATCAAATAATCACATAAAATGGCATGTATAGCTAATCCCAAACGCATTACGGTAGTCCTAGAATCGACTAAACCGTAGCTCGATACCAATAAAGCTGTAACACCCGTGCAGAGACCGTCGTCGAGTCGGACACGAGGGTTAACGGCTTAATCCACTTACTTGCACAGTTCATTTTAAAATTTCAGACGGTGGCTAAGCGTGTCACTTGTCACCATAAAAATCATATCTTGAGTTCCACAACTCGAAAATCGGTTTCGTGATTTTTCCTGAAACTAGACTCATATATGCATCTATAAATTTATTAGTTAAAATCTCCCTGTTACAGGTGCGACTACACTGACCTTCCCGCATTACGATTTGGATATCTCCTGCATGGGGCTTCAATATCGATGCCGTTTGTTTCTACTGAAACTAGACTCGAAAAGGAATCTGTACAAATATGCATGACTTCTAATTATCTCTGGTAAATTTATAATGAATTTCCAAAGTCGGAACAGGGACTCCAGAAATCGTTTTGGCCCTATCTTACGAAAACTTAAATATCTCTTAACATACTAATCATATGATCGTTTCATTACTCTCCTATGAAAATAGACTCGTCAAGGTTCGTTTACATAATTTATTCACTATTTAATTCCATTCCTACTATTTTTAGTGATTTTTCACATCCACATCACTGCAATTGTCAAGATCTGTCTTTAAGGTAGGCTTTACCTATTTCATAGTTTCCATGATTCAACTAGCCCTTAAACATAAATAGCACAAAATATGATCATGATTAACCATCCCAGTGGCTAATCGTTTCCAAACATTTCCGTACCTCTTAATGAACAACATACAATGATTATAATACCATGCCCAAAGTATACTTAAGCCATTTTCGCATGGCTATCCAAATTTACACAAAACCGAAAGGTACATGACCTACAACAAAAGGGTAGTCCTATACATGCCATTTCAAAGTTCAACCAAAATAGTATACCAAGAAGGAGCTTTGATAGTGTGGGCGACTTCGACTTCAAAATCCCGAGTCCAATAGTGAAGAACCAAAATCTATAAAGCAGAAAATCAAAGAAAGCAGAGTAAGCATTTAATGCTTAGTAAGTTTGAGCCATGAATTTAAACACATCCAAAGTATAGCATTCATGTAGCTAAACAGATAATTTCATATGCACAAATTCTCAATATCATACTTACTTCACATTACCAACCCTTATATTCATACACAAAGATCAACTTATCCAAAGGCCGGTAGCTCATTTATCAACTGAGTGAATACTCATTTGTAAGGGCTCAACTAATTCAAAGCACATACTGAAACAACCTCATTGTTGGGATTTCACAAGCGTATTAACTGAAATTTTACAGCAAGTTCATTCATTCCGAATCACGTATCTTGAGTTTAACCGGATATAGCTACTCGTTCAAATGCCTTGGGACATAGCCCGGTTATAGTAACTTCGCACAGATGCCTTCGGGACTTAAGCGGATTTAGTAACTCGCACAAATGCCTTCGGATCTTAGTCCGGATTTAGTAACTTCGGACGAATGCCTTTGGATCTTAGTCGGATATAGTCACTTAGCACAAAGCCTTGGGACTTAGCAGGACATCATTCGAATAACCAAGCACATTTATCAATAAATCATGACACATTCAGTATTTCATTTTCATTAGCAAAACTCAAACACAAGGCACTTTTCACACTTGCAATTTCGGCTCAATAGCCACACACAAAGAGCATGATTTTGATTTGCTTAAAACATGATCTAATCAAATCATAATCTAAGTTCCATTACTCGAAAACTTACCTCGGATGTTGTTGAACGATTTCGATGGCTATTCGACCACTTTTTCCTTCCCTTTATCGGATTTAGTTCCCCTTTGCTTTAGAGCTTAAATTGACAAACAAATTGATTTAATCATTTGAGTATCAAAAAGAGGAAGTCAAGGTACTTAGCCCATAAATATTCATTAGACATTAAAGTCACATATGTACGAAATCATGAATCTAACTCAACACAATAGTCCACACTCTCTTTTAGCCGATTATCTAAGCCAAGAATAGGCATCAATATGCTTGCCTCTAACCGAATGCATGCACACCAATCCACCTCATGTGGCCGAATATGCATGTCCATGTTGAGGCCAATTATATACTTAATATCACACATAAATGGCATACATTTTACTAACTAACGCATTACATATTGTAACTCAATACGCATCAATCATTTACTTCATAACCGAAACATCATCATATGTAAATATATACCTTGAGGTAGTATATATGTCATACCAATACATCATGTGCAAACATATATATATGTGTGCAAGAGCGAATCACAAGTTGATTATAACCAAATATAAACATATATCCTAAACACAAATCTTACCTATCATGCAATAAGCATAAATCATGCTTATGGATATACCATGGCCGATACTTCCAACAACACCAAATAAAATATACTTCATGGATCTAAGGTAGACCCAAGAAAGGAACTCATAATCATCAAGATTTAGCATGAAACACAACCATCCCCTTATTAATCTCCATAGCCGAAAACCTTACTTATTCCAAAATCACAATTTCAACATGGGTTACCAACAATAACTTGATATCTCACTCAAAATCAACTAGGATTTCAAGAACTAGTAGCAACTTCCTTACCTTAATATCGACCTAAGATGACCGATTGCTTCACTCCTTTCTTCCCCTCTCAAATCGGCCAAGAAGAACCAAAGAACACAACTTGTTTTCTTTCTTCCTTAGAATTTTCAGCCAAAAGAAGTGAAAATGATGGACACTTTTTTTCTTCTTTCCCTCAACTCACGGCAATGGGGGAACACTCACACCATTCTCTTTTTTTCCCATTTCTTTATTACCCATACTCCTTATTTTATTTTTTCTAACATACACCATTGTCACAACATGTTTTATGACATGTTTTGCCCATCACCCTTTGTCATGGCGGCCACTAGCAATTAAAAAGGGAAATTGACATGTAAGTCCACCCCTTTGATTACATGCACTAATAGATCCTTATAGATTTACCTTTCACATTTCAAAAGTGTCACACATAAGTCCTATCGACTAATTTCACATGCAATTTACTAAATCGAAGCTTAAAACCTTCACACATTCATAATCACATATTTTAGACAATAGATATCATATTCAAATGATTTGGTGACTCGGTTTAGTGGTCCCGAAACTGCTTTCCGACTAGGGTCACTCTAGGGCTGTCACACAAACGGCATCACTAGGAACTCATAATATTTGTACCTCGTTTTGAAAGCAGTTTTAGGCACGTCAGAGTCTCTAACTCACAACTGAAAATATCCCTATCTGAAGTCTATCTTCGAAAATACTGAGGCTCCTTTCAGTTGATCAAACAAATCTTCGATTCGCGACAATGAATATTTATTCTTTATCGTTACCTTATTAAGCTGACGATAATCAATGCACATTCTTATGGTTCCGTCTTTCTTTTTCACAAATAGCACTAGTGCACCCTAGGGAGAAAAAATCAGTCGAGCAAAACCTCTATCTATCAACTCTTGCAACTGAGATTTCAATTCTTTTAGTTCGGTTGGTGCCATACAATACGGAGCTATCGAAATAGGTGTAATCCCTGGTACTAGTTCAATACCAAACTCTACCTCTCGAACAGGTGGTAATCCAAGTAATTCCTCAGGGAACACATCCAGATATTCACAAACCACGAGTACAGTCTCAAGTTTCTTTTCTGATTCTTTACTATCTAGTACGTACGCAAGATATGCTTCACACCTCTTTTTCACATATTTCTGAGCCAACATCAAGGATATCTGCCGGTAATCCATTCAAATCAGTAGACTCAACTCGAACTATCTTATTATTTGAACATCTCAAATCAATTGTCTTTCGCTTGCAATTCACTACTGCATCATGTATAGTTAACCAATCCATACCGAGAATGATATCAAACTCATCAAACGGTAATAGCATTAGATCAGCCGGAAAGCAAGAATCTCAGATCATCAGGGGACATTTCTTACACACTTTATCAACTAGCACATAACGGCCCAAAGGATTCGACACTCAAATCACAAACTCAGTAGAGAGGTAGAGTGTTACTGGATGCCAAAGTTTCACACACATACGAATGAGTAGAACCGGGATCAATCAAAGCAATAACATCAGTATCAAAAAGAGTAAAAGTACCGATAATAACATCTGGTGAAGAAGCATCCTCGCACGCTTGTATAGCATAGGCTCCGGCAGGAGCACGAGCCTCAGAATGTACAGCAGTATCTTTGGTCCCTCTTTGATTTCCACTAGCATTACCCGCATGTCTAGGTGGTCTACCTCGTGTTGCAGTGTTACTAGGTCTCCCACTCGGATCAAGATTCATTCACTAATTTGGACGATCTCGATAAAGTGATCAGTTGATCCACACTTGAAACAAGAGCAGTCATGAAATCTACAGCTTCCTAAATACCATTTACCACAATTCTTGCACTCAGATCTGTCCTGACGATCATTATCGACACTGCAACATAGGTGGCTCGCGTACTTACGGGGGGTCGATCACGGTCCTGTTTGGAAAAACTCGAAGTATTCTTAGATCGGCTTGAGTCATTTCTAAATTTCTTCGATGACTGATGAAAGGATTTTCCCGAAGATCTTTTACAGAACTCTCTAGCTGTAACACCCCTTACCCGTATCCAAGGCCGGAACAGAGTACGAGGCATTACCAGACTTAACAATACACATAGACAAAAACCGGGCCATAAAATTTCATTTAATTCAAAACTTTTCGAACACATGCATAACAAACAAAGCTAACTATATCATCACATCAAAACATAGGACATGGCACGATTAATTAAACTTATAAACCATAATGGATAAGGACCACATCTCATGATTTTATACGATAACTCAATGCGGATCGATCACGTATGGTCAAAATCATAATAAAATACATATCACAAACCAACTTCCTATACATGCCACTCACTTGATATTTCTAATATTTGAATTAATTTTCCCAAAAATGATAGTTTGATAGTGTGATTTTGCCTCCGACGAACTCCAACCCTGAGCTGACCTGCCAATACAAAAGAAATGGAGAGGATGGGTAAGCTTTATGCTTAGTAAGTTCATATGAAAATAATAAGCAATTACTACCATTCTTTTCAAGCTAAAACACTATAATTGTACAATTACACATATTCAGGACAGGCTGTTTTCTAGAGTCCTGGTGTTAAAAAAATCATATCACAAGTTACAAAACTTGAAATCCAATTCTGTAAATTTTCTATGAAACTAGACTCATATTTCTACTTACTAATTGTTTTCTAGAATTTTTGGTCGGGCCATTTAGTACAGTGTATTAGTTAAACTCTCCCCTATTTCAGGGTATGACTACTCTGACCCCTATGCACTACGAACCAAATTTCTCCCTGTACAGAATTCCAACGCCATATCGTTTGTTTCCTTAAAATTAGATTCAATAAGGAATCCATGCATGTAAGGTATGACTCTCAATAATTTGTTTACAATTTATGGTGAATTTATAGAGTCAGAATAGGGGATCTCGAATTCATTTAGACCCTGTTTCACAAGAATTAAAATATCACACAATATAGGATTCTTTTGCTTCCCCCGTTTCTTTCATGTGAAAATAGACTCATTAAGATTTATTTTCATATATCATTTGAATTTTTATTCAACTTCCACAATTTTTAGTGAATTTTCAAATTCATGCAACTGTTACTGTCCAACACTGTTTTACCACTAAAATTCATTCTTACATAATTCCACTTAATCCATTTTCTCTTATCGAAATTCACTCAATTATCGAGCACATTGCTCATAATTTTTCATAAACATATACCTAGACTTATTCATCATATAATCATGTTCAATTGTATTTTTACTTAATCGATTTTCCCGTTGAACTCTTCGGAATAATAACTGATACTCAATTGCCTGCACATATTTTCACACTTGTAGCCAAAGCTATCTGGTACACATAGTAGCCTGCACATAGTACTACACATGCGACCAATTATCCGGTACACGTAGTAGCTTGCACTTAGTACTACACACGTGACCAATTATCCGGTACACGTAGTAGCCTGCACTTAGTACTACACACGTGATCACAGTTTTTGGGTACGTATAGTAGCCTGCACTTAGTACTACACATGCTACCTCACAATAGATCATTCGTATCGTTTTTATTCCGAAGGTTCAATCGGGAAATTCCTAACTTTTCAACATTTTACTAAATTTTTCGTAATCAATTTAAATTCATAATTTACATCAAATAACCATTTGATAGGTAGCCACATTTCATATGATATCAAAATATAATAACATAAAAAGAATCGATAGATTATTTATGTACAATTTACTCAAGTGTCGATCTCACTATCCATAGTACCAATTGTCCATTCATAGTATAATAAGACACAACTCAAATATCAAATCACTTTTAAGAATTTACATAACATATATCACATATTTCATATATCACTTGTCATGTATCATCATTTTATTGCATTTCATGTAACATTCTTTCATGTCATATTTCCACATCATAAACACCATTCCATCAACTTTTCCAGTATATTAAATCATAAAATATATGCAATAATAGTAAGAAATATAATTCAAACATAACATTGCATTATTATTATCATACGAACTTACCTCGATCCAGAAATAACAATTTACCATTTTATTCCATAACCTTGTATTTTCCCGATTTAAGCCTGAATCTCAATTTCCTTCATCTATAATATCACATTTAGCCTAATAATTAGTCACACTATTCATACGGGTCCAAAAATCATATTTTTAAAAATTTTCATTTTGACCCCTAAACTTTTGCATATTTTCACTTTTTCCCCAAGGTTCGGAAATTAAATTTCATCCTATTTTCTTATGTTTTATGACATGCTGATCATTTTTTCCTTCTATGGCAACATCAAATTCTCACTCTAACATGTATTTATGACTATTAGGTATTTTTACCGATTAAGCCCTTTTGCTCGTTTTCACTTAAAACCGAGTAGCACAAGTTGTCTAACATAATTTAAAACCTCATATTCTATCATAAAACACCAAAATACACAAATTTCAACTATGGGTATTTTTCCAAATATGAACCCTAGGTTGAATTATTGCTAGCATAAGCTAAATCAAGTTACTGGGACTCCAAAAACGTAAAAATCATTAAAAACGAGGCTAGAACGGACTTACAATCGAGCTTGGAAGCTTGGAAACCCTAGCCATGGAGTCTCCCTTGGTATACACGTCCATGGTGAAGAAGATGAGCAAAATTGGATTTTAATTTTGCATTTTAATTCATTTTACCCCTATATGACCAAAATGCCCTTACTACTAAACTTTCCAAAAATTCCATTCATGCCCAATATTTGTCCATAAACTTTGAAATTGGTCAAATTGCTATTTAAGACCTCCAAATTAATATTTCAAAGCAATTTCATACTAGAAACTTCTAGAATGCAAGTTTTGAAACTTATTCAATTTAGTCCCTAACTTCAAATTCAGCACTTTCTGCATAGAATTTCTTCACGAAATTTTCACACAATCATGCAATCATATCATAGACTTCAAAATTATCATAAAATAATTATTTATATCTCAGATTTGTGGTCACAAAACCACTATTCTGATTAGGCCCTAATTCGGGATATTACACTAGCTCCATCATCAGCTTTTCTTTTCTCTTTACCTAGCTCTTCGGCTTTACAACCTCATTCAACAAGCACTACAAACTCTTTGATTTCCAAAATTCCCATCAACAGTTTGATGTCTTCATTCAACCCGTCCTCGAAGCGTTTACACATGATAGCCTCAGTCGAAACACATTCCTGAGCATATCTACTAAGTCTGACAAACTTTCGCTCGTAATCGGTAACTGTCATAGAGCCCTATTTGAGCTCAAAAAATTCCTTCCGTTTCTGATCGATGAATCTTTGACTGATATATTTCTTGCGGAACTCGGTTCTAAAGAATTCTCAAGTAACCCATTCTGTCGGCACAACTGAAATCTAGGTATTCCACCAATAGTAGGCAGAATCACATAACAAAGATATAGAACATTTTAAACACTCATCGGGTGTGCACGATAATTCATCAAACACGAGAATGGTATTATCGAGCCAAAGCTCAGCCTGCTCGGCATCATCACTGTCATTAGCCTTGAACTCAGTAGCCCCGTACTTTCGAATCCTATCAACCGGGGGCTTGCTCAACCTTAATGAGTCAACTACAGGAGGTACCACAAGTGCAGGGGTTGTATTAGTCGGGGGTGGGGGATGTGAAACAGTCGGATTAGTTCGAACATATTGGGTAAAACCAATCATTCATCATAGCATAAAAGGCTTGCTTAGCTTCATCATTCTGATTACTAGCATTTTGTTGAGAGTCTAATGGCGCTGTCCCAAGCGTGGGAGCAGGCGCTACGCTCTCTACATCTTCAGATACCGCTCGATCAGGATCAGAATTCACTACTATACGAAAAACACATTTCAACTTTTAGAAATCATCACATTATCGTATTAACACTTCATGGCATGTATAGCTAGACTCACACTCGCTACGTTAGTCCTAGAAACAAATAAATCATAGCTCTGATACCAATAAAAATGTAACACCTCTATAACCCGTACCCGTCACCGGAGTGGGTTATGAAGAGTTACCAAACCAAAACACTACATTTGTACATTCACATTTACATAAGTTCATTAGCAATTATATGCATAGCCAAACAAAATCAAAGATCGCAATTTAGACTTATACCGACATTCAAAAGTTACCATATTCATATGGCTTATATCCAACAACATCTCAAAATATCATCCACATAAGTCTAGTCTATACATTCCATACAAATTCCAAAACATAATAGTACCAAAACGATAGATAGTGTGACGAGTTGCTGACGATCCCCGAGCAAGTGGCTGGAGTCAATGATCTAAAAACAGAGAAACATAACAAACGGAGTAAGCTTCCATAAGCTTAGTAAGTTTTAAGCAATGCAAACAATTAAATTCAATTATAAATCAATCAATCAAATTCTCAAGTGACATTTCTTAGGTATATTTCCATTTGGCAGAATATATACAAAGATTTAATGTATATTTAGCATATTAACTTCACTTGAATCTGAATTCATATAACATAAGTAAATCAATTATTTTCACAAAACTTCACATTTTGGCTAAATGTATCAGGATCATATACATATAATCTTAATACTCATTCACTTATACATCATATTACATACTTAGGATTCAATCCCAATCAAGCTCATATAAGTACAAGATACATACCTGGCCTACTTAAGGTATTATACGATTTCAATTGTCGTTTTATCACAAAGTCTCAAAATTTTAGATTTATATCAAATCAACGGCAATTAGCCTGCTAGGTTTAAAACCCGAATTCATCACCGGCACGAAGCCTGGTAGACTTTAAGTCTGAACTCATTCACTGGCATTACGCCTACTAGGCTTGAAGCCCAATATTAACTCACCGGCATTATAGCCTGCTAGGCTCGAAGCCCGATATTAACTCATCGGCATTATAGGCTGCTAGGCTCGAAGGCCCGAATAGTATAGTACGATAATCAAATCAACAAGTTCTATATAACATAATCATATCAATTATGTACTAGCATCATTTGAACATATATAATTATACATCTCAAACACTTTTCTTTTATCTCATTTCACACTTAGCATTCGATAGCTTATGAATAACATTTCGCTCACATTCATTTCAAACTTATCATTCAATTATAAAAAGCACATTACATATTTATCAACATGTTATACTTGTCATTAGGCCATATAAGCATGATACAATACACCATCATTTCATCTTTAACATTCAGTTAAATCCATACCTTACAAGGAATACCTAATTCACATAATACATGAGATTATAATCAATTGTTATTTACGTTTGATTACTTAAAACTTACCTCGGATGTTGTCGAACGATTACAACGGCTATTCGATTACTTTCTCCTTTCCCCTATCCAACTTTGGTCCTCTAAGCTCTTGAGCTAAATCAAAAAAATTTACTTCTCAATCAAACACATACATACGGCAACCATATACATTTTAAAAACCAATTCATTCGTATCATTTGTCCACTTAAGTCTATCACCATTTCATTTTCAAATTTATGTACTTTGTAAGTCACATTTGAACACATTCAGTACTATGCATCTTTTCAAATATTTCTTTTAACATTAAACTCAACTTATAACCTTCTTCTAATTAAAAACATTAAACACCAACTAGTCATGCTTACATGCCATAGCCGAATATCATTTTAGACATTTGAGAAATCATTTCTCAACTCAACTTATAATTGTGCATATCTCATTCAAAACATCCACACCAATTTATTATACAATTAACCATAGCCGAATACTAAATCAAATAGCTATTTGTTCACATTTCCATAACACATATTTATCAACTAGTCCATATATTAGCTTTTAGCATATTTGGTCATTAGAGCGACCTATTTAACTTTCAAGCATTCATTTCTAATTTTTAATTAAACAATGTCGAATGCCATTAACTACTAATGCAACACACACATATGCATAAAAGTCATCCATACATAACCTATAGCTCATTCGGCCATTCATCACTCAAACCTATCAAAGCTTCATATCAAACTTCCTTGGCCAAATACACATATAAGCACATAATGCACATATATGCTCATTTGTCTAGCTCAACTTCATGTATCTACAATTGCTCATAAAAAGAACATGAAACAACAACCATTTCCTTCAATTCAATTCATGACTAAATGCTCACAACACAATAATTTTCAAAATTTAAACATGGGTTAACTAAGCAATGCTTTGACCATGCTAATTTCGCAAGAATGTCAAGAAAATACATGGAACATACCTTTGAATCATGCTAAGTAAATGACCGAATGTGTTTGAGCTTTTTTCCTCTCTTTTTCTCTTAATTTCGGCTATGAAGAACAAAGATGAACAAGTTTTGTCCTTTTCCTCATTTTATTATTTTTTTTATCTTTATTTTATAATATAAAGCCATTAAATATTTTAATGCTAATTTAAAATGCATATATTCTTTATCATCATCATCATTATGGCCGGCCACTACAAATTAAAGTGGGAAATTTGACATGCAAATCCACCTATTTTAAACCATAAAATATTTGGCCACTACAAATTAACCTATCACATTTTCAAAATTTCTCACATAAGTCTTATTTAATAATTTCACATACAAATGACAAAATCAAAGCATGAAATTTTCACACACGCACTTTCACATATAATAAGCATAGAATATAACATTTAATTATTTTTTTGTGACTCATTTTTGTGGTCCCGAAACCACTTTTCGACTAGGGTCAAATTAGGGCTGTCACAGGTGAAATTATTGGTAATGACATATTGTATTGGCATGTTTTGGGTTGCATATAAGTATATTGAAATGGTATGAAATGTTGTGGTTTAGGTATGCTTGTTGTGGATGAGAAATGTGGCTTAAACCAAGCCTAATTTCGCTCCACACGGTGGAGCACACTAGCGTGTGTCTCGACTATGTTCCTGCTGTAACTTAGTTAAACAAGTAGTGAGTTACACGGCTTATACACACGGGCGTGGCTACTGGCCATGTGTGACACATGGACTGGCACATGGGCATGTGGTCGGCTGTGTGACCCAAGTCAGTATACCCTTCAGGTTTCACACGGCCAATGCATACGGGCGTGTCTCTAGCCGTGTGATGCAAGTCAGAATGTATGCCCTGTTTCCATACGGCTTGTAACACAGGCATGTCTAGTGACCGTGTGAGGCACACGGCCTGTTCACACAGGCGTGTGATCCCTGTATGCATGAAAGTTTTATAAGTTTCCCAAAGTTTTTATTAATTTAGTCTTGAACCTCTTCCAATCATGTTTTAAGGTCTTGTAGAACCTTATAAGGGACAATGTGAATATTTTTGATCAATGCTTATGTAATGTTGGTTTCATGTATGATGATATGTATGTTGTATGTTGTGATTTGATTGGTAATGCCTCGTAACCCTATTTCGGGGACGGATACTGGTTAGGCGTGTTACATTTATTGGTATCAAAGCTACGATTTTGTAACACCCCAAAAATGTAAATCTTGTAATTACGCATGTTATGACACAAGTTGCATGTTTGTTTTAATGGCTAGAAGTGTTTTGGGTGTAACAGCCCAATTTTGACCCTATTCGAAAAGGTGATTTCGGGACCACGAATCCGAGTTAGAAAAATATTTTTAAAAAATATTTTTTGTGTTTATAATATGTGAATTTGTGTGTGCTAAATTTTCATTTTAAATATTATTGTTTGGGTGCCCAATTTAAAAAAAGGTTTAATCGCGTAAAGTGAAAATTTAATGGTTTATTGTGTAAGGGCCGAAATGTGTTTGTCTTTGTAAATGGAGGTAGTTATGTGGTAATTAACCCATTATAATAGGAAATGTACGGTAATGGCCTTATTATACCATGATTTTATATTTTAATTCAAAGGTTAATTAGGTAAATTAATTAATAAGTTAATATATTATAAACATCTCATAAAATAAGCCATGTTCATTTTATGTTCTTTTGACCGAAACAAAAAATAAGAAGGAAAAAAAAAAGAAAACCTAGTTCGGCCATAAACAAGCTTGATTAAGGTATGCGTTTAACTCAGTTTTTGATAATTTTTACATTTTTGAGATCGTTGCTTCGAATACTATCCGGCCCATGCTAGAATTTCTGATTTTGATGAATATTTTGAGTTATTCCATTGATGAATATTTGTGTTTTATGATGTTTGATGATGAATTATGAAAGATATGTTTTGGATTAATATGTTTTGTATTGGAATTTTTGATGAATTTGAGTAATTAGGGCTAAATTGCAAAAATAATAAATTGAGGGACTAAAATGTGAAATAAATGAAATGTATGGATTTGTATAAATATAAGGAAGATTCAGCCTAGCTATGTAGTTGTGAGATTTTGCATATTTTGTGTTTTTCGCAATTTGGACTAAATTGTAAAAAAGTGTAAAATGTTAGGGGCAAATTGGTAATTTTTCAATTTATGTGTTTTTGAACTAATTGAATGGAATTGTATTTGAATTAGTTTATTTTGAATACATGTAGATCAAGAACCAAGGAAATCGAATTTGGATCGAGGGAAAACTAAAGTCGTCAATTAATCATCTTGTTCTGATTACCGTTGTCCGAGGCAGGTTTCTAAGCAAATGAATGTTATTAATTTTTAATTTATAAGAACTTTATATGCTTATTTAATTGTATGAGATTAGGTAGGTTTATAAGCAAATAAATGTTATTAATTTTGAATGTATAAGAACTTTATATGCTGATTTAATTGTATGAGATTGTATAAGTAATATTCGAATGTATAAATGTTTGAAAGCTATGTGTACGAGTTTGATTCGACCAAGATACGACGTCCAAAAAGCCCCGTACGAACCTTAGGAATAGCTAGGATACATATGTCATGACATAGGATTTTTGATATGTGTTCTCGTGTAAGACCACGTCTAGGACACTGGCAGCGATGTATGATTCGTGTAAGACCTTGTCTGGGACAGTGGCATCGATATGTGATTACATGTAAGACCACGTTTGGGACGTTGGAATTGTATGATATGTCTGATCATCCGAGTATCCTAATCAATTTCGAATGGTTCAACGAACAATAAGGAGTTGTGATCGATTGTGTTTAATGAACTAAAATGACCAGGTATGTGATAGTTGATTACCTATTTGAAAATAAGGTATGTTGGTTACTTGATATGTGATAAAAATGATACATGATGCAATTGAAAATATTTGTGAATATAAGTATATTCGGTCATATGTTAAGTTCTAGTATGTGATTTTAAAACTTATTTATGAGTATATAAATATATATATATATGAATGCATAAGTATAATTGCTTTTATATAATAGTATGACTTTGAGATTGAAGAATATATATTGATAATATATACATGTATATTCAGCTAAGATGAGGTTTACTTATGAAAGTATATGTTATATATATGAAACTATAAGCTATATGTTATATATACGAAACTATAAGCTTAAAATTATATGTGATTACTAAAGTATATATATTAATCATCTCGTTCTAATTACCGTTGTCCAAGGTAAGTTTATAAGCAAATAAATGTTATTAATTTTGAATGTATAAGAACTTTATATGCTGATTTAATTGTATGAGATTTTTATAAGTAATATTCGAATGTATAAATGTTTGAGAACTATGTGTACGAGTTCGATTCGATAGTGATACGACATCCAGAAAGCCCCGTACAAACCTTAGGAATAGCTAGGATACATATGTCATGACATAGGATTTCCAAAATGTGTTCTCATGTAAGGCCACTTCTGGGACGTTGGCATCAATGTGTGATTCATGTAAGACCCCATCTGGGACAGTGGCATCGATATGTGATTACATGTAAGACCACGTCAGGGACGTTGGCATTGTATGATATGTGTGATCATCCAAGTATCCTAATCAATTTCGAATGGTTCAACGAACAATGATGAGTTGTGATCAAATGTGTTAAACGCGATAAAATGACCAGGTATGTGATAGTTGATTGCCTATTTGAAAATAAGGTATGTTGGTTACTTGATATGTGATAAAAATGATACATGATGCAATTGAAAATATACGTGAATATGAGAAGTATATTCGTCCTTATGTTAGGTACTAGTATGTGATTTTAAAACTTGATTTATGAGTATATAAATATATATATATGAATGCATAAGTATAATTGCTTTTATATAATAGTGTGACTTTGAGATTGAAGAATATATATTGATAATGTATACATGTATATTCGGCTAAGATGAGGTTTACTTATGAAAGTATATGTTATATATATGAAACTATAAGCTTACAATTATATGTGATTACTAAAGCATAAATTGGTTTGGTTAATTGAATTGATTATGATATTGAGATATTTATTTGCTTATGACTTACTAAGCTTTGATAGCTTATTGTGTGTGTGTTTATTTTCTATTTTAGATTTTGGAAGTTAGTTACGGGCTTGGGGATTGTCAGCAAAGTCTATCACACTATCGACTAATTTCGGTATTTTTAAAAGTTTGAATTCTAATCTATGGCATGTATAGGCTAATTAATGTGTTTGATTTTTGAGATATGTATCTACTAAGCCATGCGGAAATGGCTATGTTAATGGTTGTGTATATGTTTAATTAAATTATGGTCTATGCTTATGTTTGGTAATGTGTTTATAAAATGAAATGGGTGATGGATGAATTTATGTTTCGATATAAGTTGATATACTTATTAAGCATGTTTTGGAGATGAATTTTGATTTCATAAACTCGGTTGATGAAGGCAACTTATAATAGTGTATTGATATATTATTATAGCCGAACATGTATTGAATAGATTGGTTTTTGGGTGTGACATTTCGGTACTTTGTAAATAGGTGTAATAAACATGTAATGATTCAGTACTTGTAATTATATTAAAATGGTTTAGCTTATTTTTATATGACTATAAAAATGAGTTTGAGATTCGGTAGTATGATTAAATGATAAGTCAAGTATAATGCATGTTTATATTTTCCTAGTAATAGGTAGGATCAATGGGCATATGTTTATGCCGTTAATGACTTTGATTTGGTTATTTTATTAAGGTTAAGGCAATATATATATATATATATATATATATACATTTTTGCATATGAATAAGTAGTAAAAATTGGTACCATCAATGTAGTTAAGTTGAGTTGGCCAAATAGGTAAGGACGGAATTTAGAAAATGAGTACTTATAATATGACTAAAAAAATTTCAGCTTTTGTATTTGAATTCGTTGTATCATTTATATAATAAGGCATGAAATATGGAATCTTTTGGATCATATGCGAAAAAGGCCATTTGTTTTAGCTTTGAAATTTATGTATGTTTGGATATGATATATATATATATATGAATGATGCATTTAAAAAATGCAAATTATAGTATGTTTATATATGCTTCCATGTGTGATCGCATAGTTGTTTAGTAATGGAATAAAGTTGGAAGGGAAATGGTAATAGGCATGTGTATATTCGATTAATTAGATGAGAATTGACCAAATGAATATTAACTTTTGCTAATTATTAGTAAAATGCTTATATATGAGTTAATTAAATGAATATGAGCTTTGTGCATCTATGTTAAGGTAGATTATGGGAGTACATTATTGCTCAAGATGTATTCAGCTTATTATATGTATTTATTTAAATGTGTTTATATTTTAAAGCATATTATATCTGACTTGAGATATGAATTGTATTTTGTATCACGATGTAAATGGTATGTTTAATGTTTAATCAGTCATATGATTTATGTAATGGGAATATGACATGTATAAATTTGTAAATGTTTGAAAACTATGCCTTGTTCGGTAATGCCTCATAACCCTAATCTGATGACGGATACTGGTAGGGGTGTTACATTTTATTTGTATCAGAGCTACAGTTTAGTTGATTCTATGACTAACATAGCGCATGTGAGTCTAGCTATGCATGGCATATTATATGTTGCGATAGTGTGATGACTTCTGACACTTGAAAATGTGTTTTCATATAGTAAATGGATCCCGACGGAGCCGTAGCTGATGATGTCGAGAGTGTAACGCCTGCTCCCGTGCAAGGGACAGCGCTGACTAATTCTCGATCGACTTCGAGTAATCAAGAGAGTGAGGCTAAAGAAGCCGTTTATCAAATGATGAATGGCTAGTTTACTTAATATATCCAGATGAATTTGGCTGTACAACAACCTCCATCCCCGACTAATCCTCCTCCGATACCTATTATACCTCAAGTGAATAATTCGTTGAGATTACATAAGCCTCCTGTTGATAAAATCAGAAAACACGGGGCTAAAGAATTCAGAGCTACTGGTGATGATAATGTTAAGCGAACTGAATTCTGGCTTGATAATACTATCTGTGTGTTTGATGAGTTATCTTGTACCCCGGATGAGTGCTTAAAATGTGCCATATCTTTATTAGGGACACTGCATATCATTAGAGTAGTATCGGTGGTTTTGAAAGAACCGGTGACCTGGGACTTCTTTCAGACTGAGTTTCGTAAGAAATATATCAGTCAGAGATTCATTGACCAGAAGTGCAAGGAATTTCTAGAGCTAAAATAGGGTCGCATGACTGTGACAGAATATGAGCGGAAATTTGTGAGACTCAGTCGATATGCCCGTGAGTGTGTTTCGACTGAAGCTATCATGTGTAAAAGATTGAAGATGGGTTGAACGAAGATATTAAACTGCTAGTTGGAATATTTAAAATAAAAGAGTTCATAGTACTAGTTGAGTGAGCGTGTAAAGTCGAAGAGCTTAGGAACGAGAAAAGAAAAGTTGTCTTTGAAGCTAGAGACTCACAGAAGAGATCATCAAATAAGTGATTTCAGTCGGCATTAAAGAAGTTTCGAGATGACTTTAGCCATTCTAAGGCTACTTCGGGTTATTCTAGACAGGATCGGGATAGACCACCTATGAGCTTGAGAGCTACCTCAGTAGCTAGTGTTGGTAATATTAGATCGAATTAACCTGAGTGTAAACATTGTGGTAAACGACATCCTGGTAGTTGTAGATTTCATGATCAGGCCTATTTTAAATGCGGATCGACGGATTATTTTGTTCGTGAATGTCCTGAGTTAGCTTAACAAAATCCAGTACAAAATGCGAGACCGGGTAGTGTGTCAGTGTGAGGTAGACCGCCCAGACCTACGGGTAATGTGAGTGGTAGTCAGAGAGGGACTAAAGATATAGCAGTTAGATCTGAGGCTCGTGCACCAGCCAGAGCCTATGCTATACGCGCAAGAGAGGAGGCTTCATCTCCAATTGTTATTACCGATACATTTACTCTCTATGATACTAGTGTTATTGCATTAATTTATCCTAGTTCGACTCATTCTTATGTGTGTAAGACCTTAGTATCTAGTAAGACTCTACCTGTTGAGTCTACTAACTTTGTAATTAAAGTATCAAACACTTTGAGCCATTGTGTTATGGTTGACAAAGTGTGTAAGAATTGTCCTTTGATGATTCAAGATTCGTGTTTCCTGGTTGATTTAATGTTGCTACCATTCGACGAGTTCGATATAATTCTGGGTATGGACTTGTTGACTTTGCACGACGTAGTGGTTAACTACAAAAGAAAGACTACTGATCTACGGTGCCACAATGATGAAGTTATTCGAATTGAATCTAATGATCTGAATGGTTTACCAGCAGTGATATCTTCAATGTTAGCTTGGAAATATGTGAGAAAAGGTTGTGAAGCTTACTTAGCATATGTGCTTGATAGTAAAGTGACTGAGAAAAAGATTGAATTAGTACCAGTTGTGTGTTAGTACCCAGATGTGTTTCCTAAAGAATTTTTGGGTTTTCAACCTATTCGAGAGGTAGAGTTTGGCATTGAATTAGTACCTAGGAGACTCCGATTTCGATAGCTTTGTACAAAATGGCACCTACTGAATTAAAAGAATTGAAAGCATAGTTGTAAGAGTTAACAGATAGAGGCTTTGTGTGACTGAGTTTCTTTCCCTGGGGTGCGCCAGTTCTATTTGTGAAAAAGAAAGACGAAACTATGAGAATGTGCATCAAATACTGTCAGCTCAATAAGATGAATATAAAGAATAAATACCCGTTGCCATGTATTGATGACCTATTTGATCAGTTGAAAGGGGCTACAGTGTTTTTGAAAATAGATTTGAGATCAGGCTACTATCAGTTGTGAGTTAAAGACTCCGATGTGCCGAAAACTACCTTCCGAACGAGGTACGGACATTATGAATTTTTGGTTATGCCTTTCGGACTTATTAATGCACTTGCTGTTTTCATGGATTTGATGAATCGGATCTTCATACAGTATTTGGATCGGTTTGTGGTTGTGTTCATTGATGATATATCGGATCTTATTAGTAACTGTGAGTTCTGGTTACAAGAAGTTAGCTTTCTGGGACATGTTGTTTCAGCATTAGGTATTTGGGTTGATCCGAGTAAGATTTCAGCAATACTCGACTGGAAACCTCCGAGAAACGTTTCTGAAGTCTGAAGTTTTTTGGGACTTGCTGGTTACTATAGATGATTTGTTAAAGGGTTCTAGATGATTACAACCTCGATGACCAAGCTACTACAAAATGATGTTAAGTTCAAGTGGTCAGAAAAGTGCCAAAAAAGTTTTGATTAGTTAAAAGCCCTTTTGACCGAAGCTCCAATGCTAGTTCAGCTAGAATCGGGTAAAGAATTTGTTATTTATAGTGTGCATCTTTAAATGGTTTGGGCTGTGCTTTGATGCAAGAAGGTAGAGTTATAGCTTATGCCTTGAGATAGTTAAAGTCGCATGAAAAGAACTATCTGACGCACGATCTAGAGTTGGCAGCTATTGTGTTTGCATTGAAAATATGGCGCCACTATCTGTTCGGTGAAAAATGTCATATTTATTTCGATCACAAAAGTTTGAAGTATTTGATGACTCAGAAAGATCTGAATTTGAGACAGCGTCGATGGTTAGAGTCGCTAAAAGATTATGAGCTTTTGATTGACTATCATCTGGGAAAAGCTAATGTTGTTGCTGATGTTCTAAGTAGAAAATCCCTGTTTGCTTTGCGTGCAATGAATGCACATATGGTTATGTCAGATGTTGGTATGATAATAGCCGAGTTAAAAGCAAGACCACTATTTATTCAGTAGATTTGGGAAGCTTAGAAGGTCGGTAATGATTTGATAGTAAAGCGGGCTCAATGTGATTCAAACTTTGATTCAGAATTTCTAGTGGATGCTGAGGGTTGTCTGCGGTTCAGAAACTGAATATGCATTCCGAGAAATACAGAGTTGATTGAAATGATTTTGAACGAAGCTCATAATAGTCGGCTATCTGTTTACCCGGGTAGTACGAAGATGTATAATGATCTTAAATAGCTTTACTGGTGGCATGGTATGAAACGAGACATTTCTGACCATGTTTCGAAATGTTTAGTTTGTTAGCAAGTAAAAGCCAAGCATCAGATACTTTCTGGACTGCTTCAGTCGATCATGATACCTGAATGGAAATGGGAGAGAGTTACGATGGATTTTGTATCCAGTTTACCGTTGACACAGAGCAAGAAAGATGCAATTTGGGTTGTTGTAGATAGATTGACTAAATCAGTTCACTTTGTTCCGATTCATACAGATTATTCGCTCGATAAACTTGCTAAGTTATATGTTTCTTAGATTGTGAGACTACACGGAGTACCTATTTCTATTGTGTCGGATAGAGATCCGAGGTTTACATCGCGGTTTTGGAAGAAACTGCAAGATGCACTAGGTACTTTACCACTGCTTTTCATCCCCAAACAGATGGTCAGTCTGAGCAAATCATTCAGATACTTGAGGATATGTTGAGATGTTGCATTCTCGAGTTTGAAGGTACATGGGAACGATACTTACCGCTGATTGAATTTGTGTATAATAATAGCTTTCAATTTAGTATCAAAATAGCACCTTATGAGGCTTTATACGGCCGTAAATGTCGTACACCATTGTATTGGTCTGAACTTAGTGAAAACAAGATACACGGGGTTGATTTGATCAGAGAATGTAACGCCCCAATTTTCGGGAATTTTAAAAATGTTGGAAAATTTTAAAAATTCTGTGTCCTGTTTGTTTGTCGTAGGATTAAATGCGTTAGTGGGCCTCTAGAAGGCCCAAGCTTAAGGTAAAACCAGTAGTTTTAATTAATTTTAATTCCATAAGAAAAGGGTTCGTTAATTGGGCTTTTAGGTATTAATTGTGTAAAATAAATCACAAGGAAGCATGTGGTAAAGTGGCTAAGTGACGCCCATTGGGAATGCTATAAGTGGCGTGTGGATGATTGGGAGGACCTGTGTTCAAGTCACAATGACAAATAAGGGATTAATTTTTATGAATGGAAAAGGTAAGTAGTGGAACTGAAGTGAAAGATTGTTAGGAAGAGTTGGAGTTGCTCAAGAGATGGAGTAAGGAGGGGATAAGGGAGAGAATTTAGGAGCTGATTAGGGAGAGCTGTGTTGGCTGAATAATGGACTCTTAAGGAGTAAGAGTTCGCCGGCCAAGGGGAGCTTTAGGGAGGCAAAATTCGGCTAGGGTTAAGGTCAGTATAAATTCGGCATTAAGGGGAAGTTGGGTCGTTTGTTGACCATTTCCCTCTTCACTTTTCTCCCCTCTCTTCATCAACCTTTTTCTTATTCTCCTTTCTCCTTCATAGCCAAACCCTTCTAACCTCTTGTTCATCTCCATCCTTCCCTTCAGACGTTTCAAAACCTTCATAGCCTTTGGCCATAAAAAGCCGAAATCCCGAAAGCTACACTTTCTTCTGTGCCGATTTTTCCTAGCAAAATTCTCTTATTTTGCTTATCACCTTTGGCCGATTCTTTCATCCTTTAAACCTCAAGTTTTTGTCGACAAGACCACAGTAAAACCTTATTAATTTATCTTTTTCTACATAGTTGCAAAAAAGCCAAAAACCCCACTTTCATAGGGACTTAGCCGAATATTGAAAACACTAAAGGCTTGACTTTGGTGATCGTTTGAGGGTAGAGCGGCATTGGATTTAAGTAGGCATCAATTGGAAACATTGGTCGAAGGAATCGGTGGTAAGTAGTTTCAAAAAATAGTCTTTCTTTCGTATTTTAGGAAAGGCCGAAATCCCTAAATGTTAGGGAGGCTGTCGATTTGGACTTGTAGCCCTGAGGGGTTGTTATAACTGTTCTACTTTGGTAAATGGTGTGATTTAGAGGCTACTAATCAAGGGCTTGGACAAGTGGAACGATCAGATCTTTGGATTTTAGACATAGTTTGGCAACAAGGTAAGAGCAAGAAGGTTCTAAGCATGTTTGGCCGAATATGGTAAGGGGCTATTTACTCAGTATTAATTTGATATCTAGAGTAATATGCTAGTGATTTAATTGTAGGCAGTTCGTGCGTGGATCTCAACAACGAATCGTCGTAAAATAGGTGTGTAACTGACACCCTCTCATAGACTAGATCGGCAAAAGCCGAAAAGCCAAAATGCCGAAAAGTTGGTATTTTGGGAATTTATGAGTGTGCGAATGCTCGTAAGATAGTTCGGTTTGTATGTTTGGTATTCTGAAGATAATAAACTGCAGTACGTGTGATTTCGTACATTTTGATAATGTGGGCTTAATGGGCCAAAAAGCGGGTTCATGGGCCAGCGGGCTCAATTTGGTAAGTATGCGTGGTAAGTATTCTGATAGTACATAAATGGATAGGATATGCATGAAAACCCTAGAAGTAGCTAAATCACTACAATACCCTTATGTATGGAAATTTACCATGATACCCCTAGGTGTAAATGACCATTATGCCCCTAAGCTTAATTTTGTCTAAAAAGCATGTTGATTTAAATCTGTATGATGTATGCCATGAATGAATATTTGTTGCATGGGGACATGGGTTATATTTTGGAGGAAGCGTACTGGTGGCTATGCCACAATTATCTGATCTGGTGGCTCGCCACATATTTACGATACGGTGGCTCGCCACGATTATCTCAGATCCGTGACTCTATCACATTATTCATTCCGGCACCATGCTGCATAATTTTGTGGCGATGTAGCGATTGGGTGGGTCGAGTAGTCTCCCACATGGTGAAAGGTTGGTAAGGGGTGTATGTGGTTGGTTATGTGTTGGGTTTTGCATATACATGAAATATCGATCGATCATTATTGGCCTATGGGCTTAATGCGGATTCATTGCAGGCTAAGGCCAATTTATTACATTTACGTGGTTTGGTGATATGGGCTATGGTTAGGTTAATTTTACACACTGAATTTCCCCAAACTCATCCCCTATTTTCATCCATGCAGGTAATCCCCAGCCATAGTGGGCTTGGAGCTGCGAGGGATTCGGAGTGGCCACTCGTTCCACAATATGGATTTCTTCTGGTGATTTGGACTTCAATTTTCTTTACTTTGATGATTTGGGTTTCGATTATTAACTTATCATGATGACCTTAAATTATATTAACTATCAAAATGGGCTAGATCTAGGGTTCGTTTTCCAAAAACATAAACTGATTTCGAAGTAACACGATTACAAACAAGGCTTCTGCTATGATAACGTTTTACAAACTTAAATACGTTTTATTCTAAAATAGACATAATTTCAATGGTAACCTAAAAATATACGCGATGTTAGACTGTGGCAATGGCTGTGTGCATGTCTAGGATTGGATCCGAAAGAGCTTGGTACTTAAGCAGTCCGATGGACTCACCTCCTTTTTTCGGTTTCCTACCTGGTACATAGCTTCCATTCACTTTAACCCTCAATTAATTAATCCTTTGAACATCAAGTACGATTTCCTAGACTTAGGATAAAAAATGTTTTAACGTTTTATTGTGGCAAGTCGGATCCGGTCATAACATCTAGGCCGTGTTTGGGGTGTTACATTTTATGGTATCAGAGCTAAGTTGCAACAACTCAGCTATGGAATGGGTTTACAAAAACGAAGATTTCAAAAAAAAAGTTCTATTTTTAAAATTTGGACTTCTGAAGGTGGCATTCCGAATCTCCGGCCCAAGCCTGTAAGTATTCTGAATTTTTCTAAATATATTCGAATTATCATCTGCATCTTTGAAACTTTACTTGAATACTCTAGATAGGATGCTACTGAAATCCTAGAAAAGCTTACTAAAAGATCTGAAACTATAGCTAGACATCGATTCTGCGAAAACCAACTCAATTCTTATGCAATCATAAAACATCGTAATAAACATTGGAATGATATTAATGCATAAAATTCATAATCAGATAATACGATATGAGTACAAGAGCCACTCGTGGAAGAGGCCGTGGAGGTGGCCGAGGAAGGGCTCGAGCGGTATCGTCATCTTCGGGACATATGCCGGTGGCAGATGCACCGGTACCATCGGCAACAGAAGTGGAGTCTCATGATCGTGGTGCCAGGGATGACGCCCCGTCGCAGGCTATGCTTCGAGTTTTGGAAAGGGTTGCCGGGGTAAGTTCAGGCAACGGAATTCGAGGATCGATTTCTGAACGACTCCGAGCTAACGGAGCTGAGATCTTTAGGGGCGTATCTGGTGTAGCCCCGAATGTGGCGGAATATTGGTTGGAGGCCACAGAATGAATTATGGATGACTTGGGCTACTCAGTGGAGCAGAACCTGAAGGGGGCCGTATCGCTGCTGCGAGATGAGGCTTATCAGTGGTGGCTCACCGTGAGGGATGGAACCCCAGCTGATAGGGTTACTTGGGAGCTGTTTAAGACAGCCTTTAAAGGAAAGTACGTCGGGGCAAGTTATGTGGATGCCCGCAGGAAGGAATTCCTGAATCTGGTCCAAGGATGTAAAACTGTTATTGAGTATGAGGTCGAGTTTCGAGGTCGAGCGGTATCTTTGTGGGGATAGTCGCCTTGAGTATGAGAGTAGCGTTCGCTTTGAGGATGGACTCGGAGATGACCTTAAGGTGCTGATTGCTCCAGAAGGAGCGGATTTTCTGATTCGTGGAAAAAGCTAAGATAGTGAGGAGGTAAAGCATACTGAGAGGCAGAATCGTGAGAAAGATCGGAACCGTTTCCGGAGGGATTCTGGACCTTCGGGTGGAGCAAATAAGAATGTCAAAAGGGTGAGAGTGGAGGAGTCAGTTCGAGCGGCTCCGGTGAATGTGGCTAGACCGCCAATTTGTGGAGACTGTGGAAAGGTACATTTGGGTGAGTGTAGGAAACGTTCCGGTGCTTGTTTCCGATGCGGATCTATGGAGCATAGAGTTAAGGACTGCCCACAGAGAGTTGATCAGGCTCAGGTTGTGACAACCCTAAAGTGACCCTAGTCGGAAAGCGGTTTCGGGACCGCTAAACCGAGTCACCAAATTATTTGAATATGATATCTATTGTCTAAAATATGTGATTATAAATGTGTGAAGGTTTTAAGCTTTGATTTAGTAAATTGCATGTGAAATTAGTCTATAGGACTTATGTGTGACACTTTTGAAATGTGATAGGTAAATCTATAAGGATCTATTAGTGCATGTAATCAAAGGGGTGGACTTGCATGTCAATTTCCCCCTATTTAATTGCTAGTAGCCGGCCATGACAAAGGGTGATGGGCAAAACATGTCATAAAACATGTTGTGACAATGGTGTATGTTAGGAAAAATAAAATAAGGAGTATGGGTAATAAAGAAATGGGAAAAAAAAAGGAATGGTGTGAGTGTTCCCCCCCCCATTGCCGTGAGTTGAGGGAAAGAAGAAAAAAAAAGTGTCCATCATTTTTCACTTCTTTTGGCTGAAAATTCTAAGGAATAAAGAAAACAAGTTGTGTTCTTTGGTTCTTCTTGGCCGATTTGAAAGGGGGAAGAAAGGAGTGAAGCAATCGGTCATCATAGGTCGATATTAAGGTAAGGAAGTTGATACTAGTTCTTGAAATCCCAGTTGATTTTGAGTGAGATATCAAGTTATTGTTGGTAACCCATGTTGAAATTGTGATTTTGGAATAAGTAAGGTTTTCGGCTATGGAGATTAATAAGGGTGATGGTTGTGTTTCATGCTAAATCTTGATGATTATGAGTTCCTTTCTTGGGTCTACTTTAGATCCATGAAGTATATTTTTATTTGGTGTTGTTGGAAGTATCGGCCATGGTATATCCATAAGCATGATTTATGCTTATTGCATGATAGGTAAGATTTGTGTTTTGGATATATGTTTATATTTGGTTATAATCAACTTGTGATTCAGCTCTTGCACATATATATATATATATATATATATATGTTTGCACATGATGTATTGGTAAGACATATATACTATCTCAAGGTATATATTTACATATGATGATGTTTTGGCTATGAAGTAAATGATTGATGCGTATTGAGTTACAATATGTAATGCGTTAGTTAGTAAAATGTATGCCATTTATGTGTGGTATTAAGTATATAATTGGCCTCAACATGGACATGCATATTCGGCCTCATAAGGTGGATTGGTGTGCATGCATTCGGTTAGAGGCAAGCATATTGATGCCTATTCTTGGCTTAGATAATCGGCTAAAAGAGAGTGTGGACTATTGTGTTGAGTTAGATTCATGATTTCGTACATATGTGACTTTAATGTCTAATGAATATATATGGGCTAAGTACCTTGAGTTCCTCTTTTTGATACTCAAATGATTAAATCAATTTATTTGTCAATTTAAGCTCAAGAGAAAAGGGGAACAAAATCCGATAAAGGGAAGGAAAAAGTGGTCGAATAGCCATCGAAATCGTTCGACAACATCCGAGGTAAGTTTTCGAGTAATGGAATTTGGATTATGATTTGATTAGATCATGTTTTAAGCAAAATCAAAATTATGCTCTTTGTGTGTGGCTATTGAGCCGAAATTGCAAGTGTGATAAGTGTCTTGTGTTTGAGTTTTGCTAATGAAAATGAAATACGAATGTGTCATGATTTATTGATAATTGTGCTTGGTTATTCGAATGATGTCCAGGCTAAGTCCCAAAGGCTTTGTGCTAAGTGACTATATCCGGACTAAGATCCAAAGGCATTCGTGCGAGTTACTAAATCCAGACTAAGATCCGAAGGCATTTGTGCGAGTTACTAAATCCGGGTTAAGTCCCGAAGGCATCTGTGCGAGTTACTAAATCCGGGTTAAGTCCCGAAGGCATCTGTGCGAGTTACTATATCCGGGCTATGTCCCGAAGGCATTTGAACGAGTAGCTATATCCGGTTAAACTCGAAGGTACGTGATTCGGGAATGAATGAACTTGCTGTAAAAATTTTAGTTAATACGCTTGTGAAATCCCAATGATGAGGTATGTTTCAGTATGTGCTTTGAATTAGTTGAGCCCTTACAAATAAGTATTATTTCGGTTGTTAAATGAGCTACCGGCCTTTAGCTAAGTTGATCTTTGTGTATGAATATAAGGGTTGGTAATGTGAAGTAAGTATGATATTGAGAATTTGTGCATATGAAATTATCTGTTTAGCTACATAAATACTATACCTTGGTTGTGTCTAAATTCATGACTCAAACTTACTAAGCATTAAATGCTTACTCCATTTCTTTGATTCTCTGTTTTATAGATTTTGGTTCTTCAGCTATCGGACTCGGGATTTTTGAAGTCGAAGTCGCCCACACTATCAAAGCTCATTTTGGTATATTTTTGGTTGAACTTTGAAATGGCATGTGTAGGACTACCCTTTTGTTGTAGGTCATGTACCTTTCGGTTTTGTGTAAATTTGGATAGCCATGCGAAAATGGCTTAAGTATACTTTGGGCATGGTATTATAATCATTCTATGTTGTTCATTAAGAGGTATGGAAATGTTTGGAAACGATTAGCCATTGGGATGGTTAATCATGATCATATTTTGTGCTATTTATGTTAAAGGGCTAGTTGAATCATGGAAACTATGAAATAGGTAAAGCCTACCTTAAAGACAGATGCTGACAGCTGCAGTGACCTGGATGTGAAAAATCACTAAAAATAGTAGGAATGGAATTAAATAGTGAATAAATTATTTAAACGAACCTTGACGAGTCTATTTTCATAGGAAAATAACAAAACGATCACATGAATAGTATGTTAAGAGATATTTAAGTTTTTGTCAGACAGGGCCAGAACAGTTTCTAGAGTCCCTGTTCTGACTTTGGAAATTCATTATAAATTGACCAGAGATAATTCGAAGCCATTCCATATATGTACAGATTCCTTTTCTAGTCTAGTTTCTTTAGAAACAAACGACATTAGTATTGAAGCCCTGTACAGGGAGATATCCAAGTCGTAATGTGCAAAGGTCAGTTTAGTCGATCCCTGTAAAATGGGAGACTTTAACTAATAAACTGTACTAATTGGCCCGACCAAAAATTCTAGAAAAAAATTTGTAGATGCATATATGAGTCTAGTTTCAGGAAAAAATCACGAAACTAATTTTCGAGTTGTGGAACTCAAGATATGATTTTTAAGGTGACAGTGACACAGTTAGCCGGCTGTCTGGAAATTTTTAAAATGAACTGTGCAAGTAAGTGGATTAAGCCCGTTAACCCCTCGTGTCCGACTCCGGCAACGGTCTCGGGTACGGGGTGTTACAGTTTTATTGGTATCAGAGCTACGGTTTAGTCGATTCTAGGACTACCGTAATGCGTTTGGGTCTAGCTATACATGCCATTTTATGTGATTATTTGATAGTGTGGTGATTTCTGACATTTGCAAATGTGTTTGTTTATAGTAATGGATCCCGATCCCGACCGAGCGGTAGCTGATGATCTTGAGAGTGTAGCGCCTGCTCCCGCGCAAGGGACAGCGCCGGCAGACTCTCAACCTATTGCTAGCAATCCGAATGATGAGGCTAGGCAAGCTTTTTATAGCATGATGAATGATTGGTTCAACCAATACATTCGAACTAATACGACTGTTCCACAACCTCCATTCCCGACAAATACCACCCCCGCACCTACGATGCCTTCGGTAACTGACCAAATAAGGTCAAATAAGCCCCCAGTTGATAGAATCCGAAAACACGGGGCTACTAAATTTAAGGCTACGGATAGCGATGATGCCGAGCAAGCTGAATTTTGGTTGGACAACACTATTCGGGTACTCGATGAGCTATCTTGCACACCCGATGAGTGCCTAAAGTGTACTATCTCCTTGCTACGTGATTTTGCCTACTATTGGTAGAATACGTTGACTTCTGTTGTGCCTAGAGAGCAAGTAACTTGGGAGTTCTTCCAAACCGAGTTTCGAAAGAAGTATATCAGTCAGAGATTCATTGACCAAAAATGGAAGGAATTTCTTGAACTCAAACAAGGTTCCATGTCGGTTACCGACTATGAACGAAAATTTGTGAGGCTTAGCCGGTACGCACGAGAATGCATTTCCTCAGAAGCCGTAATGTGTAAACGTTTCGAGGATGAACTAAATGATGATATAAAGATGTATGTTGGCATCTTGGAAATCCGAGAATTTGTAGTACTTGTTGAGCGAGCTTCCAAGGCCGAGGAGCTCAGTATGGAGAAAAGAAAAGCTGAGGTGGGAGTGTAACACCCCGAACCCGAGACCATCGCCGGTGTCAGACACGAGGGGTTAGCAAGCCAAGTTCACTTGTTTTGCCCATCCATTGGACATTTCCAGTCAGGCTGGAAAAACTGCGTCACTGTCGCCTTAAAAATCATATCTCGAGTTTCAAAACTCGGAAACTGGTTTCGTAAATTTTCCTGAATTTAGACTCATATATCCATCCATGGATTTATTTCTAGAATTTTGGTCGGGCCAATTGGTACAGTTTATTAGTTAAAGTCACCCATGTTACAGGGATCGACTGCTCTGACCTTCGCGCGGTATAACTTGAATATCTCTCTGTACAGGGCTTTAATGCTGGTGCCGTTTGTTTCAAATGAAACTAGACTCAAAATGGAATCTGTACATATAAGGTATGTCGCCTAATTCTTTCTGGATAATTTATAGTAAATTTTAAAGTTGCGACAGGGAACCCAGAAACCATTCTGGCCCTGTCTCACAATAGCTTTAATATCTCTTAACCTGTAACTCCTATGACCATTTCGTTTCTTCCATAAGAAAATAGACTCATCAAGGTTCATTTACATAGCTTATTCACTATTTAATTCCATTCCTATGAATTTTGGTGATTTTTCACATTCACGCCACTGCAGCTGGCAGCATCTGTTTTAAGGTAGGTCTTACCTATTTGGTAGTCTCCATGAACCAACTAGTCTTGCCATACATAGGTTCATATATGATCATTTTAACCATGCCAATGGCTGATCATATGACCAACATTCCCATTTCCAATCCATAGCCACATCATGACACCAAATATATACATACAAACCACAATTAGTCTAAGTTCATGCTTCCTTTTCGAGCCATTTTCGCATGGCCGTATATACTTACATTACAACATATTTAACAAACAAGAGGTAGTCCTATACATGCCATCTCAAGTTCAACCAAAATTTATACCAAAATGGAGGCTTGATAGTGTGGATGACTTCGACTTCAACGATCCCGAATCCGATTGCTATCGAGCGAAATCTAGAAAACCGAGAGCCAAAGCAATGAGTAAGCATTTTTATGCTTAGTAAGTCTCAAGGAATATAATCAACTCTAATTACAGCAATACATTCACATAGTTAAATGCATCATTTCATTAATGCACATTCACATAATCATACTTACTTCACCATCCCAACTCTTATGTTCATACACAAATAACGGCTTCATTAAGGCCGATAACTCGTTCCATCATAGGAGCGGATATTCACACGCTCTTACTCCTAGCGCGCAAAGCACACACCGCACTTACCTTGTCATTGGGAAATTTCACAAGTGCATTAGCTGAAATTTTCCAGCAAGCTTATAATTTTCAAATCACATACCTTCGAGTTTAACCGGATGTCGCTACTCGATCAATCGCCGGGACATAGCCCGGTTATGGTAACCCGTACCAAGGCCTCACGGGACTTAACCCGGATATCACGATTTGCACAAATGCCTTCGGTCTTAGCCGGATAGAATGACTTCATACGAATGCCTTGGTCTTAGCCGGATGTAGCCACTAGCACAATTGCCTTGGTCTTAACCCGGTTATAATTTCCAGCATAATTGTCTTGGGCTTAGCCCGGATATCATTCAATTTCTCATGCACACATACATCAATAATCATTGGACATACATATTTCATTTTCGTTACTAAGGCTCAAACACAATTATAATCATTAGCATATTCGCCTTGGGACTTAGCCCGGTGGAATTCAAATACTCATACACACATAATCAATAATCATACACATCCATATTTCATCTCACCTAATTCAAGTAAGGTCACTTCTTGAGGACTTACCTCGGATGTTGTCGAACGGCTTTTACGGCTATTCGATTACTTTTTCCTTCCCTTGTCCAATTGTGGCCCTCTTAGCTCTTGAGCTAATTCAAACAAATTCAATTTATCAAAACCTCATTGTGCTAGCTTATGGCGAATATGACAAGGAATTTAAATGGTCATATGGCCACCCTTTAGCTTGAATACACAATGGTCATGCACATTTTATACTACATCAAGCAATTCAATACAATTTATTCGAGCATCAAGGAAAAGCTAAGGCCTTCAATAGGCTACCCAAGGCGAATATTCATGTACATGTTGAGGTCAATTTTGCACTTAATACCTCACAAAACAGCATGCAATTTACTAATTAATGCTTTGCACATTGTGGCTCAAAACTTATAATATAGCATCAAGCACTTATATGTGTGCTAGGCGAATTGTGCTTGCAATTTCACAAGCATTCTTCCACATTTTCTTCTTTAAACCAATATATTCATCACTTAGTTCATAACCAAACATAATGTGCAATCATATATATGCGTATATGAGCATGGCGAATTTTCAAGGTGTCCATAGCCATCCAAAACACAAATTTTTAACTAACATGCAAGAAGCATGAATCATGCTCAAGAATGCATCATGGCGAATATGACAATCATGCTCCTTTTCAATTTCAATCATGATAAAACAAAGAGAAAACTCAAAATCTTACTCAAGAGTAGACAATCCATCATTGCATGCATCATCATCAAGCTTCACACTTAGCATGCAATGGCTTTATCACCATAACAACTTTGGCCAAATACCATTTCCATGGCTTAACAAAGATTTGAGCCATGGCTAACATGCACATCAAGTTAGCAACCAAAGCATGCATGAAACTCCTAACACAACCTCATACATACCTTAATCTTGATGCAAACTTAGCCAAATCTCCTTCTAGATCTCTTCCAAACCAAGCATGAAGCAAAAATCCTCCTTCTTCCTTAGTTTTGGCTCAAAGAAAGGATGAACAAAATTTTTCTTTCCTTCTCTACAACTCACGGCAATGGGGGATTACCACACTCACACACATTTTTTTTCATTTTTTATCACCCATACACCTTTGTTTATTATTTCACCCTAATGCACCAACAAAACATGTTTCATGACATGTTTAGCCCATCCTCCTTGTCATGGCCGCCACCACCTATAAAGGGGAATTTGACATGCAAGTCCATTATTTTGCATGCATGCTTTAATTAGTCATCACACATTTCCTATCATACTTTCAAAGTTCATTACTAAGTCCTTTCTTGTGGAATTCACCCTTATAACACTAAATCAATCATCATAAAATGTCATACATGAGCACACACATATTATAGGCATCAAAATAAATTTTAATTATTTTTATGCCTCGGTTTTGTGGTCCCGAGACCACCTTCCCACTAGGGTCAATTTTGAAATGTCACAACTCTCCCCACTTAAGAAATTTTCGTCCCGAAAATCTTACCGGTAAATAGGTTTGGATATCGCTCTTTCATAGAGTTCTCGGTCTCCCAAGTAGCTTCTTCTATCCCGTGCTTGAGCCATAACACTTTTACTAGCGGAACCCACTTGTTTCACACCTCTTTCACTTCTCGTGATAGGATACGAATCGGTTCTTCCTCATAACTCATATTAGCTTGAATTTCAATTTCGATGGACTAATCACGTGCGATGGATCGGATCTATAGCGTCGAAGCATCGAAGCGTGAAAGACATCGTGAACCTTTTCGAGTTCGGGGCAAAATCAAACGATATGCCACCGGATCGACTCGCTCGGATATCTCATATGGCCCAACGAACCTCGGGCTCAACTTGCCCTTACGCCGAATCGAGTATCTTTTTCCAAGGCGATACCTTGAGAAACACTTTATCACCCACGATACTCGATATCCTTACGCTTCAGTCCGCGTCGACTCGACGATCGGAGGCTATCTTGGACTTTCACGGATTACTTTCACTTTCATTCAGCATCCCTAATCAAATCCACCCCGAAAATCTTGCTTTCACCGAGCTCAGTCCAAAACAATGGTGTACGGCATTTACGACCGTACAAGGCCTCGTAGGGTGCCATCTTAATACTTGATTGAAAGCTGTTGTTGTAAGCGAATTCAATCAATGGCAAATACCGTTCCCATAAACCACTAAACTCGAGGACGCAACATCTTAACATATCCTCAAGTATCTGAATTATCCGCTCGGATTGACCATCGGTTTGGGGGTGAAAGGCGGTGCTGAAATGCAACTTGGTACCCAAAGCCTCTTGTAATTTTTTTCCAAAATCGCGACGTAATCTTGGGTCTCTATCCGACACGATAGAAATAGGCACCCCATTCAATCGAATAATTTGGGAGACGTATAATTCTGCCAATTTATCGAGCGAAAAATCCGTCGCAGACGAGGATAAAATGAGCGGACTTGGTCATCTATCAACAATGACCCAAATCGCATCTTTCTTACTTGCAAATAATCGGTAATCCGGATATAAAATCCATTGTCACTCGATCCCATTTCTATTCGGTATCATGATTGGTCAAGTAATCCCGATGGCACTTGATGTTCACTTTCACTTGTTGACATATCGGACACCTTGAAACAAATTGAAATATCTTATTTCATACGGGCCACCAAAATTGGCGTTTGGTCATTGTACATTTTAGTACTACCCGGGTGGATTGACATTCGACTCTTGTGAGCCTCGCTCAAAATCATCGAAACAAGTTCGAATCCCTTGGAATACATAATCGACCCTTGAGCGTCAAGCGGTCATTGTCGTCAATCTGAAATTCGATTCTTCATCCGAAACACATTCGCTCGCTTAGCGACCAATTCAGCGTCGACCTTTTGAGATTCAAGTATTTGATGAATCAATAATGGTTTGGCCTCTAATTCGACTACTAGCACCTCCTCGGGTGAAACGGATAAATGAGCATCCATCGCTCTCAAAGCGCATAAAGTGCCTTGCGACTTAAAGCATCGGCCACCACGTTGGCCTTTCCGGGTGATAATCAATGCCGAGTTCATAGTCTTTCAACAACTCAAGCCAACGTCGTTGTCGCGAGTTTAAATCTTTCGAGTCATCAAATATTTTAGACTCTTGTGGTCCGAATAAATATGACACCTTTCTCCAAACAAGTAATGCCGCCATATCTTCAAGGCGAACACTATGGTCGCTAGTTCAAGGTCATGGGTCGGATAGTTTCTCTCATGCGGCTTTAGTTGTCTCGACGCGTAAGCCACAACTCGACCTTCTTGCATCAACACACAACCTAACCCAAGCAAGGATGCGTCATCTTGATATGACAAACTCTTTACGGACTCATTTGTACTAGCACTGGGGCCTCGGTTAAACAAGTTTTTAGTCGATCGAAACTTTCTTGACAAAGCGTTCGACCACTCGAACTCAACATCTTTTGGAGTAGTTTCGTCATCGACGCAGACTATCATCGAAAAACCTTTCACAAATCGTCGATAGTATCCGCAAGCCCCAAAAGCTCCTAACCCGGTAACATTCCTTGGAGGTTTCCAATTGACTATGGCGAAATTTTGTTCGGGTCCACCACGACACCCGATCACGGACACCACATGCCCCAAAAAACTAACCTCTTTCACCAAAATTCACATTTACCGAACTTTGCGTATAAGCGCTTATCTCGTAAGATTTGCAACACTAGCCTCGGTGTTCGGTTTCATCTCGAATTGACCTAAATGTCATCGATAAATACAACTACTGAACCGATCCAAGTATGGTCTGAAAATTCTATTCATTAAATCCATAAACACCGTTAGGGCATTAGTGAGCCCAAACGGCATCACTAGGAACTCATAGTGACCATATCTCGCTCAAGGCGGTCTTGGGTACGTCCGAATCTCGGATTCGCAATTGATAATAGCCCGATCTCAAATCTATTTTCGAGAACACCGAGGCCCCTTTAGTTGATCGAACAAGTCATCGATACGCGGCAACGGATATTTGTTCTTTATTGTCGCTTATTAAGTCGACGATAATCGATGCACAATACATTGGTTCCATCCTTCTTTTCACGAACAACTTTGGCGCACCTTAAGGCGAAAAACTCGGGTGAGCAAAACCTCTATCCACCAATTCTTGCAACCGAGCTTCCAACTCCTTTAATTCCGTTAATGCCATACGACACGGAGCTATCGAAATTGGAATGGTACCGGTACCAATTCGATGCCAAATTCTACTTCCGAACAGTGGTAAGCCGGCAATTCTTGGGAAAACATCCGGTATTCACAAACCACGAGCACAGATTCGGGTTTCTTTTCGATTCCTTGTCATCGAGCACGACGCAAGGTACGCCGCCCCTTTTCTTACATATTTCGGGCCAACATCGCCGATATTACGGTGGCAACTCCTTTAAGTCCGTAGACTCAACCCGTATTATCTTGTTATTCAAGCTCCTCAAATCGATAGTCTTGCTCTTTCAATTTACAACCGCATCGTGCATGGTCAACCAATCCGGACCAAGAATAACGTCGAACTCATCGAACGGCAAAAGCATCAAGTTCACGGAAAACAAGAACCTCGGAACACTAGGGGACTTTTCTTGCACACTTTGTTGACAAGCACGTAATGACCCAAGGGTTTGACACCGAATTACAAACTCGATGAGACTCAATAGGAAAAGTCTTCTTGGATGCTAAGGTTTCACATATATAAGATTGAGTAGAACCGGGGTCAATCAAAGCAATCACATTAGTATTGAAAAGAGTGAAAGCACCGTAATGACATCCGAGAGGCAAGATCCTCGGCGTGCAGATGGCATAAGTCCTCGCAGGAGCACGAGCCTCGAGATCGATGGTAGCATCTCTAGATCCTCTCGACCGCCACCGACATTGCCCATATTTCTAGGTGGCCTACCTCGAGCGGTGCGAAGAGTACCGAGTTTCCACTCGACTCACATTCTGCTCAAGCATCCTCGGGCAATCCTTCCT